>NC_090933.1:319691903-320941903 GCF_040938575.1 Ambystoma mexicanum
AGCTGTTGAAACTGCCCCCACAGGTTTAGCTGCCTACAACATAGGCGGTGTCACTTTACACTTATTACTACTCCTTCCAGTAGAACACCAGAACAAATTAGAATATTACAAACTTTCTACAGAAGCTGCAATGGAACTACGCAGAGTATTGAAATAAATGAAAATGCTACTAATAGATACATCTGGTGGTCGCAGATAGAAACATTTCTCTGTACACAAAACGCTCCAACAGCTGTAAGTACTCTGCCCATTTAGTAATTAATAGCTCTATGATTCCTGAGGGAACCGCTAGGCTTACACATTTCCACTCCTGTTTTCCCTGCCCTACAGGAGCATTTCTCTAATCGATTGCCGGATCCAATTACGAAGAACCCCTCCTGTATAAGCCCGGAGAAATTACATTAATTCATGAATACATCTGATTTGTGAATATAGCAACATAACTAATCTGAGTAAGTACATGAACAAAATCATGTTAATGTTTGGGTTTATTTGCATCTTTAATGTGGACAAAGTATAGTGGCCATCATGTTGAGATGTGGATAGGATTTATCCGATTATCAATAAAATGGGTGTCATCAAGCTTATCACTCATATATATTGATACAATGATTACTGATTAGAATCATTTTTCTACACATTTACTGTGATTTAAATAAGAGGGAATAGCTTGCTAATGAATTGGAATAGATGATTGATTAATTGATATTTTAGCTAGATATGTTGATATTCTGTATTGTATTTTAGGTGGTGATGCTCACCCTACTTGATGTTTACGGGAATAAGGCAACTCCCGATTTTCTGTCCTGAAGAAGTTTGCAAGATCCAAGGGGCCATGACTGGGGATGTCCCGAAAAGACAACCGAAACACGTGTAGACATAAGTCTGTATGATTAAGAACACGCAGGCAGTACCATCACAGAATCTGATAGAGGAATTTTGTTGATCACTGTGTAAACAAGTAATCGGAGGCCATCCAGGAAGGTGGCCATGAGACAACAAGACTTATGTGTTGTGATAACAAAGTAGGAAGTTGAAAGAGTGGTAGGAGTGAATCAGTATGAATGCGTGATGCAGATAGTTGTTTTTGATAAAATGTTTGATTTTATATTTTATGAAATTTTGATATGAAAATAAAGGTTTTTAGAAATCAACAAACGGTACATTTATTGATATTGATAAATAAATGTTGTGATTAGCTATTCCCTGTTCCGTTGGTCCAATATCAGATTTATTGGAGCTGTCACACTTGTCAGACATCTGGCAAAAGTGGAGCCAAGAATGTGGAACCTTTGGTGCTTCTCCCAGTGGTGGAAGTCCCTTTTGAGAGGGTAGGAATCAACATTGTTGGTTCCTTAGACCCTCCAACTTCTTCAGACAATCTATATTGGTTATAGTAGACCATGCTACTATGTATCCTAAAGCTATACCATTGAGGACTGTTAGAGCTCAGGCTGTTACTAAGGCCCTACATGGCATTTTTACTAGGGTAGGTTTTCCTAAGGAAGTCATCTCTGACAGGGGGTCACATTTTATGTCCCACTATATGCAGGCCATGTGGAAAAACTGTGTAGTAATTTACAAGATCTCAACTGCCTATCATCCCCACACAAATGGGTTGGTAGAGAGGTTTAACCGTACTATGAAGAGCATGATAGGTGCTTTAGAAGAACCCCTTAGAAGAAAGTGGGACCTTCTACTGCCATGCCTTCCATTTGCTTACAGAGAAGTCCCTCAGGAGGGAGTTGGATTTAGTCCCTTTGAGCTTCTCTATGGTCATGCAGTTAGAGGTCCATTGGCCCTATTTAAGAAGGGGTTGGAGAGTGCTCCTTCTCCCAAGCCAGTGAGAGTCACTGACTATGTGTTAGGTCTCTGGAGGAGAATGACACATGATGACAGAAGCATCTGATGACTTAAAAGCAGGTCAGGCTCTGGTGATGCATTGGCATGACCAGAAGGCCAACATGGTTGAGTTTACTCAAGACCGGCAAGTTTTAGTTAAGGTACCTACAAGGCAGAGGGACTTACTGGACAAATGGATTAGACCTTTCAAGGTTGTGGGAAAACTTGGAAAGGTCATTTTTTTGGTGGATTTAAGCAATCCTAAGGAAGCCCCACAGGGTCTTTCACACCAACCATCTAAAATATTATGCCTCAAGACCAGAAGTGGGAGCTTTGCTTCTAGCTTCAGATCAAGGGGTGGAAGATAATGAACCTCTACCTGATCTGCTCAGGGGACAACCTTTAGATGAGAAAATAGAAGGAGTTAATCTCTCTTCTAATCTGACACTAGAACAACAGGAGGAGTCCAAGTTTCTGGTAAATCAGTTTGCCTCCCTGTTTTCACTATCACCAGGCTTGACCCTTCGGGGCCAGGATGATATTCTCACTGGTGACTGTTTACCTGTTAAAACCAGAGGTTACAGGATGTAAGATCATGTAAGAACCTGCATAAAGGAAGAGGTCAACAAGATGCTTGATCTCAGGGTAATAAAACTCTCCATGGTCTAGTCCAGTTGTACTAGTACCAAAGGCAGGATCCAATGAGTTGAGATTCTCTGTGGACTATAGAGCTCTAAACGCAGTCACCAAGACTGATGCCCATCCTTTACCTAGGACAGATGAGCTGGTGGACAAACTTGTTTCAGCCAAGTACCTCAGTACATTTGACCTAACGTCAGGCTATTGGCAAATAGCCCTGACAGACAATGCCAAGGAGAAAACTGCATTTTCAACCCCAGCAGACCTCTAGCAGTTTAAGGTAATGCCTTTTGGATCAAAGAATGCACCTGCAACATTCCAAAGGATGGTTAATCAAGTTCTGAATGGGATGGAGGACTTCTGCATGGCATACTTGGATGACATTGCAGTGTTCAGCCCTACTTGGAAAGAAGATGTTGACCACTTAGGATATGTTTTGCAGGCTCTTGAGCAGGCCCATCCGACCATACAGGCAAGTAAATGTCAAATTGGTCAGAGCAAAGTGGTCTACCTTGGACATGAGGGAGGAGCAGGTGAAATGAGGCCAATGCCTAGCAAAGTTCAAGCTGTACTAGAAATGAACACCCCTACTGCTCAAACTGAAGTGAGAGCCTTCTAAGGTCTCACTGGTTATTATAGGAACTTCATAGCAAATGATGGGTCTAGAGCTTATCCCTTGAATGTGATCTCCTCACCCAAATTTCCTAAAAAGGTCAGATGGAATGAGGAGTGCACCAAGGCATTTGAAGGATTTAAGAAAGCCCTTTGTCAAGCTCCAGTCTTAACAGCTCCTGACTACAGTCAAACCTTCATTGTGCAAACAGATGCTTCCAATACAGGTATAGGTGCAGTTCTGAGTCAGCTGGATGAGAAAGGTAGGGAGAACCCCATCCGCTTCATCAGCAGAGCACTGAAGGAACCATAAACAAGGTGGGCAACCATTGAAAGAGAATGTTTTGCTATTGTGTGGTTACTGAAGAAGTTTAAATCATGGTTAAACTGGTGGTTAATGCAGATGAAGGGGGGAAATCCTAAATTGTTAAGATGTTCAATCAGCCTACATGGGTTTGATTTTACCATTGAATACAGGTCAGAGTGTAATCAACAAAATGCTGATGTTCTCTCCAGAATGTTTGGCGGACTGGAGAAAGGAGATTAATCCAGGTTTGGATTAAATCCTCCTGTCCCTTAGTATAGGGGGATGAGTGTTAGGGAGAATTCTCATAAATGTGCTAATTCCCTTCATTTTAGAGACCCCCAGCAACTTTTTGATTTTGAGCACTTGATTTTTTTGCCTGGAAAGAGTGTGAGCCTTTTCTCTCACTTTTTCATGTATGTCGATGTGTGTTTTGCTCTTCTGTTCTTGGAATATGGAGTTTTAGATAACTGCATAGGCATCATCTTTTCATGTGTGTTACACAGCACCTTCAGTGCAGTGACACATGAATGTCTTTTAGACTTCTAAAAGGTTTAAATACCTTCTCTGGAATGGACCACTGTTCCCCAGAGAATGTAAAGTGACATTGGGCCTCATTACACGGTAGGCGGTAAGGGAATACCGTTACCGGTAACGAAATACCGGTAACGGTATTTTCCCAAGCCGATCACGACCCGGACCCACCGCTATTAGTGGACCCGTAAAGTACGGCGCCACCAATAGCGGCGTGGCCGCTTGCGCGCGACCCCCACACCGTAAACAGCGCCATGGCGCAAATAGCACGCTATCACAACCCAATGCCTACACGGCAATACCGGCATCCCAAAGACCCAAAAAGCATGTACCGGCATGGCGCTAATAACAGCATCGAAAACCACACGTTAAGAGTCCTGAGCAGTGTTCCCATCTGCCCATCTGCCCCAGGTGGACACAACCAGCACAGGTGAAGTCAATGGAGACAGCCAGCACTAAAGAGCACACCACACCCCTTCCCACACCCCTTCCCACAGCAAGATGGTCCCAACACCAGCAGCATGACATAGACCTGCGTACATGACTGCAGTGCAGCACCAACAACAACAGGCAGCACCGAAGAGACGTAGGAGTAGGAGTAGGAGGAGGAGGCCGAGACCTGCGCAGCAAGCACCACCGGGGCACCCAGAAACACCACAAGGGCAGCCAACAAACCCCCGGAATCAAGGCGAAGATGACCATGGTATGTGTAAGGCACAACTAAATGTGCATCTGATAGAATGTGCCCATGGCACCATGCAAACACCAGATGAGCATGATGTGGATGTGGATGAGTATTGTCGAAATGCCCAGCCCGGACATGCAAGAGGCGATGGCATGGCGGGACAGGATCCGCGTCAGCATCGGAATCAGGAATAGCATCAGGAACAAAGGTGGAATATCATGCATGGAGAGACGTGCATTGTTGCCCTTGTGGCCGTCTTGAGGCCCACAAAGGTCCCTCTCCCAAAGAAAATCACACATACACAATGATGGAGACCATGCCTGTTTTTCAACTGCAGAAGAGTGTATTTTGAACATAACGTGTACAGAAAGTGCATAACCCCAACTGTGCAAACACCCTCCCCCTCTCCCCCCACAACACCCCCGAATACACCCTCCCCTCCTCCCCCCACAACACCCCCGAATACATCCTCCCCCCCTCCCCCCACAACACCCCCGAATACACCCTCCCCCCCTCTCCCCCCACAACACTCCCACGTGAGTTCCAAGGCGTGAACATGTCCTTCCCCAAATGTGGCCGATATTCCTTGTTGGCCCTATTTGTTCGCTCCTTCTTCGGGCGTTTGCGATGGTGTGCGCCTGAGGTTGCGCATAGAGCGGCGTAGGGGGCTTGTCTGCCGCGAACTCCCAGAGGAGGCTGGGCCTGTTTCCTCCTGGGTAGGGAGTGGACATCTGCCCTCAATCGCCTCCGCAATGCGGATCATGGCCTGCCTGAGTTGCCCCATCTCATTGCATATGCGGTTGGTGCATGCCTCCATGGCCTCCCTCGTCTGGCGTGCAAATGCACCAATGTCCTCCCTCAGGTGCCCTGTCTCTGCCACATGTTCACCTACCAGACCAGCCATTTCGGTCTGCCTCTGGTAGATGGCTGATAGGTCAAGTTCCTCGTTGTCTGCCGGTGGAATGGCTGATGCGCCTGGATCAATAGCACTGGCATCAGGCGTAGGTTCCAGGGGGCTCCATGACACATCATGTGTGTGGGCGGGCGATCCGCCTTGGCTGAACGGACCTGGTGAAAACATTGGGGATGCGAGTAAGTGGCGTGTGGGGATGGGGCTCTGACTCAGATCCTCATTCACCGGTGCTTCCTCCGCATCGGAAAGTGGCCCAGTGGCTGCTGCCTCACCCGTAGAGCTGGCGATCAGCAGTTTTTTTAAGCGCCTTCGGCATCCTCGAGCTACCCGGTATGGTTCCTGGTCGGAGTTGCCTGGATATATGTCCTGGATGCAGAGGATGGCAATGGATTGTGTTTTTGAAGCTGGCCGCTGTGCTCTTTCCCGTTCCTGTGCGACGACGTAATTTCTGGTTCCGCTTTTTAACGGTGTGCGGTAATGGCGGTGTCCGCTATTTACGGGTAGCGGGAGGGCGGAGGCGCTATCGGCGGTTTTGCGGGCGCCGGTAAGGGGCTTTTTGGGGTATTTAGCGGCAGGGCGGAACGGTCATTTACGGCATGGCGCTATGCTCGTGTCCACGTACTCGTGATGGGACGCTATTAGCGGCCTCTTGCGAGGGCGGACGCGCTAATGGCGCCATGACGTAAAATTCCGATTTTTTCCGCCTACCGTGTAATGAGGCCCATTGACTTTACTAGTCTTTCCAAATCCTAGATCCAGCACACACTGCATCTTGTTCTTCATATTAAGGTACTGGGCCAATCCAATTGAGAGAATTTACCTTTCACGGTGAAAGTTCATGGAATTTTCCCAACGTGCAGGCCTGATCAGCTTGTGACCCAGCATATGATTCTTTTTCATACAAACTACTTCTGAGAACATTGGCAAAGACTTTACCATTTATTACAAGAACTGTTCTTTCCTATCCAAGACTCTAGCCCATTGACTTTGGCGCCTAGTCCTATTTAACTGAATCAAGTCCTCTAGTGAACTGAAACTATTTGCACTGCCTAAGAACGTATTTGTGATCTATTCTATTAACTTCTACATTTTAGTCCCATTGAAAGTAACTAAAATGCCATTTTGCTCCTATTTCAGGGGAGCCTAATTTACTCAGAAACATATTGGTTTGGTATTGAAGTGTGTTTGTGTATAATATTAAGTTGCCTCCTTCTAGTGAATGTTTTCTAAATCATTGTGTAATAAGTTAATAAGTGTTTTACCAAGAAACATTGGGCCTCATTATGAGGTATGCCGGTAATGCCGGTATGTAAATACCGGCATCATTTACTGTTCCGTAGCATTCCGACCTGGAACCCCGGTATTAGCAGCATACCAAACAACGGTGCCGCTAATAGCGGCATAGGCGCGTACACACGCCTCTTCAGGTAGTAAATACCGGCATGCCGGTAATAGGGGGTAATTTCAACCCACGCAAACATGCAAATACCGGCATTGCGAACCCGGTAATAACGGGCTGCATGATGCCGGCAAAACAGGCATCGCAGACCACCCGCAAACAGCTAGCAAGATACAAGGCAGCTGCCACAGGTGCACACAATCCCCACAGGTGGAGTCAAAGGAGGCTGTGCTAGTATGAACTGAGCACACACCACAACCCCCCCCCGGTGTAGGCAATGCAGAGTTGCCCAGTTCAAAAGGAGCACAACTAAACACCACACCCCTTCCTACACCATAATGCCATCACTAGCATTTGCAAACATGGCGGAGGAGGACCTGCCTATACTGATACAACTACAGCAACAACTGCAACAACAACAACAATAGCAGCAAGAACAGGCAGCACAGAGGAGACAAAGGAGGTGAAGGAGGTTGAGACAGGCCCATCCATTACCACCAGCGCAGCCAACAGAGCCTCGTAGGCAGCCAGCAATACCTCGCACCAGACCCAGCTCATTCAACCCTACCCCTGAGCAAATCCACACCCTGTACCGGTTGGACCGTGACACCATCACCACCATAGTGCACATGATACAGAAAGACATTGCCAGCCACATACAAATATGCACTGCCATCCCCCCACTACTAAAGGTGGTGTCTGTGCCACACTTCCTGGCCACAGGCACCTACCAACGCACAGTGGGCCAGCTCCATGGGATTTCACAACCACTATTTTCACGCATGCTGAACCAAGTGCTGGATGCCCTCCTGAAGCACACAAGCACCCACATATCCCTACCACGGACTGCCCAGGAGATAGCCAAAACCAAAGTAGGCTCCCATGCACTGGCAGGCATGCCCAATTGTGTCGGTGCCATCGACTACACCCATGTGGAATTGATAGTCCCCCATGCCATGGAGGCCGTGTACCGCAATCGCAAACAACACCACTCCATCAATGTGCAAATGGTATGTGACTCCAGGAAGATCATCACCTATTGCTGTGCCCGATTTCCTGGATCAACACATGATGCCATGCTACTGGGTAAATCCACGGTACCCCATCAAATGGAGCGACATGCCGGACCACATGCCTGGCTGCTTGGTGAGTTGCACAACCGTCCCATGGCAGTGCTTTGGGGTACTGATGTGTGGGGATGCATGAAGGGGGGGCAATACTGCACCTGGGTGGGAATAGCCGGTGATTGGAGAATGCATGCAGAGCCAAACATTCCTGACCTGAACCAGTCAAACGATACATGACACTTCACTGGGCCACATATCACAAATAATGCATATCAATGAGAACAAGTAAGAGGCACAACCAGGCCACCATGGTTATGGCAAGCAATGCATGAATGAACAGGATGGCAAGTGTGGCTATGTGGGCAGTGTGACCATGCATAGTAAATAATGAACAGCATGAATTGGAGTCAAAACATTGTTGCACTACCACGGCATATCTGCCTCAGCATGCATGATTACACCATGCATCATCTATTGAATGCCAACCAGACTACCACACCTCATGACAGTACAGATTGCACCTAGATAACATTTTTTCATGCTTACAGGGACATGTGCATGGCCACACCAAATAGCTGGCGGCATGACTGTGCTCCCTAAATTACGGGAGTTCAGAGTGACACACACATATTTGAATCTGCTTGCTGGTGATGGAGGATATCCCTTGAGGCCGTGGCTACACACCCCTGTGCCTAACCCACAGAATGGTCATGAGGAGGAGTACAATCGTGTGCACACCCTTACCCGTGTTGTCATTGAGCAGACCTTTGGCCTGTCGAAGGGGCGGTTCCGCAGCCTCAGCAGGTCTGGTGGGGCACTCCTATATAGGCCTGAGAAGGTGGCAAAGATCACCATGGCCTGTGTCACGCTGCACGACATGTGCGTCCGGAGAAATGTACCATTGTCACCTGACATTGACATGCATGGGCCGGGTGAGGATGATGAGGACGGAGACAGAGGTGAAGTAGCCCCACTGGCAGTACGTGATGCACGGGATGGCCATGCTGTACGGCAAGCACAAATTCAAGTTTAATTCTGAAACACAGGGACTATGAAAGACTTGTGTCAGTCAGACACTGGGCCAATATGAACATGCCCACAGGGAATGTTGGGAGTTGGGCACTGAACACCGTAACACATTAAATGGATGCACACGAAAAATAACAAAGTCCAGCAATGGATTTTTCTTCTCACAACTTGTGTATTATTTAAAACTGCAAAAATGTGCCCACTCCCCCCTCCCAGAACCCCCAACAAACTCCCTCACCCACCCCACAAACCCCAGAAAATACCCCAACAAACTCCCTCACCCACCCCACAGATCCCAAAAGTCCCCATATGTCCCCATGTGTGCAACAAACAGTGTTCCCTTCACCAATGTAGTTCTTCACATTGTCATTGGCCATACTGTTATTTCTTTGAGACTTGTGGGTCTGGGGGTGCCATGGCCGAGCGCCGTGCGCTCCTGCGCGTAAACCGCACAGGGCTTGATTGCACTGAGGTGGAAGGGGTTGTTGTAGTGGAGGTGTCTATTGTCAGTCCCATGGCTGGGCCAAGGTGTTGCTGCTGCATTTGCGGGATGTTTGCAAGAAGGGCCTGTGTCAGTGACCCCATGTGCTCCCTGAATGCACACGTAGATGCCTCCACAGCAGCTGTATTAGCTGCAATGGCCGTGGCTATGGCCCTCATGGCCTCATTCCCAGCGTCGACCTGTCAATGCATGATTTGCAGCATTGACTCTTGGCGGGCCTCTACCCTTGCCAGGCGAGCCTCAAAGGAGGTGTCGGCCGCAGGTGTACTGGTGGCTGGCAGGGTGGTGGCTGGCAGGGTGGTGGAAGGCACCTGTGTGGGCTCCTCATCCTGGGCACTGTCCTCCTGGAAGATTTCAATGTCTGATTCTTCAAGGTCAGAGTCATGGAGACACGGATCATCCAGGCTCTCAGACTCCGCAGGTGGGTGGGGGCTGGAAGTGGGGGCTGGAAATGGGGCTTGGGTGGGTATTCCAGACATGATTCCAGCCTCATCATCCACCTCTGTGGACACAACGACTGTGGTGGCTGGCGGAACGGCTCCCACTGTTGTGGGTGCCTGCTGCTGTTCTGTCGCTGCAGGTGCCCCCTGCAGGGTTGATGCCTTGCGTGGCACACTGGGTGTTGCTGCAGGCATTTTCTTGGACGGGGGGTGGTGGCGGCCCTGGTCCCTTTGCGTGCACTGGATGTACTTGCACCCCTGTCCTGTGTTCCACCTTCCTCATCTGTGCCTGGGAGATAGAAGAGATACAGGTCATCAGTGATGTTGTCAAATGGCAGCTATGATGTATTGCGGTGTGATATGTTCATACATTCAGGCATCATTTCATTTCTGGTGTGTGGCATTTGGTGTACTGAGGGGACATGTTGGCAATCAATGCATGGCTGGTGGCATAGCATTGGTTTGGTGTCTGTGTGGTGGGTCCCATGGGCATGGTTGGGTCATGTTGCACCTCTGTTGGGATTGGGATTTTCACTCAGCATGCGTGTGGTGCAGGGTGTGGCACTCATTATTCTATGGATGTGTTGATGTAGCCTTGGAACATGCATTGTCTTGCCTAGTCTAACTTCCACATCACTTGTGCCACATCATGTTTTGGTATACGTGGATGTGATGGTTCACTCACCTTCCTCTGTGTTAGTTGCAGCGCCAAACTCCTGGTCTCCTATTCCCCCTATGGATTCTGGGTCAATTAATGCACTTGCGGTCTCCTCCCATGTGGTGAGCTTCACAGGGGAGTGTGGGCCACCGCCTGTCGCCATTCCGGCCCTCCTGTTCTCCGCCAGGATCTTCCTGACCCGGAGGCGGAGGTTGTCCCGGCGCTTCTGGCAGTCACGTACACTCCTTGGGGTGCTCCCCACTGCTGACACCCTCTGATCGACCTCCTACCAGACCTGTTTTTTTTTGGTTTGTGCAGCATGCTTGAGGTCTGTGCTCCTGATTGTGTCTGCATGCTGTTCGAGGGTGTTAGCAAGCATAGTCAGTTCAGCATCAGAAAAACACTGATTACTCTTCCTTTGGGAGGATTTACTGGTGGCCTTTGACATCCTGCTTCAGTTGTGGCACACAACAACACGAGTGTAGTGGTGGTTATGGAGGATGGCAATGGATTGTGTTTTTAAAGATGGCCGCCGGCTCATTTCCCATTCCTGCACGATGACGTAATTTCCGGGTCCTTTTTCCGACCAAGGTAATACCGTGTCGGTATTACCGTGCCAGTGTTTAGTGGTTGTTATGACGCGGTTACGGAATGGGCGGTACCCGCAATGCCGGTATAGGGGGGTTGGTGGCCCGTTACCGGCATGGCGGTTTTGCCACTACCGGCATGGAGTAACGCGCGTGCTTGCGCACTCGTAATCACCCGCTATTAGCGGGTTCATACGAGCACAGACCCGCTCATTCCGGCATGCCGGTAATGTACCCGGTTTTACCGGGCAACTCGTAATGAGGCCCATTGAGTGTAAGTGTCTACTTGAACTACTGTGATTGTAAGACCTCTGTGTAACATCCTTGTACTGCTCACATTCCCTCTTGAGATAAGCCTGGCTGCTCAGCTCGCTACCAAAAACTGCGTAGTACAGTCTTATACCAAAGGTTGATTTTGCTTACACCTGTAGTCCTAATTGTATGGGGTGGTCCCAGAGGCTACTGCATGCAATTTTGCCTAAGACTCTCTTCAAATGTGGCTGACTCCTCATCAGAGCTTGCAGCTAGCATCCTCATTGATGTACATCTTAGCACTCTCCTTGCAATGGGTTTCAGTGCTTACTGCACTCTTATGTGGTCTTTCCTTATTACAGCAGGATCAGCGTGGCTTCTTGCATGCACACACATGTAATCCATTCTGCTCTATTTTTGATTATATACTGGGGCCTCCCTTGATGACCTTATTCATTTGCAGGCCTGGACTATTGGACTGATCTAGACTTCTAGTTTCTGCTTCCATTTGCATTCAGAAAGAAGTGTGAGCCTCGGTTCCTGTCTGGTCCAAGCACAAATTCAAGTCATCTCCAGGGGGGTTTGATCATATTTTTTTTGATTACACACTTTGTAATTTGAACCACCTTTTCTACAAATGCTTGCATGCTTGTTCTGATCTTTTAATCAGTACACTTTTTAGCGATGGAAAACATCATTGGGGCTTGGTCTTTTTCCAGTGCATGGAATAGAACCTTTATTCTGTGCTTTCCTACTTTCTATATATTCTCTCATTTAATCCTCTTCCTACTCTTTCTCTCAGATTTGCTTCTTGTTAGCCTTTGTGTGTGCCTTAATGTGTTTCTACTCTTTCTATCAGTTTTCTTGCCTCTTTTGTATCTTTTATTTTAATGTAATGTTTATAATGATAACATGGTGTTTTGAATAGGCCACCATGGTGGATTCCAAGTTGCAGTATCCTTCACCAAAAGAGTCTTTGTGACTGGTCATGGGTTTGACATTGTCTAAGGGGTCCATATACTGCAGAAGAGGTGGGGGGGGCTGATGGCATGGCATGGTTGACCAAATCGAATGCAGCTGACAGATCTAGTGATATTAAAAGAGAAGATAAACTCCTATCAATACGTTCCAAAAGCCTCAACTTCAGCTCCAATAGAGAGGACTCGGTTGCAAAGCCGTGCCTGAATCCTGATTGATAACGATTAAGGATAGGCAACTTGTTCAGATGTTGCAAGATCTGACTGTAAGCAATACGATCAAGAATTTTTAACAAAAAAGGCATATTTGTTATGGGCCTATAGTTAAGCGGATGCTCCAAATGAAGGCTATGAGTTTTCATAATGGGAGTAATACAAGCTTTTTTTTATATCAGCTGGAGCATAACCCTCCTGCAGAGAGGAGTTCACAAATTTACAAATAGCATCCAGAAGTACGGGAGGACACAATTTGATTACCGTAGAGGAGCAGTGATCTCCCTTACACCTGGTTGCCTTCAACTGCTCAACCACCACCACCGCCAGATCGTCAACCGTAATAGGGGAAACATTTAATTGAGGAATAGAAGAACATCTAAAAAAAGACTGTGGGCCTCATTACGACCCTGGCGGAGTGGGTTTACGCCAGCGGTATTCGCGGCGGACCCTTCCGCCCTACTACGAGTTCCCGTAGCGCCATGGAGCGTTTTCCGCCTGGTTTTTCCGGGCGGAGAAATCCATGGCGCTACGGGACCTTGTTGTTAATTACGCCACCGTATTTTACGGTGGCGTAATTAACGCCTTCCCCACTCCCATTATGCCCTATGGGGCAAAAATGGGAATGGGGAAGGGTAAAATGGGGAATGGGGATTTACCGCCCCGCCAAGGTCGGAATGGGGCGATAAATCCGCCAACCCCCATGGCGGTATCGGCAGCTTTCCGCCGTGCTCCATGGTGCATATTGCACCACGATCTCCGCCAGGGTCGTAATGAGGGCCTGTGTCCCATTGCTACCAGATATTACCATCGAAGTGCAAGTGGGAGTTAGACAGATCAAATTATGGTCTTTAGGCATCCCTTTATTAAGGCTATCCTGGACAGCAAGGGTCACCTGACTGTAGAGAGAAGCTCTACTGTCACCAGACCTCCTTGTGTCAAAACATACAGGGCAAGTAGAGTCATCTACTTAAATAATAGTGTTTTTGGTTTCTTTTTAAAGATCAGAAAGTTCAATTAATTACATTAATTAAATACACCATGAACAACAATAACTAACTAGAAAAATACTATAACCCCTGAGGAAAAAGCACAGTATGAGCAAGGATTGCAAGATGCAGCACTGTGAGTAATACGTGTGGGGTGTGATTCTAATAATAACCACAATGTTATTCACAAGGATATGTTATTGGATGCTAAAATGGACTAATCTGACCTACCAAGTATCTAGTACCCAAATATGAACCAAGGGGGCAGTTAGCAGTCAATAGTACCTTTCTTAGTTCTTGATGGTCTGTCAGCACCAAACCAGAATTTGTGGTGCTCTGCGAGCGATTTGAAGATTGGGAGAGTGCAAAAGGCAGCTGCAGAGAGTGCTGGTGGATTGAATGTTTGAAATGGTTTTTGAAACACATCTCCACAGAGTTCAATGGAGAAAACAATAGGATCCTAGCTTTCTTTGCTCTTAGGGTGCTGTGCGTCCTAATCCATGTCCCCAGGAGCAAGATGACTCCTTTTCTCATGCTCCCAAACATGGTGGCGGCTGGCACACAACTTGTGCTCCTGCTCCTTCAACACTGTGATGTCCGTGGTACTGCTGTGTCTGGCAGAGAATAAGGTCTTGCTCCAGCAGCAGGTCACTCCTCAGGTTGATGTGAGTCCCAATCCAGGGTCTCAGGGACAAGATGGGTTCTTGTTATAGGGCTCCCAAATGCAGGGCAGTCTTGCACACAACTTTATGAGTCCTTCAACATTGTGAGATCCTGGGTACCACTTTGACTGGTAGAGAGGCATGTCTTGATCTAGTAGTAGGTTCACTCCCAATGCTCCCTGTGGATGGATAAGGGGCAGAGTGTGTCTTTGAACTGGGCCATCTGTCTTGACCTTGCAACTTGATGATTTTGAAAATAACTGATCTTCCTCAGGGTCCAATAGAATCTTCAAAGGATGAAGTCCAAATGATGAATCAAAGAAGTGGTAAGAAACCCCTTCTTTTAAAGGTAAAAGCCCACAAGAGATTGGACTAGAACTATCCCTGTTCTTGGACTTTGCCTTCTGACATCAGACCCAAAGTGTTTTGTGGGACAGGAAGGGAAGGTAGAGAAAGAGAGAAACAAGATGGTGTAACTGTCCTCCAGATTTATAGAGCTACCTGTGTCTACACTTACTCTGCCCCTTCTCTTTTCAATAGAATAAAAAGCCTTTAGATATGTAGCACCCAGCTGTGCGGCCTAGCCTTTTGTGAATGGGTGTGCACTTTGTGTTCCCAGGCAAGTTTCCTGTGCATGACTCTCTCTCTGAAGATTGGTTACCTGCCCTCACAAAGGAACAAAGATAGGCAATCCCCCAAGTATACTTTCCTGCCAGTAGTGGCAAGGTCCATCCTGATTGGGTAGAATACATATAATCACTTCCCAGCTGAGCTGGGTTCACAGGAATGACACATGTGTGATATCAAATTAATGTGGCTTTAATAATTATGAGAATATGATCCACTATACCATCATTTAAGTATGGTTTATATTTTAAAATGAATTTGCCACCCACAGTGTTGCCTCAAAATTATAATATTTTGTGTCACAATTAGCAGACCAGATTGCCCAAGCCCAGCAGCAGTGGGAACATTGGGGCACATTAAGGGCCCTGACTGGATCAAGCCTCAAAGGAGGGACACCTGGACCCAGTCCTGGCACCTCTGGCACCAGGCTCATGGAGAGCTAAACTCAAGGAAAACACAGGTATGATCCGTCTGCCACTGAGTGCTTGACTTCTCTGCTAATTGCAGTTAATGGTGCGGCTCTGAGCCATTAGCTTTTGCATTAGTCTGCAATCATGGGTGTGGCAGAGAGCTTCTGGAATTACTTGCACAATGGGAGTGGCAGCGTGTGGTTGGCAATATAACACCCACACATGCCCTAAAGCATGCTTCGCGTTATTCTGCAGTTAGCAGCGTAACGCTCTCTGAGGAACACCTGCCAGCAATCTTCCACAAACCTGCGAAGAAAAGCCGGAGACCATCGGGCCTCGCATACTCACCTGCTCTGACTTACCTCTGTCTCCAGCAATGACCCGGTTGTTCGACGAGGCCTCCAGCTTTCATCGGTTGCCAGCACCTGCAGAACCAAGAGAAGGAAAACAAGGTTAACCGCTGAGCTCATTCATCGCGCCCTGTCACCGCCGCTCATTACTCACCTCTTCCGTCGCCATCGACCGGATTCATTCATCATGCCAGCTCACAGGTACCTGGAAAAGAGAAGGAAAGAACAGGTTAGATCACGCAAACCGCACCTGAGCTTGCGCTGGCCCCCTAGACACAAGGCAGGCCACCCTGACCAACTGGCTCAGCCGCTCGCACACGTTGCACCAAACCAACGCACACCAAGGAGGGCTTAGTGCCAAAACAGCGGCACAAGCCACAACATTGAAATGAACACCGACTGCGGCAGGCAGCAAAGGACAAAACAGATAACAGTACACGGACAACATACAATACAATGGATTACACGTACAATAGCAAGCAGAGCAACACAAGCAACACGTGTTTCGACCACAGCAGTACTGGGTTGCCACCCAACTTCAAGGGTCAGTGAAGTAACTGGATCCTATAGGACATTGCGCCCCTGCTGAGACTAAGCAGAGAAGGAGAGCCCACCAACCAAAAATACAAGCTGAGAGCGCCCTGGAGTGGGGAGCACATGTGGAAGGAGCAGGGTGGGGTTCACAGGTGGCAGGCACAGACAGTCTCACTCACCACCCTTCCCCCTGTCGTAGGAGCTCACCCAAGGCCAGTCCAGGGAACACAAGACTTACAGCGCTTCAAAACAGGGAAGCAGACACTCCACGCATCAGCACCCGACATCCCTGCAGAGACAAGGTGAGCATAACATTTTGGTACAGGGGTGCATGTCTTAAATGTGGCACATGTGCTGCAGAGACTTGGCTGGCACTGCAGCTGTCAAATCAGCATGATACCTCCTCTGTGCCACCGGTAGAGCAGGCACTGCAAATCAGGATACTGATGCAACATGGCAAAGACACACACTATGCATTGACCCACTAGAGGCAAATCCCCTACAGTGGTGGGAAATGGGCAGATACAAAATAAAGCACAGAAGTGTTCCTACTAGAGTAACAAGTTATCATCTTATTAACCTTGTTTTGAGAAAGCTACTGTATTACAACTCTAGGTTTCATCTGATGGTGCAGTACACACATCATTCCGTTTACACCAGTAGGTCTTGAATTAATCAAGAATCTTCTTTATTTATTATTTTTTATTTTTTATTTTTTTTTATTTTGTTATAATCAAAATTTGATTTTTCACAAAAACAGAAAGTATTAGAAAATATAAAAGAGAAAAAGAATTTTGCAATTATTAACAAATCAATTCATACAATTATTTTTAAATTTAAGAAACTACAGATAAACATGTCTATATAAATATTCACAATATTTTGGTAAAATTAATTCCATATCTACGAGTACTGTGATTACATTTATCGTCAATGCCGTCTCTTGCTCAGTGATCAATCTATTCCAGAACATCAGTGATGAAAGACCTGTCTCTAGAACTGAATTAGAGACAAATTTGCCCAAATGTTTTTTTTCTGGCATTTAAAGTGCCTTGGTAATGTCTCAGAAGATGCTCTAGTGTCTGATGTTTTAAGTCTCTACAGCCCATGCATAAAGTTCTACTGCTTTTTACTTGACCCCTTGTAACTAGAACAGCTCCTGTGTGAACTAAATTGAGCCGCATTCTGAGAAAATTGTGTCTTATTTTGCGAACTGGAAATCTTATTAGATATCTCAGTTAAAAACCACATTTTTTTCCAGATAAGGATAAAGAGGTTGAGGAGGATGATGCTCTCATTCCCCCTATTGTCTTAATCCAACATGCTGTTTCCATCTGTTTATTTGTCTTCATCGGGTTTGACACCAAAAGAGCTTCATCGCTATCGCAATTTGTAAAGGACTGGTGAATTCTGTTCCAAGTGCTTTTTGATTGTTTGTTTGTTTATTTCATTTCCATAGCGCACCGGACCCGGGAGTAAAAGGGCGCTTAGTACAAGTTACAAGGCACAATACATGGTAATAAGCAGTAATAGTTGAATAACAGTTATATACAGAATATACAGACAGTGGAGGTAATAGCAACCAATAAAGACAAAAATGAGACATGTGCAATATGTACAATTTATAGCTAAGCCTAACTTAAAGGTTGACTTTTGTCAAAAGCCACCAAATGGCAAGTTTCCTGAACGACTGAAAGGATTTGGATGACTCAATATTCAGTGGCAGGGCGTTCCAGAGTTGGGAGGCGAGGACAGTGAAGCTCGAGCCTCTGGCTCTTTTAGAAGTAAATTTGGGTACTGTGAGGGATAAGGTATTGGAAGATCTCGTGGTTCTGATGGAAGATTTCATGGTGAATTTGTTAGTCAGGTAGGGGGGGCTAGATGATTGAGAGCTTTGTAAGTGAGGCAGAGGGTTTTTAGATCGATTTTGTGTTGGATAGTGAGCCATTTGCATGTAGTTCTGGTGGCAGAGATGTGCTCACGCCTGGGAATGTTTAGCGCTGCCCATAGCGCATTATTTTGAAGGACTTGGAGTTTACTAATTATCGCTTGGTTAGCCCCTAAGTAGAGGCTATTACAGTAATCTAGTTTAGATTGTATAAGAGCTCTAGCTAGTGTGAGGTAGCTGTTAGAGGAAAGAAATGGTCTAGAAGCTCTAATTAGTTTTCCTGTATAGGCAGTGGCTGAAGCTGTTGAGCTGACTTGCTTAGTGAGGTTAATATTGGCATTGAGGTAGAAGCCAAGTGTTTTCATGTTTTTGGCGACCGGGATGGTATTGCCATCAATTGTGATGTTGGAATAGTTGGGACTAAGTTTTGTAGGTTGTTCGGAGAACCAACATGAGCAGTTCAGTCTTATCGTCGTTCAGGCAGATGCCATGTGTGGCCATCCATGCCTGAATGACAGAGAAGATTTCATTGATCCTGGCTACATCGGTATTGTAGTTGCCGAGATGGTGAGGAGTATCTGGATGTCATCTGCGTAATTTGTGTAGGTGACACCCAGACGATCCAGTTTATCAAAGAGGGGCTTTGTAAAAATATTGTATAGGATGGGTGAAACACATGAGCCTTGTGGGACACTGCAGGTGATAGGGATGTGGTCTGTTGTTGCCACCGGAGAGAAGACTCTCATAGTTCTATTGGCCAGGAAGGACTGTATCCACATGACAGCAGAGGGGGAAAAGTGGGTGGCCGAGGAGAGAGTATTTTATGGTCGACCAATTTTGAGGTCTTCATACAATGAATTTCATAAGGGATCTATAATAAGTCTGTATAAAGAAAGCAATTTCCAGTCCATTTGTGATTTTAAAGATTTTAGACCCAACTAAAAACGAAGGCGAGAAATTAGTAAACTTTGGGGGATTTAAGATTTTTTTCCAAATTGAACCTTCAATTTTATTCCAGTCCAATTCCCAGGCCAGAGGATTGGCCTTTATTCCATATAAAAGAGTTTGGATGATTTGTGCTTCATAATATCTCAATGCTCGCATCAATGAGGATTTACACTATTGACCAACAATTCTTTGCAGTTGCGCTGTTAGCTGTTTAGTCGCACATGTGATATCAGATAGTATGTGTGCCCTTCTTGGTTTGGCGTACAATGTGTATCCTAAGTACTTGATTTCATCTACCACAGGGATGATATGGCCATCTATCTTCCAAGGGAATCAAACAGCATTTCCGCTACCTCCGAAGACTACTATTTTTTGATTTATCTGGATTGACTATTAGGTTGTTTTTTTCATGTAGATTTTGAGGGCAGACAACATCCTTTGAAGACCCACAGGTGTTCTATCTAGGAGCACTAAGTCGTCTGCGTACATGAGCCATTTAATTGCTTCCTGCCCCACTTTTGCGCTTGCTAGACCTGCTGAATCTACTTCCTCACCAAAATCGGCAAAATAGAAATCGAAGAGAAATGGGGCCACCATGCAACCCTGCCTTACTCCTCTTTTCACCTGGATTATGTCCAACAGAAGGCCTTTACAGTTCAGCCTTACAGCTACTGTGTTATTATCATGAAGAGCTGTTAGGATGTTTATTAAAGGCCTAGGATTGTCCTTTGTGGTGAGTTTGAGCCAGAGTATCTCTCTGTCAACTAAATCAAAAGCATTGTATAAATCAATGAAGGCTGCAAATGTCTTTGGTGGTTTTGGTGTTACTTTCCCATAGCAAATAGTTGTCAGAGTAATACCATTCAGGCCCGTTAAGTGACCCCTTCTAAAGCCAGTCTGTTGTTTTAGTATTATATTCTTCACTTTAGCCCATTTCTCCAGATCTTTCAATAGGAGCCCGGCAAAGATCTTACTCTCAATGTCCAGCAATGTAATGAGCCTATAATTACTTGGATCTTTTTGGTCGCGCTTTTTATAAATCGGTATTGCCATAGCAGTCTTCCAAGATTGTGGAAAGATTTTAGTCCTCAAAATTTCACAGAAGTGGTGACACAATATTCTCGTTCACAATTCTAGATTTGCTTTTAGAACCTGATAGGTGAGTCCACTCAGTCCTGAGGCTCTGGATGAAGATAACTTATTAATTAACTCGAGGACTTCCTCCTCTGTAATTTCAAATGCCCATAAGGAGTCTGAAGGGATGAACAAGGGGTTCTCATCTGACTTCGAATAATTTTCTGAAAAATGGTTAATCCATTCAAATTCTGGCACACTGTTTGTTTGGATCACCTCTTGATCATGACCTTGAGAATTTATCAGGGACCAGAAGTTGCGGGAATTGTTATCTGATAATGTTCTTAACATGGATTCTCCATCCTGATGCAGGCGTCTGAAGCACCGCTGTCTGACCAGTTTTTATACACATTTTTAATATGTTTTATTTCTTTCCATAGGGTGGAACTATCCAGTATTTCGCGCGGCAGGTTTCACGCTTTTTTCTCATGGAATCTCATGGAATCTTCATCAAATGCATGTTTATGTGAATTCTTTTTTTTTTTTTTTGAAGAGGTGTGATTTGAGGTTCATCTATTGTCCAAAGAAAATTATGAAAATGCTGCAGGTGACAGTTTCCTTTCCAGAATTCTGGACCTGAAGTTGTAGCAATATGTATGAGTTCCTTGTTCAACCGATGGCCTTCATTTCCATATTTCGAAACTCTGTTCCTTTGATTTTTTACCTGTAGACTATTATGCTATACTGCTTCTTTTAGTTTAGAATTTCAGCAAAATGAAGCCTTTAGCTTGCAGTGATCACTGCGATTAGAATCACCCACTACTAGCTCATCTCGCAGATGGAATAAACTGGGAGATACAACAATGTAATCCAGAGTGGATCTGATGTTCCCGCGTAACCAGGTGTATGCTGGTGGCACATCTCCCTCTATAATACCATTCAGGAGCCTTAAGTCCCATTCTTTAAAGAAAGAGCACCATTTGTTACCGTTTGCATTTATTACTCTTGCTTTGTACAAATGACATTCTGGATTGTATATAACACATTGAGAATTCAGATCCCCTGCGACCAGTATATATGAATCCGGGTAAGTGGCTTTGATATATGTGAGAAGTTCACCCAAGGAGTCTTGGCTTCTTTATTTCTAGTTATTTGAAGAGTAGCATTCTTTTATTACTGCTCTATACAGCAAAATCACAAATCCTTCGCAAGGGAAATCATCCATAATAATGATTGGGTAATGAGAGTAACTTTAACTGTGCCATTGCCATAGAAAGATAATGCAAATGTATGCCCTGCACCCCTATTCTTTAAACTGAACAGTGGTACTCTATTTGTGAAATGAAAGGGGAGGGTCACTTAACAGAATCCTTCTGCATTCTAAACAGATAATATTGCTTCTCTAATCAACTGAACATACAAAATAATAACCCACAGCACCAGAAGTATCTAGAAAATGGGAGACATGAACCATTTCTCTGACTCCATACATTGCTGGTGTTATTAGGGGAATCAAAGTTCTTTGGTCATTTGTAAATTTGGAGACGGCCAACAAGTTGCAGAGTTAAGTCTAGAATGCATATTGCTATTCAGAAATAAACATATAGAGCTTTGATTATATAAATGGATCCTGTTGGGGACCACATATATTTAATTTATTTAAATGATCAAACCACCTGCTTCTTACCCGGAATTGTGGGGTGGGACTGTGTAATAAGGAGAATTAGATCAGTTTGCCGGCTTAGAGTAGAAGGCACTTGTTATCCAAAATATATCTTACAATGTGAGCCCTGTAAATGGAAATTATCCATGAGATTCATGTCTAGTTTGTAGTGTCTGCATACTAGAGGGTTCTCACATCTTCAGCACTTCTGGTTGTGTCCTTAACTCAGAACATGACATTATGTCTTCTAATAGCAATTCTCTTAATGCCTATGGCATCTGACACAGCTCCATATGCCATTGGTCCCTCCTTTTCCCTCTTAGTTTCCATGTAATTAATTGAAAGCATCACAATCCCACTACGCTTAGGTGGAGTAATCAGTTGCATGGGACCATCCATGGACTGTGGTACCACAATGACAACAATTGGGTTAGCTGAGTCCTTAGTCAGGGAACTGGACCAAAGCACACATGCAATCTCTTCCACGGAAGGACCACCACAGACACTGAGATCAGAATTTGAAAGCTTCAATGATAGCTGCAGCTAGCATCATGGACAGGCAGGAACTCTATCCTTGTCATATAAATGACCCTGTTATACAAGATTCCTCAGTTGGCTGACCACAGCTGAGGCTTGCAGCATTTCCATGTTTATTAACAGAAAAGATGTTTCTTGCCACCTGACCCATGGGGCTAATGTAACAGGTTCTTATTCACTGGTGTATAAGTGAACAGCGTTTATCAATTAACCATGGAATGCAGTGTACTTCAAAAGATCACCTGGTAGGGCAGCAGTCATCCCAAGGTATCATGATATGATATGATATGAGTCATTTATAATGACCCTGTACAAAAGAGTATCTAGGCGTGACAAGAAAAGAAAGGGTAGACAGAGGGAGGACAAAATAAACAATCTTACTAGGCCTTGTGTCATTCAGATGATGCAAGTGTGAGGGGGAGGGAAGAGGAGAAGTGCCAGGTGGGAGAGGGGGGTGTTTGCAGTGGCAAAACGCAGTGAGTGCTGCCGGGGTGGTGGCTCAAATAAGTGCAAGGAGGCAGGAGACTGTAGGGTTGCAGATACAGTCCCTAAGTGGGTGATATGATATGATATGATAGGTTATTTATAACGCGCTTAATACCCAGAGGTTTCTAAGCGCGGACCCGGGATCGAACCTGTGTTGCTCCGTGTCGTCTAGCTTCCAAGGCTAGCACGTTGCCCCTGAGCTAACCTCCCAAGACCAAATGTGAGGCACAGAGGCAGTGCAGGGGGTTACTGGTCGTACAGGAGCCTGGTGCCTGTGAGGCTCAGTGGGTGGCAAGGTAACCAATTAGCGCAGCAGACTGGAGCATCAGCAGGGGAATAAAAGAGAGAAAGCGGAAGCAAAAAGGAAGGTCTTGAGTTGCTTCCAGAACCTCAGATGGTCCTGCTCAAGTTGAGAGAAGCAGGGGGAATGTTCCAGAGGGAGGCACCAGGAGAGGACAGCAATCTAACTCCACACTCTGCCTGGAGATAGGTTAGACACTCCGAGAGTTGGAGGTGGATGAGCGGAGGGCTCAAGGAGGAAGATGCTTAGGAAGAGAGAGTTGGATGTAGCATGGTCCCCACCCAAATAAAGCCTTTTAGAAAATGCAGAGGGTCTTGAAATTGATCCTTGCAGCCACTGGGAGCCAGTGGAGAGATTTCAGGGCTGGAGCAGTACTATCCTGACAGGTTTCACCATCCTGTTCAGGATTAGGAGACACATTCCACTGTCCCCGTAGTCGGACGACAACTTATGTCACCTAAACAGATAGAAAGACAGTAACATAAGAACAGAGTTATATTATAATAATTTCAGCCAATGCTCCCCATTTTTTCCTTCTTTCTTTTGAAATACCCTCCGAGGGTTGGGCATAGGGTTGGACATAGGTAGCGTCCTGACAATTTTTCTCCTACGTTTTTCCATCACTACCCTGACACATGTGGAACATTTGCAGAAACTTAGCCTTAGGCAAATCAGAATAAATACCCACTTCATTATTTGTCCTGCCCGATTCCCAACTATTCCTTGACGCCAATTTGAAAAAACATCTTGCCAATTGTTTGAATTATCGTGCAGGACAACAGCTATGCTGGTGATGTGCTCTGCGTGGTCCAATATAACTCCCTCATCGCCCGATATGAATAAACAGTATTCATCTTTAATTAATGTGAATTTTACCACGTGCGCTGCTAGGATAATATCTAGGATATTTTGGAGGGTCATTTGCCTTATCTTGTTGTTCTCTCTCACATCTTTGTTAATGCCGGGTTGGTCTCATTCGACTATATTTCTATCACTGTCTCAAGCATTCACTGCCTCCCCTACTTTTACTGTTCCATACATTGAAAATAATGTGCTAAAGAGACGTTGCTTTTTTAGTAATTACGCCATACCATCAGCAGTTGTGAAAAATATAAAACATCACTCCCCCCACACATCCACATTGTACTGCCAGAAAAAGGCATGAATACACGCCATGTGCTGGCAGTGTTGCACATACCCAACAATGTGTGATGTTAATTTTGCTTGTTACTTTCATACTTAGCTTAATGAATATTTACCTCTTTGTGGAGGATTCTGTTTTCTTTTTGCTCCTCCAAGCCAACTGTCCACACCCCTCCGCCAAACTACCCCATCACTATCCACAACAGCATCTGCAACACAAAGACCTATTACTGCATGTTATCATGTTGTTATCTTTTCTCTTAGGTATACCAACATGTTCCTGTTCTTTTCCTTTCTTCACCCTCTTCAGTTAATGGATGGATTTGACTGCTAATACTGGGCCATCCCATTGTTGAACAATATAAATCAGGCCGCTCCCCCTGTCTGCTATACTGTGGTATCCAGTGATGTTACCGAATAGAAAATAGAGAATACCCTTTTTACCAAAATGCAAATAATGAAAAAAATATTGAATTTTTAATTTAATTATATGTGGGCTGTGGGGTAAAGGGGTGAAAAGGGGTGGGGGGGAATAGAAGCACAGGGAAATTGGTTTTTTTGGGGGGAGATCCTCCAAATTGAAAAAAAGGTTTGCTAAAAAAGTATTATCTGGCACTTCATTCGGTAACATCCCATAGATCCCAATAACGTAGGGCCCTTTCCACTTAAGTTTGCTTGTTCTTTTTCTCCCCTCATTTCTCAGCATCATCATATCTCCTATGATGTTCTGAAGCATTTTCACGTTTCCCTTTTCTGTTGTACATCTGTTGTACTTTCAAATCATGATGTGCCTGTTTGTCAAAATAACAAAAATAGGTAACCCCTTCTTCCACTGGTGGCTGGGATAAGATACTTGAAAAAAAGGCAGGGAAATTCCACCGTTGGGCTTATTTTAATTTTATTACTTTTAGTAATTTTTATTCTGTGGGGTCGGGTATCTATCCCTGATGTGCTGCTTATTAGAAACTAGCATGAACCCCCAAACACACACACATATAACATGAAAAATACCTAGTTCTAACAAACCTTAAGAAAAGCCTCTATTTATTTTCATGATCAACAAGGGGCATGTACATTGACATACAACATTGATTTCATACATCAAGTTAAATAACCCCTAGGGACATTAACCTGGGTAGTCAAGTAATCTTGCATACAAATAGATTGGAGGCTGACAGGGTGTGAAGGGCCGTCACCTAAGCCAGTATTCCTTGGTACCTAGATTGGTACTAGAGATGTAAAGAAAAGAATAAGAAAATGAAAAGACAGAGAGACCACCTAATCTGTGGTATAATGGAGTACAGAAGAAATGCTTTCTTTCTCATACGGGTTTGCTACATAGCAAGTGTTATTCTTGGTGCTCCTAAGCAGACACGTATGCCACACTCAGGAAACAGGGCTGAGATGAGAACAGATTGACCTAAAGTGTATTCGTACGTGACACAGCTGATTTCAGCAGTGCACTTCCGCAAAGGGAACACAATGATACACTCCTTTACACCCAGACTGTAAAGACTGCCCTCGAACATTACAGGGATACATAATACTCCAGGATTTCCTTCCTGCATTACAAAAGAAAATGACAGTGTCGACCTCTGCTGTCACCACCGCCACTACACTGTAGGGAGTAGAGAACAGGAACACCCCATTAGCCGCCATTTTGGAAGGACTTGTACTGGGTGAAGTGAGCAGTGAGAATTGTAGTGATACTGATTACAGGGGAGGTAGAAATTAAAACACAGTTTCGAACCCCTACAGCAGCAAGTTACTATAATAACATTCATACAAAAGGGCTGAATACCCCTCCACAATAGGGAACTGTGAATTTACTTGAAACAACACTGTGGGGCTGTTCCCATCGGAAACTAATTCAAGAACTGATAAGCATATTGTTCCAATGATACAATCAGTGTAGAAAAGCCACTGTGTGAAAGCTTAATTAAGTATTATACTTTTTAACAATTTATTTGGCACACATGATTTCCCATAGATAAGAAAGCACAATCACATATTGAAATAAACAGTATATATACACATAAGAAAAAGAAGTGTATAAGATATACATGGCATTATATAGGCAAACCATATTTTTATATATTACATCAAAGGTATGTGTAAGAGACCAAGAAGTGGTGCCTCACATGTTAAAATGCAAGCACAATTAGGAGAGACCTCAAATTCTTCATCTGGATGTTTGATTTGTTCAATATTAAAAGAACGTTCCAAATAACAGTAAGTGAAATGATCCAGAATAAGGTGGCCATTCATTGATTGCCTTTCCATTTAATGCCACATGGTATAGGCCCACAGTTATTGAGTTAAGGGTCTGGTGTTAGGGAGCATTCTCCAGACTGGCTAATTTCCCTAACCTACTGAGTCCCTCAGCGGCTTTGTTGGATTTCTAGGATTTATTTGTTCACCTGTTAAGAGTGTGAGCCTTTTTTTCACACTCTTACATGTGTTTTTCTGCGTGTTTAACCTTTTTGTCTTCATAGACTGTGGAGCCTCACCTACTCCATAGGCATCATCTTTTTACTGTGTGTCGCACAGCACCTTTAGTGCAGTGACACAGGGTTTCTTTTTCAGACTTCCCACTTTAAACTCCATTTTCTAGGACTGACTACTGTCTCCCAGAACATGTAAAGTTGCCATTGACTTTATTAGTCTTTTCAAATTCACAGAGCCAGTACAAACTATCTTACATAGAGTACTGGAAAGGGTTAATAGTTATCCCTTTTTGTCTGTCTTTCATCGAACATTATTTTATTCCCTTTCTTTAAGATTTGGCTGGTGGCAATGGTTTCTATCAAATCTTTCCTACTGCGGTCTATGAAAGTAGCCTTGGTACTGTTTTAGCTATGTTAGAACTTAAATCCACTGGACCCCATTTACTTTCATTTGGAACTTGCTGGGTTTATTCACCATTTCTTTTTATAAAGGGCTTTCTTGTGTTTTACTCTGTGCGCCAAAGCAGTTTTGGTTCCTTTGTTCACCGTCTTTTGGTGGGTTTCTGCACAGAAGCCCTCCTTAGGCGCCTGAGAGTCTGGGTAGACAGAATATGAGGGAAGGGTTTTAGGACCCCTGCACAGGGTTCCCTTGGAAACCCAGTTCACACTCTTGTTTGATTGGCTAGGTGACTGTCCTGCCAAGACATCCACCCTGCTGTGTGATTGACAGCCAGGCTGTGCGAACGGGAGAAAACTGCATTAAAAGCAGGTCTCTGGGACTTGGAAGGCAGAGTCGCCACTGGATCGAGAGAACCGAAGAGAAGCTGAAGGAAGAGGACCACTACCACAACTGAACCTCCCGGTGAAGCCCTGCTGCGGGTCCGAATCTCCTAAACTTCGACGACAGAGAAGATCTGCAAGGAATCTTCTTCCCTTGAGCTAGTGGGACCAACCAGTTTGCCAAACTTCAAGCAAACCCTCAGCCTCCCTCCCACGGTCACATTTGCTGTCCGTAGCTGCAGTGAACCGGATAGCCAGGAGGACTAGACCCTGTTTGGGTTTTAAGGAGCACACCTTTTATCCGTTTCTTTGCTCTGCTGCTGGTTTCTTCCCTGGGCAGTGCAGGACCCTCCAGTCTTCCTCCTTCGTGTCAGTCTGACAGTCGCTTCAGGAACCATGAGCCTGCAGGATCTGCCAGGAACTTCTGCCTCAGCTACAGCATTCTTCTTCTTCTAAGGTACTGTTCAAATCCGGTTATTTGTTCCATCCGACCATGGTGAAAGTGTTTTAAATCTTTCACCAATCTCAGGGCTTGTCCTTCTCTACTCTTTTAAATAACATTTCTCCCAACCAACTTCACTTTCGAACTCTTGACAAAGACTTAACGGCAAACTACTTTGAACTGTGCTATCCTCTGCAAAGCCTCTGGACCATTAACATTGGCCCAGGCCTATTGATTTAAATCCTCATTGTAGCAAGCCTCTTCTAGATTGCCCCGCCTACTTACTTGTTGGTGCTGCTTAATTTTGTATAACCTTGTCTTTCCCTCCCTTTTTAAATTGTTGGAGTGCCATTTTGCTCACACTTCATTTTGAGCTTAACTTGTCCAGAATTGATGGGGTGTTGTATAGTATATTAAGATTGTGATTCATCTGCTGCTTTACTTAGTGAACTATTTTACAAATGAAAGTGTAAATAAATGTGTATTCTTTACTCAGAAACCTTAAATCAGTGTTTGTTTGAACCATAGCAATTGCTGTCCTTTGTGTAACATCTGATACTGCTCACTTTACTCTAGAGATAAGTCGGGCTGCTCAGCCATCACTACCACTTTACTGTGTAGCACAGGCTTGTACCAAAGGTGAATTTGTACTTGAACTTGTAGTCTTAATTGTGTGTGGTGTTCCCAAAGGGTACTGCATATGATTCTGCCTAACATCTGGTAAGCAAAGTTTTCCAAAATTCAGTTAGGGAATAGGTTACAGAAATAACTAGTTCTTGTAGACAAGGTCTAGATTTAAATTTTTGACACCGTTCATGGAGCCAACAGGACTAAGCAGGCATGGTGGATGTCTAAGAAGTTTTGCTATTTGTTAGTGGTGTCTTCATCAGGACCAAACATGCAGGCATAGGACCTAAGAGGTTACTAGCGATGGCCTGGTCTCACCAGCATGTCCAGTGTGTTATTTGGTCAGAACTTCCACCGGGATCGTATTTCTGTATGCAGAGTCGCTGCCTGCCTGCATACATCTGATTCAAGTTGGAGTCATACCGGTGTAGTCAGGCATGCTTTGATGGAACTGTCATTGGCAAATTAAACCTACAGTGGTAGCAACTTTGAGAGCGGAGGCGCGAGGCAGTGCGACATTTGAAATTTGCATCGTTCAAGTAAGGAAGCCATAACCACGCGCCGTGCGAAAAAAGGTAGTCCAGAGAAGGCTACCTGCATTCAGCGACATCCATCGTCACAGCTCAGGAGTGTCGAACGTGGAACTCGGAAGGGGTCTCAATCCACTGTGCGCTGTAGCCAAAGGAGCTGCCTGGCGCGTATTATGGATAAAGTGCGCCGTGCTGAATAGAAATAAAGCGCAAGGCTCTGTGAGCTTATGTTGATTACGTAAGGGTGCTTCCCCATAGAGAGAGCATCAGCTGGCGTCGCGGAGCCGATGTCACGCCACTGTGTCCAGAACTGCGGCCTCTTCAAGAGGGAGCATTAGCTGACTGTGTGAAGTCCAGATGACACTGCAGAACTAAATTGAGTCTCATGAGTAATCTCAATACTGTCGCAATGCATACCTAGGGCCGCCGTAAGGATTATGTACATTGTTTCCGATTTTGAACATCTCAAACTGACTGAGTGGAGTTTAGGAACCTCCAAGTGTCTGTTTTCCAGACATCCATCAGCAGGAAAGTGTAAGAAAGAAGTGATAGGCAATGGCTATGGCGGGGGTACCCAGGCTGCCTATGCTCATGATTGGGCCACGTTCCCAGAAGATAAAGTGGCCAGCCTGGAAGAAGGGTTTTTTTGCATTACATGAGAGCTTCATCTGGGAACAATTTTTCGATGGAACGGAAAATATCAATGCTAATGCATTTTATTGGGTATGAGGGTCAAAGGATTTTTGCCTGACATTCCTGAATTAGATGCTGTTAGTGATGCCAATGAATTTGATATTGCATTAATGAGAGTGCAGCATGAGGGAGAGAGTGTGTAGGAATATATTACTGCTTTAGGGCAACTAGCTTTGACTTGTAAATTTGAAGAAAAACTGGATAAGCACATGCATGACCAATTTATGCTGCACTGCTGCAATGATAAAATATGAGAAGAGATTTGGCTTAAGGATGACCCAGACCTAGAGGAGGTGGTTAAATTAGCAAAAAGGGTTGAACACACAATGATGTGTGTGGGCAAGTTAAACCAAAAGGAGTTTGTCTCAAATGAAATACTGCGGGTGGTTGATTATGAAAAGGATCAGTACAAGGGTGTGAAGAAGAAGAGTAAAGATAAGACAGTTTCTAAAGCAGGTGAGACTGTTGGAACAGAAAAACAGCAATATGAGAAGGGAAATAAGAGGGAGGAAAGACTTTGCTTTCGTTGTGTCAGTCCAGACACTTTGCAAATTCTCTGTTATGTCCGGGAAGGAGGGCTATGTGTAACAAGTGTAAGATATGGGACCATTTCGAAAACTGCTGCAAAAATGATGCATTTGGTAATGGGAGGAAGGTATTATATGTATGAGAGGATGCACAGCAGTCATCTGGTGATGATGACAGTGAGAGAGTTGAAGTGGTCATGGTAAACATGGTTAGGGGCGCAGAGGAGGATCATTGTAAAAGTCCCTTTGCAAACATTTAAATGAATGGGAAAACGGTGCGCATGATGGCAGATTCAGGCGCAAAGTTGACACTGATGTCACGTGAACTATATGAAAGCGTGGTCGGTGGTGATGTGAACAAATTACTGACGTCTGACAAAAGGCCAGGGGGCTATAATTGTGGCAGGATCAATTTAATTGGATATGTCAACACCACATTCCAATTGAAAGGAAGAGAGACTGTAGGTAAAATATATGTTACAAGGAGTGGAGAGACTCTTCTTGGATGGAGGGAACAAAACGGTTTGAAGATACGTTTGGATTCCAATACCGAAGAACAGGTTTTGAACATATTAGCCATCACATCAATGATAGCTTTCCAGAAGTGTTTTCGAAAAAGGTTGGCTGTATCAAGGGTATGGTACATAACATTGCGATAAAACAAGGAAGTGAGTGCCAAGTTACGGCCTATGCCTTTGGCACTTAGGGATGGGGTGCACAAAGAGCTAGAAAGGTTGAGGGGGCGGGGATTTTCGAACCCACAAAGGGAGTTGAATGGATATCCCCTTTGGTGATTGTTAAGAAATCAAGTGGAGAACTAAGGATTTGTGTCAATTTAAGGGAGGTGAATAAGTGTGTGGTTGCTAAAAGGCATCCTCTACCAAACATGTCAGAGATGCTCAGTATGATTGGAAAGGGAAAATGGTTTACAAAGTTAGTAATGGCCAGCGATTATCAACAAATCCATCTTGACGAGGAATCAAAGAAACGTACAGCGTTTATTACGCATGATGGGGTGTATCAGTTTTGTAGGCTGCCTTTTGGATTAATCTTAGCATCGGCAGTGTTTCAGAAGGTTATGGATAAATTGTTGGGAGAAATAGAGAATGTTTGGTGTTTTCAGGATGATATATTGGTGTGTGGGGACAGTGAAGTTACACTTGAGGAGAATGTGAGAAAAGTCCAAAGAATTTTGAGTAAACGAGAAATCACCTTGTGATGAGAGAAGTGCTGTTTGGAAAAACAGAGGTGGACTATCTCAGTCATGAGATATCGGAGGAAGGTCTCAAGCTGAAAAAGGAATTGGTTGTAAGAATAAAGAAGATTAGATCACCAAAGGATAAAGCTGAATTGAGATCATTTTTAGGCATGATCGAATTCTATCACAAGTTTGTGGATGGTTTTGCAGAAAGAGTGGATAAAATGAGGAATTTGTTAAAGAACGGAGTGGAGTTTAAGTGGGATGATGCATGTGAAGTGGAGTTTCAGGACATAAAAGAGAGAATTGATATGGTCAAAGCTTTAGCCATGATTGATACTAGAAAAAGGTGTTTCATTTATGTAGATGCTAATGATTCTGGCTTTGGTGAAGTGTTATCTCAAATTGGGGAATCATGGAGAAGAAAATGTTGTAAAACATGCATCTAGAATGTTGAAGGGAGCAGAAAAAACTGCTCGGTTTTGGAGAAGGAGGCTCTGGCATGCCACAGGGGAATTGAAAAGTTCTGGAATTGTGTGTGGGGATCAGAGGACAGATCACAAACCTTTAAAATGTATTTTTGAACAGAAGGGTTTAGACAAAGTGTCCAGGAGAGTAGCGTGTTGGGTGGCGAGGCTACAGGGGTACAAATTTGAAATTGAAGTGATTTTAGGGAAGGATAATGCAAAAGCTGATCATGCATCAAGGCTTTGGGATGAGAGTTGTGACATATTACCGGGTGTGGAAGAAAGTTTCACAGATATGGTATTTGTATCTAATGATGGTGTCATTACCGAGGCGGAATGGGAGTGTGCATTATTTTCGAGTGCTACGTGGAGGCGGATCAAGTAATTTATTTGTCAGGGATGGCTTGAGAAGACTTTGTTAAATGGTGAAGAGAGAGCTATGTGGGAGGTCAGAGAGGAACTGTGTGTGAGGAATGAGATTGTGTATTGTTGGGATAGGGTGGTTGTACCAGGGAGTTTGCACAGAAGACTAATTGAAATTGGCCATCAGGGTCATACTGGTATCTATAAGACTAAAAAAGTCCTTAGGAGTGATTATTGGTGGCCGGGATTTGAACGTGACATAGAGAGATGGTTAGATCATGTGTTGAATGTGAGGTATCTGCCAAAAATGCTCTGGCTAGATGTCAACCGATGATGAAGGTTGATGCCCCTGTGGGGGCATGGTGTGATCTATGCTTTGATATTATTGGTCCCATGGATCTGGGAAAGAGGCGTGGAAGATTTATAGTTTTGGTAGTTGACTTATTTTCCAGGAAGAAAGCCCAACACAGTGGTGTCACTGCTGTGGTTAGGAAGGCGAAGGAATCTTATTGTGTCATAGAAGAAGTGAGAAAGAGAATGGATGAGGGAAGGCAGAGACGGGAGAAGAATGTGAATGAGACAATGGCAGGAAGGGCGACTAATGTTGAGGTAGGAGATTGGGTGCAAATAAAAAAAGGAGTGGTTAAGATGAAAGGAGATATGATGTATTCTGACCCCATGTTGATGAAAAAGGCATGAACGGTGCAGTAAGGTTGGAAAATGGGCAAGACTGGAATATGTCTTGGGTGGTGAAAGTGAGGGCATGTGTTAATTTAGAATGAGAAGGTCTAATTGAGGATGCAAATGTGTTTTCAATAAGTAATTGTTTTGAGGGATAACATGTAATAAAATCTTCATCATTGTGATATCATAAACTTATATCTTAAATGAAATGTAAATAGTTCTAGATGTTGTGATGTTTGTGTTGTAAATATGTTGTGCTTTCTATGGGAAAATAAAGGGGGAGATGTGTTGTGTATTAGGTCTTATGGAATACTAAGGTGGAATGCCATGGTGGAATTGTGGGGAAGGAGTTCTACACAGGAATGCTGAAGTTAGTTAGGCAGTTGATGAAGGACCTCTTGGATGTAGGATAGGGGTTGTTTATTATCCCATGTATCTTAAGAATAAAGATTGATCCTTATGCAATGACGTGTGAACACCCGTCTTTTAGAGGGCTATTCAAGACATAGCACTAAGGCAAAGTAGGAGAAAGAAGGGGCTCACCAACCACATGTCCTATTTTAGGTAGTGTGAAGGCTTGCTAGGTAGCTGGGACCATTTGGGTTAAGAGCAATGATTTCTGCAAGAGATAGTGGTATCAGGTAATAACATCCCTATATATATGGACTTCAGGAAAAGGTTGTGGCAACATTATATATGTGACCATATATATAGGGACAGGGGCAGAGGGGGTTGCGGGAGTGTCCCCTGCTCCATATGAAAAAAATAAAAAAGGGTTTGGGGGTTGCAGGGTTGTCCACTGCATGTTCCATGTAATAATGTTCGCACAAAAAAACAGCTATTTTTTGACAATTTTTTGCATGGCGATATTTTTGAAGGGACATTTTTACATGGAACCGAGATAGTGCAGAGCATCATTCAGAGTAAAGAAAAAGTTGGAGAGCAGGTGTAGCTAGATTAACTAGTTATACATACCTGTACAGAGAAATATCTGTAGTGCAACATACATGAGCCCCAGAGTTAAGCGAGGTATCTGGGTTGAGAAAACAAAGACTAGAACATTCTTGTAAGCTGTATGAGAACGGATGGGAAGAGTGATTGCTAGTTTTAACAGAAAATGCCACAGGGACTTACTGAGTGCGTGATCATTGACAAATCGCAGGCTTATGGGGGTTAGGGAGGGGGGACTTATGTGTCCGTTGCTTGTGCAAGTGAACGCCGGTAAAGTGTGGGGTATGAAAAACTCAGCGATGATGTCATTGCATAAACTCTCACTCAATGACGTCATCGAATGATAGCGTCAATGCTTCAAGTGCCACTCATGTAGGTGGAAAATCCAATTAGACACAGGACTGCACTATGCCATACAGTGAATGAAGCTGTGATGTATTTGAATAACGCACAGAAATGACTGAGGTATGAAATTACAGAAGAGTGTAAATGCCCCACAGTATCATCAAGGGGGCAGAACATCTTCGTTAAGACCCAAAATGTTAGCTTTCATGCAATATATCCATCTGGATGCTTATTGTTGCTGATATTGTAGGTTAGAACTTCTTGTAACAGTGTCAAGTTTTCAGCACATAATGATATTTAGTCAAATATTGTACCGAAGGTGCATTCAGGGTTTTAGATCGCATTCTCGAACCATGTTCCACGATGCGAAGATGGGCTGCTCTCATAGTCAGGCCAACTTATCTTTTTTGACAACGGCACTCAATGCTGTAAATAACTTTGCTGCTTTTACTGATAGTCATTCCCATTAATGACCAGGTCTTGCCAAAAACAGAAAATTCTTCAATTTTTTGGGGTTAATCTAAAAACTGAGCACTGGCCACAGGGAAAATGGTCAACTAGGGGGCCCAAATTTCTGAACGTTTTTTGATTGGTAGGTTAGAAGAGGGACAAGGTTTCCAAGTGGTGTTGCCATTGCTTAGCATATGTTTTGCAATATATCAATGCTCACTATTATTATAGAGGAAGCAACACTTTAGTCAGTGAAACAATGAGTAAGGCTTTTTTGAAGATCATACCGTGAGAACTAAATCACTCTGAAGGGTGCCAGTTTTGAAGGTTTTAGGGACTGGCAATTTTGACAAGTTAGACCGTAAATGTTAAATTGGATCCCCAGGATCACACTTCGGTTAAGCAGTGAAGCAGGTATTTGTGCTGACTGTGCAATGTATGTACTTTACCACTTTCTTTTCCAGTTCGTACGATGAACTAATATAATACTAATGTTTTCGACTAATGTTTTAACAAGCTGTCTGTAATTTCACTGTGATACCTAAGGGTCTGGGCATGTAATAAATGCAATAAATAAATAAATGCAATTTTATAGAACCGATTTTGAAAGTACACATATCACGTAACCTAACATGACCATTTTTGAAAACAAAATGTTGTAGGAGCATATTATGCAAAATGGGAATGACTATAGCATCATTGTCTGTATCATAAACCAAAGTATATAAGTACCAGTATATGATTAATGTGATCTTCATATATTTCATCTGGGTTTCTCTTTCGGATTTTAAAGCTTTAAATTAGCCCAAAACACAGGCTTGTGAAATAGTTATATATAAACATGCATTAAAACCTGAATTGTACAAAAAAAGCAAAATGTGTTTTGGTGGCAAATTAGCAGACGTTAAAATATGCATACCATAAGACTGCAATATCTGGCCAACTCTCTTCTGTTAAGAACCTCTGATTTGTCTAGGATCACTGTATTTTCTGCCAGGACACAAGCATGTACGGTTTGGTTCCACAGTCTTGAATCCTGACACCTTATCTCCTCTAATTATCTCCTACCAGACTAACACGTAATGTTCATCAATGGAGGTGGCTGTAACGGTTTTACAAGGCCCCATCTGGACAAACCAATTTCTAGACCTTCACCATACTGATGGTATGCTCATTTTTATAGCATTCACTATCTTGTGCAGCTACATTGCAGCTACATTGCTAGAAATAATTGCCCTCATCATGAGTAGGGCTTAGCCTTTAAATGCAGCAGCAATGCTATTACAGCCGCATTTAAGGGTTGGCCCAATCATGAGTTGGGCGGAAAGTGGGAGTTTTACCTCCAGCTTTTTGCTGGAGGTAAAAATGTCCCCTTACCACCTACTTTCAGACATTTTTCAGCACTATCATTGCCAGAGCTATTACCGCCAGCGTTAATTGCGCCACCCAACCCCATTGGGTCCAGCAGACTCAATGGGAAATGTGAACTTACTGCTAAATTGCTACTCACGATCCACACTAATAGCGCCGGACCGAGTAGCGGTAACACTATTTGCACTGGCGGTATTACTGCCGGGATACCACCAGACTCCGGATGAGGCCCTATTAATATCAATTGCTGTACCACAAATCAAAGTACATATACATGCAGGTTTATCAACTTCAGACTGAAACGGCTGATCAACATTGCTGTAATTTGCTACTGTAATCTTGCATATGAACACTGCAAAGAGTGCTTACACACTGAGCTATATTCTGAACCATTGTGGCACTCAAATATATCAATATGCATTTCAACTTTGACTATTGCACATGATGAATATAATACCCAGATAAATGTGAGAATGTTACAGGAGTTGTGTTGCAGTGTGTGCACAAAATATGTATACCACAGAAAGCATTACAGGAGAATTCATCCGAACAGAATGTACTCATCAACAACTGACAAGCAATAGGTTTATAGCACCAGCTCTGAGCCACAGCAGCACGTCATAAAGTATCTTGAGATACGCTATTTAAGTTTGGTAAACAATGGGAAGTGACAATTTCAAATCAGTTAGCCTTGCGGACCCCCCATCAAGAAGGGGGCCCAGGGCAAATTCCCCTTTTGCCCTCCCATAAAGACGTCATTGGGTGTTTCCCATATCTTTCGATAGTATGTGTTTCATTACATGATGTCAAAAGCTTTCTGATATCCATCTTAGATAACTCAAGTTCATTATTGACCCACCCATATGCCTTCAACACTGCTGTCAGTAAAACCTGTGTTCTATCACTTTTTTTTTTGTATTAGTTTCTTCTTGTATGTATAATCAAGGCGTAGGCCCGGGGCAAATGCCTCTTTTGCCCTCCCATAAAGAAGTCTCTGGGTGTTGCACATCTTATTTGATAGTATGGGCCTCATTACGAGTCAGGCGTTAAGGGGTTAACGGCGCCGTAAACGGTGCCGACCCTTAACGCTTGATTGCAAGGTCCCTTAGCGCCATGGTGATTTTAACGCCTGCTTTTTGCAGGCGTTAAAATCCATGGCGCTAAGGGACCATGGTGCTAATTACGCCACTGTAATTTACGGTGGCGTAATTAGCGCCTTCCCCACTCCCATTATGCCCTATGGGGCAAAAATGGGAATGGGGAAGGGTAAAATGGGAAATGGGGATTTACCGCCCCACTCACCTTGGAAAACGTAGTTTACACTATGGTGGTAAGGGTACGACCCAGGCGGTAACTTAACGCCTGGGTCGTAATGAGGCCCTATGTGTTTCATCCCATGATGTCAAAAGCTTTATATTATCCTGCTTAGATAATACAAGTTCATTATTTTCCTACCTATATGTGTTCAACACTGCTGTCAGTAAAAGCTGTGTTCTATCGCTTTTATTATAATTCTTTCTTCTTTTATGTATAATTACCTCTAATACATCTTCATCATCTATTCAGCATATATTGGAGGCGTATCCATCTCTTTCCATCAACATGTCCTTACTTTTCTTTTAGGTATCCCTCTAATGATAAATTCTCCTCTTCCTCACGTCTAGTCAATGGACAGGTGGCTGCCATGATCATGTCCTATCTTCTAACCCCACCACTGTTCATGCAGCTTCAACCCCAGATTATTTGATTAGCATTGACACTATGCTTGTGAATGCACACTGATTGATCTCCATTCTGACTGCTCAATGGCTCTGTTTGCCTAAAGACCCTGCACTCTTAGTGTCTGCTCTGAGGGTACTGTCTCTATGGACCTAAACTCACAATTGGGCTCTTCGCCCAAATACAGTCTTGAGGGGATATAAGCAAAACATATTTTTCACCTACCTTCTCTAGCGATGGTGTGAGTGATTTCTCGAGCTCAGACTCTTCCTGGTCATTGCACCAAATGTCATCAAGCAGGTCCAGGAACCGGACCAAAGCACACCTGTATTTTCTTCCACTCATGGACCATCACAGACACTGAGATTATGATTTGAAAACTTTAATGAGACCTGTGTCTACCATCATGGGCAGGCAGGAATGCTATCTTATTGAATAGTATGGCACTTTTAAACAACATTTCCCAATGGGCTGATGCCAGGCCGAGGCTTACAGCATTTCCATATATATTTACAGAGTGTAGAGCAAATGATTTCTTTGGCACCTGACCCAGGTGGCTCATGTGACAGGTTCTTCTTCACTTTTTGCATAACTGAACAGGGTTAAGCCACTAACCATGGAATGCAGTGTACTTCTCAAGGGAACCTTTCATGGCACCAGTTATCCGAGCAATCATGTAGACACATTCCATTGTTGTTGTAGTTGGACCACACCCTGTGTCACCTGAACAGATAGAAATACAGCAGCATAAGAACAGAGTTATGTAATAATCATGTCAGTCAACACATGGGCAAATTCAGTTGAACTCAACCTTAGGTTGAAGCATCTGAGGAAAGTCCTTCCTTTCCTGTATGAGATAAAGTCTGTGACATCTGCTATGTGATTATGGCCCTGTGATTATGCTATGTGATTTATATCCTTCTTCACTGCCCATAATAGGCAGCCAATTCTCAACTTTCGTGTCCCATGCACCCAGTGCTAGCAGAAGTACACTACCACCTAGGTGTGAGTAGCAAAAGGCAGCACTAGGCTTGTGCTGGTGTATGAACGGCTCACTTCACTGTTTCACTGGAACCATGCCATTGCAGCCACAACTCATCAGGTAGGACCACTCAGTATGCCACAATGTGGAATGTGTCATCCCCCTACTTCTCCTCTTTCTCAACCATCTCTTGACCTGAATTCCTTAATCTAATGACTGACAGCCATCCATCCGGATCCCAAGATGACCCATGACACCCCTCTCTCCTCAAAGAAATCTTCACTGCAACCTATGCAGGCAGCATAACTAAATCCACCCTTAAATGCTCCCTCAACTCAAGCATTTTTCCAGCAGCTTTCAAAATATCCCACATCAAACCCCTCCTGAATAATCCCTCACTTGACCCCGCACCTGCAAAATACAGATCAATTTCCAACACATATTCCCCAGCCAAACTCACCAACAGCACAGCCTACTCCCATCTCAGGACGGTCACGGAAACCAACCACCTCCTTGACCCAACCCAGTCCATTTTCAGATCCCTTCATGGAACTCAATCATCCCTAGTCTCCATATAGGATGAGATAAAAAACACCACAGCCACAGAGGGCTGTGCCGCACTCATACTATTTGACCTCTCATCAGCCTTTGACACATTCAACCACAGCATCCTCATTGTCAGGCTCGACTCTGTGGGCATTAGCAACACAGCACTAAACTTGATCTCCTCATTCTTTGCAAATAGACAACAAATGACCTTCCTCCCTCCTTTCACTTCCTTAACTCAACCCATCAGTAACATAGTCCCCCAAGGCACCTGCCTATCCCCTTTCTTCTTCATACTCTACATGAGACCTCTCCTCGCACTTATCCGCTCATACAACCTCACCTGATAGAACTACAGGAATGACACACAAATCATATTTAGAATCACTAAGTCATCTCCACCCACCCCCCTGATCTCTCATCCTGCCTCATTGACATTGACCGTTGGATGATGATCAACCACCTCCTGCTCAATCCCAGGAAAACAGCCAACTTCCTGCAACACACCCCCTAGCATTCCTCGAGACCCTCGCCCCTGCATCCACCACAGTCAAAAACCTGGGCTGAACAATGGACACGGACCTGACTCTATCACACCACATTACCACTGTGTCATAATCCTGATACCTATACCTCTGCACACTCAGACACATTTCCCCTTACCTTTCCTACCCCCACATAGTGATGCAATCATGTCCGTTTTCCTCTCCCAACTTGACTATGCCAACTCTCCATATCTGGGAGCCCTTGTTTTACAACTCAAAATGCTCCAAAGAGTCCAGAACTCTGCAGCTAGGCTACCTCTCACCCTCGGCCACAGAGAGCACATTGCCACTGCCCCCCATATCCTCCACTGGTTCCCAATCGGACAACTGGTCACTGTCAAAGCCATGTGCATCATGCAACAAGCCCTACACAAGAAAGGCCCAAAAATACCTGCAACAAAAAATCACCCACTACCACCCCAATGGAAACCTGCAATGAGCACTGCTCCAGTAGCTTTCCAAGTGCCGAATGGGATTACTAAATAAATGATCTCAGGGCCAAATAACCAGACAGACTCAAAGAATATGGCAAAATACTACTTTATTATCAGTTCAATAAAGTAGGAAAACGTGGAGAACAAACAGATTGTAGCTCACACACTCTCAACACATTTCAATTAAGCAAAAGGTTTTATACCTCGATGTACATCAGCTATGATGTCATCCAATGTGGCAAACAGTAAAAACGTATAGAACGGCAGGATTGGTTAATGGAACACATATACCTATAGATTATATAAGTGTTATTATCATCACTGGCTGCCCCTTATCTGGTAGGAAAGCATTGTCCAACCTCTAACTGCATAAAATACTGATAATAGCATAATACCTGCATATATACATCTACTGTATCTCTTATTACTTAACCCCTAAGTGTATATAGTTTTCTTCATATGTGCATATATGTTTACTTCATCACTTTAGTCACATCTTCATTCTCTAGATATCCACACATCAGGTTTAGCGCACCCACGTGTCTTCTCATCTTCATGACATCACTTTACACCTGGCTAGTGGTGTGTCTGCACACTCATGTCTACTGCATCAGTTTGGGGATACATTCTATATGGTTGTCTCAGTGCACAACGTCTCTCATATCTTCTATGTTGTATTTGAATGATAGCAGGTGCCATGCACAGTGTCCTCTTGCAGTTCTTCCTATATGACGGAGGTAAGGGGTTGGGGTCAATAGATGACATATACATCTGCCTCTGTACATTACCCCATCTGGTCGAGTCCTCAACCACCTCCTCAATTTTCTTCACCTTTTCTTCACAGTGTGGTTTCTTCAGAATCCATATCTGTCTCACCCCCCTCAGGTCACCTACATTCTTTATGTGTTCATCCACACTCCAGGTCATATAACAACAATCCCCAGTTGGTGAACAGAACACCCAGCGTCCCACATGGTTCTTATGGTCCCTAGGATATAGAAACATTGTTCCCGGGGGTGCTTTTGTTCTTCCTTTCAGATGCTCACTAGTGGTGTTTTCAGTCTGTGTATGCTCATCAGCCACAACATTCACATCAATCATTATCTTCATCCCAATAGCTTTCTTTGCTGTCTTCTTCCATTATCCTATGATTATTTTTATAAGACAGAAAACCAGCAACACTAGCACTATTATTGCTCGCAACATTTTTAAGGCATTTGCCATCCAGGTTGGAACCCACAAGAATAGAGATGAAAACCAATCTTCGTCTTCAGGCTCATCTACTTCTTCCACCATGTTAGTATGCAGGGTTGACAACATAGTTATTGCTTCTGCCAGAGTTCCATTTTCTCCATCAGTGGCAGGTTGTATGTACAGCAAAAAGGCCCGATCTTGGTGCACACACCTGTAATTAAGTCCATGACACACCTGTTCTGGAGGGTCATGAGCACGATGGCCCTCAATTCTTCTTTACTTGCATTACATTATTTTATTGTTGTATTAATTGTTTGTAGCATTTCCCATCTGGTGATTTTTAACCACTTGGCATTTGCTGCAGCCTGAATTCCTGGTATGAATATAGCTGTAAATATCACTGCTGTCCTATCAAACAAGGTGTGCTCATCTGCTATATCACGATAAGCTTCTATGGATTTTGCCGAAAGATAGTTCTCTCTCTTCTGTCGGGTGAGTTGAGGGACCTCTCTTTTCTCTGATGTGCATCCATTTTTGGAAAGTCGGCGATGTGGAAATCACTTTAGGGGATCCCCAATGCAGAAACATGTATTATTACTATAGAACACATTCCTCCCCAATTTATAGGTATCTTCAAATAAGCTGTGTATCCACAGGTCGCCCATTAGCATAGCAGTTCCTCCTTTCATTCTTGGATTATTGGCTTACACCCTTTATTTTCTCAAAATTTGGTCAGACCACTGTTTACACAGTGTCGCATTCTTCATCAGCAGTATGGCTACAGGTCCAGCTTCATCTTCAACCCATGTTAGTAAATTTGAATACTTGGAAATTCCTTAAGGCATTCATCATTTACTACTTGCACTATCTTTACTGGTGCTTTAATCATAAGTGTGCACTGCATCCCATTATTCCTTCTTCCCATCCTGTACTGGTGGCTACTTGTCCATATACCAATAGATGAGGTCTCTCCCAGCATCCTGACAATCCTGGTGTTTCCCATGTGTCTGCACAATCCAGTCTCCTTTGTTCAATTATCGTCTTGTCTCCTCCACTAAGGAGGAGACAACCTTACACCCTTTATTTTCTCAAAATTTGGTCAGACCACTGTTTACACAGTGTCGCATTCTTCATCAGCAGTATGGCTACAGGTCCAGCTTCATTTTCAACCCATGTTAGTACATTTGAATACTTGGAAATTCCTTAAGGCATTCATCATTTACTACTTGCACTATCTTTACTGGTGCTTTAATCATAAGTGTGCACTGTATCCCATTATTCCTTCTTCTGATCCTGTACTGGTGGCTACTTGTCCATATACCAATAGATGAGGTCTCTCCCAGCATCCTGGCAATCCTGGTGTTTCCTATGTGTCTGCACAATCCAGTCTCCTTTGTTCAATTATCGTCTTGTCTCCTCCACTAAGACCACTGAATGTGTACAGGAGCATTCTGCTCTTTCCACCCAGATCTTTTATCATCTTGTGCATTTTTATGTAAGCATCTTCATATGGGAATGTTCTCTTTGACATCCATCGTAGGGTTGCCCACTTCCCTTCAAATTGTCCACTTGTCATACATGCTGCTAGATGGCTGAGACACTTTGCATCATGTGTAGGTATTTCTCTTGCCATACATGTTCTGGCTGTGCTCATGGCATAAGGGATGAGTGAACATGCATAGCAGCTCTCATCTGACATTCTTCTCCCCACCTCACTTATGTGCTGACCCCATATGCTATTTTTTTTAATGGGCTGAAATATCAAGGTATGTATTTATATCTGATAATCTTCTCCAGCATCCCTCTTAAGTAGGTTAATTTGATTGGAAATATCAGGGAAAATGTCACTTGTGCTTTTAATAGGGACAGACACAGCTGTCTCATTGTTAGACACTTCATCTATATTGTAAAACATAATTTGTCAAAATGATATACAAATATGATATGATATGATATGGCATTCATAACACACCTATACACAAGTGTTTCAAGGTGAGCCGAGGCAAGGGGGGGTACAGAAAGAAGACAGAGATTACAATCCTACTAGGCCAGGTGTCAATCAGATCGCGCAAATGTGGGGGAAGGCGTAAGGGGAACAGTGCAGGGGGTAAGGGAGAGGGGACAGTGCAGTACAGGGAAAATAGAATAAATAAAAAATAATACATAGAATAAATAAACATAAGTAAAAGTACAACAAGGTGGTGGAAAGTACAAGGGTAGGTGCAGAGATCAGGTTTCAAGTGCTGATAGGGGACTGTAGGGCTACAGAAAACAGTCCCGAGTGCAGGGTTTGCCAGAGAGGCAGTGCAGGTATGCAACTGGTGGGGGAGGGAGCCTGGGCCCAAGATCAGAGGGTGGCCAGGTAACCTGTGCAGTTACATGCAGTTTCAGCTGGAAGTTCAGCAGAGGAAAGGAGGACAGAAAGCAGAAGCAAAGAGGAAGGTTTTGAGGTGCTTCCTGAAAGGGAGATGGCTCGCCTCATGTTTCAAGGAGGCAGGGAGGTTGTTCCAAAGGGAGGCCCCAGCCGAAGAAAGAGATCTACCACCAACTCGTTGCTTGGAGAAGCGACTGACCCTGAGGGAGTTGGAGGCAGATGAGCGAAGATCTCGAGAAGGAAGATATTTATGAAGATAGAGTTAAAGGTATTGCGGCCCCAGACCCCAGAAGGCCTTGTTAACAATGCGGAGGGCTTTGAACTTAATCCTCGCAGTCACTGGGTGCAAGTGCAGGGATTTCAGGCTTGGAAAGATACGACCCCTGAGCTTGAGGCTAAGGACAAGTCTCGCGGTCCTGTTCTGGATGATTTGCAGAGGGCGGAGAGTAGAAGCAGGCAGATTTAGGAAGAGGCTGTTCCAATAGTCCAGCCTAGAGAGAACCAGAGCTCTGGATACAGTGAGCTTCTGGGGGAAGGAGAGGAAAGGAAGAATACCTCGGAGGAGGTGCAGCTGGTAGTGTGACTTCTTAGAGATGTCAGAGATGTGAGGAGAGAAGGAGAGTGTGGAGTCGAAGATGACTCGAAGCTTTTTAGCCTTGCAGGTGGGAGCAGGAAGAGGACCAAGAGAGGCTGGCCAGAGAGTGACAGGAAAGGAGGGATCGGGTGTGCCGATTGGGAGAATCTCAGTCTTACTGGCATTAAGGCAGAGGTTGTTGGCGCCACACCACTCCTGGATAGCAGATAGACAGTCAGAGATGAGAGAAGGAGAAGAGGTTGCTGAAGGTAACCGCAAAATGAGATTAGTGTCATCCGCATAGCACTGAAAGTTGGGGCAGAGAGCGGCAATGAGGTGGGCAAGAAGTGCCAGGTATTGGTTGCAGAGTCAGGGAGAGAGGTTAGACCCCTGGGGTACACCACAGGTAGAGATAAAGATAGAGGAGAGGAAAGACCCAAGTTGGACCTGGGAGGGTCGATCAGAGAGGAAAGAATTCAGCCACGCCAGGGCCTGACCAGTGATTCCTAGGTTATCATGAAGGTGGTTGAGCAGGATGGCATGGTTGACTGTATCAAAGGCAGAAGAGAGATCAAGTAAGATGAGGACACAGGGGATGTTGGAATCAAGGTTGGAGAGCAGATCTTCACAGATGTTCAGGAGAGCAGTTTCCATGCTTCAAGTAAAGACTACACATTTTACAAAACGGGCTACAAGAAGTATTGCAAAAGAATTAATGCGCAATAAGCATTCTGCGTATTAATCCGCCTTCTTGCTAGCAATGTGTATCTTATGAATTGGAAGATCCCCATTCCCTTTTAATCAATGTTTTGTTCTTGTTATTCTTTATACCAATCATACTTTTTAATAACAGAAATGTTAATAATATTGGATTGATGATCCTGCAACTAATGAGTGCTGTTTTAGGATTTTCAAATCTGATTTCTGAGGGCCGATCAACATAAATAGGTAAATTGACACCTTGAGCTCCTCTTTCTGCCTGGCTGTGTCTGTGGAGGCACCTGCCCCCACTTCCACTTTGTGGGGATTTACTTTACTTTTTGGCCTGACAAGGACCTTCCAGCATGGCCACCCATCGCAGTCCCCAAAGCAGCTGTTTCTGCCTCCTGGGTCCGCTTGCCTGATTGGCTGGCCTGTATCGAAGAGTTTGCAGCCCCCCCAAAGCTGGTAGGCAATTGTCTGCCCCCTTGACGGGCCTGTGTCTAAGGGCCAAGTCCCCCCCAGTCTGGCCCTGTCCAGGCCTGGAGGAGCCGCTCTTCACACTAATGATAAACCCTCAACACCTGCTTGCCATTTCTGCTACCCAAAACAACATAGTTGGGGTCACCTATTACTGCAAGAACCCCACTGGTCATGCTCTCAACCCACACTCCTGCTTTGTCTTGCACTCATCGTTCCACCTCTTAAATAGGTGCCTCCATCACGGCCCAACTCCTCTTGGCATGCATCCATGCAGGCCTTGATTGAGTGATTCCCCCCCGCCCCATGGTGATCACCTGGCCGATATGACCCCCATCAAAAGACACCAAAATAAACGCTTTCGAACCTAGGTGTGCCTTACATCTGTACATCCTTTATTTTCATGCGCCATTTAAGTTTTCATTTAAAATGTGCTTCTAGGTGTGCCTTTTAGATCTGTGCATCCTTTATGTTATGCTGCATTGAAGTGTTTCTTTGAAAATGCAAATCTAGGTGTGCTTTACATCTTTGCATGCTCCTGCATGCCTCGACTGCTAGGCAGCCTGGTGAGTTTGATCGTGCATTGTGCAGCCTTTCCAACTATCCCTCTTCTCCTCCTCTTCAATGGCACTCTCCATCTCTCCCACCCATTCCAACTGTTACTCTATCACTTATCCCTCCTCTCTCACAAATTCTGGAAGAAAAAAGTTTTTAAAAGATCTTTTGGACTCTAACCTTGACCTACATATTTCTGGCACCTATGTCAGTTCTACTTCTAGACAGACTATCATTGATATCCTCTTTTCTGTCCCCACTCCTTAACTATGGACCTCCTACCTGATCTCTGCCCTCTTGTCTTTGTCCTCATCACACATTAATGGCGGCACTACGTGGGAAGTACTCTTGCAGCACTTGTCATGCTCTAAGTGCATCATTAACAGCTATCACAATGGCACTGTCATGGCCCAGGGTTCTCTTTGACCAACGGTGTTGGTCCTCTGTTGGAACATACTATCCACTTCTTCAGCTGGTCCCTTTAGCGAGCCCTAGTGACAGAGCTAGCCAAAAAACAGCAGACCAGCATCTATATCTCCCAGACATAGACTTCTAGGATGTTTCTGTTTTGAATAATTTTGAGGGAACACATGCTAACAAATGTATTGCATTTTCACTGTATTCTCTTTTGACAACTGATGTTTACGTTTGATTGTTCCAATTTTATTCCTATTTTTTTATTTGGTTCAATATGATGTAATATTCAGCACAAGGACAGTTCTAACTCACCCATGATCTAGATATTGGATGTTATGTATGGTACTGTACCTATCTTTATGTTGGTTGCACTTTTCACTAAATGTATATGAAGCACAACGAACCCACATTTAAAAAAAAGGTCTGCTAATACAATAATGCAGTAACCTGAGTCTAAAGTGTGGCTCTATGACATGTGCATGTGCATGTCTGTGCATTCCACAGAAAATACTATTCCTTCAAGGGATACTTGGCTTACTTTTGAAGCATGAATGCAACACTAAACTAACAGAACTTAGCAGGCATACAACTAGGAATGCAATGTCTATAAATTGATATGTGGTTGGAGCCCCCAGGGTTCTCAGCCCAATATTTTTCTCTTTGATCATCACCTGCTGGCCCTCAAGAACGTCCTACCTCCTCCAGCTACCCCTCCTCCCTCTCTCTCTACACCTCTTTCACCACCTCTGATTGGTATGCCACCTCCCTGCACCCTTCCTTGGAAAACCTGAAACGGTGGTGACCGGCTACACTTGGCCATGCTAAACACTCGATCTGCTGTCAAACACGGTTTATAGTCATAAAATCGAAAACAAAAAAGTAAAAAGTCAAAATATTGAAAAAGAAATGTTGAAAAAAAAGTATTTTTTATTAAGTTTTTTATTCTGCATTATTTTTCGATTTTTTTGACTTTCGACATTTTTTTTCTCGATATTTTGACTGCACACCGTCAAACACTCTTCTGATATCTGCCTCCTTCTTGAAGACTTTGATCTTGATGTGTGCATTGAGTTCTTCTACATGCAATTGGAGAACCCCATGTGTAACAAGTATCTTCTTGGTTTGTGGGATTTGCTGGGCTCACTTTGTCCTATTGCATGACCCTGCATGTTCCCCATAGCATAGCTGCATAGGGTATCAGTTTTTCTGACTACCACCTAGATATTCTAAGCCTGGCAGGGTGATAATGATGCTTTATAGTGAGTATCTAGATACTGGACATTGTAACTGGACTGGAATCTGAAGTCTCACATGCCATTGTGCTAGACAGGGGCTTGGGGGTATACTATGCTCATTGCATGATCTACAGGTCTGGCCTTGACGTCATTTGGAAGGTACACCACTCCTTGCTCTGTAAAAGAATCTGAAATGTGTCCTTCCAGGAATGGGGTAGAGGTCTGTTCATGGAGTTTGTGGAACAGTTTAATTATACAATGGCATGGAGAAAGTGACCACCCCCCTCGCGATCCCTGGAGGATAGAGTGTGTCAGTGCCTGCACGTTGTGGTTGGTGCCTTGGCAGCAAGTGGTAGTGATCCCCTGAAGGGAATGTAACGGCCATCACAGGGGCAGATGGAAAAATTGGAATGGGGTTGACTGCCTTGTTGTTCTGTTACTTGTACTGTGGAAACTGCTGGCATCTCCTAGTGTGATGCCACAAGTATGGCATGTTATAAGGTCCTGTGGGGTAAGGCAACAGGCGGCCCTCCTTTGCAAGGCACAAATTGTTTACCCCTTTGTTATCTCCAGATTTTTCCCAGGAACCTACAGACACGTTATATAAGTTTGGAGGACATCTCACCACCCATACTTGGGTTGTTTAGCGATTCTCTGAACTAGTTAACCCAGCTCTAAGGGTTGGGCAAATGCCTATCAAATGATTATACCAAATCGAAAATGGTCAATAAGTGACACTCCTGTGCTTTGAGTTGGCAGATGGAGGTGATTTGAATCGGTAATAATGTTGCTGTGGTGTTTGGTTTTGAAAATGTGCAGTTTGACATGAGTCGGTTCAAGTCGTGGTGTACTTCCTGGTTGAAGTAGGCAATTGACTCTCCAGCAAATTGGGTCCTAGCATCGAGTGGTTGATTTGAGCATAGCATAAGATGGATTCAGTGAGGGCATGATGCAGTGTCTTCTTGCCTTGCATTTGTTCTTAAAAATATTGGTATCGAGTTCATTTCTTAACCCGCCTTTTCTCTCCCGTCCTAACGAATACTAGAGTGTCATCTAGGTTAAAGCATACACCTCTGTCTGCAAATAAGTGATGCCGTTGAACCTATACTTGTGAACTATTGTTAGGGGGATTGATATTTTCTTCATATAGTAATTGTGATTGAAATCGTTTGCCGTATTAGTGCCAGAGTGTTTTCTATAGATGTGTTCTTATAAATAAATAACTATATATCTTTACACCGAAGCCTTGTTGCGTGTTTGCTTGCCTTACTGTGTAGATTGCCCTATTTTGTATACTCCACATACTGCCTAACTCTTCTTGAGGGAAGTCTGACTGCTCAGCCACAGCTATCAAGTGAATCTGTGTGGTACAGACTGCTACCAAGTGGGTTTACTGCCAAACACCTGTAGTCCTACATCTTTTGCAGTGGTCCCAGAGGGAACTGCACAGGTTTCCGCCTAACAGTCTCCTATCACCCCCACCCCCCAGCAGTGCAGGGGCAGCCTCCACCAGGTCCCCACTCATGTCTCCCACCACCCCCACCCCCCAGCAGTGCAGGGGCACCCTCCACCAGACCCCCACTCATGTCTCCCACCACCCCCACCCCCCAGCAGTGCAGGGGCTGCCTCAGCCAGGCCCCCACTCATGTCTCCCATCACCACCACCCCCCAGCAGTGCAGGGCACCCTCCACCAGGCCCCCACTCATGTGTCCCACCACCCCCACCCCCCAGCAGTGCAGGGCACCCTCTACCAGCCCCCCACACATGTCTCCCATCACCCCCACCCCCAGCAGTGCAGGGGCAGCCTCCACCAGGCCCCCACTCATGTCTCCCACCACCCCCACCCCCAGCAGTGCAGGGGCAGCCTCCACCAGGCCCCCACTCATGTCTTCCACCACCCCCACCCCCCAGCAGTGCAGGGGCAGCCTCCGCAGGCCCCCACTCATGTCTCTCACTACCCTCACCCCCCAGCATCCAGGGGCGCACTCCACCAGGTCCCCACTCATGTCTCCCACCACCCCCACCCCCCAGCAGTGCAGGGCACCCTCCACCAGGCCCCCACACATGTCTCCCATCACCCCCACCCCCCAGCAGTGCAGGGGCACCCTCCACCAGGCCCCCACTCATGTCTCCCACCACCCCACCCCCCAGCAGTGCAGGGGCAGCCTCCACCAGGCCCCCACTCATGTCTCCCACCACCCCCACCCCCCAGCATCCAGGGGCACCCTCCACCAGGCCCCCACCCATGTTTCCCACCACCCCCACCCCCCAGCAGTGCAGGGCACCCTCCACCAGGCCCCCACTCATGTCTCCCATCACCCCCACCCCCCAGCATCCAGGGGCACCCTCCACCAGGCCCCCACTCATGTCTCCCATCACCCCCACCCCCCAGCAGTGCAGGGCACCCTCCACCAGGCCCCCACTCATGTGCACCTCATGTCTCCCTGCATCCCCACCCCCCAGCATCCAGGGGCACCCTCCACCTGGCCCCCACTCATGTCTCCCATCACCCCCAGCATCCAGGGGCACCCTCCACCAGGCCCCCACTCATGTTTCACATCACCCCCACCCCCCAGCAGTGCAGGGCACCCTCCACCAGGCCCCCACGCATGTCCAACTCATGTCTCCCACCACCCCAACCCCCCAGCATCCAGGGGCAACCTCCACCAGGCCCCCACTCATGTCTCCCATCACCCCCACCCCCCAGCAGTGCAGGGCACCCTCCACCAGGCCCCCACTCATGTCTCCTACCACCCCCACCCCCCAGCAGTGCAGGGCACCCTCCACCAGGCCCCCACACATGTCTCCCATCACCCCCACCCCCCAGCAGTGCAGGGGCAGCCTCCACCAGGCCCCCACTCATGTCTACCACCACCCCCACCCGCCAGCAGTGCAGGGGCACCCTCCACCAGGCCCCCACTCATGTCTCCCAGCACCCCCACCCCCCAGCAGTGCAGGGGCTGCCTCCACCAGGCCCCCACTCATGTCTCCCATCACCCCCACCCCCCAGCAGTGCAGGGGCACCCTCCACCAGGCCCCCACTCATGTCTCCCACCACCCCCACCCCCCAGCAGTGCAGGGGCAGCTTCCACCAGGCCCCCACACATGTCTCCCACCACCCCCACCCCCCAGCAGTGCAGGGACAGCCTCCACCAGGACCCCACTCATGTCTCCCACCACCCCCACCCCCCAGCATCCAGGGGCACCCTCCACCAGGCCCCCACTCATGTGCAACTCATGTCTCCCTGCACCCCCACCCGCCAGCATCGAGGGGCACCCTCCACCAGGCCCCCACTCATGTCTCCCATCACCCCCACCCCCCAGCATCCAGGGGCACCCTCCACCTGGCCCCCACTCATGTTTCACATCACCCCCACCCCCCAGCAGTGCAGGGCACCCTCCACCAGGCCCCCACTCATGTCCAACTCATGTCTCCCACCACCCCCACCCCCCAGCATCCAGGGGCACCCTCCACCAGGGCCCCACTCATGTCTCCCACCCCCCACCCCTCAGCAGTGCAGGGGGTGCCTCCACCAGGCCCCCACTCATGTCTCTCATCACCCCCACCCCCCAGCAGTGCAGGGCACCCTCCACCAGGCCCCCACTCATGTCTCCTACCACCCCCACCCCCCAGCAGTGCAGGGCACCCTCCACCAGGCCCCCACACATGTCTCCCATCACCCCCACCCCCCAGCAGTGCAGGGGCAGCCTCCACCACGCCCCCACTCATGTCTACCACCACCCCCACCCGCCAGCAGTGCAGGGGCACCCTCCACCAGGCCCCCACTCATGTCTCCCACCACCCCCACCCCCCAGCAGTGCAGGGGCTGCCTCCACCAGGCCCCCACTAATGTCTCCCATCACCCCACCCCCCAGCAGTGCAGGGGCACCCTCCACCAGGCCCCCACTCATGTCTCCCACCACCCCCACCCCCCAGCAGTGCAGGGGCAGCCTCCACCAGGCCCCCACTCATGTCTCCCACCACCCCCACCCCCCAGCATCCAGGGGCACCCTCCACCAGGCCCCCACTCATGTCCAACTCATGTCTCCCTGCACCCCCACCCCCAGAATCCAGGGGCACCCTCCACCAGGCCCCCACTCATGTCCCCCAGCCAACATGTCATCACAATCTAGATCCCTGGCCCTTATGGTCAGCCTCCAAATGCCAAACACCCACCTGAGTATTGCATCCACCCACTGAGAAATGGCAAAAACATGATAGAACCCCAATTGCAAGTTTGGAAAAGAACATATGTCCCTCACATACACCCAATGGGTGTCAGTGAATGTCAAAACCCATATCATGATATGAAGGAAACCAATGAGATGATACTACACATTGAAGTTTGAAGACAAAATATGTATTAAAAGCAACATAAATTGAATCAAAAATAAACAAACAATAATGGAAATTTAAAAAAAATAAACCAGCAGGTCCGTGAAATAATGCAAAACCACAAATCATAATCCAAAGGAAAGGTGTCCAAAGTCACAGTCCACAAAAGTAAATCCAATGGAAAATTAAAATCGAAAACCATTGCTCCATGGCTAAATCATTAAAAAAAATGAAAATCCAAAAGTCAACTATATACAGATAAACAATCCAGGGTCCATGATCCCAACCGAAGAAATGAAACCTATCTAATAACACTACCTAAAAAAAAAATACTAAAATGTGGCCCATTGTCCAAAAGGTCCAAAAAAAATGCAAAACCAAAGGAAACCTAACACTAACTACAGAACAATTTACAAGGGCAGCGGGCTAGTCCGACGGCTCACTTTGGGATGTTCCGTGCCAGGGCATCATCAAACTCCTGCTCAATGTCCCGTAGGCCGTCCTCCTCCATGGCCCCGAGGGTCCGCAGGGCCGTCCACATGTTCACCCCAAACTCTCTGCGGATTGCTTCGAGGCACTCGGCCCGCCTCAGGGCCCTCCGCATGGAGTTCTCCGCCCTGACCATCGTGAGCCATGCCTCTTCTGCCCGCTGCCGCTCCGCATCTATGGCGTGGCCCAACTACTGCCACACGGAAGACACTTCCCGTCCTGGTTCCTCCTGCCTTCCGGCCGATGCCTGCCCCTCCGATGTCGAAGGCCCAGAGCCATCATGGCTCCCACCACGTTGCTGCTGCTGCGGTGCCTCTGCCCGTGCACTGCCTCCTGCTGCCTGCACATCCTCCGCTGGCTGGGGTGCAGTCGTTGATGTGGCCACCCCTGCTGGACGTCCGACTTCCGACTGTGGCAGGGATGCCTCCTCCACCAGCCTGGCCGCACCGTCAGCGGCAGCTCCACAGGGCACCCAGGTGACTAATGGGTGGGAAGATGGCACGGAGGACGACTGGCGCATAGGAGGTTCAGTTGAGGAGGGGGTCATAGCAAGCCCCATCAAACGGAGGAATCCGGCCTGTGTGACCTGTCCCAGTAGGCCGACGCGGTCAACGAGCCATCCGAGATGACGTGCAGTCTCCTCATGAAGAGACTGCAGGTCACCTCGCATGGCCCATTGACGCAAAGCCACACCAGTCAGGACAGGCTCAACCCAGACCCGGATAGCCACGTCTGCAGGCAGAGGAAGGCCAGTTGTCGTGAGCTCATCCCCTGCCTGAAAACGGGTCTGGACGTAGGCATCCCAGCTGGTGCAAGATGATGCAGTGACAGGATCAGGGACAGGATTGCACACAGGCACCTCCGCGGCGACCTGTGCTGCCTCCTGTCCCTGGTCCTGCACTGCACCACTAGCACCAGTGGAATCCCCACGTTCAGACCCCGTCTCTGGTGCTTGCACGGCCTCCTCCTCCACCAAACCCCCCACCAACCTGGATGACTCCGTGCCATCTTCCCCCGTTGGGCCCTGTGGGGTCCCAGCTGCCCCTTCTGCTGCCGAGGAGTCCAACACCGACCTCCGCCTCTTGGACCTCCCCCCGTCAGCTGCGGCCTGGGACGCGGCACCAGACTCCTCACTCCCCGACTAGATCACAACCTGGGAGGGGAGCCGGGCCTTGCGTCTCCGGCTGGCGGTGCGATCCCCGCCGCTGTGCTCCACAGCACCTTCTCCGCCCTCTTCATCAGTTGACGATGCAGACAGGGAGAAATAAAACACAGGCATCAGGGCACTGCACAATGGACACATACACACATGACAGTTGCACATGAGTGGCATTGGCAAACCTCAGACATGGCATCACAATTGGCAACACACATGTCATTTCAACTTGTACACATGAACCATACCACAGCCACATCGCAACTGCCAGCACCATCCATACACATACAACAGCATGAGCAGGCAAGGGTGAGCCAGACATCACATGCAACACAGGGAGTGCACTACACATGCACGCACACCACCACACTTGCATGCATGTGTACACCTCAGCCAACTGTCGCAGTGTTCAGATGGGCATCCATGTCACATCTGCCAATCAGGCTTCCACATCCCGCTGTCACATGCATCCATGTTGCATCACTGTTGCACCTGTGTCAAATACACACACATGCACATGTACACAGTGCTGATACATGCAGCTGAAAACAACATACATGCGTGACATCACGAACATGCCTTCTTACATACACATTCATCCAAACATGTGTGCCCACACAACTGCATTTGGCATGCAAGCCTACACACACAAGCATCATCCATGTCTCACACATGCCAGCCCTTGCATGTGTTAGCCTCACGGCTCTCTACACCCCCACCCATACTCGGCCCCATACAAACAGATGTGCAACCGGCACACTAGTGGCACATCACCACACGCACAGCTTACAATCATGATGCATGTACACTTACCGCGCGACTCCAGACGGGTCTGCCTCTCAAGGACCTGGACGTGGAGCGCTGGGGATATGCGTTCCAGGACCCTCATCTGATCTTCTGACAAGTGGCCCTGGCGCCCCCTTTGCATCCGCTGCCTTCAAGAGGCGCCGGGCCTTGTTCAGGGTCCTGGACCTGAAGTCCTCCCAGCGCTTCTTGGCATGTTGGAAGTCGTGGACTACCACCCCCTCCGCGTTGATGGCAGTCACGATGTCCGTCCAGATCCGAGTCCGTCCTTCCTTGTCGGCGCGCACACTTCCGAAGACGGCATCATACTGCCCCAGGACTTGCTCCACCAGGACACCAACTGTCTGGCACTGAAGCTGCTGCCCCTCTGCCTCTCTGGCCGGGGGTTGTCAGTGGTGCCAGATGTTGCAGTGCCCGACATGACAACCCCAGAGGCAGGAGTGCGTGGGCAAGTGGGTCCTGGGGCTGGGCTGTGGAGCGATGGAATCCCAGTCGGGAGTCTTCGGTTCCAGCAGGGGTGGTCACAGCAACAGCACCCCTGGCTGATGTGCAGGCAGCAAATGGCAGGGCACGTGGGCAGCAGGCAGTCAGGCAGCAGCAGATGGCAGGTGGGAGAGTGCTCGGGGCTCTGGGGGGCAGTAAATCGGCTTTCTGGGCAGGAGCGTGGTCTTCCGTGTGCTTACGCGTGGCCAGCTTGATACGGAGTGATTTGGCATGTGAAAATCCTGCACGTCTGTGTGTAATTCGAGGAAAGGCCCTTAGCACGTAAGCACGTCTGCACGCATACGCGATTTCATTGGCCCAAAGGCCCCCATGCGCAGCTGTGACGTCACGCGCATGGCCGTAGAGAATGGCGCGTGTAAAAAAAAAGATACACGTCCGAGTGTCAAAGCGTGTAATTGGTGTAAATTGCGTCATCGCGTATGCGCGTCTGTGACGTGTGTATAAAAGGTACGTGTAGAATGCCATTCCCTTGTACGTGCTTTTCGTGGAGAGCGAGTGGGTGAAATCTGTACTTCTTGTCAGTTCAAATGCGATTTACTTCACAGCGTTTCAAGTTCGTACTCTCTGTTACCTCTGACAGCTTTTTCTCTTTTCCTCTTTTTCCTGGGCCTGTTTCCTCAAACAGTGTTCCCTTCTAATCTTGTCCTGTCTCCTCAGACAGCGTACAATTCTTCTTTTGGAGGGGGTGTTGCCAACGCGCACACGCGCATATTTTTCACGCTTTTGTTCCTGGCAGACGGTGAGTCGCGCACGTATTTAACATCTGTGCTTGCCCCGTGTGTCGCATACCCCTTCAGAGGTCATTCTAGGCTGCGTGTGACATGCATACGTTCATTCTTGTGTTTCTGGGTGCCACAGCGTAGTGCAGGTTTATTTTTCCACACACGTGGCCTAGGAGGGGTTGCGTGCACCTTACTTCCTTTTTTTGGGGTGCCTGTGCGTTGCGTGACCCGTCATCTTTCCCCAGGGGTGACATACAGCCTTGCTAGAGCACTAGGGTAGATTACCATCTGGTACCCAACCCCTTTGACCCCCAATTGCCCAGGACAATAGTTCACATCGACTCCCATACGCACAATAACATCAGTGCCATGGCTGGGAGGCGAACAAGCCGTAAGGGTGGCAAAGGTGGCCGAGCCCCAAGTGGTGGCCGTGCTGGATCCGGTAGGGGACGTGACCGTGACTTGCAGGGTGCCCCTAGCCCCCCATGTGTGGAGGAGCAGTCAGGGACACCCAGGCCCCCCCCAGTTGAGGGTAACGTGGCTGACACCATCCATGCTCAGCCCTTGTTGGACCAGCCCACTGTGGAACCAGACCTGGCACAGGGTGACTCCATGGCTGACTTCCAGGTCAGCAGGTCTAGGCCACGTGCGCCGGTGCACGTTGGTGTCATCAGGCCACATGGATCAGGGGCAGCTAGGTCATCTGCTGCCCCGCCTAGGCAGGCTGGGGAGGCTGCAGGGGCAGCTGCGGCTCCATCCACCCACCTCTCAAACACCCAGCCAGGACAGTGTCGGTCCAAGTCCATCATGCTGACATTCCCCCTCACACAATCACACTTGAGCTAATGCCTGCACCAACTCCCATGCTGAGTGTGCAATCCCACACTCCTGCCCCTAGTGTCCAGAGCGGCGTAGGACACTCAGGATCCCCACCACCTTCCAAGCGGAAGAGGAAGAGTGCTCGTCCAGTAGAGGCTGATGCCCCAGACTCGTCTACACAGTCCGGCCCGTCAAGGAAGCCCAGCTTCAATGATGCCGAACTGAATGCACTTGTAGAGTATGTGTCCGCACATGACCGCAAAATGGTGATTGTTGCAGGATCCAAGACCACACCTGCACAACGTCAGGCACACTAGCAGACCATAGCAGACATCATAAGTGCCCTTGGAATCGTGAGGCGCACAGCCACTGAATGCTACAAGCGCTGGAATGACCTGAATCGCAGGGCAAAGAATAAGCTGTCCTCAAGTCATGCCGCAACTCTAGTGACTGGAGGTGGGTGTCCAGCAGAGGACATAGAACTCACTCCACATGAGCAGGTTGCTGGGACCTATTTAATGGAGGAACAGATCCAAGGCGTGGGAGAACTGGCAGATTACGAGGCATTGTCCGGTGAGTGCACATGCATGTGTGTGTCATCCATGTGCATGGTGTGTGTGGGAGGGCTTCTGTTTGGGTGCCAGTTGAGGGTGTGTGTGCCTGAGTGGTTTGGGTCACCCATGCGCATCATCCAATACATTCTGCGCACCAGCATTTTAGTATAGCAGTATCCCTTATGGCAACATTAGACATCCAGCCCAACACCACGCCAGTTCCCCTTGAAGTGTCATCTTGCCACAACATCGTTGCTTATTTTCCTCTGTTTATTCAGGCAGATTGTTTGCATACCACCACTTTTACTCGGCATTTCTCAGTCCTATTGTCACATGTCTGACATGGCTATGGTACAGTGGACTGGCTTTGTTTCCTGGAAATTATTTGTTTAGACATGTCCCTGTGCTATAGGACCATTTTGGACTGGCAGCTCCAGGTTAAACATTTGAACCATTTCAATGAAAAAATCAATTTCATGAGCAAACTGGACTGAATGAACAATTGGTGCCCTCCTCTCCCTCTTCACTTTATGGCTAGGGTACATGCCATATGTTTGATGGCATGTGTATTTGACCTGCCAATCACTGGCCAATGTGTGATGCCACTGCTAGGCAGCATGCAGCAAATGTGTTCATCTTCCATCTTGGTGTCATCAATGTGTGCCATCTGCCTACCCTTCACACGCAGTGACGCTGCATGCATGGGAGGGTTTTAGTCATGTGGGACATGTGTCAATCAAGTACTGTTTCTGTAGCTTCTCAGCCCTAATTGTGTGCCATAGTGCTAATGCCTGTTTCCATTTGTTTTCTTTTATGTCTTTGCAGGGGATGACGCACTTGATACTGCTGGGGTTGTGGAGATGGTGCAGACCCAGGAGGGGTCTCAGGCCCGACCGACCACCAGTGAGGGGCGTGGTGTGGTGTTGGGTGAGAACCCACAACTGCTGCAGGTCGTGCTCTCAAGGGGTGTCTCTGGCTGCACCTCCCCAGAGCTGTATTCAGGTGTCGATTCGGATGATGAGACCTATTTGCCGTCGCAGGTGAGTGTTCCTGGGAGGGATTCTGTTCTGTCCGACCCACCTGCACCAGGGTTAGAACCCTCAATGGGGATGTCAGTGTTGGCAGGTACGCCTTTGGTGGTTACGGATGCAGGGTCACACTCTGCAACATCTGATCCTGTCCCTGGGCCAGCAAATCAGAGGGGGAATGCAGTCCTGCAGCCTCAGACAGTGCCGGCACAGCAAGGCGCAGTTCGCCTTGCCCCAGACAGGTGTTGCGCCCGCCGACGTGGTGGCCGTATGCCACCTGGCAATACCGCATGGGAGCAATCCATATATGGTATGGCAAGCCAACAGGCAGAATTATCAGAGATGATGGCTGAGGCCATGGATAGGGTGACCACTTCCATTGTCCCCCCCGAAAGGCTGATGGAGCGACTACAGCAGGCAACAGACTCCATCTGCCAGTCACACAGGGAGGACATGTTGGCGTCTGACAGGGACAGGCGGGCGGCACTGGCGACTCTGCGGGAAGCCATTTCCATAGAGTCCCAGGGCCACATGGAAGCCCTGAGGGTGGAACTCCTTCACCTCAGGACGACTCTTGTTGAGCTTGAGGCTTCAACAAACAGAAGGACAGAACAGCAGCTGGAGCGTCTCACACGTACGCTCTCAGCTGAGATGCAGGCAACTAGGGCGGAGGTCCGGGCATCCCGTGAGTTGTTGCATGGGGACCTACGCACAATTATCCTCCAGAACGAGACCTACCACACCCGCATGCTTGCTGTCATGGAGGAACAGACTAGGGCTTTGCGTGGGCTGCCTCCCATAGTGCCACCACCTCCTGATGCAGCTGCAGAGGGTGAGGAGAGCGACAGCAGTGATTCTCTCACAATAGGGTAGCCGTGTAGGCCATGAGCCCATGGAGGTGTTTTTTTTCGCAAGATCCACACAGGTGGGTTTTGGTATGCACCCTGTCCTCGGACCTCCTGGGTGGCCTCCCCCACCCCCGGGGCCCATTAATGGGCATGTTTTATTTTATTTTTATTTTATTTTATTTTTTTTTATTTTTGTTTTTTGGACAGTGTGTTGCCTTGTGTGGCTCGCATGGGCATACGCTGTATTGTGGCTGGGCACATGCAGGCTTGTCATGAATTTGGTTCAGATGCTTGGGTTTGTGTGACACACACCCCTCCTGCTTCCCGTTTCCATGGGCTTGCAAAGGGTGTGCCCAAGTGACATTGACGTACATGGTGACGTTGGACTCCCATTCGATGTGTGGGCCAGTCTGTAGTCAATACTGTGTATACATTCATAATGCATATTGTTGTTGTATTGTACACTGCATGGTGTATTGATATGTGCCTCTGCATCCATCTCATCCTCCTAATTTTCAGGTCCATTTCTCATGACTTCACAAGGTGGTCCACCTTGGAACTGGAGTCCATGTTGTAAGCAGTGCACCTACACTGTTGCGTGGCGCTAACACTGTATACTTGGAAGTGTTCGAAGTGCTGGCATCATCAGGTAGTGAGGCTACACATTTTTTAAGTCTGTAATGTCATGTTTAAGGTAGGTTGGAGGTTGTGTAGGTGATTGGTATTCATGGTAAGTATTTGGTAATGTGTGTTGTAGGTCCTGCATTACTGTGAGCATTTCATGTGTGGCCATGTTTTCATTAGGGACACTGTAGTTGGTGACACATGGGGCATGTTGTGGGGATTAATTTGTTTGCTCTCACATTGCATGACATGCCATGGTGTGTTGTGTGGCCGTGCCGGGGAGGGGTTGGGTGACATGGCACTGTTCTCATGTAGTATTTTGCAAGTAGGTATTCATTTCTGCAGCATGGAAGTGTGTCTTTTGATGACACTGCATTGGTGGTGTTTGTGTAGGTAGGGATGCACACATTGTGACACTTCCACATGAACAATCTCAGGCTGCTATGGTTCTGACAGTTGACTGTCCCTTTGTTCGTCATAATTGTCAGATCGAGTCATCATTGCTTATAAGATGGTATGTGCCAGGGCTGTGTGCACTCCACAGGGGTGTGATTTCTATGTGAAGTAATTAGCCACCAGCTGCGTACGGGCTGCCTCACCCCGTGCCCTTTCCCCTCCCATGCGCAGCGGGCGTGCATGTGGTTGGGGATGTGGGGGCACCACCATGTCCACAGCCAGGCCCCGGCGTGTTGCAACATTGTGCAGGACACATGCTGCCACTATGATCCTGCACACTACTGGGGGCGCATATAACAGCTGCCCGCCAGAACGGTCAAGGGAGTGAAAGCATGACTTGAGCACTCCGAATTTGCGCTCCACTATGCCCCGGGTTGCAATGTGGGCTGTGTTGTATCTTACCTCGGGAGGCGTGATGGGGTTCCGAATTGGCGTCATCATGTGGGTGCTCAGAGGGTAGGCACTGTCCCCTGGTGAGGAGGTGATGGGTATCATTAGTGGGGTAGTGACATAACTCTGCATCTGACATGCATGCATGTGCAGTGGCATTCATACTCACCAAGCAGCCATGTATCGCCATGCCGCCCAGCTTCTAGGTCCCGGCTTAGGGTAAACATTCGGTAAATGAAGCTGTTGTGGGTGGACCCTGGATAGTTGGCATATACTGAGGTGATGATTCCCTTGGCATTACATACTACCTGCACGTTGATGGAATGCCAGTGCTTGTGGTTCCTATAGATGTGCTCAGATGCCCTGGGGGGACGTAGTGCCACATGGGTGCAGTCAATGGCACCTAGCACTTTGGGGAATTGTGCCACACCGTAGAAATCAAGGGTGGCAGCCTGCCTTTCTGCAGGTGTCCTGGGCAGGTATATGTGCCTGCGGACTGATGGGCGTGCAGTGATGATGTTCAAGACATGGTGTAGGCAGCGTGACTGCGTGGCCTGTGACACCCCACCCACTATGGCACTTGTCTGCAGAAATGATCCTGTGGCCAAGAAGTGCAGTACATTGAGGACCTTCTCCAGGGGGCTGAGTGCTTGGGAGCACAGGGTGGGTGATGTGAGGTCATCCTCCCACTCACTGACCAGGTCCAGTATTATGTGTGGTGGAAACCTGTACCTCCCATACACCTGGTCATCAGGCATCCCAAAAAGGCTGGTTCTGGGAGTGAAAATTCGGGCCCTCACTATCCTACTCCTCCTCCTTTGGTAACCCACGGCCACTGCTGCTAGGAACGGTATATTCATCCTGGCTTCTGAGCTTGTTTGTTGCTTGCGCGCACTTTTATGCTGCGCGGGTCGACGTACGCCTGCTTCATGCTGGCGTACGTGTTTCAGATTTGGACCATTTATTTTTCGGCGCGTTGCAGGCGAACGTGTGAATCTTCCCGCCCACCCCAGGAATACATGTAACACCCTCTCCCAGGCCCAGTCGCGAGTAAATATTGCCGCCCACCCCTGGAATACACGTACCCCACTCTCACAGGCCCAGTCACGTGTGAAAGTTCATGCGCACACCGAAATACATGTACCCTGCAAAATCGCGTGTGAAACTTCACACGCACCCCGAAATACACGTACCCAGGGCAATCGCGTGTGGAACTTCCCACGAACCCCGTAATACACGTAGCCTGCTGGTATCGCGTGTGGAAGTTCACGCGGACCCATAATACACGTACCCTGATGGTATCGCATGGGAGACTACCCGCGCACCCCAGGAATACACGTACCCAGGCAAATCGCACGGCTGGGGGGTGGGGGTGGTGGGAGACATGAATGGGGGCCTGGTGGAGGGTGCCCCTGGATGCTGGGGGGTGGGGGTGGTGGTAGACATGAGTGGGGGCCTGGTGGAGGGTGCCCCTGGATGCTGGTGGGTGGGGGTACTGGGGGACATGTGTTGGACATGAGTGGAGGCCTGGTGGAGGCTGCCCCTGCACTGCTGGGGGGTGGGGGAGGTGGGAGACATGTGTGGGGGCCTGGTGGAGGGTGCCCTACACTGCTGGTGGGTGGGGGTGCTCTGGGGGACATGATTGGGGGCCTGGTGGAGGCTGCCCCTACACTGCTGGCAGGTGGGGGTGGTGGGAGACATGAGTGGGGGCCTGGTGGAGGGTGCCCCTGGATGCTGGGGGGTGGGGGTGCAGGGGGACATGTGTGGGGGCCTGGTGGAGGGTACCCTGCACTGCTGGGGGGTGGGGGTGGTGGGAGACATGTGTGGGGGCCTGGTGGAGGCTGCCCCTGCACTGCTGGGGGGTGGGGGTGGTGGGAGACATGAGTGGGGGCCTGGTGGAGGCTGCCCCTGCACTGCTGGGGGGTGGGGGTGGTGGGAGACATGAGTGGGGGCCTGGTGGAGGGTGCCCCTGGATGCTGGGGGGTGGGGGTGTAGGGGGACATGTGTGGGGGCCTGGTGGAGAGTGCCCTGCACTGCTGGGGGGTGGGGGTGGTGGGAGACATGTGTGGGGGCCTGGTGGAGGCTCCCCCTGCACTGCTGGGGGATGGGGGTGGTGGGAGACATGAGTGGGGGGGCCTGGTGGATGCTGCCTCTGGATGCTGGTGGGTGGGGGTGCTGGGGGACATGAGTTGGACATGAGTGGGGGCCTGGTGGAGGCTGCCCCTGCACTGCTGGGGGGTGGGAGTGGTGGGGGAAATGTGTGGGGGCCTGGTGGAGGGTGCCCTGCACTGCTGGGGGTGGGGGTGCAGGGGGACATGAGTGGGAGCCTCGTGGAGGATGCCCCAGCACTGCTGGGGGGTGGGGGTGGTGGGAGACATGTGTGGGGGCCTGGTGGAGGCTCCCCCTGCACTGCTGGGGGATGGGGGTGGTGGGAGACATGAGTGGGGGGGCCTGGTGGATGCTGCCTCTGGATGCTGGTGGGTGGGGGTGCTGGGGGACATGAGTTGGACATGAGTGGGGGCCTGGTGGAGGCTGCCCCTGCACTGCTGGGGGGTGGGGGTGGTGGGAGAAATGTGTGGGGGCCTGGTGGAGGGTGCCCTGCACTGCTGGGGGTGGGGGTGCAGGGGGACATGAGTGGGAGCCTGGTGGAGGCTGCCCCAGCACTGCTGGGGGGTGGGGGTGGTGGGAGACATGAGTGGGGGCCTGATGGAGGGTGCCCCTGGATGCTGGGAGGTGGGGGTGCAGGGGGACATGTGTGGGGGCCTGGTGGAGGGTGCCCTGCACTGCTGGGGGGTGGGGGTGGTGGGTGTTAGGGAGAATTCTCTGTTTAGGCTGAATTTCCTAACCTAGTGAGTCCCCCAGCGGCTTTGCTGGATTTCTGGATTATTTTTTTTCCATCCTGCCAAGAGTGAGACTCTTTTTCTCTCACTCTTGGACATGAATGTGTGTAATTCCTTTGAATGTCAATGTGTTCTATGGGCTATGGGGTCTTTTACTCCATAGGGTCTCATATGTTTTGCTATGTGTGTTACACTGCACCCTCCGTGCCGTAGCACTGGGGCGTCCTAGCGGACCTCCATCATAGACTCCATACCCGGGGACTGACTACTGTCTCCCCGGGCATGTAAAGTCACCATTGGCTTTACTAGACCTAAATTTACTAACAGAACTAGTACAAACCATCCTATTGTGGACATACTAGTAGGGGTAATTCGATTACTCCTAGGTCTGTTATTCGAGGGGGCACTGTCCCATCCCCCCTCATCGAGTTTTGGCTGGTGGCAGTGGAAACTACTTGTTATATTTGACCCCGAATGTAACCCTATGGGATTCTTCCCATTGTTGGAGATTGATAATTTTTCTCGTTAATCTCTAACATACACCGGTTTACTTATCTTAAATAAGTCTATCGGATGGTATTTTCTGCCAGAACTCGTTTTTTAAAATGGCGTCTGTGTTCGTCTCTGTGACTCCTAAACCAAAGGTTGAGCCCTTTGTTCCACTTTTGGCGGGCTTCTGTACAGAGACCCTCCAAAGTGGTGCCATTCTGTCTGGGTTACCCCAGGGGTGTGGGAGGGGGTTTACGCACCCTGGACTGAGTTGCCTTGCCAACTCCAGTCGCACTCTGGTGTGATTGGCCCAAGTGGTGAGCCACCCCGCTCACCACTTAGCGTGTTTTGAGTGACAGCTAGGCTGAATGAATGGGGGTTTTCTGCATAAAAGCAGGGCTTTTGGGACTGGATCTTGAGAAGTCGCCACAGGACCTAAGAATCCGACGAGGGTAAAGCTGAGCCGACCTGCAACGACGACACCTCCAGTGGAGCCCTGTGGAACCAACTCACCACTTCCCGATGACAGAGGAGATCTCCCTGCCGGAGAGTCTCTTCCCCTGACTGGTGGGAACAACCAGTCCCCTTTGCTTTTTCTTCGCTCCGGGACACAGTGGTCGAATTGCCCGTGCAGAGCACCCCGGCAACTGGATAGCCACTACCCCTGTACCGCGACCAAAAGGTGGTGCCTTGTGACGGAGCACTCCGTGGCTGGTCTCTTCCCTGGTGGTGCACCAGACTTCACTTTTCTTCGACGACGAGATCATCTCTACTCTTGGCAAAGACCCGACGTGCATCCACCACCAGGAACAACTGCCCCCGCCGGAGCTGTCTCTCCACAAACAAGGTACCGTGTCCGCCTGGCTTCCCTTTCTGCCGGATCGAGTGAGGTGTCTTAATCCTCGCCTTTCCATTGGGTCGCCTCCAAGCTTTCTTTAACGTGTTGTTCTGAACTGGTCCAATCTTTCCATAACAATTTTGCGATAAAGACTCGAAGCACATTTCCACTGAGACACTTTTTGGGACATATCGCCTTGCCTCTCTCTGAGTGGGCCTGGCCTCTGAACTTTGTGATCTGCAGTAGACCCTGCCGTACTTGCCTTGCATTTGTCCGAAAAGTATTGGTACCAAGTTGACTTCATAACCTGCCTTATTTTTTTCTCCGGTCCTAACGAATACTAGAGTACCATCTAGGTTAAAGCATACACCTCTATCTGCAAATAAGTGGTGCCGGTGAACCTAGACTTGTCAAACTATTGTTAAAGGGATTGATCTTTTTCTTCGTATAGTAATTGTGATTGAAGTTGTTTGCCGTATTAGTGCCAGAGTGTTTTCCATAGATGTGTTGTTATAAATAAATACCTTTATATCTTTACACCGAAGCCTTGATCCGTGTTTGCTTGTTCTACTGTGTGGATTGCCCTATATTGTATACTCCACATACTGTCTAACTCTTCTTGAGGGAAGTCTGACTGCTCAGCCACAGCTACCAAGTGAATCTGTGTGGTGCAGACTGCTACCGAGTGGGTTTACTGCCAAACACCTGTAGTCCTAAATCTTTTGCAGTGGTCCCAGAGGGAACTGCACAGGTTTCCACCTAACAATGGTGTACAGCGGTGGGATTTGTATCGAGTATACAGTTTAGAGTGCTTTTCGACACTTTAGGATAACTAACCACAAAGCTTAGCACTAAAAAGCAACTTTCAAAAACATGTCTACGATGGAAGCTTACAGTCAAGAGTCCTAGTCGGGTAAAACTACTGAGAGTTTACGAGCTCTCTGTAGGCAAGAGAATCTTTCTGTAAGAGGCAAGAAGTTAGAACTGATAGCGAGATTGCTGGAAAACCAAAGTCTGGGTACTGGTTCAGAGGAACCAACTTCTCCAGCAAATGTAGATAACAGTGATGGTGTTGATCTAAATCATAATTCTGATGATAGTGATGAAGAGGCTGACGAGGAAGCAGAGGCTAACGAAACTGTCTCCCCTGCTCCTCTATCTGCCTTACCAGCTGTACCTACGGGGCCCATACTAGGTCCAACGTGTAACCCTGCTTATTTTGAACTTGAAAAAATGAAGCTCGAATTAGAATACAAACGGTTTTTGACTCAATCTGAAAGAAACCAAGAGCTCGAGTTCAGACGGATGAATGCCCAGGCTGAGCAGAAGCAAGCTGAGTTGAGGCTCAGAGAAATAGAACCTAATCACGAATTAGAGATGAAAAAGTTGTCTGTAGAAAATGCTTCTCTCTCCTCTGGTTCCTCTAGGAGCTCCAGTCCCAAAAGACCCCGGATGCCAAAGGAATTAGTGGGTATGTATGAACCGAGATTGGATGTGTTAGATTGGTTAAAACTGTTTGAGTACAATCATGGGCTCCAGGACATCACCGGGAATGATTTACTTCCCTGGTTGTTCTCTAAGCTCCCCCCTGTTGCGACTGATGTGGTAATGGAGTTGGGGGAGGCGGATAAGACGGATTACCAAAGTGTGTAACTAGCTTTGATAGCTAGATTTGGGAAAACCCCTTCCCAGTATCTTAAGAGGTTTAGAACCATCAAAAAGCATGATGGTACCCCTTGGACTGCCTGGGTGAGTGAAGGGTTGAAAAACTTAGAGGGATGGATTAAGGGTTACAAAGTGAACACTTATGAGGGTATGAAGAATCTTTTATGTTGGAGTCTATTTATGATGCCTGTTCTCCCGAGCTCAGACAGCACTTGGCTGATTCGAAGGAATTGGATTCCCGGAAGCTAGCTAAGGCTGCTGACTTATGGGTCGCCAACAGGGCCACTGATAAGGATTCTGGGGCAACTCAGAAGAAGGATGAGGGAAAACAGCCTAAAAAAGACTCAAAAGAGAATTCGAATAACTCATATTCCAAAGAGGGCCCCAAACAAAACCAGAAGGGTAAGCCACAAGGAAAACCGCAGCAGAATAGCGTGTCTTCTGGTGCTAAACCGGAAGGAGGCCAGAACAAGCCACCATTCCAGAAAGCATTCGGTAAATGCTTTGTTTGTGGCTCGACTGACCACGTGAAAGGAGATCCCAGATGTAAGGGTAAACCTTCAGGGGTCCAGCTTGTCTCCTTAGCCTTCGCTCCAGAGGAGGAAGTCCAAATGGCAAGTGGAAACTTTCTACTGCTAGCTGATGAACCCATTGGAGTCTCAGCCAGCGTTTCTTTAGTATCTCTGGGGTTGTGGGAACAACAGAATTTAGATGTCTATAATTCTATCCCCGATAATACTAAAGAGTATTATAAGGACAGTGTCCAGGTGAATGGTCAGGAGAATCCTGCCATTAGGGACACTGGGGCCAGCATAACTGTGGTGGATAAATCGTTCTTTCAGGCTGAGGATGTTGCTAAGGCACCCAAACGCCTCACCAAGTTAGCTGGAGGGCCTGTGCAGATGCTTCCCCAATTACCAGTTCTCATCCAGTGTAACAACATGACTGTGAAGATACCTGTCAGCATACAGAGTGAGGTACCAGGACGCGTACTGTTGGGTAACGATTTGAAAACTCTCTGAGTTGTATCGCATACTCCCAGACCTCCTAGTAAACGGTTACAGGAGCTAACCAGACCTGCAAGAGAAAGGACCATGCACGGTACTCTCCCGGAGATGATGAAGAAAGAAATCACTCCTGCTCCACTGGAATTGTCGGCCGCTGTCTCGAAGAAATCAGAAGCGAAAGGGAAACCTAAGACTTCTACCCCGTAACCAGCATCCAGCATTTCAGTGCAGCCAACACGGACTTCCCCGCGGTTTTCCAAAGTTACACCTGTAACTCCACCTCCAGCTGAGGCTGAGAGGGAGGTACGACCCTGTGTGGTAGAATTAGACTCTGAGGAAGAGCTAATGGAAGGCCAGGAACTCATTGGAGATCTGGATCCTGTTGACCATCCTGAGCTGCAGTCTTTACAGGCAGAAGGTGGACCCAGCAGGGCAGACTTCAGTAAGCGACAGAGAGAATGTCCAACTCTGGAAGGTCTTCGCCACCAGGCAGAAGCTCAGGCTGAAGGGCAAGAGCCTGGGAAATACAGGTTGCACTGCGAAGATGCCCTCTTCTACAGTGAACCGACCGATTCTGCACCTGGAGACTATAAGTGGCTTGTAGTACCCCAAGAGAACAGACCACAGTTCTTGCAGTTAGCCCACGAGATTCCTTTGGCTGGTCACTTGAGTTTCAAGAAGACTAAGGAAAGGCTATCTCTCTACTTCTATTGGCCAAAGATGGGGGCCGAAGTAGAAAAACACTGCAGGAGCTGCTACACCTGCCAGACCTCTGGTAAGGTTGGCTCCAAGAATGTGGCACCGTTAGTGCCTCTCCCAGTTGTGGGAGTCCCGTTTGAGAGAGTAAGGATTAACATTGTTGGTCCCCTTGATCCTCGAACGTCCTCAGGCAACAGGTTTATACTTGTTGTAGTAGACCATGCTACTAGGTATCCTGAGGCAAATCCTGTGAGGACTGTTACAGCTCCGGCTGTGGCTAAGGCCCTCCTTGGTATCTTTACTAGGGTCGGGTTTCCTAAGGAAGTAATCTCTGACAGGGGGTCAAACTTTATGTCCCACTACATGAAAGCCATGTGGAAAACCTGTGGAGTTACTTACAAGTTCTCAACAGCTTACCACCCACAAACCAATGGGTTGGTAGAAGGGTTCAACCGAACCATGAAGAGCATGATAGGTGCTTTAGAGGAACCCCTTATGCGTAAGTGGGACCTTCTACTGCCATGCATTCTCTTTGCTTATAGAGAAGTCCCTCAGGAGGGAGTAGGTTATTCTCCCTTCGAACTTCTCTATGGTCATCTCGTCAGAGGTCCATTGGCCCTGATTAAGGAGGGGTTGGAGAGTGCTCCTTCCCCCAAGCCAGTCAGAGTGACTGACTATGTGATAGGTCTCCGGAGGAGAATGTCGCACATTATGACAGAAGCAAGCGATAACTTGAAAGCTGGACAAGCATTGGTCAAGCACTGGCAGGATCAAAAGGCTAACATGGTTGAGTTTGCTCAAGACCAGCTCATTCGCGTTATGATCCCAACAAGGCAGAGGGCCTTGCAAGACAAATGGATGGGACCCTTCAGAGTTGTGGGTAAACTCGGAGAGGTTAACTATCTGGTGGACTTGGGCAATCCCAAGGAAGCTCCGACCGTCTTCCACACCAACCGACTCAAAGCGTATGTCTCACGACCTGATGTAGGAGCGTTGCATCTAGCATCATCCGAGGAAGAAGAAGAGAGTGAAGCTCTTCCGGATCTCCTCAGAGGCTTGCCTTTGGACGAACAAATTGAAGGAGTAAATCTCTCCTCCAATCTGACACCCGAGCAACAAGAAGAGTGCAAATCCATGTTGAATCAGTTTGCCTCTCTGTTCTCGCTTTCACCAGGCTTGACCCCTTGGGGCCAGCATGACATACTCACTGGTGACTGTCTGCCAGTCAAAAGCAGAGGATACCGAATGTCAGAACACGTACGAACCCACCTCAAAGGGGAGGTCAGCAAGATGCTTGATCTCGGGGTAATAGAGCCCTCTACTAGTCCATGGTCTAGCCCAGTTGTGTTAGTACCAAAGGCCGGATCTAAAGAGCTTAGATTCTGCGTGGATTATAGAGCTCTTAATGCAGTCACCAAGACAGATGCCCACCCTTTGCCAAGCACAGATGAGTTGGTGGATAAACTTGGCGCCGCCAAGTTCCTCAGCACATTTGACTTGACGTCAGGCTATTGGCAAATAGCCCTGACAGACCATGCCAAGGAGAAAACTGCATTTTCGACCCCGTTGGCTTATACCAATTTAAGGTAATGCCTTTCGGATTGAAGAATGCACCTGCTACGTTTCAACGGATGGTAAACCAGGTTCTGAATGGGATGGAGGACTTCTGCATGGCATACTTGGATGACATAGCAGTGTTCAGCAATTCCTGGGAAGAACATGTAACCCACCTGAGAGATGTTTTGCAGGCTCTTGGATGATCCAATCTGACCATAAAGGCGAGTAAATGCCAAATTGAACAGAGTAAGGTAGTCTATCTTGGACATGAGGTAGGAGGAGGACAAATAAGGCCTTTGCTCAGTAAAATTGAAGCTGTGCAAAATTGGACAACACCTACTACTTAAACCCAAGTGAGAGCCTTCCTAGGCCTCACTGGGTATTACAGGAATTTCATCGAGAACTATGGGACCATAGCCTCTCCACTGAATGTCATCTCCTCGCCCAAATTTCCTAAAAAGGTTAGATGGAATGAGGAGTGCAATCAGGCTTTTGAAAACCTGAAAAAGGCTCTTTGCCAAGCCCCAGTACTCAGAGCTCCTGATAACCGCCAACACTTCATTGTGCAGACAGATGCTTCAAATGTAGGAATAGGTGCCGTACTCAGTCAACTGGATGGGAAAGGTAGGGAGCACCCCGTTTGCTTCATCAGCCGCAAGCTGAAGGATCCTGAAACAAGGTGGGCAACAATCGAAAGAGAGTGCTTTGCTATCGTGTGGGCTCTGAAGAAGTTTAGGCCGTACTTGTATGGTTCTACTTTTGTCATTCAGACTGGCCACCAACCCTTGAGATGGTTAATGCAAATGAAAGGGTAAACCCGAAACTATTGAGATGGTCGATCTGCCTGCAAGGGTTTGATTTCACCATTGAGCACAGGTCAGGATGTCACCACCAAAATGCTGATGGTCTCTCTAGGATGTATGTCATCAACTAGAGGTATGAGATTCATCCAGGAGTGGATTAAATCCTCATGTCCCTTAGTCTGGGGGGGCGAGTGTTAGGGAGAATTCTCTGTTTAGGCTGAATTTCCTAACCTAGTGAGTCCCCCAGCGGCTTTGCTGGATTTCTGGAGTTTGTTTTTTTCCATCCTGCCAAGAGCAAGACTCTTTTTCAACCACTCTTGGACATGAATGTGTGTAATTCCTTTGAATGTAAATGTGTTCTATGGGCTATGCGGTCTTTTACTCCATAGGGTCTCATATGTTTTGCAATGTGCGTTACACTGCACCCTCCGTGCCGTAGCACTGGGGCGTCCTAGCGGACCTCCATCATAGACTCCATACCCGGGGACTGACTACTGTCTCCCCGGGCATGTAAAGTCACCATTGGCTTTACTAGACCTAAATTTACTAACAGAACTAGTACAAACCATCCTATTGTGGACGTACTAGTAGGGGTAATTCGATTACTCCTGGGTCTGTTATTCAAGGGGGCACTGTCCCGTCCCCCCTCGTCGAGTATTGGCTGGTGGCAGTGGAAACTATTTGTTATATTCGACCCCGAATGTAACCCTATGGGATTCTTCCCATTGTTGAAGATTGATACTTTTTCTCGTTAATCGCTAACATACCACCGGTTTACTTATCTTAAATAAGTCTATCGGATGGTATTTTCTGCCAGAACTCGGTTTTTAAAATGGCGTCTGTGTTCGTCTCTGTGACTTCTAAACCAAAGGTTGAGCCATTTGTTCCACTTTTGGCGGGCTTCTGTACAGAGACCCTCCAAAGTGGTGCCATTCTGTCTGGGTTACCCCAGGGGTGTGGGAGGGGGTTAGGGCACCCTGGACTGAGTTGCCTTGCCAACTCCAGTCGCACTCTGGTGTGATTGGCCCAAGTGGTGAGCCACCCCGCTCACCACTTAGTGTGTTTTGATTGACAGCTAGGCTGAATGAGTGGGGGTTTTCTGCATAAAAGCAGGGCTTTTGGGACTGGATCTTGAGAAGTCACCACAGGACCTAAGAATCCGACGAGGGTAAAGCTGAGCCGACCTGCAACGACAACACCTCCAGTGGAGCCCTGCCGAACCGACTCACCACTTCCCGAAACAGAGGAGATCTCCCTGCCGGAGAGTCTCTTCCCCTGACTGGTGGGAACAACCAGTCCCCTTTGCTTTTTCTTCGCTCCAGGACGCAGTGCTCGAATTGCCCGTGCAGAGCACCCCGGCAACCAGATAGCTACTACCCCTGTACCGCGACCAAAAGGTGGTGCCTTGTGACAGAGCACTCCGCGGCTGGTCTCTTCCCTGGTGGTGCACCGGACAACACTTTTCTTCGACGACGAGATCATCTCTACTCTTGGCCAAGACCCGACGTGCATCCACCACCAGGAACAACTGCCCCCGCCGGAGCTGTCTCTCCACAAACAAGGTACCGTGTCCGCCTGGCTTCTCTTTCTGCCGGATCGAGTGAGGTGTCTTAATCCTCGCCTTTCCATTGGGTCGCCTCCAAGCTTTCTGTAACGTGTTGTTCTGAACTGGTCCAATCTTTCCATAACGATTTTGCGATAAAGACTCGAAGCGCATTTCCACTGAGACACTTTTTGGGACATATCGCCTTGCCTCTCTCCGAGTGGGCCTGGCCTCTGAACTTTGTGATCTGTGTAAGACCCTGCCTTACTTGCCTTGCATTTGTCCGAAAAGTATTGGTACCAAGTTGACTTCATAACCTGCCTTATTTTTCTCTCCCGTCCTAAAGTATACTAGAGTACCATCTAGGTTAAAGCATACACCTCTGTCTGCAAATAAGTGATGCCGGTGAACCTAGACTTGTCAAACTATTGTTAGGGGGATTGATCTTTTTCTTCGTATAGTAATTGTGATTGAAGTTGTTTGCCGTATTAGTGCCAGAGTGTTTTCCATAGATGTGTTGTTATAAATAAATACCTTTATATCTTTACACCGAAGCCTTGTTCCGTGTTTGCTTGTTCTACTGTGTGGATTGCCCTATATTGTATACTCCACATACTGTCTAACTCTTCTTGAGGGAAGTCTGACTGCTCAGCCACAGCTACCAAGTGAATCTGTGTGGTGCAGACTGCTACCGAGTGGGTTTACTGCCAAACACCTGTAGTCCTAAATCTTTTGCAGTGGTCCCAGAGGGAACTGCACAGGTTTCCGCCTAACAGTGGGAGACATGTGTGGGGGCCTGGTGGAGGCTGCCCCTGCACTGCTGGGGGGTGGGGGTGGTGGGAGACATGTGTGGGGGCCTGGTGGAGGCTGCCCCTGCACTGCTGGGGGTGGGGGTGATGGGAGACATGAGTGGGGCCTGGTGGAGGGTGCCCCTGTGTGGAAATCGATATAATATTGTACCTCCTATCGCATTGTTTGAATGTATGTTGGCATGCGCCAAGTTGTCTAAAAAACATCATGTACATAGATTCTGCGGCAAGGTCTTGACCTTAATGTATTGTGTAAATCGCCATCTTGGATTTAGCCGCCATTTTAGGTTCTCTTGTAGTGTGGAAGTCACCCTGAACAACAAAATGGAGGGCGAATGACATTTCGAGTGGGATTCTGGCCGTTGTGACTTCTGCACACATGAATAAATAATATGCCCGCAGGCACTTGTTAGGGTCGCGAACTGAGACCTGGTCCTATCCCTGACCTATGTGTAAATGAACTACTGTATCAGCAGAACTGATCAAAATGCATACATTATGGGATTGACCTGGCAACGAACCCTAGGTTTGGTTCTGAGAATGGTTAACTTGCGAGGGAGTTGGCCAGAGCTGGATGAAAAGTATAAAAACCCGAGTATCCCAATGTTCGGTCTCTCACACTAACACGGCGAACTACCGTTGATGGTTCGTCCTGTTACTCTGAGGGCCGAATAGCTATCCGTATGTCAATTGATTTTTGGTAATTGTTGTATCTTTGAATAAAGCGCTTTGTACGTCCTTTGTAACCTGTGTTGGTGTGTTTCCTTTGGGCTTCCTGGCCTCATATCAATTTTTCTGTTTCCACAGTTGGCACTCGAATAGGGACCCTCAAGATTGATGCCGGATCATTGAAGGTTGACGCAGACTATCGAACCGGGATCGGACGGTGTGATTCTGCAGGCCCGACCGATCGAGATGCGATACCTCGGCAGCGCTGCACGATCCGATCCTCGGACGATAGTCGTGTGGTCTGACACGGCATCTTGACGAGGGTCCAATTTTGAGGCGGGCAGATTTGCCGAAACCACCAAACACAAGGTAAAATTCGTTAGGTAAGTTCTTTGGTAAACCGTACGGTCCTCCTTAGGTTTGGTCAGGTGCCGTCGTGACCCAGCTCTTAATTTAACCCTGACACTTTGAATTTGGCGTATTGTATCTGCAGACACAATTATTGGACCAGGTAACACCAATTTTTTGTGAAATGCCTGGGAAATTGTGTAGCTGTTTTAGGGCTCTGTTCCGCAGCGATCGACAATCTTTGGAATTTAGCCGTCCGTTACCACAGGAGGGGTCGCCGGCGTGTACTATGTACTGTAAGTATGGCATTGGAAGTATCGTATTTAATGATATTTGGCACAGACAGACCAGACATGTCTCCGAATTTCAGTGGCCAATCAACGGTAGTTTTGAGATCCCCCGTATTGAATACTTAGAATCGATCTTGTTAAAGAAAAAGGCTAAACCAGCAGCCTTCGATGTGTTACAAAATTGGAAGAAAGAAGCATTGCAGCAGCTTAAAAGTAGGGATAAACATGCACGTCGTCATAAAACAAACGCTGAAAAAGCATTATTATATGATAAAGAAAAGCGGTCAGAATTAGTTAAAAATATTTTTCTGAGGAATTTATTGAGAAATTATTAAATGAACGCAGGACCAATGCCTCAGCGCCACCTCCGTATGCCCCTATTTTAGGCGCTCTGTCTATTCCTGTTGTTACACCTGATGTTATTCCTGTTCCCCCTCTACAGCCTATTGTTCCTAGTCCTTTGGTTGTTGTTCCTCCGCCTATCGCACCGCCCCTTCCCCCTGCACCAATAGTTGCACCTTTGTTGAATTTACCTATACCTCCGCTCCCAAGTGGCCCTGTATTGATTGAAGTTGATCCAGGTGCAGGGTCGAAGGTTGTGACTCGTAGTACTGTTTCTGCAGATAGGAAACAGGAATTGTTTGCATGGGCTAAGCATTGCATGGAGAAAGGTGATCAAGCTAATGTTTTTTCTACATTATCTAATTTGAATAGTTTTCCCGTGAAAAATGTCTTTATTGAAGGTTTTGGGACTCATTTGTGTGTGATGTGGGGTAGATTACAAAATTTGGATCCTCCACAAGGGGTGAGAGATCTGAATGCTTTGGCACTTTCGAGGGACACAGAGCAGAAAGTATATGGGCATGTTGAAAGATTGTTTGAGTTTAGGAAAGACTTTGAAAAATCACGAGATGAGGATGATGAGGACAATAGAATATATGTACAGAAACGGTTCCTTCCGTGCCGAAGAGCGGCACCTGAGGAAGTACGAATTTGTACCAAAGATGCGGTTCGATGGATCTCGGATTCATCGATACCGCCAGACGAAGTGTATGACACGTATAGTCAGTATACAGTAGGAATGCAAAGAAAGGTAATTCAGGTGATGGTACAGCACCTGCAAGAAGAATGTGTAAGGAAGAAGGTCAGTTGCCCCATAGAATTATTGGGGATTTGTAAAAGGGTTTTTTCACCCGACACTTCTACAGCTGCCTTAGCGCTCGACCTGGCTCTATTGCTTAGTAAGCGGCCGGAGGTACCTATATCTCAGTTGCCTATGAGAGAGGTTCCTCCGACCTTTGTCCCAAAAGTTGAGATCCCCGCCAACGCTGGGACTGGAGCCCCCGCTGTGGATATCCCTGCAAATTATGTATCGCAATTTGTTCACGTCCCGTTTTCACGACAGGAAGTGAACACAATTAGACAATCAGTTCCCGATATTAGGAAAAACCCGACGGGGTTTTACAAAGAAATAGAGTCCGTTCTACAGTCCTCTGTGTTCACCTTGAGTGACATTGACTTGTTATTCCCTGTACTCCTACCCGTAGATGTATGGAAACAGGTTCGGACAATAGATGATGTGCCGGGGTTGGGAGATACGTGGGCAAATATGATTAGAATTGATGGAGAAAGACCAGCTGGTGAGAAACCGCCACAGGTGATACTTACTTTACCTGATAGGATTGTCGCTAAACTAAAAACTATAATTCCTGAGAAAAGGATTATTTGGGACAAGCTTACGGCCTGTGTCCAAGGAAAAACTGAAGGCGCCACCGAATTTTTTAATAGATTCGAGCAGGTATTTTCTGACTTCAGTGGACAGGATTTAGGTACAGAGTCGGGAAAGAGATTGTTTGTGGACAAATTTGTACGTGGATTGTTACCTGACATCCAGTCACAAATGATGTCCTCAGAGAGCGCTTGGCAGGCAAAATCTCAATCTGAGGTTTTGCACATGGCTCAGTATTATGAGAACCGTGATAATAATGAAAAGGAGAAAAGCGAAAAGAGAAAGGGTGATTTGAAAACCAAAGTATTATTGCAGCAAATTGTTAGAAACCCCAGAGGAGGTACAACACAGACTAGAGGTCAGAACGTTCCAAAAGGAAATGCTCCTCTGAGTACTGTGAATGTTAATCAATATGCTTATTGCCGCCAGGAAAGTCATTGGCGAGCACAGTGCCCTGTCCTTCGCCAGAGGTCAAACAATGCATTTGGAGGTATGGGTAGACGACCTAGGGGCCGGCCCTGGAGCAGGGGGCCCTGACAGAGGTCAACTTTTACAAGATTCTCAGCAACCTTTTTCACGGGAAAATCAGTCCTCGAGTATGGACTCGAGAAACATATTTGATCACCCTTCTGCTGCCTACCTTTCTGAAGAGCTTCCTTCTGACGAGGCTCCGTATTATTAGGATTGCCCGAAGCAGGGTTTGGAACCTTTGCCTATTCCCGTTAATCAAAAAGGCCCCTACGTTGAATTATTAGTGGGGAATAGGAAATACCAGTTTTTGATTGACACTGGAGCACAGAAGTGCTCCATTGATCATTCTCGGGTTCCAAACATCCCACTGTCAGGGCAAACAAATGTTTCCGTAGGGTTTTGTGGTGTACCAACTGTTTGTCCGGTTTCTGTGCCGGTATCTGTTTCTTTGGGTCCCTTTACGGACCATTGTCCCTTTCTTCTCACTTCGAACTGTGGAGAGAATTTGCTGGGGTTGAATTTGTTAAAGAAATTGAATGCAGTAATTCATTGTTCTTCGGATGGAGTACGGCTAACGGTTTCACCACAGCAACTTCCTAATTCTCAGTTCTTGATTTGACCTTTACCTCCCAAGTTTAGCATTGTTCCGGAATGTTTGTGGGCGGTGGACAACAATGATGTCGGAGTGTTGCATACTGAGCCCATTAAAATATTCCTGAAACATGGGGTGAAACTGCCACGCATCCCGCAGTATAAAATATCAGCTGAAGGCGAACGTGCTTTGAAATGCATTGTTTCCAATTTTGTACATCGTGGGGTGATCGAAGAGATTACAGGTAGTTTGTGTAACAGTCCGATCTTACCCGCATATAAGAAAGGCGACAATGCAATTCCATACCGGTTTATAATTGATCTCCGTGCTATTAACCGAGTGGTCGCCCCACAATTTCCAATTGTGCCTGATGTGACAATGATATTAACAATGATCCCTGCTACGGCTACGCATTTTAGCGTTGTGGATCTGAAAAACGCCTTCTTTAGTATTCCGATACATAAAGAAAGCAGATATCTGTTCGCGTTCACCTTGGGGGGACGCTCATTTACATTTACAAGGGCACCTCAAGGGTATACTGAAAGTCCTAGTATTTATAGTAGAGCCTTGAAAGAGCAGCTCGACCCCCTTGAATTGCCACCTACTTGCACGCTGCTTCAATATGTTGACGATTTACTTTTGGCTGCAGATTCTGAGAATGCCTGTAAAGAAGGCACTATACTGTTGCTTGTTCATCTAGCTAAAAAGTGTCACAAAGCTTTGCTTAAAAAATGTCATTATTGTTGTCAGGAGGTTGCCTATCTAGGCTACCTCCTGTCAAAGGAGGGGAGAAGATTGACACCTGAAAGAATAAAACACATTTCTGGCATGTCTGTTCCAAATACGCAGAAGGAAGTCAGAGCCCTGATAGGTATGGCTTCCTACTGTAGGTTGTGGATCCCGAATTTCGCACTAGTGGTAAAACCGATGTTGGCTTTGACGAAGAAGGGCATTTCTCTGCCACTGCCATGGGAATCGGAACATCAACGATCATTTGAGCTTCTAAAAACCACGCTATGTTCGGCACCGGTTCTGGGTACTCCAAATTATGACAAGGCCTTTTTGTTGTTTGTGCATGAATGTGATGGATGTGCTGTGGCTGTGTTAACACAGGAACACGGAGGGAAGAATAGGCCGTGCGGCTACTACTCCTCCGCCCTTGATCCTGTTGCTTGCGCTTTGCTAAGATGTTTGCGCGCTGTTGCTGCTGCTGCCGCGTCTGTAAAACAGAGTGAGGGAATGGTCTTAGGCCATGATTTGATTTTGATGGTACCTCACTCTGTTGATATTTTATTGAACAAAACCCAAACGCAACACCTCACCTCAGCACGGTTAACAAGGTATGAACTAATTATGTTTGCCCCTCATATTCAAATTAAGAGGTGTTGTGTTCTCAATCCGGCTGAACTTTTACCTTTCCCGCAAAACACTGTTTGCAGTGACGAAGAATCACATGACTGCCTGTATACCACCGAACAAGAAACGAAGGGCAGGATAGATCTCATAGATACTCCTTTGGATAATGCAGAAGGGGAGCTGTTTTGCGATGGCTCCTGCTTCAAACTTTCGAATGGTACATCTACAGCTGCTTACGCAGTTACTACATTGAGCAAAGTTGTCGAAACTAAGAGAATTTCGCATAACTCCGCGCAGGCCGCAGAGATTATAGCGTTGACCCGAGCTTGTGAACTTTCCCAAGGGCAAAGAGTAAATATATATACTGATAGCCAGTACGCATTTGGGGTGGCTCACAACTTCGGAAAGCTTTGGTCGGAAAGAGGGTTCCTGACCTCACATGGGACCAAGATTCAGCATGGCCCCTTGATAGTGCAATTACTTTCGGCACTCTCACTCCCTAAACGGTTAGCGATCATGAAATGTGCAGCACATCGCAAGGTCATAGATGATGTGGGCAAAGGGAACGCTTTTGCGGATTTAATAGCCAGACAAACTGCCACAGACCTTAGCACGGACATGTATACCTCGAGGGAAATGAGAGATGTTTGCATAATGGATGAAGGTATTGGGTCTGTGCGAGATATTCAGACTGATGCCACGATGGAAGAATCTAGAAAGTGGGCTGAAGGAATGGGGAAACTGGAGGACAGAGGGTGTTGGGTGGATACATCCAAAGGGAAATGGTTGCTTCCTGATTCTTATGTATTGGCAATGGTTACGATGGCACACGGTCCTACGCATGTGTGTGCCCAGCAGATCACGAAAATGTTAGAACAGGTTTGGGTAAATGACAAGATTCTGGAAACTGCAAAGAGGCACGTCCAGAACTGTATGATCTGCCTACAGCACAATGTGGGTAAGGGGACAGTGACTACAAGGGGACGTTTTGGGCCCCCTTCTTTCCCCTTTGAGGTTATACATTTTGATTTTATTGAAATGGAGCGATGTAATAATTTAAAATATGTTCTTGTAATTATTTGTGCCTTCAGTAAATGGGTTGAGGCCTTCCCCGTCAAAGATGCTACCGCCATGACCACTGCAAAGATTATGGTAAAAGAATTCTTTCCTCGATTTGGGCTCCCGAGGATAATCTGGTCGGACAATGGTCCTCACTTTATCGCAGCAGTAATTTTGCAAATATGTGCAGCCCTAGGTATTGAGAAACGATTTCATTCAGCTAGGCATCCTCAAAGTGCTGGGTTGGTAGGAAGACACAACGGTATTTTAAAGAATAAACTTGCAAAAACATGTGCTGATACCAAACTAAAATGGCCAGATGCTTTGCCTATTGTGTTATTAGCTATGCGTACCACACCTCAGACTAGAACTGGGCTTTCTCCATTTGAAGTAGTAATGGGGAGACCTGCTAACATTTGGGGTGTGCCAAAACCTAAAGCCCTGAGGGAGGTGGAAAATGTATTGCTTGTAGACTACTGTAACCAGTTAACTAAAAACCTGTATTTCATCTACCACCAGGTGCATGCTGCTTTACCTGTACGGTTTACGGGCCCAGGACACGATATACAGCCTGGAAGTTGGGTCCTTGTGAAGGCCTACGAGAGGTCTTCCTGTCTCGCGCCTCGCTGGCGGGGACCCCATCAGGTATTATTGGTCACCAGGACAGCAGTGTGGGTGGCTGGAAAGAAGAACTGGATTCACGCGACGCACGTCAAGAAACTTCCTCACCCGACGCCACACGCTACAGAAGAAGCAGAACCCCTCGCTGATGCTACAGTCTCTGATCTTGGAGTAGCAAACAGCGCTGTGAGTGCGTCGGAGAAGTTCTCTGAGCCTGAGGAGCTTGGGGAACAGTCCATTTCGTCTCCGCACTCTCTTGAAAAATCACTTCCGGAAAACACTGTTTCGAGCTCTGCGACTTCCGTCGCCACCGACACGTCGCTTCCCTCAGGAAGTGACGATACTTTGCTTCCGGACCACAAAATTTTGGGTACCATCAGGTACAACCTTCGACCACGGAAATAGAACTACGGCACGAGTGTCGTGCATCTGGAAAGGAAGTGATTGGAAAATTGTCTTGTTATGAGAAAGTTTTGTTGAGCGAAAAGGGATTCTGCTGGCTAGGGTTGGGAAGGACTAAGAAATCACGCGACCGTAGTGTCGCCAGCAACGAACATTGGGGCCGTCGATCGAGAAACTACGATGCCTGCCACCTTCACCGCTGTTCCCCGCACTGGACTTTTAGATAAGGGGGTGACCAAATCGAACAATGAACAATGTGCCTGGGCCCCGAAAACGTACTGTTGTGTTTTGATTATGATTATTGTTATTTTCGCAACTGCTGCTGTAGGACTTTGGTATTTCGAAGAAATCTATCCTTTGAAACCTTTATTGCCGACCAAGATCGTACCAACTGTTTTGACTCCCTCTGTACACCTTCACACTCTGTCCCCTAGAGACTCCCAACATAGACAAAAGTATTATAATAACACTATGATGATAGTAATGAATGCTACTCATGCCATTTTTAATAAGAGTAATTGTTGGATTTGTACTCATTTACCGCAACATGGGAACAAGGGACTGGGATGGTATATACATCCTCTACCTTTAACGACTTCTTGCTATGCCTCTCTTAGAGCACTATTCTTTGGCCGGTGGAATGATAGCATCTCAGGGAACTTTGATGGAACTAATTTAAATGATTTTGAGAAATGTGAATTGACTCCCCTGGGATGCTCGCTTTTCGCAAATAGAAGTAACCCTATCATTGCTTCTATTAGGCCGTCTGACAAATTATCTCTTCCTTTTCAAACTCTTATTTCCTTTAAAATGGCTCAGATAGGCAATAAGGACGCTGTACCTCCTTCTTATTCTGTAAATCATAGTCCTGACTCGGTTCCCTTCTGTGTACAAAGAAACGGCACTAGGCCAATGGCAGATTTTGAAGCTTGTAAAAATATTGTAAATTTGACTGGGGAAAACAGGACTCTGTATGTAGGGGGGCCTGTTTATTTTGTTTGTGGTAGTTTAGCATTTTCCCTGGTTGCCAAAGGATTGGCAGGGAACCTGTTATTTAGGAATATTGTTACCCGGGGTATTTGTAGCAAGTACGTTAGAGATTTCTAAGGCTCGCCCGTGGCGAGACGACAACGGAGATACCCCTGGGCAAGTATTGGGGGACATAGCGAAATCAGTTGTGCCCTTTTGGGGACAAATAGCAAACTCGGAGAACATTAGGGGATTAGCAAGGGTACTGGAGAGAACGATCAACCGGACCACGGACATACTCTACAATATGACCTTAGAGCAAAAGGCAATAAGATTGATAGCACTTCAAAATCGGATGGCATTAGATGTCATTTTGGCAGAACGAGGTGGAGTATGCAAATTAGAGGGATCCGCTTGTTGTGTTTTCGTACCAGACTCCTCGCCAACAATTTTTAAAGCAATTCAGAACTTACATACTCTCAGTTCTGAATCCATATCCCTGTAGGAGACTGGAACCTTAGTACTTGGTTTTGGGATTCTTTGCGATCTTGGGGTTGGAAGGTGCTTTCCATTATTCTGGTTATTTTAGGGATTCTGTTATTTCTTTGTTGTTGTTTTCAATGCCTCCCAAGTATGTGTGGAATGTTAGGGGGGTGTTGTGCTCAGGTAGTGAGCGCAATAGGGCATAAAATGTATACCCCAGGTACAGCATCTAAAGAATTCATGGTACAAGAGGCTTTTATGAACGACCTTATGGCTATAGACATTACAGACAATGATGCAGAATCTATGGATGATAATACATGGAGTTATTTTCGAAAGTATTAGGGATGATGTTTAGCACTTGGCATAGGCCAAAAGGAGGGTCTGTGGAAATCGAAATAATATTGTACCTCCTATCGCATTGTTTGAATGTATGTTGGCCTGCGCCAAGTTGTCTAAAAAACACTAAAAATCATCATGTACATAGATTATGCGGCAAGGTCTTGACCTTAATGTATTGTGTAAATCGCCATCTTGGATTTAGCCGCCATTTTAGGTTCTCTTGTAGTGTGGAAGTCACCCTGAACAACAAAATGGAGGGCGAATGACATTTCGAGTGGGATTCTGGCCGTTGTGACCTCCGCACACATGAATAAATAATATGCCCGCAGGCCACTTGTTAGGGTCGCGAACTGAGACCTTGTCCTATCCCTGACCTATGTGTAAATGAACTACTGTATCAGCGGAACTGATCAAAATGCATACATTATGGGATTGACCTGGCAACGAACCCTAGGTTTGGTTCTGAGAATGGTTAACTTGCGAGGGGGTTGGCCAGAGCTGGATGAAAAGTATAAAAACCTGAGTATCCCAATGTTCGGTCTCTCACACTAACACGGCGAACTACCGTTGATGGTTCGTCCTGTTACTCTGAGGGCCGAATAGCTATCCGTATGTCAATTGATTTTTGGTAATTGTTGTATCTTTGAATAAAGCGCTTTGTACGTCCTTTGTAACCTGTGTTGGTGTGTTTCCTTTGGGCTTCCCGGCCTCATATAAATTTTTCTGTTTCCACACCTGGATGCTGGGGGGTGGGGGTGCAGGGGGACATGTGTGGGGGCCTGGTGGAGGGTGCCGTGCATTGCTGGGGGGTGGGGGTGATGGGAGACATGAGTGGGGGCCTGGTGGAGGCTGCCCCTGCACTGCTGGGGGGTGGGGTGGTGGGAGACATGAGTAGGGGCCTGGTGGAGGGTGCCCCTGGATGCTGGGGGGTGGGTGTGCAGGGGGACATGTGTGGGGGCCTGTTGGAGGGTGCCCAGCACTGCTGGGGGGTGGGGGTGGTGGGAGACATGAGTGGGGGCCTGGTGGAGGCTGCCCCTGCACTGCTGGGGGGTGGGGGTGGTGGGAGACATGAGTGGGGGCCTGGTGGAGGCTGCTCCTGCACTGCTGGGGGGTGGGGTGGTGGGAGACATGAATGGGGGCCTGGTGGAGGGTGCCCCTGGATGCTGGGGGGTGGGGGTGCAGGGGGACACGTGTGGGGGCCTGGTGGAGGGTGCCCTGCACTGCTGGGGGATGGGGGTGGTGGGAGACATGTGTGGGGGCCTGGTGGAGGCTGCCCCTGCACTGCTGGGGGGTGGGGGTGGTGGGAGACATGAGTGGGGGCCTGGTGGAGGCTGCCCCTGGATGCTAGTGGGTGGGGGTGCTGGGGGACATGAGTTGGACATAAGTTTGGGCCTGGTGGAGGCTGCCCCTGCACTGCTGGGGGGTGGGGTGGTGGGAGACATGAGTGGGGGCCTGGTGGAGGGTGCCCCTGGATGCTGGGGGGTGGGGGTGCTGGGGGACATGAGTGGGGGCCTGGTGGAGGCTGCCCCTGCACTGCTGGGGGGTGAGGGTGGTGGGAGACATGTGTGGGGGCCTGGTGGAGGGTGCCCTGCACTGCTGGGGGGTGGGGGTGGTGGGAGACATGTGTGGGGGCCTGGTGGAGGCTGCCCCTGCACTGCTGGGGGGTGGGGGTGGTGGGAGACATGAGTGGGGGCCTGGTGGAGGGTGCCCCTGGATGCTGGGGGGTGGGGGTGCAGGGGGACATTTGTGGGGGCCTGGTGGAGGGTGCCCTGCACTGCTGGGGGGTGGGGGTGGTGGGAGACATGTGTGAGGGCCTGGTGGAGGCTGCCCCTGTACTGCTGGGGGGTGGGGGTGGTGGGAGACATCTGTGGGGGCCTGTTGGAGGCTGCCCCTGCACTGCTGGGGGGTGGGGTGGTGGGAGACATGTGTGGGGGCCTGGTGGAGGCTGCCCCTGCACTGCTGGGGGTGGGGGTGGTGGGATACATGTGTGGGGGCCTGGTGGAGGCTGCCCCTGCACTGCTGGGGGGTGGGGGTGGTGGGAGACATGAGTGGGGGCCTGGTGGAGGGTGCCCCTGGATGCTGGGGGGGTGGGGGTGCAGGGGGACATGTGTGGGATCCTGGTGGAGGGAGCCTTGCACTGCTGGGGGGTTGGGGTGATGGGAGACATGAGTGGGGGCCTGGTGGAGGGTGCACTGCACTGATGGGGGGTGGGGGTGATGGGTGACATGAGTGGGGGCCTGGTAAAGGGTGCCCCTGGATGCTGGGGGGTGGGGGTGGTGGGAGACATGAGTGGGGGCCTGGTGGAGGGTGCCCCTGGATGCTGGTGGGTGGGGGTGCTGGGGGACATGAGTTGGAAATGAGTTGGGGCCTGGTGGAGGCTGCCCCTGCACTGCTGGGGGGTGGGGGTGGTGGGAGACATGAGTGGGGACCTGGTGGAGGGTGCCCCTGGATGCTGGGGGGTGGGGGTACAGGGGGACATGTGTGGGGGCCTGGTGGAGGGTGCCCTGCACTGCTGTGGGGTGGGGGTGATGGGAGACATGAGTGGGGGCCTGGTGGAGGCTGCCCCTGCACTGCTGGGGGGTGGGGGTGGTGGGAGACATGAGTGGGGGCCTGGTGGAGGGTACCCTGCACTGCTAGGGGGTGGGGGTGATGGGAGACATGAGTTGGACATGAGTGGGGGCCTGGTGGAGGGTGCCCCTGGATGCTGGGGGGTGGTGGGAGACATGAGTGGGGGCCTGGTGGAGGGTGCCCCTGGATGCTGGTGGGTGGGGGTGCTGGGGGACATGAGTTGGACATGAGTGGGGGCCTGGTGGAGGCTGCCCCTGCACTGCTGGGGGATGGGGGTGGTGGGAGACATGAGTGGGGGCTTGGTGGAGGGTGCCCTGCACTGCTGGTGGGTGGGGGTGCTGGGGGACATGAGTGGGGGCCTGGTGGAGGCTGCCCCTGCACTGCTGGGGGGTGGGGGTGGTGGGAGACATGAGTGGTGGCCTGGTGGAGGGTGCCCTGCACTGCTGGTGGATGGGGGGGCTGGCGGACATGAGTGGGGGCCTGGTGGAGGCTGCCCCTGCACTGCTGGGGGGTGTGGGTGCAGGGGGACATGTGTGGATGCCTGGTGGAGGGTGCCCTGCACTGCTGGGGGGTGGGGGTGGTGGGAGACATGTGTGGGGGCCTGGTGGAGGGTGCCCTGCACTGCTGGTGGGTGGGGGTGCTGGGGGACATGAGTGGGGGCCTGGTGGAGGCTGCCCCTGCACTGCAGGGGGGTGGGGGTGGTGGGAGTAATGTGTGGGGGCCTTGTGGAGGGTGCCCTGCACTGCTGGGGGGTGGGGTGCAGGGGGACATGTGTGGGGGCCTGGTGGAGGGTGCCCTGCACTGCTGGGGTGTGGGGGTGATGGGAGACATGAGTGGGGGCCTGGTGGAGGCTGCCCCTGCACTGCTGGGGGGTGGGGGTGGTGGGAGACATGAGTGGGGGCCTGGTGGAGGGTGCCCTGCACTGCTGGGGGGTGGGGGTGATGGGAGACATGAGTGGGGGCCTGGTGGAGGGTGCCCCTGGATGCTGGGGGGTGGGGGTGGTGGGAGACATGAGTGGGGGCCTGGTGGAGGGTGCCCTGCACTGCTGGGGGTGGGGGTGATGGGAGACATGAGTGGGGGCCTGGTGGAGGGTGCCCCTGGATGCTGGGGGGTGGGGGTGCAAGGGGACATGAGTGGGGGCCTGGTGGAGGGTGGCCCTGGATGCTGGGGGGTGGGGGTGGTGGGAGACATGAGTGGGGGCCTGCTGGAGGGTGCCCTGCACTGCTGGGGGGTGGGGGCGATGGGTGACATGAGTGGGGGCCTGGTGGAGGGTGCCCCTGTATGCTGGGGGTGGGGGTGGAGGGAGACATGAGTGGGGGCCGGGTGGAGGGCGCTTCTGGATGCTGGTGGGTGGGGGTGCTGGGGGACATGAGTTGGACATGAGTGGGGGCCTGGTGGAGGCTGCCCCTGCATTGCTGGGGGGTGGGGGTGGTGGGAGACATGGGGGGGGGGCTGGTGGAGGGTGCCCCTGGATGCTGGTGCATGGGGGTGCTGGGGGACATGAGTTGGACATGAGTGGGGGCCTGGTGGAGGCTGCCCCTGCACTGCTGGGGGGTGGGGGTGGTGGGAGACATGAGTAGGGGCCTGGTGGAGGGTGCCCCTGGATGCTGGGGGGTGGGGGTTGAGGGTGACATGTGTGGGGGCCTGGTGGAGGGTGCCCTGCACTGCTGGGGGTGGGGGTGATGGGAGACATGAGTGGGGGCCTGGTGGAGGCTGCCCCTGCACTGCTGGGGGGTGGGGTGGTGGGAGACATGAGTGGGGGCCTGGTGCAGGCTGCCCCTGCACTGCTGGGGGGTGGGGGTGATGGGAGACATGAGTGGGGGCCTGGTGGAGGGTGCCCCTGGATGCTGAGGGGTGTGGGTGCAGGGGGACATGTGTGGGGGCCTGGTGGAGGGTGCCCTGCACTGCTGGGGGATGGGGGTGATGGGAGACATGAGTGGGGGCCTGGTGGAGGCTGCCCCTGCACTGCTGGGGGGTGGGGTGGTGGGAGACATGAGTGGGGGCCTGGTGGAGGGTGCCCTGCAATACTGGGGGATGGGGGTGATGGGAGACATGAGTTGGACATGAGTGGTGGCCTGGTGGAGGGTGCCCTGGATGCTGAGGGGTGGTGGTGGTGGGAGACATGAGTGGGGGCCTGGTGGAGGGTGCCCTGCACTGCTGGGTGGTGGGGGTGATGGGAGACATGAGTGGGGGCCTGGTGGAGGGCGCCCCTGGATGCTGGGGGGTGGGGGTGCAGGGGGAGGCACGAGTGGGGGCCTGGTGGAGGGTGCCCCTGGGTGCTGGTGGGTGTGGGTGCTGGGGACATTAGTTGGACATGAGTGGGGGCCTGGTGGAGGCTGCCCCTGCACTGCTGGGGGGTAGGGGTGGTGGGAGACATGAGTGGGGGCCTGGTGGAGGGTGCCCCTGGATGTTGGGGGGTGGGGGTGCAGGGGGACATGAGTGGGGGCCTGGTGGAGGGTGCCCCTGGATGCTGGGGGGTGGGGTGGTGGGAGACATGAGTGGGGGCCTGGTGACGGGTGCCCTGCTTTGCTAGGGGGTGGGGGTGATGGGTGACATGAGTGGGGGCCTGGTGTAGGGTGCCCCTGGATGCTGGGGGGTGGGGGTGGTGGGAGACATGAATGGGGGCCTGGTGGCGGTTGCCCTGCACTGCTGGGGGGTGCGGGTGCAGGGGGACATGAGTGGGGGCCTGGTGGAGGGTGCCCCTGCACTGCTGGGGGGTGGGGGTGGTGGGAGACATGTGTGGGGGCCTGGTGGAGGGTGCCCCTGGATGCTGGGGGGTGGGGGTGAAGGGGGACATGAGTGGGGGCCTGGTGGAGGGTGCCCCTGGGTGCTGGTGGGTGTGGGTGCTGGGGACATTAGTTGGACATGAGTGGGGGCCTGGTGGAGGCTGCCCCTGCACTGCTGGGGGGTAGGGGTGGTGGGAGACATGAGTGGGGGCCTGGTGGAGGGTGCCCCTGGATGTTGGGGGGTGGGGGTGCAGGGGGACATGAGTGGGGGCCTGGTGGAGGGTGCCCCTGGATGCTGGGGGGTGGGGTGGTGGGAGACATGAGTGGGGGCCTGGTGACGGGTGCCCTGCACTGCTAGGGGGTGGGGGTGATGGGTGACATGAGTGGGGGCCTGGTGTAGGGTGCCCCTGGATGCTGGGGGGTGGGGGTGGTGGGAGACATGAATGGGGGCCTGGTGGCGGTTGCCCTGCACTGCTGGGGGGTGCGGGTGCAGGGGGACATGAGTGGGGGCCTGGTGGAGGGTGCCCCTGCACTGCTGGGGGGTGGGGGTGGTGGGAGACATGTGTGGGGGCCTGGTGGAGGGTGCCCCTGGATGCTGGGGGGTGGGGGTGAAGGGGGACATGAGTGGGGGCCTGGTGGAGGGTGCCCCTGGATGCTGGGGGGTGGGGGTGCAAGGTGACATATGGGTTGGCTGGGGGGCATGGCCATGGTGGATGGGTTGCCTGTGGGACATGAGCAGGGGTGCAGGGTAGTCCCCTGTGGTGTGGACTGCCTGCAGGGGCCATGGAGGCTGTAGAGGGAACACCTGGGAGGACCCACATGGCCAAATCACGTGTAGCATTCCCCGGCACCACCGAAATACACGTACCCTGCTGAAATCGCGTGTGAATCTTCCCAAGCACCTCGGAATACACGTACCCAGGCCAATCACGTGTGGAACTTCCCGCGCACCCGAAGTTCGCGTACCCAGGCCAATCGTGTGTGGAACTTCCTGCGCATCCTGATGTACATGTACCCAGGCCAATCGCTTGTGGAACTTCCCGCGCACCCCGAAGTACACGTACCCAGGCCAATCACGTGTGGAACTTCCCGCGCACCCAGAAACACACACACACGCTATTTTTCACACAGCGGGTGTCCCTGTTTGTCGGTACCCCTTTGCACCTCATTTGTCCTAGAGGGCCACTGTATGGACCATTCATAATGGCTGTATATGGGTGCTTTTGTTAGCGCACATTTTGGCGCACATTTATTTCAGGCGCAGGGACGCTACCGCCTGCTTTCTTGTGGCGTACTTGTTGTCTTTCACCGTGCGCTGGTTTGCCCTATTCGATTCCATGAATACGGGTTGTAGGCGAGCGTGTGGGCGTTCCGCGCACTTGCCTCCTGTACTTCCCCCGTGACGCCCATGTTTTCACGCGTTGTTCCCCATTCCGTGTTACGCCCCGTGTTCCGCCTACTTTTGTGATGTGTGCCGCGCTAAGTGCGATTTCGCAGTGGCCGTGGCGCACGCTGTTGGATGACCTGTGCGCCGGCGTGCGCGGCGCAATTTTCAGTGCACATCCAATGTTTTTCTCGCGCACGGACTTCCATGAATCGATGTGCGCTGGTTTCCCTGCGATTTTCGCACTTGCACTGCGATTTTCGCACTTTTACTGCGAATCGCACGTTTTGGCACATCTGCGCGGGAATTTTCGGCGCACATTAATTCCATGAATCGACCCCTTTGTCTTTGTATCCCGATACCTGCAGTTTTACTTCTATTTAAAAAATGATTTCAGTCCTCTAATGAAAATAAATCAAAGTAGTAATACCATTATAAGGCATTTTATCGCCCACAGTGCAGTTAAAAAATAGAGCAATACATTAAAATGGACACCTCAAAACCCAAGCTTTGTTGATTTAAAAAAAATGCTTTTGCTCATATTTGTACTCCGACAACCCTACCACCCGCTCATCAACATAGACAGTCTGCCTAACTGTATGATACTTGTATTGTACATTTAACCCTCCAGCTAAATCAGTTGTGCACCCCTGCTTTACATCAACATGAACTGGTGTGCCAGTTTCCTTTTAGTCACAGATTTAGTTATGGTCATTGGTGGCCAATTACTGGTGAATTATATAATGTTGATGATTTTGCTGCCCCCCGCCGCCTTTTGTGACTATTTTAGGTATAGGTTGTCATTACTGGATGATATTTTGGAAAGTGATGATTCCCCTCTTGGCCCGGACCTGATAACGAATGTGATACAGAAAAAACATCCAAAAGACTGGGCTCTCTTTATTGAAAAGGTGTTTTCTCAAATTGCAATCTCCAAACATCTTCCTGAGTCATGGTGTAAGGCAATTGTTGTCCCTATCTATAAGAAGGGCAATTTGGACGATCCAGCTATCAACCAATTGCCCTTCTGGACACCATTGGTAAGATCTTGGGCTCGAATCTGTGACAAAAGCTGGTCTCTTGGGCACAAGTGTCACTGATCCCAGATATACGCCAAACGGGTTTTACGAAAGGAGTAGGAGTTTAGGTTAACCTGCTGATTTTAACCATCCTGAAACTCGAAACCATGAAAGCCAATGGAAAATTATATCTATCATTTATCGACATGAAGCAGGATTTTGACAGCTTAAATCGAGGAATGCTCTGGTTAAAATTGTTGAACTGGAAGTGCCCGGCTGTAATTCTTGAACCAGTCATGGCCCTCCACGCGCATGCGTCTATACCCGTCAGACTCAAAGACAACAGTGAGTTATCTGACGCTATAAAAAACGGCAAAGGGTGTCAAACAAGGATGCCCACTGGCCGCTGACTTGTTCAAACTATTTTTGGCCGACTTGCCAGCACTTCTCGACACAGTGCAATGTTTTCCCCCAAAAATAAACAACACGCCAGTAAAATGCATCATCTATGCAGAAAATCTGGTCCTGATGGACCGCACTCAGATCGGACTCCAGCATCTGCTCACGAAATTACATGAGTATCTAGCTGCCAACGATCTTTCGATAAACACATCTAAAACTAAAATTTTGACAATCAGCACTTCAGCCACAAAGAAGGATACATCCTTTATGTGGACGCTATCTGGAGAAATCCTTAGCTCTGTGACCTCCATAAGGTACTTAGGGATCCAGTTTAACAACTCGATTTGTGAACATCACTGGACAGCTGAGCTAAATACCCGGATGACAAGGCTTGCCTTGCACCGCGGCAAGATAAATAAACATTATGGCAAGTTTTCCTTGGCACCTGTTCTGATTTTTGACCTTCAAAAGGTAGTTCCAGTTATCATTTTCGGTGCAGGGGCTGGTTGGAACATAAAAGAACTTATCTGGCAGATGCTGGTGGGTTGATTTTGGTGCTACATTCTTTAATTGCCACAGTCCACTCCCATGACAATGCTAAAATATGAATTTTCATTGAATTCTCTTCACACCAGAGTTGTGTGGACATCAATTACATTATTGTGAAAAATGCTTCTGCCTGTGCCGTCCCCTGCTTATCAGATCTTTGCAAGTAAGAGTAACAATACTCAATCTAGTCTATGAAAAACGTGGGCCAACCAACTACTTGCAATTCTAACTGCTGCCCACATTAACCATCTGGAACTGTTAAACCGACCACAATGCGCAAAGAAGAAGTTTGAGTGTTGGGCCTGGATAAATAATCAACAAAGATGTACAAGTCTGCACTCTTTGGGCTTTGGCAGTAACAAAATAAATATGCAACCACGATATTTGCTTCACTGTCCTTCATGCCATCACCGAGATCAATTTCTAAGACTTTGAATGAACTCATTGAGTACGAAAGAAACTCTGTGGCAAAGACACGATAAAGCAGTGAATGATAATCTCTGCCGCTTTTTTCGGATCAATTTTGAATCTTCTAAACATAATTGTCTGTGAAGGAACTGGTAGCCAACGTACACCGCATCTAGGGAACTTTGCTCCTTGTGACGAAGACATGGAAGCCTGGTGGTCTCAGATCATTTCATGGAAAAACATTAAACTCTGCTGCACATTGGTAGACTATATGGACATGTTAGTGAAAACTGAAGTTTGATGAATTTGTATTTCATTGATGATGTCTTGAATCTAATCAACCTAACTTGAATTGGTGTCAATCCATATAGTCCAGTCCAGCCTTGCTGTGCTCGAAATACCTGAACTATTAATTTGTGTGTTTATTGGGACAAACAGCTTACTTTTTTGTTAGGATGACATTTTGAAACAAATGTTTGAACCTGGTGATTTAAACTGTAGTTTTTCAATAAAAAAATATTTTAAAAATACATTGTTTAAATGTAAGCTATTGCCAGATATCAAATGGTTGAGTTCTCTGGATACAATAGGTTCTTTTAGGCACATGTTTGTAGAATGCAAATTTACCAACATTTTCTGGTGTAAGATTTGGAATACAATTATACGAATTTTCAAGCTGAAACTAAACGTTCATTTGAAATACCTTTTATTAGGTAGTATTGTATTGCAAGATGAGCTGAAAAAAAATGCATGTTCAATGTTTAATTTTTGATTCTTGTTACTACACTAAATAATTTCCTCCAACTGAAACAATTGTACTAGATTAACTACAAAATATGGTGGAACTCTGTCTGCAATATCCATCAATTGCAATTTTATTTAGCTTCCTACCCAGCTCTTGCTAAAACACATGAATTGAAATCAAATGTATTTGTTATTTTTTTTTGTCCAACTCCACTCCTGCATTATAACTGATTATTCATGTTATCTTGTGTTTCCCCTTCCCTTTTAGGTGTCCGTGATCCTCTCCCTCCTTGTGTTTATGTTCAGTTCAGTGTGCCGTCTAAATAGTGTAAGTCTTTAAATCTCATACATATACATAATCTTTAATATTTACTCCTAGAATACATCTAGATTATTCTTAGCATGTACTTCAGTGCTTTTCTCTAAAGGGTCTATAGAAGGTTTCTGTTATGTAATGAATAAGATTGTAAATATTCATTGTTTGCAAACTGATTGTTACATGTATGAAATACATTTTTTTCTAAACTTCAAAAATAAAAAATAAATAATGTGTGGCCACATTACAGACTCTTTGCACCCGTGCAAGTGCACTTTGAACGGTATTGGCACTAGAGCCAAGTTTACCTTAGGCCAAACACCTTTAGTTTCAATGCATTTTTTTACAAGGTCAAGGTTTGCCGTAGAGCTACTACGGATGATTGGTATTAGCAGTAGGACAAACTTAGCCTGGTGAAAAAAAACTGTTGAAAGTATGTGTGGTACTACATAAACGTTGCACTGGTGCAAGGGAAATTAGCAGTAAGGCAAACATTGTCATAGTGCATCTCTTCCAATGTATGTTTCTTTCAGGATAAAGCAGTAGGAATAGGGCAAACATTTTCCCTGATGCTTAAAAGAAATGCATCGAAATAATATGTTTTTTACACTACATCTATGTTTAACCTGCAGCTAATCTAATGCAAAATAGCACTTGACCAGTGGAATGAGGGGCTGAGGGGGCTATAGCCCCGGGTCTTCTGGTTGTAGCTTCAGATAGAAGCTCAGGTGCTACAACCAAAAGGATATAGCTAGCCCCGAATTCCACCATTTCCGACATTAGCTTTGCCGCTGATCTTTACCAGACCTAGCAACACCCCTGCGGCTGACATCTCTCCTCACATTATTTTATAACAATATGAACAAACAAATGCCAATAGAATTATAAACGCATGTTTGTATGGAAATGCAATTAGATTAAAAAAATAAACATATGCATTTTTTTTTTAATGAATACGTGGTCTTGCATCTTCTTTACAGAGGTTGCTGGCCCATATGAAATAAAACTGTGTTCGGAGTTGGTTCTGAGGGAGCGACGTAGGGGAGTGAAAACATCCACTTCCTTGCCGCTAACCTAAAAACACATCTACTTGAAATTATTCCAAAATTGAGCAAGAAAAGTTTAAACAACCATCTCGGATAGAATATGTTGTTGCAGACTATTTCTGACCTGATACCCAAGGGAGAGGACCGCTGTGGTGATTATTGCAGTAAGTGCTGCCATTTATCTAAAAGAAATGTGACAATAGGCAGTACGTTATGTAGCTATTACGCTAGTGTATATGGCTGGATCATCAAGCTATAGGTCATATTTCCTTTACAAATGATTAATCTCAAACAATACACATTGGTCGTTCAGCTTTCGGGTCAGAAAATGCGGCCCCTTTCATTATGTTGACAGAAGAATGGGGCTCACTTACCACAAAACTATAAAAAAAAAAAACTCATGAGAATATAAAAACCAAGAGAAATCCCATCCGTCAATTAATTGAGATTGGTATCAAGAGCAAAATGATCATGACAGAAGTGATAACTATAATAAGCAATGTCCTTTTCAACACCAATCTGGGTTTGCCACAAGTAGAGATAGAAAACCACTTGAATCAACTCGCACCTGTCGAAAGAATGGGTGTATGATTTGACTGGAAGTTTTCCAGCCATTTCAGTCTGACGCTTGACATGGATAAAAACGTTCAAAGTGCAATTTGTGCTATCTGTAGAGATACACAAATTGTATGGTTCAACTCAGCACTATTAATACGTTATGGTAATGCTGGATTTCGGGATACTTATAGATTAAAAAATTATGCAATACGGTGCACACCTCAAGGCTTCCTGGGATGCTGTCAAAAGCAGCAGGTGAGGTGCAGCTTAATGGACGAGGATCCATGACTGAGGGTCCTTTCTTCTAATCTCAATCAGAAGAGCTCAGTGGAGCAGAGAGCAGTAGAGTAAATGCTGGGGAGAGGAGAGTCGACTTGGGTAAGGTAAGAACAGACTGGGGTTCAGATAACTATGCAGCCCTGGAGCCTGTTGCCTGGAGGAGTAGGTACTGACTTGCCCATATTTGAATGTGTACTTGTATTTATTTGAAGAACAGGATGTCAGTTTCAATCAGGCATGATTTAAAACAAGACACTTACAGGTGGTAGAAGCATTACCATCCAGGGTGCCTTTAAGATAGCCTAAAGATGAGATCAAGCAGTGAGTCCGTTTGTGTTGGTGTAACAAAGTACAACATATAGCATAGACAAAACAAAATAAACAGAAACAAAATGTATGTAAGAAGTGGTGCACAGAGCAGTAGAGCTAATGCTGCAGAAAGAAGAAAGACCTGGGCAAGGTAGGAAAAGACTTGGGTGCAGAGAACTGTGCTGCCCAGGAACTTGCAGGAGTGGGTGCTGACTTGCCCATATTTGCATTTGTATTTAGTTGATGAACCGGATGTCAACTCTGATCACAAATGGCTTACAATAACACATTTACAGACGGTGGAAGCATTACCATGGAGGGTGCCTGTATGATATCATAAAGATGAGATCAAGTAGAGAGTCAGTTTATCATGGTGTACAAAATTACAACTTATAGCAGGGACAAAACATTTCAAACAGAAACAAAATGTGTCTAAGAAAACAGGTGACTTGCACATTTAACATTAACCTAAGGGGGCAAGTGCTTCAAACTAAAGAGGAGTAATAATTCAATATACACAATTCCATGATTCAGCATCATATGAGTTAGTGCTCTGGTCAAGTAGGAAGGATGGGGAGAGAGCAGGTGAGCTCTCTCTTTAGAAAGTAAGTGAGGTTTAAGCTTAGATTTAAAGAGATCCCCAGTTGGGCTGGATTTGACTGTTATGGGCAGTCACAGTCACCTTTAGTGGAGCGTGGCAATTAGGGAGAAAGTGCAGAAGTATCATAGATAACAAGATGGTGAGTAAACTGAGATACAATCGGACAGCTAATGAGGAGAAATACCATTGAAAGCTTTGCAGACTAGGAGAAGGAACTTGAAAAGAGAGCGGCTGTGCATGGAGAGCCAACCAGCATATTGTCGGTATGTAGAAGTGGAGGAGGATCTGGATAGATTGTGGAGAGTGTGGGTATCAAAGTTGAGGACTTTATCAAGAGGGAGGAAGGAACAGAGATGAAGGCCACGGAGTAGGCTTGATCATTAGTCCAGTTTGCTGAGCACACAAGTGTAAATAAAGAGTTTTTGTAGAAAGGTTAGTAAGAAATGGAAGACTTTCTGACAGTTGAGGAGGTTAAAGCTAGCACCAAAGGCAGCATTAGTGATCAATTGTTGCAGTTGTAGGTCACAATCAAAGAGAAACCCAGGATTGCCAGCCTTGGATGAGGGAGCAAGAAGTTCAGGGAGGAAGGTGATGGGAGAGGGGGGTGTAATTGTAAGCTGGGAGAAAGATAGCTTCTGTCTTTGAAGAGTTCAGTATAAGACATCAAAGAGCTAACCAGTGGCAAATTCAATGAGACAGTTTGTAATTTGTTCTGAGATGGCTGAGGGGAAGGAAGGAAAGGAGAAACATACTTGTGGTGTGTCATCGGCAAAAAGGTCATAGTGAAAGCCAAAGGGTGAGATGAATATTCCTAGGGCAATGGTATGGAGGGTGAAGAGCAGAGGTCCAAGGACTGATCCTTGGGGGATGCCAATAGGGTGAGTTTTTTTTAATTCCAAGGGGTTTTAAAGGATCGAACTTCCAGGTAGGATGCAGACCATACAAGAGCAGATTTGTGAAACCCAAGGTCATGGAGAGTGAGGAGGAAAGAGGAGTGGTTGACAGGGTCAAAAGTGGCAGAAAGGTCCAAAAGGATGACATTAGAAAACAGTTTGGAGGTGTGAGCTTTAGGGAGAAATTTGGAGACATGCATGAGTGCAGTCTCAGTGGAGTGTTTACTATGGAAGGTAGATTGTAGTGGGTACCCAAGGCCATTATGCTCAAGGTACTTAGGGAGTTGGTCTAAGGCCACTTTCTCAAGGACCTTTGAGTAATGGGAAAGGAAAAAAAACTAGGAGATAGTTTGCTGGAACGATGGGGTCAGCAGTGGTTTTTCAGGATAGGGGTGAGAGAGTTGCAGATGTGAAAGAGCCAGGGTTGGGGGATGGGAGAGAGAGAGAGAGAGAGAGAGAGAGATAAGAAGTGATTGAGACTAAGTCTTTGACCATTTGGGGGTCGATAGGAGTGCAATATCGGTTGTTAATGTGAAGGATGGGTGCTAATTCAATAAGATAGGTAGGGGAGAAACAGTGGGGTGTGGAAGAGGTAGGGAGAGTGGTGTTGGCCAAAACCGGGTTTATGTCGTTTTTCTCAATTATAAGTGGTATCACAGTGCTGCGAACGTGGGTTTATGTGCATGTATCTCTAGAACCGTGTTTGGGGAAATGTTATGAAGGGAGAGCTATGCAGTTGTGTGCGTTAATTATTGAACTGATTGTTGTCTCTCAGGGTGGTATGTAACGTATGCGCCGTCTATGCCGCAAATGGAAGATTTTTGGTAGGGATCAATTTGGTGGGTTAGTGGGCGCACATGATGCATCGTAATGTGTTGGAGATGCGAGGGGGGGGGCGGTGGACGTGGCGAGTGGTGGCGGTCAAGGGTCTGCATTGTTTGCAGGCACAGGGCTCCAGAAATAGGTCACCAGATGATTGCATAACGGTGCATTATGTCACGGGAGGTGCTCGTGGCACCCTGTATTGTTTGTGGAAATTTCGTACGCACTCTTTGCTTCCTTGCTACACGTTCGGGTGGGCCCAGAACCAGCCCGGGTGGCTAACGGGGTCATGCACATGGACATCTATGTAACGTACATTGTGTGTACTAGCGGGAGCGGGTTAAAGCAAATAGTGCACCTTGAATTGCAAACATTTACGGGTGCTGTTGAATTGGATTTATAGGGATTGACAGCTACTGTATCTTGTTATCTGAGTTCTGATTATGCTTAGTGGGCATTATCTATAATGTAGAAGGCACGCAGCCAGGCCATGGCCTTTGACTCTTCGCTGACCCTAATGAATACTAATAGTATCATTTGGGTGGAGGCTCCATTGGAGAGCCACAAAAGTTATGGGAGAAGTTCCCGTTTTAACCGGTCAGTATCATTCATCTTGAGGGGTAAAATGGCCTAGTTTGAATGTCAATGTAATGTGCGGGGCCCAATGGGGGCCAGGGGGATGGTTTAGAATGCACGGTATGGGCGTAATATGGGGTTAGGGTGCAGCAGGAGGGTGCCTGGGCTGCGTGGGGAATTATTGGCATGTTCACTGTGTGCCTTGGCGTCGGTGGTGCAGCAGAGGGTGCAAGAAGGACATTCACAACATTTGCTTTCTGCACCTGGGACACATTACATTGCTCAGCGAATTCCAATTTACAACATTTTGTCTCGATTGTACGCAGCCTACGCGCACCTTTCACAGTGAGAAAAGGTAATGGCTTAACTAGTAACCTGTTTAACTAGTAACCTGTTTAACTAGTAACCTGTTGCCTGCACCTCAGCACCCTATCGCCTACATGTAACCATAGCATTTTGAATGGCAGGGTGCGCCATTTGGAATTCCACTGCAACCATCCCGCACAGGGACTGTGTCGCATTGTAGCAAGAACCACATTTAACTGATTATTAAAAAGAGCTTAAGCGTAAGTGCTATACAATAACATATTATCATTTGGCCTTGGACGTCTGCTTGCATTCACAGTAATTTGACAATATGGATCTATACAAACAGATATTAATGATACATATGGTGATCCATTATTGTATGCAAGTTTATGTTATTTCATAAGTTGTGTTGTAATGTAACAGACACATGAACCCTCCATAAGTAGCATTTTCTGTAAAGTCGTGAAATGACGCGATTCATGGATGATGGTTTGAGGGACACTTTTTTTGAAGCGTGGGGTGGGCCACTTTTTTGAGGCACGGGGTGGGCCACCTTTTTGAGGCATGGGGTGGGCCACATTTTTTTGGGTGTCCGAGCCTATTTCTTATCCCAGTCTGACCATGCACAAGGACCCACATAAGTAAAGGCTGCACCCCAGCTACTCTGCGCACGTTCCCATGTAAGTAAAGGCTGCACGCCAACTAACTGCACAAAGCCCCACTTAAGTAAAGGCTACATCCCAGCTACTCTGCGCAAGTTCCCATGTAAGTAAAGGCTGCAGGCCAACTAACTGTGCAAAGCCCCACGCAAGTAAAGGCTGAACCTCAGCTACTCTGCCAGATGTCCCACATAAGTAAAGGATGCACCCCAGTTATTCTGTGCAAGGTCCCATGTAAGTAAAGGCTGCACCCCAGCTATTCTGTGCAAGGCGCCCGTGTGAACCTATGACCCCCCCCCCTACACAGAACACACACAAACTGCTGGCATATACTCTGACTGCACAGCAGCCCCATCAACCTCAGACACGACCCACCAGCCCCCTCACCTCTGACACTACCCCCAGGCAGCCACTTAGTTGTCCACACCATCCATCAGCCACCTCACCTCAGACACTATCCCCAGGCAGCCCCTCAGGTCCCCACACCACCCACAAGCCCCACTCACCTCAGACACTACCCCAAGGCAGCCCCTCAGGTCCCCACACCACTCACCAGCCCCCCGCACCACCAACACTACCCCCAGGCAGCCCCTCATGTCCCGACACCACCCACCAGCCCCCCTCACCTCCAACACTACCCCCAAGCAGTCCTGACACCACCCACAAGCCCTCTCACCTCTAACACTACACCCAGGCAGTCCTGACACCACCCACCAGCCCCCCCTCACCTCTGACACCTCCCCTAGACAGTCCTGACACCACCCACCAACCCCCTCACCTCTGACACTACCCCCAGGAAGTCCTGACATCACCCACCAGCCACTCTCACCTCTGACCCTACCCCCAGGCAGTCCTGACACCAGCCACCAGCCACCCTCAGCAGCAACACTACCCCCAGACCGTCCTGATACCACCACCAACCCCCCTCACCTCCTATCCCTAGGCGACCCCTCAGGTCCACACACTACCCACAAGACCCCTCACATCTGACAATACCCCCAGGCAGCCCCTCAGGTACTCACAACACCCACCTGCCCCCCTCACCACCAACACTACCCCAGGCAGCCACTCATGTCCTGCCACCACCCACCAGCCTCCCTCACCTCTGACACTCCCCCCAGGCAGTCCTGATACCAGCCACCAGCTGCCTTCACCTCTGACACCACCCAGGCAGTCCTGACACCGCCCACCAGCCCCCCTCACCTCCGACACCACCCCTAGGCAGTCCTGACAACACTCAACAGCCCGCCTCACCTCTGACTCTAGCCCCAGGCAGCCCCTCAAGTCTGACACTACCCCACCTCCTCACCTCTGAAACTACCAGTCCTGACACCAACCACCACCCACCAGACCCTTCACCTCCAACACTATCCCAAGGCAGTCCTGACACCACCCACTAGCCCCCTCACTTCCAACACTACCCCCAGGCAGTCCCGACACCACCCACCAGCCCCTCTCACCTCAGACACTACCCCCAGGCAGTCCAAACACCACCCACCAGCCCCCTCAACTCCAAAACTACCCACAGGCAGACCTGACATGAGCCACCAGAACCCTCACTCCCTCACCCACCCCACCCTGGCCCTGCCACATTGGACTCCTACCAGTGCAATGTTGACAAACCAATCTGAACTCAACTGGCATGCCTCCAACATGAAGCACACTGGCCACATATTCTCCCCTAGCCTGAACAACTGGGGGCACTGCTGCAGAATCCATGTCCGTAGCTCATCACTGGACACCCTGGTACATCTCACTCACTTGCACAGCAACAGAACAGCAGAATGTAGCACCATCCACACTGTGAATGCACCAGGTAATTGTGAAATAGCAAAGCAATGTCATGCAATGTTACCTATAATTTTCCACATGTGCCATTGTAATGGCCTCAAAGCGTTGTAGGTGAAAGACCTCGAAGAACACAAGTCCAAGACATCAGTGATCGGACAGTCACATCCAATGGTGTGTGCATAGTAGCATGGACACATCAATGAATGAAGGGAGTCAGGTAGGAAGGCATAGCAGTCAAAGCCCCTGCAATGAACACAAGTTGAACAGGCATGTGTCTGTGTGATATGGAGGATGTCTGAGAATGTGGGAGCCACGGAGAAGGATAACATGTACTCCCAGGCTAGGAAAAACATGTGAAGATGTGCAATTTGAGTTGCAGATGTGCTTTCACGTCATCACAAATCGTGGCTGTCTGCCTCGCAAGACCAGCCAGCAGGGTGTGAATCATCTCAGAGGTGATCGCCTTGGGCCCAAGGGCGGGCTTGGTCTGGGTAAAGGCATGCGCAGCGATGCTCATTTCTGCATCATAGGACCAGGGACAGGAGGTTGGGCAGCTCTCTCCATGGTGCACTACACATCCTCCTGTCCCTAGCCTAGGGGTGCAACCTGACCCTCCTCAAAACCCTCACCAAAATCTGTGTGCTGGCCCTCACCTGCCTCCCCATCCACAACCACCTCCATCTCCCTGGATGACTCCAGAGGGCCTTCCTCCCTGGATGGCCCTTCTGTTTCTGCACCCTGGCCAACAGCCTCTCAGGAGTCCTCCACCACAACAACCTCCTGGAACGTACAACCTTAGCTCTGACCAATGTTACATGTGCACCCCGAGCCAATTCTCACTCATGTGGGGTGCATTTAAAGGCCCTAAACAGAAATCCCTTTCACATGAGAAAATGCATTCAAACACTGCACCAAAAACGGCTGTGCTTTGCTTTCCCTGTCACATGAGTGGCAAGCTGTTGAACACTGTAATCCCAAAAAATTGCCCTAAGTTGCTTTTGTTTCACCTGAATGACATGAAGTTGAACACTGTAATCCAAAAAACTGCCCTGAGTTGCTTTTATGTCACCTGAATGACAACATGCTATGCACTGTATCCAGACATGGCCAAACAGGGCGCAAGAACTTCAACATTACAATCAGACTCGGCTTTTGCTTTCCATTTCACTTAAACAGCAGCCTTTAAAGCATTGCAAATGATAAATGGCTTCACTTATGCTTTTGTTAGAGTCACATCAAAGAAGCATGTAGAAAGGGGCCTACCCCTCATTGCCAATGGACCAACAGCAAATGCAAACTCACTAAAAAATCCCATGACATACAAGACAGGATTTCAAACATTAGACGAAAAAACGGCTTGCAAACTTGTGAGGAAAAGAAAGAGAAATGACTTTAAAAAGCCACGTGAAAGGATAGCTCTGCTCGCACAGAAATGTCAGGGAAATATGCTGTGGGGGTGTTGACTAAGCAATGTACAGTATGCTTCCACCCACAAGACTTCAGTCATCTTTGAAGAGGCCCATAAAACCGGAAAAATCTGGTTGGGCTGAGGCAGAAAACTTCTCAATTGAAAGCCCCGCTTCCCACTGGAAGTTGCATCTACTAGTGAATCATCCCGCAGTGACATGTGATGTTACTGAGGGAGTCATAATTCCCTGCTCTGCCAGACTTGAAGGCAGGTCCTCAGGGATTTCAAAGGAAGCAAGTGTGGCTAAAACTTGACTGGGGGAGTGAGCTTCTTTCTGAACCCACTACCAAAAACAAACTGATAATTACAAAGGGGGACATAAACATCTCTGGTCAACGGCTGTGGTGGTACAGCGCCGCTCCCACAAAGGGGGACAGATCCTCCCAATTGACATTAAAGGACTGATTTCATTTTTAGGCATTTTCCCAGCAATTAGAATGACAAATAATTCTGTTTTATGCTATGCGTTTATGTAATTACCAGGTGGTTGTAAAGAGATGAAGAGCATTTTCCTAGGACCTTGGGGAATGAAATGGCCAGTTAAGACTGGCTTCTGGCTGCTCGGAACATGTGACAATTATGAGATTTGATGGAAAGATGGAAGATGAAATTAGGAACATGCTTGATCATTTGCAGAGTCATAACTGTTATAAATTCTATGAAAGTGAGAAAAATGTGCCAAAGGGCCATGCGACCTTGTAAGGAGTTGGCGATCGGCTTACCTAATTCCCAATGACCCACTAAAACTGCATATCTATTTCATATGGCCAGGGCTAGTATAAGTATGAAGTTATGAAACATAACTTGTTTTTGCCAAAAAGTTGAGCACAAGAACAAAGAGGGGTAATACATGCAAATAGACAGATGGTGTTCTCTTCCCTTGAACCAATAATGCCAGGGGGTGGAGAGAGGAATTGTAAACTGTCCTATCTGAGCAGTAGGGGTAATTACAGAGTACTCCCCCAAGATTGCAAAGTGAGTGATGTCATGTGTGCTATATAAGGGGGACTGTACCAGCTCAGCGAACAGACAGAAAATCCAGGGAGACAGGAGAAGAGGGACAGAGAGGAGGTGGCTGAACCATACCATCTTTGAGAGTGCAGAGACCAGGCCCCTTGCCTAGCTGTCCATAGAGTCCTGAGATCCAGCTGGCTGTCCCGAATCCCAATCCAAGGCAGAGTGCAGTGACCAGATCCCTTGCCTATCTGTCCAGAGTGTCCTGGGATCCTGCTGGCTTTCAAGAATCCCAAACCAAGGCTTACTTTGTAAGTAAACAAATACACCAGCCCTAAATTGCATAAGCCCTTCCTTTTTGTAGCATTAAACCCCATTGAAAACTCCAAATTGACAGTGTGATTCGGTCACCTCGCATAGAAGAATCTGTCTTTAGCCTGTGTCTCTTAGTATATTCCCTTTGGTAAATCTCTCAGTGTCTGTGTAAATCCTTAGCATATTTTTAAGTAAATCAATGAATTCCCTTATTTGAAATTCCTGGTTCAAGAGTGTTCAAATTAGAAATTAACCCTCTTGTCCCTGGTGTGTTTCTTTAATTATTATAGTCATTAAAGTATTGCCTCAAAAGAATGAGTCTCCTTGTAACTGACAACCAAATTTGTCAGTGTATTGTGTGCATTACCCCACAAATTCCTATTTGCATCTGTCCTATTAAAACCCAAAATCGTAGTCCCATTGAGATCAATCCCTTTTGACTACAAGTCTATCTGTTATGTACCTCTGTCCTTGTCATTGAAAACCGATTTTCCTATCATAAACAAACCCCGCCCCCAGAGGAAACCATTGAGACTCTTCACCATTTAATCATGATATGTCCTGAGCTACAACAAGAGAGAGCCCTTTGCAGAAACTTTTTCAAAACTAGTAATATAATACTCAGTGCCGAAGCAAGATGGGCACAGATACTCCTGGGGCAGGATAAAAAGCTGGTATATATTGTTACCCAGTTCTGGACTAAGATCAGGAATTCTGCAAAACAAGAAGCTTTGAAATAAGAAACAGAATGAAGTCTAAGATTTCACAGCATTATGGACTCGAAAAGCCTATTTTAAACTAAACTTTGTAAAATGTATTTGAAAAATCATGATTAACATGAAACGAAAAGTATCTATATAAACTATACAATTTTAATAAAAAAAATAAAAAAATAAAAACCCTCCCTGAGCTTCCTGTCATTGTAAATCCAGTGTAAAACAAATTTGCATTTGCCACTGTATTTGTCCTTTTTCATTACATTTCTCACAAAACCGATTTTTCCATTTCATTCTTACTTTGCCCTGGTGTGCTCATTAGTATTATCTAAGCTTCCCTATCTCCTCAAGTGCAAGCAGTACAGATTCCCTTTAATTCTGTCATCTAGTAGTTGTGAGTAATATTCAAAATCCCATTCTGCCATTTTGCTCCAAAAACGGATTTTCACTTTCTTTGCTGGCTTCCCATCGTGGGGTGGTGGGCCTTAGCCCAAATCTGAATGTCTCTCTCTATTCCTACTTCTTGCAACTGCCTTCCATTCAAAGGAATCAAGTTAGCTGATGTTTGGGGATGAGTGTTGCAGGGTGAAGTGCTAAACCGTTGGTGTTATCTCTTTATCAAATTGTTATTTTTCTGTGTTGCCATTAAAGACTGTGGGCCTCATTACGACCCTGGCGGTAAGGGGTTAACGCCAGCGTTAGCTGCGCCGACCCCTTACCGCCAACTACGAGGTCCCTTAGCGCCATGGCGCTTTTAACACCTGCTTTTAGCAGGTGTTAAAATCCATGGCGCTAAGGGACCATGGAGTTAATTACGCCACCGTAATTTACGGTGGCGTAATTAACGCCTTCCCCACTCCCATTATGCCCTATGGGGCAAAAATGGGAATGGGGAAGGGTAAATGGGGATTGGGGACTTACCGCCCCGCCGACCTCGGAATGGGGCGGTAAGTCCGCCAACCACCATGGCGTAAACGTAGTTTACGCCATGGTGGTAAAGTCACGGCCCAGGCGGTAACTTACCGCCTGGGTCGTAATGAGGCCCAGTGTGAATTATAATAGGATCTCTTAACCTAATTGTATTGTAGAGATTAGTGCATTTTGTGTTGCCACAACATTTGTGGCTGTGAAATTGTTTGATTTTCCTTTTTCATTAAATAATAAATGAATACATATCTTATTGATTCACACCGGCCTGATTCCTGGTCCATTGCGACATGGGGTGTTAGTGGAGGTTGGGTGCGAGACGGGTTTGAGGCCTACTCAAACAGAAAAGAACCTGTGGTTTATTAAACATACAAAGCGCTTTATTGTACGCCACATTCATTGTCGGGGAAGCAGCCCCTGGCTGGAGTGTGCCGTGTAATAAAACTGTGCCACTCAGATGAGGTACTCTCAATAGTGGCCATCTGGGGTGTGCATTTGGTCTGGTGGGATGAACCCCACCGTGCTTGTCCACATTGGTGTCTCCTCCCTCTTCACGAGCTGCAGCAACTGTGGAAAATGGAACAAAAAACATTGCCATCAGTCATCGTCAATGCATGTGTGGCATACACAACATTAACACCAACAATCATGCAGCATGTTGCAACCATGAACTTACACACATACAATGCACTAACAAATGTATGTTCCCATGCAAACTGCATGTCAACTGATGCATGGATGTAGTGTGAAGCATGAATCACAGTCATGACACATGCACGTGTCAACACAGCACACTGTCTTGTGGCCACAATCACATAACCAAAAACATGTCATGCCACCTTTCCAAGGAACAATCAACAGAAGCATTACATGCAGCCAGGGCCATGGGAACTGCACCAGGGCACAAGCTTATACAAACACAGTCACCAATGTGCACATGTGAAAGCATGACGTGCAAGCAAGCAACATACAATGCCACACATACCTGGGACTGATTTGCCCATGTGGTTTGGCCCAGCATACACGTATTGCATCAACACATCCGCACCTGTGCTCACAATGCATTAGGAAGATACGTCACATCCGTGTCCGGGATAGGTCAATGCAACAACTTGCCATTCACAGACATCCATACACATATGTCACTCAGCAGATTTGTCTGCACGGATGCACCTGCAGGTGTGCCACACATGGAGGTGTCGATCATGCATGTCCCTCACAAGCCCATGACATAGCATGCACACATCTAAACTGTTTCTGCACTTGCTCCATGATCTCACACAGCATGAGCCCGAGTCAAACAAATCAGTGTGTAAAATGTTGCCGCTACACATGCATATGCCAGTATTCAATTTCCAACACCACATACGCCCCACATTGGCATGAGGCAGCAAGCTGCTGCATCTCATAGCACACACAAGCTGCAAACAAAGTTTGACATCTACAAACATGCATGCCACACGCACACTGTTGAGCATTGCTCCACATGGCTACTCACAAGCAGCTTTCAGATGACGTCTCCAGGCACATATCTGGGCATGAAGGTCCGGACAGAACCTCTCAATGACCCACAGCTCTACATGGGTGAACCAGTGTCAGCCTGCATGGTGCACCTCATGGTGGGCTCCTTGGCAAGGGCTTCCACTACCTTGGAATGGCTACGGGCCTTGAGGCCGTCCAAATATTTCCGGACCATGGTCTTCGTGTGGTCTGCTAACACCTCCACATTTATGGCAGCCGTGATGTCATCCCAGATCTGTTGCCTCATGTCATTGCTCATCTGTGTTGCTGGTTTGAAGAGGGAATCATAGGCTCCCAGGACCCGATTCACCAGGATGCCATCTTCGGTGGAGGTGAAGTTAGCTGCCTTCTGCCTCAATGTGAGGGTGCTGCACTCCACATTGGATATAGAGGGACCAGACATGGCACCCCTGAGGTAGGTATGGCTTCCCTGGGTAGGTGTTGTGGAGCTGTGGTGTTGTTGGGAGGGAGAGTTGGAAGTCCCGAATACAGAAGAGGTGGTCACAGGCCCAACACAGGAGTATAATCAAAGGTAGGACAGCTGGCACTCCAAGCTCACTGAAGGACAGCTGGCACTCCTAGCTCACTGCATCCAGAGCTCTGGTTCTCTCTAGGCTGGATTACTGCCACAGCCTCTTTCTAAATCTACTTGCCTCTACCCTCCATCCTCTACAACTCATCCAGAACAAGACTGCAAGACTTGTCCTTGGCGTCAAGCCCAGGCTTCAGGCTCAGGGATAGTATCCCTCCAGCCCCGAAATATCTCCACTGGCTCCCTGTGGTGGCAAGGATCAAGTTCAAGACCCTCTGCATTATCCACAAGGCCTTCTGAGGCCTGGGCCCACAATAACTCCAACTCTATCTTTGGAAATAGCTTCCTACTCAAGCTCTTCGCTCCCCCACCTCCAACTCCTTGAGGGTCAGTCGGTTCTCCAAGCAACGAGTTGGGGGCAGATCTCTTTCTTCGGCTGGCGCCTCCCTCTAGAACAGCCTCCCTGTCTCTCTGAAACTTGAGCAACACCACCTGCGGTTCCAGAGTCATCTCAAGACCTTCCTCTTTGCTTCTGCCTTCTCTCTTTCTCTACCCTGCTGATCTCCTGTCTGATACTGCACTGATCACTTGGCTACCCTCTGACCTTGGGCCCAGCTCTTTGCCCGCCACACCCACACTGCCTCCTGGAATCCCATGCACTGTGGTCTCTATCTGTAACCCTACAGTCCCTTTCCTGTACTCAGTGACACCTGTTGTCTGCACTTTTAATTACTCGCACTTGCCACCTGTTGGCTGAACTACTTGTATGGATTCAATACCTGCACTTGCCCATTCTTCCTCCCCCCCGGCAATTCTCACCTCCCCGCTCCCCTGCACTTGCACAATCTCAATGTCACTAGTTCTAGTAAGATCATTGTTTTTTGTCCTCCCTCTGTTCCCCCACCCTTGCCTTGTTGCGCATTGAAACACTTATGTATAGATGCATTATAAATGCCATATCATATCATATCAAGACAGTGCTAGTTGCATATAGGCACTCACACTCAAGCAGGCAGCAGTAGATGAGGAGTGAGTGAGGCAAGGCATGTCTTTAGGAGGCAAAATCGGCAGTCCATGTGTAGGAGAAACAATGGTGTGCATCTTGCATCCTTAGCATCTGATAACAGAGTAAACGCTGTTAACGCGTACGTTATGTCTGACATGCAGGATGGAGCGCACCTACACTACATGCCTACGCAGCTCATGGTAATGACAGTGTAATGTAAGGCACATGACACACATGACACAGGCGCGAGGTACAAAGACGGATGAGCATCGTATACACGTATTTTGTGTTGTTGCACAAGCCATTTACATCTGCTAATGCGTACCAGATTTTTCTTTTTGGGGGTTGCCTCTGCGCATACGATGGGCAGCACATCTTAAAGAAAAAACCTTGTCCCTAGCCCGACAAGCAAAAACAATACATCGAAAGTATGGAAAATTCTCCATGACCCCAGTAGCTACAGTTTACAAACAAAAAGTCACGGCCATCTTAACATATGGAGCAGAAAGCATGATAAACATCAACAATGACATCTGGGATAAACTAGAAGGGAGCTTCTGGAAAAAGTGCTAAATTTGCCAGCTTCATTACCTACCATACAAATCCGAGCTGAATTTGCACTTCAATCGCTTGAGTCCATTGTTTTATGGAAACAACTTGACTTATACAGGAAAATAATGACTAAAACCAACACCCCACCTTTGGAAATATTCAGAACAGAAAACAGCTGCAACTGCGATCATGTCTTGGAAAAATGGAAAACAGCGACAGACGTGAAAAGAGCAAGAAATATCGATGGAAATGCTAACAGAGAGACCAGAAAAAGCGAAAACAAAATTAAAAGAAAACAATTGGATGAAAACCAACCGAGAGAAAAACAAATACCGGCACAACATACAAAATCCATCTGACAACAGAAGACTCAATCAACTCCCGTCATACTTACAAATATTTCCATCGTCTAAAACAAGAGACACATTAATGAGATTGCGGCTAAATATCCTCACGACCCGAGAAATAATGGCAGCCAGAAAACAAATACCCGAATGCAAACAATACTGTCGATTTTGCAAGAACCCTCAGATGACCGAGAGCCTTCATCATATAATTATGATATGCCCGGCACTGAATGAAAAACAACAACAATCGAGAGAATGGTTCATGAACACACAAACTGTTCTAACACCAGAAGATCGTTGGGCAAGAATGCTCCCTGGAAACGAAAAAAAACTAGTATTCGCACTAACATCGTTCTGGAACAACATCATGTATAATAAAGGAACAGCGTAAAATATAAGCACGCCGGATCAAAACAAGAAGAAAGAACAAGAATAAGGACAAAATTTCATTGGCCCACACTTTGCAATCTGAGCAATAAACACAATGAAAGTCAGATGAAAGGTTTAAAGTGCAAACCAAACATAAAAAAAAAAAAAGGATTTTTTTTTTCCATTCTGAGGCCTGCGGTGTGTCACGTATGTAATTTCTGAATTTAGGGGTGCCTCTGCATATCGCGTACCACCTTTTCCACCTTTGGGAAGCTTTCCGGGTATCGCGTATGCAATTTTTGATTTATGGGGTGCCCCTGCATATCGTGTACCGTATATTTGTGCTATTGAGGTACATTGGAGACTTGCTGCACCACATATTTATGTTGCACGTCACATAGAATGTACCCTTCCTCATATTGCCCAGAACAATATCTTGGTGTGCCTTCCATTTATCCTTTACAACAGAAACATGAGGGAAAGGCTCCAAGAGGGAAAGGGAATAGACAGAGTCAGGGATGTGGTGAGGACACATCTGCCCCAGCCCATGGAGGACATGGCGAGCCTCAGCTCAGAGGTGACCCGGCACCTGTACATCAATGTGGTCGCAGCCAGAAAGGTGAAGCACCACGACCTAGGGCCTCTCGGCCCAGGAAAGGATGCCTTGCAGAGCAGGAACATGCTTCTAACTAAAACATGGCACAGGGGACGTGTCCACAAAGGAAGAGGCACTTCACTGATGAGAAGCTCCAGATCCTCATTGACTATCTAACCAATAACTATTGTGAGATTTGACAGGAGCCAGGATGCAGGGAGCACCCATACACCAGCACAATGGACGATGCATTGGCATCAGGTCGCAGACCAGATCAACGCCATTGGCGTGGAGATGCGTACTGCTGAACAAGTTCAGAAGCAGTGGAATGATCTCACACATAGGACCAAGAATAATCTCAGTGTGAACCTGGCCTCTGCACTGGCCACTGGAGGGAGGCCAACAGAGGAGGAGGAGCTGACACCACATGAAGTGGCCACGAGTCAATCACCCTTGTGCAGGTGGAAGGCATGAGAAGCCCAGAGAACTAGAAGGACACATCTGGCGAGTGGCATTTCTTGTGCATCGTATGTTTTGCCAATCATGTTTGACCAACCATATATGTGTAGTGGTACATCTAGCTGCAATTGTATAACCTCCTTGGGGAATGCATGTTTGATCACGTTTAGACTCATGTCACATGTCATTCATTTTGGGAGTATCCTGTGTGGTGGACATGTTTGTGTGACAGTTCACATCACTGTCTGCTAACCTACACAGCTGTGACAGTACATGTATACATGTATGCATGCATGTATGCATGGTATCAATGCCAAGGACATGTGCAAATTGCCAGACCCCATGATGTGCCACCCTGAAAGGAATATATCACCCACAGAGTACTCATCTGTGTCATGGACGCTTAATGACATGCCTACATGTACTGTTGTATATTCTTGCGGCCTGTCATTTTGCATTGCTCAACAGGAATGTTTGATAGATGTGACCAATCTCATAATTTGATGATGAGTTGCATGTTCAAAGTGTCGCATGATCCCTGGGATGCCTTGTCATGATGCATATCAGAGCTGTTTGTCATGACAGACCACTGCCCCGAGTGGCAGGCATGATATTGATGCAATTACACTTGTATGGTCTAAGGGGTTACACTATACTCTACATGGTGAAGAATAGATCATGGTGGGTCATCATGCAGAGGTTGCTATTCTTGCAATCTGACATTCATATATCCATAGCCAGCACGAATGAACAGTAACGGGCATTGTCAACACCAATGAGTGTGCCTGTCTGCATACCATTTTATGTATGTGCATGGCAGTAGTTCAAACACGTTAATTCACTTCAAATCAGAAGCATCTGTCTGACCTGAAAGGCCTATTTTTCAATCAGTTGATGCATGGCAAACATATGCCTTGTTACTCTCACCATGGTGCTGTACACTCGCACGGACATTGGCCTGTCTGTATACTTGAGATGTGCATCTTGTACACACCTGCGTCATCTGTCTGATGAGAAAAGACATGCCAGCTACTTCACCCACTCAGATGTGGCATGATGGCACTGTTGCTCCATGTGTTATGTGAGATGTAGTCCAGGAGGTTCAAGCATGCACAGTCATGAATAATGACCCATCATCTTCAGATAATGTTCATAGAAAGGGACATCTTCACAAACAATGACAGTTATCCTGGAAGCATTACTGTAGGGAATTATTGTTGCATCTTCATGCAACCACTACCTGGACATTTGTAAGACCTTCATAAGTATGTCTGACAAAGATGGCTCAGGATATGTTGTATAGGCTCCACATCTGCACAGGGACATCCTCCTCGGCATCATGGGTGGGGCATGAACAATAGAGCAGGGCCATACTTCTACTGACCGTGCTGACATCTGCGTCCCTGCTTAGTGCTGATCTGCAACCAGTTAATCCCATGTAGTGTTGGTATAGCAAGGGTATGTGTTACAGTGGAGTATTGCATTTGAGGAGACCTCGGTCATTGAAGAGTGCCAATTGTGTACAGTATGGCACACTCGTGGTTGATGCATATGTCAACTTTCCCGAAGCACTATTTAAGTCATTTTTGATCAGGAGCTGGTGCAAGGGGATACCAATTTGTTGGGCCAAACATGGTAAGGACAAATATGGTGCTCAACATACAAGCATGATCTGCATTAGTAGTTTGCATTGTATGAGATAAGAGTGGCCGTGGCCTGACAGTGTCATGCAAAACAACAGTCAATGGGCCTCATTACGACCCTGGCGCTAAGGGGTTAATGGCGCCGTAAAAGGCTGCAGCGCCGTTAACCCCTCAGTGCCTAATTACGAGGTCCCTTTGCGGCTCCCGACCTTAACGGCTGGTCTGGACCAGCCATTAAAGTAGGGACCCACAAAGGGACCTTGAAGGTAATTACGGTACCGCAATTTGCGGTACCGTAATTACCGCCGTCCCCATTCCCATTGAGCCCTATGGGGCAAAAATGGGAATGGGGAAGGGCCAATGGTGCATGGGGAATTACCGCCCCGCCAACCTTGGAATGGGGTGGTAATTCCCCATTGCACCATGGCAGACGCGTTACAATACCGGCAGCAACCATGGTGCTAATAGCGCCATTGGTTACCGCCGGTGTTGTAATGAGGGCCAATGACTGTTGGTCACTCACTCATGGCCAGTCATTGACTGACACTTCATATGCCAATGTGAATGGCACTGTCATCACACATGATGCCAATTTACAATGCATATTCCTGACTTCTGCTAGGCATACAATAGGGGACTCACGCCAACGTGGAACCATATACAGTGTGCTGGGAGACATGCTGTTGATATGGATGTGACACAGCCTACACTGAGAGGTTTGCGATTTTGACTGAACACGCATCTTTGCTGCACACATGTCACATTGTTGATTGTACATGGACTACGATGGACAACGATGATGCAATGGGCCATGCTGTCCTGGTCAGGGTGCATGATTGAATTAAGGTGACAGGTGGCAGTGGTTGTGATGTTGGGAGGATGGAGTGGATGCTATGGTGTGGGAATGCATTTTTGCTGTGTCCCAATGCCACCACAGTAGCACTTTTCAAAGGATTTTACAGTTTACCATCTCTGGCATGCAATATATGTAATAATGGCACAGAATTGGTGAACAGTATACATGTGTGTATTGACCGGACATGGTTGTCCACTTCTCAGTTGAAATCTTGTATTGTGTGTCATAATTTGATGGATGTAGTGTCTGTGGACTTGGGTGGCTGACTGATGCCATGTGATGGCCTTCACCATTACAATGTCCCATGTCCAGTACTTGTCCCTAGGTTATGTGCTGACATGACATTTGCATGGACCATCAGTCAATGGGTACGTCACTTTCGTATGTCAATGTGTCCACTGATGGCATGGACAGGACATAGGGGGCAGGGTGCTGCATGTCAGCAAAAGCCATACATCCATGGCTTACAGCTCATAGTGTGGGAAGTAACAATGTCATGCCATGTTGTGTATGTCGTCACTTGTGCATTTTTGTCTGGAGGCACACGACTCAATATGCCATTCTCTGTCCATGTGCAGGTGAGGATGCACCATATGCAGAGGAGAAGGAGGAAAAAGAGCTGTTGGAACGTCAGAACACCAGTGGATCCCGTGGTGTCATTTGCCATGAAAACCCACTGGTGATACAGACGATCATCAGTGGTGCTGCAGCCTCATTGGACTCTTCAGACTCAGCCGATTTGGATGCAGAACCAGATGTGTTTGCCTTACAGAGGGAGAAGTTCAGATCAGAATGAGCCATTGAGTCTGCAGCACTATTTAAGTCATTTTTGATTAGGAGCTGGTGCAACAACAGGGGCACTGCAGCAACAGGCATGGTCCCTTGCATCACGCCGCCGTCAGCCATGCACACCTGGTGGACATGTGCAGGCTGGCGAGACAGTGTAGGAGCAGCAAATGTTGCATGCCACCATCTGACATGGCAATGTGTTGGACAGAATTGCAGAGGGAATAGATAAAATGGCTGAGAACATGACCCGCTTTCAGCCTCGGAAGTGCACCAGCTACAGGTCATGCGGTTCTGAAGCCACTCCCACAGACTCGGCGTGGAGGTCAACATCAAGGGCCAACAGGCTGATCTGGGGTGACTGCAGGAGTCCCTGAATGCAGATGCTTGGGCACATAGCGAGGCCGCGAGACATGTGATGGAGGCCTTGAGGGCTGCAATGCATGATGTACTCTTTGCCACAAGAACACATCTCCACAAGGACACTGTCACAGCAATTTGATACGTCACAAGTGAGTGCGCATACAGATTCTATTGCCATTTGTGAGGAAGCACATCGAGACCGCACCGCCATTGGTGTGCTGGTGCATGCATTCATGTCACGACTGGCCTTGGCAAATGAAGACAAGGCCTGGGCACTGAAGAGATTGGATCAGGGCACAACCACCAGCTGCTCAACCACAGGATGGGGTCCCCAGCACACCCACACCTCCTGAAACACTATTGCCATGATGCCATGATGTCCATGAGCCCATGGAGGGAATTTTTCTTTTTAATAATTGACATGCACCCTCCCCCTTCCCCCTCCTGTGTGGACGTTTTTTCCGTTTTCCATTTTTTTTCATGTGACCAGTGTGATGTGATTGTTTATTATTTTGTATCCCTTAATCGGGATGTCCATTTTGATTTGTTGGATACCACTGTCCAGGATGTCTTGTTTTTTTATCTGATCCAAGATGGACTAATTTTCGTTTATTTGTTCTTTCTTTGAGAGATGGGCTGTTTCCCACTCAAAGGAATGGTGAGTGCAGTAATGGACATGCAGCCATGCATTTTGGAGTCAACTGCCATGGTTGAATTCGAAAACACAGCCCCCCCCTTACCTAACACAAACACTTTTGCACAATGGACTAACACCAGCGCCGTTTACCTGACATGTCCCAATACAAGGGTCAGGCAAAGTCAGGCAATTGATGAGAATTACGCACACTAGGTGGCCCTTGCCCTTCCCCCAGGGATGAAAGTCAGAGCAAGTGAGCACAGTATGAGCAAGGAAGACCGCAAGACGAGACAGCTATTCAGATCCGGCAGTTCAACAGGAGGAGGAAGGCGGCAAATATCGAGAGGCGGACGAGGAGAGACACAACCTTGCCCTTTTTGACAAAACCCTGCAAACCCTCCGCTGAAAGAATGTTAAGACTGTGAAAAATAGCCCAAGTGCGCTGCAACAGATGTCAACGGTACACAGAGCGTATCAATGCCAATAAGCTGGATCGAGAGAGACTCTTGCTTCTGTGGCACCGGCCTTGACTCCAGTAAAGAGGAACGCCAAGCAGTTTATCACTGCTGGTGAGTCAAGTGGAGAGCCGATAAGAACCGGGCTATGTTGAATGAACATTGCAAAGTGGCAAAGTGAAAAAAAACTGTAACATTGTGAAGGGGAGACCAGCTGCAAAAGAGGACCAGTACTACGTGGGTACTGCTCTGAGAAACCCTGCTCAACCCCCGTCTGAGTGAAAATACAGATACCAGAAGGCCATAGGAGAGCTGCCAAGATAGGTAAAAGTGGTCATAGAGGAGGTCAGGCAAAATCTCTGTATAATCGAAAGCCTTTGACCTAAGAACTATAACAGAATTAAGGGAAGTGAATCCTGTGAACATTGAAAGTATAAGTGAATGGAAGTTGGCAAAAGTAAACCCGGAAGAGGTATGCTGACAAGAAGGGGGCAAGTCAAAAGTCTCAAGAAACAGGGCCTCATTACGAGTCCGGTGGCAACCAGCCGGTTTTTCCGGCTCGGTTACCACCGGACTCGTATTACCATTCTGCCTCCGTGACTCCCGGAATTACCAGGGCATTACGACACTGGTGTCCCAGGAATTCCGGAGGCGGAATTCGGTAAATCCCCATTCCCATTGAGTCCCAGAGGACTCAATGGGAATAGGGAAGTGGAAACACTGGCACCATCTCGTGATGGTGCTGGTGTTTCCACGTCCGCCTGCAGGCGGGCGATGTTAAACCTGCCAGGTCAGACCTGGCGGGAACGCCACCTCCCGCCTGCAGGACTCGAGATTGGGCGGTCCGGAAATAACAGTGGCGGTGGGTTATTTCCGGACCGCCCGACCCGTAGTGAGGCCCACAGTGTGTTGACAAAAGTGAACCCGGCCGAGGGATGTCCACAGGAACTTTTTAAAAAAGACATTCAGATTTGTGAAGGAAGGAAAAGCCATAGTGAACCCAGTAGATGGGAGGCTGGAAGTTAAGAGGGGTCTGCACCCAGAAGAGGGGGACCCAGGGATGAAGAACCCTCACCCTAAGTGAAACCAAGAAACAAACTTTTATTTTGTTGAAGGAACTTTTTTTTTGTTATTTGAACACATCAGGCCCTCGAAGGCAAGAGACTTTCAAGGGAAACGAGACTTGGCCATCAAGGCTCCTGGTAAACTAAGCAGAACTGTTGACTTGTGCTGAGGAAGGAGTGTGTGCTGTGCTCCAAGATACCACATTACCCTGTGCTCAAAACATGGGCAAGTGAGACCCAAGCTAGCGCATCCTGTCATATTATTTGTGAACACTTCTTTCTTTTCTTGAAAACTATCCCACACCCCTTTTTGTATTAGTTGTAAGGTTTGGCAATAGGTTTCTTAGTATAGGCCCTTTTTATTTGACACAAAACCACTAGTACTGCCTTATTTTCATTTGATGGTCGACACTAGATTCCACCGGAGATTTAGGTTTAGTTTAGGTGTTTTTCCACCCTGCATCATTGTTCAAAAACACCCTTAAACTGTGATCACTTGTGTCTGTCTTTACTGTTGCCACCATGAGTTCCTCACAGTGTATGTGCACTTCAAATTTGATGTGGGTGAATTGTTTTGGAGGATGTACTTAGACAATTGACAACAACAATGGAAAGGATTGTGCAGCACTTGTCACACTTGAGCCAATTGCAGTATTCTGTATGTGCATGCTAACTGACAACATGCATTCTCTGTGCATCTGTACTCTGTTTATTTTGGTTCTCCAACACTTGACTCAGGGACCGTGATGATGTCTGCTTACTGACACTCTTCTACTGCCCCCACCTCATATTTCCTACAGAGCGCTGTAGCTGTACTTGCTGTCCACACTACTCTTTGACCTCTGCCACTTCCCACTCCACTCCCTTTTCGGCTCACATGACCTGCCCTGCTACTATTCCACATGTCACACACACACGTCCATTGTAAGGTATATACATCCTCGGCTGTGATGTTTCATTGTGTTGCCTCTGGTGACACAGTTATGGGCATTTGTGTACATTGACTCCAGAGGACATGTGTGTCATACTTGCTGCATGTTGGGTTGTACAGATGTGCGCATGTGTACCCCTGACAAACTGCTCCTGTGTTCCACAATCAGGTCACTTGTTCATTGTTCATAACTGTATGTTCTCTGCACCTGGATGTATTGGATGAATTTGTTGACATAATACTTGTTGATCTAATCCAGCACTGTGAGTGTCTGCACGGTGTGTGTATACATTGTGTGCCCATGCAGGTAGTACATCGTTCACTCCCCCAGCTTGTCTTCATCTGTTGTCCCTTTAGGTGTTGCCATTGCACCATGTGATCCACGCACACTTACTGGGTCTGTCTCACACAGGGTGTGTGTTCTGTTGGAGGGTGAGTGAACAGCAGCATATTGTCCAGAGTTTCATTTACAGTGGTGTCCAACAAGGGTGGTTGGTGGCTGGTGCAGGGAATGGGTATGTGCTTGTGGGAAATTCTTTGAGGGGATCTTGAGGACATAGGTCTCTTTCTGCTTTTCATGCCATGGTGGGTTGTGTATGTTGTTTTGTTGATGTGAAGCTGCAAGTTAACCTTTCACAGGTGGGATTTCTTGGCCAGTCTGCCCTTCTCCATCACCCACTTCTGTCCTTACTCGCTCACTACATGTGCCACTTTTCCATGTATGTGCCTTCCAGGCTCTATGACCAAGCTGCTTCTTTAACAAGTGTACATGTCTCTGTCTTCCTCTCTAGGCCACCTTTTCTCTGCCCCCACCCACTGTGATGTCCGACATATCCATCCTCATTTCACGTCTAGCAAGTCTCCTCTTTGCACCTCTTTCTCTCTCTCGCCCACTCTCTCTCTCGCTCTCTCTCTCTCTCTCTCTCTCTCTCTCTCTCTCTCTCTCTCTCTCTCTCTCTCCTCCACTCCAATGAACTCACCACTCTGTGTCCTGTCTCTCTCTTGCCGTCTGTCATTTTTCTCATCATGTACCACACTTGTACTTCCACTGCCTGGACATCACCACCTCACTTGGTGTCCTTTTCCTACGCTGCATCCATGGTCGACCCAAAGACACACATGATACCTGAAAATGGATGTGCAGAACTTGTATGCATGCAATCAATGTCCGCACTTGGGCCTGCATCCCAGGGCTCAGTGTCACCTGTTTCCATGGTGCATGTTGTGCTGTGCTTGTAATGTTTTTGTTGTTGCTTACAGTGATTACACTGTTGGTCAGTTTTGCTGTTGTGATGTTGATGGTTGCTCAAGCTTGGTTGTCTGTACTTCCAGATGTTGACAATGGGTGGTCCATGCCTATTTCCTTATTCCATACATGAGTTGCCATGGCTGTCCATTATCTCAACATTGGTGCAATGCATGTCTTTGCAAGTTCAAAATGTTGTTTCAGGTGTGATGCAGTGGATTCAAGCCAGGTGGGTACCTTGTGCAGGTAGGTCAAGGCCACTCAGGGTGGCACTTGTGGTGTCATTGGTGGCAGGGAGTTTGTCCGTGTGGGATTAATATTCTTGTCCTTGTACTGAGGTGAGCCGATCCAGCTTTATGGGTGCATGTGACACATGGTGATGGTAGGCTGATGTGTCTATGCATGCAATTTTATCAAGACAATCAGGGTGGAATTGGTTGCAGGGTGGCTGTTGTGAGGGAGGCTGTCACTGTAGGGTATTTATTGGTGAGTTGTCATGAGGCTGGTAGATCCGGCTGTATGTGTGCTGGACACATGGTGATGGGAGTGATGGCACGTGTTTCCTTGCAGTTCTAGCATGTTTCTTACCTGCTGTGTGGCATCCTGTTTCACTGAGTTGTTCTACTCATGTCTACCCATGCAGGCAGTCTACTCTTGGTCCTGCTGCCACGGGGGTGCTGTCCCGAGACAAATCCACACACAGCACAGCATTAATGGCTATTTGGGGGATGCAATGCTCACCACAGACACCAGGCACCTACCATTGACCAGGTGTTTTAGTTTTCCATGCTGAAAATGTACCATCCACGGTACACCAGCAGATATTTAGCAGCCTGTTGACAGCTGCTCAGTACCTCTCAACGCTTCCTTCAATTCCAAGCAAAATTTCCCCATTCAATCCAGTCCCTGTGAAGTCTGCATTCCCTTGCCTTTGCCTGTTGCCTGCTCCCTTTTGTGTGACAGAGACCTTGGCCTCTGTTTCTCATTCCCTTCTCATGTCTGATTGTCTCTTTCATGCCATTTGGCTCTGTGCCCTGCCTTCATGTATGACTGCTGCCTCTGTGAACGGCTACCTTCTGCCAGATCCTGTCTTCAATGCAATTGCTGATATGTTTGCATCCTATCAACTTGTCCTTTACATTATCAGTGCCCCTGCCAGTGTTTAGTGTACTGTCCTTCTGCCACGTTAATCAGGTTTTGGCATATCATGCCATTGGGAGTACTTCCAAGGATATCCTGGGTTTCCAACCTCTCACTGATCTATTTTTAAGAGTCCTCTCAGTGTCATACTGATTGTGGTCAGATCAGAGTGATCACAATGTCCCATTACCATGACAAGGGATAATTTGTACCTTGTCCTTCACTGCACGGAACTCTGGGGGCCAGCCAGTGTAGGTGTTGTTGGTGGGTAAGGTGTCACTTTGTGAAGTGTTTTCATTTCATTGGTGTGAGGTGGGCAGATCTGAGGGCATGGGTGCAGGAACACATGGTGATGGGTGGCTGGTGTGTTCTTGTTTGCATTTATTGCATGGCACTCAGCTGGCGCATATTTCTGTGTAATTGGGTGCATGGATGTGTTGCCTGCCCTGACCTTGTGTTGTTTTTCTCCACGGTGTCATTATGCTGAGGGTAGATGGTTTGTGTGATTGAAGGGGATGTTGCTGTTGTATGTGTGTACAGGACTCATTGTCACAGTTGGGTGGTTTGCAGGCCTACAGAAGGGGACACCCATGCATACCAGGGTGCAGTTGGTGCAGGTTCACAAGGGAAAAGCATGAGGTGAGAACTGCATCTGTATTGCAATGCACTTGCATTTCTCAGAGTGACTATTTTGATGTGAATGTGTATTGTGAGCATACTTGTTGTCAGGGAATGAGTTGGCCACTCAACCAGTATATTGTTGTGGAACATGCATAGGGGGTCCAGGACATTCCTCACATGTCTAAGTTGCTCATTTCAATGTTGTACTGTGCTTTCCTCCTTGTGTTCTCGTGTGTGTGGTTTGGGGGATACATGCAGAATAGTGGTTGGTGTCCATGTGGCGGTTGTCAGGGATATTGTTGCTTGTGCTGTGTGCTTTTGGATGGACTACATGGACACTGTTGGTTACAGTTGGCTGCTATGACTGTGTTGGTGATTTGTGCACAGCCCTACAGATAAGTGGTGCATCATTCACTTTCACTCCATACAAATTCAAATTGGCACATACTCACTTAAAATAATAATAGGAAGTAAATATACTCCCAAGAAACAAATATGAAGTTGACATGCAGAATCTTGCACCCTTGCTTTCACCCTCACAACATGGATATGTTTGGCCCAGGAGTGCACGTAGTACCACAGGTGTACATTACCATGTTGATAGCCTGACTGGAAGAAGTAAACATGTATCTTGTGATGTGCATATATGACTAGGTGCAAATGAAAGTATATTACCAAGAAAATGCTGTTTTTCTGTTTGAACATCTTTCAACTTGTTTCTGAATTACTCTGACTTACATTTATATTCCTTATGAAATCATTTTATTCCCTATAATACTACCACTTACAAACCTAATTTGGAGCTATGTGTGTGCATGTTATTTTATGTGTAATGGACACACACAATTTGCCTCTACTAGACATGCACTCTCAGGGGGTTGTTATGTGCATGGAGGATACGCCCTAATTCATCATTGAATGGCACTAAGGATGTGGCGTCACTGTGTGTGCTCTACAGGGGCAGGTTTTTAGGTGAATTATGCTTGCACCAGCTGGGTGCTTGCAGCCTCTGCATGTGCCCTTTGGCCAGCCAAGTTCAAGGGTGGTACCTGTGGCTGAGGGCAGTATCACACCTGCATTTCCACTGGTACGCCACGCCATGTGGTGACATTGTGAAGTATAAATGCTGCCACTATGATTTAGCATACTACTGGTGGGGCATATAGCAGAACCCTACCAGAGTGGTCAAGGGAGCGGAAATGGGAATTTAGCACCCTGAATGTGCAAGTGAACAAGCAGGTCTCATGAGACCTTGCCACCCGCTGGCATGGCCATGCTGTGCCGAATCACATCATTACTGGCTCGAGGGGTCTCTGCATGGAGCAGCGTAGCTTGACAGCTTTGGCTTACCCAGCAGTGACCTCTGCTTGCCCAGGGAGATCCCCCAGACCAGCTATGCTCCATGCATTTACCCATCGTACCATGGGACCCACTGCCCACCCCACAACCCCTGTGTTCTGCCTCCTGGGGTAATTCTGCATGGAAGCTGGTCTTTGCCATGAGTCCGGGAGCATGGGTCACCTGGGCCCATTGTGAACCTGTGAAATGCCATTGTCCGATCTCCATTCACAATCATCTGATAGTTGACCTTCGGAAGGGCTGGTCTGTTGTGTCTATGAGGAGGCATGACACTTTTGACCAGACCTCCTCCTATGATATGATATGATATGATTGTTTATTTATATAGTGCCTATACACAATGTGTTTCAAAGCGCTTCAAGGCAAGGGAGGGAACAAGGGAAAATACAACCACATTCTTACAGGCCATGAACAGTAAGGATGTGAAATGAACTATCGTACTCGGCCTGATGACATTTCAGATAGTGCAAGAGCTAAGACATAAATAAGGAAGGGAGGGGGAGAGTGGGAAGGAAATGGAAACAGACAGGCGACTACCGTACTAGGCCTGTCAACATTTCTGGTAGAGCCAGAGAAAAACAAAGGTGAGAGAGTGGGGTGCAGTAAGGGAGGGTAGGAACAAAACAAGCGACTATCATACTAGGCCTGACGACATTTCAGATGGTGCTGGAGGGGTGGTGAGGAGGGAACAAACAATCAAGGGAGGGTGGAGAAAACAGACGAGGTTGCTATCATATTAGGTCCAGGGACAATTGTGATAGAGTAAGTGCATAGAAGAAAGTAAGGGGAGGAAATAGGAAAAGGGAGAAGGGAAAGGAGGAGAGAACAGAGAGTAAGCAGTCAAAAAGAGTGGAGAAGCAAGAGTGGAGAGCGAATACAATTGCAAAGTCAGTAGTAACACATAATGTTGCAAGCCAGGATACAAGATGAAGATGGGAACAGCATGATTCAGGGCCACCATGAGTACAAGATGCAAAGGAAGTCCAGCATGAGAGCTGAGAAAGAGTGACGCACCATGAATGAATGAAGTCCATAAAAGTCAGCATTGGCCACAAGACGGTGATGGTGAAGGAAGGCACCAGGTGGGCGGGGCTTAGGCCAGGTGACCTAGTTCCACTTGCACCTGCTCCCCAACTGCAAAGGAAAAGAAGCTGGAGGGCTCCGTAAGTAGGGAAACAGAGCGGCAAGCAGGAAGGCACCAGGTGGGTGTGGCTTGCTAAGTGGTGAAAAAGAGCGGCAAGCAGGAAGACACCAGTTGGGCGGGACTTGCTAATTGGTGAAAAAGAGCGTCAAGCAGGAAGGCACCAGGTGGGTGGGGCTTAGGCCAGGTGACCTGACAATAAAGTATAATTGCCTTCCTCTGGCTTACTGTTGACTGTGTGCAACGGTCCTCTTTACACTTCACTTGATTCTTGCTAACACACCCAGGCTCTGCACATCCACCAGATCCCCAAGGGCCGTGCCCCACACAATGTTCCAGCTGCACTATGCCTGCTGTGGGCGCTCTTCTTAGTGGCTGAGTTCTTTTCCAGACCAGCAAAGGGCCTGGTTGACATATGAACCACAGATGAGTTGCACCTCAATGTCAGGGCAGCCTGTGCATCTGGCTCCCTACAATATACTGGATCATTTGGGGCACTTGGTCCATCTAGGGTTTGACTGCTTGGCAGGCCTTGGCTGTTGTGACAAGCAATGACCGGAGCATGGCCCGTGCTGCAATGCCCCCTTACGTGGCTGTCTCTGCCCTCCAAGCAGTGCAAAGTATAAGCAGCCCAGCCGCTCCCCAGCAATCAGATCAGAGTGAATAGGGGCTTGGATGGCTACAGGCGAATGCTGCTGTGCCGTGGTTATAGGCCCAGGTGAGCCACTGAGCATGTTTTTTCCCCCAGCATTATGGGACGAGCACCATTCTGTGGGGTGCCGCACCACCCTTCACCAGACTGTGCCTGGGCCCATCCTTTCACTCCCACCGCTCCAGGTGGCAGAGCAGGCAATTTCACTGGAATGCAGATGGTGAAAGTGGTGCCTCATGATCCTGCTGACTTGTTGGGTTTGAAGCAGGAGGTGTTGAATAAGTTACCACAGGGATGAAAGGCTTGTGGCAGAAAGCATTCATAGTGATGTCAATTTTTGATCCTTCAATGTCAGTTCTTCCTATAATTGCGAAGCAGAATTCAGCACGCGTTGGTTTGTTAACCCACTAATAGGGAACGTGAGCTGGGTTTATACCACCATGAGACAGGTTGGTTTCACCCTACTAATGATGTGTTGTTGCATTGGCAATCCTGCTAAGTATGAGAGGAACTGCATGTTCTGACTTTGCTGTATGTGCTTGCCTGAGGAGCTGATGGGTCAAAACTACCATCTGTGGGATTGTGAGCGAATGCCTCTAAGTCAGAATCCCCTATAGACCATAATGATACCTCAGCACTGTGGCGCCTCAGTTGTACTAGGATAGCAGGCCTCTGGGCTTGTGCATGGATGCACTTCCCACGGGACTCTAGTGTGCACAGAAGGGGTCATCTCTCTTGACCGTAGTGCACCACATGTTCTTGGGGAACCTTTTGCTTGATTATTCCTTCACTACCTGATTCTGGGTCAGGTTTTTGTAAGTAGCACAACAGCTACCTCGCTGTAATCTATTGAAAGTCATCCTCTGAGGCAAGCCTTTGTCAATGGTGTCTTCATCCTTCCTGCTGCAAAACAGTGTTCATAGTAAACTCCAACATAGCCTGGGTGAAACCACAGGTGTGCGTAATGGCATGGAGGGCTATTTTCCCTTTACAGTCAGCTTAGCAGACCAGATGGCATTGGCCCCAATAGCGGAGAAAGAGTGGCTCTAACAAGCACATGGTAGCCAGGGAGAAGAAGCTGGATCTTTTTTCTTGGAAGGCAGCTGAAGTTCTGGATCCTGGTTGCTGAGGTGGCAGCTTAAGCCCCAGACCCTGGGCAGTGGCCTTAAGGCAGGCACGGCCTCATAGCCACCCAGCCATCTGGTTGGGGCAGTTGGTTGACATGCTGGCCTGGCTTTCTTAAACATTTTTTGCATCCAGGATCCATGTAGCCCCCCTTTGTGGGGGTTTAATAGCCATTGGGAAGTGACCTCCCTGTGGGTGGGACCTTTGGTGCAGAAGCCGGAACAGGCTCCTCTGTGCTCGGACCAGGGAACCAGAGATGGTGTGGCCCAACAGGCCCGGCAGCTGATGGTGAATGTACACATGCCCAGCAGCTGAAAGCCCAGGCTGGACCCCTGATCTGGTAGGTGTCCCAGTGAAGAGCTACTGGGGCTCTGCAAGGCGGTCAGGGTATCCAGGCCTCTCTGGAGGGCACTACTCTAGGGCATCAAAGGCATAGCCCCAGATGGGCAGGTTATGGCCCTGCACTTGTGTGCTGCTGTCTAGGCCATGGCTATCAGGTTCCCCTGTCCCATGCGGGACTCCTCGTGCCAGTTCTGTATTTATCTTTTCCCTCTCTGTATGTTTATGTGAGCAGACAAGGTGATCTTGTGAGCCATGCAATGGTGGTAGTGAGGGATGTGCCCAGGCGCACTTATCATGGACCTGCCTGCAGGTAACACTTTGGTCACTTTGGCATTGGTGTTGTTACCTGGAATGATTTATTGCAAGGTGTATGTGGCCACATGACAATGTTCTGGGATGACATGTGCGTGTCTCAAGAATGTTACTCATCCTATGGCTCTACTTGTGTTTCAGTATTCATGCTTATTTAATGGGGGGTGCGTGTGTATAGCAGTTGGTGGTTGACTTGTGATGAATTTGTGGTACTGTTAATGTTGTGTATGCCACACATGCATGGTCACTGTTAAATGATGTCTTTGTTCTTTGTCCTCTTTTCTACAGTTGCAGTAGCTGGCGAAGAGGGCGGAAGCGGTGCAGTGCAGGGACAGGATATCCATACCCACGTGCAGGTCCCTGCCATGCCCAATTGACACCTCCTCTCAGAGAGTGATGTGGCTGTGGGAGCACCAGTACCATCGGGCAATGTTACTGATGCTAAGTCCCAGGAGGTGATTGTCATGGGGACACCTCAGCAGCAATGGGTCTGGGTGCTGACACACAGGGTCCTTCTAGGATGCAGTGTTCTCTCAAGGCCTCAGTATTGATTGTGGGTGATCTGCAGGAGGAGGACATTGCAGCCCAGCCCACGGTATCATAGAGGGTGTTCAGGCTGCACCCCTGACCCGGAGACATGAGGATGTGCAGTCCAATGTAGAGCCTTTAAACGATGACTCCGAGGTGGAGAGAAGTTGAGCATCTCCTAGAAAGGATACGTGAGTGTACCTGTGCAAGAATGCGCTGAGAGTTGGAGGGATTATTTCTTTTTAAGGTTTATAGGACACACCCTCAAGAGGAGTAAGGCAGTTGATCATAGTCGTCTTAGCTTTTAGGTCCATTTAATCCAATATGGAGAAAAGTGGACAGTGGCATATTTGCGTTAGTGCAGAGGGTTGTCCAGTAAGTGGTAAACCTTGTTAGACGAGCATTGTGCATAGTACTGGCAATTAGTATTGTGTCATTTGGATGAAATAAGGAAATAGGGAAATAAATATGTGTGAAGATGACTTTTTTGTGAATAGCAGCAGTTTTGTCATGGCAAAGTGGACATTGTTATAGTTTCTATATTTGTTCATTGTGACTGTGGAATTTACGCACGAGCCAGAGCCGAAATAATGTTAAATATTATAGGAGCTGTGTTTAGCACGCAGAGGGGGTGCAGCAAATGAAGGGAGGAGCAATCACACTCTCAGTAAGTTAAACTAGGGCATTCTTATTAAGGTGGTGGGACTGTGGAGAGGGCCATTCATGTACTACTGACAACTAACAGGACGCATCTGTGGAGAAGACCATTGTATATGAGTGTGAATAAGAGAAGCGTGAAAGGGTGGGGCCTGAGGAGAAGGCCAGTGTGAATGAGCTAGGGTGAACGAGCTAACTGGCAAGTATAAGAGAGAATGAAAGTGAGTGAATAAGGCTAGAGGAGTTTGGGATTTAAACAATAAAAGAGAAAGCATAAAACAGGGGATCAAACAACAATCAGGACTAAGGAGGGATACTGTCAATTTATGGGGAAAATGCACCACTTTTTTTGTGCACAATACTACCCCAATATCATGATAAAATGGTAAAGTATACCTTCCAGTGGGCAGGGGACACAGTGGAGAAGTGTTAACAGAAATGACCTGGGGAGGGAACATTCGACAAGAATATAATAGACAGTGGGCCTCATTACGAGGTAGGAGGTAGCCATGGTGCTATCAGCACCATGGCTACCCCCTTACCGCATTCCGGGTCCTGGTTCCCAAAATAGGCACTTACCGGTTATTCCAACCTTGGAGGACCCGGTAAGTCCCCATTCCGGGAAACATTCCCCATTCCCATTCGAGCCCCCATAGGGCGCAGTGGGAATGGGGATGGAGCTAATAACGGTACCGCAATATGCGGTACCGTTGTTAGCTCTGAAGTACCTTAACGGGTCCCTTCCATAACGCCTGGAAGGGACCCGCTAAGGGACCTCGGAATAGGGTAGGTGGTAAGGGATTACTGGCACCGGTAAGGACATCGGTGCCAGTAATCCCTTACCACCTACCTCGTAATGAGGCCCAGTATGTATTCATACCTGTCGGCTACCTATAAAGGAGCAAAGGTCAAAAAGAGACAAGATATTCTGGGGCTCTGGAATTTGTACGAAGAAAAGAAAAAAGAGCCAGAGAAGGGAAACAGGGAATAACAGCAGGGGAGTACACCGCCCCATCCTAACAATCGGTACCCGCTGTTGAAACAAGCTGCAGGATACACCAATCCTAGGCCATATCCAAAGATCAGGAGTGAGCTACCAAGAGAAAAGATGAAGATGAAGCCAACTCTGTTAGGAAAAATGAGAAGGGAAGAAAGAAATATTTAGCAGACATTAAAAAGAACACACAACAGCAAATAGACTCCATGTTCAGGAAAGCAGAAATAGCTGTGGTAAGAGAGCTAGAGAAAAAACAAAAGTAACAAGGAAAGACAGTTGAAATTTTAAATTGACAAGTGATGACAAGACTTGGATGTTGGGGAGTTAGATATGACAGAGGGTGAACACACTGCATCAGACTGGGAGGATAGTAACAACAATGATCAGGGGGATGACAAACTTGACACATGTAGGGAAGCATACATGGGCCATGTAAGGAGAAGACTCAAGAGGGAGGATGATGGAGAAAGAGAGGAGTCACTGGGGGACTGTGGAAATTGGCTTCAGAGTAGGAAAATGAGAATAGCAGTAGCTGAAAGACCACAGTGAAACAATAAGCGTACAGCAGAAACAGATGACTCTCTTACAGAAAGAAAAGCTGAGGTTCATTATGTACCATGACAGATGATGGATAGGGAACATTTGGTTCATAGTTTACCTTTGCTAATGTCGGGAGCGAGTAAATGGACATACGTTTTTGAAAAGGAAACAGCAGGGATGCCATTGGCCATAGGAGACATTAAGAGTTTTTTTTAGCAGTATTGATGGGGGAACGAAGTGAAACAATTTGCAACAAGCAGGTTATATGGGGTAAAAGTAAACTCCAATGTACATGATGGAGCACCTTTGAACAATTATCTAGCACACATATGGAAAGCCCTGAGACAGCTGTATCCAGACACCTCAGATATGGGGTCAATACTAGCATGGAAAAAGAAATTAGATGAGGACCTTGCAGAATATATATGATCCATAAAGGAGATGTGGACACAGGAAAACAAACAGTCCTGAGATGAGAAAATACCATTGTTTTATCACATACTAGTGAGGGGGCTTGCCACGGATGTGCAGGTTTCCATAGTCATTTGGATTGAGGCAAAAGTGTGGCCTGAGATACATGCAACAATTGTACACTATTGTAAAAGAAAGCAGGAGAAAGACAAAGAGACAGCTGAAAATGCAATAAAAGCAGGACATAAATTAGTGTAAAGGAAATTTGGCAAAAATAAGCATGGAAGCAGCAGTGCTCACAGAACCAGTTGTCATCCTACTTGATAAACAAGGGGGCTCCAAGTAACAGTGATACCACAACAGGGAAGATATACACAAACACCTAATAACCAGCAATGTGGGATGGCACAGTTGCAACAACCTGCATTTACAAAGGTACAACAGCCATATTATTCATATGCAGGTGGTTATATGAGACAGTATCAGGCGGGAGGAGCACATAATACGAGGGAAAGGGGTATGGGGCCACAATTTGGGGGACAGTGAGTGCAGTGAGAAGGGACTGTAGGTATGAAGATACAAGCCATAAGTGCTGCGGGAGCCTAGGGGCAGTGTGAAGGCAACTGGACATGCAGCAGCCTGGGCCCGAGTTCAGAAGGTAGCCAGGCGACTAGTATGTGGAGCAGTCCGGAACATCAGAAGGTAAGAGGAAGAGAGAAAGTGGAAGCAAAAAGGAACATCTGAGTTGCTTCTGGAACCAGAGGTGGTTCTCCTCAAGTTTGAGAGAGGCAGCGTGAGAGGCAAGGAGGCTTTCCCAGAGGGAGGCCCCAGCCGAAGAGAGAGATCTGCCCTGAACTCTTTGCTTGGTAAAGCAGCTGACCCTCAGAATGTTGAATTTAATTGATTGTTTATTTGTATAACGCCTATACAGAAAGTGTTTGAAAGCGCTTCAAGCAGGGAGGGAGCATAGGAGAATACAGTTACATTCTTACAAGTCCTTGAAACAACTTAGAAATTGAGAAATAACTATCTTAATCAGTCTGGTGACATTTCAGATAGTACAAGTGCAAGGAAGAATAAGGGAGATGGGGAGGAGGGAAAAAGAGACAAAACAAGCAGTTACATTACTATGCTTGATGACAATTGTTGTAGTGCTAGAATATAAACACAGGGAGGGGGAGTGGAGACAGTGGGTTGGAGCGAGGATGTGAAAGACAGGCGGCTACAATTACTATGCTAGTTGGAGGTGGATGAGCGAAGAGCTGAGAAGAGAAATGTTTGGGAAATGAGATTTGGAGGGAGGCAGTGTGGTCCCATGCCCCAGAAAGCCTTGTAGCTGATGCAAAGGGTCTTCAACTTCATCCTCCCCACCACAGGGAGCCAGTGCAGAGATTTCAGAGCTGGAGAGATATGATCCCTGGGGTTGAGGCCAAGGACAAGTCTTGCAGTCCTGGTTCGGATAAGTTGTAGAGGTCGGAGGGTACAGGCATGCAGATTTAAAAAGAGGCTGTTGCAGTAGTCCAGCCTAGAGAGGACCAGAGCTCTAGAGACAGTGAGCATCTTGGGGAAAGTGAGGAAAGGAAAACTACCTCTGAGGAGTTACAACTGATAGTTTGTCTTCTTAGAGACGTCAGAGATGTGAGGAGAGAAGGAGAGGGTGGAGTCGAAGGTGACACAAAGGCTCTTAGCTTCACAGGTAGAAGCAGGCTGAGGGCCCAGAGTAGGCGACAAGAGAGAGAGAGGCAAGAATGGAGCTAGTAATCCGAGGAGGAGAATCTCTATCTTACTGGCATTATGGCTGAGATAAGTGGTAGTACACCATTCTTGAATTGCGGCCAGACAGTCTGGTATGAGAGAAGGAGATGAGGTGGCTGAGGGGAGCTTAAAAGAGAGCTGGGTGTCACCGTCATAACAATGAGAGTTGGAGCAGAAAGTAGCAATGCAATGGGCAAGAGGTTCCAGGTAATGATCGAAAAGCCAGGGAGAAAGGTTAGAACCCTTGGGATCACCACAAGTGGTGAGAGAGATAGAAAAAAGGAAATACCGCAGTTGGATCTGAGAGGGTCTGCCAGTGAGAAAGGAGGTGAGCCAGTCTAGGGCCTAATCAGTGATACCCAGGTTATCACAGAGGCACTTGAGCAAGATGGCATGGTTGACTGTATCAAAAGCAGAAGAAAGATAGAGGAGAATGAGGACGGAAAGAAGGTTAGAGTGAAGGTTAGAGAGCAGGTCTTCACAGATTGTCAGGAGACCAGTTGCCATTCTTCTGGCAGCTCTTAAACCAGACTGGTGGACGAGGAGACAACCAAACAGATTCAGTGAGCAGATTAAACTGAGAGATGGCCGACTTTTCCAAGAGTTTGCCCAGGAAAGGAGTGATGGAGATCTGACGATAGTTAGCCTGAAAGAAACAATCGGCAGAGGGCTTCTTTAGGAGGGGGTGCACAAGGGAGTGCTTAAGGGAGAGGGGAAGGTTCCAGTGGCAAATGAGTGATTGCATAATTCAGCCAAGGCTGGAGCAAGGGTGTCAATGTGGTCATTGATGGTTCTGGATGAGAAAGGGAGAACCTGCTTTGATGAGACCTTCATAGATCAGACTTGTCTAGAAATGTCATCAGGGGTGAACGAGACGGCCACAGGTGTCCCAGGAGTGGAGGAGGGGGAGAAGAGGTAGAGAAAGAGAGGGTGGAGAGGATGTCTTGAGTTTTAGTGATTAAATGAGAAGCCTAGGCCATGCAAAGGTCCTGAGAGGGAACAGGAGAGGTAGGGACTGCAGCAGGATTGGCCAGCTCCTTGCAGATTTTGAACAGTTTGGTCAAGTTGTTAGATATACCAATAGCATCTACAGGGAGGCAACAGCAGGTTTACAGACAGGTGCAGGCACCTCCACAAGTACAAGCGATTCCACAGCAGTAGCAGCTATCCCTGGTACCCACACAGACACAGAGTATACCAGTGCAGGGATAACTACAAGGGCAAAGTGGGGAGATGGTGGGAACACAAGGTACACAGTCAATATACTTCAGGCACCAGCACAGACACAATGACAAGAAAGAGTAATGATATTGGGACAGAATACCATGCCCCAATACACAGCAGTAACAATGGTGGGCGGTAATCCAGTTATTTCTGGTGCGAATACACTTTCCCAAAGGGGTGCCCACGAAAGGTATGATTGTGTCCAGTTCTAGCAAAAACTGAAGACCCCGAAGAGAAGCCTGAGCTAGCAGTTCAAATAGGACTGAGGGGATTTTCCTTCCTCATAGATACTGGGGTGACCAGATCATGCACAAAAGAAGCAAGATTTTCATTATCCAACAAGAATTGGGACACAAAAGGCTTTTCAGGGACCATTTTGACAAAATATTTACTGTTGACAATAGAGACGCAGCATATTGTCGCACATTTATTATATTCAAAAGACACACAGATCATCATTCTAGGAATAGACCTTCTCAGAAAATTTAATGCCACAATTTCTTTCAGAGAAAAAGGGATGGTGTGCAACACACCTGGGATGTAGCCGGCGAGGGTGGCAGTGTTGATACAGGCATACTATGCATACAGCACAATGAGAGGGATACCTACACACACTCAGGTGTTTCTGTACCTGCTACAGGTGCTGTTGGGATGGATACCAGAAATTGAAGGAAAGGTGTTTAAATTGCCCAATTAATTCTTATTCACGCCACGGTCTCTTTACACTGTTACTTCAGGCACACACGCACACTGCTATGCCTGGCAAAGGTAGTGGTAACAAGTAACATGATAATATTGTTTGCTACTGATGATGACAACATCAATGTTATGCATCGATCCACAGTGACGTTTACAGGACTAACAGACACAGAATTGTTTGCTTATAAAGACGATGAGGAAGGAGAGGTAGTGTTCACGCTCAGCATACCGTACCCAGTACATATGAAAGAAAGAGCAGTTTCTCTAATGACACTTTTATCAAAGAAAGAAAGAAAATATTTACAGGACTATCTGAAGAACGTTCCTAACACTCTGCGGACACAGGGTTCTTGTGATGTAGGAATACTAAAAGGGGCAGGGGCAGTACACATTAAACTAACAGAAGGAGCACTGTTACCACAAGTGAAGCTATACCCCCAAGAATATGACAGCACATATGAGACATTACATGCCCTATGGCAGCAAGGTATAATCAATATCACCTTGAAACACGGCTATCTATCCAATCAAGAAATCAAAGTGAAGGGTGTGTGGTTTTATACAGGATTAATGCCCCCTTAGCTATATTATGGAGGCAGAATATACATTAGTTCCAAACACCCCGACACACTATTTCACAGTGATAGATTTGAAAAAAGCCTTTTTCTCAAATGTCCTACACCCAGACTCCAGGTATCTCACCTCATTTACATATCACGGGACAAGTTTCTAACATACAGGAATGCCTCAAGGGTACTGGACTAGAAGAATCTGGAAGTTGAAAGCACAGTATTACAATATGTCGATGACCTTTTGGTCTGTAGCAGGTAAGAAGAGGAAAGCATAACAGACTCATTGACACTACTGACACTGCTGGCTGACAAAGGGTACAAAGTAGACAAATAAAGATTGCAGTATTTGAAAAAAGAGGTCGTTTATTTGGACCAGATAGTGTCAGCATTTGGGAGGAAAATAACATCAGAAAGAGTTCAAGCAATACACAAAACCCAGAGACCTAAGACAGTAAAAGAAATACAACAATTTCTAGGGTTATGTAATTACTACAGAGCCTGGCTTTTTGATTATTCCACTTACACCAGGCCACTGCTGCAGGTACTGAAAGAATCACAGAAAACACAAAGTAACATAACATGGACAGCCAGTGTTAACTATGCTCAATTACAAAGATAAATTTCACTTGTGTTCACATACAGATAAGGTAATGACAGCTATATTGACACAAAATAAAGGACAGGGACACATGCCACTAGCATATTACAAGCTGAAAACAAGCTGTTACACAGCAGCACCCGATGGAGAGGCTTCAAATGGAACATTGACAGCAGCAATAAATGAAATACAGGTGATCTGTGAACGATTGACAAGCAAAGCTAATGGAGTGAAATTCAGTAACTGGCAGGGCAGTATTTTAACATGGGTTCACACCTAGCTTTCTGGCCTAATTCAAGTGACTGTCCCCACATTGGTCCAATTGCTTGTTATCTATCTATCTATCTATCTATCTATCTATCTATCTATCTATCTATCTATCTATCTATCTATCTATCTATCTATCTATATCTATCTATGTTCTTGTATTGCGCCACTAACCCAAAGGCCTCAGGGTGCACACAGGAGAAAGAAAAGACAGACGACAAATAACATAAGAAACGGCGGAGATTCAGAGGGAAAAAAGCGTAGGAACACCAAAGGAAGACAGTATTCATCAAGTAATCCACCAGCAAAAGACCAATGTAAGAAGACATACAGTCAGATACAAGAATGAATACTCAGTTACCTTCTGAAATGGTAAATATATATTTAGACTCTATATTAACAAACAACCCAGAGGATGATTAATGATGCCCCTGAGCCTTGAGATGAAAAATAAAAAAGAGAAGGTACTAATAAACTAATGGGTTATATTGTGGGGGATATTATTGGTGGGTGGGTTTGTGCACAACTTGATGATTTAGAACATTTTGAACAATTTTGGATATCATGTCTTAAGGATGGCCAGGGGTTTATATGGGTGACGGACTCAGTGGATAACTGGGAAGAAAATGGGGGTGACATGACAAGATTGCAAAAAATGTGGATTCACAAAGATAAAGTAGAAGAAAAAGAAAGGGGTGGCAAAAAGAAGTGTGTTATTGATAAATCAATAAAATGGGGAAAAAATGTAGAAAAAAAAGCAAGTTCAGCGCAGTAAAGAGACACAAACCTATGAGCTGCAAGTGTAGTGCTTGACCTTGAAGGGGGTTGTCCCAATAATCTCTTGGCAATTATGACTTAGCCAAAGGATGCCTTAAAATAACAGTGTCTGACATGTAAGAAACTAAAACTATATCTATCAAATATGGACCACAAGTAAGTATGATAGAATGTAATATGAGGCTGTGGCACGATAAAATGGCCTCAAGGCATGCTCTTTCTAAAACGTCTTCAGCTTATTAATCGCTTGGTAGCCGCAGCGGCTGGTAACACACTGTTTGTCTCACGATCCTAGGAAAGGATGGTAAGAGGCAAAAAAAAGTTTGCTACTTTCTTGGTCATAATGTGAGATCACGGGTCTCGTTGAAAGGCAATTCATGCACAATGTTTTTATAATTCAACATAGTTAATTTACAAAGCCTTGTTTACTGGCAGTTTCAAATCGCCCATCAAATATATTTCTGCCTGGGAAGAAGTCAAGGAGTTCTTGATCTGTTACATTAATGCGATAACTTGTTCTTAGTTCAAGGCTCCGACTAGTGTCATGTTAGAAGGCTTTCCCATGAGAATAAAGATCATATGACAGGGACAGATGAATAAAGTGCTGCTGGCCATCTGAAATGTTTCAATGGTTAGGCATACAATGTCGGAATGGGGAGGTTGGATTGTGACGCCACATGGGCCAGCCAAGGGTGGTGTGGTATGTTTTGTTGAACCCAGTCACAAGGCGGCAATGTATATTTTTCCATAAGGGTTGATATGTGTTTACCAATCTGTTGCAAAAATATTAATGCTAATTAGTTTAGATTGTTATAAAAAAAACATTGATTTAGACGTCTTACTTTGACAGTGCCTTTTCATGCAGTTCTGTTCTTGGTTCTGTTTGAAATTGCTGTCCCAGCTTTTCCTGGGCCTTGAATAAAACGGTGCTACTGCTATCTTGCAGTACCCTGCTTTCTTGACTACTTTTGTAATATGTAGTACTAAACTTTGCAGCGGCCCCCTGTACATGATCATGGACACCATATTTAATCTCTTTGTGACTTAAATGCAAACATTGGTGTCTTTAAAGTGATTAAATTCACATTATAAAAAAGCTGCCTTACAAGAGGGCAGATTTTCTGATTTGTGGTACACAATGGTGTCTCCTCATTTTCCTCCTTTAGTGGTCCCTACGTCTGCAACCTAGAATTTGATTATTGTTTCAATAACCCTTCCTCAGTTCCCATGTTGCTTAATTTGACAGGCAAATATATAGACCCACAAGTCAGTCACTACACACGAGATTATAGCATAACAGACTGACATTAATTTCCTGTCCTGGTCCTGCCAGTCACCAAAGTTGCCTTGGACATTCAGAGTACTCCCGCCAAAGAATGAGTGAAGCTCTTGACTATACCCAGTTATGTTATGATATTGACCATTGCATAGCACAACCACTCCCATTTTGACAGTTTCTTGGAGCTTCAGGATCTGTAAATAGTGTGGTAGGGGATTTTACACAGGAGAAATGAAAGGATGCTTTGTTGGAGTGTTGATTTGTTCAGACCGGAGTAAGTATGGCTACCTGTATGTACCTTTCAGATGTTTTGTGACTTGTCTAGAACAGTGGTTAATGTGTGCTCCAGATTGCTAACATACAAGTTCTATGTGGTTGTATGTGTGTTTGTTAGAGTCATGTTTAAGGAGTTTGGAGAATTGTATTGGTGTACCTGTGGCGGGTTAGTGGGGTGTTTATGGAAATTGAGTATAGAGATTCATATTCAGGTGTTGCATATTCCATTATGTAACCTGTATTGTTTTGCTGCTGCTGTTGTGTGTCAATACATGTTGTTAGGGGGCACTATGCTATGAAACAAATTCACGGCCGCCAGTATCTAGTCAATTTTCTTGGAGCTCCCTTCTGACTGACCACTGACAAGTAAAAGACACTGAAACTCTGTAGCGAAATTAATTCATACATGGGATTATGGTATAATTGATTTGTATGTGCAGCATGAACTAGCAACTGACAAAGCCAATCACGCACCACATCACAACCATAGCATAACTACCTATTATTTTTTTGGCAATGTTGCTCCCTCTCAGTGTGGATTAAATTGCAACGTTAGCTGCTAATTTGACGCTCGTTTCGACAAACTTTCATTTAGGACAATGGGAATGGGGCACCATACAAGTCAATTAGCCCCACCCACACAAGGTCTCTGAAGGTAGTCCCTCCCGTACCATTTGACACACTAGCCCGAACACCCAACTGTTTGTCTAGTTACACCCCTCCCTCGGTATATGTTTTTTTTTTATCATCAACCTGCTAATCACATTTGTGAAGCTCCAGGCAACAATATGTAGGACCCTATCTTTTTATTCTCCAAGACAAAAAGTTTTTATATGTTTGCAGGTCTGTTGGGAATCTCATTCGATTTCAGAGAGTCTGAGCTAGCTCCCAAAAATAACCAGGTTTTGCCTGGGCATTAACAGTGTTATAATAAATGTGAGATTTGTTAAGATCAGGATGTAACAGTACAATTAAAGTGCTCAAGTCCATTCCCTTTGCTCACCTTGACTTCTATCTCTGTGATACTGTGACAAGACAAACTGACAAACCAAACACAACTCCTGGAGCTCTGTAGAGGATGGGCTGGAATCCAATTTCTCTGGAGTTTTTTTGTTTGTATAAAAGTAGATTCATATGTTAAAAAATATGCAGACATGTGAGATTCATGCAATTAATAGTATTATGGCCATAATGACAAGGAACGCAGCCCGTACCAGTGGTAACAGCCCAGAGCCCAAGTTTCGCTCAGGCCTTTGATGAGGGCCCTGGGATATTACCACCGGTATGGCCCAGGTTGCTCGTCATAATGGCCATTAGCACCTGTGTAGTTCCCTACGCATGTGCTAATTGTTTTTAATTTAAAAATAAAGGATCTTACCTTGCGTTTCGGCACAGTGCCGTAGTTTGCATGTCCATGTTCTACGAGGATGACTGTCACATCATCAACAAGGAAACTGAGTTTGGAGACTATGCGCAGTGCTGCCCTGAACTGCAAGGTACTTTCCTTTCAAAAGAACATCATAACTTCACCTTTTAAAGGCAAGGTGAAAATAAGAAAGAAAGAACAACTTACCTTTAAAAAAAAAGCGGAATGGGGATTAAGGTGTGAGGGAGATCGGAATGCGGGTTTATATCAGAGAATCCAATCCGTGTCCTGAGCTTCCTGACTGACCTTCACCCCCGCATAGGGTGCTAATATAAATTTTTAACAAGTATGTAAAGTTTACATACCGTGCCTGCAAAAAATGTAAATACTTGCTTCATATGCTGGGTCAACACATGTAATACTACATATAGTTCCAAGATGGCTGATGATATTTTAGCCTTGCTGAGGCACGTTCCTCTCCTTACCGAGTCCCATGGTTTGAAAAAACAACACAACACAATGCAGATTTAATGACCTACATCAGATACATAACACAACAATGTAATGCAATACACCAACAAAAAAAAAACACATCAACATATGAAACAGCAGGGAATCAAAACAAGCTTTCAAAATCAACCTTAAAAAAAAAACTCTTCACATCTTGGTTTCCATGACTTCTGCATGATGGACACTTACGGGCACTCTTTAACATGTATATTCAAGATAGATGGTTGAGAGCCAAATTTCTCTCTAGCTTTATGTAACGAGTAGCGCAGAATGTATTTAAAGCATTGAATTATTGGAGCATTCTATTGTGAAATGTTGTGATATTTTTTATCTGCAAATGACTGTTTTCGTGTGCTTATGGATTTACATTTTTTTATTGTTGAATTGAACAATAACATTGATTGTCATTTACATTTAAAGACTGGAGTCCTTGCAAATTAAGTCAGTAAAACCAGAATAACCCTGTAGTGTTGTGTCTAACAGGGCTGAATAGGAACCCAATCTTAAATTCAGGTGCATATTATCATTCAATACTTAGTGATCACACAAAGAAAAATATTGGGGAACTAACATTGCTCCTCTAGATTTGTAAGAGAACAGACATAGAGCAAGAGGCATGAAGTTGAAAATTAAGTGTTTAATTAAGCTTTCCAGCATATTCTGTTTACTTTTCTTTTAATATCTGATCCAAATCGTAATTGTTCTATGAACATATATTGAAGATTTAATGAGATTTTAATTATAATAATTGTCAATTTAATAATGAGAAATAGCAGTAATCATCATAACGTCAAAGCTTTAAATATGAAGGTGAAGTATTGTTTTTAATTGGAATCATTTTTAATTTTATTTCACAATTATTTGTTGACTATCTGAAAACTCCGCCAACTTTGCAATAGTTCAAACATATTATAATTACATTTTTTTTTAAACAGTAACTTTTTGCTTTCGACAAAGTTTGTGGATTTCTATGTATTGGGGCATAGAAATTAGAGGAACATTGCTCAAATCAGCATGTATTTATTGTGAACAAATCTGTATGTATTCAATCATAATAACGTCAAAGCTTTAAATAGGAAGGTAAAGTATGGTTTTTAATTGGAATAATGTTTAGTTTTATTTCACAATTATTTGTTGACTATCTGAAAACTCTGCCAACTTTGCAAAAGTTCAAACATGTTATAATTACATATTTTTAACTCACAGTAACTTTTTGCTTTAGACAAAGTTTGTGGGTTTCTATGTATTGGGGCATAGACATTATTTTTTATTTTTTTGGGATTTGTAAAGCGCACCAACAGCCAAAAGGCATTGAGGCGCTGTTGTATGAAGGTGTCTTAGTTACATATAAATAAAGCTTGGCTCAGGGTTACAGTGAGCTCCGATCAACAGTGAGTACAGCAAACGCGTAACCTAACAAGGTGAGTATAGAATGATCATTACAGAATGGTTACATGTTACTGTGTAATATAGTAGCCCTTGAAGTTTCATACGGGTATTAAAAAACGTGCATCCTGAACAGGATCCTAAGTTTGCCCTCGGCGCCCACAGTGGCCCTCATTACGACCTTGGCGGAGGACCATGGTGCAATTAGCACCATGGTCCATGGCGGTAAGGGTGCAATTCCGCCATGGTGGTTGGCGGACTTACCGCCCCATCCCGACCTTGGCGGGGCGGTAAGTCCCCAATCCCCATTTTGCCCTTCCATTCTCATTCTTGCCCCATAGGGCATAATGGGAGTGGGGAAGGCGTTAATTACGCCACCGTAAATTACGGTGGCGTAATTAACATCAAGGTCCCTTAGTGCCATGGATTTTAACGCCTGCAAAAAGCAGGCGTTAAACTCACCATGGCGCTAAGGGAACTCGTACTCAGGCGGAGAGGGTCGGCAAAGTTTACGCTGGCGTAAACCCCTTTCCGCCAGGGTCGTAATGAGGGCCAGTGTGTTTTATACAAATAGAAGAGTTTTTATCACTTTTCCAAAGGCACTGTGAGAGTCAATGTTTCTAATGTGGGGCGATAGAGTGTTGCAATGGGTTGCAGCCAAGGTGGGGAAGCTGGAGCCTCCTGTACAAACTCTCTGGGTCATACGGGTTGATATTTGGTTAGTGTAAGCCAATCTGATGGGTCTAGTTGAGATGAGATTAACTATTCTTTGAGACAAGTAAACAGGTGCAAGGTTATGGATGTATTTATGCGTTAGGGCAAGAGTTTTAAAGATGATCCGCACTTTCATTGGAAGCCAGTGGTCCTGCCTCCTGGTCTCAGATACATGGTCCCTCTTGGAGATGCCAGTAGCCACCCTGAGGATATTGTTTTGGACCATCTGGCATTTGGAGATGTTTTTGATGGACGCCCGTAAGAAGAGGGCATTGCAGTAGTCCAAGTCCAACCAAGATCCAATTATTGCCCTAGCAATGGTGAGGCAGTTCTGTTCAGACAGAAAAGGTCTTGCTGTGTTGAGCAATTTGAAGTGGTATGCGGAAGTGGACGCAATAGCATTAACCTGCCTCCTCATGGATAGGTTAGAGTCCAGGTATACACCTAGTGTCTTGAGGGCCTGAGATACAGTGATTGGCATGTTATCAATCAAGAAAGAGCTGTATTGTTTGTCCAGTTTACTGAGGGTGGCAAGTGATCCAATTAACATTAGAGGAACATTGCTCAAATAAGCATGCATTTATTGTGAACAAATCTATATGTATTCATATCATACCTCACATGCAATAATGGCACATCTTATTAATGTTCTCGGTCTGCTGTTTTGGATTGTACATTGAAGAATAGTGAGTAATATAATAAACGTGTTCTCGTGCAAGCTATTTAACACACAATATGGAATGTTTTTTTTTTTAATCAATATACAGATTTTGGAAAACAAAAGTGAAATCGCTAATTGTATGTTCGTATGTATATTAATTCATTTTTAATAGTGACAGAGGCATTTCGCAACAATTGGAAATGAAGAAACTGTTTTTTGTATTACAAGCTCTATGGCTTCTTGTACTATCACATTATTCTCTACCAAGTTGCTGCCATTTTGCAATGACACAGCTAAAAAAAATGTGAAATCGGGGAACAAACTGTACATACTGTACATTTATGGCACAAACAGTGTTGCCACCTTCCGCCACATTTCAAAGGAAATGTGCACATCTGAAAGGAACCCAGGCACAGAATGGGAAAAAGAAGTGTGAGGTATTAACCAGATTATCAAAAGTGGAGAAGAGAGAACTAGAGACCCAAGAGCTTTTACCTAATTCTAAAATGGCAATTTTTGGGCATGCATTGGGTTATGTACAGAACGCAGCAGGTGAATGTAAAGTGTGGGTTTACTGCTCAATTCACCACATTAGGCAATCTATGAAACAAGAGTACATTCACACTGCGCATGTGTAACACATTTTTTTTAGATGCGAGGTTGCATGTGTTTTATTGGATTCCAAGTCAGCCTGGCACGTGTTTCAAGCAACTGCTCTTCTTCTAAGGCTTGTATGTTCCTCAATTTCTTCACAGATCCTTTGGTGCTGATGGTAGTAGAAGAACTGTGCTAATGGTTACCTATATATCCTCGCAGTTGCGGTCACAGTGATATCTGAAACAAGCCTTTCGGCCGAATGCAGCGGTGCCAAGGGGATTACCAAACAAGCAAAACAACCGTTTCACACACAGTGAGCCACCAAATAGCTAACACAATATGCACACAGCACAACAGAACAAGAATAAGTGGCCACAAAAGGTGAGCAAACCTGCCACATTTTTTTATTTTCAGTTTCTTGCATCTGTCTTCCAATTGTTTCTTTTGTTCCGCTTTTCTCTTACTAGCTCTAAGATGCCTTTGGGCCATAGATAGCGCATTATAAATATGGTTACATTACATGTAAAAAACAAGGGAAACTAATGTCAGTAAATAATCAATCATCTCATGTACAGCTTGCATGCACAATAAAGTGACACAAAAGTAGTACTGTAACTCATGTAATCAGTATTGTGGCATTGCGGGCAACTGAAGACATGAAAGAAGATATTAGTCTGCAATTGCAGAAGAATTCAGGAAGAAAAGAATGAACAGTATGACAACCAACAAACTGCATTTCAGGTCGGACCAGAAGATCACAGTGGGTCTGCAAATTACTTGCTCTTCTTTAGCTGTGTGCAACAGCCCATGTCTAATGTTCGTGTTGGTCGATTTACAGGTTACAATGGGCCATTGGCAAATGGAGGTTGCATTGGTTTTTATGATACTTTTTAAGTGCATTCCTGGGGAAGGCACATTGACATGACCGTAGGGCTCTCCCTTAACTCCTACATATGCATAGGCCAGCAGCAATACGGCTGCCAATGATTATGTCTTCTGTATGGTGGGTCATCTCTAAACAAATGTGTTACCGCCTGCCAAACTGTTAGGGAGAATTCTCATAAATGGCTAATTTTCCTTAACTTTTGAGTCCCTCAGCAGCTTTGCTGGATTTCTAGGATTTATTTTTTTTCACCTGGTAAGAGTGTGAGCCTTTTTCCCACTCTTACATTTGTGTTTTTACCATTTGTGTGATCTTGGGCTCTGGAACCTCACCTACCCCATGAGCACCATTTTTATGTGTGTTACACAGCACCCTCAGTGCAGTAACACAGGGTTGTCTTTTAGACTTCCCTCTGACTCAATTTTATCTGGAGTATTGGAAAGGGTTAATTCTTATCCCTTTTTGTCTTTGTCTCTAGGAGCACTGTTTCGCTCCCTTAACATTAAGACTTGGCTGGTGGCAGTGGTAACTACCCTAAATTTTCTACAGCGGTTATATTATATAATCATGGTATTGTTTTAGGCTATTATATTAGCCTCGAACATAAACCGGCTTGACCAAATACATTTTATTTTGGCTCCGGCTGGGTTTAGTCGCCATTTCTTTTTGTTAAAGTCTTTCTCGTATCTTCTCTGCGCACCAAACCGCGGACGATTCCTTTGTTCGCTGTCTTTACGCGGGCTTCTGCTAAGAAGCCCTCCTCAAGGCACCTGATAGTCTAGGTAGGCAGGATGTGAGGGAGGGGACTTCGGACCCCTGCCATGGGTTCCCTTGGAAACCCAAGTCGCACTCTTGTCTGATTGGCTAAGGGGACTGGCCTTTCCAGGCCAGCCACCCTGCTGTGAGATTGACAGCCAGGATGTATGAATGGGGGAAAACTGCATAAAAAAGAGGTCTCTGGGACAGGAAAAACAGAGTAGCCACTGGAACGCAAGAACCAATGAGAAACTGGAAGAAGAGGACCCCGACAACGACTGAACCACCCGGTGAAGCCCTGCTGCAGGTCTGAATCTTCAGAATCCTACGACAGATAAGATCCGCTAGGAAACTTCTTCCCTGGAGCTGGTGGGACGAACCAGTTCACCCAAACTGCAAGCCAGGACGCCTCCTCTGGTTGAATTCGCTGTACAGAGCTAAAGCTGGCCGGATAGCCAGGAAGGTCGGACCGTACTTGGGTTTTAAGGAGCGCACCTTTTATTCATTGCTTTGCTCTGCTGCTGGTTTCTTCCATGGGTGGTGCAGGACCCTCCAGTCTTCCTACTTCGTATCAGCCCAACAGTCACTTCAGGAACCGTAAGCCTGCAGGAACCACCAGGAATGTCTGCCGCAGCTACAGCTCCCTCTCCGTTTTAAGTTACTGTGCAAACCTGGTTGCTCGTTTCGTTCATCCGCGAGGAAAGTGTGTGAAATCTTTCTCCAATCCGAGGGCTTGTCCTTCTCCTCTCTTTGAACTAACTTTTCTACCAACCAACCTCGTCCGGAATCTGTGCCACAAACTTTACAGTGAACTACTTTGAACTGTGTGATCTTGAGCAAAAGACTTCTGACCCATTGACTCTGGCCCTAAGCCTTTTCTAGCTAATCTCCTCAGTGTAGCTTCTCTTGTTCAACTGCCCTGAGTACTTACCTGTTGGTTTAATCTTTATTCAAATAACTTTGTCTTTCCCTCCCTTTTAAATTGCTGGAGTGCCATGTTGCTCCCACTTCACTTTGTGAGCTTAACGTGTCTGGAATTTAAGGGAAGTGGTGTGGTGTATTTATGATTGTGACTTTTAGCTTGCTTAGTATAGTGAAATGTTATACAACTGTTGAGTAAATAAATATATATTCTTTCACTTAGAAACCTTGAGTCAGTGTTTGCCTGAATCATAGTAATTGTTGTCCTTTGTGTAACTATTTGATATTGCTCACTTACTCTTGAACTAAGTCTGTCTGCTCTGCTACTGCTACCACTTTAACTATGTAGTACAGGCTTGTACCAAAAGTGAAATTGTACTGTCACTTGTAGTCTTAATTGTGTGTGGTGTTCCCAAAGGGTACTGCATATAATTCTTCCTAACACTGGTGTACAGTGGTGGGATCAAAGTATAGTAATTACACTTAGAGTGCTGCTATTACCTTGGATCAACTATCCACAAGGCTAACATCACTAAAAAGCAAAATTAATCATGTCTAATATGGAAAGCCACAGTCAGGAGACCCTCCTGTGTTACACTGCTGATTATTTAAAAAAAACATGTGCAAAGAAAGAAAACTCTCTGCCAAAGGCAAAAAGACTGGATTGATTGAAAAGTTGTTAAAGAATCCACGTCTAGGGATTAGGTCTGAAATGCCTGACCCCTTAGCCAATGTGGAAAGTATTGAGGATGATAACATGTCTGTTAATGAGGAGTTGGAAGAAGTAGATGTATCTCTTAATGTAGGTCTCTCTGCTCCCTTGCCTGCTCAGCTACCTCAACCCTTGTCCACTTGGACCCCCACAGGCTCCACACTCAGTCCTGAATTCATTGACTAGAGAACATGAGGCTTGAACTGGAATTCAAATGTTTAAATGCACACACTGAACAAAAGCACCAAGAACTTAAGCTCAGAGAAATGGAGTTGAATCATGAACTAGAAATGAAAAGATTGTCTCTTGAAAATGCTTCTCTCCCAGAGTCTTCTAGGTCTTCCAGCCCTAAGAGATCCTGTATTGTTATTGTTATTGTTATTTTGCATTTATATAGCGCCTTATATACCATTGGTATGGTCTGAAGGCGCTGGTAGGTTGAACGCCCTTGGGAACCGAAGTTCATATCAGTAGAGAGAGTAGAGAGAGTCAAAAGGTGCGTGTGAGCACCAGGTATGTGTACAGCTCGTGCAGTATCAGTGTAATAGCTGCTTTCTAGCGGTAGGTGTGGTGGTTGAGAGGTCAGGAGTATGTGTTCGTTCTGGCAGGATTAATCCAGATCGGATGTGGCTGCGTTAGGCCTGAGGAGAACGCCTTGCTGGGGGGGGTGTAGCCAGCAGTGATTATTTAGAATGATGTGGAGTGAGCAGCGAATGTTGATATGAGAACAGTTATACCGAATGGTGTCATAGTATCTCTGTGTTCTAGTTGAGTGGTGATGTAAGGAGAGAGTAAGCGTGTTGGTGAGATATGATGGGTTTCATGCACTTTCAGAGACTTCTAATTCACAGGGAGGCTATTGAGGACACTTCTAAAATCAACTTTTACGGAGAGGCTATTGGGCACATTTCTAAATTTGACTTTTCACAGAGAGGCTATTGAGCACAATTCTGAATGCAACATTTCACAGCTATTAGGTGCACTTCTGAATTCAACTTTCTAAATGTACTTCAAAATTCAACTTTTCACAGAGAAGCTATTGGCTACACTTCTAAATGCAACTTTCTAAATGTACTTCTAAATTCTACTTTTCACAGAGAGGCTATTGGGCACTCTTCTAAATTCTACTTTTCACAGAGAGGCTATTGGGTACACTTCTGAATTCCACTTTTCACAGAGAGGCTATTGGGCACACTTCTGGATTCAACTTTTCCCGGAGAGGCTATTGGGTACACTTTTATATTCTACATTCCACAGAGAGGCTATTGGGCACACTTCTAAATTCAACTTTTCACAGAGAGGCTATTGAGCACAATTCTAAGTGCAACATTTCACAGCTATTGGGTGCACTTCTGAATTCAACTTTCTAAATGTACTTCTAAATTCTACTTTTCACAGAGAGGCTATTGGGCACACTTCTATATTCTACTTTTCACAGAGAGGCTATTGAGCACAATTCTAAGTGCAACATTTCACAGTTATTGGGTGCACTTCTGAATTCAACTTTCTAAATGTACTTCTAAATTCTACTTTTCACAGAGAGGCTATTGGGCACACTTCTATATTCTACTTTTCACAGAGAGGCTATTGGGCACACTTCTAAATTCAACTTTCCATAGAGAAGCTATTGGGTACATTTCTAAATGCAACTTTCTAAATGTACTTCTAAATTCCACTTTTCACAGAGAGGCTATTGGGCACACTTCTGAATTCCACTTTTCACAGAGCGGCTATTGGGCACACTTCTATATTCTACTTTTCACAGAGAGGCTATTGGGCACACTTCTGAATTCAACTTTTTCCGGAGAGGCTATTGGGTACACTTCTATATTCTACTTTCGACAGAGAGGCTATTGGGCACACTACTAAATTCAACATTTCACAGCTATTGGGTGCACTTTTGAATTCAACTTTCTAAATGTATTTCTAAATTCTACTTTTCACAGAGAGGCTATTGGGCACACTTCTATATTCTACTTTCCACAGAGAGGCTATTGGGCACACTTCTAAATTCAACTTTTCACAGAGAAGCTATTGGGTACACTTCTAAATGCAACTTTCTAAATGTACTTCTAAATTCAACTTTCCACAGAGAGGCTATTGGGCACACTTGTGAATTCTACTTTTCAGAGAGGCTATTGGGCATTCTTCTAAGTTCTACTTTTCACAGAGAGGGTATTGGGTACACTTTTGAATTCAACTTTTCACAGAGAGGCTATTGGGCACACTTCTAAATTCAACTTTTCACAGAGAGGCTATTTAGCATTCTTCTAAGTTCTACTTTTCACAGAGAGGGTATTGGGTACACTTGTGAATTCAACTTTTCACAGAGAGGCTATTGGGCACACTTCTAAATTCAACTTTTCACAGAGAGGCTATTGGGCACACTTCTAAATTCAACTGTTCACAGAGAGGCTATTGGGCACACTTCTAAATTCAACTTTCCATAGAGAGGCTATTGGGTACACTTCTAAATGCAACTTTCTAAATGTACTTCTATATTCTACTTTTCACAGAGAGGCTATTGGGCACACTTCTGAATTCAACCTTTCACAGCGAGGCTATTGGGCACACTTCTAAATTCAACTGTTCACAGAGAGGCTATTGGGCACACTTCTAAATTCAACTTTCCATAGAGAGGCTATTGGGTACACTTCTAAATGCAACTTTCTAAATGTACTTCTATATTCTACTTTTCACAGAGAGGCTATTGGGCACACTTCTGAATTCAACTTTTCCCGGAGAGGCTATTGGGTACACTTCTATATTCTACTTTCGACAGAGAGGCTATTGGGCACACTACTAAATTCAACTTTTCACAGAGAGGCTATTGAGCACAATTCTAAATGCAACATTTCACAGCTATTGGGTGCACTTTTGAATTCAACTTTCTAAATGTACTTCTAAATTCTACTTTTCACAGAGATGCTATTGGCCGCATTTCTAGATGCAACTTTTCATAGAGAGGCTATTAGAGATGCCATCTAAGTGCGGCATATGCTAACAATCACATTTCTGCCTAGATGTGGCGCAGGCTAATCAGTGTGGTTCTCCAGGGCAATGGTGCTGGTTAACATTAGACTGCATGCCATTGAAAGGTAAGTGAGAGTGGCAGGAGCTTTCTGGAGTAGGGTAATTGCTCTACTCCCCACCCAAGCCAGCACTTACAGTTTTGTCGGTGTCTGGTGGCTTCCTTGGCTTCCTCTGCGGACACCTGCTGACACTTCCTGGAGCCGCCCTTAGCCGCTGGGGCTGCCGGGCAGAGGGCTGCCCTGGGAGGACCTGTGATGAAGGGCTCACGGCCCAATCAGAGCGGGGGTGGGCGGGTTGGGAGGCGGGAGGGGGGCGGGAAACAGGAAGAGGGTGCGGGGTGGGAGAGGGACGCTCCGAGGGCCTGGGGGCCCAGTCAGCTCCAAAATCGGAGGCATGCCCAAAAGGGCTTCCTTAGCTCGCGTCGGCCGCCTGCACTGAAATGCAGGGGCCGCCGCGAGGAGGGTCGCTAGACCCTTCCAGCTGGGGCTCACGGCCCAATCAGAGCGGGGGTGGGTGGGTTGGGAGGCGGGAGGGGAGCGGGGAGCGGGAAACAGGAAGAGGGTGCGGGGTGGGAGAGGGACGCTCCGAGGGCCTGGGGGCCCAGTCGGCTCCAAAATCGGAGGCATGCCCAAAAGGGCTTCCTTACCTCGCGTCGGCCGCCTGCACTGAAATGCAGGGGCCGCCGCGAGCAGGGTCGCTAGACCCTTCCAGCTGGGGCTCACGGCCCAATCAGAGCGGGGGTGGGCGGGTTGGGAGGCGGGAGGGGAGCGGGAAACAGGAAGAGGGTGCGGGGTGGGAGAGGGACGCTCCGAGGGCCTGGGGGCCCAGTCGGCTCCAAAATCGGAGGCATGCCCAAAAGGGCTTCCTTACCTCGCGTCGGCCGCCTGCACTGAAATGCAGGGGCCGCCGCGAGGAGGGTCGCTAGACCCTTCCAGCTGGGGCTCATGGCCCAATCAGAGCGGGGGTGAGCGGGTTGGGAGGCGGGAGGGGAGCGGGAAACAGGAAGAGGGTGCGGGGTGGGAGAGGGACGCTCCGAGGGCCTGGGGGCCCAGTCGGCTCCAAAATCGGAGGCATGCCCAAAAGGGCTTCCTTACCTCGCGTCGGCCGCCTGCACTGAAATGCAGGGGCCGCCGCGAGGAGGGTCGCTAGACCCTTCCAGCTGGGGCTCACGGCCCAATCAGAGCGGGGGTGGGCGGGTTGGGAGGCGGGAAACAGGAAGAGGGTGCGGGGTGGGAGAGGGACGCTCCGAGGGCCTGGGGGCCCAGTCGGCTCCAAAATCGGAGGCATGCCCAAAAGGGCTTCCTTACCTCGCGTCGGCCGCCTGCACTGAAATGCAGGGGCCGCCGCGAGGAGGGTCGCTAGACCCTTCCAGCTGGGGCTCACGGCCCAATCAGAGCGGGGGTGGGCGGGTTGGGAGGCGGGAGGGGAGCGGGAAACAGGAAGAGGGTGCGGGGTGGGAGAGGGACGCTCCGAGGGCCTGGGGGCCCAGTCGGCTCCAAAATCGGAGGCATGCCCAAAAGGGCTTCCTTACCTCGCGTCGGCCGCCTGCACTGAAATGCAGGGGCCGCCACGAGGAGGGTCGCTAGACCCTTCCAGCTGGGGCTCACGGCCCAATCAGAGCGGGGTTGGGAGGCGGGAGGGGAGCGGGAAACAGGAAGAGGGTGCAGGGTGGGAGAGGGACGCTCTGAGGGCCTGGGGGCCCAGTCGGCTCCAAAATCGGAGGCATGTCCAAAAGGGCTTCCTTACCTCGCGTCGGCCGCCTGCACTGAAATGCAGGGGCCGCCGCGAGGAGGGTCGCTAGACCCTTCCAGCTGGGGCTCACGGCCCAATCAGAGCGGGGGTGGGCGGGTTGGGAGGCGGGAGGGGAGCGGGAAACAGGAAGAGGGTGCGGGGTGGGAGAGGGACGCTCCGAGGGCCTGGGGGCCCAGTCGGCTCCAAAATCGGAGGCATGCCCAAAAGGGCTTCCTTACCTCGCGTCGGCCGCCTGCACTGAAATCTGTATGCCTAAAGAAATTGTGGGTATGTATGAGGTTAAGCTCGATATTTTGGATTGGCTGGCAATGTTTGAATATAACCATAGTATTCAAGGTCTTTCAGGGAATCAATTGCTTCCCTGGCTCTTCTCTAGGCTACCCCCTGTTGCATGTGATGTTGTAATGGAGTTGGGGGAGGTGGATAGGATGGATTATGAGTGTGTGAAGCTAGCTCTAATTGCTAGATTTGGGAAGACCCGTTCCCAGTACCCTAAGAGGTTTAGGACCCTCAAAAAGCATGATGGTACCCCTTGGGCTACATGGGTATGTGAGTGTTTGACAAACTTAGATGGCTGGATTAAGGGTTACAGAGTGAACACTCATGAAGGAATGAGAAATCTTGTAATGTTGGAGACTATTTTTGATGTCTGCTCTCCTGAGTTCAGACAGCACTTGGCTGATTCTAAGAAGAATCACTTGTGTATGAAACACTTGTGTATAGGCGCGTTACAAATACCTTATCATATCATATCATATAGATCCAATGAAGCTAGCTAAGGCTGCTGACTTGTGGGTTGCCAACAGGGCTACTCATAAGGATTCTGGGGCTACTCAGAAAAAGGATGAGGGGAAGCAGCCAAAGAAAAACCACAAAGAGAACTCTAATACCTCCCATTCAGAGGAGGTCCCCAAACATAACCAGGGTAAGCCAAATTGGAAACCAAATAGGGCTAGTGAATCCTCTGGTGTCCAACCAGAGGGAGGTCAGCAGAAACCCCCATTCCAGACAGCATTTGGTAAATGCTATGTTTCTGGGTCAACTGACCATGTCGAAGGATATCCCAGGTGCAAGGGTAAACCTGGAGGGATCAGCACTGCCTCCTTAGCCTTATCCCCAGAGGATGAAGTACAAATGGCTAGTGCCCACTTTAAACTATTTTCTGAAACACCCTTGGGTCTTCAGGCCACTGTATCCTTAGAGTCCATGGGTCTGGGTAAGAACCAGAATATGGATGTGTACAGCTCCATTCCAGAAAACTCTAGAGGGTATTATATGGACAGTGTTCTTGTCAATGGCCAGGATACCCCTGCCAGGAGAGACACTGGGGCCAGCAGAACCATAGTGGATGAAAGCTTTTTCAAGCCTGAGGATGTTGATAAGGCACCCAAAGGTCCCACTAAATTTTCTGGAGGCCCTGTTCAACTGGTTCCAAATTTGCTAGCTCTCATACAGTGTAATAATATGACAGTGAGGATTCCTGTCAGTGTCTAGAATGAGGTGCCTGGGAGATCCCAGTTGGGGAATGATCTAAAAGCTCTAGGAGTAGTATCCAGTACCCCAGGGCCTCCCAGTGAGAGAAAACAGAACCAAACCAAATTGGCTAGAGAGGCAACATTAAGAAACCACTCTGAGCCGGTGGAGACCTCTACAGAGAACCCCACTGCAAGCTCTGGTGTTAGTAAGTTGACCTCTAACCTAGGCAAATCTGAGGCTAGTATAGCAGGGAAATGGGAGCCCCAACCAAACTCCATCATTGCACACCCAGTTGTAAAGTCTTTGACTCCCCCTGCTTCTGAGGAAAAGGTGGATAGACAAATTGGGCTCCTCTCTGGGCCTGTGAGAACTGGTAATTCTCAAAGCTGGTGGAAAACCAGGAAATATAGGTCTAAGGCTAAAAACCTTAAGACAGTTGGATCTTCTACTAAAGACTCCAATGTAAATCCTAATGTTAGGAGAAAAACGTCTAAAATAGGTAAGGTCAGATCTCAGAGGAAGTGGCAGCATGTACCTTGCTTGACCACATCCCCTCCAACCAAGATACCTTAGACCCAACCTGCTCCTGTTTGAGAGGTGGTGAGGAACCATGGAGGCCCCTCTAGATCTAAGGGATCCCTTTCTAAGGACCCCTTGAAAAAGCCTATTGCAGGTTCAGGAGTTGTTACAACTTCTGAGGGACTGATAGATCAGATCCTCTATACATTAAAAAAGAGTGATGCACCTCAACAGGTTTGTTGGTCATATAGTCTACAAATAAAGAATGTCACCACCAAAATGCTGATGGTCTCTCTAGGATGTTTGAGATTCATCCAGGAGTGAATTAAATCATCCTGTCCCTTAGTCTGGCGGGTGGGGGGCAAGTGATAGGGAGAATTCTCATATATGGCTAATTTCCCTTACCTATTGAGTCCCTCAGCAGCTTTGCTGGATTTCTAGGATTTATTTTTCTTCACCTGGTAAGAGTGTGAGCCTTTTTCCCACTCGTACATGTGTGTTGCCATGTGTGTTTTTACCATTTGTGTGATCTTGAGCTCTGGAGCCTCACCTACTCCATGAGCATCATTGTTGTGTGTGTTACACCGCACCCTCAGTGCAGTAACACAGGGTTGTCTTTTAGACTTCCCTCTGACTCCATTTTTTCTGGGACTGACTACTGTCTCCCAGAAATATGCAAAGTTGCCATTAACTTTATGTAGTCTCTTTAAACTACAGACACAGTACACCCATCTTACATGGAGTATTGGAAAGGGTTAATGCTTATCCCTTTTTGTCTGTGCCTCTTGGAGCACTGTTTCGCTCCCTTAACATTAAGACTTGCCTGGTGGCAGTGGTAACTACTCTAACTTTTCTAACAATAACACGGTTATATTATATAACCATGGTATTGTTTTAGGCTATTATATCAGCCTCGAACATAAACCCGCTTGACCAAATACATTTTATTTTCACTCCAGCTGGGTTTAGTCGCCATTTCTTTTTGTTAAAGTCTTTCTCGTGTTCTTCACTGCGCGCCAAACCGGGGATGATTCCTTTGTTCGCTGTCTTCGCGGGCTTCTGCACAGAAGCCCTCCTTAAGGCACCTGATAGTCTGGGTAGGCAGGATGTGAGGGAGGGAACTTCGGACGCCTGCCATGGGTTCCCTTGGTAACCCAAGTCGTAATCTTGTCTGATTGGTTAAGGGGACTGGCCTTGCCAGGCCACCTAGCCTGCTGTGTGATTGACAGCCAGGCTGTATAAATGGGGGAAAACTGCATAGAAGCAGGTCTCTGGGACTGGAAAGACAGAGTAGCCACTGGAACGCAAGAACCAACGAGGAACTGGAAGAAGAGGACCCCGACAACGCATGAACCGCCCGGTGAAGCCCTGCTGCAAGTCCGAATCTTCAGAATCCGACGACAGAGAAGATCCGCTAGGAAACCTCTTCCCTTGAGCTGGTGGGACCAACAAGTTTACCCAAACTGCAAGCCAGGACCCCTGCTCTGGTCGAATTCGCTGTACAGAGCTAAAGCTGGCCGGAAAGCCAGGAAGGTCAGATCCTACTTGGGTTTTAAGGAGTGCACCTTTAATTTGTTGCTTTGCTCTACTCCTGATTTCTTCCTTGGGTGTCTCAAGACCCTCCAGTCTTCCTACTTCATGTCAGCCCGACAGTCGCTTCAGGAACCGTGAGCCTGCAGGAACTACCAGGAACGTCCGCCGCAGCTACAGCTCCCTCTCCGTTTTAAGGTACTGTGCAAACCCGGTTGCTCATTTCGTTCAGCTGCGGGGAAAGTGTGTGAAATCTTTCTCCAATCTAAGGGCTTATCCTTCTCCTCTCTTTGAACTAGCTTTTTTACCAACCAACCTCGTCCGGAATCTGTGCCACGAACTTTACCGCAAACTACTCTGAAATGTGTGATCTTGAGCAAAAGACTTTTGACCCATTGACTTTGGCCCTAAGCCTTTTCTAGCTAATCTCCTCACCGTAGCTTCTCTTGTTAAACTGCCCTGAGTACTTTCCTGTTGGTTTAATCTAATTTCAAATACCTTTGTCTTTCCCTCCCTTTTAAAAATGCTGGAGTGCCATTTTGCTCCCTCTTCATTTTGTGAGTTTAACTTGTCTGGAATTTAAGGGAAGTGGTGTGGTGTATTTATGATTGTGATTTTTAGCTTGCTTAGAATAGTGAAATGTTATACAACTGTTGACTAAATAAATATATTTTCTTTTACTTAGAAACCTTGAGTGGGTGTTTGCCTGAATCATAGTAATTGTTGTCCTTTGTGTAACTATTTGATACTGCTCACTTATTCTTGAGATAAGTCCGGCTGCTCTGCTATCACTTTAACTGTGTAGTACAGGCTTGTACCAAAGGTGAAATTGTACTGTCACTTGTAGTCTTAATTGTGTGTGGTGTTCCCAAAGGATACTGCATATGATTCTGCCTAACAACAACACCCTATAGTTACGCTCCCCGGGTAGAAAATATATTGGTTAGGTTAGTACTTATATTTGGTGGGAACCTCATCTCCTCTGCTCAGATAAGCACTTTTTGGTGTTACTGTATTAGGCAGTCGGCATCCTTACAAGTTTGGTCGTATCTCGGCGATAAATCCGAAATTACATTTACAGCCACTTGATCAGCGGTATTACCGTTGGATTACAAATGGTGGTAGGCGGTGTTCGCCCCCATTAATTAGAGTCCATAGAACTCCATGGAATTATATTGGCCGAATTACCGCTGGTTGTAATTCCGCTGAAATAGCCATTTTTTTGACAGAAAGGTGGCGGATTGAACTTCAGCTCTTAGCTGGAAGTGAACCCTCCACCTCTCTGCCAAGCTAGTAGTTGGGTGGTGCAGTAATTATGTGGTAATGTTATTACTGCTGCATTTTCACCACCCCCCAACTTATAATGAGGCCCAGTATCTCCTACGAGGTGTGACTTCTGGAAGGGAATGATCACCTGTTGCCATAAAGGGAGCGGCTGTATTTGGTGTGGGTGTAATCATTACATTGTATTCACAACGTAGAATTGTTTTGTCAAATGTGTCAATGACATCTACAACAGTCAGCTCATCAGAAGCACCTGGTTCTTCTTCATCGCTATCCAAGGCAGACATATCCTCAATGGGTCTTCCTCCATTTCTAGAATGCTAGTTTACATGTTTCTGCAACTATTGATGACAAACAGGAGAAGATATTATGAATATAATTCCTTATTAGTGGTCACCAAATCACACATGCATCTGTTGCACAACTGCAAAAGTACTCACAAAGTGTATTGCAAGTTTATGACACCCAGCTATAGTTGCCTTTGAGCACGTGGTACCCTAGCAGCAGCCAAGAGTGGACTAGCTTGAGCAATGGAAGACCAGTCCACTGGTAATTGATGCAGTGCAATTACTATTTACATACATGAATTCATATTTCACACAGTGTTAGATATCTGGTTGCGAACTTGCTTTTCCACCGTTGCCTGCATGACATCATGGCACAGCTACGTTGTCTTTGGTACACCTTTTGCATGCTGACAATCTTTTCTACAGTTCATTAGATGATTGCTGAAGGCGTGCACAAGGTAGCATAATGGTGTGCTATCTGAAATTATTTCTCTTGATCAAAAATTACTTCTAATACATGTAATTGATTGATTGATTGATATTTTATTTCTATTGCGCTTGTACACAAGTGTTTCAGAGTGCGACAAGGCAAGGGCGGGGATCTGGGGAGAACAAAACAGCGATCTTACTAGGCCCAGTGACATTGAGAACGCGCAAGTGCATGGGAGAGGGGGGAGGGGAAAAGTGCATGGAAGGCAGAGAGGTGGAAAGTGTGAAGCAGAGGAGAAAAATAACAATAAATAAATAATGAAGGCAACAAACAGTGGTAATGCAGCCAGCAATTTGCAAGTGCTAGGTTTAAGACAGCAGACAGGGTAGGTCTGATAAGTGCAGGAAGAAAAAGGGGGGGGGCTGTATGGGTACAGATACAGACCCCAGTGCAAGGGGTGGCCCGGAGGCAGTGCAGGATGGTGGCAGGATGAGCAGGTACCTGGACCCAAAAGACAGAGGGTGGCCAGGTGCACGGTGCCAAGAGAGAACAGATAAGCAGGGGAGAGGGGGAGCGAAGGCAGAAGAAAAGAGGAAGGTCTTGAGGTGCTTCCAGAACCGGAGATGGTTCTTCTCAAGTTTTAGAGTGGCAGGGAGGCTGTTCCAGAGGGAGGCCCCAGCCGAAGACAGAAATCTACCCCAGCTCGTTTCTTAGAAAAACGACTGACCCTGAGTGAGTTGGAGTTAGAGGAGCGAAGAGCTCGAGAGGGGAGTGTTAGGGAGAATTCTCTGTTTAGGCTGAATTTCCTAACCTAGTGAGTCCCCCAGCAGCTTTGCTGGATTTTTGGGGTTTATTTTTTTCTCCTGCCAAGAGTGAGACTCTTTTACCCTCACTCTTGGACATGATTTGAGTGTGTTTCTTTGAATCTAGAAGTGTTTAATGGGCTATGGGGTCTTTTACTCCATAGGGTTTCATGTGTTTTTGTGATGTGTGTTACACAGCACCCTCAGTGCAGTGACACAGGGGTGTGTTAGTGACCCCCCAGTATAGACTCCATACCCTGGGACTGACTACTGTCTCCCAGGGCATGTAGAGTCACCATTGACTTTACTAGTCTTAAATTCTGAACATAACCAGTGCAAACCATCATATTGTGGACGTACTGGCTGGGACAATTCGATTGCCCCAGGGTCTGTTAGTCGAGGGGGCACGTCTCCGTCCCCCCGGATCAAGTTTTGGCTGGTGGCAGTGGATACTACATTTTATATTCAACCGCGAATATTTTCCTATGGGATTTCCCATTGTTTTAGGCTACTACCTTTATTTAATTATTTACGGTAGCCTCGAACATACCGCCGGTTTATTTAATTAATATTAATTCTCCGGTTGGTATTTTTTGCCAAAACTTGATTCTAAAATGGCGTTTGTGTTCTCTTCTGTGACTCCAACCCAAGTCGAGCCCTTTGTTCCACTTTTTGGCGGGCTTCTCCACAGAAGCCCTCCAAAGTGGTGCCACTCTGTCTGGGGTACTTAGGAGGGGTGATGGGGAATTTAGGCACCCTGGACTGAGTTGCCTAGGCAACTCAAGTCGCACTCCATCCTGATTGGCCCAAGTGGTGAGCCGGCAGGCTCACCACTTAGCATGTTTGAGTGACAGCTAGGCTGAGTGAATGGGGGTTTGCTGCATGAAAGCAGGGTTTTGGGGACTGGAACTTCAGAAGTCGCCACAGGACCTAAGAATCTGATGAGGGAGAAGCTGAGCCGACCTGCCACGACACCACCACTGGTGGAGCCCTGCTGGACTGCCTCACCACTTTTCCCAACGATAGAGGAGATCTCCCGCCGGATAGTCTTCTTCCTTTGACTAGTGGAGATAACCAGTTTCACCGTCTTTTCGCTTTCCCGACGTACCTGGTGGCCACCTTGCCCGTGCCAAGCACCCCGGCAACCGGGATACCACATTTTACCACGACCACGAAACCAAGGTAACACCTTTAACCGGAAAACTCAGCGGCTGGTTTCTTCCCTGGTAGTGCAACGACCTTCATCTTTCCTCCAAGTCGAGATCTTATCTTCCCCTGGACGACGACACAACTTGCACCCACTACCAGGAACAACTGCCACCGCTGGAGGATCCTTCCCACTTAAGGTACCGTGTCCTGCCTGGTTTCCCTTGCTACCGACTGTACGGGGTAGATTTAGCACCCAGCTTTCGAACCTGGGTTAGCCTGGGACACCTTGGGTAAACTTTTCTAAGCATCTCTAAACTCTTTTTGAACCCTCTGCAAGACTTTCTAAGCCTAGTGTAACTGTGTGATCTTGGGCGCATTTGTGCTCTGCTCCCTCTAAGAGTGGGCCCAGCCTTTGGACTTTGGCTCACCAGTGACATTTTTGCTCTCTGCCTTGCTAACAGTGTTCCTGAATCATAGAGTGGTGTACCTCTTCATATTCTGTCTTTTTCCCTCCCTTTCTCACAAACTTATTAGAGTGCAATCTAGTTAAGCGCTCACCTCTGTATGAAAATAAGTGGTGTTTTACTGTGATTTATCTAATAGGGAAAAAGGGGTGTATATATCATAATAATAACTGTGTTTAGAATATTTTACAATAAGAGTGCTGGAGTGTTTCAACTGTGTGTTTTTAAATAAATAATTATATACTTTGATACCAAAGCTCTGGTCAGTGTTTGCTTGTATTATTGTATCTGAGTGCCTATTGAGTATATTTTGCATACTGCCTAACTCTTCTTGAGGGAAGTCTGACTGCTCAGCCACAGCTACCAGGTAAATCCGGATGGTACAGACTGCTACCAAGTGGGTTTACTGCCAACACCTGTAGTCTTAAAACTTTTGCAGTGTTCCCTAAGGGAACTGCACAGGTTTCTGCCTAACACTGGTGTACAGCGGTGGGATTTGTATTGAGTATACACTTTACAGTGCTTGAGTATACCTTAGTGCAACTAACCACAAAGCTTAGCACTGAAAAAGTAATCTTTCTAACATGTCAACTATGGAAACTTATAGTCAGGAGTCCCTTGCTACAAAAACTGCTGATTGTTTAAGAGTATTGTGTAGGCATAAGAACCTCCTGACTAAAGGCAAGAAAATGGAGTTAATAGAAAGGTTGTTAGCTAACCAAAGTCTGGATGATGGGTCTGAGGAACCTAACATGCCAGAAAATGTAGATAACAGTATAGAAATTGATATTGATCCAAATGTTGATAATCTTGAGGAAGAGTCACAAGAGGAGGGTGAGGCTGCTGTGACTGTCCCCCCTAGGCCTCTGTCTGCTCTACCTGCTGTACCTACTGAGCCTTTACTAAGTCCCACACTAAGTCCTCAATATCTCGAATTAGAGAAAATGAAACTTGAACTAGAGTTCAAGAGACTGAATACTCTGGCTGAACAGAGACATCAGGAAATGAATCAAGAACTAAGGCTAAGGGAAATGGAGCTCAAGCATGAGCTAGAAATGAAGAAATGATCTGTCGAAAATGCTTCTCTCTCTGGCTCCTCTAGAAGTTCCAGTCCTAAAAGTCTCCGGATGCCTAAAGAATTGGTTGGTATGTATGAGCGTAAGTTGGATGTGTTGGATTGGTTGTCTCTGTTTGAATATAATCATGGGCTGCAGAACATCACAGGAAATAACTTACTCACCTGGTTGTTCTCTAGGCTTCCCCCTGTTGCAACTGATGTGGTAATGGAGTTGGGGGAGGAGGATAGGAAAGAGTATGAATGTGTAAAACTAGCTTTGATAGCTAGGTTTGGGAAGACCCCTTCCCAGTATTTTAAGAGGTTTAGAAACCTCAAAAAGCATGATGGTACCCCTTGGGCTACCTGGGTGAGTGAAGGGTTGAAAAACTTAGAGGGCTGGATTAAGGGTTACAAAGTGAACACTTATGAAGGTATGAAGAATCTTTTTATGTTGGAGTCAATTTATGATGCCTGCTCTCCTGAGCTCAGACAGCACTTGGCTGATTCAAAGGAATTAGATTCCCGAAATCTAGCTAAGGCTGCTGACTTGTGGGTTGCCAACAGGGCCACTCACAAGGATTCTGGGGTAACTCAGAAAAAGGATGAGGGGAAACAGCCTAAGAAGGACTCCAAAGAGAATTCTAATACTGCAAATTCCAAAGATGGCCCCGAACAAAACCAGAAGGGTAAGCCACCAGGGAAACCACAGCAGAATAGTGTCTCCTCTGGTGCCAAACCAGAGGGAGGTCAGAACAAGCCTCCATTCCAGAAGGCATTTGGAAAATGCTTTGTTTGGGGCTCTACTGACCATGTGAAAGGAGATCCCAGATGCAAGGGTAAACCTTCAGGGATCCAACTTGCCTCCTTAGCCTTCACTCCAGAAGAGGAAGTCCCAATGGCAAGTGGAATCTTTCTACTGCTGCCTGATGAACCCATTGGAGTCTCAGCCAGTGTTTCTTTAGTCTCTCTGGGGTTGTAGGGACAACAGAATTTAGATGTGTATAATTCTATCCCAGATAATACTAAAGAGTATTATTAAGAGAGTGTCCAGGTGAATGGTCAGGAGACTCCTGCCATTAGAGACACTGGGGCCAGCATAACTGTGGTGGATGAATCATTTTTCAAGGCAGAGGATGTTGCTAAGGCACCCAAATGCCTCACCAAGTTAGCTGGAGGGCCTGTGCAGATGGGTCCCCAGTTACCAGTTCTCATCCAGTGTAATGATATGGCTGTAAAAATACCTGTCAGTGTACAATGTTAAGTGCCAGGTAGGGTTCTGTTGGGTAATGACCTAAAAGCTCTTGGAGTTGTGTCACATACCCCCAGACCACCTAGTAAAAGGTTACAGGAGCTCACAAAACCTGCAAGGGAGAAAACCCTGAGAGGGTTATCTCAGGAGATGATGACAGAGATCACTCCTTTACCACTAGAGCAACTCACTGCAGTAACTACCAGATCAGGAGCAAAGGGGCAACCCAAGAATCCTAGGAAGAAGTCAGCAGCAAGCACTCCAGTGATTCCAACAGTTACACCTGTAACTCCACCTCCAGCTGAGGCTGAGAGGGAGGTACAACCCTGTATGGTTGAACTAGACTCTGAAGAAGAGCTAGTGGGAGGCCAAGAACCTATTGGAGATCTAGACCCTGAGGACCATCCTGAGCTGCAGTTTTTACTGGCAGAAGGTGGACCCAGCAGGGCAGCTTTCTATAAGGGACAAAGAGAATGTCCAACTCTGGAGGGTCTCCGCCAACAGGCAGCTGCTCAGGCTGATGGGCAAGAGCCTGCGAAGTATACGTTGCACTGGGAAGATGGCCTCTTCTACAGTGAACCAACTGAGTCTGAACCTGGAGACTACAAACCCCTTTTAGTACCTCAAGAAAACAGACAGTAGTTCTTGCACTTAGCCCACGAGATTCCTTTGGCTGGTCACTTGAGTTTCAAGAAGACCAAGGAAAGGATGTCACTCTACTTCTACTGGCCAAAAATGGGGGCCGAAGTAGATAAGTTCTGCAAGAGCTGCCACACCGGCCAAACTTCTGGTAAGGTTGGCGCCAAGAATGTGGCAACATTAGTGCCTCTCCCAGTTGTGGGAGTCCCATTTGAGAGGGTAGGGATTGACATTGTTGGTCCCCTTGATCCCCCTACCTCCTCAGGCAACAGGTTTATCCTTGTTGTAGTAGACCATGCTACTAGATACCCTGAGGCAATACCTATGAGAACTGTTACAGCTCCGGCAGTGGTTAAGTCCCTCCTTGGTATTTTTACAGGGGTTGGGTTTCCTAAGGAAGTAATATCCGACAGGGGGTCAAACTTTATGTCCCACTACATGAAAGCCATGTGGAAAACCTGTGGAGTTACTTACAAGTTCTCAACTGCCTACCACCCCCAAACCAATGGGCTGGTGGAAAGCATGATAGGTGCTTTAGAGGAACCTCTGAAAAGAAAGTGGGACCTTCTACTGCCATGCCTTCTCTTTGCTTATGGAGAAGTCCCTCAGGAGGGAGTAGGTTATTCTCCCTTTGAACTTCTCTATGGCCATCCGGTCAGAGGTCCATTGGCCCTGATTAAGGAGGGGTTGGAAGGCGCTCCTCCCCTCAAGCCAGTCAGAGTGACTGACTATGTGATAGGTCTCCGAAGGAGAATGTCACACATTATGGCAGACGCTAGTGATAACCTGAAAGCTGGACAAGCTTTGGTCAAGCATTGGCATGATCAAAAGGCTAACATGTTTGAGTTCACTAAAGACCAGCTAGTTCTCGTTATGCTCCCAACAAGGCAGAGAGCCTTGCAAGACAAATGGATGGGACCCTTCAAAGTTGTGGGAAAACTTGGAGAGTCAACTATCTGGTGGATCTGGGCAGACCCAGGGAAGCTCCTAGAGTCTTCCACACCAACTGACAGAAAGCGTACATCTCCAGACCTGAAGTAGGCGCCTTGCTCCTAGCTTCAGCAGCAGAGGAAGAAGAGAGTGAGTCTCTCCCTGATCTCCTCAGAGGTGTACCTTTAGATGAAAACATTGAAGGAGTCAATCTCTCTTCAGATCTGACACCTGAGCAACAAGAGGAGTGCAAATCTATTTTAAATCAGTTTGCCTCCCTGTTCTCACTCTCACCAGGCTTGACCCCTTGGGGACAGCACGAGATACTCACTGTCAACTGTCTGCCAGTCAAAAGCAGAGGATACCGAATGTCAGAAAATATGAGAACCCATATCAAGGGGGAGGTCAAGAAGATGCTTGATCTCGGGGTAATAGAACCCTCTACCAGTCCATGGTCTAGCCCAGTTGTGTTAGTACCAAAGGCAGGATCCAAAGACTTGAGATTCTGTGTGGACTATAGAGCTCTTAATGCAGTCACCAATACTGATGCCCACCCTTTCCCCAGGACAGATGAGTTGGTGGATAAACTTGGTGCAGCCAAGTACCTCAGCACATGTGACCTTATGTCAGGCTATTGGCAAATAGCCTTGACAGACCATGCCAAGGAGAAAACTTCATTTTCCACCCCAGTTGGCTTGTACCAATTTAAGGTCATGCCTTTTGGATTAAAAAATGCACCTGCTACATTCCAAAGGATGGTGAACCAAGTTCTAGCTGGGATGGAGGACTTCTGCATGGCATACTTGGATGACATTGCAGTCTTCAGCCACTCCTGGGAGGATCATGTGAACCACCTAGGACATGTTTTGCAGGGTCTTGGACAGGCCAATTTGACTATCAAGGCAAGCAAATGCCAGATAGGTCAAAGGAAGGTGTTCTACCTTGGGCATGAGATAGGAGGTGGAGAAATAAGGCCTTTGCTCAGCAAGATTGAAGCTGTGCAAAATTGGACAACACCTACTACTCAAACCCAAGTGAGAGCCTTCCTATGCCTCACTGGGTACTACAGGAATTTCATTGAGAACTATGGGACCATAGCTTCTCCACTGAATGTAATCTCCTCTCCAAAATTCCCTAAAAAGGTCAAATGGAATGAGGAGTGCAATCAGGCCTTTGAAAAACTGAAGAAAGCTCTTTGCCAAGCTCCAGTATTGAGAGCTCCTGACTACCACCAAACTTTCATTGTACAAACTGATGCTTCCAATGTAGGTATAGGTGCAGTTCTAAGCCAACTGGATGAGAAGGGTAGGGAGCACCCCATTTGCTTCATCAGCCGTAAGCTGAAGGATCCTGAGACAAGGTGGGCAACAATAGAACGAGAATGCTTTGCTATTGTGTGGGCACTGAAGAAGTTTAGGCCATACTTGTATGGTTCTACTTTTGTCATTCAGACTGACCACAAACCCTTGTGATGGTTAATGCAAATGAAGGGGGAAATCCAAAACTATTGAGATGGTCAATCTGCCTGCAAGGGTTTGATTTCACCATTGAGCACAGGTCAGGGTGTCACCATCAAAATGCTGATGGACTCTCTAGGATGTATGTCATCGACTAGAGGTATGAGGTTCATCCAGGAGTGGATTAAATACTCCTGTCCCTTAGTCTAGGGGGGGCGAGTGTTAGGGAGAATTCTCTGTTTAGGCTGAACTTCCTAACCTAGTGAGTCCCCCAGCAGCTTTGCCGGATTTTTGGGGTTTATTTTTTTCTCCTGCCAAGAGTGAGACTCTTTTACCCTCACTCTTGGACATGATTTGAGTGTGTTTCTTTGAATCTAGAAGTGTTTAATGGGATATGGGGTCTTTTACTCCATAGGGTTTCATGTGTTTTTGTGATGTGTGTTACACAGCACCCTCAGTGCAGTGACACAGAGGTGTCTTAGTGACCCCCCAGTATAGACTCCATACCCTGGGACTGACTACTGTCTCCCAGGGCATGTAAAGTCACCATTGACTTTACTAGTCTTAAATTCTGAACAGAACCAGTACAAACCATCATATTGTGGACATACTGGCTGGGGCAATTCGATTGCCCCAGGGTCTGTTAGTCGAGGGGGCACGGCTCCACCCCCCCTGATCGAGTTTTGGCTGGTGGCAGTGGATACTAAATTTTATATTCAACTGCGAATATTTTCCTGTGGGATTTCCCATTGTTTTAGGCTACTACCTTTATTTAATTATTTACGGTAGCCTCGAACATACTGCCGGTTTATTTAATTTATATTAATTCTCCGGTTGGTATTTTTTGCCAAAACTTGATTCTAAAATGGCGTTTGTGTTCTCTTCTGTGACTCCAACCCAAGTCGAGCCCTTTGTTCCACTTTTTGGCGGGCTTCTCCACAGAAGCCCTCCAAAGTGGTGCCACTCTGCCTGGGGTACTTAGGAGGGGTGGACAGGGATTTAGGCACCCTGGACTGAGTTGCCTCGGCAACTCAAGTCGCACTCCATCCTGGCCGGCTCACCACTTAGCCTGTTTGAGTGAAAGCTAGGCTGAGTGAATGGGGGTTTGCTGCATAAAAGCAGGGCTTTGGGAACTTCAGAAGTCGCCACAGGACCTAAGAATCCGACGAGGGAGAAGCTGAGCCAACCTGCCACGACACCACCACCGGTGGAGCCCTGCTGGACTGCATCACCACTTTTCCCAACGACAGAGGAGATCTCCCGCCGGAGAGTCTTCTTCCTTTGACTGGTGGGGATAACCAGTTTCACTGTCTTTTCGCTTTCCGGACGTACCTGATGGCCGCCTTGCCCATGCCAAGCACCCCGGCAACCGGGATACCACGTTTTACCACGACCGCGAAACCAAGGTACCACCTTTAACCGGAAAACTCTGCAGCTGGTTTCTTCCCTGGTAGTGCAACGACCTTCATCTTTCCTCCAAGTCGAGATCTTCTCTTCCCCTGGACGATGACGCAACTTGCACCCACTACCAGGAACAACTGCCACCGCTGGAGGATCCTTCCCACTTAAGGTACCGTGTCCCGCCTGGCTTCCCTTGCTACCGACTGTACGGGGTAGATTTAGCCCTCGGCTTTCGAACCTGGGTTAGCCTGGGACACCTTGGGTAAACTTTTCTAAGCCTCTCTAAACTCTTTTTGAACCCTCTGCAAGACTTTCTAAGCCTAGTGTAACTGTGTGATCTTGGGCGCATTTGTGCTCTGCTGCCTCTAAGAGTGGGCCCAGCCTTTGGACTTTGGCTCACCAGTGACATTTTTGCTCTCTGCCTTGCTAACAGTGTTCCTGAATCATAGAGTGGTGTACCTCTTCATATTCTGTCTTTTTCCCTCCCTTTCTCACAAACTTATTAGAGTGCAATCTAGTTAAGCGCTCACCTCTGTATGAAAATAAGTGGTGTTTTACTGTGATTTATCTAATAGGGAAAAAGGGGTGTATATATCATAATAGTAACTGTGTTTAGAATATTTTACAATAAGAGTGCTGGAGTGTTTCAACTGTGTGTTTTTAAATAAATAATTATATACTTTGATACCAAAGCTCTGGTCAGTGTTTGCTTGTATTATTGTATCTGAGTGCGTATTGAGTATACTTTGCATACTGCCTAACTCTTCTTCAGGGAAGTCTGACTGCTCAGCCACAGCTACCAGGTAAATCTGGGTGGTACAGACTGCTACCAAGTGGGTTTACTGCCAACACCTGTAGTCTTAAATCTTTTGCAGTGTTCCCTAAGGGAACTGCACAGGTTTCTGCCTAACAGGGAGGTATTTGCGGAGGTATTGTGGAATTCTTTTTTTGAATCTGCTCGATTTTCTCGACATGCATCTAGAATGACAAAATGCTGTAAAAACTAGAAGGGCTCCAATTCTGTTCATAATCTAGGTCTATGCCTACCATCTGGATAATTTCTGATTGCCGAGCTATACTGTGCATTGAAGTATTTTACTGTGTTCAGCCCCTCAAAAATGATCTATCTGGAGACCTAACGCTGTATCTTCAACTAATAGTTACCTGTTGTGTCAATGTTTTTTCTGTCTGCTGTGTCCACTAGAGAAATTCTGATGTGTTCTTTATCATGTTCTGTTGTAGTGGTTTGACTATCTCTGCAAAATCAATATCCATTGCTTCCAGTAGGCTACCATTCACTGTAATGCTCATCTGCTTGAGCTTCAGAGCATTAGTAAGAGTGTATACTGCTGCTTTCATGGATGTTGCTATAAACCTGTGTCCTAATATAATGTTGTGTCCCAAATAATTGACTTCTTCTCTCGAAATAACTGCAGCCTCTGTTTTGATGCATTGTGTCTTTTATTTGCTAGTACAGTTAAAAGATCCTGATACTATTGCGTACATGCATCTACATATTGTACAAACCCATGATTTTAGGGTTAATTTAATGTCACCTAAATATTTCTTGTGTTGCTGTGAAAATAGTTTTAATGATTCTGTATACCCCTGAAGAAGCCTCATCAAAGCATACTGAATTTCACTATAGTAAATTGTCAATAGGAACTGGCTTTCTGGATGTATTGAGATGGAGATAAAAGCAGAGATCAGATCTGCTGCAGTGGAGGGTGACATAGTTGTACAGGACATAATAATTGCAGGATTGGGCACCATGGGAAAATCAGGAATGACTACAGAGTTTACAGCTCTCAGATCATGAGCAAATCTATAATTGTTTCTCTGTGAAAAACTGAAAACATTGAGATGTCGATGTTAGGGAGATTTCTCACACAATTGCTTAATTCCCTTTACCTTAGAGCCCTCCAGCTCTTTTGCTATATTTTGGGGCTTAGCACTTTTCATTTTCAATGTGTTTTACTTTTATGTTCTTTGGTTATGGAGTTTTTAAAACAAACTCCATGGCATCATCTTGTTCTGTGTGTAACACAGCACCTTTAGTGCAGTGACACAGGGTTGTCTTTTCAGGCTTCCCACTTTAAACTCCATTTTCAGGGACTGACTTCTGTCTCCCAGAACATGTAAAGTGACCATAAACTTTACTAGTCTTTTTTAAATTAACATACCCAGTACACCATATCTTCCAATAGATACTGGAGGGGTTAATAGTTATCCCCTTTTGTCTGATTCTCATGGAACATTAGTATGTTCCCCTTTCTCTAAGATTTGGCTGTTGGCACTGGTATCTACCATTTTTATTCTACCGCAGACTATGGAAATAGCCTTGTTACCATTTGAGGCTATGGTGGTAGCCTCAAACTCAAACCCAGTAATCCATTTTTATTTTAATTTGGTCCCGGTCGAGTTCTTTTGCCATATCTTTTTGTGAAGGTCTTTCTAGTTTTTTGCTCTACGTGCCAAACCATGTTTGGTTCCTTTGTTCGCTGTCCTTTGCGGGCTTCTGCACAGAAGTACTCCTTAGGCACCTGAGTGTCTGGGTGGACAGGATGTGAGGGAGGGGTTTCAAGCCCCCTGCACAGGGTCTCCTTGGAGACCCAAGTCACACTCTTGTTTGATTGGCTAGGTAGCTGCCTCCCAGGACAGCCACCCTGCTGTGTGATTGACAGCAAGGCTGTGTGAATGGGGGATTTGTTGCATAAAAAGCCAGTCTCTGGTACTGGAAGGCAGAGTCACCACTGGAATGAGAGAACCAATGAGAAGCTGAATGAAGACGACTGCTGCAACTACTGGACAACCGGTGAAGCCCTGCTGCAGGTCCAAATCGCCTGAAACTTCGACGACAGAGGAGATCTGCAAGGAATCTTCTTCCCTTGAGCTTGGTGGGAACAACTAGCTCACCAAACACCAGACACCGGTCCTCATCCTGGTCGAATTTATTGTGCATCACTGTAGTAGATCGGATAGACAGTGGGAAGAGAACCGGTTTGAGTTTTAAGGAGCGCACCTTTTATTTGTCGTTTTGCTCCGCTGCTGGCTTCTTCCCTGGGGAGTGCAGGACCCTCCAGCCATCCTCCTTCTTGTCACCACGACTGAAGCTTCAGGAACCGTGAGCCTGCCGGAACTGCCAGGAACAACTGCCTCAGCTACAGAATTCTTCTTCTTTTAAGGTACTGTGAATATTCAGTCCTTCTTTGCGTCCGACCGCAATGAAGGCGCAGGAAATATGATGCCTCTACGAAGGCTTGTCCTTCTCTTCTCCTTTCAGTAACTTTTCCTCCGACCAACTTCATTTTGAACTCTTGGCAAAGACTTAACCGCAAACTACTTTGAACTGTGTGATCCTCTGCAAATGATCTGCACCATTAACAGTGGCCCAGACCTATTGACTTGAATCCTAGTTGTAGTAGCCTTTTCTAAATTACCCTGCCTACAACTTGTTGGTGTTGTTGATTTTTGATAACCTTGTCTTGCCTCCCCTTTTAAATTGCTGGAGTGCCATTTTGCTCACACTTCATTTTGAGCTTAACTTGTCCAGAATTGATTGGGTGTTGTTGTAGTATATTAAGACTGTGATTTTCTGCTGTTTTTGATAGTGAACCGTTTTTTAAAGGAGGGTGTACATAAATGTATATTCTTTTACTCAGAGACCTTGAATCAGTGTTTGTTTGAACCATAGTAACTTTTGTCCTTTGTGTAATCTCTGGTACTGCTCACATTACTCTTGAGATAAGTCTGGATGCTCAGCCACCACTACCACTTTACTGTGTAGTACAGGCTTGTACCAAAGGTGAAATTGTACTTACACTTGTAGTCTTAATTGTGTGTGGAGTTCCCAAAGGGTACTGCATATGATTCTGCCTAACAGTCGATACCTAAGACTACTACTAAGGTCTACCAGTCTGCAAACAACTTCTGATGCACTGAAACTTTGTAGAGGCTCAATTGAGAGCAATATAGTTTTCACAGTAAAAAATTACTACACACCAGGGCTTATCTCCACTGCGCTAACCAACTTAAAACATATGGGTTCTGATATTCCTAATAATTAACCTTCTTTCATTGTGTAATTAGGCAGCATTGGTTCCAGATAATGGCTTACGGCCCACACAAAGTCTTTAAACTAAACAAAACACACAAATGATATCTGTCATGTGCTCCATACACCAAAATTCTCTAATATGAACACTTTTTCGCTTGTGTAATCAGCTATTCTTTAATTGCTTATTCAAAAATCATATTCAGCCATCACCAACACGTGATTTGTCCTTTAACACAATGGTCTTCTTCGGGGCTTAGATATTTCAACTAAACATTACAAATGACCATTTGTGCATGTTATACAGAGATAAAGAATACACATTCACATTAATGATATACAGACCGATTATCAACCAGAGATGTGTCACGTTAAAGAGGGTAACATTAGCAGATTAAAAATGAAAAAATACAAAAATATACATGAGACATATTAAACTGAGATAAAAAAAGAAGAGAAAAAAAACTACTTGTAACCAATGTCAATCCCTACATAATCAATATTTTACAAAACTCAATGTCATCTAATATTTGTATTGTACTATTTGTGCATCTGACAGGCATTCCTTTCCAAAAGTAGCATTACGTTCACAAGTGTGTTCACCACCAACACTCTTAAAACGTAAATATAAAATGTTTATCAAAATATTAAGTGAATCTACCCTATTCGTGTCTGAACCCAATTAGTTTCACTCAAATTCTGGACCCTATCAATTACTGTTAAGCTGTCCACGGTCACTGCTTCCAAATGCTTCTTATTCTTGTAATCTATAACACTCTCCAGCACTCAGTTCAATCTGACCGAAAACACAATATGGTAAATAATATAGGCCTCTCATTTATATCCATCATGCCTCTGCATTTCTCAAAAGTAGCAGAACTCTTACCTACAAAATTTAAACATTGAGGAGATGTTCTGCATATTCCAAATTCCAAATTCGTCCAGAGGCTCAATACAACTTCCTTTGACCTATTCAAAACATAGAACAGCCTGTTGTCTTTTGTCCTATTTATGTTCACAATGTCCATATACAATAAAATCTTGTAGATCGGGGGTAATTAATTATTAAAGTCCCTGCAATTAATTATGGTTTCCACTGCAAAACTTATTTGGTGTCTAGGGATGATTCTGTATTCTGACAGAGGACACTCTGTTAGAAGTACAGTAGACGTTGAAGTTCACTTTACACAACAGATCTCTTCTCAACAAGTCAATGGGTTCAGAGGGACTAAGAAGGAGAGCATGCATATCAGTAACTAGTCCAAAAGAAACATATGCTGTTTCAGAAACAGGCCGTGGTATAGGGATGTTAGAGAAAAACACTGCATTTATTTTTTTCAGAGGACAGAATAATGTCTGAGGAAAATCAGATTTAATAGCTAACTGACTGGCTCCAGTATCAATTAAACAAGAAACTTCTTTCCCATCGTCATTACACTGCAAATGAAGCCTGATCTACTGGTATTCAGGTTATATTGCATGGAAGACAGTCCAATTTACAATGCATTTAAATGAAGGCTCAACATTCACACATCTGACCATCTGTTTTTATTTCTTCAGGTATGGTCTGACAATGAATCCTTGGCAATAGATATGGTCCAAGGCAGATGACTTCCTAGTTGGAATATAAATATGAGGTAAGAAACCCTGTACCTTTAGGATAGCTCAGAAATGTTGTCAGGAGAGTGGCTTAGGAAGTCGTGTAGGTCATGTTTCATTCATAGTGCAGGCGTTGGGGTTGCCTTAATCTTCCTAGCAGTAGGTTCCTGCTTCCATCTTACCCACCCAAAAGATTGTGCAAAATATAGAAAGCCAGAAAGAAAGCGGATTGGAAAGAAAAGACAGAGCAGAAGGAGGCAAAGGAGAGAAGGTAGGATTATGCATAAAGATGGAAGAAGAGTACAACATGGAAGAGCAAAAATCACGAAAAAGCTGATGATAGTACACCCTTGCAGATTGATTTTTATCACCAGCGTTCCACATGTGCTTGTGACTTCCTTACCACTAGAGGCTGGATTATGCAGACAATCTATATGCTGGCAATCTTCACACAAAGAGAATATGCATGCTTTGCTCATCTGCAGTGAGTATGCAAACGGAAGAATCTTTAAAAATAGATTTGTAGCAGAGAATCAATCATATCCGACCTGGTTAAACTAGATAGTGCATGCATTGGGTTCCTTCTGTGTGTCCTTGAGTGGACATCAAAAGCAGGGAAATTCCTGAGTGGCACTGGCTGTGTTTTCTGGAATCTGTGCACACGATTGCAGCCCAAATGACTGTCCTATTCTGCAATGGTCACTCACAGTGCTCCATGTTAGTTGGCAACATGCCTTCATGTGAGATGGGACTCAGGGACCAGTAAGCCACATGGCCATTCCCTCTCTCTCTCTTTGCATCTCAGGGAGAGACACATCAGCACAACAGCCATTTTTAGCTTGCCTCATGGGATTTCCAAAAACAAAAAGTCCTGAAGTAGGGTTAAACTAAACCAGTGCATACAAATAGAATACAACCAAGAACAAACACGTCCAATTGCCCTAGATCATATGGTGTAGGCTGTGAGATAGTATGAAAAACTATTATGAAAAAAAAAACTTTAATCCCAAAATCTTCCCAAAAAATATGGATCCAAAGCATGCTCATGTCCAGACAGTTTGCCTAGTCTACATATGGTCATTCAGCTCAATATGCAATGTGTGCCAATAGTCATTCACATTTTTATGACAATGTTTAAAGCAAAATGTTAAACACTAAGACAACGTAGAATAAAAACTCTAGAAAACCTGGACTCCTGTCCAGTGCACATCCGCACCGTACTATGAGAATATTTGTTAGACAAAATTTTCGGAGCATACTGAAAAAGCACATGTTATCTCATACACATGTTAGCAACACACCATTTTGTAATGCACACTCTTGTACATGAACAGATCAGTGCTAAATTCCAGCTCTAGAATAACAAAATCTCAATGACACTCTACTAACTGAAACAGTACAAGAAATCCAGTGACAAATACACAACATACCAAATAAATATTTTGGTGCTGAAATACAACTAGAAAACCAAAACTAACTCACAACATAGCAATCAATAATTCCTAACAATTACCTTTCTGTGTAACAAATACAAAACATTGTAACATTTCAAACTGTATCTGTGAAATTCCAGACAGAGTATGTGTCACTGATCATAGGACTTTCAAAAAGCAAGTTACAAAAACAGTAGATATGTGCTGCAAACTCGAAGATAATAAGCAATCACAATGGTTCAAACAAGCCTGGTATGTAACAGAAAAAAATAAATACAACATAACATCTCAAGCAATCAATATTAACTTTGAAATAATCCTGCTTCCAAATGTTCTCAAACAATTCAATCTATATGAGAGTATTATCATTCAAACAGTGCAACTATTCCAAGCTATAATATGATTACTGCCCAAGACTGCCAAATTGTCTCCATCAGAATTACTAAAGGCATTTGTAGTAAAAGAGTAAATGTACCATTCACTTTCAAAGAAAACATTGAAACTCTAGGAATAGGACAACCAGTACTTCCATCTTTAATTACAATCGTGAATGGTGAACTGACAAAAGATTAAAACAATGCAAATGACTAGTTGACTAAATAAAGTAAAAGAAGCCCTAGACTCTCAACAAGCACAATTAATACTTCAAAGATATAAACATAGAGAACAATATAAAAGAAACAACCAAAATATGTGGAGACACACTATAAACTGGTAAATTTTATCTTGTTGTAATTGATCATAACAGATAACATGATTGCCCACTACTCAATCCACCCACTAGATTCAAGAGACACCATGGAAGATGCATTAGACACATATCAAATCCATCAAACCAAATAATGCTCAAAGACTATGGCCTCATCACAAATTGGGCGGTGTGGTAAAGAAATGCAATTGTCATGCCGTTACCACTGCATTACAGCACAGCCCAACTATGATTTGGGTGGAAAGTTCGATGATTCAACTCCAGCTCTAAGCTGGAGGTAAAACCTCAGATGTTCCACCTATTTTCGGTGTAATTACCACAGCAGAATTACTGCCACATTATTTGTGCTGAAAATACCCCATTGAGTCCAATGGACTCCCAATAAATGGAGACTTACACTGCCAATGCCACCTGCAATCTGGCAGTAGTACCGCCGGACCAAGTGGTGGTAACAGTAATTGTATTGGGTGGTATTTCTGCAGATTTACTGCCAGAATACCACACAACCCGTGATGACACCCAGGTGGATTGAAAATATGACATGATTGAGTATTTACAAAACAGGCTTTCACAAGGAAATGGGGACCACCTTAAATTGATTGGTTATCCACTCTAACATTCTAAAGCCTGCCGGAAAAGGGGCCAGTGGCTCTACTCAGTAAGTGTAGACTTGTTAGGGTGTAGAAGGGCTGCTTGGCTGAAAATGGCCAACTGGGAAATGTGCTTTTGATGTTTTACTCAGAGAATAATTACAAAATGTGCCTGAATTCCTAAGACATAGTCTCAAGGGAGGTTGCAGTAGACATAGGTCTGAGGCAGGGCTGTAAATTGTATATTTCAGACGTTCAGATTACATCACAGAATTCCTCGCTGTTCCCAACAAAGCTGCGTTCTTTAGAGGTAGGGTGGTTGGCCTATGCTGATGACCTCATATAATTGGATTCCACTCCTATTGGTCTCCAACAAGGCTTATAAGCACATAAATTAATAATACATTCTGCAAACTCTCAAATGTGCATCTTAATCAAGAAAGCAAAGTTTAAAAATGCCAGTTGGTGCTTTAATGGCCATAACATTGAGGAAGTAGAACATTTAGTATATTTAGATTTGATCTTTGCTAATTAATATCATTTGGGGTTGATAAAGGAAAAATGGTCTCTAGGACTGTGATTTTTATTAACCATACAAAGCTTATTCAGGCTAAATATTGTCAGTAATCCCAAAAGCCATTAATGACATTCTATAGTTTGAAAGTAACACCGACAATATTGTATAGTTTGGAGCTTTTGGCTAAATGTCTAAATGTGTTACATGGAAACATATGGCGATCAGTTCTAGGACTTCCCCACTCTCTGCCAATAGAGGTCATTCATTTAGAGAAGGGGTTCAATTCTCTGGGGTTCTTGTATAAATGGGCTAAAGTGGGTCTTAAATATGAATGAAGCTAATAGGAATTCTTTGTTTGCCAGGCTGGGTGAGGTTTAGCGGCTAAATTCCGGATCCTTCCCTAAAAGAGTTTATGTTGACATGTGTACACTTTTTCGATGAGGCAGGCATTGAAGTGGGTTCTCACACCATGGTAAAAAAGAAAATGCTAAGAGAGAACGAGGCCATTTATTTATTTTATGTATGTATTTATTGTACATTTGTACATTTGCATGGTGCCTGTACAGCCAAAGTGTTTCTAGGCCCCACTAAGTGGGGGAGGAGGGACATGGAGAAAAACAATAATGGTGCTCCTAGGCCTTGTGACATTCATATAATGTAAGTGCAGAAGAGGAAGTGCAAGGGGAGAGGGAAGGTCAGGGAGTAAAGATGGATGAGGGAGAGGGAGCAGGGGGCTAGCCAAGTGCTAAGGGAGTTAAGGGGCAAGTGCTAGGGGAGTAGGGGTAGGGATAGTCTAGTGTGCATAGGGTGGGCCAGGCTAAGTAGGCTAGTCAGGAAAGGCTGCCTGAGGGCAAGTGCTAGTTAAGGTGTTTGGAGGGGACTGGTTGAGGAAGATATGGCACCGGTAGGACTCATAAGGAATCAGACAACCAGTCGCAACCAAAGGAGGCATTAGCAAGTAAGGGAGATAGGCAAGGAGAAGGATAATAGGAAGGTCTTGAGGAGCTTCCGGAGCTTAAGGAGATCCGGCACAAGTCTGTGAGAGACCGGGAGGCCATTACAGAGGGAGGCCCCTACCGAAGAAGAGATCTACCCCTCACTCTCTGCTTCGAGACACATCTGATCTACAGAGAGTTGGAGCTAGAGGACCAAATGTCTCTAGCAGGGAGGTATTTAGGCAGATCAAGTTGGATGTAGCATGGTCCCATGCCACAGAAAGCCTTGTGGATGATGTAGAGGGTCTTGAATTTGGTCCTTGCAGCAACCGGGAGCCAGTGGAGAGATTTTAAGGCTGGAGAGATGCAGTTCATGGGCTTGACGCCAAGGATAGGTCTCACAGTCCTAATATGGATTAGTTGAAGAGGACAGAGGGATGAAAGAGGCAGGTTGAGGAAGAGGTTGTTGCAGTATACCAGTCTGAAGAGAACCAGAGGTCTGTAAACATTGAGTTCCTGGGGGAAGGTGAGGCAAGGGAAAATGCATCTGAGAAGCTACAGCTGGTAGTATGACTTCTTGGCACAACCAGCAATATGAGGAAAGAAGGAGAGAGAGAGGAGCCAAAGATAACACCCACATTTTTTGACTCACATGAGGATGAAGGGAGAGGGCCCAAAGAGGGTGACCAGAGAGTAGGAGGAAATGAGGGGCAGGAGTACCAGTGAGAAGGATCTTAGTCCTACTGGCATTAAGGCAGAGATCATTAGCACCACACCATGCCTGAATAACCGTCAGATCCTCAGGAATGAGAGTGGAAGGAGTAGAAGAGGAGGAATGGAGCTTAAATGAAAGCCGAGTATCATCTGCATAACACTGGAAATGAGGAGAGAAGGTGGAGATCAAGTTGGCAAGAGGGGAACGGTCAATGTTGAAAATCCAGGGCAAGAGGATAGAGACCTCAGGGACACGACAGGTGGAGAGTGAGGTGGAAGAGAGAAAGGGTCACAGTTGGACCTGGGAGGGCCACTCAAAGAGGAAATAGGTCAACCAGTCCAGTGCCAGATCTGTGATGCCAAGAGTATCACAGAGCCTATTTATGAGGATGGTATGACTGACAATGTCAAAGGCAGAAGACAGGTTGAGGAGGAGGATGAGAGCAGAAGGAGAGTTGGAATAAAGGTTAGAGAGCAGGTCTTCATGGCTATTCAGGAGAGCGGTTTCCATGCCTTTCGCTGCCCTAAAGCCAGACAGATGGTCATGGAGGCAGCCAACAGATTCAGTGTGAAGGATTAGTTGGGAGATGTCCAATTTATCCAAGAGTTTTCCCAAGAAAGGGGTAATGGAAATAGGGTGGTTGTTAGCCAGGAAGGAAAGGTCTGCAAAGTAGAGAGAGCCTAACTGCTTTAAAGTCAGAGAAACAATATAGTTATAACTGCCCAGCCTTTAAAAATCGGATGCCCAATATAAATAAGTCTACTTACTGCATTTTTTAGGACGTGGGTTTTCAGATTCAGGTGTAATTGTTTAAATACATTGCAGGTATTTGATCCTAGTATTGACCTTCCTCGAGTCAGTTGTACATGTCGACTATGTAAATCTGACATGGTAGAAACTCTGTGTCATTCGTTTGTTCAGCTTTGTTACAGAGAAGATTGTTCAATCCGGAAAGACGTATTCATTCGATGTCAGCTGTAGTACCAAATATACTATGTGGCGGCTGAATATAGGAAATCAATTATCATTAACAATTGCTTTAATAGCCTTTTTAAAGGGGATTTTAAGTCTTTTAGGAAATATTCCTTTATTAGCGGACCTGCTGTTGAGTCTGCAAGATTGAGTGAGCCATATATTCCTACATTTGTTATGACCTTGAAGGAGAGCTAGGTAAATGATGTAAGAGTTTTCAGTAATTATTTTAAATGTAATTGTATCGTTCTGGATTGTGTATAATGTATTCGCCCCGTGAGGGAATTGAACAATTAATTTTTGTAAATGTAAATTTTATCACGAATATTTCATTTTGTAAAATGTCATTGTTGTAATTAGGTGTGAATTGGTGTTTTAACTAATGCATTTGTGAAAGGTTTTAATTGTAAACCTAAACACATTTAAACAAAAATATATAATAATAAGTTCCAGGTGAAATTCTTTTTCTTTTCCAGTCCAAATAGGAAAGGAGTCTTTTATAGTTATTTTGCTACAGTGGAGTTGTCCATGTCAAGCCTTCTGCAAGGGCAAGTCATAGCTGCTGAAAAAAAAAAAAACATCATTGCCATCTGTTCTCAGAGTGCTTTATCTGCAGAAAGTGGAGAGGGCAAACAGAAAGGATGGGTAGCCTAGGAATTTCTATTCTAAGATGTTGGAACCCCTTTCCTAGTTTCAACATTTCTTCTGGACCACTCTAAACTTCCAGCATCCTCTGCCTGTCATACATCAAAGAGACTCCAACACTTTTCCCATAGGTGTAATTTCCCCATTGTGCTGACAGTGCTGATTTGAAAGCATTGGTTCCCGCCTAATCTCCGCGAGTTATGTCATGTCCTTCTGGGATACTGCCAAGCTTTCCCAGAGAAAACGAAAGGGAGCTCCTAGTGCCATTTTTATTTTGCGTGAAACTTTGTGCTAGTGAGTGATACACAAAGTCCTGACAATTGCAGAAGTAATTAAAAAACATTACATTGAACAGATCCTATGACACTATCACGCTTAGGGCTGTCTGAAAAAAGATATTGTTATTCTATCTTTGGTAAGAACAATATCTAACAAAAGTCCTAATGAAGGAACTTATATGATCCTACACTTTTCAATTAGATGCAGTGTGCAATTTTATTCATGAATTAAGATTCACAAAAGTCACAGTCAACACGTGTTTTGACCCACCTGGGTCTTTCAAGTATGATCAATTTCACAAACAAGATTAAAAACACAAACAAACATTGGTTAATTCCATAATTCTGAAGAAACCACCCAATGTGTAGTGCAGGTAACTTATGAAATGTGAATATTTAAATTTCATGTCAGACATGATACCAGGCGCATACAAGTTATTTTCCATGGCATGTTGTACAGTTTCTCAAGTATCCAAATGTCACACACATATGCACAAAAGGAGAAACGAGATGAAAGGGATGGAAACAAGGGGACACAATTGATTCATTATTAAACAAGCAATGTGCTCCAAAAGTATTATCTAATCAAGAAGGATTCATTAAGAAGTATAAGTCCTTGTGAGAATGCTCTTACCTAATTGAGTAAGTAATTACTTGTAAAGTTCGATTGTCCAGGATGAGAATGCCAATCCAATCAGTACCTTATTATTATTCCTGTGGAATTCCAAACACTCTAATACGCTTTTTGTAGTGCAGTGTAGTCTAATAATATTTGACACTCAACTGGTTAGTGAAGTATAGTTAAGTGTTGTACAGGTTTACCTCGCAATGCAGGTATTTCTCACTTCAAGGTTTGTAAGGTTATTGTAAATCACGTTTGGGTACTTCCAAGAGTTTAACATCTAAAATGCCACAAGTAAAAGGAATTACTGAAGGGTTGGTAGTATAATACCATTACTAGAGTCAAAAGTAGGAAAGTATACCTTACCTCTTTACCATTATATGTGTTGCAAAGTGTTAAATATTCTCAATCGTAATATCCAGCAGAAGATTGGGCATGTAAATGCCAAGGCAGAATCTGCAACTGAGTCTGTCAACAAGTAGCAGCTATGGGCGCACCATATTATGTGTATATTAAAACTTATTAGGGCATATCTTTCTGGGTTTACCTAAGGTAATATTGGGATGTCATTCATCTGGCAGTGTTTGAACCAGTCTCGGTGTTCCTCGTGGTGAGGTCGTGGGTGCCATTTTGTTGTGTCTATTTATATAGTGAAATTACGTCAGACGTAGAACTCCTGACATCATAAAGTTAATTGGTTATTCATATTATTCCAAAACTGGATTCTTAAATCTTGGCGGCGATCCAAAGTACCCATTATAATTCTAAAACACTGTTTCTTAATGACAAAAATTAACTGAGATCCAAACTGTACAGCAACACTGCTTTTAGGGATTTAATCCAATGCGTACACCTATATGGTAAAGAAGGGTGTAGTCTGATGCGTAATAGGTTGAAAAGTCTGTATCAAAATTACCGACCCCACCAAAAGACCTGAAACACACACCACGAAAAGTTCTAACTATCAAAAGTTTGAACTTTTCATGGTATGTGTTCAGGTCGTTCGGTGGGGTCAGTATGGGCCTTGGTGTGTGTCACCTGCAACACCCTGCTCACTACAGTGACACTACAGTGAGCAGGGTGTTGTGGGAGACAACCACCAGGGCCCCACCAGAAAAAAATAAACAGGGGCTGCAGGTGTGTCCCCCGCAACACCCTCACCGACATTTTTAAAAAAAGAAAAAGAAAAAAAAAGAAAAGGACCATGCAGCGCCGGTCCCCTATCACGGAAGTGAAAGGAAACCAGCACTGCAGAGACACAGTGGGCCTCATTACAAGTATTGCAGTAAGTCAACAATGGCGCCAGTATCGCTACCAGCACCGTTGCTACCGTACCGCCATACTAGGAGTTCTGCTCGCGGGTGCCCTTGCAGCCACCAGGTCTGACCTGGTAGCCGTACCGGCACCCATGAGCAGAACATGATGGAAGCACTTGTACCGTTATTAACGGTACCGGTGCTACCACCCTCCCCATTCCCATTGAGCCCTATGGGGAATGGGAATGGGGATGTACCGGGCCCGGCACCCGCAAAAGGGAAATTACCGGGTCTGGCAGGGACAGAATAGCCCGGTAATTGCCCATTCGCGGGTGCCAGACCCGGATGCGAGTTTGGAGGTAGCCTTGCTGGTAAAACCGGCAAGGCTACCTCTAACCTCGTAATGAGGTCCAGTGTGTCAAAAGGAAAGGTAAGTAGGTGGGGTGGGGTCGGGCGGGTTGTGTGAGTAAGTGAGTGTGTGTTTATGGGTGTTATTTCAGTGTTGCGTACATTTCCCATGCAGACTTTTCCTTCGCGGACCATTCCGCGACAGTAAAATAACGCAGATCTGTCTGATGCACTACTTCATGGCAGTACGACTACTGTGTTCTTGGCAATCTAGGATATATATTGTAAACAAAAACTCTTTCTGCAATGAATGGTTTGAGTGACTAATACATCATCCTGTGATGCTATTCATAACACAGTGAGAATTGGATTTCTTCAACAACCAGATATGCGTTTTGAAAAGTATAAATGACACTTAGTTGGATAACAGGTAGAACAGATATGTGAGGGTAAAGTTAACAGCTGAGTATTTACATATTAGACATATATTGAATTTGTGATCATATGTAAGGCCATCCAACACACTTTGGAATATACAAATATATCTGGCCTCTTGGTGTCGTAGTTTCTGCTCTCTGTCACCACCTCTCATGCCACAGGAGACTGCTTTAATATTCCTTTTTCCCTCAAGCTAGTGGTTTCTCTGCCAGTGTGCCGTGAGTGAGTACTTTGTGTCCCGACTCCCCAGCATATTCAGGTGTTCTTGAATTCTGATTTTCAGCTCATGTAAGGTACTACCAATGTGCTTTCATTTGCATACACATATTATGACATAAATTACATATTTAGAGCGACAGTTTATTAATTGTCAAATGTTGTCAAATGTTGAACTCCCCATTTTGGTTGATTACAAGTTTCTTCATGTTCATAGCAAAAGGCCACATTGAACAATATCCGCATTTGAACATTCTGGTGGTACCTGATTTCTGTAACCAATTCAAACGTGTTGGTGTTTCTTTGTGCATGTATGAAGGGCTTAGCAAGGTTCTGAGTGTAGGTGTTCTCATGTATATAAACTTGGGGTTGTCATTCAAATATCATCTGATTTTATTGTTCATAAGAATTAAATGCGAGTTTTCTTTTATCACTTTGTGCAGCCTATCGCTATCTGAGTTATTCCTGGGTATGAAACACACAGTTTCATTTTTGTCACTGCAATTCTGTTCTGTAGGGGACAACAGATGCATCCTGTCAATGGCAAGGACTTTGTTTTCAGCTTGTTTAATTGTTTTCTGCACATAGTTCCTATATTCAAATCGTTTGTTAAGCAAGAAACATTCATTTTTGAAACGAGATTCCTCACTGCAATTTCTGCATGCCCTGTAATGTTCACCCAAGGGAGTATGATCAATAACATGCCTACGGTGACTGCTAAATGTGTGCAACGTTGAATTAACCTCTGTGGGTTTCCTGAAGGTGTGTGCTAGCAGTCGTTCTAGATGAACAGATATGTGAAAATATATATATATATATATATATATATATATATATATATATATATATATATATATAACAAATCAATCATGGTTGCGTCCGAAGTGAATGCTAATTATACCAAAGTTGGTATGATGGAGATAAGTGACAAAACATGCCAAGTGGTCTTGAGTGCCTTTCCAGACCATGAAGATATTGTCTATGCATCTGTCTCATGAAATGACATTCTCAAGACATTCAGAACTCATTAGTGCATGCGTATTTTCATAATAATTCATAAAGAGATTGCTAGGACTGGAGCTTAATTAGCTCCTATTGAAATGCTTTTCATCTGGCGATAGAAATGCCCATTAAACAGAAAGATGGTGTTTGTCAATGAGAATTCTGGAAGCACTTTAATAGTTTCCAAATGTCTGAAGTATGATGCTGATGTAGTTGAATATGTCACATAAATACTTTAACATCAAGTGCAAACAGTACATAATTGGACTTCCAACTAATATCCTTTTAAATAAGCAAGATATGCATTGTGCCACTTATATAGGACGTTATTTGAAGAACTTCATTTTGGATGGCATTATTAATATATTTAGTGATAGGTTCCAGTACCTATCCTATGCCACTCAGCATGGGAATGCTTTCAAAGGGTTTGTGAATTATTGAGAGGAAATAAATGTTAGGTATCTTGGGGTGATTCACAGTTAAGTATGGTTTTTCATCATCTCCGAGTAGGCACTTCCGATACCATTTACAGATCCATTTTTTTTTAGTTTTGATTGCAATTTCTTTTATTGGATTAATTTGCAATTGTTCAAAAAAACGTAGTATTTGAAAATGGATGGTTGCCATTTGAATACAGTCAATCTTACTAAGTAGACAATGTTGCCTCCTTTGTCTGCGTCCTTGAATATTATTTGACCGTCCATTTTCAATTGTTGGAGTGCCTGCATTTCTGTTCTCTTTATTTTTTTCTATTTTTAGATTTAAACATATTTGTTTTGTCTTCAAATTTATAAATGTCAAGAATTGCCACTTTTTGAAAGGTATCTGTAATGTCATCACTTGTAAAATTAGGATTGAATTTAGATTTTCTCTTGAGTTCAGGTATGTTGATAGTATCCTCAACAGTATTTGATCAACTGGTGTTCAGAGATCGGCTTTGTTTCCTCTAAGGACAATAACTTACTTACTTAGTGTTCCTCATATCGTCTATGGTAATGTCACTGATGGGCATAATAGAATCCTGACTCTCTTGGATGAGTTGATTATTCAGGAAAAACTTCTCAAGTTTACATTTTCTGATAAATTTGAATATATCAATTTGTGAATCTACAAGATTAGTATTAATAGATGGTGAGAAGAATAGGCCATATTCAGAACTGCAACTTCAGCATTCAATGAACCTATTAAGCTGTTCTACATGTTATTCCACCAAGTGACCTTTACACTTTTCAACACGCATATCTGGTTGTTGAGAACACTTAGTTCTCACAGTGATATGAATAGCATCAAAGGATGATGTATTAGGCCACTCAAACCGTTTGTTTTAGAAAGATATTTTGTTTACAGTATATATACTAGATCACCCAAACCACGGTACTATTACTGCCATGAGTTTGTGAATCAGACTGCACTTTCTGTACCATTGGGACACACACCTTGGATTAAACCCCTAAAACCAGCGTTACTGTATAGTTTGGATCACAGTTAATTCTTGCCTTTAAGAAGCTGTGTTTTAGAACTGTTATAGCAACTTTGGATCACCATCAAGATTGACCAATCTAGTTTTGGAATGATATGCATAATAAATTAACTATATGACATGAGGCATTCAACGTCTGATGTCATTTCACTATATAAACAAACACAACAAATGCTGTCTGCGAACCCACCATGACGAACGTTGACACTGGGCCAAACTGAGCTGTATTAATACCATCCCACTATTAAGTTAGGTAAGCCCAGAGAGCTATGCCCTAAAACATTTAAATGTACACTTAATGTGGTACGCACATAGCTGCTCACCTCTAATGGGGTTTTATTGGTTGACAGGCTCTATTGCAGATTTTGGATTGGCATTTACACGCTCAGTCTTCCACTGGACACTACGACCCAGGATCTTGAACACTTCAAAACACATATTATGATGAAGGGGTAAGGGATACTTACCTACTTTGGACTCTAGTTATGGTATTATACCATCAACCCATTAGTAATTGCTTTTACCTTCCACATTTCAGATTTTAAACTCTTGGAAGTGCCCCCTACATGGATTACAATCACTGTATTGAGAGGTAAACCTGAAAAATACTTAACCATACTTCGCTTAACAGTTGAGCATCACATATTATTCAACTACACCGCACTACAAAAAACGTATTACAGATTTGGAATTCCACAGCAATAGCAATAAGGCACTGATTGGATTGGCATTGCTCATTCTTGGCAATTGAACTTTACAAGGAATGACTTACTCAACTGCATAATAGCATTCTCACTAGGAATTATAATTCTTAATGAATCACACTTGATTAGATATTTTTGGAGCACATTTCTTGTTCAATGATTAATCAATGTTTTCATCCTCTTTCCCCTCCCAAGCATCTCTCTTCGCCCCTTTTTCATGTGTTTTTGTGATATTTGGATACTTGTCAAACTGTATAACATGTGATGTTGAAAATAACGTACACATGCCTGGTATCTGGTTTGTCGGGGGTCACCTCAGAACTCACCAATACAAATTACAATAGTAGTCCAAAAAGGATTGTACAAAGGCAAGAAATAATCCAGGTTTGTTCAGGGTCCAGACACAGCTGGGACAGCCATGTGCAAACAGATCACAGAACAAAACAACATTAGCAGGCACTATCAAAGAAACAACCCCAAATCTAAAAAGTTTATCATAATCGAGCTGATTAATATTAGTAACTTTGCAACATGAAAAGTCTCCCCACACCGAGCTGATTGGTGCTCACACATCAGACCCTTATAGAAAAATGTACATTGTGATCTGAAATTGGGTCCACACACCTTCCCACACCACCCACAATTAAAATATGTGATGTCACAATCCAACCCCCACTTTCCACATTGTAATGGCAATTCATTGAAACATTTGAGATGACCAAACAAACTATATTCATCTCATCTAAGTGCTTGTGAGAAGCACCAGAGCCTTCAACCACAGACGTACTGATATACAAATGTTGCATATTAAGAACTCTTCAGCCTTCTTCCCAGGCAAAATGTGCTAAGGGGCAATTCGAATCAGCTGTGGTTCTCTTAAATCCACCTAAAAAACATGTTTTGCTAATTATTTTGACTTATGAAATGGTTATGCTCTCCATGCCCGTTAGTGGGTTCTAATCTGCTGTGCGTCTTACCATATCAATAGATAAATGAAATTGGAAATCCGTATTATTGCGCCAGACTTGGATTTTATTGCTCCTTGAATTTTCCAATTGATAGCTTTCAGCTTTTGTTTATGTCCATAAATAGCCGGATAGTTGTACTTTGTGATACAGTATTAAGCAAGAAATAAAATATATTTTTCCTTTGACATGTTTGTTTGTTTGTTTGTTTTTATTATTTGTAAAGCGCACCTAACCCAAGGGTAGCAGGGCGCAAGCAACAAGAGGGGTGTAGGGCTTAAGTTACAGAGCAAGCAGCGAATGAGTCCAACTAGGTTACAGTATTGGAACATCCATCATTTAGTCCAATATGTCAAAATACAAGTTATAGATCATCATACATAGTTTACAAAGTTGAGGATGTATCTAAGCATATACAATATACAATTTACAGTTTATACACAATTTACAGTCGGCGTCGCAGTGGAAGTGATTAGATGTCCTAGCATTAGGTGTCGTGTTCCTTGATCCAGCGATGGTATTAGATCTGAATTGTGGGTAGGGAAGGTCTTCCCTGAGGGATGGTGGTAAGGAGTTCCAAAATTGTGCAGCTTTGACAGGGAAGCTATTCCCTCCGGACATCGTGCGTTTAAATCTTGGAACAAGGAGGAGGTTTGAATTAGCCTTTCTAGATGGGCGGCAGGAGGTCGGTCTGGTGAATCTCATTATCAGATATTGGGGGGCCGCTTGATGTAGGCATTTGCGGGTCAGAGAGACCCATTTAAGGAAAATGTTGTCTTTTGTATAAAGCCAGTTGTGCAACCTTTCAGTCTCTGAGATATGTGCTTTCCTCGGGAGGCTTAGGGCTGCTCTTAAGGCATTGTTTTGCAGGGTTTGAATTTTATTTGTAATGTATTTGTTACTGCCTACATAGAGCGTGTTGCAATAATCTAACTTGGATAGGATCAATGCTCTGGCTAGAGTAATGCAGTTGTTAGGTGAGAGGAAAGGTTTGGAAGCCCTATTGAGTTTACATGTATAAGATGTAGCAGACGCCAAGGCATTGACTTGTTTCTTGAAGGTGAGTGTTGAATCTAAATAGAATCCTAAGGTTTTGACCTCCTTAGCTACCGGGATGATATTATTGTCGATGACAAAGGAGGAATAGTTTTGGCCTAATTTATTGAGGTTGGGTATGGTGCCTAGAATAAGGAGTTCTGTCTTGTCATCATTCAGGCATATACCATGAGAGGCCATCCATGCCTGGATGATGAGGTACACACGATTTACAAAGGCCAAATCCTTGTTGTAATCCCCCGTCAACAGGATGAGGATCTGGGTATCATCAGCGTAATTCGTGTAGGTGATACCCAGGCCATCTAGATCATCAAAAAGGGGCTTTGTAAAGATGTTGTACAGGGTAGGGGAGACACAAGAACCCTGTGGCACACCACAGGTAATGGGCATGGGGTCAGCAGCTGCTGAAGGGAAAAAACTTGCATAGTGCGGTTGTTGAGGAAGGACTGGATCCATTTGGTTGCCTCCTGGGAGAAATGAGCTGCTGACTGTAAGTGTGTGCAAAGAATCTTGTGGTTGACCAGGTCAAATGCGGCTGAGAGATCAAGCAGTAGCAGCAGTGCTGTCTTGCCTTCATCTCTGAGCTCATCTATCTGTGCCTTAAGATCTATGAGGGCAGTCTCAGTCCCGTGCTGAGGTCTGAAGCCTGACTGTCGGACTCCCAAGAGGTGGTTAAATTCCAAGTTTTGTGTTTCTCTGTCAACAAATGAGGACGGTTCCTCAGGGGTGTTAAGTCTTAGTCAAGAGTAAAATGTATACTCACTGTAAAAATAAAAAAAGAAATGAAATAATAATGATATATCATTGCTTAACTGTTACTTAAGTACATTATAGTCCCTGTTGGGCTGTGGACTTGTTCTTGTTCTTACTATAGTACAAAATGATTCTCACTTTATTGAGTATTTTGGTGATTTCCCAAAAATTGCTTGTTCTATAAGCTTCTCTATGACAACATTTTCCTTCCTGTGATATGCGTTCCAGTATCTGCTGAGTAGTTAATCTAAAATAGAATATGTGGAGATTGATATCAGTTCGCCTAATTAGTTTATGTATCGCATGGTTTACATTTTTAATTATCTAAAATATCGTTTTAGTGATTGCAATGTGTCCTTGAAACAATACATGAATAATCCTGCCTTGTTCTTACCTTGATTTCCCTTTTGCGTGTGATTTTCTATTATGTGGAACGCTGCTTGCGGCATGATAACCAGCGATTTGTTTACAACATGGGCGCTAACTTAAAACGGCGTGATGACGTCATTGCGTGTATCGTGCAATCGCCTCCTCGTGTGCCCGCCATCTTAGGTTGGGCTATGATGTCTATTGGATCATCCCTTGCAGTAAATTGATATAAAGAATAATACCAACAGTCAGTCCAGAGTCCAACAGCATCCAATATGACCTATATTATGCAATATATTTTGTATACACTTTGCATGTTAGCTAGAAAGTTAATTACATCCATTATAGTCAGAACGTACAATAAATACCAAATAGCCATAGAGGCTGAACAGTCTTATGAGTTCTTAAGCACAAATAGCTTTTTGCTTTAAAGTAGGTTGATCATCTCAGTGTCATCATTGAGGTTGCTATGACAAGTGTCCAAAATGCATATCCAGTATGTCTATCTGAATCACATGATTCTTTATATGTTTCCTACTGTTGGAGGCATTCTTATTCTTTCTATGCCATAGAATTTCATATTGTTCTTTGATTGTCCTTTATGTTCGTGTTGATGATGAAATCCTAGAGGGAATCTTATATCTTCTTCAATGATGGATCTGAAGTGTTTTTGAATTCGTATTTTAAGGGGTCTTAAGGTGCTTCATACATATAATTTTCCACACAAGCATTCCATTGCATAAACAACATATTTTGAATTGCAGATGATAAATTGTCTTACTTTTTTGATAGTTCCATTGGGTAATGCAATTTCTTGTTTTCCATTTGCTGAGTAGAGACAAATTATACATTTGCCACACTTATAGTTTCTCCTGAGTGGTTTGGTATTCCATAATTGTTGCATACCTGTTGCCTTCTGTTTATTAGAGAAGTGTGAATGGATCAATGTATCCTGTAGGCTTTTCGCTTTTTGAAAAGTGATGTTAACCTGATCGTCCAGGTAATCTGCTACATCATTGTCCAATTTCAGGATGTGCCAATTTTTCTTTAGGGCCACTGATATCTTTGGTGTTGGAACAGTAAGTAGTTATGAATCTTATTTTACTGAAATTATTCAAAAGATGTGAAGTATATCTGTTAATAAGTAGTTCCACTCTTGTTCTATTTTCAGTTTTGTGATAGGTTTTTTACAGGTGATGACGGTCGTAACCTCTTGCTTTAAACTTGTTGAAAGATTCCTTAGCATGTTTCTTGTATTCTTCATATTCAGTACAGTTCCCCTTTATGCAGAGTAGTTCACCATACAGGAAATGTTGTATTACATGGTTGGGGTGATTACTGTTAGCATGTAAAATTGGGTTGCCAGCTGTAGGCTTTGCAAACAAAGTAGTGTGTATTCTTCGATTTTTTATGTAAAGTTCCAGATCCAGAAAATGGATGCATGGTGTACTTTTGTTGATGGTGAATGTCAGATTATATTGATTATTGTTCAAATAGTCGTAGTACTCCTGTAGGGCAATTGCATCTCCATTCCATATTATCAAAACATCATCTTTATAGCGGCCCCAAATAGATAATATTGTTGGTGATGGTTAATGCTGTATGCTGCCAGGCATGTTCTAACTCGTAGTGGATCATGTGGAGATCCGCATATGGGAGCACCAATTTGTCCCCCATGGACATACCTTGTCTTTGCCTATGTATAAATTCACTGAAAGTAAGGATATTGTTATTCAATGTAAAATCCAACATTTCCAGTGTCATTTTGTTTTGTTGATAATATGAGACTGATCTTGTTTTAAGAAAGTAGTTGATTGTTTCCAGTCCTTTAGAGTGTGGCATGCTAGTATACAATGAAGAGACATTTAGCGTAATAAGTCTGTAGTATTTCTCCCAGATGATTGCTTCCAGCTGTTGAATGATATGTTTAGTGTATTTAATATGAGAAGCTAAGCCTGATACTAAAGGCTGTAAATGTTTGTCAACATACTATGAAATTGGTTCAGTGACTGAACCAATGCTGTTAATGATGGGTCTTGATGTCAAATAGCTGAAAGGTTTATGCATTTTAGAATGAAATATATGGTTCCTAAAATTGGAAAGGGGTTACATTAAAAATCGTTTTCATCTTCTGTCATTAGACCTTCATCTTGCCAATGAGAGGTCATCAGGTTCCAATCAGGAACTAGTGTTGGTAGAGGGTTGACACTGAGTTTTTCAGAGCAACTTGGTTGATTGAGGTGTTCTTCTGCTGCCTATAGATAGTCCTCTATTTTCATTAACACTATATTACCCACTTAATCTACCTTTTTGCTGAGTTTGTCTTATTTTAAATGACATGTTGTGTCGAATGTTGGAAGTTTTGCCTGAGAGATATTTGTTCCTTAATTCTTGTTGCGTTGCATTGCAGAATAAATCAATCACATTGTCCGGTGCCAAGTGTGGAGTGAATTTAGACTTGGGCTTTAGTGATGTTTCTTTACTTAGGCCCATTTCTATATCTAGATTTGCTGAAAGAGATTGAATTGTTCATGAATCATCCTGGTCACCTATGTTAAGTAAATTCACTGTATCTTCAATATGTAACTGTTAATTCTGAATGTATACCGGTGATTGTAGCTTTCTTTGGTGGGGTGACTTGGGAAAAATATTTTTTCAACTTCAGTATTCTGCAGAATTTGTAGAGAAGTAGTCTGATGGTCCAGTTGGTATTGCGTATCAATGTGTTACCAGCCGCTGCGGCTTCATTGCAGATTAATATAAGTTAATACACTTTGGCTGTAAAGGCATGCTACAAGGCCTATTTACTGTGTATTAGCGTACCTCTAGGTTTGGTTATACTTACCGGTGCCCCTACATTTCTGTTACAAGTAAATCATTTTTATTTTAAAAGGATCCCCCTCCCCTTTTACAGTGCTACTCTCGCAATTGATATGTGTGCACCTTTTCACTGCGCAAAACTTGTATTTTTACTACATTATTACACCCTTTTATTTCTCTATCACTAACTCTTTTTGTGCCTCCCATTCCATTTCTGCTACTTTATCTTTTTGAATCCCAATTTCTTCCTAGTTTGTCATATCTCCTCTGATCTCCTTCCAACCAGCCAGAGGTTCCCCCTCCCATATACACTCTGTGCCATCCTTTAGGCATGAGATCCAAAATTGTTGTGTAAAGACCCACTCATCAGGATCCCCTTCTTCATTTTCCCCAATAAGTTAATTACCACCCTTCTTTTCGGTATCCTTTTTATCAACACTTAAAGGTAACATCAACTGTCCTTTTTTTTTACTAGAATATAATCTAAAGATTTTCTTAATGATGCAGAAGTGATGAGAATGAGTACCAACACAGCGACAGTCACTCGAAACAGTCTGGAAAGCAAGGTGGGAACCCATGCGAAAATGCTGTTCACTCAACCACTTGATTTCACTCTGTTAACTTTGCTGGTCATCTTTTCATCGAGTGTCCGTTTCTCTGTTAGGGCTGCTTTAAATGTTCCATTGAAAGTCTCTCTATCGGGTGTCATTGTGCAACAGCTGCTCCCGAGCTTAGCACGGACCCGTCCTTAATAGCCATTAACAGGTCTAACACATACCTGTTTTGGAGGGCCACCACACGTAGCACCCTCATCGGTTCCTTAATTGCATTCAAACCTTTTGCTGTTGAGTTTGCCAACTGTAACAGCTTGTATCTGGTGAAGTGCAACCACTTTACATTAGTGGCGGCCTGGACACCTGGGAACAGAAGTGAGGTAAAAAAAAGAAAATGTTGCAGCTGTAGAGAACAATCTGAACTCATCAGGGATAGCAGCCAGGTTTTTTCAACTTTTCTAAAAAAAAAACACAATTGTTTGCCCGCTTCTTCCTCCTTATTGTTTTTTGTTCCTCCTCTTGCTGTGACATTATTTCCTGCAACGCAATCTTCAGGGTAGTGCTATTTCGAGGCACCACCAGTGCCGGACCGTGCAAGGTAACAAGGGCAAATACACCACTCCAGTTAGGCGGAAGCTGGGCATAGGGCTTTGATTGCCAGACCCACCAGATATCCATCACCACGGCAGTCCACTGCGTGAGCGCTGCATTCTACATCACCATGGCGCATTCAAAATTAGTGCACAGGTAGATCGACCCACTCGATCTGAAACAGAAAGGGAATCATGTAAAGCTCTTGATGTCAACTGCTTGATGCTTTTCATGTAACCAGGTTATATCATGTACATATTTTCCCCAGATTGTCCTGCAACTGGTATTCACCATGGCAGCCACATTTTGTTCAAATCCTACCAACCGTTCACATGACATTGCATTGTTCCTCCCTCCCATTGGTCCCCATGCCATACTGCTCATTAAATCCTCATCAATGGCCGTGTATGACACCAGGGTATTCATTGCCCTTCCTCAATTGTGCACCACATTCCCTTATGGTCTCCCATTTATAACTCACCTTGTTTAGGACCCTCAGTGACATACTTTGCTACCTTATGCCGGGTTTCCTCATTTTGAAAATGTTTTGTTCCCATTGAACAGTTATCATTTTTCCCTAGAATAAACATCTAGTTCTGCAGACTGACATGTGCATTAGGCATCCTACTTCCTCATGGGACACAGCTTGAGTAGGAAAAGCTTGAACGTTCCTAGAACATGGGGATGTGAGAGCAGACATAGCATGTGCCATTATCCCTCTCTCTCCCCACACGTAACATATCATTGTACCAAACATTTCTAGTTCATGATTCTGGTTCTGCTGCAGTGCCATCATGAAAATCTTCCTCAGTCATTGAACTCATATTAATATCATCACACTCCAAACCACTGAAAATGTCTGTTACTTCTTCATTAAAACATTTTCCTTAAATACATTTTCATCATTTTATTTTCAATATTGTCTAAAAGCAGAGAAAAGGTTTAAAGACATTTCCCATATACTTCCCATCATGTTGTCCTTGGGGAGATAGAGCTGTTGTCTTTGCGTACGTCAGTGATATGGACCCATCCCTACCGGCCATCTGTTTTCATGGCTGTGAGTGTGGAATACATCACGGTATGTAGGCCGGTGAAGCACTTCTCCTTCCAGCTACGGATGTGATTCTTTACAAATATCTTCTCCCCTGGGTAACGAGGTGCTGCTGTGTGAAAATTGACCTGATTGTCTGTTTTTAGCTTTTGACCTCCTCTGCATGGACATATAGCAAAGGCATTTTGTGAGTTCCATGACATACATATCAAATACCCCCCAATATGCAAGAAGAGGAATGGGCATCCGAGATTGTATGTGACGGCGGAATAGGCGCATGCATTCTCCTACCTGTAACAATCTCATGAGGAGTCAAGTGGTGATCTCCTCCAGGCATATTGTGCAGTGCAAACAAAGCAAGCCGTGTACCCTGGATATTCCAAGTTAGTGCATAAGCTTTGCTAAGTACATTTTAAGCAGTCCATTCATCTTCTCTACCAAACCGGTGGCATGTGGATCATAAACAGTGCATATGTTATGCTTTATCCCCAGGAGTGTTGTTACTTCCTTTATTAAATCATTAGCAAACTGTTGACCATTGTCAGAATGAATTTCATCTGGAATCCCCAATCTTGGGAACACCTCTCTCACCAGGAATTTGGTGGCAGAACAGACATAGGGACCAGCCTCAAGCCAATGTGAGAATGGACACACCACTACAAGCACATACCTATATGAGATACATCTCTCAGGCATATCAACATTGTGAATATGCAAGTGTCCCGGAAGGGGCCTTCCAGTTGCAGCAATGCTCCCTGTACAATTCTCAATGTGTGATCTGGCAAATATTTCTAACATATCATGCAGTTATTTACAAACTCCACAACGCTCTCATGCTAAATTGGCATGATCCAATCTTCTCTTATCGTCGCAGACACAGGCTCTTTTGATAGCTGTGCGGGGTAGTGAAGCTGTGCCAATGCCAACTGCAATAACTTCTTTGGCATGACCACTTTTCCTCTGCTGTCAAGCTGCCATACCAAATCAGTTGGCGATAAAGAGCATCCTGACCTCTTCCGCATCTCGTTATCCCCATCTGATGCTTCTCCCTGCAACTCTATTTTCTGCATGAGTGGGGTTGCATTAAAATGTTCTGGTAATGCATCTTTTTATTTGCCCACTTTTAATACTATTAGTTGGGGTATTATTTTCCTTTTTGCCAGGGAACAGCAAACGTGTTTCTTCTGATAGGTATGCTGCTTCTCTTGCTGCTCTGTCTGATCTTTTATTTCCTACTGTGTGGGATTTGCATTTTATTAAAGCTAACTCTACTGAGTAACCCTGCATGCTGAACAGGTGTGCCAACACTTCTTTTGAACCCTCTCCTCTCCCATCTTGCTAGTCCTGTATGTACCATGGAAGTGAGATAGGCTGAATCAGAGAAAATGTTTATGACCTGGACTTCTGACATATTCAGTGCTTAAATCAAGGCCATCAGTTCTACCGCCTGTGCAGAGTAGTGGTCCATTAGTCGGGTCTGTGGGTACACTATCAACTCCTCCCCCTCGTGTACTGCATGTCTGTGCCCCACCACTGCGGAACCTGAATGTCTTTGTCTTGTTGTCTGATCCATACTGGCATTTCCATCAATTAAAATAATTCCCCCTCCTCCTTTGATCACCTTTTCTTTAACTGGGGGATTACATTAGCTCTGTTCTATGCATGCTACACAGTCATGTATGTAATCTCCCTCCTCAGTTTTTTCCCGCAATGAATTCTGCTCGATTTATAGTCCTACATCTCACTACTTATATTGCTGGGTTTGTCAGTATTACTTCATACCCTGAAGATCTCTGAGTTGTCACTGTTGATTTTGTTTTTACAATACTGCAATTGGTGCATATTCCACATCGAGAATTACGGGGCACCCCATAGTTCCTGTGCAAGCAAGCCTTCTCAATTGAAAATGCAGTAGTAGCAAGTGCCTGTTCACACAGGAAATGTCCCTGGATCACTGCATCTAGAGATCCACTATAATATGCAAGTGGTTTGTGTCCCTGTCCTTTTTTCTGTGTCAGCCCAGATGCCGTTACTTTTCTGTCTGAATGGGAAAATAGATTAAACTTCTCCTTGTAATTGGGTCTAGCCAGTACTGGGGCATGTGCTAACTCGTGTCTTACTATGTCAAAGCTCTCGCCCATTTCAGCTGTCCATTGTATGTGCGTTTTGTGCTTCTGAGATTCTTTTAATGTCTGCATAAAAGGCCTGGTCTAAGTGGAGTAATCAAAAACCCATGCCCTGCAATAGTTGCATAGGCCTAACTGCTGCATCTCTTTCACTGTTTTTGGTTGTGGAGATTTATATATGGCCTCTGCTCTTTCTGGTGTTATTTGTCTCCCATCTGCTGACATAATCTGACCCAGGTACAACACTTCTTTCTGACATTACTGTAATTTGTCTTTGTCCACTTTGTATCCTTGGTCAGCTAGAAAAGTCAGTAGTGTCAATGAGTCCTTTCTATGCTCCTCTTCTGTTGTGCTACATACCAATAGATTGCCAACATACTGTATCACTGTGCTTGCGACCTGTAAGTTGCTAACATCTATCTGTGCAACTTTGTTAAAGAAGCTTGGTCCCTCACAGTACCTGTGTGGCATTCTACAGTATTCAAATCTGGTCCTTTGATAAGTTAATGCCTTTCAGATACCTGGAGTCTGGGTGTAGTGCCATGGAGAAAAATGCATTCCACAAATCTACCACAGTAAAAAAGTATGCCTCTTCTGGAATGCTACAAAATATAATTGTGGGATTTGGGACCAATGGATACTCTGCCTCAATGATATTGTTAAGAGGGCGTAAATCCTTGATAAAACACAATGCCATTTCTTTCTTGATCGGATAGATAGCTGTGTTGCAAGGTGATGTGTTTTCCTGTATTATGCCTTGCTGCCGTAAGGCATGCAGTCTCATAAATGCTTTCATCTGCTTCTCGAGAAAGTGGGTACTGCTTTACTTGCGTCAATAGGACTCCTTCTTTTAATTTGATGTGTACTGCCCAGCCCCTTTTTATTATCCCTACATCATGAGGTCCTGTTGTCATAATCTTTTTGGCACTTTCTTCCAAATCTTCATTTTGTTTTTATGAGTCAATTGGGAAACTGTCCTGTCTTTATGTGTACTGGACAAAGTATGCTCAGTCCAAACACTACCTCTCCTCCCTCATTGTCTTTTGTTGCAAACAATTCTGTGCCACTTACTGATTTTAATGTCAGTGTCGGCTCAATACATAATAATGAATACAGAACATTGAACGCCCTTCCATGTTATCTTCATCAGTGGCAACCAGTATCATCATGTCCCTCCGAACCACTTCTTCTTCTAGGTAGGCTGTGTGTGTGTGTGCCTGGACTAACAGAGGAGGGATACCGTGGCTTGATCAAAAACTTGTCAGACAGCCAAAACACCCTTCCGCCAATTCCTGGTAACCATCCCAACAAAACGTGCAGTCCAAACAAAAACACCTCCATGTGTGTAGGGTATACCTCTCATTGTGCTGTGTGCATAGTATGCCGGGATTAACACTGCCACCCTAACTGGGTACACCATCCCTTTCTCTGAAAATGAAATGGTGGCATTCAATTTGCTGAATAAGTCCCTTCCGAGAATGTTAATGGGAGTATCTTTGAATACTGTAGTGGTGCTACAATATGCTGTGTCACTATTGTCAAGCATAATCTTTTGTCAAAGGAACTTTAAAATGGTCCCAGAAAAGCCTTGTGGGTCCAAACATGTGTTAGATAATGGAAATCCTTCTTCCTTTATGCATTGCTCCAGTATAAATAAGAAAGGAAAACCCCCTCTGTCCTATCTGAACTGCTACCTCTGGTTCCTCCTCACGGTCCTTAGTTACTGCTAGAACAGGACACACTTGCACTCCCCGTGGTCACCCCTATTGAAAAAATGTATTAGCAAATGATTTAAATGGATTACCACCCACCAATGTCACTCCAGTGTATTGGGGCACCGTGCTCAGTCCCAGTAGTGTTACCACTTCTTGTACTTGTGTCTGTTCCGGTGCCTGTAGCATGCTTACCGTACCTGGGGTTCCTGCCACTGTCCCAACTTGCACTTGTACTTGTCACTGGCTGGATAGACCCTGTGATTGTGTGGGTTGCATTCTTAATTGCTGCTACAGCATCACCTGTACTTGCTGTGGTGCTGGTGTATAAGGTTGCAGTTGTTGCCCTGATTGTGCTATTAGTAGGCATGTTTGTGCCAAATTACCAAAATGTCCACATGAAAAACACTGTCCATCAAACGGTGGTCCCATTCCCCTAAACCCCATTACCCATCCTCGTGTGTAATATCCTCTCCCCGTTTGATATTTTTGGCCCTGTGAGTAGTGTTCCCTCCATGTTTATTTTAGCCAATTGTTCCTGAACTAACTTGTTGACAGCTTCTGTTGCATTGTCAGCTGTATCCTTGTGCTTCTCTTCCTTTCTCTTGAAATAATGTACGATTGTCGCCTTTATCTCAGGCCACCCTTTTGCCTCAGTTCCCACTATCTTTCTAAAAATGTCTGCCCATCTGAGGGGAGCCCCTTCACTGAGATGTGATAAAACAAAAGTATTGTGTCATCCCATGACTGCTTATTTTCCTGCATCCTCACTTCTTGTATGGGACATATATATACTGTGGGGTCCTCATCAGGTTTCTTTTTATGAGCCAATATAGAACCCATGTCTGACGTATCCAGATACAACTCCCGTAGAGCCTTCCAAACATGTGCTCGATAGTAATTAAAGGGTGCTCCATTATGTATGTTAGAGCTTATTTTTACCACAGCATATCCAGCCTTTTGCCATATTTTGTCACTTCTCTCCCTAACCAACACTGCCAATAAACTTTTTATATCTCCTATAGCCAATGGTATTCCTTCTGTCTCTTTTTCAAAAACATAAATCCACTTGCTCGCCACCGCCATTAATGAAGGCAGACTGTAAACCAAATTTTCCCTATCCATTGTCTGCCATAGCATGTAGTGATACTCGCCCCTCACTTTTCAGGTAAGTGCATGACATTTAAATATGGGCATTTCACCAGATACCTGCACTACAGATTGGGTGGTTTCTTCTGAATTACGGAATTACACAATTTTCGGTTGTGGTTTTAGTCTTGTTTGTAAACACTTATTATTTCTTTTTTCACCCTACTTTTTTCATTTTTGGGCACTCTCTACAGTGCCTTAAGAGATCCAAAACATGGTGAGACTACAAGACTCTGGTAAATGCTGTTCTCATAGCAAGGCTGCAACTATCACCTTACGGTCGCTTAGCCTAGCACATGATCTCATTTGACGTTTCAATAATAATCTATCCCGGTAGTACTACATGATGGTATTCATTGACTGCAGGTAAACATAGAAATACTCATTAGTACCTGGCGAGGGCACAATCAGAATGCAAGAGCCATTCTGATTGGCCCTCGCCGAGTCATTACCAGGCCGGGAATCCCTCTGTCGGCATTCCACGGCCTTTGACCCCGGCGGGGGGCATGGCAGCCCCTCAGCCAATGAGGAGGCTCGAAGCGGGGCCATTCCCGCTCCGAGCCCGCCCCACGGCTGAGAGGCTGCCTTCACCCCCGCCGGGGACTCTGGTAAGCTTTTTTTTTTTTCCTACCCTCCCTCCCTCCTCCCTGCCCTCCCCGCCCCACTTACATTTTTGCTGCTGCGTCCCCGCTGGGGGACGATTGCAGGCTCCAGCAGTGTGGAGACACACGGCTGGAGGCTTGCATCGTCCCCTAGCAGGGACACAGGTACGTGTGTTTTTTTTTTCCAACCTTCCCCTGCCTCCCGCCCTCCCAACCCTCCAAACCCTACTTATCTTCTGCTTCTTTTTTTTTCGGGAGCGGACGCGCTGGGATCACGTGTGTTCCCAGCGCGTCCGCTCCCGATGACTGCCATGGAAAGGGAAAACGGACTCCCGATTTCCCTTTCCTGGCGTCATTTTCTTGGTCGTTTTTTTTTCTGTCCCGAAACGCAGCGGCTTTTCGGGACAGAAAAAAATGCTTTTTGTGCCCCGGTCATGCACATAATGCAGGCTGGGGTACTAAAAGCAATATGACCATCACGGCGGGGGCATTACCGACTCGGGTAATGCCTCGGGGCCTTCGTTAAAACTATGTGCCCCGGGGCATTACCTGAGTCAGTAATGCCCCCGCCGCTCGGGTCATATTGCTTAATTATATACTTTGTTGCAACAAGCTTAACGTTTGGAGGTTGTAATGACAACTGTTCACTCTACTTGTCTTCTCTCACCCCAGTTTGTTGCTTTCTTTGCTTTATTTGAATTCTTTGTTATCCTTATACATACATGCTTTAACTATTGATTTTTGCTGGGGGCTATATGTGATGAAACTAACACATATATGTGTCACACTATATTGGTTTGATGTCATTTTTGTTTACATTGGTTACTCTATTAGTTGTTACCCCTGTAGACAGAGTCCTCTACAAAATGCATTGGCCTCTGCACTGCATACTGCATTTTTTTGAAAAAGGATTAAATCGTTTTTTTACCCATTTAAATTGTATAAATGATTATATTGATAAGATATGTAATGAAACCAACTAGCGACAGTTGATTAACTGACATACTGTGAGAAACAGGCGGACCAGATTTGTTCCCTCAATCTTTTTCTAGTTTAGTCTTTTTTGTCAAATTTATCAGCCTTCAGAAAGACATGGGTGAGTTGCAATACCTTTTGGCTGTGTCTTTTGTGAATCGTAATCTGTTAATTTGGACACTGCATGTTATTGGAAATAAGAATTTTGGTAGACTAACTATATATTTTTTCAGACTGTCCTAAGTGCGATACTTTCATAGGATCTGTTCCATGTAATATTTAAGCTCCCTGGTGATGGTAGGGCATCAACACCCATTACCTGTGCCCACATAGCTAATATTCATTTATAATACTAGGCAGAGTCTGAGAAGTGTTGTGAGTTTTCCGACTGTGTCTTTATCAATTAAAACAGTATAACAATGAAGTCACATCGAAGGGGTTTTGGTCAGTATAATTCTATCTTCCCATAGGTCTTAAAACCAGGTTTGGCACCATATTCACATTTTATACATGAGTCTGTCACCAGGTCTTTGGAAGTGCAGTTGAAATATAAATTGGATCATGGGTTCCCATGTTGAAGGATAGCTCTTGGCTGTTGGAATTTTGTATTCTAGCAGTATGTTTACAGGAATGCACTGGACTCTGTAACCGACACGTTACCAATCTCCATTGCAGCTACTGGAGATGTTAATATATAATTCATGCAGAGATACATGTTTGTATTATACTTTTTGAGCATGGCCCATTATGAAAGTGAGTCCTGTTTAGCAGTACTGACGTTCTGATATAGAATTTCCAGCCTAAATATGTGTTACAAAAATCAGAAATGCTCTGCCTTGTCTATCTACACAGATGGCATTCTGACACAGGGCCATCATAATTTGATCTTGCACAGTATTATGTTACCTTGTGTGGCGTATGTCAAGTGGTCAACTGGCATTGGTATGGCCTTAAAGGAATGAGCAAATGGAGTTCTCTTCTGTGGGCAACGTTTCCCTGTGTGAGGTGTATGTATAGGCTTACATCTGCCCTCACTGAATGCATTTGTTTTTTTTATTTATTTGTGTCTATGGTTTTTACAAACCTTTACACAACTGATTACAAGACCATCATTATTGCATACAATATCATTATCACAATAACATTTAAAATTCCTGTAAAAATATTATAAAGATATTAAAAAAGATTTTAAAAAAACATGAAAATCAATATAAAAGCAGTTTAAGAGAATCAATGCATAGTTTCAAGTTTGGCGCATGCCTCACATTCATGAATGAAATGTCAATTTAATGCACACGGTAAGCATATATAGGTGCCATTGCCTGAAAGAAAGGAGTGATCAAGAGACCCACACATGGTAGGCAGCTCCGGTAATAACAATAGACTCTGCCAAAATAATAGTGACCCAAAATTGGTTCATTTAAATATGTGCAATGGCTGAGACAAAGGTGCTATAGCTTTTAACGTATTCCCTCACCAATGCATAGAGTAATAATGTGTCAAGCAGTTTCAACTTCAATCCCGCATAAGCAACACAACCTTTCTTCCTGGGAATACTTTTCCAGTGCCCTGTTTATTCATATGTCGGCTGTATGTTATATCTGAGCTATATAATGAATCTTCTTATTTTCTCTGAACATATTTTTGTGAAATATGAACAGAGTGACATCATTTAAAAGCTCACCAAATAACCAATGTTGACACAGTGATCATGTTCTCTTGCTTTCTTTTTCAAGAGTGTAATTCTATTATGATTAAGCAATATATCATTAGGGTTAATGTTCAACTGCTCCATATACCCTATACGCGTTTTGTGCAAGTTCATTAAAAAGGAGTTCTTGCTACCTTTCTTCTATTGCCCCGCAAAGAGACTATCAGGCCGATTCAATGAATGTGTGCTGACATTTTCGGCGAAAGCGTGCGAATCGCAGTGCCAGTGTGAAAATCACAGCGAAACCCGCGCACAGCGATTCATGGAAGTCCGAGCGCGTGTAAATCCGTGGATGTGCGCCAAAATTCTGCATGGCGCACGCTGGAGCACACGTTACCAAACAGCGTGCGCTACGCGCACAGCGAAATCGCACATAGCACGGCACACACAACAAAAGTAGGAGGAACCGGGGCCATGACACGCGGAATGGGGAACAACGCGTGAAAATGTGGGCGTCACGGGGGAAGTACAGGAGGCAAATGCACGGAGCGCCCACACGCACGTTCAAAACACATATTCATGGATTCGAATGGGGCTAACGCGTGCGCCAAAAAAGACGAGCTAATCCGGAAACACGTACGCCAGCAGGAAGCAGGCGTACGTGGACCCGCGCAGCATGAAAGTGCGCGCAAACAACAAACAAGCTCAGATGCCAGGATGAATATACCGTTCCTAGCAGCAGTGGTCGTGGGATACCGCAGGAGGAGGAGGAGGATAGTCAGGCCCAGAATGTTCACACCCAGAACCAGCCTTTTTGGGATTCCTGATGACCAGGTATATGGGAGGTACAGGTTTCCACCTCACATAATACTCAACCTGGTGAGTGAGTGGGAGGATGACCTCACATCACCCACCCTGTGCTCCCAAGCACTCAGCCCCCTGGAGAAGGTCCTCAATGTACTGCACTTCTTGGCCACTGGATAATTTCAGCGGACAAGTGCTATAGTGGGGGGGGGGTGTCACAAGCCACGCATCACACTGCCTCCACCAGGTCTTGGCCATCATGACTGCACGCCCATCAGTCAGCAGGCACATATACCTGCTTAGAACACCTGCAGAAAGGCAGGCTGCCGTCCAGAATTTCTACGGGGTGGCACAATTCCCCAAAGTCCTAGCTGCCATTGATTGCACCCATGTGGCTCTACGTCCCCCCAGGGCATCAGAGCACATCTATAGAAACCGCAAGCACTGCCATTCCATCAACAGGCAGGTAGTATGTGATGCCAAGGGAATCATCACCTCAATATATGCCAACTATCCAGGGTCCACCCACGACAGTTTAATTTACAGAATGTCAACCCTAAACCGGGACCTAGAAGCTGGGCGGCATGGCGATACATGGCTGCTCGGTGAGTATAAATGCCACAGCACATGCATGCATGTCAGATACTGTGTAATGTCACAACCCCACTAATGATACCCATCACCACCTCCCCAGGGGACAGTGCCTACCCTCTGAGCACCCACATGATGACGCCAATTCGGAACCCCACCATGCCACCCGAGGTCAGATACAACACAGCCCACATTGCAACCCGGGGCATAGTGGAGCGCACATTCGGAGTGCTCAAGTCACGCTTTCGCTCCCTTGACCATTCTGGTGGGCAGCTGTTATATGCTCCCCCAGTAGTGTGCAGGATCAAAGTGGCAGAATGTGTCCTGCACAACGTTGCAACATGCCGGGACCTGCCCGTGGACATGGTGGTGCCCCCACATCCCCAACCACATACACGGCCGCTGCGCATGGGAGGGGAAAGGGCACGGGTGAGGCAGCCCGTACGCAGATGGTGGCTAATTACTTCACCTAAAATCACACCCTGTGGAGTGCACACAGCCCTGGCACATACCAGCTGACAATCAATGATGATGACATAAGGGACAGTCAACTGTCACAACCATACTAGCCTGAGATTGGTCACCTGGAAGTGTTACATTGTGTGCATCCCTACCTACACAAACACCACCAATGCTGTGTCATCAAAAGACACACTTCTATGCTGCTAAATTCATTACCCCCTTGCAAAATACAACATGACAACAGTGCCATGTCACCCAACCCCTCTCCAGCACCGCCACCCAACACACCATGGCATGTCATGCTATGTGAGAGCAAACAAAGCAATCCCCAAAACCTGACACAAGTGTCACAAAGTACAGTGTCCCTAATATAAAGTGGCCACACACAATATGCTCCCAGCAATGTAGAACTAACAACACACATGACCAAATACTTACCAACAATACAATGCAGCTACACAACCTCAAACATAGCAAAAACAACACAGTACTAAGTTAAAGTAGTGGTAGTATTAGAACCTGATTATGCCAGCACATCGACCCCTTACAACTGTACAGTGTTGCTGCCACGCAATTGTGTAAGTGCACTGCTTACAACATGAACTCCATCTCAAAAGTAGACGGCCTTGTGAAGACATGAGGAATTAACCTGCAAATTAGGAGGAAGACATGGATGCACAAGCACATATCAATACACCATGCAGTGTACAATACAACAAAAATATCCACTAGGAATGGGCACCAACAGCCACCTGTGGGGATGTTGGCAAAAAAAACACCTCCATGGGCTCATGGCCTGCACGGCTATGAGAATGTGGGAGAACTGCTGCTGTCGCTCTCCTCACCCTCTGCTGCTGCATCAGGATTTGGTGCTATGGGAGGCAGCCCACACAAAGCCCTGGTATGGTCCTCCATGGCTGCAAGCATGCGGGTGTGGAAGGTCTCGTTCTGGAGGATTATAGTGCAGAGATCCCCATGCAGCACCTGACGTGATGCCCGGATCTCGTCCCGAGTTCCCTGCATCTCAGCTGAGAGTGAACGTGTGAGCCGCTCCAGCTGCTTTTCTGTCCTCAAGTTAGTGGAAGCCGCAAGGTCAACAAGAGTCTCCCTGAGGTGATGGAGTTCTACCCTCAGGGCTTCCCTGTGGGCCTGGGACTCTATTGATATCGATTGGCATAGAGTCTCCAGTGCCGCCCGTCGGTCCCTGTTGGACGCCAACATGTCTTCCCTGTGTGATTGGCAAATGGAGTCTGTTGCCTGCTGTAGTTGCTCCATCTGCCTTTCAGGGGGGACAATGGAAGTGGCCACCCTCTCCATTGCTTGAGCCATCATCTCAACTGGTGCTGCCTGTTGGGTTGCCATACCGTACATGGATTGTTCCCATACGGTATTGCCTGGTGGCATACGGCCACCGCGTCAGCGGGCACCACACTTGTTTGGGGCAAGGCGATATGCGCCTTGCTGTGCCGGCACTGCCTGAGGCTGCAGGACTGCATTCCCCCTCTGATCTGCTGGTCCAGGAACAGGATCAGATGTTGTGGAGTGTGTCCCTGCATCCGTAACTGCCAAAGGCGGACTTACCAACACTGACATCCCCATAGAGGGTTCTACCCCTGGTGCAGGTGGGTTGGACAGAACAGAATCCCTGCCAGAAACACTTACCTGCGACGGCACATAGGTCTCATCATCCGAATCAGCACCTGAATAGAGGTCTGGGGAGGTGCACCCAGAGACACCCCTGGACAGAATGGTCTGCAGCAAGATTGTGTTCTCACCCAACACCACACCACGTCCCCCACTGGTGCCCGGTCATGCCTGAGATTCCTCCTGGGTCTGCACCATCTCCTCAACCTCAACAGCATCAAGTGCGTCATCCCCTGCAAAAACATGAAAGACAAAAATGGAAACAGGCATTAGCACCATAGCACACAAATAGGCCTGACAAGCTACAGAACCAGTACATGATTTACACATGTCCCACATGACTATAACCCTCCCATGCATGAACTGTCACTGAGTTAGAAGGGGAGGCAAAAGGCAGACACTGATGACACCAAGATGGACGAGCAACACATTTGCTGCATGCTGGGTAGCACTGCCATCACACATTGGCCTGTGAGTGGCATGTCCAATACACATACATGACACATGCTATCACACAGATGGCATGTACCATAGCCATGGTACATTCCACAAGTACATCCATATGTCAGTGAATGAGTACTGTCAGCCATCCATGTGAGATGGACATGATGAGATGAAAATTGCTACATAGTGTGACAAAATACGCATGTGACACACACTGCAACACATCCAGTGTACAAAAATACAGTGATTGCAGGCCGATGTACACATCAATGGTTGTGCACTTCAACATGACAGGAAACAACTATTATGTTCCACATTCAAACAGGCCCCAAAAATGTATTTGATCAGGCCAATACTCAATCAGCCTGAATGGTCAAATTATTCACCTAACAAGGTAACACATGTGGGCCAATGTGGGGTTCATCAATGACAGAAGCATGTCACAAACGTGACAATAGGGCTGAGGAATGCGTAGCAAAAGTGGGAGAATTGAAACAAACAGCCTGAACGAACACTGAAAAATACAAACAATGTTGTTGCAAGATGCCACTTCAAGGGCAACTGCAGTAATGTTGCGCTAAATTACTACTGTGGGCAGAAGGGATACTGTCACACCCAAATCCAAGGCCGCTGAATGTTTTGGATGAAGCACATGGTGACCCATACCACTCAGGCACACACACCCTCACCTGGCACTCATTCAGAACCCATCACCCAAACAACATACACATGCATTACACACACATGCATGGACACTCACCGGACAATGCATCATAATCAGGTAGTTCTCCTACACCTTGGATCTGTTCCTCTGTGACGAAGGCCCCAGCAACAGATTAATGTTCAGAGAGTTCGTTGTCCTCTTGTGGAGACCCACCGCCAGTCAGCAGAGTAGCGGCATGATTTGAGGCCAGCTTGTTCTTTGCTCTGCGTTTCAGGTAATTCCACCGCTTGTTGCAATCATCAGCTGTGCGCCTCACAAATCCAAGGGCACTTATGCGGCGATGGTCTGCCAGTGTGCCCTACTTTGACCAGGTGTGGTCTTGCACCCCGCAGTCACCAACATTTTGTGGCTATGTGCCGACACATAGGACACAAGTGCATCAAGTTCTGCGTCATTAAAGCAAGGCTTCCTTGACGTGCCGGAGTTTGTAGCCGTGTCTGGGGTCTCAGCCTGTCCTGCCAGAGCACCCTTCTTCCTCTTCTTTAAAGGTGGAGCGGAGCCAGAGTGGCTTACGCCGCTCTGGTCAGTAGGGGCAGAATCACTGGTGGACTGGGTAGTAGGAGTGTGGGAATGCACAATGACCATAGGTCTTGATGCAGGCATTGGTTTCAGGGTAATGTTGGCAGGGGGAACGTCAATTTGATGGACCTGGACTGACACTGTCCTGGCTGGGAGAGTCAGAGCTGGGGCGGATGGAGCTGCAGCTGCCCCTGCAGCCTCCCCACCCTGCATACATGGGGCAGCAGATGACATAGCTGCCTCAGATCCACATGGCTTGGTGACAACAACTTGCACCGTCACATGTGGCCTAGACTTGCTGACATGGAAGTCAGCCTGGGAGTCATCCTGTGCCAGGTCAGGTGCCACAATGGGCTGGTCCAACAGGGGTTGAGCTGGGATGGTGTCAACCACGTTTCCCTCAACCATGGGGGGGCATGGGTGTCCCTGATTCTTCCTCCACACATGGGGGTATAAGGGCACCCTGCAAATCCCGGCCACGTCCCCTACCGCACCCACCACTCCCACCTTTTGAAGGTCGGCCACCTTTGCCTCCCTTACCGCTTGGTCGCCTCCCAACCATGGCACTGATGTTGTTGTACATATGGGAGTTGCAGTAAACTATTGTCCTGGGCAATTGGGGGTCAAAGGGGTAGGATACTAGATGGAATGCGTACCCTAGTGCTCTACCAAGGCTGTCTGTGACCCCTGGGGGAAGATGACGGGTCACGCAACGCACAGGCAGCCCAAAACCAAAAATTAACGTGCACGCAACCCCTCGTAGACCACGTGCGTGAAACAATGAACCCGCACTACGCTGTGGCACCCAGAAACACAAAAATAAGCGTACGCGTAATACACGCAGCCTACAATGACCTCTGAAGGGGAACACGACACACGGGGCAAGCACAGTTGCTAAGTACGTGTGGAACTCACCGTCTGCCTGGAAAAAGAACGTGAAAAATACACGCGTTTGCGCGTTGGCAACACCCCTGCCAAAAGAAGAATTATACGCTGTCTGAGGAGACAGGGCAAAAGGAGAAGTGAACTCTGTTTGAGGAAACAGGCCCAACCAAAAATCAGAAAAGAGCTGTCAGAGGTAACAGGGAGCACGAACTAGAAACGCTATGAAGTAATCACGTGTGAACCGACAAGAAGTACAGATTTCACCCACTCGCTCTCCACGTACAAGGAAATGTCGTCCTACACGTAGCTTTTAAACCGGCCCACACGTACACGTAAGATACGCTTGTACATGGGCCCTTTCCTCCAATTACACGTGATGACACTCGGACATGCAGTTTTTCCACGTGTTCTCTGTCATCACGTGCTATGAGGGAAACGACCGTGATCGTTATGTAACTTACGCACTTACGTGATAAGGGCCTTTGGTCCAATGAAATCGCGTGTGTGTGCTGACGCGCATACGCACTAAGGCCCTTTCGTCGAATTACACGCTGACGTGCAATTTTTTCACGTGCCAAATCACTCCGTATCAAGCTGGCCACGTGAAAAAACACGGAAGACCACGCTCCTGCACAGAAGGCCGAATTACTGCCCCCCACAGCCCCGAGCATGCTCCCACCTGCCATCTGCTGCTGCCTGACTGCCTGCTGCCCACGTGCCCTGCCATTTGCTGCCTGCACGTCAGCCAGGGGTGTAGTTGCTGTGACCACTCCTGCTGGAACCGAAGACTCCCGACTGGGATTCCATCGCTTCACAGCCCAGCCCCGGGACCCAGTTGCCCACCCACTCCTGCCTCTGGGGTTGCCATGTCCAGCACAACACCATCTTGCAGCACTGGCAACCCCCAGCCAGAGAGGCAGAGGGCCACCATCTTCACTGCCACCGAAGTTGGTGTCCTGGTGGAGCATGTCCGGGGGCATTATGATGCCGTCTTCGGAACAACACGCGTCAACAAGGAAGGACGGGACAAGATCTGGGACGACGTAGTGGTTGCCATCAACGCGGAGGGGGTGGCAACCCGCAACATCAAGCACGTCAAGAAGCGCTGGGAGGACTTCAGGTCCAGGACCCTCCACAAGGCCCAGCGCCTCGCGGAGGGGGGCCGGGCACGCATGAGTAACATCCAGATGAGGGTCCTGGAACGCATAGGACCAGCGCTCCACACACTGATCCTTCGGAGGCAGACCCGTCTGGAGTTGAGCGGTAAGTGGCCAAGCATTGCTGTGTGAGACAGGGCATGTTGCAGTGTGCTGGTAGTCTGATGCTTGCCTGTATATGTGACATAAGCCATGTATGGATGTGTGTGTGCAGGGACATCATGGTCATGCATGTGAGACCAGTTATGTGTGAACGAAATGTATTGTGCATGTGTTTTAATGCAACATGGGGTGCTCTATGCGGAATGCACACATGAAAGCATGGCTGTCTCTGTTCCTGGACATGGAGGGGGGGGTGAGGAATGGGTGCTGATGTCATGTACATGTATGGTGCACATGTGTGTGTGTGTGCCTGAGAAGTGTGTGTGTGACTTTGAAACGCCATGGATGCATGTGACTTTGAAGGCAACATCAAGGTTTACAGGGGCCCTTCTACATGGATGTTGATGTTGATTGCAGGCGCCGGGACTGTTTCTGCGTGTGTGTTGTGTGCATTCACCCATGTGTTGTGGAATGACAGGATGGAAGTGACATTTGACAGTGCCACTCATGTGTTATTGCTTCCTGTCTACGGTATTTTGTACTGTACCCTGATGCTAGTGTTCTATGTCTCCCTCTACGCAGCGTCAAGTGAAGAAGAGAGCAGAGACAGCGCTGTGGAGCCAAGCGGCAGGGATGCCTCCACTGGGCGGCAACGCTAGGCCCAGCCACCCTCCCAGGAATTACCATCATCCGGGAGCGAGGGGGCTGGTGCTGCGTCTACCACAACGGCTGTGGCGGAAGGGCCGGGTGAGCCCCCACAGGGGCTTACAATGGCGGAAGACGGTGTGGAGACATCCAGGTGGGTGGTCTCCACAGAGGAGGAGGAGCCGGCTACTGAGCCACACATGGGGCCTGGTGGGGGTAGTACCACTGGTGCAAGTGGTGCAGTCCAGGGCCAGGGTCAGGAGGCACCACAGATCATCATGGAGGGGCCTCTGCATGTCGCTGTCCCTGACCCTGTGACTGCATCACCATGCACCAGCAGGGAGGCCCCGTCCCAGGCTCGTCCGCAGGTAGGGGAGAGTGCCATGTCATCTGCCTCTCCACTACCTGTGGACGAGGGGTCCCACGAACGTATGGGCTCCGTCCTTGTTGGTGTCGCGTTGCACACACATGTCATTAGTGATGACGTGCGTTCTTCCTGGGCGGAGAACGGTCACCATCACGGAGAGCAGCGTCGTACGTGGCACTGCTGGGAGGGGCCCTGGTTGGTGGGTTCCTACATGTGTCACGCACTCTGGCGGACCTCTCCTCCTCTGTGGAGACTATGCGCCAGTCGTTCTCCACCCCATCTTCCGGCCCAGATTCCACCAGGGCCCCCTGTGGACCTGGCCCGACCAACACAGCCAGCTTGGTGGAGCTCACATCCCTGCCACAGTCGGGAGTCGGCGGCCCAGCAGGGGTGGACACCACAACTGGAGACCAGCTGATGGAGGATGTGCAGGCACCATCAGACACGGCACATGGACAGCAGCAGCAGGAGCAGGCTCTAGGTGGGAGCAATGATGGCTCGGGGCCATCAATATCGGAGGGGCAGGCATCGGCCAGAGGGCAGGAGGACCCAGGAATGGGAGTGTCTTCCGTGTGGCATCAGTTGGGCCAGCAGATAGGTGCAGAGTGGCGGCGGGCGGAAGAGGCGCAGCTCACCATGGTCAGGGCGGAGTTCTCCATGCGTCGGGCTTTGAGGCGGACCTCGGGGCCAGGACAGAGTGCCGCCTCCGGCAAATAGACATGGAGTTCGATGATGCCCTGGCCCGGGACACCACAGAGTGAGCCGCTGCACTTGCCCGCCGCCATTGTATATAGTTAGATAGTGTTAGGTTTCCTTTCGTTTTTTCTTTATTTTGGTTGCGCTTGGACAATGCACCACGTTTTTGTATATAGTTTTTTATTAGGTAGTATTTTTGATAGGTTTCATTTCATCAGTTGGGCTCATGAACCCTGGATTGTTCATTTGTACATAGTTCACCATTGGATTATTCTCTTTTTTTTTTATTTTCACCATGGAGCAATGGTTTTCACTTTCTTTTTTCCCTTGGATTTGCTTTGTTGGACTGTGACTTTGGACACCATTTCTTTTGGATTTCTTTGGATTATGATTTCTTGTTTTTTATTCTTTTACGGACATGCAGCTTTTCTTTTATTATTCCCATTGTTGTGTGTTGGATTTTAATTACATTCATGTTGTGTTTAATACATTTTTTTCTTCATACTTCGATGTGTGGTATTATCTCATTGGTTTCATGCATGTCATGATATGGGTTTTCACATTCACTTTCACCCATTGTGTGTGTGTGACGGACATGTGTTCATTTACATACTTGCCATTGGGGTTGTATCATGTAATTGCCTTTTCTATGTGGGTGGATGCAATACTTGGTTGGGTCTTTGGGCTGGGGAGGCTGTCCATAAGGGCCATGTTTGAGGATCGGCATGACCTGTGGGCAGGGGGACATGAGTGGGACATGAGTGGGGGCCTGCTGGCAGGTGTCCCTGACTGCTGGGGGGTGGGGTGCAGGGGGACATGAGTGGGTGATCAGTAGTGCAAGCTGACATGTGGCTTGGCTGGGGGGCAGGCCCATGGTAGATCGTCTGCCTGCTGGACATGACCAGGGGTGCAGGGTAGTCCTTTGTGGTGTGGGCTGCCTGCAGGGGCCGTGGAGGGTGTAGAGGGAACACCCGGGAGGACCCACACTGCCAATTCACATGTATACTCCCCGCGCACCCCTGAAATTCAGTACACCACTCTGACAGCAAAATTGCGTGTGAAACTTCCCACGCACCCCAGGAATACACGTACCCTGCTCAAATTACGTGTGAAACTTCCCGCGCACCCCAGTTATACACATACCCTGCTCGCACAGGGCCAATCGTGTGTGAAACTTCCCGCGCACCCCCGATTATTTCTGCCTCTCTTATACATGATATTTCTAAGGAGAAGCCATTTTTTCAGGACCTTTAATCGAAGATTATTACAGTAAAAATCTTTACATGGTGAGTTTTTAATGGGGATGTCCAAATACTTGTAGGCAACAATCACTTCTAACTTAATTCCATTGATATGCCATGACGGTACTGGGGATTTACTTTTATAGCCACATTTTTCGTTTCTGTGCCATTTATATTTAGATGATTCTTCTGAGCATACTAGGCAAGTGCTGTCAAAGATCTGTTTAACCTGATCAGTGTGCAGTCCATGATAATGATGTTGTCTGCATAACTAATCCGGGGAACATCAACAGTCCCAATAACCGGAGGACATTTTTGCACTGCCTAAATGTTCTGACTCCATATCACTCATATATACATTGTAAAGTGTGGGGGCTAGAACACAGCCCTGTTTTATTGCCATATTGGTATAAATATCTGGCGTTAGAGCACCTTCTCTATTACCTTTAACTCTTATCGTTGTTTTGGTATTTAATGCCATAATGAAGAGTAACAAGCTTGGGCCAATCACCCAATTGTTAACATTTTCCCATAGCCCTGTCCTTGGTACCGTGTCGAAAGCTTTGCTAAAATCAATAAAGCACACCCATATCTGATCTTGCTTTTTTTGCTTGAAATCTGCAATAAAGTAATTCAGTAAGCTAATGTTAATGAGGGTTCCCATACCTTTGTGGAAGCCTGTTTGGAAGGGAGAGAATATTGATTCTTCCTCGAGCCGTTTATACATTTTTTTAAGGAGCAAGGAGGCATATACCTTTTGACTGGCATCAATCATCTCCAGTAATCTGTAATGAGTGGTTTTTGATTGGTCACCACCTTTAAAGATGGGGCCATGATGAATCATTGCCAACTGTGGGGAGTTGTGCCCTCTCTTAGCATTTTCACAAATAATTGTTCTAAGATAGATGCCGAAAAGATTGGGTTGTCTTTAAATATTTGATTGGGTATCGCATCTGGGCCTGGGGCGTGAGATTAACTAATAGATCTAATCACTATGATAATGTTTTCAGCAGTGAAACCTTCCAGAAAGCTACTCATGGTGAATAGCTAGTTGCTTCGTTTTCATTGGGGCCATGCATATAGTATAATTAATTCACTGCATAGGTCCATTCCTCCATACTAATTGATTTGCTTTTGGTCCTAGTCAATGGTTGACTATTCTCTCTGATCATTGCCCAAAACCTCCTTTCATCTCGTTTATTGAGTATTTGTATTATATAAGTCCAATTAGCATTTTTGGCTGTGGATTTATGCATTTTGGGCCACTTTGTGTATTTGCTAGTTGCCTGTGTTTCTTACACAGCTGTTTTGCTTCTCGTGTTGGAGAAGAATCTTCGTTAATAAGTCTGCATTTCGAATGGTATCCCTTGTTAGCCACTTGAATCTCCTTATCAAAGCAGCTAATGCTTGTTATTTCCTTTCCCAAATAACATGTTCAGCCCAAGATGCAATTTCATTGTCATCATCATTCTGTCTAGATTCCAATGATTACCTGCCGACAGGTGTGCAGCCATGTACTATTTTCATAGATAAATGAGGTAAATTTCCCCAGGTTTTTGTTGCTCTGTGCAATGGAATTATCCACCAGATTGACCTGACTCGGCTCATTATAATGCTCTATCTAATAAGACTTGAGGCATGATGTGCCCATTTTGTAGTTTCGAAAAATGCAGGACACATGATGTTACATTTATCCAGATTGCGGGTGTTCAGATCACTGGGAATTAATACGTTTCCACCTGGGTGGTCATGTTATTGATGGATAGTAAGGTTTCATCTACATTACTGCCACCCAGAAGGGAGTACACATTTATAACCAGTGTGTCCCTCTGTAGTGCAGGTGAGTGTATTCACACTGCTAATACAAAGGGTGAGTTTTCATCTGGACAATATGAAGTGATGGACAAAAAGGGTTGAACTCCTATGTGTAATCCCCCCCCTGGGTCTACCACGTAGGTCTCGGGTGGCGTGGCGGACATATCCATCGATAATAAAGTCAATGACCACCCAGGTTTCCTGCCATATCAAAACATGGCTTGATATTATGAGGGCTTTCCCTTCAATATGATTAAGAAAAGCGTTATAACCTCTGGTGTTCCAACATAACCAGTTAATCAAGCTTATATTTTTTGCATGGTCAATTATTGATCGATCAATGCAAATGTATTTGATGATTCCTTAGAAAGCCTGGTAAGCACTCTTTCAATAATTCGTTTGAACTCTCATATGATGCAGCATGACAGGGTATCGGTCCTGTTCTGTAGCCTTTTCAAAGCTCGATTTTCAGGAGTGTTATAGATCGCCATACTCTTTTATATTTTGGGCTATCCACTCTCAATTGCAGGATATAAGTAGGAGTTTTTAATTTGGGCATATCTGACACTAGCTGTGATGCCCTCTGTTTGCTCACCCATGTAGAGAGCTACTTTATTTAGTAGAACATATTTTCTTTATGTGTCTACTCCCATATACTGGGCCTCATTACGACCCAGGCACTAAGGGGTTAACGGCGCCGTAAAAAGGCTGCGGCGCTGTTAACCCCTTAGCACCTAATTACGAGGTCCCTTTGCGGCTCCCGACCTTAACGGCTGGTCTGGACCAGCCGTTAAAGTACGGACCCTCAAAGGGACCTTGAAGGTAATTACGGTACCGCAATTTGCGGTACCGTAATTACCGCCTTCCACATTCCCATTGAGCCCTATGGGGCGAAAATGGGAATGGGGAAGGGCCAATGGTGCATGGGGAATTACCGCCCCGCCAACCTTGGAATGGGGTGGTGATTCCCCATTGCACCATGGCGGACTCGTTACAATACCGGCAGCAACCATGGTGCTAATAGCGCCATTGGTTACCGCCAATGTTGAAATGAGGCCCACTGTGTCATGGCTTGGGAATTCATTAAAGTAAGCATTGAAGCCCTGTTGGGAATCATAAACATCCCATGTTTGGTACGACGTCCTTTCGGCACGGGATGTTTTTTCGCGGGGTTATTTAACGCAAATTTCTTTTAAAAAAAACCCATCGCATTTTTTCGAAAATGGGGGAGTTAGAGTGGGGAACCCCCCACAAAAAAAATGTGATGGATTTTTTCAACAAAAAAAATCACGGTAAAAAACCCCACGAAAAAACATCCCACGATGAAATGATGTGGAACCCCATGTTTTCTCTCACACAATGTCACTTTTGTCAAACATGTAATTTTTTCTCTGAAATTTCAGCCCACTAGTGGCAGAAATTTCAGGGAAAATATAAAAATTGCTTTCATAAGTTTAAATATACCTAAAAGTGGTGAATCTGGAAAATATTTGCGCTTTTGGTTAACTAAAAGGCAAAGTTCCATAATTAAGCTCACCCCAACTTGGGTATCCTTTACTAGATGGCTACAGTACTTGAATGGCTGGGAATATATAATTTTATGACACGCATGTGTAGGCAATATCAATTATGTATGTGTTTATTCATGTACAGAATTTGAATGGAGCAAACCATTCAACAAACTAAAGCGCACTGCACAACATATGAGGAGAACACAGCAAGAGAAGGACAGGGATAGCCAGGGCAAGAGAGGTGGCAAGAATGGGAAGAGGTGCTTTTGCAGGGGTCAACGTGAAAAGGGGGTTTTCGTAAAAATTGGGGTCTTCATTTCCTTTGTGAAGTGCAGTTTAGATGGTGGCAATCCCATGATTCTCTATATGTTATTCCCGAGTCAATGTGTGTAGCAGGAGAAGACATGAGTTCCTGCTTATCTGGCATTCTATTGTGGGGCTGTTGGCTTCCAGAGGGGGTGAGGAAGTGTAGCCATGTTGGATAGAATTTAGTTTCTTGTTTGTAATTGATGCAGGTGATTATTTTTGGTTATGCAGTCTTGGAAGCATAATATGTGCAGCCTCCATACTGTTTGGTGATGTGGGCATATATCTTCAGTGGAATCATGAAACTGGCTACAGCATGCTGGACACTTTTCAGTGGTTCCATGGAAATGTTTGGGACTCCTGTGAGGAGAGTGTTGCCCAAGTACAAGAGATGAAGGACCAGAGCTTTATCTTAGGTTATTATTTATGAGAATACTCTGGTATACTGCACCAAATCACCATCATAGGAGAATCAGTGTGCCCAGATGTGTTAGGTGAGTCGCATATTGTGAATCTGCCAGGGGATATGCAAACCATACTCTGCCTGGAAGAGAGAAAATGAGCGAGTGGAAGATAAGAGAATGGGAAAGTGGTAAATAGATGCTATGAACATAGGTAGGGAAACGGCAGGGGAAGAGTGTTTTGTGATAGCCTGAATGTGTGTCAGTCCTGTTGGGTTGACCATAATTCTGCCAAAGGGACAAGACGCATATGTCCTAAAGTTTTGTGCTAATTGAGTTGTGTTCCCATGGCAGATTTGGAGAAAATGAGTTAATACACAATGAAATGGTGAATGCATTAGAGGCTCCACAGTATCCTAAGGCAATTATGAAAAGCTTGGTGACTTATTTGCGTGGGGATCCCTGCAATTTGTACGCAAGGTTAAAGTCATCAATGTTATTTCTGCAACGGCCAAGCAAGATCCAAGAGTGGCCTAGTCAAGGATAGTCATTGAAGGTGAATGTGACAGTCACTTCTCATTCAATTTCAAGTGCATCTCCTGTGATATTCTGTAGGAACCTGTCTTGCAGTATGGGAGCAGCGTACAGAATAACTTCAGTCAACAAGCATAGCTACCTGCGTATGTTTTCTGTATTCTAGTTTGTAATAATTTCTGTATTCTAGTTTGTATAATTGCTTTAGTGTCTCGTCTCTGTAGATGCCAGGTTTTACCTGTACCCAGTAAGAGTGCACTGTTCTAGGAAGCATGCATATTACCTTCATGCGGAATACATACCTTGGGCCTGATTTACAAAAACTGAAAAAGGCTTTCTACATCAGACCCCTTACATCACTGAAAGCATTAACCAGGCATGCAGTTGTATTCAGGCAGGGACTTCGCTCTGCCGGAATTTACCGTTGTTCTGAGAGTTTGTACGAATCTCGAGAGAACAGTTACTTATCCACTAATCACATGGAATCAATGATAACTTGAAAACACAAACATGGTCATTTTGCATGTTTCCATCGTGTAAACGCGGGTTTACTCACTTTCCTTCAGCGGCTTATGCTCAAGCAACATGACAAAATAGCCAGACATGTACAAGGGCAAGCTGTGACTAAGGGAACAAGCTCTAACATTAAATATAAGTAACAATTTGCTTTCGAAGCAAAACACGTGAGGCGTTGTTTTAAAGTGTATTATTTATTTCACGAACAGCTTTATAAACATTCGGTAGCAAGGATTTGGCAGTTGCCAATTAACACGATTTTATATTAATTACTCAACAAAACACGAAACATTAAACCTGTCCTACTCCTAGACACCATGCAAATACTGCATGGGCGTTTCATTTGCCATTCAGCATGTCTTTCTAATAGTCGCAGTTTAACCTGCTGCTTAAGGAAGGCCATCCTCTGTGGATTGCTCTCACTTTCTTAAGTTCACCTGCCAAAAGTACTTTTTAATTGACAAGGAAGCAGGCACCTGTTTTCTCCGCATTGCAAAGGGCAGCATGTTGGCTAGGACTCTCCACCGGTTGTTGAATATCTTTTTCTCATAGTAATTGATTTGTAACTGTTACCAACCGTCCCTATGCCTTCCTGTGTTGCTTTTCTTGTATTATGCAGCTTTTAGAGTCTCTCACATCATAAAAAAGACGGCCGACAATAAGTAGTGTATTGTTTATCCCCGAGCACGTCATAGCTGCTGTTATGTCAGACGAACCATTGTACAGTTGTTTTGTTTCCTTTTCTATTGTGTTAGTTATTGACTACACATTTTGTTGGCATGGTGTTAAGCGATTGTTAGGTTGAAGAACGGTTTTTCTTTTGGCGGGAGACAGCTTTATCCACTTCCTGAGAGGAATATTGTATTTTGCAATTTGTTTTGAGACATACTGTAGCTATAACCAAGCATTTTTAGTTGTGCTACTCAATTTTGAATTGCGTTCGAAAAACAACAAACACCTGGAAACTGCCACCAAAAAAAATCCAAACTAATGCGTAAATATGTTTAAAGATGTAAAGGCAGGTGCTCTGTTACCAGTCTTTAGCTTCTCCTCCTAACGCACTTCATCAATCTTCATGGAAAGGGAGTTTCTTAGTTATTTCAGGCAGGTCTGCATTTCTTTTTCAGGTGTACCAAGTTAATTAGCTCTGAGGATGCTCATACTTGTATTTTTCGTACTTGATTCTGCTGGCAGGTGACTGGAAACAACTCCCTCCATAGCACAAATCTCCCCCTTGATGGGGGGAGGAGGAAAGCCATGGTTGTGACTCTCCAATGTAAGGCATGATGGCCCTGCTGCTGCCTTTCCCGGGATTTCTGTAACAATGTTTAAAGATGTAAAGGCAGGTGCTCTGTTACCAGTCTTTAACTTCTCCTCCTAACGCACGTTTTCATAACTTCATCATTCTTCAGGGAGGCTGAGTTTCTTAGTTATTTCAGGCAGGTCTGCATTTCTTTTTCAGGTGTGGCAAGTTAATTAGCTCTGAGGATTCTGGTACTTGTATTTTTCGCACTTTATTCTGCTGGCAGGTGACTGGAAACAACTCCCTCCATAGCACAAATCTTCCCCTTGATGGGGGGAGGGGGAAAGCCATGGTTGTGGCTCTCCAATGTAAGGCATGATGGCCCTGCTGCTGCTGCCTTTCCCGGGATTTCTGTAACAATGTTTAAAGATGTAAAGGCAGGCGCTCTGTTACCAGTCTTTAGCTTCTCCTCCTAACGCGCGTTTTCATGACTTCATCAATCTTCAGGGAGGCTGAATTTCTTAGTTATTTCAGGCAGGTCTGCATTGCTTTTTCAGTTGTGGCACAAATCTTCCCCTTGATTATATACTACACTTTATATACTTGTATAGAGCTTTACGCCAAATAACTTTACAAACCTACTGAATTGGTACATAGAATGTAAGTTGGCAAAATTCACAAAGAGAAGAGAACAAAGAACAAAAGAGAACCATAAAATATCAGTTTGATATGATACAATGGGTCATGATGAAAGTCCATCTTTAAAATGTGAATGCAGGACAATAGGCCGCCCCACCCATCAACTTAAATAACAGCTGTTGTGGAGGCCAAGTCTAAACATGTACGGTACATGGTAGATTGCGATTAAGAGCAAAAATAAAAAAGTCAGTGAAACTTGAATGCCAAGTTGATGCAACAAGTACCGCAGGTAACAATGAACTCTCCAAAAGACTTGTGTTGAAAGTATACTAAGCACACATGCATAGGACAGCAGGTCACGGTGCAGTTATGCCACACAAGTACTGCTGAACCTTTTGTACAAGTCTGGGTTGAACAGTGTAGATGTTGCATTGTAAACATGAACAATGCAGACATGTGTACATACTTTACATTCAGATGGATGAACTGAAGGCAGAGCATAAAGTGTTTGAAAATAGCTTGTGCCAAATGAGGCAAAACCAACACAACCACACAAAGCTCTGCACAACAATTGTGGAGCATAACTTGAAAGGCGGGTATCTGGCAACTATGCAACACTCCTTTCAAAGCTCTCAGGATACAGCTCCAGTACAAGTGCACCACACATTGTAAACTCCCGCAGACAGTTTCTTCTTGTAAGGTTGAAAAAAACATGTTTTACCTGATGAGGCAGACACTGTATTTTGTGCTTGACTTTTCTTGGTTTTAACTTTATTTGTCCTCCCAGCCAGGCTTAATCCAAAGCCTGACTGATTGGGTGTTTATCGTTTTATGTGTTCTGCCTCAAATTAAAGTAAACCAGACTGTCTGAGAGAGGGTACCCATTAGTCATGTTGCTAGGCTGGTGGAAGCTTTTTTTTGGCTCAGTGAAAATGGCTCCAATTGGTGTAGAGCTTTATTATTGGTTGGGTAGTTGTTAAACCTTTCCACCATTTCACAAATGAAGACTGCCTTTGTTTGCCTCAAAGTCCTGAGGGGCCAAATGACTTTCACTTGTATCTCTTTCTGTATTTGATAGGAGGTGGCTATCTCTGGTCACTGGATACTTATTTCTCAGACGCGGGGGCTGTAGTCAACCTAAAAACAGTTCTGACTGACATATGCAGATGGGTATCTGGGATACATTTGATTCAATTCCTTTTTGTGAGAGGCCTTCCTGAATGCATGGATGAGTTTTGTAGGATGGACTGCCATTGGATGACACTTGGTGTGTGATTGGGTGTAGTGTTCACTCACTGTCGCTCTGTGGAGATACCATCCTACACCCTTACCTAGTCACTTTGTCTACCGCTGGAAATCTATCCCTGCATTCCAGGAAGGCCTGCTGCTCAAGGAAGGGGCAGCGCTCTGCACCAGTATCCTTTGAGGCTCCACAGATTCTGACAGCAAATCTTTGCCTCGCAAGAAGATCATAAGAAACTGGCTGCTCCACTCCTTTACCCTGATCTGGTGTGGACAACTGGATCACAGCTCCTGCTAGTAGACCTCATCTCTCTGAAACTCTTGACCATTCCTGCATTGCCAGACTAAGATGCTGGAGCCTCACAGCTGCCAGATCCCCAAAGACTCACTGTACTGAACTGGCTGGAATGGGTTCATCCCAGGATATCAGGCAAGCACCTTGGTTCATTCTAACCTCTGGGAAATCTCCAGGGGCCAGAGTTGTTCTTTGTCCTGCAATCACACAGCGAAACTAGCCTCCTGATCCTTCTTCCTGGGCTGGCTCAACTGTGGGTTGACTTTCATTAATAACCGTTCTTCCCTGTGCTGTCCACAAGCTGATACCAACCTTAGAATTAATATCATATGCCTCTGGACCGTGGGGGGTCCTTGCATCGCTGACTACCACTGACTGCACTGTCACTGCATTTCAACTCCTCTGGCCCAGACCCCCAACCTAGGGACCGCTGACTTATGAATAGTTGTCCTTGCCAAAGATCTGGTGTGTTAACACTGGAACCTACATGGGCTGCAAAACAATAGCGACTGACTCTGGAAAATGCAAATCCTCCTTCATTAGAACTGATTTTAGGAGTCATTGCTTATCCTTTGTGGATCTCCTCTTCATCACCAAAGGTCTTCTGTGTCCTCTCTCATCTCCACTAGAAATCCAGAAATCTCTGCATTGTAACATTTCACCGAATGTTACTATTTTTCAGCAAAGCCTACCCACATACACAAAACAGATCGCTACAGATACTCTTTCTGGACTAGTTAGGAAAAGTTCTTGACTTGTCTTATTTTATACAGTTTACCTACCTGTTGGTGTGGCGTTTTATCTCTTGTCTTTTTAGATAAAGATCACATTTTTATAAAAGATAGTGTGTGGATATCCTTCCATTTGGTTTTTGTGAAAAGTGTGTAAGGTGTGTATTTTACCTTTGAGCCACACCACTCACTCTCCTGAGAGTTAGGCCTCAACTATGCTGCCACACTACCACCAATAGAAACTGGTGGGCCTGAGGAAATCTCTGGTACCCTTAAATCAGGAAGGCACACTTAAAGACACTGACATCAGGGGCTAAGGACAGCAACCCTAATACTGCAGAATGATAATCTTTTCAAATCGCCTAGCCCCCAAGTCCTAAACTGCACTGATTATATTGTGACTTACAATTATGATTCTATAAAGACCCAAAGTATTTTGTGTTAAGACAACAACGACCACAGCTCCCCTCTTCAAACACTTTGCCCTTCCAGTCTGACTCCAATCCGGTTTGTCTGTAAATTCTAAATCCTCTTCCTGAACAGCAACTAGTCCTCTTCTCATAATCAGCAAAAGCCACGCTCTGCATCCAGCATGATATTGAATCATGAAAATAACTCAGTACCAGAATGCCGAACCAAGATCCAGAGGCAGCTGCTCCAAAACTACCACATTTCAAAAGAAGGTTTTGGGAATGATAAACGTCAGTCTCCAAAAGCAGTGCAGAAGCAATTGGTAACAAAGGGTAGATAGAGAAGGAGGAGCTAACACTGAAGTCCGTGCTTTTATTTAGAAGCATAACAGCCTGTTTTAATTTACCACGACTAATCATTTTATTATTCCATGATATTGATGCTTCAATTATGCACACTTTTTTAAAATGCATTTATTGTGTTTTAGTCAAAAAGAAATTGACTTTTCACAAATTACAAATTTTAGAAAATCAATAAATAATGAATTCAATATTTCATAACTGTATGAAACAGCAACAAAGAAGAAAAGAGAAGGAAAAAGAGGAAAAGAAGATAAGAGTAAAGACACATCTGTCGATCGTCTCACTTCTGAAGGCCCAAATCACATAGAAATGTTACAAATTCCCAGGTCAAAAGGCTTTCATATTCTGAACACAGGCGGTCCCAAACGATTGAGTGTCCAACCACCCTCTCAGCGTGTGTGCCAGAGCAATCAATCAGGACGTGTCTCAATGTCTCTGTACATGAATGGTTACAACGTTGGCACAAGCTGTCACTGTATATATCCTTGTGGCTTGAAAAGAGAATGTCCTTCCTACCTCTAGCACTTGGGAAGTGTGTTAAGTAGCTAGGTAAATGTCCCTGTGGTTTATCATGCAATGTGTTGGAATGGGACCATTTCTATATCTCATTCTGTAATAGTTTGAATCCATTCCTTTCTTATTAGGAGTTTGTTACATGCATTGGATTATTGGTGAGGTCAGTTACTTCACATTCACAGGATATCAAGATATCGAGAGCATAATAAGCACGGCCTGACAAAAAAGAGGTTATCATTCTTCACAAGTTATTTCTTCAGGTCTTCACACAATGTGTTCACTTGTGGTACCCACATTAATCTGTAAACAGACAGCTTTCTCCACTCAATATAGGAGCAGAGAGATAGAAGACACAATACATACCTTAAAGTAGAAATCAGGAGGGAATGAGGGAGGGAGAGAAACTGTTTCCATAATAATCCCTCTAACACATCCCAGTTTATTGTTTTAATAGCTGCATTAACATCAACTCCATATATCAAAATGGGAAGCACCACGGAAGCACCAGCAAGCACTGTTTACTGGGCAGAGAGGCTGAGAGGCTGATTGGATTTCTCTCGCACGCCGAGCAGGAGGAAGTCTTTAAATGCAACACAAGTGTGCCTGAAGTAAGCGTCAACGGCTCCGCCCCCTGGTGCTCCCGCCCATCCCCTACAAATACCCATAGTGCAGCGCACCAGCGTGCGCACCATGGAAGCACCAGCAAGCACTGTTTACTGGGCAGAGAGGCTGATTGGATTTCTCTCGCATGCCGAGCAGGAGGAAGTCTTTAAATGCAACACGAGTGTTGCCTAAAGTAAGCGTCAACGGCTCCGCCCCCTGGTGCTCCCGCCCATCCCCTACAAATACCCATAGTGCAGCGCACCAGCGCGCGCACCACGGCAGCACCAGCAAGCACTGTTTACTGGGCAGAGAGGCTGAGAGGCTGATTGGATTTCTCTCGCACGCCGAGCAGGAGGAAGTCTTTAAATGCAACACGAGTGTTGCCTGAAGGTGAATGCATGTGAACCAGTCTTTCTTACTCATGCTCTAAGACTTTGTTGTACTCATGGACTTGTTGTTATCACGGACTCTCTCTTATTGATATAACTAAGTCATTATACATTTATACTCACTTCTAAATTACTGCCTCTTACATTCACAGTAAGCGTCAACGGCTCCGCCCCTTGGCGCTCCCGCCCATCCGCTACAAATACCCATAGTGCAGCGCACCAGCGCGCGCACCACGGAAGCACCAGCAAGCACTGTTTACTGTTCACTGTGAACAGTGAACGTTGCGCAGTACTGGCGATTTATCTCTGGCTTAGGTAGCCGAAAGTGATGCCTGGGTAGAGCTTTGTTGACTAGATAAACTACATTACCGTGAGGTAAGAACACTGCCTGAGACACTGCAGCATCCTCTGATATTGTGTCAAAGTAAGATAGATTTACCTAGACATCTCTATTATATCGATATGGAATGTAAAAAAATGAAACCTGGTAATATGTTGAAAGATCCGCGAGCGGATTTCTTTACTGCAGTTTCAACCAGGCGGACTAGCCTAGCGCGTGCAGCAGCACTTCCGCTACCCCCTCCATGTGAGGACGAAGATGAGTTGCTGTTATGTGCGCAGGCATGCTCAAATCAGCTAAAGTTAAACAAGGACCCTGAAAATAATGTCTTGCAAACCAATGAAACTTCGCAATCTCTCTATGCTGAACACTTGGTAATTCATCCACAGAAAGACATTTTGAAATCCCTCTGGGGTGAAACATCTACAATCCAGACAGATTCTGATTTGGCAAACCAATCACTTGATGATACCCCTAATATTTTCAAAACCGCTAATGTAGATATATTCCAACTGGAAGAAAATACAGATTGTACAGATAAGGGGAATGATGTGATTGCGACGGATAATTCCAAAAATACCGACTTATGTACACTGATGGGAATCTTTAATAGATTCATTTTGAGTGAACTAAGTAAACATACTGAACTGCTGATGCAAATAAATGCCTCAGTACTTCAGGTTCCCTCGAACTCTAACGATCTACTTCATAAGAACGCTAATAAAATATTAACAGTCCTAAACAATAAAAATGACAATAAACTAAGAGCAGAAACTATTGACATAAGTAGTACTGCTGATGATGGAAAGGCTCCATCTGTAGAGACAATGGGCCTCATTCCGAGTACAGCGCTAACCAATGGCGCTATTAACGCCTTGGTTGACGCCGTACCCGGACCGGCAGCGCCTTGGTGGATGGCGGAATCACCGCCCCATTCCAAGGTTGGCGGGGCGGTAATTCCCCATTCACCAAGGCTCTTCCCCATTCCCAAATGAGCCCCCATAGGGCTCAATGGGAATGGGGAAGATGCAAATAACGGTGACCGTTCATTACGGTCACCGTTATTGGCTTGGAGGCCCCTTTGCGCCCTCGACTTTAACACCTGCTCAAAGCAGGCGTTAAGGGCGAGGGCGCAGAGGGAACTCGGAGTATGGCGGTAAGGGAATACCGCCACCGGTCTCATTACCGGTGGCCGCTATCCCTTACCGCCATACTCGGAATGAGGCCCAATTACTATAGACGACTCGCAGATGGAAGGTGGTGTCTCTAAACCAGAATCAAATGGGAAAATTATTCCGGACAGCATGATAGGACATTTACCCCTCAAACTCCCCCCAAATGTACTGCCTAACGTAAAAATAACAAAAAAAAAAAGAAAAAATCTACAAGCGCAACTTAAAAACCAGAATCAAAAGAAAAATTTAAACAAAACATCGTGGAAGTATCTAAGAGATGTGAACTTTAAAAATATAATTGATGAAGAAAGTCAAGACTTGGTTGTCGATAAAGAGACAAGTAAAGAAAGGGGTAACTGCAGAGCAAATGAAGTGTTAAGATTTGAGATTGATATAAAATTAGTAAAATCAGTAAAACCTGCAGTTCAAGATGGGTACATCGAAGCTGAAAACTCAATCTCAGATGCCATGAAAAATAAACGAGAAATAGTGGATATTGCTTCACAACTATCCTCTTTAAAAACTGGCCTAGTTGACATCTTTGAAATCTTCAAAGCGAATGCAGCAAGCATATGTAATGAAAAGAAAGGGAAAATTATGGAAATAACGCCCAAAGAACTGAATGTAAATAACTCTAATTCTAAAACTATTTCGGTAAAACCATCTACTAACCCTATCCCTACTTTGCAATTAAAACCACGCCAGCCAGCAGTTAACATCAATCAGGATGATGCCGTGCATTCGGTATGAAATTGCAACAATAAAAACTCTGATATCTGCGATTCAGCTGTTGAACCGGACAGCAAAGTCCCTGCAGATTTATATGACGGTAATATGTGCGAGGTTGTGATTATTGAAGGTCAGACTTGCGACCTGACTACTAATGCTGAAAATGGTTCCAACACTTTGCTCCATAAAGAAGAACTTGGAACGCATGAGAATGGTAAAGGCGTGGAGTATGAACGCTTTGCGAAACAAGATGAAATTGCAATGATTGTAAAACAAATATTAGATGATCAGGTTAACAATAAAAAATATCCTACCTTTGGAAACGAAACATCTGGTGAGACCGTAAGACAAACCCAAAAGGCATATGAAAATGTTGATTGGGTAAATAACAAACAAGAGTTAAAGAAACCAGCTTTAAGCGAGATACCTAGCTTAATAATGACTTCACTGTTCACTGAAGGTAAACAAATCTCATTGAATCGCCCTTATATTCTTTCTCTATTTGCCACGATTCCTTCTTTAGCATTGTTTTCCTCGAAGGATATTGTGCTGGTAGATTTTCTCCACAACCGAAGACTCGATTATGTTAGTTTAGTAATCCCATCTCCGCTTGTCAGAAATATACTGCTGAAAGAAGCTGAGACCCTGCAAATTAAAGGCTTCGACATTTATCCATATTCTGATATCGAGACAAAATAAGATATGCATGGGGTATCAAAGAACGTAGGGAGTAATACCAGCGATCACCATTCCAAAACACATGTTAACAACAGCGAAGGTTTTGGTACTGAAAAACAAGAGTGGAGAGGGCTTACACTGGCACTTAAGGACGCTATTTCATCACTGAAAGCGCTGACTAAACCCCTTTAGCACTCTTAACAAAACCTCTATTGCCTCTTGGAACTCTAGAGGCCACGCACACTTACTAAACAATACTGTTGTTACAGATATTTTATCATCTTTTGAGTTGATTATTTTGCAAGAAACATGGGCCACAAAAGATTTTTTTCTGGGAAGATCATGATATTTGGCAATTACCTGCCAACAAAGGACCAAAAGGGAGGCCCATGGGCGGTTTGTTAATTGCATGTAAACACACTCTTGAAGCTAGGAACATCGATATATGGTCAAATCTGAAATATTTCCTCGCAGTTACATGTACAATTAACGTTGGAAGCAACAACATTGATATATGTATTATAAATATATACTGGAATCCATTGAAATACAATGTTTTGCAGCTGATCAAAGAACTAGCCGAAGTAACGGCAAAAATTGATGCCTGGCGCGATGTGAAAGTCAATGGCCTGGTTATGATGGCTGGTGACCTAAATGCAGATTGCAATAGAGATAATATGGAAATTGACTCTCTAATGTGCGGTCTAAGTGCGACTATTAAGCACCCTAAAATTCTGAATGATAACGCTAAGTTGAGAGGAGCTATTTGGAGGAATTTTGAAGAAGTTATGGGACTAGTGATACTACCAAACCATGCTCATACTTGGCACGGGAGAGGCTGTAGTTCAATACTAGACTACATCTTTGTCTCTAATGGCTTGGACACATACATATCCAATTTAAAGGTAGAGGAAATGTCATCCAGCGATCATAATCTCCTATCGATTTATATAACGCACTCCAACGAAACAGAAGACAATGTGTTTTATAATTCAGGATTGATTGCCAACTCACACGGCACTCGCATACGTTGGTCTTACTCCAATACAAAGAGATTTACATCAGTCCTAATAAAAAATCATACGACTATAACATATGAAGAATGTCAATATCACTTTGCACCATCCTCCTTTTCAAACTATATTAGTGAAGTAGCTATTTCTGCATGTTGCGAGAAGAAATTTACGAAGTACCCCCTAATCACGCACATGCCTTTAACATCGATATTCTAAAACGCAAAAAACCGCTAAGACGAGATATCCGAGGAATTCTAAAAACAACAGACATCCGAGTAGAAAGAGAAAAGAAGTTACAAAGCACTAAACAGCAATATAAGCATTGGCTTATTGCTAATAGAGTAGCTAGAGACCAAATTGACGGTGAAAATATGCTTGCGACAATTAAAGGTAAAGGCATCTCTAATTTTTGGCAGATGATTAATGGGATCCAGCTTTCGCAAAAAGAGATATTTCTTACCTCGATCAGTGAACAAAGCTGGAAAGCCCATTTTGTAAAAATGTACGGTGTTGATACTAATAAAGATACACTTCATCTGGTGAAAAAATCTAGATGGACAATGGATATCTCTCCTAATAACATTACTAAAATCATCACCAAATCTAAAAAATCTGCGGCACCGGGTCCGAACAACTTATCCAACCAAATTCTAAAAACAAATCCGCAGTTATGGGGGAATATTTTTGCACGTGCTGTTCAAAAATATTCTCGCAACTAACCTTATACCGAACTCGTGGAGACTTGCGATTCTGATCCCAATCTATAAACATGGGCCCAGACTCTCACCAGAAAGCTACAGACCAATAGCGATTTCTGATCGGAATATAAGATTTTTACATCCATTATACTTGAAGAACTGGATGTTTGGGTTACTAACAACAACATTATAGATGTCAAACAAATAGGATTTAGAAAAAACGTAGGAACAGACTGTGGAGGTCTTATCTTGAAAAGTCTTCAATTGAAAACAACTAAGAAGCCAGGTTATGTGGTATTTGTGGCATCAATGGACCTCTCTAAATTCTTTGATCTTGTTGATAGAAATACTCTATGGTCAATTTTAACAGATCTATCGATTCCCAGACACCCTTTAGAGATGATTATCGATTTATATTCTGAAACAAAGATTAAAGTAAGACTTAATTCAGTAGGCCGTCTCTCTTCTGAAATTTCGATTCCTAACGGCCTAAGACAAGGCTGCAAGTTAGCAGCCATTCTATTCAATTTATATGTCTCAAAGGCCGCTTAAGCAATTTCGGGTAAGACTTTGGTACCAGCGAAATTAGGTGAAACTGCAATTGAATGGATAGCATATGCTGATGATTTTTTATTGTTAGATCGCACAAAAATTGGTCTGCAAAAATTGATTAATTCATTTGTGGAATTTACTGCTGGTTTACATCTAAAAATTAATGCTGCCAGAACAGTTATTATAAGAATGGGAAAATCAAACAAAAACCATTCTTCTTTAACATGGTTTTGTGAAGGAAAACGATTAAAATGTCAAACTGTTCTGAAATACTTAGGATACCAATTTACAGCTAACCATGCAATTACAATAATCAAAAGACAGCTAGAAGTCAAAGCTGAAATGATAAGGAGACAGATGTCAAAAATTGATGTCAAATATGGAAGATTCACAGCTACACCTTTGAAACGATTTTATACTATTTCCGGTATTCCAAAACTTACATATGGATTAGAAATTTATGAGCTTGAGGGTACAGATTTTATGAAAAAACTTGAAAGAAACATGTGGAACGGTGTGTTGTTTTTTATCCCTAAAGGTGTTCCTATTCATGCAATTAGATATGAATTTGGCCTGCAATCTTTACAATCAATTATTGTATGGAGAAAGATGTTGTTGTGGAGGAAATGTTTGATAAATGATACTTCATCGCTATACACGATTGCAGCAAAAGATCAATCTAACTTTTATTACACAAATTTAAAAACTGTAATTGAAGACACTTTGTCGAATGCAGGAGTCACTCTGGAGATGTTGATAAGTAAACCGCAAAAAGTGAAGTCCATATTACAATGTAATGACTGGCAAATGACTCTGGATATGGTTCAACAATCTAAAACTCTTAATCAGATACACTCATTCTGGAAATTTTACCCGGTTCTGGAGAATTATTTAGAGAAATGCCCCTCACAGAATTTTAGAAACTCATTTATGAGGTTCCGTTTCGATACCTTAAAAACAAACTATATCCTGAAAAGATGGAATCTTCAGAACGGTGAATGGGGATGGTGTAGACACTGTAAAACAGAAGGTATAGAAGAAACTTTGAAGCATATATTATTGCAATGTCCAGCTTTTATCAAGCAAAGGATCCTATACTTCGAACAATTTGTAATGTACTTACATGATGTTGACACTGAATTGCTATGGTATCAAATTAGACATAATTGTTTGACTGTTTTAAAACTGAGAATAATGGCATTTTATAAAAATTTCTGTAATTTAACCTAAATGATCGGAATGAGTTTTGACTTGTTTTCTAAATCGTTAAGATACACAAGAACTACTGTCTTCCACAGGTTTACAGATATTATGAAATTTAAGAAATGTTTTAATGTTTCATAGATTGAGTTTGTATGAATTGTTCTCAATCTTGATTGTTTTAATCACTGTGGTTATTTGCTCTATCTGTTTAAATTCTTTTACTTGGATTGTCATGTTTTTATTCTAATATGTTTAATATGCTTGTACGATCTGTGATTGAAGAAAATTGTATGAAATGTTGTTTTACTCTCTTCTGATGAACTATTTTGTAAAGGTTTTATATAAACCATAAACAAATAAATACATAAATAATAAATAAACATCAAAATGGGAATCACTTTACTGGTATAGTATTTTATCAGTGGTAATAACAAGAACATGCAATAGTTGGAATTCAGTTTCTTCATTTGGCTCCCTAGTTGGATCAGTTTGTCGTCCATGATACCCTCCACATAACCCTCTGAAGGAAAGGAACAAACATTGAATCCCAGGTATGGAACCTCCTTGCCAATTGCTAAAACTTGGTCAGATATCCTCCAGACAAAGTTGGGTTTCTTTGTCAAGGGGCGTTTAAAAATGACTATTTTTGATTTAGTTGGATTTATTCTGAGGTTGTCAATTACAGCCAACTCACCCAAGGCGTCCAATAGACGTTGCAGTCCATGTGGGTGTAGTCTAGCAGCACAATGTCATTTGCGTATGCTACCCAATTCAGCCTCTTTGAGCCCACTATAGGAATCGAGAGCTCCTGCCCCCGCACACTTTTGTCAAGGTCTGCCATGTACAGATTAAATAGGCATGGAGCAACCATGAACCCCGTCTCACACCCTTATGGGTTGAAATGAGAGAAGATAGATTACCTCTTGCATCCCGCCTCATCCTCAAACAGGACTGCCTGTGAAGTTCAATGATTTTAGCTAGAAGTGATTCAGGGAGCCCCCACTGTCTCAATTTCTGCCCTACATCTCTGTTAACTGTGTCAAGGGCCTGGGATAGATCAGCCCAGGCCCTAAACAGACTTCGTCCTCCCTTCAGAAATTATTTACTTCATGCTGTACTCAGAATTAGGCCAGTGTGGTAGACAGGCCTGTGAAGACCCCCATTTGATACTTTGAGAGGATTCAATATTTTTTAGCCAGCTTTCAGGGTCCTGCAGTAACAACCCTGCAAATATTTTGCTGTCAGTATCCAGAAGGGAGATCGGGCGATAGTTTGTTGGATATGCCCGGTCTCCCTTCTTGTAGATAGGTATCACCATGGCTTCCCTACATGGGTCTGGCAAAATCCCAGAGCTAATTCTCTCCTAAACAGATTATATAAGATCTTTGACCTTAAAATGACATTTGATTTGAAAATCTGATTAGTAAGGCTATTTGGCCCTGAGGCCCTGGATCCGGAGGACTTCTTTATGGCTTCCTTTACCAACTACTTTTATCTACACATGATCAAGAGAGTCATCCAATGGCCCATCGAGGGCAGAGAAGTGCTTCACCCATACCAGCTCCTCAATAACATTACTCTGGGTGGTCACTTGCCTCTGCTCCCTCCTGTTCACTATGGCCCAGATATTTCTGGAATTGTGCTTCCAAAAGGCCCTTGAAATCTGTTGTCTGTCATTTTGTAATCGGATGTACCTCTGAGACTTTGACCAGTGTTTATATTTTGGACGTCACCTTCTTCTCTCTGATTTCAATTCCTCATTGCTAAGTTATTTATTGCTTAGCCTACGTAATTCTTTCCTTAATTCCCTTTTTTTTAAGGGTTTCCTCATTAAAGGAGTGTGGGTGATTATGCCAAGACCACACAATCTACGGGTTTAGGGGTTTGTACATCACACATTATTTCCAAAAACATTGTAGGGTTGTAGAGGAGTCTATACTCTTGGTCTGATATCCTCTTTCCCTTTGTGTTAGTTCCAACCGCCCCCTTCAAATCAATGCACACTTTAAAGATGTGATAAAACCAAAGCAGAAGCCTGCAAAAAGTTAAGAATAAAAATGTTTACAATCTAAAAGCATTTGACAAATCTGCAGTCTTGAGAATATCCTATCATCTAGCTGCTGAAATAAAGGCTTTGGTTGCTATGGCTCACCAGGTCCTCCAGCAAGCCCCGCATTTTGAAATATCTGTGAGAGCATCCTGCTTTCTTCATTTAAGGCATCTGGCCACAGTAAGAGAAATGATTAGGACATAAGGTTGGTGAAATTAAACAAATAAGTCATGTATTAATCTTATCAAATATGTTATTTATGATTAATATTCTTTTCAACAGGACAGCTGAATCGGATTTAGTATGTTTTTTAATATGTAAAAAACACCTAATGGAGTAGGCACTCTACCGGTAATATCTGAGGCCCAAATATGCAAGACCCATTAAAGGCAATTACAGACATTAGCCTGGCTAATTTGCCATACAGATATTTGATTTAGATCAATGCATTATGAGGCCACTCGGAAAATAGGGAAAATAAGAAATGTGCATGCAATAAATGAGAATACTTAAGTAATGGAGAAACCATATTAATTATCTTGCCACAGCCCCTGACCTTTTAGAGGTTTTCAATACCCTGTTAGAGTATGTAGCCTGCCTCCAGTTTACCCAATTAACAGTTGCCTGAACCCCATTTTGCCTACTGGGGTTACAGGTGCTATAATGTTAGCTCATTGTAAATGCTGAAGAGAAATGGGTATCTTTGTTAGCACTAAGGTGGAAACATCTATTGTCTATTTATGTGAGCGACTTGAAGCTGTTTCTTAGGCATTATAGAGCTTTATTAAAAATACAAACAAACAAAAAGTTGTAATCTGATGGTAGGTAAAAAAAGGAAAAAATGGCTTGCAACCCCTCTGAATCTTTTGATTTTTAAATTCGCAGCCACCCATTAAGCAAAGGTTGCAGTGCCAAAGACAAGTTGGCAGGTCAGAGGCAGCATATGTTAAACTGCCATGAGGGAAGCAAAGAAAAACAAGGAAATACACTAGAAACAATACTTCAAGGGCCCTCACACACAAAAGGTTCAAACAATGTTTGCAAAAGGTGACTACATTTATTACACGGGTGTGGAGTCGCAGCATTTATGTTATGTGGCGCCAGAGGAAACTTGTGTCTTGATCAGGTCAACCTAAGAATCAGATTACCTGCATTGTAATTGCTGTGTTTTAAGTGGTCTAGCTATGCATGCCATAAAGAAGGCTAGTACTTTCCTAAAGTACAATACTGAACCATTTCTAGTAGTAGAGGCTGCCTGGACATTGTTCTCCTTGGTGTGATTGTGCGAATGTCCTCCACAGAGTATTGGGATCACTCAGCTTTTTCACATGTATACTCAGATTGCCTCATTTTAAAATTCAAATTGCTGTGGAGCAATGACTGATCTGTGTTTTTGAAGCATGAGCAGTGAGCATGTGTATGTGGGACTTGCTAATCGATCTGCAAATTATCTGCAATATCCCAAACCATATATGGGTTATTCAGCCCTTCAGTTCAACAGGATGGCTAAGAAACATATTAATGCCATACAAAACGTTTGCAAACTGACCTTACGTTTTCTTCAATAAAGACCGTGGGTTGCCCTCTGTGAAATTATGTGCAGGTTTGTCAAAAGAAACTAGCAGCCATCTCTAAATCCTCATGATGTCATAACCAAGTTGAAATATACACTGAGAATGTCTTGTGTGAATTTGTTTAAACGTTAACTCTTACACAAAAAACATAGATATAATACACTTGATCACTTAAAATGAATAATTTGAACTAAACACATATAATATCCCTAATATCAGTAAACCAAGTTCATACAATTAAGTACATTTACAGAATGTGACCATTTAAAATGATATGTAAAAAAACTGTAAAGCCGCAATGTGCAAAGAGATTACATTGCCTGATAATATTCTACCCAAAACTGGTCTGTAACAAGATTGTGTTTATTATGCACACAATGTCCAAAAGAAAGTTGCATCTTGTAGCCGACAAACTTTGACATTTTAAATACCAGCGTTTTAATGTCTCAATATGGGAAAAAACAAAATCTACATATTTCTTCACATCTTGGTATGTTAGGTAGCACACCTTTGATTTCATTTGTTAAAATAAGGTTACATTTAAATCTCATGAAATTAATTCTGGCTTTTCTATCCGGAAGGCATATTTAACATGGAGTTATAGGGTTTAATCTCGATAGATGACTGCATAAAAAGTCAATATGAGAGAAGATTTTGGCTAGTTAAAATCCAAATGTGCGTCCATGATTTCTTTTTGATCTTGTCAGAATTGACAATCATGTCTTGTTTGTCTGCTTCAAGTGAGGATAGTATCCTTGAACAAAACAAAACCCATGTATTTAGTGGTGCACATGAGTTATCCTCCATTGTTTTGTGTATGTCATCCCGAAGTGAATTTAGGGGTGAATTCAGTATCTTCTGTAACAATTGCAATCTTTTCAATTACAATCTTTCAATCCAGTCAGCCTGGGCCTGTAATGATAAAATGCCCAGTTCATGTCTAATAACAGTGATTGGAACATCTTCAGGCAGATTTAAACATTGATACGACATGCAGACTTCTAATTTATTCCAATTCATTTTCAGGGATAATGATTCAACTCCAAAAAGTATGCACTGTACAGTTTTAATTGTATCCAACTTTAACATAGGCATCCTGGATTTCTTTTTGATCTCGTCAGAATTGACAATCAAGTCTTGTTTGTCAGCCTCAAATGAGGATCGTATCCTCGAACAAAACAAAACCCATGTATTTAGTGGCGTACATGAGTTATCCTCCATTATTTTGTGTATGTCATCCTGAAGTAAAATTTAGGGGTTATTTCAGTACCTTATGTTACAATTGCAACATTTTCCAGTCAGCTTGGGCCTGTAATGATAAAAGGCCCAGTTCATGTCTAATAACAATGATTGGAACATCTCCAGGTAGATTTAAACATTGAAACCACGTACAGACTTCTAATGTATTCCAATTCATTTTCAGGAATAGTGATTCAACTCCAAAAATTATACACTGTACAGCTTTAGTTTTATCCAACTTTAACATAGGCATCCTGGAAAATCTGCCAAACGTCAGATCCACTTTCTTATGCTGTGAAGCATAAAGTATCATTCTTGGATATAAGTATTTTAAATCACTTTTGGAATCGCTTTTAGCTTTAACTTTGACTCCCAAATATTTAAAGGTATTCACAATCTCTAGAGCAACACCATCCAAGAGCCCCCTGAATCTAGTATTCTTAGTCCTCAGATGTTTCAAAATCATTACTTCTTTTTTTTGTATGTTTAATTCTAGGTCCAGGTTCTTTAGATAAATAGAGAGTGCCACTAAAGAATGTTGGAGCCCTGTAGGGGTCCAATCAAACAGAACAATGTCATCGGAATATAACATATAATGGATTCATACAGAGCCTAAGTGTGGAGGAAAAGAGTTAGCTAAAGTAAGATATTGGGCCAGATCTAAAATGTATGCATTAAACAGAAAAAGCACTAAGGCACACCCTGGACACAGACCCCGACTCATCTGTATGCATCGTGAGCAGTTTCCTTCTCTATCGGGTTTCAGCTTAATGTTTGTACCTTCATGAAGATGAACCAAGAGCAGAGCTCGAAGTGGGCGGGAGCAGTCGGGAGCCGTGCTGCCATACTTTTTATTTTTAAGTTTCACTGTTCTTATACTTTTATTTGAAAAATAAACCGTTCTGGAATGGTTTAGTTTTAAAATAAAAGTGTAGGAAGAAATTGAAGCTTGCACTTCAGTGCACTAGACTGCACATTCCCATAAATAGTAGGTGTGTTTCTTTGGGGGGTTTGGATTGTGTTTGGGAGGGGGCGCAGGGATGGTGTTTGTGGGGAAGAGTGGCAGACCAGCAGAGAACATAGCTCCACTACTTCTTTTCGTACACTTCGAACACTGACCAAGAGATTTATTAGAGCTGCTGGACAGCCCAAACCCTGTAGCTTAGACCATCATTTTAAATGATTAGCACGGTCAAGCGCCTTTGTGAGGTCCATAAATGCCACATAGATTGGGTGATTAGAAGGGTTAACCTGTTGGCGAAAATGATACTGTATAAAGCTGTTTTGGTCAGTCCACACTGATTTTTCAAATCCTGCTTGATTTTTGTCAAGCATACCTGAGGATAGTGTCCTTCTTTCCAATTCAATTTAGGATTAGAGTTCAATAAATCTTTCTTGACACATTTGGAAAGGAAATAGGCCGATAGATGGCCAGTTTAAGCATATCACACTTTTTAAGGATTGGTATTACATTGGAGGTCTTCCACGCCGAAGAGTGCTTTGAAGTAGTAGAATTCCCTTAATACATCTTCTGAAATAGATGACCTACTCAGATTTCCCTTAAAGGACGCATTTGATAACCCGTCTAGCCCGGGTGCCCTTGATGGATGACTTTTCTGAATAATGAATAACATATCCTTTCTAGAGAAATGTAAGTGACAGTCATTGCTAAAATTGAAAATCCATAAGAAACCATTCAAGTTATCACCACCATGTATCTTTACAAAATAAGTAATGCAGGCTTCCTTGGTTAAGGGGTGAATTTGGGCACAAAATTGTTGGGTGTTCAAGGAATCAATCAAAGTCGAGAATAATTGAGCTTGACCCGTGAATAGTGTGTTCAGCAGGCACTCTGAATTTCATTGTAAAAGGATGCAATCATGGTTTATGAGCCAATTTTTATATGCTTGCTTTTATTTTTTAATTGTTGGATCTTTTTAATTCCTTTTTTATCATTGGAAGGATGTCTGATCTTATATGTAAGTTCTCTTTTCCTTTGTTGAACAACCTCAACAAAATGGTGACATCTTTTTGAATAAGAATATTTTTAAGGCTCCCTTCTATTTTCAGCCAAACAGCCCAAGAGGTTCAGACAATAACATTCAAAGAGATTTGGATGTGTGACATTTTCAAGTTGGAAATCCTTCTTTACAATATTTAAAATAAGGAGGAATTGAAATTATTTGTCATTTTGTTTATTCCAAAAGAACTTTGTTCAAAATTCTGTGTGACTGATGTCAGGATTGACTTGCCATGCCGCACGCTCCCATTCCTTTTTGCAATAGTCCTTAGTTTCTCACAGTAAACAAGTATAGAACACACTCTCATTATAGCAGCATACCAATTTGCAGAAGACTTTTGAGAAATTATATTGAAACTTTTATTCTTGCTTCCCAGGTCAAACCAAAATTAGGACACAGAACTGACAAACACTTACTTCAGTGGGTCACTACATTGTTGTACGATTACTCCAGGAGACTGAGGATCTATCTAGTGGTAATCTCATTATTAAGATTGTCCTGTAAATGTGCCCTGTCTGAGGGCCTCCAGAGAAGTAAAGCAAATTGAGGACAGGAAAATGTGTCAGTAAATGGGCCTCATTACAAGTTCAGCAGTAACCTTGCCGGTAAAGCTGGCAAGCTGGCACTGAACTTTCAAATTTTTCCTGCACCCAGGAATGGGCAATTACCAGGTTATTGCATCCCCGCTGGACCCGGTAATTGCCATTCCCGGGCACCAGTAAAAAATGCTCCCCATTCCCATTGACCCGCGTAAGACCCAATTGGAAAATGGAGGCCCGATGCACCTGCACCATTCAGAATGCTGCGGTGCATGCAACATGCTCTGCTCACGGGTGCCTGTCCACCCGCCAGATCAGACCTGGCGGGCGAAAATGCATGCGTGAGCAGAACTCATAGTTTTCTGGGATGGTAACAATGGTACCGGCAAGCTTACCAGTAGCATTGTTACTGTACCTGCAAACTTGTATTGAGGCCCATTTGTCTTCAAAAGCTATGACCATTTAAAATGGCCTGTCCACTGCCAAGGAATGCTAACACTGAATACCATGCATATTACTGCCTCAGTTTGATGAGATACAAACAGCAAAAGAGGCGTAATTACCAACCCAATGAAAATCACTCGATTGTGTATAGAATTGTCTTCGAACAACTGAGAAGAGGTGGCATTTAAACCATCCCAAACAATGCATATTCAATAGGAATACTGCCTAAAGAATGCCAGAGCATAGGAATGCTCCCATTTGGCTAGATTTCATCACGGAATTAGATGAAAATACCAACCCCATTGCAGGTTGGAATACAAAGCTCATAATAGGTATTCCACAGTTTCTTCTGCCCCATGTCCATACGTGCTTAGGCATAAATCATATGACCATTGCAGAGTTATCTGCAGCATAGCTGGCTCAACAGTGTATAGGCCAGCAGTGCATCCGCACGTGCAACTCCCGTTTTAACTTGCAGGTTGTAAGGTAAGCGAGAGCTTTACATATGCTTCCATTGATTTTTTCACGCCCATTATGTACTTATGGACCTAATTCATTTCTACTCATCTCTATTCATAAGGGACTGTTGTCCCTTTATTGCTTAATTTTTTTTTTATTATTTGTTTATTTTTTTTTTTTTAGTGTATTCTGTGAACAAACTTTCAATATATTTTTTTGACCATTTACATGTGTAATTAATATCCAAACTCTTAGAACCGCTTCATTTATGTCTCATGTATAGGCATCTTGCACGCCTGAGACGACGGTTTTCTCCACCAGCTGGTGGATAGAACTGAGAAACACCAAAGTTCACCAAATTTTGAGGCTTTTCTTACGCCTCACCTCTACTATACTTAAGGTATGACGCCACTCTACTTCTTTCACACACCCTCCTGGAGATGTTTCACACAGATGGTCAATCTCTATTATTCCTTTGATTATTTTCTGATGTAAAATATGGATTTGTTCCTGGTGCACTGGCCACAGTTGGGACCCCTTATTGGGGAGTCACGTTTATGAATACCTCAGATAGTTACATTTGAACTATTCTAGTTAAGATATACCTATACATGTGAATTCGATGTGGGTTTAATAAGGACCACTATGTTTAGCATTTTACATGCGAATACTATGTTTGTTTAAATGGTGTTTTTCATGTTTGTTTAGGTTTTTGCAGTCCAAACCCAATAGGCTCAAGAAGAAGGGATGAATATCCCGAAACACGTCAGCCACGAATTGTATAAATGGACTATCATTGTTTACTGTTCTCATGTTTTTTTGTAGACAGTCATTTTGGCTTCTTCACTTCAAATCTGTATGGTGAATTTACTGTGACATTAATTAACCCCCCCCCTGTTATTGGGTTTTTTACGAAATCACTGAGTGTTCATTCTTACTACTAACTTGATCAGAACATTATTAGTTAACTACAACAAATGCATTTAAAAATTGCTGAACGATGGACTTATGATAGAGTGCAGGGGACGGGAGGGTTCCTAACTTCGGATCCTCGTCTTTTGTTTCTACTTATTCCGCCAAGTTGGGACAGAACCAGTCCTCACCAATCTGAGCAGCAATCACCTCCTTCCCTATATGGGTAGGATGGTGTAGTTTTGTAAGTGCAGTATGTAATAATGAAAATGGCATTACACTTTTCCTGATTGATTTTACTGGCATAAGGCATCTGTCGGAGACACTGTACATCCCTTCTTAATCCATTACTCCTTTTCTTCCCTGGGTGCCGCACCATGCAATTCGATAATCTGTATAACTGGGAATGTGCTATATCCTTCCTTTAGTATCATTGTTCATGCATAATTGTGTGCTGGGTACAAAGTAGCCATTTCTAAAATGTCCCCAAAGTAGCGTGTTTTGCTTCCACATCTGCTTCCTCATTGCCCCAAGAGATGGGGCGTTCCCCCTTGTGTGTGCTTGGCACCTTGCCACTGCTATGTGCTGTGGGTACTGGAGTGCCTCTATCAGTCTGCCTAAAAGGAGAATGTGCTGCACCAGTGACCCATCAGCATGTCTGAAGCCCCTCTTAGGCCAACATGGCAGTCCAGAATGCACTGTGGAAGTTACGTAGGCTGAATCTGAGTACACTGACACTTCTTTTCCTTTGCTGTGCTCCAATGCTAATATTAAAGCTACTATTTCTGCTGCTTGTGCTGATAAATGTGATGGTAGATGTGTGCTTGTCACCACCTCGCTCATCCCGTCCTCTCTCAATCTCTCTACTGCTGTCCCAGTATGTCTTTCGCCAGTCGTTTGGTCAATTGTTGAAAACCCTTCAATATAGAGTATGTCTCACCCCAAATGCATTCTCCTGTACTTTTCTAATATCACCGAATTCTTCTATGTTGGCTGTGCAGTTATGTACATAGATGCCCTCCTTTACGGGGTAGGAGATGAAAGCCGCCGGGTTGACAAGTCTGCATCTTACTATCTTGAGAGCTGGGTTTGACAGTAACACCTCGTACACTAAAGCTCTCTGCATTGCCAATGTACTTTGCGGTCTATCCAGTATTGTGAAGAGAGCATGCTCCACATAAAGAGTGGTGCTGCATCCCATGGTAATACTCGCTGATTTGTCTACTGTGAATGCGGCAGCCATGCATAGTATCTGCTCATTACTGGGTCTAACTTCCCACTGTAATATGGTAATATGCTAGAAGGTTGTGCCCATGCTTGTCTTTTATGTCAGTACTGCAGTCATAACCACTCCATTTGAGTGAAAGCATAAGATAAATTCACTTTGATAGTCTGGGATCCCTAACACTGTATCTGTGCATATTGCTTCCTTCAGCTCGCCAAATGCCTCTGTCATCTTTGTTGCCCATTATAATGCACCATCACCACTTTGTGCTTCTTTCAGTGCACTCAATAAGGGCCTAGTGTTGTAGTCAAATGCCCATGATCCGAAGTAATAACATAGCCCTAGAAACTACTGCATTTACCTTATTGTTGTGGGTTTGGCTGTCCTGCGTATTGCTTCTGCTCTTTCTGGTGTCACTTTTTTCCCATCTTGGAATATCATCTGTCCAATGTAAAGCACTTCTTTCTGGCAATATGGCAATTTGGCTGTGATTACCTTGTACCCTATGTCTGCTCCTACTGTCAACATGTGCACGGAGTCATCTGTACACTATGTCTCTGTCTTGCTGGAAATCAATATGTCGTCTACGTACTGTATAATCGCTCTCTCTAATTTTACATTTCCTAACTCTATTTAAAGTACTGTTGAATAGAAGACGATTCACAGTACCCTTGTGGAAGTCTTGTATGTTTCCACATCTTATTTCTATCTAGGAATGAAGTTAAGTCTTGTGAGTCGCAGTGTAATTGTATAGAGAAGAGTGCATTCTTCAAATCTATGACCGTGAAGTAGGTAGCTTCCGTGGGAATGCTACACAAAATTGTTTCTGGATTTGGAACTAAAGGAAACTCTACTTCTACAATATTGTTCAGAGGGTGCAAGTCCTGTATAAAATGCCACAAACCCCCTGACGCCTTTTTGACGGTAGACCACAAAGTTGCACAGTGATTCTGATGGTACTAGGATGCCCTGCTTTACTAGTGCTGCAATGGTCTCATATATACCCTCTTCTGCCTCCCTCAACAGGGGATATTACCTAGCTCTTAGTAAAATGGCTCCTGGCTTCAGCTGTATTTTTACTGCTCCTATCCCTTTCAGAAGCCCCACATTGTAGGGGCTTGTAGTCCATAAACTGCTGTGAACCTTTGCCAAATCTTCCTCGAGAAATGTCGGCAGTGCTTGTAGCATCTTGGTCATTCTCTGTGGTACCTTCTGTAATGTATTTTTACCCTCTTTAATTTTAAATTTCCTAGGTCCATTTGAAGTACTGTTGAATAGAAGTTGATTCACAGTACCCTTGTGGAAGTCTTGTATGTTTCAACGTCTTATTTCTATATCAAAATGAAGTTAAGTCTTGTGAGTCTCAGTGTAATTGTATAAAGAAGAACACATTCTTAAGATCTATGACCATGAAGTAGGTAGCTTCCTTGGGAATGCTACACACAATTGTTGCTGGATTGGGAACTAAAAGAAACTCTGCTTCTACAATATGGTTCAGAGGGCGCAAGTCCTGAATAAAATGCCACAACCCCCATGTTGCCTTTTTGACAGGGTACACCGCAATATTGCACAGTAATTGTGAGGCTACTAGGATGCCCTGCTTTACTAGTGCTGCAATGGTCTCATAGATACCCTCATCTCCCTCCCTCGACAAGGGTTATGCCTAGCACTTGGTAAAATGGCTCCTGGCTTCAGCTTTTTTTTTGCTGCTCCTATCCCTTTCAGAAGCCCCACATTGTAGGGACTTGTAGTCCATAAAATGCTTGGGACCTTTGCTAAATCTTCCTCGAGAAATGCTGGCAGTGCATGTAGCATCATCAGCATTCTCTGTGGTACCTCTCTGTAATGTATTTTCACCCAGTATGTAATGCTAATTTCAAATACTATCTTGTGAGCTTGTGGGTTGCCTTTGAACAATTCATCGTCTGTGACTATAGTCAATCTGTACCCTTCTGCCACAGTGATCACTGATCTCCATGGTCATCCTGTGTCATCTCTCCCATGTACTGCTATCCAGTCATCCCCCACTATTACTGCTTCTAATTCTAGTGGCACTATCATCCCTTCCTTTTCATCTAGTGGTATTTCTGGTTTGAACAAGTACTAATTTGGAATGTGCCACCTTTTCCCTGAATCCTTGTGAGCCATGCTATTATTATTTCAGACCCATATCGAAATAGCTCCTCTTCTGCTGGCACCCCCCTCTACAACTTGCATCCACAATAAGCTTGAATGATTTCCCTCACATTTAGAAGGTGTATCCCAGGTGTGGAACACACTATACCCTCGTCAGTGAATGAGATGATCATGTTGAGTTTGCTCATGATATCCCTCCCAATTCTGTTTACTGGTGTCTGTTGGGAATACAGTAAGGGTAGAGCTAAGTCGTGTTCTCTTATAGAAAGTGCAATATTGTCTGTAAAAGCAACCAATTCCATTGCCACAGAGAATCCTTGAGCATTCATGGCATTGCCTGACATTCTCTACTTCCTTTCCCGTATGCAGGATCTAGTTGCCCGTGTCAACTAAAAAGGAAAAGGTTTTGTCACCTATTGTCACACCTATGCGTCGTTCATCTGCTGGGTTGGGTGTAATCCAGAGGATGGAAGATATCAGGTACATCTGTAGGCTCTCCTAGTGTAGGTAAAATGATATTCTGATTCCTAAGAATGGGTTGACCCCCCACTACAGAGACCCCTCTATTTTCCTAATGAGAGTCATTGTCATGGAGTCTGTGCATGCAAGTGTCCCGAAGTTTGGCTGTGCCGTGTATGATGGCTGCATGTTGTTCTGCATCTGCGATATATGTGGTCTATGCGAGTACTTTTGTGTTGGTGCCTGCCTTTGGGGTGTCTGTATCATGAGCAGTTGCGTCTGCAGGTATGCGTTTGGTGCCTGTCCTTGTTGCTGTGGTGCTTGGTCTTGGGCATAGAACTCATGCTGTTCCCCTGGGTATGCTGGCTGGTATTGCATCCCCTCATTCTGTGGCATCCCCTTTCTGATTCTGCATACTGTAGAGATTAGTCATACCTGTCTGCACAGCCAGTATTGGGGCCGTTCTCTTATTTGCCTCTGATACCCTCCAGAGAACCCTTCAGGACCCTGCAGTATTGAATGTATGTATCCTCAATACCCTCTGCAAAATCCCCCTTGGTTTTGTTGCATTTGATGCCCATACCCGCATCCCCATGGTGGCCCCTCTCTTCCATGAAATCCATGCTGTGCATCCCACTGCCCCATGAAACCTCCTCCTGTTGGCAGCTGTGTTGTGTCTGTGGTGCCCCTTGTCCTCCCAAGCTTGTTAACACTACCCCGTGCATGGCGTATTCGGACAATTTCTTCTGAACTAACTTTGCCTCCTCCTGCCTTCTTTCCTCACACTTTTTCCTCATGCTTTCTTGCATTAGTCTGAAATAATGTACTATTGTAAGTTGTATTTCTGACCATGGTTTTGCTTCAATCCCCACCAACTTCTTTAGTTACCTTTGCACCTGCTCTGTTAACCCTGGGCATAGTGTATGATGGAATAATGCCTTTATCGCAAGGTTCTCACGTTTCAAGGCACCATAATTCTTGAATAGCCTGAATATATTGTAGGGGGTCATCCACCTTCCCTCATCCTACGTGTCATGATCGCGCAGATATCTGACGTGTTTGGGTACTGCATCCGTAGAGCTTGCCATACGGCTGCTCGGCAGTCAGCCAACGGCTAACCATTGTGCGCCATGTTCTGGGTTGTCACTCCTGGGTGCCCCATCCTTTTCCATACATCATTGCCAGCCTCTTCAAGGACCTTCACTAGTAAACCTTTTACATCTCCTACTGCTAACTTTTGTCCTGCTGTCATTCTTTCCATCTTGTATATCCATTTCCCGCACCCGCGGTCAACAAGGGTAACCTACACCTCTTTGTCAATATGTTTGCATGGTATGTATTTAGGTTGCCCCCTCCCTTTTCCAGTAAAAGGAACTGTGATAGTCCTGCCCCCCTTCCAGTCTCCCAATGTCTTTGGTGGATGTGAATGCCCTTGTCATTTCTACACTCCTTCCTGCTGGATGGTCTGTAAGCCTTTGCACATATGGGGTTAAGTCATCCATGCTGTGTAATGTAGTACTGGACTGTTATGGTGTGTCATCCTAATCCCCCTATGTGTTTGTCTGTTCCCCACATAGAACCTCAATCGGTGTGTTTCCCTGTCGATCAATGATCAAAGTTGCTCTGCTCCCTCGTCCTCATTCCCTAACACATCCTCTTCTGAATCAGTGTTTCCCAAGTCACTGCAAAAATCATCATGGAAGCTCATTCTCCTCAGTACCTTTGCTCCCTGTTGTTCCCACTTGTAGGTCAATAATGTTCTCGCAGTGCCCCCTCACGTAGGGCCATGTGCTTGTTTTGTATGGCAGCATAGCTGCCCTGTCACATTTCTTGCTGATCTCTGGCTCCATTTGCCTAGCCTTTCCTTCGTTGTCATCAAAAGTGATACATCCTGACCGTAGTATTAGGTCTCTCGCTGTATGCTCCTCCTCCTCTATTTGCCACTTCCTCCATTGCCTCTTTACTAAAACTTGCCTTTCCTTCTTGTCTTCTTCCCATCTCCTATGTCTTCAAGCTCTCTCTTTCTCCTCATCTTTCACTTCTCCCGCTCTTTCTCTTCTGCTTTTAACTTCTCCCTTCATACTTTCTCATGCTCCTCCTGTTCCTCTTTTTCTTTTCTGTCCAACTCTTCTATAATGTCTGCCCACACTTGTGCTTCCATGGTCTCCTTAAACCCTGCTTCTTCCTTATTCAACCCTCCTGTTTCTGCCACTGTCTTCCCATCTAATTTCAGGAGCCTTTCTCCTCCTACGCATTTGTTCGATGTTATATTCTCCGGCTCTTCCCTTGTGCTGTCTGGGTCTTGCTGTGAACTGCTTTTCCTCCTCCTGCTTGTCCAGCCCCTTTCTGCCCCTCCTCCTTGGCATATGGTAGAGGTTTGAATATTGGATGTTAGTACCCCTCCGCTGCCTTTAACGCCTGTATATGGTACATTCCCTGCGTTCCTGCTGTAGCCCATTCACTCTGATGGTCAGGAGGAGGTGGGGTAGTTGGGGCCGACAGCGTTTCACCTGTGGTCTGCTGTTGGCTCGGCATCTATTGGTCCTTCACCACATTCCCCCATCATCCTGAAACATTTTATAGAGCTCTAATATTTCCATACGATTGCTCAGTTTTTTCCCCTTATAAACCTCTTGCAAATGTGTGTGTAATGGTTGCTGCACATATTTGGAGAAGCTCCTGCCCTCTGGCAATGGCTTACTCAATTTACCTTCTGTGCTTTTCGTCCATTCTGCACTATATTTACAAAGCTTGTCCTTATATTGTGGAAGGGCTGTGTATTATGCACAATACATTGCTTCTAATACTTACTTGACCTTGAATAAAGGTTCTCAACAATTCTGCCGTTTTTTTTAGAAAATATGCCTTGTCATGCACAATGTCAAATTTTGAAATAATAATTATTTTATACTGTCACAAGCCTCTCTGACTCTCAACCAACTTTCTAGGCATGATCCGCACACCGCCCTTCTGCAACATTCTGCCTCCTTGGGCACACCAAACACTCTGGCGCATGCACCGTTGTGATGCTGGAAATGCATTGGAGGGACAGGGCCTTGTGGGACTCCTGACAGTGCAGCGTTTCCTTGTTTTGTTTTGGTGTACAGACCCCTGGGATACCCTTATGTTCTTGAGCACCTGTGTGTGGCCCACAGAGCAGGGTATGGTTGGTGGCAGCTCCATGCTGAATTTGACAGGTGATCTGAGTCTCCTCCGTTTTGGGATACCCAGGCCCTGCCATAGGGGACACAATGGCCCCTCTGGCCTCTTGCTTTCTATTGCTTGTTACTTTGTTTTCCCAAAGTCCTGGGAAGCCCTGACTCTGTCCCTTCCCCCTGACTGGCTGTTGAGTGGAAGTTACATATATGGAATTGTGGGCAAGTCCAGGCCAGGCTGGCTGGAGCCTTCCCAATGACTGTATGTTGTGGGTACACCTTTGGGGTGGGACCTGGGTGAATGGAGTGTGTGACCAACATATACTTCTTGTTAAGGGTGTCTTGTTTCTGATATGTGACACAAAGACTGAGACAGCCCTGCCTGAAACTGGTATGAATGCAATGTGCAATGCTGAATGGCTGGGTACTTGTCCCAATGCACATTCCTTGTTGTGAGTGTCTGGAGGGAGGAGAATTGCCTGAATGCACTGTGAGCCTGATTGGCTGCCTGCCTGCATGAATGCCCTTCCGAATGATGGGTTGCCTGAGTATGACCCAGCAGAATGAATGAGATACCAAATAGTATATTGATGTAAATTGTTCAAAAGCTGAAGTTGATACTTGATGCTTATCCTTGAAGCCCAGCTGGAAGAAGAAGACTTGCTGCTGCATTTGCTTCGACCCAATCTGAAAGCTGTCGAGTTTGTCGAAGACTGATCCGAGAGAGGACCTGGCTAGGAGACCTCTCCCCGAGCTATGAGGGAACATCGTGCATACCTCTAACCTTCGCCGAAGCACCCTGGGAGCCATCATTCCAAAGACTTTCGACTGGAGACAGGGACTGCCGAGGAATCTTGAAGTAAAGCACCCGGACATCGAGGCCATCAAAGTCCATTGCCATCGACAAGGGTTCGAAGGACTGCTGTGAGTGCTGGAAGCCCGTTGAAGACGTGTTGCCCAGAAGTGGGGATCGCTTGATGCCGTGCTGCCAACAACCACAGCTGCAACGCTCCTATGCCTAAGACATTTGAACCCAAGGACTCTATCGCCAGCACTGCCGAACGCTTTGTCCCGCCGAAAAAAGTCAAGGCTGCTAACGCACCGAGAAGCATCCGCCAGTGGGTTCACCATCACCCAAAGATCACAGAGACATGGACGACTCAACGCCCTTGCTGGGCCAATGCTCTTCAGTGATTCTTTGCGGCAACAAACTATCATTGTCGAGGTGCACCACACGCCTCATCTTCGCAGGACGTCCACAACCGATCGTCAACAAGCACTGCCAGGACTGAAGCTGCTGCCTTGATGCCATCAAACCTTTTCATTGATGACTCTCAATACCAAGGTTCACCTTCTTCGATGACTATCGACGATCCGTGACTCCTGCCTTAAAGGGGTTCACTAAAGAAGGATTTGTGAACGACCCATCAGAGAAATCTGCTACTCCAGGTACATTGGGGTGGTAGAAACGTTTTAGAGGGAATAAGACTCATATAAACAATATATGGACTGGGCTTGTATTATATCTTTATTTACAGGTTGCCCAGGTGGGGGGATCCTCACACAGAACTGTGTTTATCCGTAGGGGCCAGTATTCTGCCTATTGTTTTAACCAACCTGCTTTCCACCTATGTCTATTGTTGGTTTACTTTATTAACTGATTTGTGTGACATTTGATCTGAGTACAGTTGATGCATTTTAATGGAATCAAAGAATAATTGTGGTACCACATGGAAACTGTATATATTTACCATTTTAGATTATCTTGAGCACAACATGTGTTATTGTGATTGTGTACATAACTTGAGCCTATTTATATAAAGAACCATGTTTTTACTAACATAGTGTGTGGACATTCCTTTGTGGGTGCTTGGACCTACACTGTACTTAAGAACCAGCCTGAATCACCTCCTGAAAGCTTAAGTCTTAATTGCTAGTCCAACATTACAAAATAAAGAATCTTGGCTGGTGTGATTTGTGCCTCTACTCTGCCATATAGTGAGCAGAAGTACAGATAATCCCTCCAGTCTTTACAGCCGTCCACGCACCATCACGGAACAGCTTATTCTGTCAACTTTTTTTATGACCAAAACCAAATTCTGCACCTCCTCGTGCACTCCTAGTCCTACAGACAGACCTCCCTGGTGACGTCACCACTGTACTATGTAAGGGAATGATATAAATCACTAAAAGATCGCACAACAACATTTTCTCAAAACACAGATATTTTTAAAACCATGACATACACCCACTGCTGTCGTCCATACTCATAACAGGGAATACCATTATTTCACGTGCTCAATATGTACCTACAGCATCGCCTTGTAGATAAAACACCTCTGCAAGACTTAACCAGAAGAACACCTTCCGCAATTTAAGCAAGCTCCATTTGCTAAGCCCTATACACAGGGATACTATCATCCATGACCCGAGCTAAAATGCCCATTCCACAGGAAATCCAATATTTACATAATTTCTGTCATTCGTACCCATAAACTAATAGTCTAGGCTATTCCCCGTGAGCCTTTTACCTCAAAGATGGAATGTTCCCTAACCACCAACAAATGATATCTGGCTCTGCTCCTTTCCCTACTATACTACCCAATACTTCAACTATACTGAACAATCCTCATCACCACCCCACACCCAAGATTTCTTAACCACTCCCCTCAATTTCTGTGTGACTGAGTCAATACTTGCACTCCGTGATCTGTTGATCGGCCACTGGCTCTCCCCAAATCTGCCACACCACCCTTCTGGTCTGCTGGGCTCCTCACAGACCACAGGCAGGATATTTCAAAGGCAGCTCCTGACAGCCTTAGCATGGGGTGCACTTGCTGTGTGCACTTGTGCTCCACGAGGTGCCTCACAGTCCTCCAGGCACTGTGACGGAAGGGGCAGCTCTATGTCGATCGGGTTTAGTGAACCATCCTCTGCTACCACTTGTTGGCTAGGTGTGCCAGAGAGGACAGGTGTTCACACTACGCAGTCACCGTTTAGAGCACCTTTGGCCCAACAAATCCTCCCCTGGCATACAGAGGACTCAGCCAAGCGCAAATTAGAACTGTCCTTTATTTTCCATAACAGGGATCATACAGGTAATCATTCTCCAGCAATCACAGCTACTGAGCCTGTGTCAGGGGCTTTTCTTAAGGCCTGACATCACAAAACAGAGCTTTTCCCCAAAAACCTAGGAGGATGCGTGATTGGGGTGGTATCACTTATAGCTGGCCCTTGCATGTCAGTTGGCTTGCCTGATCCTTCCCCAGAAACGATTGCATTGTTGCAGGGTCACAGATTACCATTGACCCTTGCCCTCTGCCATCCACCCCTAGATTTGTGTTCCCTGATTGGCTGGAGCTGATCACCCAGGCCTTGGTCCCAGCTTGGTTCTCAATGCTCCATGCACCTTCTCAAGGAGATGAGAAAGACTATGGGCCTCATTACGAGTAGGGCGCTAAGGGATACCGGGCACTGGTAAGGAGACCGTGCCGGTAATCCCTTACCACCCTACTATGAGTTCCCTTAGCGGGTCCCTCCTTTAGCGCCTGGTCTGACCAGGTGTTATGGACAGAACCCGTTAAGGGAACTCATAGCCAATAACGGTACCGCAAATTGCGGTACCATTATTAGCTACTTCCCCATTCCCATTGAGCTCTATGGGGGCTCAGATGGGAATAGGGAATGGTTTTTCAATGGGGACTTACCGGTCCTGCAAAGGTCGGACTACACCGGTAAGTCCCCATTGAACGAGACCGGTGCCGGTACCGTTATTGTAGGCAGTCATGGTGCAAATAGCACCATGACTACCTCCAATCTCGGATGAGGCCCTATGTGTCCTCATTGTTGCCATCAGTATTACCACTTTGCCTTACAGAGTGCCTGCAGGGTTGCAACGTTGGAAAACAATATATCCATCACTTTGTGTCTGTTTCGCTGGGAGAGGCTCCTATTCTCACCACTAGTAAATGGCCATTGTTCAGACTGGCTGCACCACGTGGCTGAAGACTGCAAAATTGAGCTTTCTGGTTTGCAATAAGTGAAGATTTATTCTGTTATTTTCAGGTAGCTCCTTGTCTCTGGGGTTTAGGGATGTTCTGCTTGTCTCTGACTGTGGCAGCGAGCCCTGAACTGGTGCTTCATGCAGCCTAATTCTGCTTTACATTGTCTCTCGTTCTGAGGCCTGTGGCTTCATGTTATTGTACTATAGTTGTGCTATATTTTCTATATGTCTATATTGTATTATTTATCTTATAGGTTAGTATTGTTGTCCTTTGAGGCCTCTTATACAATCCTGTATTTCCATATGGTTAATTTCAAGAAGCTGCTCCAAGCTTGCTCTGCTACTCTTGTTTCCTTGCATTGCTATGTTTCTGCATTTGGCTAATGAGAGAAAATAATAAAAGCTTTGCCAGTATGTATATGTAGCTGTCCTCTATCAACAGGTGTGTAAGCATGCTCTTTGTGTGTGCATGTGCTTGTCCGTGTTACATCGTGCAGGGATGCAAGTTTGCTTCATGGAAATCGTCTCTATGATGTGTTGTCTATATGAGCTTTGAGACACTGCTCCGTAGTGTTCCTCTTGGTATCCTGTTTAATAAGTGCAAACTTACACTGTTTCCTTTAGCTACTACCGGGTGTTGCTGCATTCTTTGCAGTCTACCTCTGCGCATTCCTAGCACGTTGGTATCTCTGCGCAGGTATTAATGGATTCCAGTTGAATAAACAATCTCTTCCCCTACATTCAGCGCCGGTTCAGGTAATGATGCCCTTTTCTGTCCTGGGTAACTGCTCAGCCTGCACAATAACAGCTTGCCACTGAGCATGTATCGTGCCAGGATAGATGGTTCCCTGAGTGTGCAAGCTTATTAGCAGGCCTTATACCACCTAGTGATTAAACACCTCACTTTGGATTGCTATTTGGTCTTCATTTGTCCTCCGTGCCTGACCCCAATCAGGCTGCCCCTCGTGTGTGCTCGACATGATACTCTTAAGTGGTTACAGTGTGGTCATTTATTCTCTCTCCATATCTATGCATATTTCTTATGTTGCACCCTGGGAGAACTAGCTTATTTACATACTGTATCTTAATACAGTATCATAATACAATTAAACTCTGTGCTTTTCTTCACTCTTTAGACACCTTAATCTCAAGTTCTCTAAAATCCACTTCTTTTTGTTCCACATATCTAGTGGTGTTGGGAGAGGATTGGATAGCCAGACATTTTTATCCCTCCTTTTTTAGTGATTTGTTATTTTCTTTTTTTCTCTTTTTTCCTCTCATTTAGGGGCATTGCTCTTACATATCTGACCTCAGGTCCTGAGGAAGGTGGTCTGTTTTAGATCAGCACGCCAAAACGTATTTCTCCACGCCAGTTTGACCATGCCAGTGGGTGTGAGTGATGTGCCTGTGCATGGAAGGACAGGCCATATACGTAGACCTTTAGCAGAACTGTAAGAAAGAGTGGGTTAGTGTTCATATGTGAACCAATCTCCACCAGTTATAAACCCCAAGTTCTACAACAAAAAACACATTGTATATCTTTTTGACATTGCAAGGCATTTTTGACTCACAAAATTGAAGTTGAGTTGAAACCTAGTTAGTTAATAGCATTCTTTATTATAGGATACAAATCCATTTTTTTTGTGATTTTCAGTGAAATTGTATGCTCATTGGAAAGCTCCTCTATTTTTCTTTTTCTTTCTTTTTTTCTTTTTCTGCTTTGCTTGTCGATACTTTACCATTATTGTCATTTTTGGTTTTTGTTTAATTCAGATGATTCTTTCTTTTTTTGCTTTTTGTAATATGCTTTAAGTTGAAGCTTGTTCTAAAACAATATTGCTATATGCTTTGAAATGAGTTTGTGTACAAAGAATTGAATCATGTTTTGTAATAAATGATGAAAAGTACTATTGAGTTTATTGTTAGATTCTAAGTGCAGTGAAGTTACAAAACTGACTGAAATGGCCCAGATAATTGTATAAATCCTGGATCATATGTATATGTGATGTTATCTTGAACATATAGAGAACATTAGGACGCTATCTGGGAATATTGATTAGTACACCCAGAGAGGAGTGTACTAATCAATCCTTGATCTCACATTCTTGTGCTTTTTCTGTTCAGATAAAACACCAGGGGTGCATGTAATTCATACACTGCTTAACCCATAGATCATTACCTGTGGAGACAAACTTTGCTGGTTTTTTGTGGTGTCTCTAATGACATCAGCACAGTTAGATATGTGTCATTAGACGATCAAGTCCAAACCGGCATCTGCATCCATGATCAGTGTTGGTGCACCTGTATCCATGATGATGTTAGCTGCATATGGTTTTAGTGGCTGTCTCAGCGAATATCTTTCACAGATTTATTTGTCACTGGCCTTCCTGCCCAAACAGTGTCTCGCATCTTGCATCTCTGACTCTTCAGGCTGTCATGTTTATATGGGTCAAGAGGGGCGTTCCAGGGACCCTCTCTTCAACATGACTCTTATCGCATGGTTATAGCCAGGATGAAAGAGGAATGATGATCACAAGGGCCTGGGTGGTGCACAGTTTTCCACGGTGCATTATGCATTGCCATGTTTGTTTGCCCAGCAGAGAGTAGAGATGTTGCTGAGGGATGACCGGGCCTCACTCGGCACCTTTGTGTGGGGGCTCTCACACTGCAGGGTCTGTGGCGGCCCCTGCTACGCCACAATTCTGGCCCCTCAATTGGAAACAAAAATAGGCCTTAACACTTTTCAAGCACTGCACAAGTCACCCAAAATGTATCTCGGCACAGTTTCTATTTCATGCTACAATTCCCTACCAAGCCCAGGCCTCCCTACAGCAGAGAAAACGTTTCCACCAACCACCACTGAAAAACCATGAAATGCAGTTGCTGCTTCCCATGCCCCCTGTTACTGTAATTTTCAACAAGCAAAATCAAAAACATGCATGCCTAACCGGATTGCCCAGAAGGCCACCATTTACATTAGGGTCCGAATCTGGTTCTGCAGACTCCAAATCATAGCACTTAACCTTTAGGCTATGGAGGTTCTCTCTCCCAACACGAGTGAATGTGTGCCAGTCGTTGTTGCACTCAAACAAAAAACTATAATTGAATTCACTCGGCAAAGCAACACCATACCTGTCCTAAAGCTTAATTTTTAAAGATAAGGAACGTATCCATCAGTGCTGCATTAAATGTAACCCATTTCAATGACACAGAAATGTAACATCTTTATCATGATCCGAAATGCAGACTAGAATGCTGATCTCTCAAATCAAGGGTACCGCACTTACTGTTGGCGCCACCCGTGTCCAGGGGCAATTGCAACCCAGGCTGGTAGATATTTGGCTTCCTGGGCCAGTGTCATGTCAATGTACTCTACTTGGATTTATGACATTACAACGACAGCAGGACTGGTGTTTAGGATGTATATGAAATAGCCTCACTGGAGGTTACATCACTGCACAGCATTCAGACTAGTTGTAACAAATGTTGCAATTGTGCCTGGCCAAGCCCTCCCATGCTTCACAGAGTCGAGCAGCGAACCCAGGCAGACATTGTTTGTTTTATCTCGCTTTTGGAGTGAAGATTCCAGGTAACGATTTTTCCAAAATGTAGTAGTCGTACTAACAAAAGTATTTAAAGTGGTTAATATAGTAAATTAGAATGACTGACAAGTGAGCCCTTATCCGGATTCAAAGTTTCATAGATGTCAAAGCATACACTGACGCTTAAGGCACTGAGCTGTGTCACGGCATGTAATTGTTTCCTTTCACATTGTAGAGCCTGGGAGCGCAACTGTGAGCTCGATGAGGGACGACCAAGTGCGTGGCCCATACATCAGAAATAAGTGAACATTTGAAGTGGTTTCCATAGGTCTTAACAAGCACACTACTTGAACATGGACCCCAATCCGAACCCCAGTTATCCCTCCAGAAAAAAAAATAATATTGAAACAATGGAAAACGTGGATGTTTTGAAAAGAAATGATTTCTCCCTCCACACCTCTTTGGATATAATCCCAAAACCAGCACAATGATTTGGGAGTGTCATGGAACAAGCATGTTTTCCCTCTGTGATGAGACTTTTTTGAGTGCCTTCCTGGTTTTCATACCACACTGGCAACAAAACACAGAAGTGGAATTGTACAGTATGACTCCATTATGTTTTACAGACTACTCTCCTCTCTGTAGGTACCTTCGGCCTGCACCTCTATTATTTAATGGGTTGTTTGGGGGTTGTGACAGGACGCATTTAAATACATAGCCTCCAGATTGGAAACCAACAAGAAAGCAAAATAATAAAGCAAACTTTGGGCTGCTTGTATCGATTTCTGTGAATTGTTTGATATCATATCCCTCAAAGAGGGGCACAGCTCCCTGTACTATCTATCCTGCATAAAAAGAAAGGAAGACAAACTACGATTTACACCAACATGGAAGGGCATCCTTAGTGTGTCTCCCCTACCTGCGTCCACAGTTGGGGATGTTCCTGCTGGATACTATCAGGCATTTTGGAACAGCAATACTTAACCTGAAAACAAATAGGCAACCGTTCAGAGTTTGGTCTTTGTTTGAGCACATGACCTGGCAGACGTATTGCAGCTACCGAGCTTCGTTCTTCAACGGCACTAGACTTGACAGATGTGTACTGCAGTTATGCTGCACATCAAAACACCATGTAAGGCACCCAATATACATATTTATGTATCAATGGGAAATACGAGACTGTGTTTTCTCATTATGATACTTATCCTTTAAGTTTTAGTTTCCATTTTTCCACTGAGCCTGTATGAGGGATATGGTAGTCCATGCATTTAGCAATGTTTCTATCATGTAACCTGCTCAAACCACAAATGCCTTATGGACTCCAATTTAGAAGCACCCTTTAAAGAAATCACTTGAAATGCAGCCTTAGAGGCTGGTTGATGCTCAGTGAGTAGTTGTTCAGTGTAATCCATTTGGTCTGTTTCATGTGCTCCTGTATGAATAATTTGTGCTATTCTGGTGGGTTTATCTTGGGTTTCTGTGGACCCACACCCCGCTTTTCAGAGCTGGCCTGCATCTAGAGTGTGCAATCCCTGGGGTGCAGTCCTATGTTTCTTTCTGGCATTCTTCCTGTCCCTACCCTCTACCTTGCAATTGGTTGGAACTGTCAGGTTTGTCTCTGCCTCTGTTCTTGGCCGCCATTTCCACTTGCCTTTTGGACTGCAATCTAGAAGCACTGTTTAAGGAAACCACTGGACATTACAATGGCAGACTAGAATGCTGATCTCTCGAATCAAGGGTACCGCACTTACTGTTGGAGCCAGCCATGTCAAGTGGCAATTGCAACTCAAGCTGGTAAATATTTGGCTTTCTGGCCCAGTGTAATGTCAATGTACTCTACTTGGATTTACGACATTACAACAACAGCAGGACTGGTGTTTAGGATGTATATTAAATAGCCTTAATGAAGGTTACATCACTGCACAGTGTGGGTGAGCATTCAGACTAGTTGTAACAAATGTTGCAAATGTGTCTGGCCAGACCCTCCCATGTTCCTTGAAACACTTGTGTATAGGCGCGTTATAAATACCATATCATATCATATCATATCATGCTTAACAGAGTCGAGCAGCGAGCCCAGGCAGAAGTTGTTTGTTTTATCTCGCTTTTGGAGTGAAGATTCCTGGTAACCATTCTTCCCAAATGTAGTAGTCGTACTAACAAAAGTATGTAAAGTGTGTAATATAGTAAATTAGAATGACTGACAAGTGAGCCCTTACCCGGATTCAGAGTTTCATAGATGTCAAAGCATACACTGATGCTTAAAGCACTGAGCTATTTCACCAGCATGCAATTGTTTCCTTTCACATTGTAGAGCCTGGGAGCGCAACTGTGAGCTCCATGAGGGACGACCAAGTGTGTAGCCCATATATCATAAATAAGTGAACATTTTGGAGCCGTTACCATAAGTCTTAACAAGCACACTACTTGAACATGGACCCCAATCTGAACCCCTGTTATCCCTCCAGAAAGAATTAATATTGAAACAATGGAAAACGTGGATGTTTTTCAAAGAAAGCATTCCCTCTCCACACCTCTTTGTATATAATCCCAAAACCAGCACAATGATTTAGAAGTGTCATGGAACAAGCATGTTTTCCCTCTGTGATGAGACTTTTTTGAGTGCCTTCCCGGTTTTCAGACCACACTGGCAACAAAACACGAAGTGGAATTCTACAGTATGACTCCAGTATGTTTTACAGACTACTCTCCTCTCTGTATGTACCTTCGCCCTGCACCTCTATTATTTAATGTTTCTTTTTTTTTTGCGGGGGTGGGGCGGGACACATTTAAATTCACAGCCTCCAGATTGGAAAGCAACCTGAAAGCAAAATAATAAAGCCTACTTTAAGCTGCTTATACTGATTTCTGTGAATTGTATGATATCATATCCCTCACGCAGGGGCACAGCTCCCTGTACTATCTATCCTGCATATAAAGAAAGGAAGGCAAAGTATGATTTACACCAACATGGAAGGGCATTCTTACTGTGTCTCCCCTACCTGCGTCCACAGTTGGGGATGTTCCTTCTGAATACTATCTAGCATTTTGGAACAGTAATCTTTAACCTGAAAACAAATAGGCAGCCGTTCAGAGTTTGGTCTTTGTTTGAGCTAATGAACTGGCAGCCATATTGCAGCTGCCAAGCTGAGTTGTTCTTCAACGTCATTTGACTTGACAGATGTGTACTGCAGCTATGCTGCACCTCAAATCCCCATGAAAGGCACCCTATATACATATTTATGTATCAATGGGAAACACTGAATTGTTTTTTTCTCATTATGACACTGATCCTTTAATATTTACTTTCAATTTTCCACCCAGACTGTATGAGGGATATGGCAGTCCATGAATTTAGCAATGTTTCTATTATGTAACCTCCTCAAACCACAAATGACTTGCAATTTGGAAGCATCCTTTAAGCAAACCACTTCAAATGCAGCCTTAGAGGTTGGTTGATGCTCACTGAGTAGTTCTACATTGTAATCCATTTTTGGCCTGTTTCATGTGCTCCTGTTTGACTAATTTGTGCTATTGTGGTGGGTTTATCTTGGGTTTCCGTGGACCCCCTCCCCATTTTTTCGGGGGGCTGGCCTGCATCTATCTTGTACAGTCCCTGGGATGCAGTCCTTTGTTTGTTTCTGGCATTCTTCCTGTCCCCACCCTCCCGCTTGCTTTTGGTTGGAACTGTCAGGTTTGTCTCTGCCTCTGTTCCTGATAGCCATTTCCACTTGCCTTCTGGACTGCAATCTAGAAGCACTGTTTAAGGAAACCACTTGAAATGCAGCCTTAGAGGCTGGTTGATGATCAGTGAGTAGTTGCACATTGATTGTAATCCGTTTTTGGCCGGTTTCATGTGGTCCTGTGAAGTGATTTCTGTGTTTTTTCAATCGCTTTCTGACTAGTTTGTGCTATTCTAGTTGGTCTATCTTGGGTTTCTGTGGTCTTACAACTCCTCTCTGTATGTACCTTCGCCCTGCACCTCTATTATTTAATGTTTTTTTTTTTTTGCGGGGGTGGGGCGGGACACATTTAAATTCACAGCCTCCAGATTGGAAAGCAACCTGAAAGCAAAATAATAAAGCATACTTTAAGCTGCTTATACTGATTTCTGTGAATTGTATGATATCATATCCCTCACGCAGGGGCACAGCTCCCTGTACTATCTATCCTGCATATAAAGAAAGGAAGGCAAAGTATGATTTACACCAACATGGAAGGGCATTCTTACTGTGTCTCCCCTACCTACGTCCACAGTTGGGGATGTTCCTTCTGGATACTATCTAGCATTTTGGAACAGTAATCTTTAACCTGAAAACAAATAGGCAGCCGTTCAGAGTTTGGTCTTTGTTTGAGCTAATGAACTGGCAGCCATATTGCAGCTACCAAGCTGAGTTGTTCTTCAACGTCATTTGACTTGACAGATGTGTACTGCAGCTATGCTGCACCTCAAATCCCCATGAAAGGCACCCTATATACATATTTATGTATCAATGGGAAACACGTGATTGTTTTTTTCTCATTATGACACTGATCCTTTAATATTTACTTTCAATTTTCCACCCAGACTGTATGAGGGATATGGCAGTCCATGAATTTAGCAATGTTTCTATTATGTAACCTCCTCAAACCACAAATGACTTGTGGACTGCAATTTGGAAGCATCCTTTAAGCAAACCACCTCAAATGCAGCCTTAGAGGTTTGTTGATGCTCACTGAGTAGTTCTACATTGTAATCCATTTTTGGCCTGTTTCATGTGCTCCTGTTTGACTAATTTGTGCTATTGTGGTGGGTTTATCTTGGGTTTCCGTGGACCTCCTACCCATTTTCTCGGGGGGCTGGCCTGCATCTATCTTGTACAGTCCCTGTGATGCAGTCCTTTGTTTGTTTCTGGCATTCTTCCTGTCCCCACCCTCCCGCTTGCTTTTGGTTGGAACTGTCAGGTTTGTCTCTGCCTCTGTTCCTGATAGCCATTTCCACTTGCCTTCTGGACTGCAATGTAGAAGCACTGTTTAAGGAAACCACTTGAAATGCAGCCTTAGAGGCTGGTTGATGATCAGTGAGTAGTTGCACATTGATTGTAATCTGTTTTTGGCCTGTTTCATGTGGTCCTGTGAAGTGATTTCTGTGTTTTTTCAATCGCTTTCTGACTAGTTTGTGCTATTCTAGTTGGTCTATCTTGGGTTTCTGTGGTCTTACAACACATTTTTTGGAGCTGGCCTGCATCTAGATTGTGCAATCAATTGGGTGTACTCCTTTGTTTGTTTGTGGCTGTCTTCCTGTTCCCACTCTACCCCTTGCAATTGGTTGGAACAGTCAGATGTGTCTCTGCCTCTGTGTCTGACATCCATTTCCACTTGTCTTCTGTGCTGCAATCTAAAAGCATCCTTTAAGGAATCCACTTGAAATGCATCCTTAGAGGCTGGTTCATGTTCAGTGAGTAATTGTACATTGATTCTAATCCATTTTTGACCTGTTTCATTTGCTCCTGTGGAGGGCTTTGTGTGTTTTTGCAATAGTTTTTTGACTTGTATGTGCTATTCTCGTGGGTTTATCTTGGGTTTCTTCGACCCCCACTCCCTGTTTTTCAGAGCTGGCCTGCATCTAGAATGTACAGTCCCTGGGGTGCAGTCCTTTGTTTGTTTCTGGCTTTCTTCCTGTCCCCACCCTCCACCTGGCAAGTGGTTGGAAAAGTTAGGTTTGTCTCTGCCTCTGTTCCTAACACCCATTTCCACTTGCCTTGCGGACTGCAATCTAGAAGCATCCTTTAACCCTTTAAGTACCATGGGTATTTCTCCCAAGTGCCAGTGCCTTTTTTGGTGATTTCGGTATGTGGCCATTCAATTTCTTGTAACCTTTTTGTTACATGAGATATGTCAGATAAATTTGGCTACTTTTTTTCCCACATGTAGGCGGTTGTAACGCCACCCAGGAATCCAAGGTTTCTGTAGGAAGGTGAGAGAAAATAAGCAAAAAGGGTGAACATTTTGGGTTTTTTCAAAAAATGGCAACAACATGATGTACAAAGAAGCCTGTGGTTTTTTCCTTGTAAGAGCTAGGAACAAATGGTTTGCTGTGCTGAGTTCCCCAATATCTTGGCTTTCAAGAACAGGTTGAGTGGAAATGGAAATACATTATTATGATGTGGTTATCAACCGTTTTGTGAGAGGTAGGCGATTTTGGCCATTGTTGCCAATTGGACATGCATGGACGAAATGGGAGAAAAGGGTAGGAAAGCCGAATTGGAGGACGGAAAGGCATATATTTCTGAAAAGTAGACAAAATTCCAAGTTTAGGAAGGGGTGATTTGCGTTGGTCAGGCAAACACTAGGTAAAGGAAAATGCCATAGATTGGGGGAAAAGTGGGAACATGACTGATAAAAGGTATGTGTTGGACATGGTTGGCTTGGTATGGCAATGGTTTCTATGAATTTTGAGAAAAGCAATGCTCCTCTACATTCCTCCGACTCTTGCAGTTAGGAAAGCACACATTTTTTGTAGATCCATTGTACACAGGAATTTTACGAACACGGCCTGAACAGAAGCACTTAGCATGTGTAAATTGGGAAAACCAATGTGGTGAGGAATGGTAAGCATACATTTTTTGAAAGAGGACAGGCAGAACTTTTCAAGGGTAGGTGACATGTGCAGGTTACAAAAGTGTATGGTGCCTAAAGCAGTGACTAAATGTAGGGCACATTTGGGAAATGAAAGGGTTGTGTGACAAAGGGCACCAGCAAAAGGGTCAACACAATATGAAAACCACACAAACACAGCACATGGCCTACCGTCCCGTGTTCCCACAGGTGTCCCGATGAAAACGGTACTTCACATGCATGGGTGCACCTACCTGGCCGCCAAGAGGAAAGCCTAAAACAAAAGTAACCCCAAGTCTGTTTTCAGACCGGAATTTGAGACGCTCTGCCGACCGGCACAACATACATATATGGGCTTCGGGTGTCCAAGCCACCAAGGAAAACAGGGAACCCCATGCATTTCCGAAAAAGAAGAGACCAGTAGGAATCCACAGAGGTATCATTTGCCCATTTTGCCCCAGAATTTATTACCCAGACACCCCCGCAAAGTCCGAAATGTGGGGGGAAAAAATGCATTTTGCGCATATTTCACTCAGCTCACCCATCGAAACACTCCCCAACAACACATGGACTACAGTCCCGCATTCCCACAGGTGCCCCGATGAAAACGGAACCTCACATGTGTGGGTGCACCTATCTGGCCGCCAAGGGGAAAGCCTAAAACACAAGTAACCCCAAGTCTGTTTTCAGACCGGAATTTGAGACGCTCAACCGACCGGCACAACATACAGATATGGACCTCGTGTGTCCAAGCCACCAAAGAAAAGAGGGAACCCCATGCACTTCCGAAAAGAGGACACCTGTGGGAATCCGCAGAGGTATGATTTGCCCAAATCGCCCCAGAATTTATTACCCAGACACCCCGGCAAAGTCCGAAATGTGGATAAAAAAACGCATTTTCCGCACATTTCGTTTGGCTCACCCATCGAAACACGCACCCAACAACACATGGCCTACCGTACCGCGTTCCCACAGTTGTCCCGATGAAAACAGTACCTCACATGTGTGGGTGCACCTACCTGGCTGGCAAGGGGAAAGCCTAAAACACAAGTAACCCCAAGTCTGTTTTCAGACTGGAATTTGAGACGCTCTGCCGACCGGCACAACATACAGATATGGGCCTTGGGTGTCCAAGCCACCAAGGAAAACAAGGAACCCCATGTATTTCCGAAAAGAGGACACCAGTGGGAATCCACAGAGGTATGATTTGCCCAAATCGCCCCAGAATGTATTACCCAGACACCCCCGCAAAGTCTGAAACGTGGGGAAAAAAATGCATTTTCCGCACATTTTGCTCAGCTCACCCATCGAAACACGCCCCCAACAACACATGGACTACAATCCCAGGTTCCCACAGGTGCCCCGATCAAAACAGTACCTCACATGTGTGGGTGCGCATACCTGGCCGCCAAGGGGAAAGCCTAAAACACAAGTAACTCCAAGTCTGTTTTCTGACAGGAATTTGAGGCGCTCTGCCGACCGACACAACATACAGATATGGGCCTCGGGTGTCTAAGCCTCCAAGGAAAACAGTGAACTCCATGCATTTCCAAAAAGAGGACCCTCTTGGGAATCCGCAGATGCATGATTTGCCCACATCGCCACAGAATGTATTGCACAGACACCCCTGCAAAGTCCAAAATGTGGAAAAAAAACCACATTTTTCGCATATTTCGCTCGGCTCACGAATCGAAACACGCCCCCAACAACACATGGACTACAATCCCAGGTTCCCACAGGTGCCCCGATCAAAACGGTACCTCACATGTGTGGGTGCACCTACCTGGCCACCAAGGGGAAAGCCTAAAACACAAGTAACCCCAAGTCTTTTTTCAGACCGGAATTTGAGGCGCTCTGCCGACCGGCACAACATACAGATATGGGCTTTGGGTGTCCAAGCCACCAAGGAAAACAGGGAATCCCATACCTTTCCGAAAAGAGAACACCTGTTGGAATCCGCAGAGGTATGATTTGCCCAAATTGCCCCAGAATTTATTACCCAGACACCCCTGCAAATTCCGCAATGTGGGAAAAAAACGCATTTTCTACACATTTCGCACGGCTCACCCCTCGAAACACGCCCCCAACAACACATTGCCGACCGTCCCGCATTTCCACCGGTGTCCCGATGAAAACAGTACCTCACATGTGTGGGTGCACCTACCTGGCCGCCAAGGGGAAAGCCTAAAACACAAGTAACCCCAAGTCTGTTTTCAGACCGGAATTTGAGATGCTCTGCCGACCGGCATTACACACAGATATGGGCTTCGGGTGTCCAAGCCACCAAGGAAAACAGGTAACTCCATGCATTTCCGAAAAGAAGAGACCCGTGGGAATCCGCAGAGGTATGATTTGCCCAAATCGTCCCAGAATGTATTACCCAGACACCCCCGCAAAGTCCGAAATGTGGGGAAAAAAATGCATTTTCCGCACATTTCGCTCAGCTCACCCATCGAAACACGCCCCCAACAACACATGGACTACAATCCCAGGTTCCTACAGGTGCCCCGATGAAAACGGTACCTCACATGTGTGGGTGCACCTACCTGGCCGCCAAGAGGAAAGCCTAAAACACAAGTAACCCCAAGTCTGTTTTCTGACCGGAATTTGATGCGCTCTGCCGACCGACACATCATACAGATATGGGCCTCGGGTGTCCAAGCCTCCAAGGAAAACAGGGAAATCCATGCATTTCCGAAAAGAGGACCCCCGTGGGAATCCGCAGAGGCATGATTTGCCCAAATCGCCCCAGAAAGTATTACACAGACACCCCTGCAAAGTCCAAAATGTGGGAAAAAAAACGCATTTTCCGCACATTTCGCTCGGCTCACTCATCGAAAGACACCCACAACAACACATGGCCTACTGTCCCGCGTTCCCACAGGTGCCCCGATGAAAACGGTACCTCACATGTGAGGGTGCACCTACCTGGCCGCCAAGGGGAAAGCCTAAAACAAAGGTAACCCCAAGTCTGTTTTCAGACCGGAATTTGATACGCTCCACCGACCGGGAAAACATACAGATATGGACCTCGGGTGTCCAAGCCAACAAGGAAAAGAGGGAAACCCATGCATTTCCGAAAAGAGGACACGCGTGGGAATCGGCAGAGGTATGATTTGCCCAAATCGCCCGAGAATGTATTACACAGTCACCCCCGCAAAGTCCGAAATGTGGGGAAAAAAACGCATTTTCCGCACATTTCGCTCAGCTCACCCATCGAAACACGCACCCAACAACACATGGCCTACCGTACCGCGTTCCCACAGGTATCCCGATGAAAACAGTACCTCACATGTGTGGGTGCACCTACCTGGCCGCCAAGGGGAAAGCCTAAAACAAAGGTAACCCCAAGTCTGTTTTCAGACCGGAATTTGATACGCTCCACCGACCGGGACAACATACAGATATGGACCTCGGGTGTCCAAGCCAACAAGGAAAAGAGGGAACCCCATGCATTTCCGAAAAGAGGACACCCGTGGGAATCGGCAGAGGTATGATTTGCCCAAATCGCCCCAGAATTTATTACACAGTCACCCCCGCAAAGTCCGAAATGTGGGGAAAAAAACGCATTTTCCGCACATTTCGCTCAGCTCACCCATCCAAACACGCACCCAACAACACATGGCCTACAGTACCACGTTCCCACAGGTATCCCGATGAAAACAGTACCTCACATGTGTGGGTGCACCTACCTGGCCGGCAAGGGGAAAGCCTAAAACACAAGTAACCCCAAGTCTGTTTTCAGACCGGAATTTGAGACGCTCTGCCGACCGGCACAACATACAGATATGGGCCTCAGGTGTCCAAGCCACAAAGGAAAACAGGGAACTCCATGTATTTCCGAAAAGAGGACACCCGTGGGAATCCGCAGAGGTATGATTTGCCCAAATCGCCCCAGAATTTATTACTCAGACACCCCCGCAAAGTCCGAAATGTGGGGGGAAAATACGCATTTTCCGCACATTTCGTTCGGCTCACCCATCGAAAGACGCACCCAACAACACATGGCCTACCGTACCGCGTTCCCACAGGTGTCCCGATGAAAACAGTACCTCACATGTGTGGGTGTACCTACCTGGCCGCCAGGGGTAAGCCCAAAACACAAGTAACCCCAAGTCTGTTTTCAGACCGGAATTTGGGACGCTCTGCCGACTGGCACAACATACAGATATGGGCCTCGGGTGTCCAAGCCACCAAGGAAACAGGGAACCCCATGTATTTCCGAAAAGAGGACACCAGTGGGAATCCGCAGAGGAATGATTTGCCCAAATCGCCCCAGAATTTTTTACCCAGACACCCCCGCAATGTCCGAAATGTGGGGAAAAAAACACATTTCCCGCACATTTCGCTCGGCTCACCCATCGAAACACGCCCACAACAACACATGGACTACAATCCCACGTTCCAACAGGTGCCCCGATGAAAACGGTACCTCACATGCGTGGGTGCATCTACCTGGCCGCCAATGGGAAAGCCTAAAACACAAGTAACCTCAAGTCTGTTTTCTGACCGGAATTTGGGACGCTCTGCCGACCGGCACAACATACAGATATGGGCCTCGGGTGTCCAAGCCACCAAGGAAAACAGGGAACCCCATGTATTTCCGAAAAGAGGACACCCGTTGGAATCCGCAAAGGAATGATTTGCCCAAATCGCCCCAGAATTTATTACCCAGACACCCCCGCAAAGTCCGAAATGTGGGGAAAAAAACGCATTTTCCGCACATTTCGCTCGGCTCACCCATCGAAACATGCCCCCAACAACACATGTCCTACCGTCCCGCGTTCCCACAGGTGTCCCAATTAAAACAGTAACTCACATGTGTGGGTGCACCTACCTGGCCGCCAAGTGGAAAGCCTAAAACACAAGTAACCCCAAGCCTGTTTTCAGACCGGAATTTCATGCGCTCTGCCGACCGGCCCAATGTACAGATATGGGCCTCGGGTGTCCAAGCCACCAAGGAAAACAGGGAACCCCATGTATTTCCGAAAAGAGGACACCCGTTGGAATCCGCAAAGGAATGATTTGCCCAAATCGCCCCAGAATTTGTTACCCAGACACCCCCACAAAGTCTGAAATGTGGGGAAAAAATGCATTTTTCCGCAAATTTCGCTCGGCTCACCCATCGAAACACGCCCCCAACAACACATGGCCTACTGTCCCGCGTTCCCACAGGTGTTCCGGTGAAAACAGTCCCTCACATGTGTGGGTGCACCTTCCTGGCCGCCAAGGGGAAAGCCTAAAACACAAGTAACCCCAAGCCTGTTTTCAGACCGGAATTTCATGCGCTCTGCCGACCGGCCCAATGTACAGATATGGGCCTCGGGGTCCAAGCCACCATGGAAAACAGGGAACCCCATTCATTTCCGAAAAGAGGACCCCCGTGGGAATCGGCAGAGGCATGATTTGCCCAAATCGCCCCAGAATGTATTACCCAGACACCCCCGCAAAGTCCGAAATGTGGGGAAAAAAACGCATTTTCCGCACATTTCGATCGGCTCACCCATCGAAACATGCCCCCAACAACACATGGCCTACCGTCCCGCATTTCCACCGGTGTCTCGATGAAAACAGTACCTCACATGTGTGGGTGCACCTACCTGGCCACCAAGGGGAAAGCCTAAAACACAAGTAACCCCAAGTCTGTTTTCAGACCGGTATTTGAGACGCTCTGCCGACCGGAACACCATAAAGATATGGGCCTTGGGTTTCCACGCCACCAAGGAAAACAGGGAACCCCACGCATTTCCAAAAAGAGTACACCCGTGGGAATCCGCAGAAGTATGATTTGCGCACATCGCCCCAGAAGTTATTACCCAGACCCCCCCGCAAATTCTGAAATGTGGGAAAAGAAATGCATTTTCCGCACACTTCGCTCGGCTCACCCATTCAAACACACCCCAACAACACAGGGCCAACAGTCCTGCGTTCCCACAGGTGTCCTGATGAAAACGGTACCTCACCTGTGTGGGTGCACGTACCTGGCCGCCAAGGGGAAAGCCGAAAACACAAGTAACCCCAAGTCTGTTTTCAGACCGGAATTTCAGACTCTCTGCCGACCGACACAACATACAGATATGGGCCTCGGGTGTCCAAGTCACCAAGGAATACAGGGAACCCCATGCATTTCCAAAAAGAGGACTCCTGTGGGAATCCGCAGAGGTATCATTTGCCCAAATTGCCCCAGAATTTATTACCCAGACACCCCTGCAAAGTCTGAAATGTGGTGAAAAAAATGAATTTTTCGCACATTTCTCTCGGCTCACCCATCGAAACACGCTCCCAACAACACATGGGGCCTCATTACGACCCTGGCGCTAAGTGAAAAACGATGGCGGTAAATGGTTACCGCCATCGTTTCCGCCAGGTCCGATCATGACCCGTGACCGTTAACTACGATGCCATTAGCGGCATCGTAGTTAACGCTGCTGCTAACTGCGCTAAGGGTGCACGCACGCGACCGCCCACACCGTACTTAGCGCCATGGCGGAAAGGTACGCAAATGCTGACCCAAGCGGACATGCACCTAACGCCATCACCCAGCCCGTTAAGTACCTTACCGCCATGGTGCTAATAACGCCATCGCGAACCAACCGTAAAGGGCCATGTTAAGTGAATGCAGCTGCCACAGCTGCAAAGAAACAGCACAGGTGAAGGCAATACAGACTCAGGAAGTACAAAAAGAGCACACCCCACCCCTTCCCACACCCAGTCACACTCCACAATGATACCAATAAGACTAGCAATGTTGGGGCTGGAGGACCTGATAGCAATGCATGTGCTACAACAGCAACAACAACAACAGGCAGCACAGAGGAGACGCAGGAGGAGAAGGAGGGCAAGGCAGGCCCAGCAAGCCCCACCAGCACAGCCAGTGCCACCACGTAGGCAGCCCCCAATCCCACGCATCAGAGCCAATCCATTCAACCTCACTGCTGAGCAGATCCACACCCTGTACCGTTTGGACCGGGACACCATCACCGCCATCGTAGACATGACACACAACGACATCGTCAGCATGATAGAAACTCCAACCGCCATCCCCCCCTACTGAAGGTAGTGTCTGTACTCCACTTCCTGGCCACAGGCACCTACCAGCACACAGTGGGGCACCTGCATGACATTTCACAACCATTATTCTCACGAACACTCATCCAAGTGCTCGATGCCCTCCTCAAGCACACAGATTACCACATCTCATTACCACGGACTGGCCAGGAGATTGCAAACACCAAAGTGGGTTTCCATGCACTAGCCGGCATACCCGGTTGCATTGGTGCCATCGACTGCACCCATGTGGAATTGGTGGTTCCACGTGCCATGGAGGTACCGTACCGCAACCGGAAACAGTTCCACTCAATCAACGTGCAAATGGTCTGTGACTCCAACAAGATCATCACACATTGTTGTGCCCGATTCCCCGGATCAACCCATGATTCTATGGTCCTGAGGAACTCCACAATACCACGCTACATGGAGCGACATGCAGGGCCAAGATCCTGGCTACTCGGTGAGTCCAATGTCATGGAAGTGGGCAGGTGAATGACGTACCGATGCATACTCCACCTGGCTGAAAGAGGGGGGGGATGATGCATACTCCACCTGGCTGAAAGGGGGGGGGTGATGCATACTCCACCTGGCTGAAAGGGGGGGGTGATGCATACTCCACCTGGCTGAAAGGGGGGGGGATGATGCATACTCCACCTGGCTGAAAGAGGGGGGGATGATGCATACTCCACCTGGCTGAAAGGGGGGGGGGTGATGCATACTCCACCTGGCTGAAAGGGGGGGGGATGATGCATACTCCACCTGGCTGAAAGGGGGGGGTGATGCATACTCCACCTGGCTGAAAGGGGGGGGTGATGCATACTCCACCTGGCTGAAAGGGGGGGGATGATGCATACTCCACCTGGCTGAAAGGGGGGGGGGATGCATACGCCACCTGGCTGTGAGTAACACAGAGAACGGAGACAGAGGATGGGCACTCACAATGCACACAACCCCTCTGCATACATTGGGTGATGGCATGCAAAACAGGCCATGGGAGCCATGAGCATATACTGGTTGCATTGTGTGAATCAATTAGTGCATGTAGAAGTGAGCCAAAGTAACAGTTGGATGCAAGCCATGGTGGAACATCATGTTCTTGATCAGACAACATGACTGACACATACATTCTCGCCTACATACAGGTGATGCAGGCTATCCCCTGAGGAGGTGGCTCCTTACACCAGTCCGGAACCCGCAGAACCAGCACGAGGAGGGCTTCAACCGTGCACATACACGTACTCGTGTGGTCATAGAGCAGACATTCGGCCTATTGAAGGCACGGTTCCGAAGCCTCAGCAGGTCTGGTGGGGCACTCCTGTATGGCCATGAGAAGGTGGCAAAGATCGTCATGGCATGTGTCATGCTACACAATATGTGCGTCAGACAGAATGTGCCCCTGCCCCCTGACGCAGAACTGCAAACAACTGACGATGAGGATGAGGAGGGTGCAGATGGGGCGGCACCCCATGGAGGAGGCGATGCACAGGAGGGGCGTGCAATGCGCCAAAGTATCATCGACCACTGCTTCTAGCACACACGGCTGGTGTGTATCACATGGTGACTGCACTTGGGGCACTGTGTGGCTCTGGGACTGGAACTCTGTGGACTGTACACCAATAAAGCACACATACACAATGAAAATGTCCACACATTTCTTTTTCGGAAAGAAAAAAGTGTATTCAAACTATGAAACGTCGTGACACACCCCCTCCCACCTTCCCCCTGCACACCCCAAAACACCCCCTCCCACCTCCCCCCTGCACACCCCAACACACCCCCTCCCACCTCCCCCCTGCACACCCCAACACACCCCCTCCCACCTCCCCCCTGCACACCCCAACACACCCCCTCCCACCTCCCCCCTGCACACCCCAACACACCCCCTCCCACCTCCCCCCTGTGCACCCCAACACACCCCATGTAGGTGTCAACAGATGCCTGTGACAGTGGCCACAGGCTGTTACAAGCCCCCTCTCCCGGCCCCCGGGGCACCCCTGGCTGTGGAGCGCAGGTTACGTCCAGAACGTCGCACGGGGCTGCTCTGTGCAGAACTGGCAGTGGAGGATGTCCCTGCCTGCCCCCGTGCATGCACGTCCTGTAGGGTGTGGGTGAGCTCAGTGAGCGCACGACGCAAGCCGGCAAGTTCAGCACAGATGTCCCTGGACATGGCCTGCATGGCATCCCTCAGGGTGGCAGTGCTCTGCGCTACTTCGGCCCTTAGGGTCTCCGTGGCCTGTTCAATGGTTGCCCTAGCCCCCACACATTCCGCGGCATGCTCAGTCAGCATTGTGGACAGTTGTTGCTGCCGTTCTGTGATGTCCACGAGGGACTGCTGCCCCTGCTGGCCCATGGCCAGTGCTGGTGGTGTGATGGAGGGGCTGCTCCCCTCCTGTGGAGTGAGGACTGGGCATGGGGTGGAAGGCCACTCCTCTACCTCTGTGTGCCCCTGTGTGTGATCCTCATGGGGGCTGGCGTCTGAGAAACAGGGGGAATGTAGTAGGTCAGTGGGGCTTCTGACCTCGTGCTCCATGTCTGAGTCTGAACATGCAGCTATTGCAGCTGTCTCACCGATGTTGCTGCTGGCCGCTGACCCGGTGCCTTCTGTGGCAGGCAATGTCGGTAGAGGTGGAGCAGCTGCTGATGGCCTGCTGCCTACAGGGGTGCTTGCCGGTGGGACGTCCGGTATGCTCGCAGTGGGTCCTGCTTGTTGTGGGGTCTGCCTCACTGCAGCTGAGGTTGAGGGTGCGGGGACGGTATTGATGGCCTTCTTGGCTCTCTTCGTCGCAGGGGTGTCCTGGTCCTCGGGGTGTGAATCTGTGCCTGTGGTGGAGCAAAGGAGGGAGGGTGTTATTGATGGGTCTGCGGACTTTGGAATGACAATGATTGACATTATTCTGGTCAGTAGATGAGGCAGATTTCAGGCAGGGCCATGCAGGTTGTCTCCTTTTAGTGTGGAAAGTGGATGCAGGTATGCGGGTGCCAGCAGTGTATACAGGGTGGTGCTCGCATGTGGCTATGGGCAGTGTTGAAATGTGTTGCATTTACACTGTAGGGCAACCTTGTGCTACACATGAATGGACTGCAGTGACTATGGCATGTCTTGTTTGAGGCACCTACCTTCATCGCCTGATGTCGGAGCTCCCCTTTCCATCCCTCCGACGCCTTCAATGGATTCCATGCCAATCGTGGTTGCACAGATCTCCTCCCACGGTTGGAGTTTTAGTGGGGATTCCGACCCTCCACCGGTACCCAGGGCAAGGTTGCGGTTTGCAGAGATGACGGCTCTGACCCGTATGCGTAGGTCATCCCAGCGCTTCATGCACTGCTGTGGGGTGCGGGGTACGGTCCCCACCGCGCTGACGCGCTCGGCCACCAGGGCCCAGATGGCCTTCTTCTTCGCTATCGCTGTCCTGGTCATTTCCGGGAAGAAAACGACACCTGCGTTGTCTTGCAGGGTCTCCGCAAGCATGCAGAGTTCCTCCCGGCTGAATCTCTCCTGGCGCTGGCGGTCACATGCCTTCTTTGCAACTTTAGGCATTTTCGGGTACTTGGATGGGTGGGTGATTGGTTGGGACAGGTGTCAGGGTTGGATCTGGTGTTGTTCTGTAGGATGGCAATGGATTGTGTTTTTAAAGATGGCCGATGTGCTGTTTCCCGTTCCGGCGCGATGACGCTATTTCCGGTCCTGCTTTTTACGGCCACCGCAAATTACGGAGGCCGCTAATTACGGTGGCCGCTAATTACGGTGGCCGCTACTTACGGTGGCGGAAGTGCACCTTGCTCGCTTTACGATGCCAGTAGGGGCCTTTTCCGCCATGGCGTTAATTGCATTACCGCCATGGCGTAATGCTCGTGCGCGATGGGTCGTAATGTGGCGCTCTTTACGCCATCGGCCCACGGCGTAAACGCTCATTACGCCATGGCGGTAATGACGGAAGATTACCGCCTGGATCGTAATGAGGCCCATGGCCTACCGTCCCACGTTTCCACAGGTGTCCCGATAAAAACGGTACCTCACATGTGTGGGTGCACCTACCTGGCCACCAAAGGGAAAGCCTAAAACACAAGTAACCCCAAGTCTGTTTTCAGACCGGAATTTGAGACGCTCTGCCGACCGGCACACCATAAAGATATGGGCCTTGGGTTTCCACGCCACCAAGCAAAACAGGGAACCCCATGCATTTCCAAAAAGAGTACACCCGTGGGAATCCGCAGAGGTATGATTTGCGCACATCGCCCCAGAATTTATTACCCAGACACCCCCGCAAATTCTGAAATGTGGGAAAAAAAATGCATTTTCCGCACACTTCGCTCGGCTCACCCATTCCATCACAGCCCAACAACACAGGGCCAACCGTCCTGCGTTCCCACAGGTGTCCTGATGAAAACGGTACCTCACCTGTGTGGGTGCACCTACCTGGCCGCAAAGTGGAAAGCCGAAAACACAAGTAACCCCAAGTCTGTTTTCAGACCGGAATTTCAGACTCTCTGCCGACCGACACAACATACAGATATGGGCCTCGGGTGTCCAAGTCACCAAGGAAAACAGGGAACCCCATGCATTTCCGAAAAGAGGACTCCTGTGGGAATACGCAGAGGTATCATTTGCCCAAATTGCCCCAGAATTTATTACCCAGACACCCCTGCAAAGTCTGAAATGTGGTGAAAAAAATGAATTTTTCGCACATTTCTCTCGGCTCACCCATCGAAACACGCTCCCAACAACACATGGCTTACCGTCCCACGTTTCTACAGGTGTCCCGATAAAAACGGTACCTCACATGTGTGGGTGCACCTACCTGGCCACCAAGGGGAAAGCCTAAAACACAAGTAACCCCAAGTCTGTTTTCAGACCGGAATTTGAGACGCTCTGCCGACCGGCACAACATACAGATATGGGCCTCGGCTGTCCAAGCCACCAAGGAAAACAGGGAACCCCATGCATTTCCGAAAGGAGGACACCCGTGGGAATCCGCAGAGGTATGATTTGCCCAAATCGCCCCCAAATTTATTACCCAGTCACCCCCGCAAAGTCCGAAATGTGGGGGGAAAATACGCATTTTCCGCACATTTCGTTCGGCTCACCGATCGAAAGACGCACCCAACAACACATGGCCTACCGTACCGCGTTCCCACAGGTGTCCCGATGAAAATGGTACCTCACATGTGTGGGTGCACCTACCTGGCCGCCAAGGGTAAAGCCTAAAACACAAGTAACCCCAAGTCTGTTTTCACACCGGAATTTCAGACTCTCTGCCGACCGGCACACCATACAGATATGGGCCTCGGGTGTCCAAGCCACCAAGGAAAACACGGAACCCCATGCATTTCCGAAAAGAGGACACCCGTGGGAATCCACAGAGGTATGATTTGCACACATCGCCCCAGAATGTATTACCCAGGCACCCCCGCAAACTCTGAAATGTGGGGAAAAAACGCATTTTCCGCACATTTCACTCGGCTCACCCATCGAAACACGCCCCCAACAACACATGGCCTACCGTTCCGTGTTCCGAACTGTGTCCTGATAAAACGGTACCTCACATGTGTGGGTGCACCTACCTGGCTGCCAAAGGGAAAGCCTAAAACACAAGTAACCCCAAGTCTGTTTTCAGACCGGAATCTGAGACGCTCTGCCGACTAGCACAACATACAGATATGGGCCTCGGGTGTCCAAGCAACAAAGGAAAATGGGGAACCCCATGCATTTCTGAAAAGAGGACACCCATGGGAATCCGCAGAGGTATGATTTGCCCAAATCGCCCCAGAATTTATTACCTAGACACCCCCGCAAAGTCCAAAATGTGGGAAAAAAATGCATTTTCCGCACATTTCGCTCGGCCCACCCATCGAAACAGGCCCCCAACAACACAAAGCCTACCGTCCCGCATTTCCACCGGTGTCCCGATGAAAACAGTACCTCACATGTGTGGGTGCACCTACCTGGCCGCCAAGGGGAAAGCCTAAAACACAAGTAACCCCAAGTCTGTTTTCAGACCGGAATTTGAGACGCTCTGCCGACCGGCTCTACACACAGATATGGGCTTCGGGTGTCCAAGCCACCAAGGAAAACAGGTAACTCCATGCATTTCCAAAAAGAAGAGACCCGTGGGAATCCGCAGAGGTATGATTTGCCCAAATCGCCCCAGAATTTATTACCCAGACACCCCCGCAAAGTCCGAAATGTGGGGAAAAAAATGCATTTTCCGCACATTTCGCTCAGCTCACCCATGGAAACACGCCCCCAACAACACATGGACTACAATCCCAGGTTCTTACAGGTGCCCCGATGAAAACGGTACCTCACATGTGTGGGTGCACCTACCTGACCACCAAGGGGAAAGCCTAAAACACAAGTAACCCCAAGTCTGTTTTCTGACCGTAATTTGATGCGCTCTGCCGACCGACACATCGTACAGATATGGGCCTCGGGTGTCCAAGCCTCCAAGGAAAACAGGGAAATCCATGCATTTCCGAAAAGAGGACCCCCGTGGGAATCCGCAGAGGCATGATTTGCCCAAATCGCCCCAGCATTTATTACCCAGACACCCCCGCAAAGTCCGAAATGTGGTGAAAAAAACGCATTTTCCGCACATTTCGCTCGGCTCACCCATCGAAACATCCCCCCAACAACACATGGCTTACCGTCCCGCGTTCCCACAGGTGTCCCAATTAAAACAGTAACTCACATGTGTGGGTGCACCTACCTGGCCGCCAAGTGGAAAGCCTAAAACACAAGTAACCCCAAGTCTGTTTTCAGACCGGAATTTGAGACGCTCTGCCGACCGGCACAACATACAGATATGGGCCTCAGGTGTCCAAGCCACAAAGGAAAACAGGGAACCCTATGTATTTCCGAAAAGAGGACACCCGTGGGAATCCGCAGAGGTATGATTTGCCCAAATCGCCCCAGAATTTATTACCCAGACACCCCCGCAATGTCCGAAATGTGGGGAAAAAAATACATTTTCCGCACATTTCGCTCTGCTCACCCATCGAAACACGCCCCCAACAACAAATGGACTACAATCCCACGTTCCAACAGGTGCCCCGATGAAAACGGTACCTCACATGTGTGGGTGCATCTACCTGGCCGCCAATGGGAAAGCCTAAAACACAAGTAACCTCAAGTCTGTTTTCTGACCGGAATTTGGGACGCTCTGCCGACCGGCACAACATACAGGTATGGGCCTCGGGTGTCCAAGCCACCAAGGAAAACAGGGAACCCCATGTATTTCCGAAAAGAGGACACCCATGGGAATCTGCAGAGGAATGATTTGCCCAAATCTCCCCAGAATTTATTACCCAGACACCCCCGCAAAGTCCGAAATGTGGTGAAAAAAACGCATTTTCCGCACATTTCGATCGGCTCACCCATCGAAACATCCCCCCAACAACACATGGCTTACCGTCCCGTGTTCCCACAGGTGTCCCAATTAAAACAGTAACTCACATGTGTGGGTGCACCTACCTGGCCGCCAAGTGGAAAGCCTAAAACACAAGTAACCCCAAGTCTGTTTTCAGACCGGAATTTGAGACGCTCTGCCGACCGGCACAACATACAGATATGGGCCATGGGTGTCCAAGCAACCAAGGAAAACAGGGAACCCCATGCATTTCCGAAAAGAGGACAACCGTGGGAATCCGCAGAGGCATGATTTGCCCAAATCGCCCCAGAATGTATTACCCAGACACCCCCACAAAGTCTGAAATGTGGGGGAAAAAATGCATTTTCCGCACATTTCGCTCGGCTCACCCATCGAAACACGCCCCCAACAACACATGGCCTACTGTCCCGCGTTCCCACAGGTGTTCCAGTGAAAATGGTCCCTCACATGTGTGGGTGCACCTTCCTGGCCGCCAAGGGGAAAGCCTAAAACACAAGTAACCCCAAGCCTGTTTTCAGACCGGAATTTCATGCGCTCTGCCGACCGGCACAACGTACAGATATGGGCCTCGGGTGTCCAAGCCACCAAGGAAAACAGGGAACACCATGCATTTCCGAAAAGAGGACCCCCGTGGTAATCCGCAGAGGTATGATTTGCCCAAACCGCCCCCAAATTTATTACCCAGTCACCCCCGCAAAGTCCGAAATGTGGGGGGAAAATACGCATTTTCCGCACATTTCGTTCGGCTCACCCATCGAAAGACGCACCCAACAACACATGGCCTACCGTACCGCGTTCCCACAGGTGTCCCGATGAAAATGGTACCTCACATGTGTGGGTGCACCTACCTGGCCGCCAAGGGTAAAGCCTAAAACACAAGTAACCCCAAGTCTGTTTTCAGACCGGAATTTCAGACTCTCTGCCGACCGGCACACCATACAGATATGGGCCTCGGGTGTCCAAGCCACCAAGGAAAACACGGAACCCCATGCATTTCCGAAAAGAGGACACCCGTGGGAATCCACAGAGGTATGATTTGCACACATCGCCCCAGAATTTATTACCCAGGCACCCCCGCAAACTCTGAAATGTGGGGAAAAAACGCATTTTCCGCACATTTCACTCGGCTCACCCATCGAAACACGCCCCCAACAACACATGGCCTACCGTTCCGTGTTCCCAACTGTGTCCTGATAAAACGGTACCTCACATGTGTGGGTGCACCTACCAGGCTGCCAAAGGGAAAGCCTAAAACACAAGTAACCCCAAGTCTGTTTTCAGACCGGAATTTGAGACGCTCTGCCGACTAGCAAAACATACAGATATGGGCCTCGGGTGTCCAAGCAACCAAGGAAAATGGGGAACCCCATGCCTTTTCGAAAAGAGGACACCCATGGGAATCCGCAGAGGTATGATTTGCCCAAATCGCCCCAGAATTTATTACCCAGACACCCCCCCAAAGTCCAAAATGTGGGAAAAAATGCATTTTCTGCACATTTCGCTCGGCTCACACCATCGAAACAGGCCCCCAACAACACATAGCCTACCGTCCCGCATTCCCACAGGTGTCCTGATGAAAACGGTACCTCACCTGTGTGGGTGCACCTACCTGGCCACCAAGGGGAAATCCGAAAACACAAGTCACCCCAAGTCTGTTTTCAGACCGGAATTTCAGACGCTCTGCCGACAGGCACAACATACAGATATGGGCCTTGGGTGTCCAAGCCACCAAGGAAAACAGGGAATCCCATACCTTTCCGAAAAGAGAACACCCGTGGGAATCCGCAGAGGTATGATTTGCCCAAATCGCCCCAGAATTTATTACCCAGACACCCACGCAAAGTCCGCAATGTGGGAAAAAAACGCATTTTCTACACATTTCGCACGGCTCACCCATCGAAACACACCCCCAACAACACATTGCCGACCGTCCCGCATTCCCACAGGTGTCCCGATGAAAACAGTACCTCACATGTGTGGGTGCACCTACCTGGCCGCCAAGGGGAAAGACTAAAACACAAGTAACCCCAAGTCTGTTTTCAGACCGGAATTTGAGACGCTCTGCCGACCGGCACTACACAGAGATATGGGCTTCGGGTGTCCAAGCCACCAAGGAAAACAGGTAACTCCATGCATTTCCGAAAAGAAGAGACCCGTGGGAATCCGCAGAGGTATGATTTGCCCAAATCGCCCCAGAATTTATTACCCAGACACCCCCGCAAAGTCCGAAATGTGGGGAAAACAATGCATTTTCCGCACATTTCGCTCAGCTCACCCATCGAAACACGCCCCCAACAACACATGGACTACAATCGCAGGTTCCTACAGGTGCCCCGATGAAAACGGTACCTCACATGTGTGGGTGCACCTACCTGGCCGCTAAGGGGTAAGCCTAAAACACAAGTAACCCCAAGTCTGTTTTCTGACCGGAATTTGATGCGCTCTGCCGACCGACACATCGTACAGATATGGGCCTCGGGTGTCCAAGCCTCCAAGGAAAACAGGGAAATCCATGCATTTCCGAAAAGAGGACCCCCGTGGGAATCCGCAGAGGCATGATTTGCCCAAATCGCCCCAGAATGTATTACACAGACACCCCTGCAAAGTCCAAAATGTGGGGAAAACAATGCATTTTCCGCACATTTCGCTCAGCTCACCCATCGAAACACGCCCCCAACAACACATGGACTACAATCGCAGGTTCCTACAGGTGCCCCGATGAAAACGGTACCTCACATGTGTGGGTGCACCTACCTGGCCGCTAAGGGGTAAGCCTAAAACACAAGTAACCCCAAGTCTGTTTTCAGACCGGAATTTGGGACGATCTGCCGACCGGCACAACATACAGATATGGGCCTCGGGTGTCCAAGCCACCAAGGAAAACAGGGAACCCCATGTATTTCCGAAAAGAGGACACCCGTGGGAATCCGCAGAGGAATGATTTGCCCAAATCGCCCCAGAATTTATTACCCAGACACCCCCGCAATGTCCGAAATGTGGGGAAAAAAACGCATTTTCCGCACATTTCGCTCGGCTCACCCATCGAAACACGCCCCCAACAACACATGGACTACAATCCCACGTTCCAACAGGTGCCCCGATGAAAACGGTACCTCACATGTGTGGGTGCATCTACCTGGCCGCCAATGGGAAAGCCTAAAACACAAGTAACCTCAAGTCTGTTTTCTGACCGGAATTTGGGACGCTCTGCCGACCGGCACAACATACAGGTATGGGCCTCGGGTGTCCAAGCCACCAAGGAAAACAGGGAACCCCATGTATTTCCGAAAAGAGGACACCCGTGGGAATCCGCAGAGGAATGATTTGCCCAAATCACCCCAGAATTTATTACCCAGACACCCCCCCAAAGTCCGAAATGTGGGGAAAAAAACACATTTTCCGCGCATTTCGCTCGGCTCACCCATCGAAACATGCCCCCAACAACACATGGCCTACCGTCCCGCGTTCCCACAGGTGTCCCAATTAAAACAGTACCTCACATGTGTGGGTGCACCTACCTGGCCGCCAAGTGGAAAGCCTAAAACACAAGACCGGAATTTGAGACGCTCTGCCGACCGGCACAACATACAGATATGGGCCTTGGGTGTCCAAGCAACCAAGGAAAACAGAGAACCCCATGCATTTCCGAAAAGAGGACAACCGTGGGAATCCGCAGAGGCATGATTTGCCCAAATCGCCCCAGAATGTATTACCCAGACACCCCCACAAAATCTGAAATGTGCGGAAAAAAATGCATTTTCCGCACATTTCGCTCGGCTCACCCATCGAAACACGCCCCCAACAACACATGGCCTACTGTCCCACGTTCCCACAGGTGTTCCGGTGAAAACGGTCCCTCACATGTGTGGGTGCACCTTCCTGGCCGCCAAGGGGAAAGCCTAAAACACAAATAACCCCAAGCCTGTTTTCAGACCGGAATTTCATGCGCTCTGCCGACCGGCACAACGTACAGATATGGGCCTCGGGTGTCCAAGCCACCAAGGAAAATAGGGAACCCCATTCATTTCCGAAAAGAGGACCCCCGTGGGAATCGGCAGAGGCATGATTTGCCCAAATCGCCCCAGAATGTATTACCCAGACACCCCTGCAAAGCCTGAAATGTGCGGAAAAAAACGCATTTTACGCACATTTCGATCGGCTCACCCATCGAAACATGCCCCCAACAACACATGGCCTACCGTCCCGCATTTCCACCAGTGTCTCGATGAAAACAGTACCTCACATGTGCGGGTGCACCTACCTAGCCACCAAGGGGAAAGCCTAAAACACAAGTAACCCCAAGTCTGTTTTCAGACCGGAATTTGAGACGCTCTGCCGACTAGCACAACATACAGATATGGGCCTCGGGTGTCCAAGCAACCAAGGAAAATGGGGAACCCCATGCATTTCCGAAAAGAGGACACCCATGGGAATCCGCAGAGGTATGATTTGCCCAAATCGCCCCAGAATTTATTACCCAGACACCCCCGCAAAGTCCAAAATGTGGGAAAAAAATGCATTTTCCGCACATTTTGCTCGGCTCACCCATCGAAACACGCCCCCAAAAACAAATGGCCTACTGCCCCTCGTTCCCAGAGGTGTCCCGATGAAAACGATACCTCACATGTGTGGGTGCACCTACCTGGGCACAAAGGAATAAGGCTAAACCACTGCTATCCCCCCCAAAGTGTTTGGGGAGTCAACCTACAGATTTAGGCCTGGGGTGTTGCAGCCATCAAGGAAAACAGGGAACCCCATGCATTTCCCAAAGGAGGACACCCGTGGCAATCCACAGACGTCTGCCTTGCGCAAATTGCCCTAGTTTTTATTAGCCACACTCCCCGACAAAGTGTGATATTTGGTGGGGAAAAAACACAATGTTCACTTTGTCTGGGGTTCTGGGTAATACATTCTGGGCCGCTTTGTGCAAGTCAGACCTCTGCGCATTCCCACAGGTGTTCTCTTTTGGGAAATGCATGGGGTTCCTTGTTTTCCTTGCTGACTTCGACACCCTAGGCCCAAATCTGTAGGTTGCCCCCTTGAACAAATTGTGCTGTGGCGAAAGTTTCGGGGTTACCAGCCGGTTACCCTTTTCATTTTGCGCCCCCGTTAGGTGCACCCACACATGTGATGTACCTTTTTCATCGGGACACCTGTGGGAATGCGAGAAGGTATGATATCTGTTGTTGGCGACGTGTTTCGGTGAGTGGACACAGGGAAATGTCTCTGAAATTGGCTGGAAATGCAGACAATTCTCCAACATTTTGCTCTGGCCACCCACCGAAACAAACCGCCAACAACACGTGGCCTACCTTCCCGCGTCCCCACATGTGTTCTGATGAAAACGGTACCTCACATGTGTGGGTGCACCTACCGGGGGCGCAAAAGGAAAAGGGTAACCCACTGGTAACCCCAAGCCTTTCGCCACTGCCCATTTTGTTCATGTGGGCATCCTACAGATTTGGGCCTAGGGTGTCGAAGCCAGAAAGGAAAACGGGAACCCCATGCATTTTCCAAAAGAGGACACCCGTGGGAACCCACACATGGCCAAATTGGAGGGGCGGCCCATCTCATGTAGCCCTCCCCAGGGGCAGATAATGGGGGGGCTGTCCTGCACTCCTCCCTGGGCTCAGGCGCCCGTTCCTGGGAGCAGATATCTGGTCCCAGGGACGGCTGCATGACATGGCACCCACTCCATTGCGGCTGGGGGGAGGGGGTCAATGCCGAATCCCTTTAGAAACTTCCCAGACCCTTTGGGGTGCCCCACAGCCCCCCCTAAAAAGCATTCCACCATTTTCCATTTTTTTCTTTGTTTACAAAACTTGCCTTGGTGCAGAGGGGCACATTGGTATGATAATCTGGCCCCAGGGGCCCAAACCTTACTGCCCCACCCACTGGGGGCACCTGTCCCACCATTTTTGGGGGCCCTCTCCCCCCTCGCCCCAAATGGGTGGCAGGGGCACCTCATGCAGGCCTCCCTGAGCCTCCTACAAATGGCTGTGTGAGGTACACCCCCTTTCATTTTGGGTGGGGGTAGAGGGCCCCCAAAAATAATGGGACAGGCCCCCCAATGCATGGAGCAGTAGGGTTTGGGCACCCTGGGGGCAGATTGGCACATTAATGTGCCCATCTACACCAAGCTAAATTGGGTAAACAAAGAAAATATTACAAAATCGTAGGCTGCTTTTTAGGGGGGCTGAGGGCCACCCTAAATTGGCAGTGAATGTTGTACGGCAACGGGGGTGGCACTCACCCCCCCTCCACAAATGGAGGGCCCCACCACATGCAACCCCCCATGGGGGTAGATATCTGCTCCTAGGAAGGGGCATCTGACCCCAGACATGGATGCATGAGGTGGGGCCCCCCTATCTGACGCCAGGGAGGGATGCATGAGGTGGGGCCCTCCATTTGGGGTCAGGGGAGAGGGCCACCCCCCGTTATAGTAGAACATTTGCCGGCAATGTAGGGTGCCCCTCAGCCCCCACTAAAAAGCAGCCTACAATTTTGTATTATTTTCTTTGTTCACCCAACTTTGCTTGGTGCAGATGGCCTCATTAGTGTGCCAATCTGTCTGCAGGGTTCCCAAACCCTACTGCCCCATCTATTGGGGGTCCTTCCCCCCCTTTTGTGGTGGCCCTCTCCCCTCCACCCCAAATGGAGGGCCCCACCTCATGCAACCCTCCCTGGTGTCAGATAGGGGAGGCCCCACCTCATGCATCCCTCCCAGGGGTCAGATGTCCCTTCCTAGGAGCAGATATCTGCCCCCAGGGAGGGATGCATGAGGTGGGGCCCTCCATTTGGGGCGGGGGGGTGAGGGCCACCCCCCATTGCAGTACATCATTTGCTGCCAATTTAGAGTGCCCCTCAGTCCCCCTAAAATGCAGCCTACGATTTTGTATTCTTTTTTTTGTTTACCCAGGTTCGCTTGGCACAGATGGCCACATTAGTGTCCTAATCTGCCCCCAGGGTGCCCAAACCATACTGCCCCATCTATTGGGGGGCCTCTCCCACCACTGCGTATGCAATTCCAAGGACGAGATACCTCGCCCTTGGCACTTAAAGGGTTAAGGAAACTACTTGAAATGCAGCATTAGTGGCTGCTTGATGATCAGTGACTAGTTGACATTGATTGTAATCCATTTCTGGCCTGTTTCATGTACTACTTAGGAGGGCTTTGTGTGGGTTGTCAATAGTTTTGTGACTAGTTTGTGCTAATCTGGTGGGTTTTATCTGGTGTTTCTGTGGCCTGCCACCCTGATTTCCTGAGCTGGACTGCATCTATAGTGTGGAGTCCCTGTGGTGAAGTCCTTCACTTGTTTCTGATTTTCTTCCTGTCCCTACCCTCCCCCTTGCAATTGGTTGGTACAGTCAGGTTTGTCTCTGCCTCTGTTCCTGGCAGCCATTTCCACTTGCCTTCTGGGCTGCAATCTAGAAGCATCCTTTAAGGAAACCACTTGAAATGCAGCCTTAGTGCTGGTTGAGGCTAAGTGAATAGTTGTAGATTAATTGCAATCCGTTTTTTGCCTGTTTTATGTGCTCCTTTGGAGGGTTTTGTATGTTTTTTCAATCGTTTTTTACTAGTTTGTGCTATCCTGGTGAGTTTATCTCGGGTTTGTGTGGCATCCTACCCTGTTTTTCAGAGCTGGCCTGCATCTAGATTGTGCAGTCCCTGGGTTGTAGTCCTTTTTTTGTTTCTGGCTTTCTTCCTGTCCCCACCCCCCACATCCCCACTTGAAATTGGTTGGAACAGTCAGGTGTGTCTCTGCCTGGGTTCCTGGCAGCCATTTCCACTTGCCTTCTGGACTGCAAACTAGAAGCATCCTTTAAGGAAACCACTTAAAATACAGCCTTAGCGGCTGGTTGATGCTCAGTGAATAGTTGTGCATTGACTGTGATCCGTTTTGGCCCGTTTCATGTGCTCCTGTGGAGGGGCTTGGGATTTTTTCAATCCCTTTTTGACTATTATATGCTATTCTGGTGGGTTTATCTTGGGTTTCTCTGGCCTCCCACCCCGTATTTCGGAGCCCGCCTGCATCTAGATTGTGGAGTTCCTGAGGTGCAGTCCTCTGTTTGTTTCTGGCTTTCTTCCTGTCCCACCCTCCACCTGGCAATTGGTTGGAAAAGTTAGCTTTGTCTCTGCCTCTGTACCTGGCAGCCATTTGTATTTTCACTTGCCTTGTGGACTGCAATCTAGAAGCATCCTTTAAGGAAACTACTTGAAATGCAGCATTAGTGGCTGGTTGATGGTCAGTGAGTAGTTGACATTGATTGTAATCCATTTACGGCCTGTTTCATGTGCCCCTTAGGAGGGCTTTGTGTCGGTTGTCAATCGTTTTTTTGACTAGTTTGTGCTAATCTGTTGGGTTTTATCTGGTCTTTCTGTGGCCTGCCACCCTGTTTTTCTGAGCTGCACTGCATCTAGAGTGTGCAGTCCCTGGGGTGAAGTCATTCGCTTGTTTCTGGATTTCTTCCTGTCCCTACCCTCCCCCTTGCAATTGGTTGGTACAGTCATGTGTGTCTCTGCCTCTGTTCCTGGCAGCCAATTCCACTTGCCTTATGGACTGCAAACTAGAAGCATATTTTAAGGAAACTACTTGAAATGGAGCCTTAGGGGCTGGTTGAGGCTCAGAGAGTAGTTGTATATTGATTGTAATCCATGTTTTACCTATTTCATGTGCTCCTGTGGAGGGTTTTGTGTGTGTGGTTTTTTCCAATTTATTTTACTAGTTTGTGCTATTGTGGTGGGTTTATCTTGGGTTTCTGTTGCCTCCCAACCCGTATTTTGGAGCCTGTCTGCATCTAGATTGGGGAGTCCTTGGGGTGCAGTCCTTTGTTTGTTTCTGGCTTTCTTCCTGTCCCTACTCTCCCCCTTGCAATTGGTTGGTACAGTCAAGTGCATCTCTGCTTGGGTTCCTGCAGCCATTTCCACTTGCCTTCTGGACTGCAATCTAGAAGCATCCTTTAAGGAAACCACTTGAAATGCCGCCTTGGGGGCTATTTGTATATTTATTGTAATTCATTTTTGGCCTGTTTCATGTGCTCCTGTGGAGGGTTCTGTGCGGGTTTTCAATCGTTTTTTGACTAGTTTTTGCTAATCTGGTGGGTGTTATATGGGGTTTCTGTGGCCTGCCACCCTGTTTTTCTGAGCTGGACTGCATCTAGAGTGTGCAGTCCCTGGGGTGAAGTCCTTTGTTTGTTTATGGCTTTCTTCCTGCCACTACCCACCCTCTTGCAATTGGTTGGTACAGTCAGGTGTATCTCTGCCTGGGTTCCTGGCATCCATTTCCACTTGCCTTCTGGACTGCAAACTAGAAGCATAATTTAAGGAAACTACTTAAAATGTAGCCTTAGGGGCTGGTTTATGCTCAGTGAGTAGTTATGCATTGATAGTAATCCCTTTTTGGCCTGTTTAATGTGCTCCTGTGGAGGGGCTTTGGTTTTTTCCAATCACTTTTTGTCTAGTTTGTGCTATTCTTGTGGTTTTATCTTGGGTTTCTGCGGTCTCCCACCCTGTTATTCAGAGCTGGCCTGCATCTAGACTGTTTAGTCCCTGGGGTGTAGTTGTTTGTTTGTTTCTGGCTTTCCTTCTGTCCCCCCTCCACCTGGCAAGTAGTTGGAAAAGTTAGGTTTGTCTCTGCCTCTGTTCCTGGCAGCCATTTCCACTTGCCTTCTGGACTGCAAACTAGAAGCATCCTTTAAGGAAACCACTTAAAATGCAGCCTTAGGGGCTGGTTTATGCTCAGTGAGTAGTTGTGCATTGATTGTAATCCATTTGTGGCCTGTTTCATGTGCTCCTGTGGAGGGGCTTGTGTTTTTTCAATCACTTTTTGACTAGTTTGTGCTAATCTGGTGGATTTTATCTGTGGTTTCTGTGGCCTGCCACTCTGTTTTTCTGAGCTGGACTGCATCTAGAGCGTGGAGTCCCTGGGATGTAGTCATTTGTTTGTTTCTGGCTATCTTCCCATCCCCACCCTCCCCCTTGCAATTGGTTGGAACACTCAGTTGTGTCTCTGCCTCTGTTCCCGGGGGCCATTTCCACTTGCCTTCTGGACTTTTTTCAATTTTTCTGCTGCACCTGTGTGACCTCTCCGCTGCCCCCTTCCCACCCCCGCTCTGTGCCCGTTATTGGCAGTTGCCATCTCGGGGGTAGGCTCTTAACCATACCCCTAGGGTGTATCGGTCCAGGCGAAATGTAGCCATGCGTCAAACTCAGATCGAAGAATTTTGGAGATTAGTCATTTGCACACCAAATAGGATTGTCTACATTAGCCACATAGAAGAATTTAGCGTATAGTCAAAGCACTAACCACTCACTTCTACCTCCTCAAACACACCACCCAAACACTATACACTCCCACTGGCCTAGCAAACGTATACCCTAAAACAAAACCAACACAAGCAACACACGCTGCCCACAAACTAGCCCAAACATTGCACCTTACCCATATGGACACAACAAGTCCATGCACACAAACTTAAACACCTCCCAATCAACCCATAAAACACTCATACACACCCTAACATGTCAAACAACCACACAGAAAATGCCCAAGGCATTAGACCTTACCCAAATTGATACAACAAGACAGTGCACGCAACCTACCATCTGAAAGTCAGCACACACAGACGCCAATTTCTCATGGTTCTGGGCCTACCCTATCATTTCTCTTTCACTAAGCACAACATCCTGTTTCTTGCAGAGCCACATGAGCACCTGGAGACTGCCCTTGGTTGGTTTTGGTGCGTGTTATAAATTAACATAACATAACTTAACATAACAGAGGCACTGCTATCTCTGCAACCAGAAAACTGGCCCACCTCTCTCCTATCATATCAACACCAAATACAAGTTAATGTGCATGTCCCCACTTCCATTCTGCAACTGTCGCCCCACATAGACTCACTGAGTTGAGAACTGTATTGCCCAGCCATCTTTCACATCAAGATAACAATTTGTGAGCAATATCTCGCAACTCGGTAGAATATGCTATGTGCTAGCTAGTCCAGCACAAATTGCATATATAAACCAGAGTCACATCTAGACAGAACTGTAATACTAGCTTGCGTCACATCTAGACAGAATTGTAAATGTCAGCTTGCACCACACCTAGACAGGATTGTAAAGATTAGCTTGCGTCATATCTCAATAGAATTGTGCAGATTAGCATTATGTCATATCTAGACAGAACTGCAATACTATCTTACATCATATCTAGACAGAATTGTGAAGATTAGCTTGCGTCAATTCTAGACAGAATTGTGAAGATTAGCATTACGTCATATCTAGACAGAACTGTAATACTAGCTTGTGTCACATCTAGAGAGAATTGTGAATGTACGCTTGCATCACATCTAGACAGAATTGTGAAGATTAGCTTGCGTCACATCTAGACAGAATTGTGTAGACTAGTATTGGGTCACATCGAAACAGAATTGGGAAGATTAGCATTGAGTCATAGCTATACAGAACTGTAATACTAGCTTGTGTCACATCTAGAGAGAATTGTGAATGTACGCTTGCATCACATCTAGACAGAATTGTGTAGACTAGTATTGGGTCACATCGAAACAGAATTGGGAAGATTAGCATTGAGTCATAGCTATACAGAACTGTAATACTAGCTTGTGTCACATCTAGAGAGAATTGTGAATGTACGCTTGCATCACATCTAGACAGAATTGTGTAGACTAGTATTGAGTCACATCGAAACAGAATTGGGAAGATTAGCGTTGAGTCATAGCTACACACCTGTAATACTAGCTTGCATCACATCTAGACAGAATTGTGAAGAGTAGCTTGTGTCGCATCTAAGCAGATTTGTGAATATTAGCATGGGTCACTTCTAAACAGCGATGCCACTAACCAACCCACTAAACAATCTCATCCCAATGCATACACATCTCAAACTCTAACTAAACACAACCATACCTCTAATGCACAACCAACCGCAGACACTTTGCCACACTGTAACGACTAAATACACCACACATAACCTCACACAACAGCACAGGACGGCACCCAACCGAAAAAAAGAAATCCTAAACTCAGTGAATGGTGCAAACCGAAATGAGGCTCCCAACAACACATCACTGCTCTCTTGCCTTTCTCCCACTCAATCCTACCAACCTTCCCACCCTTTTCCCTTTTCAGATCCGCCATAGCGCATGCAGATCATCCCAGTGTGGATGGTGCGCGGTACAAATATCTTTAACTTTTAACATTAACCGTAAAGGCGCCGGGTTGCAGTAATGTCACATTGGCAGGGCCCTTGTCTCCATCTAAAGCCAACAAACAATGTGTATTTAAAACTACTAACGTTTATTATGTTTAAAGTAGTGCTGCCAGGATTCTAAGGCATGCATGAAGGATCTGACACATGTCAGACTCGAGCATTGGTATTTTACTAGCCATGTGAGCCATGCAATTCATGCATTTTTCTCAATTTTAAATACAAACTAAGGCAATGTGCTTTTTTTGTTTTTTCGAGGGAATATGTCCATGGATTAGAATACACCAGTGAATGTCAGTTATTTGAGGGTCTGCTGGGTTTGTCTTTAGGCAATCAGAGTGAACAACTAACTGTCCTTCTTTGTAGAAAAAATAACCCGATGATTTTATCAATCATGCCTTTATCATCATGTAATCACCAGTTGTAGCATTTTATATTTAACCTCCACCTATTGGAGTCTGGAAAAAAAAGTCTGCAACATGGTACATTTAAACATCACAGTATTTGAACTTCACGTTTTGTGAGAAACCTCTTCTATTTTGGAAAAGGTTCTCATACTTGCTCCACTATTTACAGTGGGAGTTTTGGAAGATGTGTTTCTACGGTACCAATGACTCTTCCTCCTATTGCATGTTTGATAGGTTGGTGCAAGAGAGAGCCCAGAGGGTTTAATGTTTTACTTCCCGTGGGGAAAAGGAAAGCACAAAGCACTCAATATGCCTGTTGCACTCTATATTTTTCAGTGACCTTCTGGGCACTGTCTATCAAGGGTAAAAGTGAAATGTAAATATCACTGACTTTTCAAGAAAGCATATGAGCAGTAAGAAGGATAGTCAATCCATCACAAAATGGTAGATAATGCCATGTGCCATTCAAAGCTGTTTGTTTTTACACATGCGCTATATCAAATGTGAATGACGTGATACGGTATATCATGCAGAGCTAGAACTCTCAAGTTTCTTATATCCATGCATGAGAAGGCCATCCAGGACTGTTTTTTCTTGTAATTCTGGGATTTGCAGTTTCACTACCATTCAAAGGAGAATGAAAAAATCACAAGTCCCCGTATCCAAAGGGAAAATACCAGGGTTGGATGACCTTAAGGCGATGGGAAACCTGAGAGCTCGGTATCATGGTGTTGTATACAAAAATGTAAAAAAACAAAAACGGTATAATGAAAATGATGTGTTATTTATATAGTGCCTTTATCCAAAGCGCTTTAGAGAGCACATATTTACATACAATATCACCCAATAGCAATTGGTACTCATTTATGGACCTCGGAAGTATGAAAGTTGGCCTTGCCAGGATTCGAACCTGCGACCTGCACATCACACTCAGATCACAGCAGTGAGCACTCAACCCACTGAGCTATCTTACTGGCCAATGTCAATGTGCTCCACCCAATGAACTCTACTGATTTATTTGAGAGTGTGAGTTATGCAAGTTGGACATGAGTTTGCATGTTCTGGATTTTGTGTCAAAATGTCATAATAGGAAATGTAGAAGTTGGAAACAGGGTCCTGAGTCAAGATCTCAGCTTGACCACACAAACAACGTTGTGTGATCCTGGGCCAATCACCTAATCACCCATTTTGTCAGCCTAGTTTAGTTATCTGGCAATATTGTGAGTGTGTATTACAGAAACCTCTGTAATAACTAAGTGCAATATGAAAACTAAAAAAAACAGTGCCTTCCTGCTCCGCATTTTTTACTTATTTATTTATTTATTTATTTATTTATTTATTTATTTATTTTACATTATTTAGTTTGCAGCGTTACAGTGCAGTGCCCCAGTACGGCTTTTAGATAGTTCCCAAAGTTATCATTTGATGCTTTGGGTCTTCAAAGAGGAGCAAGCAATTTGAAATGGTATTCAAAACAAATATCGGGAACGGGATGGGTGATACCAGAGAATACGCCCTGTCTGGAGTGGTATTTGGTGCCTGTGCAGCCCTGCAGCCTAGGAAGAGCATGGCTGTTGGCTGCATTACCATACGCTACCAGGGTAAAACATGATCAATAGAACCTCAAGTGGGCAGGGTGGGTGGTTCAGTAGTTTAATCACACATCCATCATGTGGTAATCACGGTGGGGACTGCAGATAGACCCTGAAGTGCCAGCAGGATATAGTGATGTGTGTACCTTCGCTGTTTGTAATGTTTACATAAAAAATAATTCGTTGGTTAAAAAGCACTTAATTAATGTTTCCTGTGTGTTTGAATGATGGTTTGGGATCCCTGCATCGTGGACTCGCACCGCTGCACCATAGGCCGCCATGTTGTACTGGCTCCCCTGGCCAAAAGCTGCTAGTCCTCCCCTGCCCTTCTTTTCTAAAAGGCATTGTGAACACTGTGCAAGTAAAGTCTCTAGACATTAAAATCACTGAACACAAACGAAAGTCAAATGCAGCCTTCCCGGATTAAAAAATCCTTCTCTCGCCTACGCTCACTGTCCTGAAGTAATTAAGGGGAAACAGACACCATTCCACTGCACTAGCAGCGTCAGGCTGTGAAAAGCCGAGTGCGGGAGGAAGCGCACACGTCACCTCCCCACTACGAGCCAAAAAAGGGCCCGAACTACGTGGACAAACAGGGGGGACAGGAACAAAATGGAAAACTGATTTTGCACAGCACGGTTATGCAGGGGAAAGTGGTTGATGCCGGTCCACCAGGACTTGCGTAAGGGCGTGTCAAATTATGCTATTTCTGGCCCAACTACCAGGAAGAGGCAAATATTAACAAGATGCTTCAGCCACTCTCAGCTGCCACCTTCTTTGGCATGGTGTCTTCTCCATTCACTACTTGATACCCTAATTGTGAATAATGTCCCGTGCACATAATGAGCGTACTTACCCCAAACCTCCACCAGAATTTGATATTACTAGTAATCATTGTTGCCTATCAACAAATGACCCTGCAGTGTAAGTGTGAAGTCAGTTTATATGACACTTATGCAAGAAAGTGAGCAGTATGTAGTGTTTTGGATTCTCCTGACAACCTTGTAGAATGAATGGAATGTTAACTTGGCTGACATCAGAATGTTACTAGGTAGAATGTTGTGGTATGACTGGTGTTCTAAGAGAGTCAGTTGAGATGTGAGGCCAGAGAGAGAGGATTCTGGTGCTTGTCATTGTACCCTTGAAGTTACCATCTTATAAATATGATGCAAAGAAATGGATGTTATGTACTGGAGCTTAATAAATAAGTCACTTATACATCCTATGATGTCAGAGTCATCTTGCTTGAACCCAGATCTTTACAATGGCAACAAGGATGCTGGCTGTGCTGGGGGGACAGCACAAAGGAAGGAACATGCACCGCCACCCAACCCAAAATGAAGACTCTCTCTCAGGTATGGGCAGCGCAGTTTGGCAGTAAGCGCAGTGCAGGGCAGTACTGGATGCAGAGGTGCAGGACGTAAAGGACAGCGCCAGGGCCTGGGGCTAGTGAGTCTGCCAGTGGGTCTGCCAGCAGGCAGGCTAAGGACAGTGGTAGTCAAGAAGCTGCATGGCAAAGTGAACTTTGGCGGGGCTAAGGACCATTAGAGTCCATTGGCAGAGCACTTGGAGGGGCTTGGAGCTCATGGCTGTGCATGGAAGGGGCTTGGAGCCCATTGCAGAAATTGGAGGGGCTTGGAGCCAACTGCAGTGCTAAGGAGGGGCCTGAGGTCCGTTTCATATGGACTGCAGAATGCATAGTGGCAGAAGGAGAAAATTGAGGGGGCGAAGACCATTGCAGCATTGGAGGGGCTGAGAAGCTTGAATCATTACTTTGCTAACACTCCAGGAGTAAAGCACAGTGTTTTGATTCAGTACTGTAAGGCTAAAGGGGCGAGCTGGAGAGGAAGCCTTACCTCATTGTGGTGCAGCTGGTGCAAGAAGGGATGCGGCTACTTGTGAGGCTTCTTGTGTCTCTCATGAGGTGCAGCATGGCCGGTTTGCATCTGAAGGCTCAGTTTCTATGTGGAGCTGCCGTGTGGCTGCGAGTGGTGGAGAGGGAGACAGAGAGCAGCCCAGATTGGCAGAGTAGGCTCTGTGTGACTGGGGCTGCAGTGTAACTGTGGGCGAATTGCTGCCCAGCGTGGAGAAGGAACAGGAGACACAGGTACCTCCTAGAGTCTAACTGGAGGCAAGGGGGAGTCACTGAATGCAGTGATGATTGGTTCAGGGAGATCCGTCCCTCTCGGCGCCTCACTTGAACTGATGACACTGTGTAGAATCCTTGGGGGGATGTCGGAGATCCTGGAATATTGGAGGCGTCACTCTGGAGAAGTCAGTTGGTTCGGAGCTGAGTAGGGACTGTAAAAAGGGAAAAAGGGAACCCTGCAACGTCTGATGCGTTGGTGATGTGTTATGTTCACAGATCATTATTGGTTGAAGGCATTTCCTGAATCAGTGCCGCGGGGCATGTTACAAGGTAGCCATCGAATGACAACGGCGGCACACGCAAAAAGAAGGTGATGAAGGTGGAAAATCCGTATTCTTAAGACGCAGTGGCGGTGCACCTTTGTCCAGCTGAAAGGGAAAGTAAAGCGCCGAATGATGAGGAAGGTGAAGGTGCTGGTCATGTGGTTACGGCGCTGTTTTTATAACAGTTTTGTGGCAATGACGGGCATGCCGGCAAACAGCTGCAGCGCTGCTGGTGATCACAAAAGAGTGTTAGCAGAGACATTGAAGATGAGCTGGTCAAGAGACCAGTGGGAAGTGGGGCCGTGTCCCCAGAGGTACTATTGTTTTAATTTCGTGCTGACAGGAGGAGCAGGAATGAAGATAAATTGGTTTATTTGTTCTGGTTAGGGTTGTTAGTTATTATGGTAGAGCTGTGATGTGAGGCCTGTTTGGTAATGCGACATTTAAAGTATGTGACTCATTTTGGTGCATTGAATGGAAAATATGATGTTGTGGCCTCTGTTAGAAAATACATGGTAGTCATTTTAGCAAATGATTTTAGTACTGTTATAGTTAATGTAGAACAGTTGTGTTTTATGAGTTTTTTTTTCTCCCAAAGATGGACTTTAAAGATTAATAGGCAGCGTGGACTAGTTAGTTTTGCAGTAAATGGTGTTCAGAAATGTGATTTATGAAATTTTGCCACACTAATGATTATACTTTTGCAGGTGGGACTTTTATTCATAATCGAATATTTAGAAGTTTAACAATAGAACGCATTGTTGGTAGAAATGCAAAGTTATTGAAATTGCATGACATGTAGAAGTGTTAGTCAAGAAAAGTGTTGACTTATGTCCTATGTTATGATGAATAGTTGTATGTTTCGATGACTGGTGTTGTATGATGCGGTGAGTGGTATGAAGAGCTCCCTGTAGTTTCATGAGGTGTGGTGTAGAAGGTGTTCTTATAACACAGGCACATGCGAGATAGTGACACTGAGTGTTTGGTGTTGGCTATCCGGGTATTACCCAGCCTGGTTTAAGGAATATGTGGAGTGCGCAGCCAGTGAGTTGTGTGTATGGAGTGAATGTGAGGAAGCCGGGTGAATGATGTGATGCTGTGCGCTGTGAGATGAGTAAACGTGTAGGGGGGCTGGTATGCCTGACGTTGTTGAGTTTGGAAGGGTATCTTTGTTGATGTTGATAGTGTCTCTTCTTTACTGTATAGAAAAGGGGAGAGGCATTGTTTGGAGTAGTATTTGGCCCACAGGGTGAGGTTGGTCTTAGGGTTTGTGTGTGTAGAGTGTTCCAGTTTTGAGGTAAGAGATGCACGTGTGTGTGTGTGTGTGAGTGTATCTTTTGCTGATAGATGTTGTTTGTTATTATTAAGGGGGGGAGATATGTAGTGACTAAGCTTCCCCTGGATCCTGAGTAGAATGCATGGAATGTTGGAGTGAGTGACAGAGAATGCAGCCTGAGAGAATGTTGATGTATGAATGTGTTTTGTGAGAGTCAGTTGGAGATGTAGACCCCCTGAGAGAGGGTGCTGGTGCATGTTGCCCTCAATTTATGTGTACCTGACCTGATATATTTGATGTAATGTACAAGGAACCTATAAAAGAAGTCACTAGTACATCTCTGTATGTCAGAGTCATACATACACAGTAAAAAAACGGAATTTGATAATATTGACGAGGTGTATATATAGAACTACTCAGACACATCACTGAAAACAAAAAAACTCACCAAGGTTCTGGAATACAGGATATTCATTGTAAACATGTTTTAGGAAGAAATATATATCCAGAAATGTATGAAGTAAAATATACTTTGTACACATAAAAATGTTATACTCGTAAGTGTGCATATGGATTGAAAAGTTTCATTTGTTGTGTTGTGTTTAGGCTTGTCAACATGGTATTCATCTGGAGGCCTGATATTTTGTCAGACCACTCACTATATTTGCTTAGACAAGTATTTACACATTATCCAGTTCAGCTACAACTGGAACAAGGGAACAACTAGGTGCATGTTAGTTAACACACCATGGAAATGTTGTAATGAACCCCAGACAATGGTCTTTAAAGAGTCGAAAAAGCATTGCTGAAAAAACAAGCCTTTGAGAAATGATAAAAACACATAGAGACTGATTTTGCAAGTCCCCTTAATTGCACGGCAGGGACCTGTTTCGTTTGTACTTTAGCGTAGCAATCGCTGTGCCATGTCATTTTTCTTGTTTGCACAGTAGAGTGCAAAACCGGAGTGCAAATAAAGTAAACACCACCAGCCATGTGCAAGTGGCAGGCAGTGTTTACAATGGATTCCTATGGAGTCCACCTGCCTTTTGCTGGTGTACAAAGAAGGCAGACTCCATAGAAATCCACAGAATTTGTAGCGGGTTGAAAATCCATGCTGGTGCAAATTCTGTAGTATTTGTATGGCGGAGTGGAAGGGGTCTGTAAATTGCAATCCACCCTTCCTCTCCGCAATATGATTGAATTAAAAGGAGCTGTGACAGGATCCGAGTGGGTAAAAGCCTTACGCAAGGTTGTTACACATGAGATTCCCGTTATGTACTCTTTTAAAATGAGCTCCATATTGTTTTTATTTTATTAAACAAGGAATAAGAAACTTGTTTTCAAACAGTGACTGGCCAGTGACCTTGTTGTGCAGGTCTAGCATGTGTCTCAACAATTGGGTGCTATGCGAGACGATTAGTTTGTCCTATTGCTGAAATCTGTCCTATGCTTGCCCTTTATCAACTTCTGGGTGACACTGCTGTCAGTTATTTGAGTTCACCTGTCAAAGGCCCTATTTAATTGGAAGGTGGAAATGCCTGTGTTACATCTTTGCACTAAGTTGGTGACTCAAAGATCCAAGGTTGCATGGACGGATGGAAATGTGTCTGACACAGGCGCCTTTTTATTTCTAGTTGCTGGTTTTAGCTGCAGTGGGGATTGGCTTGTGTCAACCCTGCAGCCTTCTCATGCACCGCCTTGAAGGATGTGTACCTGTAAAGGCATTGCATCTCAATCCAGATATTAAGGCATCTAAATCAAACTTCTTGTGTGATTTACCATTAGATCCATTTTACGCTGGAAGCTGCATCAGCATTTGTATCTTTTATTTTCTTATGGCAAATGCGTGTGTGTTTTCCTGCTTTACTGTGCTCTTGGCCGCAGACTTCTTAAGCTAACCTGAGGATGATATAACTGAACATCTGGGCTTCAAGTCGGAAGCAGCAGTTGTTAAGGCTACCCCATCCTGAGATAAATAGGTCTTTAAGTTTATTTCAGTACATAGTAGTGATCATCAATAATGGGTCTGGATGCCTCTCAGCTTTGTTCAATTTTGCTATAACAAATGCACAAGACAGATCCTAACTCCTCTCCACATCCTCTTCCAGATGGTTAAAACGACAGCAGTATTTATATGCAATGAATGCTATTTGCACATGCCATTAATGTGATTGCAGTTGTCTAACATCCTCCTACCCTCCCAAAAGCGCAGCGTTATCACATTCTAAATATATATATATGGGGTATTAAAAGAATCCATTATTGTGTCATGTCTTCATTTGAAACTGAATTTGAAGAGGGTTTAATTTTTAATTCACACTTAAATTGACATCATCTGAAAATGTGTACGTTTGAAAGATTCTCGATCAACTGTGTTTGCTCATAAACGCAGGGGTGGGACCCAGAGGGTGACATGTCATGAAGAACAGCCGGGGTGGTGCTTAATAATAGCAAGTAGTTTAAGAACTTTTAAAGGAGGTGTGGCCTATTTAAGTCAAATCCCATAGGGATCTCCATCATTTTCAATGGCATGAAAATTCTTGCCGGCTCAAATGCTTCAACATTTGTCTGGCAGAGGGGAAGGGAGGCGGCGGAAACACAAGTCGTGTTCTGCCCTCCCTCTTGCAGTGCAGTTAATGGAAGGAATACAAGACTTTTACTCCTTTCATTACCATTACGGCTATGATGAACATGAGCCAAAATCTATTTTAAAAAGCCTGTATTATAATATAATTATAGAGAAACTAAATTGTTGACAAAAAAACACGAAATGAAAGCAACATTGTTACATTAAAATTGTAATCCTTGCAAGAATGTGGAGCGTTCAAGTTATGCTTGTATCACAGAGTGTGCAATAAGACAGCTCAATGTTTTACCATGGTACTTCAGTTATCAGATTGTTACCTATGGTGAGTCGAGGTCCTTGCACCCATACACCGCGTACAATGCAAACCAGCGCAGACCAGCCCAAATGCGCTGGCGGTAACGCGCCGACAATGAGAAAGGCCCTACGCTTGCCGTGAAATGTGGTTTTTAAAGAATCACACGCCAAGCTCAGGCTGCCTATGGAATATCAGGCTTCAGTAGTTGTGCAATGAATATCGAATTTAGGCGGTTTTGTACGGATAGAAGATTTCACCAAAAACACAAGAAATAAATTGTACAATGTCAAAAAGGGTCACAATTTAGTAGATGTTATTTTTAACAATGTGCTGGCAAGTATGTATCCCTAATCTACCACACTCTGCAACTGGCTCCTACAAAGAGAAACTAATCCCTGACTCTCTCTCACACAGCAGGCATTCAATCAACTTTTGCCCGAGTGAAGAGAAAAGAAAGTATTTAAGGGCGCAGACCAGCACAAACGCGCCAGTGCTAGCGCGTCGACAACAATAATAAATGCCCCGCACTTGCCAGGAAATATAGGTTTCAATGAACTACACACTGAGCTCAGCGCTGCCTATTCAATATCAGGCTTCAGTAGTTGTGCAATGAATATTGAACTTAGGCGGTTTTGTACGGATAGTAGATTTCACCAAAAGCACAAGAAATACATTTTACAATGTCAAAATCAGTCACAATTAAGTAGATGTTATTTTCAACAATTTGCAGGCAAGTATGCATCCGTAATCTACCATACTCTGCAACTGGCTCCTACAAAGAGAAACTAATCCCTGACTGTCTGTCACACATTACTCATAGCCCTATTCTTCCTCGGCACAGTACTTGTGTATGAGGCACTTTGACTCATACACAAGTAATGGGATTAGGTAGAGGGACACGGAAGTAATGCCTGGCTTAGTTTCCTGTTATAGTCATTACTCTTAGCCCCACTCTTCCTCATCACTGTACTTACCTATGAGGCAAGACCCTCAAACGTAAGCTCTGGGACAAGGAAAAGAGACATGGAAGTAATTATAGGCCGAGAAGCTGATTTTGGGGGTTGGGGTAGGGTTGGGGGGGAAGGGGAGTTGTGGGGGCGGGGTGGGATGAGGATTGTGCGATAACTTGTAATGGTCATCCATGTCAAGCCTAAGCAGGCATGGTATGTGGTATTATGGGCTAGGAAGGCATTTGGGTGCAGCCAGTTTACTAATTTCTTAGTTTGGCTTAACTTTTCAGCCAATTTTCCCCAGGAAGTGTGCTGTATAATGCATTAAACCACATATGTATATCTTTATCCTAGTGCAATGTGTGGCCTACCCCTGCAGCTGCATGTTTGTGCGTATTGCGCAAGCGTGGTAATTTAGGCCGACCCAGAAAGTGGTGTGACCCATGATTTGTTGCCGAGATGTTGTGGGGGGGCATATCAGCATGACCCCCAAACCTTATGTGATGCCACGGATGCTGAGCAGGGATGAAACAGTGATATATTTTTCATTAAACTCCATCACACAACATCACTTTTTAATCCACAACAGCATTTGTATATGTGGACCTCCACATGCCTGGCATTCTTTACTCCAAAAGAAATGTTACATAGTATCTAGTGGAGCATTGTCTTTATTACATATATTTATTTATTTATTGTTTGCTTGTTAGGCGCTTATACAGGAAATACATTGGGGGTCATTACGACCCATGGCGGTAGCCATGGCGCTAGTTGCGCGATGGTTGCCGCCAGTATTTTACCGATTCCGCCAATTTTAAATGGGGAATTACCGCCCCATTCCAAGGTTGGCAGAACGGTAATTCCCTATTTACCATTGACAAAATTGCGGTACCATAATCACCTTCAAGGTTCCTTTGCGGGTCCCTACCTTAACGGTTGTAAGGGGTTAACGGCGCCGCCACCTTTTACGGCGTTGTTAACCCCTTACCTCCTGGGTCGTAATGAGGCCCATTCTCTCTCAAAGCACCCACAGGGCAGCAGGGAGGGAACATGGGGTAGAAGTACAATTAAATACAACAAGAAAATACAGAGGGGGAAGGGACGGCTGAGCCTATTAGTCTTTTTGAGTATTCAGAATGTGAAAGTGCAGAAAGCAAGTGGGAAGTGGGGGTAAGTGCTTTGGTGTCCATGCTCGAGGGTGAGCTGCAGACAAAGTGCAAGGTATGGTAAAGTACGGTAAGCGCTATGTGGACAAGAGCTGTGTTGGGTGGAAAGTGCAAATCTCTAGTGCAGAGGGTGTGCCAAGTCAAGTGCTGAAGGAAGACAGATGCTGGGGAGATTGGGTGTGAATGGTCAGAGACCCAGAGGATGCATACGTGTCCAAGACACCTATCACATCAACTCTGGGATTAGCAGAGGAAGGAAGAAGGGAAGGAGGGGGAAAAGAGGAGAGTCTTGAGGTGTTTTCGGAACTTCAGAAGGTCCTGCTCAAGATTTAGTGGGAGGCTGTTCCAGAGGGGGGATCCAGCTGAGGAAAGTGAGCAGCCTCCTGCTCTCTATTTAGCTAAATGCTTTACACACAGAGAGATGGCGCCAGAGGAGCATAGACGTCTAGAAGGAGAGTATTTAGTAAGAGAGAGTTGCATATAGTGTGGTCTCTGGCCCCAGACAGCCTTGTGGATAATGCAGAGGGATCTGAATTTGATCCGAGCAGCAACCGAAATACAGTGGAGGCTTTTTAGGGCAGGAGAGATGCATACCCTGGGCTTAAGGCCAAGGATAAGTCTGGCTGCTTGAGTCTGTATTAGCTGAAGGGTTTGCTGAGTGGAAGAAGGTAGATTGAGGAGAATGCAATAGTAAAGCCTTGAGAGAACCAGGGCTCGTGGGGGTAAGCGAAAAATAGGAGAATTCCTTTAAGAAGTAAGAGTTGGAAGTGGGACTTCTTTGCAATTTCCTGCGTGTGAGGGAGGAAGGATAAAGAGGAGTCAAATATGGCTCCAAGGTTTCTAGCTTCAGAAGAAGGAGCAGGGGTTCCATTCGGAAGAATCTCAGTTTTGCTGGCATTGAGGCAGAGATCATTGGAAGAGCACCAAGCCTGGATGGCAGACAGGCAGTCAGGGATGAATGAAGGTGTGAGGGAGTCAGCAGGAAGTCTGAAAAAGAGTTGTATGTTGTCTGAATAATGCTGGAAGTTGAAGGAGGAGATGAGGCATGTCAGCTGTGCAAGGTAGACATTAAAGAGCCAGGGGGAGAGGATAGATCCTTGGGGGACAACACAGCTGGAGAAGGAAGTAGGACGGGAGAAGGTGCCCAGGATGACTTGGGAAGAGCGGTCAGTTGGGAAAAAAGTCAGCCATTCCAGTGCCCACTCCAAGATACCAAGGGTATCATGGAGCCCTTCTATGAGGATGGAATGGTGGGCTGTGTCAACGGTATGAGAGAGATCAAGTAGAATTAGGACAGCTGGGGAATTGGAGTCCAGGAATGCAAGTATTTCTTCAGGGGTGTTCAGAAGAACAGCTTCCCTGCCTCTGGATGCTCGGAATCCAGGTTGATGATCATGGAGACCACCGGCAAGTTCAGTGTACAAATTGAGTTCATGCAAGGTTAGCTTCTCCAGCAGTTTCCCCAGGAAGGGGCTTATTGAAATAGGGTAGTAGCTGGATGGACAGGTCCTGCTGAAGGATTGTTCAATAGTTGACACACAATGGAGTGTTTGAGGGATGAGGGGAAAGATCCAGTGGTGAAAGAGTGGTTGCAGAAGTCAGCGTGTGGGGGGGGGGCAAGAGAGCCAATGTTGTCCTTGAAAGGTCTGAACAAGCAGGGAGGAACCTTTTTGGAAGAAGCCTTCATTGAGCAGACAACTATGGTAACTTCTTCAGGTGTGAAAGGGATGAATGAGGAGAAGGCAAAAGGAGGTGGGGGGTGGCCAAAGGAGTCAAGGGGGTGTGGGATGGGTTGGGTAGATGAGTGACAATGGTGCTGAGGATGTCCTGAGTTTTGGTGCAAAGTGTGTGGCCAGTGCATTGAAGAGGGTCTGGGAAGGAAAAGGGGAGGACGAGACTGCAGAAAGGTTGGTTAGCTCCCTGCAGATTTTGAAAAGTTCAGCCGTGTTATTGAATCCACCTGTGCCTGAATGTGGACCCTTTTCTTGGCATGGATAGCAAGTCTGTATTGCCTTTGGAGCAGGCAGCAGACCAGTTTGTCAGAGGCTGAACCTTAGGTTTGCCACTTGCGTTCCGCTGATCTGCTCTTTCGTTTCAGGCTGCACATTTCGGAGTCATACCAGGTGTTACACTCAGAGGCAGGTTTCAGGAAGATCCTCATGACTGGGGCAAGGGTGTCAAGTGTATTGGTGATTGCTGAGTGAACATCATTGAGAGCAGAGTCTGAGGTGGAGTCTGAGATGGGGGAAGGGGGAATGAAGGTAGAGGCAAAGGCAGCGGCTGACACTAGTTTCATCGGGCTAATGTTAGAGAAGGTTGGCAGGTCTTTTGTGGGTGTGGTAGTAGGGCCAAAGGGACCCAGGTGGGAGGATGGGAGACATTGGTCTGACCAGGAGTGAGGGGTGAACAGAGGGGGGAGTGAGTGAGAGGTCGGAGTGGATGATGGCATCCAGGGTGTGTCCAGACGAGGGCGTTGGCCGGGAGGGGAGGATAGAGATGGAGAGAGAGGCTCAGAGGTACATGACAAGAGTGGATGCTGAGGCAGAGGCATCCAATTGGATATTGAAGACACCCAAGAGGAGGAGGTTGGAAGTGAATGAGTAAGGACAAGCAGACATCAGCCATTCAGAGAGGAACAGGGTGATAGCACCTGGTGGCCGGTATATGGTAACAATGGTCAGAGTGGAGGAGGGAGAGATGACCAACTTGCAGACCAGACTCTCAAAGGAAGTATAGAGTTGGGTGGGTACGATGGAAGAAGAAACCCACTCAGGATAGATTAAGGTGACCCCACCACCAGCACAGTGAAGGCGAGGCTTGGAAATGATCTTCAAGCTGACACACAGGAGAGAGTCAAAAGCAGTGACTGAGCTGGCATTGAACCAAGTCCCGGTGAGAGCGAGAAAGTCAAGGTCAGTGTCTTCAAGAAGGAGCAGATGTCAGCATAGTGTTTGTTGGCAGAGCTGGTATTCAGAGTTGCCAGGTGGTGGTGGCTTTGAAGGTTTTCTGAGGGGGAGTACCGGAGTGTGGTACTCCGGTCAGAGGGGGGACAGTGAGAGGGGTGAGGGGAGAGGCAGCAGAAGAAATGAAGTTGATGAGGGAAGGCAGGATCTGGTCAAAAAGTACAAGGTTGGGTTGTGGACCCTGGACCAGGATAGAGTAATTGTGGTAGACATTAACAATGCAGCATGAGGGTGAAAAGCCAGACAAGAAGGCTTCCCATTTGGTCCCACTGTTGATGTGAGAGGAAGTGAAAGGGGAGAGAGTAGAGATGAGTCTAACATGGCTAAAAGTCAGTGATGAAAGAATCGTGATACACTACAAGTCCATGGCACCCAATTCTGCCAGAGCCATGTTCACTATGTCTTCTTTCTGTGGATTGCTTTCACAAATCCACTCTGCAAGATCATTCCAACCATACTCAGCACAACTTAAAGTCACAAACCAAGTTGGACCTACATTTCTGATCATGCATCAAACCTCTGAGGGTTTTTTTTCGTTACCAATATACATTAGTTCCTACCATTGTAGCAAGGATAGTAGTCATTTTCCCTTCTAAATTTCATTTTTTTTCTTTCACCTGTTCAACGTTTTGAAATCTTGTTCCTGTCTGAAGTGTATGAGCAACAGCATAACATAATGTTAAAAATTCACTTTCATATAGTAAGTGCATAATTTGGAATCTTCACAGTACAATTGTGTACAACGATATTCTGAAGAAGAAATTGCAACCTTACGATCATCCAGTCTGCCTCCTTTTCCAGTCAGAATAAAAGCATAGGGAAACAACAAGCTTCTAAAAACACTGATCGGTGCACCTTTTGTCCATGACATTTGATATGTTTCTAGATTGTCACCTATTACTTCACGTGAGTGAAGAGGATGAAAAGTGTAACGTTCATACAAAACTATCCCCTTCTGCAACAGTTAGACATTGGAAATTGCTTGAGGACTCAACATCAAGCAAAGATAAATCTGGTACAGTCAGACTGCCTTTGTACAAATCATTGTGCTTCAGTAGAAACTCTAAAGCATCTTTCACCTTTCAGTTATATATATAAGCTCTTGCCGAACTTGCTTATCTTTTGTGGCAACACTATTTACTAGAACAAACAAAGAATCTGCAATGTCACGCTTCACTCCTAAAGTTTTGCCATGTTCTTGAAAATTGAGAAGTAAATACACAACTTTTCTCACACCTTGCACTAATGATTTGTAGACAGTTTTGACATCTTTGTTTGCAGTCTACAAATAGCTTGAAACGGATGAACAGTTTGTAATGCAACCACTTCAAAGATGTTCAATTTTTGAACTACCATGGGGTTCACTACAACGTTACCGGTCCAGAAACAAGGGTGCAACTAACCTTACAAGCACCATTGTTTCTGGACTGGCAAAGTACAAGACTGCGGATGGGTTGAAACCTGGCGGGCGAAACGGCACCCGCCCACAGAGTTTCATGCATGCACCGGCACTATTATTAATGGTGCCAGTGCTTCCGTGGTCCACATTCCCATGGAGTCTTTTGGGACTCCATGGGAATGGGGACTTACAAAATTACAGGTGCCTGACTTCCTGGCTGCCGGGGTCGTAATACCTCAGTGTTACTATGAAGTCAGGCGCCGGTAAATTTTTCCGGGGTCCACTGGCAAGCTTACCGCCACAGCCGCAATGAGGCCCCTTGTCATTCAAAACACTTCTCGGAGGAATGCATTTTCTGTTATAAAACCTGATGCAGTGTCTACAAACATATAGTGCCTTACTTGTGTCAAATAGTTCTTCTACAAACAAATACAGGTAAAGGTATTTCCAAACTTTTTCTACAATGTGTTAACTTTCTCCTCAATGTACACTAGTTGTACTGAGGATTTATAGAAAGTGTGCCAAAAAGACATGCAAACAATGTCATGTCTGTCGCTAGAATACAACTTAAACTCTTTTTTTATACTGTTGCAAAATCAGTTCCTGTGAAGTCATAGGATCATCATTTCCACTTCCTGTAAGTGCTTTATCTGCATTTACATAATCTTTTAAATTGATTGTGTTTATGTTAAGTGAAGAATGTAAACTTTCTGCAGTACCAACCATCAGTGTCAGATTGAAAAGTGCAAGGGACATATGTGGTGTGTTGCACTGATGCAATTTAACCAGAAGATACCTTGTTTTAAAACGATGTGCAGGCAGCATCTGTATATGATGAAACTGAATCTTACATCTGCTTTTATCAAGACGAGTTAGAGAGTGACCCAGAAATACTGTTTTCTCCCAAACTTAACAGACATCTATTCTCTACAACATCTTGATCTATTTTTGAACATTATAATTTTTTTGTGCAAAACTTGCAAAAATATCTTTAAGACTTTACAAGAAAACGTATCAACATTGCACAAATAATTGCACGCCCATACCACAGTTTGTTTTCTAGGATTTATTGCAGACAGTCGTAAACATTTTACTTCTATACTCACTGTGTTTAGGATTTCTTCTTTTTCAGAAATTACACCATTTTGGACTTCATAGCTATGTCCACTCTCACAACAGCAAGGGTTATATTCCATTATGGAATGTAACCCTCTTCATCAAAACATATTTCTGTATGAGAAGTGTGTTTCCACTCTCTGCGTTGAGAATTCACAAACGTTCTCCCCTGATATAAAATCTTGAAATTAAAATGTTCATCTACTTTAAAGATACATTTTATAATGCATCATACATTTTCCCCACATTTTTCAATATACTTACATTCGATGAACATATGTTTGTAAGATCCTTCATTAATGTGCCAATTCCAACATTTGTTATCTACGGAAATCTTACACTTAAATAGCATAGCAGGGGTAATAAAAGCTCTGTGTTGAAAAAGAAAAGGGTTTAGGTTAGTTTGCTGACATCGTTGTATTTGAGAGTTTTTTCCAAAATGATGGCCAACCGTAATCTTCGAGAATTATAAAACAGTCTTGTTGACATTTGTGCTATGTTTTCCACTGGGTATTTTCCATTTCATCATTGGTGAGCTCTTTATAGAAGAGGAAGGCTTAAAACTGGCCATTATACATATGATTTTGTCTACGTGTACATGGTAGAGCTGAAGATTCCATTAAGGGTTGCAGATTTTCTATAATGGCATCTATTAAAAGAGAATATTGGTGATTAAAGGACTTAGGGGAGAACAATTTATCTCTGAACTCATTAAAAGTCAGCGGTATACCTTGATAAAAAAGTTGATAAACATATTTATTTCCCTTGAGTAACCAGTTCTTCCAGAAAATGACTCTTCCATTAATTTGTATAAGATTATTGAACCATATGAATGGTGAAATGAATTTAGAGGTATTGGTAGAGTTGAAATACATTCTAATTTGTTTGGCTGTAATTTGAACATTTTAACATTTAATATATCTATATTTTTTATCAAATACATAACAATTAGATAGAGACAAAGGCAAACTAGATCTGCTTTGTGGCAGATCATGGAGCCATAATACAGTGAATGGGATAAAACTGATCCTCTGATATCCCAGACTATCCGGCAGAAGATGGACCAGTTAAAAAAAAAAACAACTACCCAAGACCACAAATACACAATAAAAGTTATAACAGCACATACAATCAGATAATAGATAACTGGTTATAATACATTCTTTGGCACACAGTGTGCACAACAGTGTTTGGAACAATCACTCCAAGATTGCTAGCACTGTTCCACAAGTTTTTCCTTCTGGATTTATAAACATTGTGTAGGAAATAAAGAAAGTTATTTTGCTGCTAGTGATATGCACCCAATCATATTGTGGCAAAGGCAACATTGTCTCTCTGCCAAGATTACTTATGTCAATGACAAATACTCCAAGCGACCTTCACGCATGTTTCCACACCAATAGTATTAAAGAAATATTCTGCCGTCCCAAGCATGAGGATGAAGTCATGCTTGATAGATGATCAGAGGGCGGTAGATGTTCCCCTAATAAGGACATTTGTAAACTTACTATGTAGAATCACGTCAAATAAGAGCTGAAAACTCTGAACAAAGGTGATAATTACTAAAACAGAGAGATTTTAATTTGCACTTGGCCTTGTGACTCTGGTACATAATCTGAAGGCTGCTGATATTGGGATATAAAATCCTTGTTTCTATTATTATAAACGTTCTTTTATAACATGCCTAAAACCAGCGAGTGGTTTCTAAGCACGTATTGGGATTTGAACCAGTGTTGCACTGCATTGTCTTGCTTTCAAGACAAACACGTTTGCCCTGAGCTATCCTTCCTCTCCAATTATTATGCAATGTGCAACAACCAGAAAAGATGTGTTACTCTAAGACCGCAGCTGATAGGGCTGCTGGCAGGAACAAAAACTGATTTTAATAGGTGAGCCTTGGCACCAGATTGCAGTACAAGATGGACATTGACATCAATATGTGGTGCAGACGAGGGACTGACATTTGATCATGGAAAGGCCAGAATGTGATGTATCAAAGAAGGTGGCTTGTAGCCCCTCATGGCTATCTCTGAGATAGGACATTGCAAGAGGACTAACACTCATATGGCCAGAGGAAGCAATAACCGTAATGGGCATCGTGGGAGAATTCATCAGAAACTGTATCATTTATCATGGATGAAAACCTTGGCAGTGCCGAAAAGTGATTAAAGTACACTGAGTTGTCCATTGTGGAGACTTTTGGTATTTGTAGTTTTAGATGGGGCATGTCTCCAGTTAATATAGTGCATTGCAATGCAATAAAATGACTTTGTATCTTTGCTGAAATTCCATGTTTGCTGTATCGAATTTTGTTCTCTAACATTCACTTATGATGCCACTAATTTTGGCTGGCAGTTCAACAGTTCTCAAAGTGCCTTGTCCACTGAGAACCGTTGACTCAAAATGGGACTATGGGCCTTGTTACGAGTTGGGTGGACTTTTTAACAGAACTACTGCTGGTGGTAAAATCCACACCCCATCAGTGGTATTTATGCAAGTCCACCCTAGTCTGAGTCTACCAATGGACGAGGTGGCATTTCTGGATTACCTCAGGAGTTAATCTACCTAGGCCAGTGTTAGCCTTAAAGGCTATTTGTTAAACCTGTTGTTTCTAGACATCGCCCCCTTGTGAAAGTGGAAATGGATAATATACAGTAGTGGTTCATACCAATAGTATGCATTTTTTTTAACACAGAAAAGGGAGGGTGGTGAGAATGGAATATCACAGATGCTCACCTTTTCACCTTCTTTCTATGAACCAAACGCATTTTGACTGTAACTATATTGAAGGGACACACCAACACCTCTCATATGTACAATAATAAAATGCATTTTTTTTCAAGCCATTTAACATTTCTACCTCCTCCTAATATGTGCACGTTGCTGAAAATTTACTAGAGGGTTTATCTCTGGAGGTATCCAAATAGAATGCCACTGGAAGTATTCCTCCAGACCCTGCAGTATTTTGCGAAAGCATGGACCCAAATAAATCATCTAGCTCTGTAACCTGCGCTGGACACACAGGCCTCCACTACACATCTCTAAATAAGGTGAATGCGCCTTAAAACAGTCTACGGTCATGTTCTGCTGAATTCCATGAACTAGAAAAACAAATACAACATTATACCTTGCACACTGTGCACTTTCTGAAAATAAAATGGCGTCAGGCAAAGTCAGAGAAGTAGAGCAAAAATGATGTTTGCAAAACTACTAGTTTCCTTTTGACTAGCGCTTGTCATTTTGAAACATTTTGATTGATATTAACAGGAGTGGAACCTGCAAAGTCCTGATGCTTTTAGGTCTCCTGGCAACATCCTTTTTAATATTAGATATTAAAGTTTATAGAATGGTGGGAATTAGATTTGCCTGGCATGATGAAAGGCAAACATATTAAGTAGTGCAGATATTTCTTAATGAGGTATCCAGTGATTTCTGGTCTGTCACAATTTTGTGCATTGGAAGTCGATATTTAGTGTAAATATTTCAAGTGCCATATTAATCATCCGTCTGCTATAAAGAAAGAAGAGTAAAAAAAACGGAATTAATATATCTGTATAAATAACTTGGAGAATATATTCACTAGAAGCCCTGCAGACTGTGCAACACTCACACGGAAAGGGCAGAACTGTGTCCCTGATATTGGATTGTTCTATATATTCACCCAAGAATACGTCCTGCAGATGCATTTACAGAGCATGTCAGAGTGTATTATTCTAAAATGTATAATTCATTAAGCCTTAAAATGTTATGTTCCCCAAACACAATTTGCATTCTGTGATAGAGCATCTGGTTGTGAAGCCCTTTGTAGGCTGAATGTTATGCAATGTATTCCCTGTAGTGTGTTTCTCGGGAGTATAGCACTACCTCTGCATTTGTCCAACACTACTTAGATAATGACATATTCTTGATATGCCAATTGCATCACCACAGAGAAGTGCATATAATGGGATTTAAATGAGGAGTCTGGCATTTTTCGTTTATTATTATTTTTTTTTTGCCAGAGAGACTTTGTGAAAGCATCAACCCACATTTTTTTATTTTGCTAGCGGATAACTATATGCAATAAACACTTTCCCAAACAACTTGTAGCATAGCAATTCAGGTTCAGCGTGCTATCAATACGGCAATAACACAACATATAATTCATAAATAGTATTACAAGAGCAATTATACATTCCGTTAGTATGCAATTACTCAATTTATAAACAGTCTGCAGAAATAGAACAATCGGTACTGCAGTCAGAGCACAACAGTCAGGCAATATTAACATTTTTGGCTATTTTGCCGACTTAACAGCACAGCCAGACAGTTGTCTCTCTCGTTCTGCGATTTGCTTCACAGTTGGCAGGAGACCCCATGCATACACTCAAGCCCTTCCAAAATGCCCTATTTAAACTGCACACAAACACACTCGCACAATATACCATCCCCACACAACACACACGCACACACACACAAGAACAGACACAGCCACACGCACACACCCTGCATAATATACCCCTTGCTACTTTGCTCACATGTGCAGACTAATACATTTACCTAAATACATTTCTAGGTATTGTGATTACTAGCCTATACCTGCCTTCTTGGATAATTGTATCTAGGCATTGTGTTTATTGCTGCACTACCAACCACCTGTGCTGTGCCATCTCTTAGCATTTGCTGGCATCTGATGGATAATCGAATCTAGATACTGTGATCTTACTGCACTGCCACTATCCTTGTGTAAACCCTATCCCCTTACTATCAATACTTTATACTGTCTAGCATACACTCCCCATTGATATCTAGCTATAGTGTACTTACTGCACTGTGCCTGCCTAGATGCTTACCTATATTGTTTAGTCAATGTCTGCCACTGATATTCAGCAATAGTGTACTGTATACTGCAATGTGTCTGCCCCCTTACAACTGTACCACATTGTGCATACCCTTCTAGTATGTTTCCCTTGATTATATGCTTGCCTGTCTGCCTCCTGCGCCTCATAAACAACAGGAAAAGACTTAGAGCTAGATTAGCTCAAATCTATGAACCACTCGCCCGTTCAATGCCTACTGTACAGAGATTCAAATCCACGACTGTCAGCCTAAATACTCTAAAATCTAATCTATATCAGGACTCACACCCTAAACAGAGCAACCCTGAAACAACAGAAATCCACCCTCCCACCATAACTACCGCAAGCCCCCAAATCAAGGGAGCCTTGATCAACGCCAGATCATTAGTAGCTCACGCAACAGAAATTGCAGACTTGATCCTCAAAGAAGACCTTGACCTCCTCGCTATCACGGAGACATGAATGCACCCAGCAGCAGGCCCCATGCTTATGCTTGCTGTCCCTGATAATTATTCCATCCTGAGACAAGACCGACCCAACTCTAGAGGAGGGGGTGTCGCTATCATCTACAAATGTAGTCTCTCTATGAGATTAGCAATTACTATGAACGTCCTCTCTTGTGAATTACTCTCAGTTAAAGTTCCCCTCACTAATGCCCAAACTCTCAACATCCATGTGATCTATCGCCCTCCAGGCCCAATAGGCACATTTGATGAGGATATTAATACCATCCTATCCAGCAACCCCAAAAGTTCCACTCAAGTACTCACCCTTGGGGACTTTAATATGGGTTTCAATGACCTGGAAGACCAACTCGACAGTACCGCCCTTAATACTCTTTCTGAACTAGGATTTACCCAAAGAAGTATGGAACATACTCATGCCAAAGGCAGAATACTCGATTGGGTGGCTGACTACAACTGCCTAGCCAATATTACTGACATTTCACCTCTAGCCTGGACTGACCACCACCTGGTTTCGTTCACGCTTTCTACCACCCGCCCCCCACCCCTGCTGACCAGTAGGGCTCCACCCACACTTACGAGAAATAAGAAGAGTATAACTGCAGAGAGACTTATCCCGAACTTACTCCCCACACTTAACACACTCCCTGACAACTTGGATCCTGAGATTCTGGTGGAAGAATACAATAAAATCATGTTCACCTCGCTGGACCTAATTGCCCCTCTCAAACTCCATCCAAGCAAGCCTAAACTGCACCTGAACAAATGTTATACACCTTTCCTTAAAAACCTAAGGCAGCAAAAGAGAAACTGTGAGGCCATCTGGAAAAAAGTCCCGTCAGTAGCCAATAAACCCAAACTTACTAAACTAGCGGCCCTTTACAAAAATAAAATCTACTTAGCAAAACGAACCTCCTTCGACTCCCGTATATCACAAGCCAAATCAAACATGAATAATTATTCTCCATCCTCAAAGAAGTAGAAACCCCCATAGCACCACCTGATACTTGTATCAAAGATAAAAACTGGTGCTCAGAATTCAGAATGCTTTAGCTAACAAGATTGCTACCTTACAAAACAAAATCTCCTGTAAAAAAGCCTCCTTAAATGACCCCCACCTGTCCAAACCTCCCGAGAAGCAGACCCCAAGGGAAACCACTGGCTTCAATTTCTCTAAAGTCACCACATTGGAAGTAGAAAAAATCATCCTGTCACTTAAACCTTCCAATTGTCAGCTCATTAAAGACGCTGCCCGTGACCTCTCCCTTTTCATCATGAAGCTAATTAATGCATCCTTCTCCACTGGCTCTATCCCCAATAATCTAAAAAAATCATGGGTATTACCACTACTAAAAAAAAAACCACACTCGACCCGGCCACACCCACAAACTATAGACCTATAACGACCGTACCATTCCTTCTAAAAATTCTGGATAAGGTCGCCTAAGATACAAATTCAGAAGTACTTGGAAGAACATCATCTACTAGGAACCAGACAGTCAGGCTTCCGTCCCCAACATGGGACTGAGACGGCCCTTATCGACCTTAAAACACAGATTGATACGCTCAGAGACAATGGCCAAGCTGCCTTACTCCTCCTCCTTGACCTCTCTGCGGCATTCGACCTGGTTGACCACTCTGTCCTATGCTCACACATCCATACTTCAGCTCACTTCTCTGGTGAGGCCATTACATGGATTAGACAATTCCTCAACAACAGAACCATGAGGGTCTTTTCACCTACAGCCGCAGCAGACCCTATACCCATCACCTGCGTTGTGCCACAGGGCTCCTGTGTCTCCCCTACACTGTACAATATATTTACCAAGCCCCTTTTCGATGATCTGGATCATCTCGATATCACCTACACTAATTATGCAGATGATACCCAGATCCCCCTTCCGCGTTCTGGAGATTATGGGAAGGATTTGGCCTTGGTGAATAGAGTGTACATCATCATCCAGGCACGGATGGCCACCCATAGACTATGCCTGAATGATGATAAAACTGAACTCATCATCCTGGGTACTACTGCCAGCTTAAAGAAGCTAGACTCCGTCTATTCATCTTTTACGATTGAAGGCAATACTCTCAAGGTAGGACTAGAGGTAAAAACGCTAGGCTTCTACTTAGACTCAAATTTCTCCTTCAACAGACAGGTGAACGCCCTAGCCTCTTCCACGGCCTACACGTGCAAATTGATCCGGGCACCCAAACCCTTTCTGTCCGACACCAGCTGTTTGACCCTTGCTAGAGCCTTCATACTGTCCCGCCTGGACTACTGCAATGCGCTCTACCTGGGTCCTCCAAAGCCACCACTAGCAAACTACAAACTCTTCAGAATAACGCTCTCAGAGCGGCTCTGGGCATCTCTAGAAGAGATCATATCACAGTCCACAGCCAACAGAACAAATGGCTCTCTATTAACGACAAAATTCTCTTAAAAACTGCGTCACTCACTCACAAGGCCCTCAATAACGCTGCTCCCATTTACTTGATCGACAGATTTCATAGGCAGACCTCCCTGAGACCCACAAGAACAGCCTACAAAGATTGTCTATCTGTCTCCAACTTTAAACGTGCCACTATAGGGGGTAATAGTTTCCCAGTGAATGCGGCTAAACTGTGGAACTCCCTACCACCTATTCTCAGAATGGACTCACATTACCAAAACTTCCGATCTTAGATTGTTTCATGGTTGAAGACATAAGCCTCTAACATATTTAGCCTTTACGTTTTCATATTCCTGCCAACTGTACCCACTGTACTTTCACATGTTACTTGTAAATATGTATATAATCCTGCCATCATTATTATTGTGTGTATGTACTTGTATATTTCATTGCTGCTGCAACTAAGCTTCACAAATTCATGTAACTGCTGTGCCATGTTACCACAGGGTATTCTGGTGCATTACAAATAATAAAACAAACAAACAAACATCTGCAAAATGCCCACTCCACATATACACACAATGAATAATAACCACTAAAGTCCACATAAACATATAGATGATGTCATCGAGATTTGTAATTTTGGTGATATTTCACAAGCACATTGATGCTTACCGAGATCCTTTGCATGGCCGATGGCTGATTTATTGTGATGTTCCTGTTGTCAATAGGCTTGTGGCAGAAATGCGTGTGCCTCTCAAATTTTTCCATTGTGTGCGGCCTGAATTGGCTAAGATGCGCTACACGTTCTGTATCCACTCGGGTGACTGACAGTATATTGGATTTTGCATAGCTGTCTTGCAACAAGGACTGCATTCATTATTGTGAGTGTAGGTGAAAATAAAGACTTCAGCCTATACTCAATTGATGTTGGATGATGGCTAGGTAATCACTGAGACATCTGATGTCCTTTGGGCTTTTATCATAATTGTTATTTTAACTGTCATGAACAAATGAAAAATCGTCCACGTATTGTTGGATATTGGGATCTTTGAGGAGAGTTCCTATAAGCTCCATGTAAAGGTTACAAAGTATTGTTGAGGGGATGGAGCCTTTGGGTGGCTGAGCAGGGGACTGGGAGTCAGAACGCAATAGGTTCAAATAGATGGCCTGGTGTCTGCTCGAGAGGTAAGCGGTAAAGCAATTCAGGACAGTATACCATAGAATCCCATCTTCTTTACGAGGAGGGAGGTGAAGATGCAGTGGCCCATCGTGTTGAATGGAGCTGAGGCTCAAGGAGGACAAGGAGGGATGAGTTGCCCATATAAATGATTTGATGGCATCATCCACCTTCTGGATGGTAGCTGTCTCAATGATACACTTGAGGTGGAACCCTGACAGATTGTCATTTATGAGGTGACGCTTTTTCAATTCTGCCGATTAGTTGTGTAGTGACTTTTATTTCCAAAATTTGTCATATCAACTTGAGGCTCATAATGGGCCGGAAGTTGGCCAGGTCATCTGGGTCTAGAGTTGTTGTGTTTTTCATATGTGACCAGTCATGAGGGTGTCATAATATATTTGCATAATGCCAGATACTTATGTTCAATCGTACTTCAATCCTAGGACATATATTTTATGGCATGAATTGCTAGGAGTAAAGTTCTCTCACAACCCATACAGAATTCAATTGTCTATAGAAAAAAATATTTTTTTATTCAACTAATCATTTCATAAAAAAGTTACTCCACACTTATGTGAAAGCAGATCTATGCATCTTTTGCTGTTTCAACACCTCCCATGACCTCCGTGTTAATGCATCTGTTACCTTCTTTCGGCCTTATGGTGATAACGTTAAGCACATTACTACAAATACTAGACTACAAATTAATTTGCAAAAACATGATTTGCCATATGTAAAAGGCATCACAATATGTGTTCCTTTTAGAAAATAAGAAAATAACTAGACACAATATATCATATTGTAGAAAATGATTGCTAAAACGTATATGTTCATATGAAAATGGAAAGAATTCTGTGACATCATTCTTAAAAAATATATCAATTAACATGTTAGATTACTTTGTGAACCATTGGATTTGTTTGTGTAAGTCTGATTTTACGGTGTATACATGATATATCCACAGCTGTTCGTTCTTAAACATACATTTTTCAAGGTCTCCACCTCAAGGATTAGATGGGATTTATTTCTATTATGAAAAACTCCCACAGGTAAGGGTGATGGTATGCATTTTTGTACACCTGTAAAACTGTGTTTTATTCATCCTGGCTTTTAATGCTAGAGCGATGCTTAGCTATCCTTTGGCGATTTATTCCAATGCCATACTGATGTAAAGCAGCATGCCTGGCATTGTATGTGGCATAGATTACAGACAATTTATCAAATTCTTGCTTTACCAAACTGTATCATAATACATGAGGACCTGTAAGTTTTTGTAAAATGACAATTAACACAATGTACATGCAGATAACGTCTTTGTATTGGGGTTAAATGCCATATGTTCATTAATTATCTCTGAGTTTGATTAGAATCTCTATAGGTTTCAATAACTCTGTTTATTGTTGTTGCCCCGTCTGAATGAAAATAACTGGTTTGCTATGGTTTGTGATCAATTCTTACCAAATGTCACAATTTCTTTATGGTTTTGACAATGCTGTTGGTTACTTGTGAAAACATTGTGACACACATAATGTTTTCTACCTTGGCATCCTCTTTTTTAAGAGTTCAATCGCATTTCTCTATTACTATGCCATGCTCTATGATAAGCTTTATTGATAATTGTTTAGCGCAACCTCTGTTATAAACTCATTACCCTCTATAGGACCAAACTCTCAAAGGTTTGAATCTCTGGGCTTACACTAGTTTCTGGAGGCATAAAAAGTAGAAAACAATATGATGTCCAGTCATGTCATTATTCTCATTGCATTCTATACTTGCAAAGAAATCATGTAGTTGAATGGTTCGAAAGAACCAGTGTAATTTCACTCTGAATTAACCAAAAAAAAAATGGTTGATTCACTTGGAACACATCTTAATCCCTTAGACAAACCAGAAATGTCAACCTGATATAGAATGTGTGAGGAAAGAAATAAACAAGTATTCTGTTCACGCATGTCAGATCTATTGATTGCAAATTCACTTTGTTGTCGATATATGTGCCACCTGGATATCTATAACAGGGGGTGCATGTGTGTTTCTCAACAAATGCCTGTAGCAGACACACACTGCAAAAAAGGGTATTGGTCTTCACATTATCTCGCCATTCAGCATACAGTGCACCATACAGGTATACCTCTTTTTAATTAAAATTTTAACAATTACCACCAAGCACCAAGCTACACTAGGAGGGGTATTGTTTAGGGTCAATGTGGACATGAAATATTGGTTGAAATTACAAATCTCTATTACAGCAAATCTAAGTAGGCAAGCCGGTTACACTATGGTTACATTTAACTATGTATTTATGTATGTATGTATGTATGTATGTATGTATGTATGTATGTATGCATTTATTTATTTCATAATATGTATTTAATTGTCACATATTCAGGGGATAATGGGCTGAAGGGTGAAATGTAAAATTTGACTGCGCTCTTTCCTCTTATTGGAACTGTTAGCTTATCAGAGTGGGAGTTCTCTTCTTTTTTTTTTCTTTTACAATACCTTACCTTAGAACTTGTTTTGGCAAGGGCAGGCATTTGTACTGGGCGGCAACACAGAGCTGCCCACACAAGGAGCCTTAAAGCCAGGGACACCACCAGGCAAACTCCCAGGGTTTATCAGTGTGGTTTAAAGAGGTGATAATTGCTCACTTGTGTGGACTCTATTTAATTCACTTCAGTTTAGGATGCTTTGGGTTGTGAATCAGGGAGAATGTTAATACATTCATTGAGGATGAACAAACCTCCAGGGGACAGGATTACATGTTAATGTGATGTTTATTGGCCTTGGCAGATGTAAATGTTATGTTACCAAGTATTTTTACTGTGCCAATCACAGACTTAAACAGTCTATTCTGAAGACACATTAGATATGTGAAGCACATTGGGCCTAATTAGTATGAGTGCATTGTTGAGTCTACCTGATAGTCCTACCTGGCACCACCATTCAGTATTGCTGTATGAATGTTATGTTAAGTTATGTTGCAAAGCACCTACCATGTGCGAATAATCAAGCAGTATCCCCTCCATAACAGAAGTATGCCAACATAACTTTAAAAAAGTGTAGTGCACACAGCCCAATTACATTTTGTTGTTACCTTTAAAACACTCCTTGGAAATACAGGAGCCAAACCAATAAGACAATGTACCACCTGAGATCCTACATGCACCCCCCTTAATCTGTGTGAACATTTAAGCTATTCAAGGTGGTGTTCTCTCATCTTTATTACAAAACAACTAGAATTTTATAACCTAAGTACTTTCAAGACAGGAACACACCCATATGTTTTCTTAGGTCTATGTGACTGTCTTTGCTACTATTATAAATAAGATTGCATTCTGGTATTAGAAAACTTGGAGTCCCACAACCATGCATTCAATTACTGTTTATCTAAACAGTGCAGTGAACAATTGTCAGTGTTTTGTTTATGTTACATTAATCACCACGCGTGACACAATGCACTTTGTAGAAAAAATTAGGTTTACTTGTAATTGAAGATACAGCAATACAAGCGGCGGTCTATAGCCACCACTGGGCCACCAACCTGAACTGCCTTCTGGAACCAGGAATCCTCAGGGCTCTTAGTCTCCCATGATTCCAGATTCCAACTCTTCAGCTGATGGAATGTGCACTTAGTATACATGGCAACCAGCTAAACACATATTTAATTCATGCTAATATAACATGTACATGGCGAGGAGAGTGTCAATCCTAACACCTCCCTTCCTCCTGACCATTTCAAACAACAACATTTCTCTCCCGTACCACAACCACCCTTCCTTGTTTCAAACACCTCGACCCTTCACCGGAACTGAAGTCCCCAGATCCTTGACCACCACTTTGGGTTCAGAAACACTAGAATTGACCTCCCTCACTTTGGTGGGCAATTTAACCTTAATCAAATCACCTCAGTTGACCACAAAGCTCCTAAACCCATACTTGTGATCAAACCACCTCTTGGCTTTGTACTCACTGATCATCACCCTCTTTCTCACTTCCTTAACATCCCTTTATATCTACCCATGCATCGAGGGCACAAATGAGTATTGGGTTTTCTATCCTCCAAGAGCTCAAATGGTGCAACACCCATCACTGCATGGGGAGCCAACCTACATTGAAATGTCCTTTCCATGACTGCTCTAATCCAATCCCCCCCATGAGTACTGCAATCCTAACTGCATCCATCAAAGTGTGATTAAACATCTCCTGAGCACCTATGATACCGATTGCGTCCCATTGTCTGACAGACACCTGCGGCGAAAGCCTTCCCTCTAAAACAATAGAAAACCTAATGATGCTGCTAGTACTGATCTCATTGAGGACACACACCTCAGACCACTTCGATAACAGGTCCATAACAACCAGCAAATAGGTATCCTTAGCTCCTGTGATATTGAAAGTTCAAGTAAACTGAATGAAATATTATCACACGGAACCTTCAGACTATTCCTGACCTTCGTAGGCAGCCTGTGTACCTCAAGACCTTTGTCACATTCACCACAGACCAAACAATTCCTTACCATTTCTTCCACATCACTGTCAACACCCGACCACAAAATATTTGTTTTAATCTGCATCCTAGCCAAGCCTAAATGGCCTCTTTAACCCCTTATGACATTCCTTCTCATATCCTTGGGAAAAGTCAATGTGTGTCCTCTAAATAAATAAGAAACCCTAACACACAACTCATTCCTCACCTTCCGAAAATCCTTTACTTTCTCATCCCAAACTCCAATTAATTTTTTTTCACCAACTCATGAAGCAGCTGATCACATCATCAGCACAGCATGCAACACCTCAATCATCCTTTTTAATAGTTTTCTGCACCATAAATATCTCTGCAACCTGTTCATCAACTTCTACATAATGCTCGCGGCTCATCTGTCCACTCAAAGCAGATCTAGACAGTGCATCCCCAACAACATTGCTCTTCCCTTGTACATGCTCCATGTGATATTGTAAACCTTGCAAACTGCTTACTCACTTCATAATTTTCCTTGAAACACCTTTGAGACCACCTTTAGAAAAGATACTAATCAGTGGTTTGTGATCTGTCTGAATGGTAAATTTACAGCCCCACAAATACACCCTGAACTTGTTAACTGCCCAGACACATGCTAAAGCTTCTTTTTCCACCACTGAGTACTTTATCTCTGCTTCCTTCAGTGTTCTTGAGGAAAATGCTACTGTCAACAACTCCCCACGCCAGTCTTACATCAAAACAGCCCCCAACCCAGTGTCACTTGAATCTACATAAATCACAGTGTTCCAGTCCTCTACAAATCCTGACAACACTAGAGCCTCCACAGTGCATTGTTTGACATTCCAAACTCGTCAGAGCATGCAACATCCCATTTAAACATTGTCCCCTTCTAAGTTAGTTTTTCACGTTTCTTGTTTTGTCAGGCAACTTCCCAACAAATTTACTGTAAAATTCTATGAGACCTAAGAGTGAAAATACATCATTCTTACTCTTGGGACAGGGCATTCCCTTGATTTCTTCCATGGTGTCATGTTTGGGCCTCACCCCTTCTCCAGATAACTCATAACCCAGGTATATTACTTTGTTGTCCCTGAAATTACACTTCTCTTTAGCAATCTTTAAACCTGTGTCCTTCAATATCTCCAGAACCTTCTTCAAGCGACTGTCATTCTCTTCCACATCCACACCACAAACCAGAACATTGTCTTGATAAAATAATGCTCTCTTCTCACCTCTCAACAGATGATACATGACATTTTGAAACACACTTGCCGCAGACACCAATCCAAATGGCATCCTGTGGCATCTGAAAATTTCAATGGGAGTTATGAACGCCATCAAATCCATAGAGTCTTCATGGAGATCAATTTAATGGTAAGTTGCTCTGAGGTCCAAAATGGAAAACATTTGAGCTCCAGCAATTCCTGTGAAAAGGTCATCAATCCTCAGCAACGGAAACTTCTCTGCCACTACATTGTTGGTCACATTTCTCAAGTCTATGCAGAGTCTCACTGAGCCATTGGATTTCCTCACCACCACTATGGGACTGACCCATTCTTAAGATTCAGTCCATTCAATAATGCCCTCTTTCTCCATCCTGACAATCGTTTCTTCCACTTCCTTGCGTAATGCCAACGGTACCATGCAGAGCTTGGATGAAAAGGGAATTGCATCCCTTTTGAGCTTGATACAATGTCCAAAACCTCTGAGAACATCCCAGGCTCTTCTTGAACACTTCCGGATGCTAGTTTGCGATCTCCAGGCTGCCTCTGTGACTCTCCCCATCTTTAACAGCAAGAATTTGTTCAGGATGGCGTGCATCCAAACGAATTGTCAATTCCACCTGGTCATCCCATGACAACAATTCTCCTCCTTTGTTTGCTGCATAAATCACATGGGCGGCCTTCCTTCATTTAAACTCCAATGTGGCTTCAAATTGACCAATTATCTAACTGGGAGTGTCACTATAGGTGTTCGCCCTGATTTCAGGCTCCTGCCGAGTGCAGCAAGCAAAAGTGCTTCTCCATACTTGAATCCCCACAAGGGTATAGTCTGCCCGCTGTTTACCAGCATGGATACGCCCACTTCATTCACAGTTATCAACGGCATAGGGCTTTTTTCTTTTCACTCTCCCTGACACTGCTTGCAGAGTTGAAAACAGCTTGTCCTACTCCTTCTTATTCATCTCCTTCATCTTCAAAAATGTCTTTTACTTGACCAAAGGTCTTCAAATTCCTACAACAGCGAGTAATATGGCCCTTGCGTCCACACTCCTGACATACTATGTGAATTGCTACAAACTCTTTGTCATTGGAGAGGTGATTACTACTACTGCACCTGTAGCACCTACTAGTCGGTTCGGTGTAAAGTTTCAATCCCTTGGAGGTCCCCATGTCCGATACCCCACATTCTTGTTGGTGCGAGGTAAGATGTCACTTTGTGTCTCTCTCCCCTTCTTGTCAATTTTTCTGCACCTTCATCAATAGCACCCTTATGATCTTATGAGTCTCCACACTTTTGTCACAGTGGAGTGCCTTAATGTATCTTTCAGTATAAGGGCAAAGGTGGCGAGAGTCAAACATTCCAGAGGTAATGGGACTCCTTTGCTCTCTTTACATAAACCCCTTTCGTTTTAGTGTTCCTTCTAATTTCTTTGGTGTGTGTCTCACATGTTAGTGCTGACTACTCTTTTATCTTGTTATTCAAGCCAGTCCAAATCAGTCTCTTTTTTTACGCCAGGTAGGCTCACTTGTTTCAAGTTGAGCTATGAATCTTCCTTTTGGCTGACTGTTTGTTCCTAAGCAGACTGGTACGTGTCAGCAGTGAGATTCTCTTGCTTAATTCGCAATTGTGGTTGTCCTGGCAACCACCCTTCAACAAATATGGTGGCACGTAGAATAACGTCTTTGGGAGCTTTCCTCTGATCAGGAGAGACACTCCCAGTATAGATGGTCGGTGTGAGCACTGAGCTGTAGCATTCCACATAATGTGCTGTCATCTTCCTCAATGCTTGGATACAATTAGAGCACTGAATCTCTGTTGAAACCTATGGGTGGCAAACTACCACTCCAAACCGATTTACCTCAAGAATACCCCCACTGGAATTATCCAACATCTAAACCTAGAAGAGTAACTTAATCCATTATGGTCGGTACCAACTTGGAAAATCCATCCCTTATTTGGTAATGGTCTGTCTTTTTTAGTTTTAGCCCTGTTTAATAAACACAGTCCTATGCCATAGGTACACAACAATTTAAGGAAGAAACCCTCTGTGCTGCCACTTTCATGATCTTTCTCTGATTACAGTGCAAGTTCAACTAACTGGGGGAAAATACCTTTCCAAGTGATCTTTTTACTTTACTTTAGTCTATTTATAACGCATATCCATAAACCTGTGGGTGTTTGTTTGTTTGTTTGTTTGTTTGGTGTGAGGGCCCAGACAAGACAATTAACATGTAGAAACAAGGAGATTGGGTGGGTATGCCCCTCCCGGAAGCAGAAAGAGGGATAGGGCTACATATCGAAACAGCAAGTTCTTGAGCTCTTTTTTAAACAGGCTCAAGGACGAGGAACCTCTCAATGATGGTGGTAGTGCTTTCCATATTATAGGAGCAGCACCAAAAAACGCTCCTCCATGAGCCTTCTTAGTTTTACATTTAGGCGGACATAAGACATTTGATTGCTCGATCTCAAACTTCTGTAATTAGTTTTTTCCCTAAGGTGATCTTGTAAGTAGGTTCGAATGGTCCCCATTCGACACTTGAATGTAATGACCAGTAGCTGAATGTAATTCATGCCTCCACGGGGATCCAGCGAAGCGCATGTCGAGACTCCATAACATGTGAGTGTAAGGTAAGACTTGTGACAACTCTCACAGCATCATTTTGGGCACTTGGAACCTATTGATGGTTGCTTTGCTGGCTCCGCCCAGGAGACTACAACAGTAGTCAATTTTTGCACCTATTATTGCTTGTGCAATCGCTTCTGCATTGTCTTGAGCGATATATGGTCTCAGATGAGCTAACAATTTGATGTAGTATGTTGCAGATGCAACGATGCAACCTACATAAGGTTTCATATTCAGTACCTGGTCAAGAATAGCTCCCAAGATTTTAACCTTAGGGAGAGTTGAGATGTCTACATCCCCCAAATGAAAGTGCTTATAAACTGGGTCCAGTTTGGCAAGGGAGTCCACTACCGACAACCATAAGTTCAGTTTTTCCACGATTGAGCGCCAAATTGTTCTGCATCATCCAGCGCTCAATAATAGCAAAGATTCTATTCAGAGTCATTTCATCCTGGCGATGACACCCTGTGAGGGGAATGACACATTGTAGTTGGAGAATAGGACCCCTTTCTGTTCAAGATACACAAAGAAAGGGGCCATAAAGATGTTATAGATGCATGACGAGGTGAAAACACCCTGCGGCACTCCAAAAAGCACGGCGATAGGCGGGGCCATCGCCTCATCTGCACTAACCCTACTGACTCTATTGGAAAGAAAGGATAGCATCCATTGAATCGCTGCTGATGAGAAATGTGCAACTTTCTTCAGCCGATCGGCCAAGATGGTATGATCGACAAGGTCGAAGGCCGCAGATTGATCCAAGGAGATAAGCAAGGAGGCAAGACCTTTGTCCATTCTCATTAATAATTTTGATTTTAGATCTAATAATGGAGTTTCAGTCCCAAAACCCTGTCTAAAACCTGATTGCAAAGGGTTTAAAATAGGAAGGAGATTGAGATGTTAAGCAATCTGTGAGTAAGCCACTCAATCCAGGATTTTGAGAAGGAACGCAGTGTTAGTTATAGGCCTATAGTTAGCAGGAATACGTTGGTCCAAGCCAGGTTTTTTTAGTAAAGGTGTAACCCAAGCTTGTTTCTGCTCATGGGGAACCATACCAGTTGTAAGAGATGAGTTAATACATTTACAAATGGACTGAACTAACATGGGAGGACAGGTCTTAATACTGATGGAGGAGCAGGGGTCGCCTGTGCATTTAGTAGCCTGTAGCCTTAAGCTTGGCAATTACCAAAGCTAAGTCCTCAGTTGTGATTGGGCTGAAGTTAAATATGGGTATAGCCACATCTCTAACAAAGGCTTTGTGGACACATACTGAAGATACTCTAGCTAGTGAGAATCATGCCTCTTTCAATCATCAGCTGACTGGAGGACTCTGACTGTTCCACTCCAGTTCATGTATTGCACTTTAAAATGTACACTTAACTTTCTGTAGCAACACATCTACATAACCTTGCCACAACATTGTTGTCCTAATGAACCCAGGGTCGGACTGGGGCATAAAATAGTCTTGGGCACCAATAAAAACATAGGCCACAGTTGCAAATGGCAATTCATTTCTATTGTGACAGTCTGGGTAGAACACACGGGGAAGGTTTTTGATAAAATGTGATGTAAATTGTGCATTTTAAAGAATATTCATTCAGTAACACTGGTCAAAACTACTAGCCACATTGTGAAATAACTTATCAAACTGGCTCATTTGGGCCAAAAAAGTGGCCCACACTAGCATTTTGCATTTTCTATTCAGGTATTGCACTAGAGGCCAGTCTGAGGCTGGATACACCCCTGTGAATAGTAACCACAAATATATCTCTATTTTTAACTTTGACTGCCCTTATGACCTGTATTAATATATTATATACAGATAGACTATCTCCGGTGGGCCGATTCTGCAGCAAGGTCAGAGGGAAAGGAATGAATTGGTGGAAGGTCAGCAATTGAGTGGGGAGCTTGAGGGAGATAGCAGATTGAATGAAAAGGTAGCAACTCAAATGTAAAGGACACAGTTAGCAGGACAAAGCAGGTGGGAAAATAAGGGTCAAGGCGAAAGCAAGGGTAGGACTTCCAGCATGGTGCAGGCCAGCCGAAACAAGAGTGTATAACAATGCTGAAACTCTCCATGTAACTACACCCATCTAGTTATATTTGCTATGTTGCGAGACAGATGACTACATCATCAATAGCTGCTGCCCCTACCCCGGCACACTACTGTATAGGTAAGAAATGTTACTCACTAAGGCAACCGTTTTGCCCATATCCCAGGCAGGTACAACATGGAAGGGACACAACCTAAGATAAAGATGTCAATAATAAACCAACTGACATTGAAAAAATACATGTGCATGCATTAGACACGAAGCAATTGTGCACTCAACATGAAGAAGGCAACCACTAGATAATATATGAATTTATATATGAAGAATATTAACATGGAATCCATAAAGCTATGAAACACACTAACTTAAGTAATGTATAAGCTGAATGCAACATAAATGATGCACAACTGTGGCTCACTAACATAGAAACACAAAAGTAATGGGAAGCCATCTTTTCCAAAATGGAAGCCACCACAAGCTTCTAAGTAAATTAAAGTCCTCAAAACTCAAAGTGCAGAAAGAAAGAAAGAAAGAAAGAAAGAAAGAAAGAAAGAAAGAAAGAAAGAAAGAAAGAAAGAAAGAAAGAAAGAAAGAAAGAAAGAAGGAAGGAAGGAATTAAGAAGAATGAGAAACAGAAAAGACGCTAAAGGCAGTTAGAGAAAGGGAGATGAGACAAGAAGAAGAAAGGGAAAGACAGAAAGATGTAGAAAGGGAAAAAGAAAAGCAAAAGGAGTAAGAGAACGAAAGAGAAAGACAATGATAGATAGAAAGAAGCAGGGGGACGTATGCTCCCAGACAAAGAGACGGATCAGAGATGAGGAAGAGGTGCTTAGAAAGAGACTGCAAGGAAGTAGTTCGGCGAGATTCTTAAAAACACGACTCTTCCTGATGTAGGAGAGGAAGGGTCCTTACCAGGGGCTATACCAGGATTGGAAACCTGTATAGTAGCAGGAGAAATCGCACTAGCAGAATGATAAGAGTAAAAGAGGGTATCTGCAAGATTATGGAGAAATGCATTGGTGGAAATGATGAGCAGAACAAATAGGATAACCTCCCTTGGAAGACTATACTTTGCAGACAGAGAAGATGTTGAATGTGCTGATAGTGATGATACTATGTTCGAAGATGAAGAGAGGAAAGCAGTGAGGAGGAGGCCACACAAGTCATTTCTACAGGTGCGGAGATAGGGAATGAGATAGCAAGTTAGATCTGGAAGAACCAATGAGGAGGCCATAGCCCATTTGAATATCCTAAACACCCTAAAATGTGATCAAACAATTTAGAAGAGAGAATGTTGCACGTGAAGAGATTGAGGAATTTACCAGGATGGAAAAGAATTAGTATTACAGATGCAGAGAGGAAGACAAAAGGAGTGGCTGCACACGGACAGGGTGCTTGGTTCACATAATTCCCCTTATTAGAGATAGGGGGAGGACTTCCTTAATATATTTTGTAGCCACAAATGGACAAACATAATTTGATTTTTAAGTTGCCATCACTTACATCAGGGGCGGATAAATGGATCTATGAATTAGAGAGAATGACAGCTGGGATGGCCTTAGCACTAGGTATCCTAAAAAGCCTATTTGCTGCTGTTTTAGCGGAGCAATCGGATGACATTTGGAAATGGGCTGGCCAATTTGGACTGACTGCACAAAATACCAACCATGACAGAGCTTCCTTTAATAACTTTCAAGGTAACTTACGAAGAGCATTTAGGGTTCAGTACCCAGACGCTTCAGACATGAGTGCCATTGCAACTAGTCAAATGAGAGTGGATGAAGATTCAACGGCATATATTCAGGATATACAGGATAAGTGGAGGTTAGAAACCAAAGAACCGTTGGACAAAAACATAACTATAAGATTGTGGGAATGGAAACAAAGGCGTGGGCGGAGATTCAACTGACGATCATTCACCATTGTTGGTTAAAGCAAGAGAAAGACAGAAAGACAATTGATGACAGGAAGATTGAGGAAGCAAAATTAGTTCAGATAAAACTGTCAACATTCTCAGTGGAAGGAGGAGTAATGACAAGTCAAGGGGAAGGTTTTAATATACAAGGGACACAGCAGGCATAGCCTGCAGTGAATGGAACTTTTGCAGGAAGGGGAGAGTATAATTCTTTCCCACAATGGTAAGGGTTCGCACCCAGGGGCAGAGGGTTTAGGTGACAAGCTCCACAAGGAGGTGGTTTTAATGGGGTGCAACCTAGATTTGGGAGACAGACATAGCAATGCTTGACATGTGGGAAGATGGGGCACATTTCACACCAATGCAGTATCAGGGGATGGATGCAACAGAACTGACAAGCAGCTGATATGTGAGGGTCAACAACATACCCCCCCATATAGCAAAGAGCAATCATACTGCTATGCCCAAAATCAAATGCAGTTTCAAGAAAAGCACTGTAAATGGACACAACAAAGGATGCCTCCCCAGATACAGCAGGCACCAATACAGACACAGGCACCAGCACAACCGAATGTAGTGACACCATGGAACACAAACCTAATGTCACAGGCACCCACATCAAGAATAGGGGGTGTGACAGTAGTGGGAGGGAATCCTTTCACAGGCACAGGGCTGGACATGTAGCCACAATAGGACAGCCGGCAGAAAGACTTGATATGTTCATCCTATTGATTACACCTGACGCTCAAGAGGGGCCTTGAGTCATAGTGACCTTAGGTGACAAAACATTCTCCTTCCTAGTAGATACAGGGGTGAATTGATCATGTGTTAAAGAAGGGAAGGTCCCAATGTCAGGCATTGCCATGAATGATATGACATGATAGTTTATTTATATAGCGCCTATACACAATGTGTTTCAAAGCGCTTCAAGGCAAGGGAGGGAACAAGGGAAAAAACAATGACATTCTTAATGGCCAGGAACAGTAAGGATGTGAAATTAACTATTGTACTCGGCCTGCCGACATTTCTGGTAGAGCAGGATAAAAAAGAAGAGATGAGGGAGAGGGGTGCAGAAAGGTAGGGGAGGAACAAAACAAGCGACTATCATATTAGGCCTGACGACATTTCAGATAGTGCTGGAGCGGGTTGGGGAGGAAAAAAACAGTAAGGGGAGGGAAGAGGAGACAGACGAGGTTGCTATGATACTAGGTCCAGGGACAATTCTGATAGAGTTAGTGCATAGAAGAAAGTAAGGGGAGGAGACAGGAAAAGGGAGAAGGGAAAGGAGGAGAGAACAGAGAGTTAGCAGTCAAAAGAGTGGAGAAGCAAGAGGGGAGAGTGAATACAATTGCAGAAGTCAGTAGTGACACATAATGTTGCAAGCCAGGATACAAGATGAAGATGGGAACAGCATGATTCAGAGCCACCATGAGTACAAGATGCAAAATAAGTTCAGCATGAGAGTTGAGAAAGGGTGACGCACCATGAATGAAAGTCCATAAAAGTCAAATCCAGCATTGTCCACAAGACGGTGATGGTGAAACCAGAATGTATCAGGACAGACTCCTGCAGAATTAGGCTTGAGTGGGGTGAGGGGGGAGCAGGGTAGAAGAATCAAGCAAAACAGGCAACACCTGTGTGTGAAAATGGGGGGGCACAAGGGAACATCACGGGGGGACCAGAGGGAGTAACACATGTTGGTGCATGCCTACCTGCTGTCTGAGCAGGGGGTCGGGCCCTGCACAAGAATGTTCTGGGGTGACAACTATGGTTCCTTTTACAGACTGGTTACTTATTACTATTGGAGAACAATATAATTTACTGAACAGGGGATAATATGTTCTACCCCAGGGATTCATTATGTAAATGTACACAAATTCATAACAGCATTTTATGTCCAGGAAGTGCAATTTGGGTTGCCATTACATGTAGGATTGCTTTATGGAGTAAACATATTGTTAGCATGGCTTCTAAGAACACAGGGCAAACTATTGAGGTTGCCTATAGTATTCTTGTTTTGACCAGAAGTACCCAGGGATGTGGAGGTATGGCAAATCATTATAGTAGCGCTAGAAGCAGCAAATGTGATGGAATACAGAGTGATTTTACATGGAGTTCATGAGTAAGGAGAAATCTGCGGAACAGTGATAGCTGTTGATAAAGGGGATAGATTGACTTAACAGATGCAGACTTAGATGACAAAGTGATGTTTAAGATAGGTCTCAGATATCAGTAAAATATTTAAAATAGGGAGCTATCCCAGAGAATGTCACTCGTAAAAATGGCACCAGGAAGATATGGTACATGTACCAAGCACTCGGTGGACCATCAATCCATATCACATTGGTCTACTGAAGAAAGTAGGGGCACTCCAAATTAAATTGAAACCAGGATCTATTTTGCCTTGAGTAAGACAATATACCAAGTAAAAAGAAGCTGACAGGGTATTTATGGCACTATTGCTGCCTTAGTCCAAGGGCTATTGGTGCCTTCGGGATCATAATTTAACACAGAGATTTATTCAGGACTTACACTCCCTGAGAAATATTGTTTAGGCAGAGTTTTCTTTGGTACCAAACACAGCCACAATATTATGTAACATCCTATCCAAAGTTAAATATTTTACAGTGATTGATTTAAAGAATGCTTTCTTTTCTATCCCCTTGCATGAAGAATCCCAGTGTTTGACCTTGTTTACTTACCAAAGGATTAAAGCAAAAGATACTTGGTTACCCCAGAGGTATTGTGAGTCCCCTTCAGTCTTTAACCGAGGGCTGCAGATGGACTTGCAAAACATAGAACTAGATAGCACAGTAATACAATAAAGAGATGACATTTTAGTGTGCAGCAACGCAGAGGAAGAGCACAGGAGTGACTCAATTATACTGATGACACTATTGGCAGAAAACAGGTAGAATGCTGACAAGGAAAAATGCTGTATTGCCAGGAAAAAGTAATGTATATAAGCCACCTAAAATCAAAAGAAGGAAGGAATGTGACACTTGAAAGAGCAGAAACAACCATGAAGACACCCAACCCAGAGAAGGTGAAAGGGTTACAGCAATTTCTAGGCCTTTGCAACTGTTGTAGGGCGTGGATTTTCAACTACAGCACATATGTAGGGCCACTTTTAAAAAAGCTGAAAGTGGTACATAAAGACTACAGTGATAGAGCCTGGACAGGTGAAATGATAGATGCCTTTGATGAATTGAAGCTAGCAATTCACACAGTTCCCATGTTAGGGATCCCTGATTACAATGAAGAGTTATTTTTATTTCCTTTCAAATGGAGTAGTGATGACGACTGTCCTCACACAGAAAACTACCATGGGACACAAACTATTAGCATTCTACAGTGGGATTTTAGACTCAATAGCAAGACATTATCCCTGCAAGCAGGAATTGGTGGCAGCAGACTTTCTGATTGAGAAATCTGCCAACATAACTATGTGATGCACAGTTATATTTTATGTTGAGCATGCCCGACTTGCTATATTTGAAAAGAAAAACAGCACATTGACCACACAGAGAGCCTCCGATTTTGAAGTCATTTTATCCAACCCATGAATTAAAATTGTCAGGAGGCGAGTGGTGAATCCAGCTAGATTCAAAGCAGAACCATTGAAGGAAAAAAACAAATTGCATGATTGCACTAAGTACACTAAAAACTATGATGAAATACCACATGTCAAAGAAAATGCCCTAGGAGGGGGTTCATTCTTTTCATTGACAGGTCATTGTCAATAGATCATAGCACTGGTGAAAAAAAAAGCGGGAGAGCAGTTGTAAAAGCAAAACTGAATGACAGTTTTGAGACAGTAGTAAGTGCATATTTCTTAGCACAAGCAGCAGAATTGATAGTGCAAAGGTAGCTCTGATTTTGGCTCTTGAGGAAGAGGTGGTAACATTGTATTTGACTCCGCCTATGTGATGTAAACAGTACACACAAGACTGTGACATTGGGAGAGGCGTGGCTTCTTACAAACATGGCACACCAGGTCAGCATGCTGCACTATTAGGCAGGCTCATAGATGCACTCCAAAATCCCACTGGCCATCGCAATGGTGAAATGCGCAGCACACATCAAGGGAGTATATTTGATTTCTCACAGCAACAAGAGCAGCATCTTTTCCTTAAATATCTGTCATTGCAACATGTTGATGAAGGAGGGTTTTAATACACTACCAATAGCACAAATAACTGACTTACAGGAAATAGCACCACCAGAAGAGCAAGAGTTTTGGAAACATCATTGTCTTCCACATATTCAATGTCACGGCAGGACAGCACTGGGGAACTAGTCATTGCACTAGGGCTGCTTAGAGTAGGATTAGACCAATTGCACCACTCAGCACACATATCAAGTGAGTGTCTTGCAGTATTGATTTTGTTGGATGGTTTGTTCTGAATTGGGCAGAACACGTTGCAGATTTTGTTGTTAATTTTCTGACATGCCAGAGGTTTAGGGCTGGCTATACTTTGCAAATATTGATGGAAGCAATACCACGTCCTACTAAACCATTTGAACATTTGCATATCGACTACGTAGATATGATTCAAATTTGCAAAATCTGTACCTCTTTCCTATGTTTAAAGAATTTAGGGTTATCCAGACGTGGACTCCTTGCTAACTGTGCTCAGAGAGGCACAGCTCCACCTCACTAATGAGGCCCAACTAGGACAAAACACCTGTCTGGGTATTCTTGTTGAAAGGAGGATTGCCTAGCATTTTGGTGATGGACTGCTCAAGTGGTAGGGACGAAGACTGATAGGCAAATGGATATTCATCCTTTGTGAAAGGTACAGTGAGCTATAATGTGGCTTCAGACTCTCTAGTGGGCAAATTTGCATAGAAGAGGTCATTAAGCCGTGTTTGTGCTTGCAGAGGGGCACCCATACCTCTTTTTCTTTGTTTAAGGAACTTAGGGTTGGTCACCCTAAGTAACCTTCGGTTATCCAGATGTGAACCCCTGGCTCACTGTTCTGAGAGAGGCACAACTCCACCTCACTGATGGGGCCTGACCAGGCCGAAACACATGTCTGGGGTTGCTGTTGGTACTCTTGTTCAAAGGAGGATTGCCTAGCATTTCAGCGCTGCACTGCTCAAGTGGGCGGGACAAAGAGTGATTTGCAAATGGATATTCCTCCTTTGTGAAAGGTACAGTGAGCTAAAATGTGGCTGCAGACTCTTGAGTGGGAACGTTCCCAGAGAACAGGCCATTAAGCTGTGTTTGTTCTCACAGAAGTGCACCTGCACCTCTTTTTCTTTGTCTATAGATATATGCTACTTGTTGCATGTCCCTTTTCCGGATGGATCCATGCAGGTCCATGCAGGTCCATGCACACATTTGCTGCAAAGTCCCTTTTACCTGAGGTATTTTGAGGATGGGAAGTGTGCGAAAATCGTGGGTCTGACAATAGACAACATTTTGTAATTGAAGTATTTGAGCACATCACTATCTTGTTGGTATTAAGCATACATTCTCATCTGCTTACCATCCACAAGCAAACGGCTTCTCTGAGTGTCTCAATGGCCACCTAACGGAGCAGATTTCCAAACTAAAAGAGCCACTGAAAAAAAGTTGACTCTATTGCCTTCCTTTTGCTCTATTTGCATTACCTAATAAGCCCAGCTCTGACCATCACCTGACTACATGAGCTGTTGATGGGATGCCAATTGTACATGGCTTGCTCCTCCGACTATGGACATAAATGCACGATTATTTGATAGCTATGACGGAGTACCTTAAATGTATGTTTCGACAAGTATGAGCATAGCAGGGGGAGTTGAAGATGACTGATAAAGTAAATGAACAAGTTGATCCAGAGAACTTCCTAAAACCACCAATTCTGTATCCAAGAGACATGGTCATGTGCAAGAATTTGACAAGACGGTGGAAAAAGCCCCGTTTCATAGTTGAAGCAGTTACACAAACTATATTTTCATTTAACATTTATAGAGTCCACTAAGCCCATAGGAATGAAGGCACTGGTTACAGGGTTACAAAGTTAGAGCAGAGCTAGTGGCACGAGAGGACCTTGAGAAAAGAGTAGTGTATTGAGGTTTTTTCTTTAGGCCCTGTACAAATGTTCCCATTTTAACGCTAGGGGTAATGAATTCCAGTACTTGGAGGTGATGACCAGGAAGCTTGACCCACCACTTTCGTTAGTTTGAATCTCTAAAGGTAAGCTGCAAAGGGGCAGGTGGGTCTTGATGATTGTGCTTTGCAAAATGTTTGCAAAAGGTAGGCTGGGGTGGAGTTGGAGTGGCATTTGTGTGTGATGGCTAATGTTTTGAAGATGTACCGAGAGCCAGTGTACCTGTCTTCTGGTCTCAGATATGTGCTCTCACTTTGGGATGTTTCAAGCAGCTCGGAGTGCATTGTTCTAAATGACTTGCAGTTTGTTGATGTTGCGAGTGGAGGTACCTGCAAATAAGGCACTAGAGTAATCAAGTCGAGAGCCAATCAGTGCCTGAGTGGTGTGAAGACAGCTGTCAGTTGAAAGAAACGGTCTGCTGGTGTTGATTAGCTTAGTGGTGTATGTGGCTGAGGAGGCAATGGTGTTGACCTGCGGTGTTAAAGATAGGGTTGCATCTAGGTGGACGACTCTCGACACTGGAATAGGGATACCCTCAATAGTGAAGGAAGTGTAGGCCTTGTCTAACCTGTTGAGTACAGATTGGGAGCCGAACAGGAGGATTTCTGTCTTGTCTTCATTCAGGTGTATGAGGTGAGAGGCCATTCATGACTGGATCATTTGGTACACTGTATGCAAAGTATCAAAGTCTGAGACATAGTTTCAGGAGAGTGGGGCTAGGATCTCTGTGTCATCTGCATTGTTGGTATTAAGAATACCCATCTTGTCTAGGATGTCAAATAAACATTTTGTGAAAATGTTGTACAGGGTTGGAGAGAGGCAGGAGCATTGGGGCATGCTACAAATGTCTGGGGACAGTGCAGCCACCGCTTTGTCTACAAAAACTCTCATGGATCTGTCAGCAAGGAAAGAGGCGATCTAGGAGATGGCTTTGGGTGGGAAGTTGCTTTAGAGGCCAGGTGCTGACAGTAAAGACTGGAGGGGTATCTGTATACATGCCCTCTATACGACAGAGTAGAAGCACAGAGCACCCCATCTAAGATTCTCTATATGGTAGAATGGACATGCAATCAAGGCTTAAGCTCTGGTGAGGTGATGCTGGCTAATTCTTAAGTACAGTGAAGTCCCCAAGCCCCCAAAAGGGAATGTCCATACACTATGTTATGTGATAACACAGTTCTTTATATAAATAAGGTTCAATATATATACACAATCAATAGTACACTTTGTGCTTTGGCAAATCTTATACGGCAAATATACAATCTCTATGTGGTACCACACTTAGTTATTGGGCCTCATTACATGGAAGGCGGTGATCCAGGGTGCTATTAGCACCCTGGACCATGCCGGTAAATTACCGGCACCGCCTTGGCGGAAAGGGGATTTACCGCCCCATTCCAAGGTTGGAGGGGCGGTAAATCCCCCTTCCGCCATTGCCCTTCCCCATTCCCATTTCTGCCCCATAGGGCTCTATGGGAATGGGGAAGGCGCTAATTATGGCACCGCAATTTTGCGGTGCCGTAATTAGCTCCGAGGTCCCTTAGCGGGTTGGTTTTTAACACCTGCAAAAAGCAGGCGTTAAAGCACCAACCCGCTAAGGGACCTCGTAGTAAGGCGGTAATGGTTAACGGTTACCGTTACCATTAACGGTGGCCGTTAACCATTACCGCCTTCCGTGTAATGAGGCCCATTGACTCCTTTAAAATGCATCAACTGCTGACAGTTTCTAATGGCATACAAATCAAACAGTAATGTGTATCAGCATAGGATTTAGAATAGTACTTTAGCCACTAAGACGCAGTTCTAAGTGAGGATCCACCAGCCGGGTAACCTGTAATTAAAGTGTATCAACAAGCCCAGTCCATATATGTTTAAAATAGTCTTGTTTCCATATCAAATGTTTTACTACCCCAATGTACCTGAGTTTAGCAGAGTTTCTTTGACGGTTCGTCAATGGATCCCTCGAAAGTGAATTTCCTTTAAAGCAGGAGCCACAGAGCATTGAGAGTCCTCCAAGAAATGTGAACCTCGGTGTCGAGAGTCCTCGATGAAGAGAGTTTGAAGCTGCAAAGAAGGCTCAATGAAGAACGTCGGCCCGGCAGTGGGCGTCAAGTGTCTTCGATCGGGACTCGACCACGGCTGGGTTTTCATTCAAAAGCGTCTTTGTGGACTTCAGGTGGATGGAAACCCACCAGAGGATTGTTTCTTTTAATTCGACACCCTTGACTTCTTAGGGTGGGAAAAAGCAGTCGACGGTGATGGCAAGGGCGTCCTTGGTTTAATTGTTCTTAGGCAAAAGGTGGAGCATTGTGGCTCGGGTCATCGAGCAGCATGACGTCAAGCTATCGCCACTTCGGAGCAACATGACTCGACTGGCTTCCAGCGGTTACAGAAATAATCCGAACCCTGGTCAACGGCAATGGACTTCGATGGCCTTGATGTCCGGGTGGTTTACTTTGAGATTTCTTGGCGAACCACGTCTCCGGTCGACAGCCTTTCCGGACTGTCACCCAGGGTGCCTCAGTGAAGGTCAGGTTCTGCATGATGTTCCCTTGTAGCTTGGGGAGAGGTCTCCTAGACAGGTCCCCTCTTGGATCAGTCCTCGACAGACTCAACAGCTTTCAGATTTGGTTGAAGGAAAGCAGCAGCAATTCTTCTTCTTCCAGCTGGGTTTCAAGGATAAGCAGCTCCAAGTTTCAACTTCAGTTTATTAACAATTCTGGTAAGTGAGACGTCTCCTGATATACAGTTCTGTCTCTCATTCACACTGCTGAGCCAAGCTCAGGCAGCCAATCATGCAAAAGGGCATTCATGCAGGCAGGCAGCCAATCAGGCTCACAGGCCATTCACTTCCACCCAGACACTCACAACAAGGAATGCAGATTGGGGTAAGCACCCAGCCTTTCAGCACACCACACTGCATTCATGTCAGTTTCGGGCAGGACTGTCTCATTTCTTGTGTCACACACACAACTACCAGACACCCATAACATGGAATGCATACTGGTCACACACTCCAGTCACCCAGGTCCCACCCCAAGGGTGTAACCACAACATACAGTCACTGGGAAGGCTCCAGCCAGTCTGGCCTGGACTTCCCCAGAGTACCATATATGGTTCTTCCAGCTAACAGCCAGTCAGGGGAAGGGACATCTTGCCTCATATTAGGAACCCACTGATTCCTATGGCAGGGCCTGGATATCCCAAAATGGAGGACACACAGAGCCTGTCAGATTAAGCAGGGAGCTGCCACAGCCCATACCCTGCTCAGTGGGCCACACGCAGATGCCCAAATACATACACTATGGGTACAGGGTTGTACCTCTACCCATGGGTGCCATACGGGTATTCCAAGGATCTCTGTTCACCACAACCAACAAGAGGAAGAGCTGCACTGCCAGGTTGACACCTGAACTGCTGTGCAGAAAACAACACAGAACGCACATGATAAGGGAGTACAGGACAAGGACATGGATGCCCTCTCCCTCCAATGCATTTCCAGCATCACACTGACACACAATGTGGTGGTCCACAAAGTGAAAGGATGCAGACAAGGATAACAGCAGCAGGAGCACAGACTTGCCTGCATGCTTGATCTCGTCCAATTGATTTCTTAGGTGTAGCTGGCCAGATCTGGTTCCATGGCCAGGTCTGAAGCCAGATTGGCACACTGCCTGGATGCTGTTAGCTTCAAGTTGGCACTGGATCTGGAGATATGCTGCCTGATTCCAGATCTTCAGAAGGAATGGGACTGTGGTGATCTGGCATTAGTTTTGGGGATTTTGGGATCTAAAGTAGGTTTCTTGAGCAAAGGTAGCATCCAGGCTTCCTTCAGGCTAGTCAGCACTCGACAGGAAAAGGAGGCATTGATGAGTGAAGTGATGAAAGGGGAGAGGTCTTTGGTGCATTCCTTGATGACTGTAGCCAAGACCATATCCCATAGACATCGGGAGGGTGTCAGGCCTTTCATGAGCAAGGTGACCTCCACCTCTTCAACAGAATTGAGGCAAGTTTGGCACAAAAGGAGGAGAGGGGATGTGTTCACATGGAGGGTAATCACCATGAGAGGTTTGTTTTGTAAGAATCTTTTTTTTGAGAATATCAATTTTGTTTTGGAGAGCGTTTTGGATATTATTACACCATACAACATCCTTGGAGCAGGTGGCAGGTGTAGTGCTCTGGGATTGCAGCTCATGCATAATTGAGAAAAGCCTGTGGGTGCTAGATTTAGTATTTGAAATTCTTGCATTATAGGTGATGTTTTTAGCCTGTAGTATGGAAGTTTCAAGTTTTTTGCTAAGGAGGCAAAGCAAGATTTATTACTATCCAAAGGAGTTTTCCTCCAAATGGTTTAAGCCTCCTGTTTTTTTAAGTGGATGGTATGAATGTCCTCTGAGAATCAAACATTGTGATACTTAGCAGGTTTAGGGTTGTGTTGGGCAAGGGGGGGTCAATAGTGTTGATAGCAGCCATAAGAGATTTGTTGTAGAAATCTACCAAGAGGTTAGATCACACAACTGAGGCAATTAGGGTTGCAGATCATGCAAAAGAGGTAAGATGCAATATTTGCTGAAGTTGTGGGTGTTTATGGCAAGAGTGGCAGGTAAGGGTAGATGAATGAAGGATTAGGGGTGGCAGTAGGGATAGAGAATGTCATGAGATTATGGTCTGTCCATGGGCATGGTAAAATGGAGGTGACACAGACTTGGCAATTAAGGTCTGCTAGGAAGCCCAGGATATGACTGTTGGAATGAGTAGGTCTGAGGATTTGTTTGGTGAAGCCAAGTAAGATAAGGGATCTAGCTACAAACAAGGCATTATTATCATAAATATAATTGAAGCCTGGATTTAGATTTCCAAGGAGAAGGACTTTGGACGAGGGTTTGGTCTTGGAGGAATGTGCATAATGTCTTCTTCAAAGGACAGAGATGGGAATGGAGAGCGCTAGAGACCAGATGTATAGTTATCGTAGAGGTATGGGATAAGTTAAGTTTGGCTGACAGTAGGTGGTGGTGCATATTTCTCTGAGAGGGAGGTATTCTTTTGTGATTAATGCTACCCCACTGCCTCTTCTATCTTGCCTGACTTAATGGAGGATAATATATCATGGTGGTATAGCAATGGAAAGTGAGTGACCGGAGGAAGCCTTTAGCATGTTTCCAAGACAGCTAACAGGTCAAGGTTGTTGGGAATAATTTAGTCTGTGATGTCTAGTGGGTGAGCCAGGTTGGACCTAGTGTTTATCAGTACACCAAACTCTACGAACGGGAGACCCATCCCTGCCTCCCAACATCGAGCACAAAGGTGGAGAAGATGTGGGAATAGGCCAAACAAGATTGATGACAAGGACCAATCAGCAGCATAAAGCATAAAAACATTGTTTCCTTATAGATATACAGACAAGATGATTCAACATCTTTTCAACTACGCTTACTTGAAATAAAGCATGTATACTTCCACAGTAAAAAGAAAATAACAAATGTTCCCTATGACAATTATATTTTTCTTGTTTTTATCCTATTTGAAGGACATATATCCTTTTATAGGATTCTAGAACATCTCTTTCTCTCTATTACTGTTTCAAATAAAGCCTACCTTGTTTTAGAACACGATTTGCTTTCAATACAAACATGTTTCATTTCTGTAAATAGCCATTCTTTAAGAAATGGCAAAATAATGTCTTTTGGTGGAAGCAATAGGATTATTCAAATCTGTTAGATATTCACTTTTAGCACTCAGAAGGAATAACATTTCCAATATTTTCTATTAAGCTTATAGCAAAACATCTTACATGTGTGGCCTCCATTTTATTATTCTTATGGCATTAAGGGACTTGTCCCTTTACAATGTAGCTAGACCAGTAAAAAGAAATATAACTACTGTTAAAATGAGAAGTGAAATGGCAACAGATGAGCATGCAGATGAAAATAATGAAAAGAAGTCTATTAGATGACTCTAGGCGCCTGCGTTACTATATGATTGGTTCTGCCTAGGTCACTAATAATGTGTGGTACCAAAACATGAGCCGAGAAGGGGGAGACACATCTGATGAGAACTGTTTTGTTTGCTTACTTATCCCATATTCCATGACTGCCTGGAGAGTATTCCCACCTCAAGCAGTACTTGAATCCAGAGAACATTGCTTGTTACATCTTCCACTGTTCCCGACAAGAGGACAATTTGAAGCAAAATCTGCTGTTATAAAATATGTGCCATTTTCAGACTTCCACTATGTAGATTACTATTAATGCTGAAGCACGTCTGATTTATAAAGCATCTCCCAGAAAGGTGCTGAAATATATGCTGGCAGGTCCAAACACAGGGGAGGTCAAGATAGACACTAATGAAATGTTAAAATGCAGGGATGCCCAAGGAAGGCAAATGTGTTATTGTTTTAACAGGCCACAATTCAGATAATTGGGAAAGTATTGTCCTCAGGTAATGGTTTAACAGAGTAATGGGGTGTAGAGAAGACGCAGTGGTGTCTGCATCCATAGATGCGATACAAAACACAGATACAGTCTGCCATGAAAAATGGAAACAAACTGCCAAAATATTAACATGGTTGGAAGATGAAGCAGGACCACTACCCATAACTAAAATACAAGCACTGAAGTTATGTTCTATACATCATGCCCCATTGAAAGTTGGCAAAAATGAGGGATACAAATGGGTCATGGATATACCAAGTATGAAATTTGGCACTGCCATACTCATGGTCCACTACTACCAGCTCTAGTAGTACCTCAGAGTGAAGATGAGATTGGTGATTTCTAACAAATGGATGTACACTTAACAAATAAAAGTTACCTTATCCTTAAACACAGTAAAAGGGGAAACTACTTTTGGCTAAATCAATAGAGGCCTATGATGAAATACCAGATGAGCATACATTGTTCAGTAGGAAGGCAGTGTTCTTTATGCCCTTCTTTACTCCTGGTTTGCAGGCATCCACAAATGCAAAAAAGTTACAAATAACCAGATGGTATTTGTTGCAAACAATCAATGCAACCATGAAATGCTTTAATACCATAAGAGAGGAGTTGAGGGCAGTAAGACTCATGACCCTCCAGAACAGGTATGTTCTCGATCTGATAACGGCCATGGAGGGGGGAATGTGGGCACAAATTGGGCCTTCTTCCCATACATATACATACCCTCCCACGATGAGGAAAATTGAAGCCTCAGAGCCACGGTAGCAGAACTACACACAAAATGGTGGATGAAGTGAAAGAGATTGAAAATAATTACTTGTTTAGCTACCTGTTTTCCTGTATACCCACCTGGCTAGCTAATGCATTCAAAATATTAATAGCCAAAGAAGTATTGATACTACTGGCTTTCTGCATTCTAAGAATAACAATAAACAGTTGCAAAAAGGGGCAGCTGGTATGAAAATACGAATACAATAGTAATACAAGTGGATGCTCACATTCAGCCAATACTGGAAGGCAATCAGGATGAATATAAAAACAGATTGGATGGTGCACGCACAACGAGATACAATCAGATTGCTTAATAACATGTTGCTCTACATGCTGTAGATACAGCTAATCATCAAGGCACTACACAGTATTGTCAACTAACTGTCAATTAATAACAACCAAGCAATTAATAATAACCAAGCATTTTAAAAGATTGACAGCTAAAGTCCAAATTCATGAACAGGCTAAACCATTGCTCCCTCCTTAATTGCAATGCAGTATACTTTATCAGCATTCCTCATGGAGTTACACACTTAAGGATTACCCTACATGATACGTACAATGATATGTATAATGATAATAATTAATTAATACTAATGTTTATTGTTATTCATTATTATTATTATTATTAACATTATTATTCATTATTATTATTATTATTATATACATTTATTTGGGGTGATGTCTCAAGCATCTCATGGCGTTGCAAATGTTCAGGTATTATGCTGATTGTTGTACTGTTTGTGGGAGAGTGTACTCTTAGCCACCTACTCATGAAAAAATATACAGATGCTCCCCACTCCAGCGCAAGAACAAATCCCCCCTTAATGCTCTATCAGATGAAAACCTGACAGAGGAAGAATCCTTGTCTGTCTTTTCTCTAATTCTTTTTTTCTTTTTACCATTTCTAATAATAAAGTTGACAGAATGTGTTTACATTTCTTGTCTCGTGGCCTGATCACTTCTCTCCATCACACATTTCTTTCATTTTATGTCTGGGACTCCATGTCTACCTAATTGCATTGCCCTGGAAATGCAAAACTATAACCAGAATCCAGTTTAGTAAAACGGTACCTAGTGCAGTTTGGTAAAGTTTGCATTTGTTAAATATTAATGAAGAACAAGAAATATTTAGACATGTAATATAGTACACACAAAATATGGACACATTAATAAAGTAAAATATATTCAGAGAATAGTATTTCTGTATATGCTTATTCTTATAAAGATACTTCAGATCTGAAAAAGTCAGCCAACATGTGTCTCACACTGATCAGCACTTTGTTTAGCGTCTAGTGGCCAATTTGTTAGTGCTTCTGAACATTGCTATCTTTGAAGTGTCATTTCTATAATTCCCTCTCTTTGCTCTTAGTTCCAAACTATTTCATGGCAGCATATTTCAGATATGGCACTATGATCTGTACACTTGCTAATCCACTTTGTTTTAAGTCCTTGCTAATGCCTGATTGTTTCTCTCTAAATATTGCTTAGTCAATCAATAATCCAGCATAATCATTCTAACACACCTGCTTGCACCTCCTCTTTAGCATGCAACCCCTTTTAAGGCCACCTTTTAGGAATGATTGAACATTTATACATTATGAATTTCATTGTTATCACAGTGTATGTGTGTCTGTTAATTATATTAATGTTCTCCTCATTTTGCCTGTACCTATCACTCAGAAGATGAGTGAAAAGCTGAAGGACATTTATATTGCTGGGTACACAATCCAGCAGATACACCCACGGCTATTAAATCTCAGGATTTCTATGTTTTCTTCAATCTACTACCAAACATAAGTGCCCACAATGAGTTGTGTGATCTTACTGCAGTGCCTACTAGGATGTGTACTGTCTGTCAGATATGCACTTATTTTGGATTTTCTGCAAGATGAGGGTTACTGTTAATGAAGAGTACAGGATGCATAGGTGGGCTGCCCCTGGTTCACGTCATGGATAGAGTTGTCTTTGCCAGATATGCACTTACAGTTAATCTTGTGTTCTTAATGCAGTGCATGATGGCACATGACTGGTATAAAGCCGAGGTTGGCACTAGTTTTTAAGCAAATTGAGACGTAAGATGTGTTCTTTAATGAGACACCCGAAAGGGATGTATTGAATGATAATGGACTAAGACCAGAGTTGTCAATCATGACCTCTGAAAACCGACTCTCCAATGAAGTTCTTACATTTGAAAAATCTATTTTGAATGAATTATCTAATTTGTTTAAAAAAAACAAAAACTTCCAACATAACCTTTTTAACACAGGGAATTTGGTGTTAAACAAATTGAGTACCAACAGAGAGCTGGTAATTAAACCAGCAGACAAAGAGGACGGATAGTATTTATGAACAGAGAACTATATTAGAAAATGGGTTATGACCTATTAAATGATGACAAAAACTACAACATTTTAAAACATAATACAATATCTTAAATTAAACATTCAATTGTAGAAACCACTAAATCTGCCCTTACCAGTGACTGGATTAGACTAAATGAATTTGACTTCTTAAACTGTAACTCAAAAATCCCCACCCTCAATGCTTTACCCAAAATTCATAAAGATATCATACCCCTCCCTGGGTGTTACGCTCACCTTGCCTCTGCGGGGACGTTGTGGCACGGTTGCAGACCTCCCTGGAACTGGTTCCCCTGGGCAGGCTTCTTGCCCTGCTCCAGTGTTGTGGACTGAACCGATGGTTGGTACTGCCCCTACGAGAATACGAGAGGCCGTGAGAATGCTGTGATATGGCTGTGGTCTCCCTCAAACCCTGCTTCCCAGAATGTGGTGAGCATGGGCCTACCCATATAGTCTCGCCTGTTTTATTATCATGGCGAGCACTCCGTCCTGCTTCTCACTGCAGTGGCACCTTTTGATAGACCTAGTTGCTTCACTGGTCCATGTGCGTGGCAGTCCAGAACGGCTGTGGCTGAACCACTTCAAAGGTAAGTATCCTTCAATAATGATTATTGTCTGTATTCTTTTGTAATACCTTTTTCCTCGATTATTGTCCGTACCTCTTGTAATGTCTTTCCTTCTCCCCAATAGGTTATGTGAGGCCCAGCAGAATTATGGTGCAAGAAGCAAGCCGCAATGGAGAACAGGGGAGTTAACAATGACCAAATAGGTGGTAAGTTTGGTTCTTGGGTCAAGCGCGAGGATTGGTTTGCGCACGACCTTAGCGTAATGTCGTTATATGTTTTTCTAACCTTGTTTGTCCTTTTCTCTTGCAGGGATGGCCTGGTCAAGTCAGACTGGAATGCTATTATCCGAAGATGTGCCGGCCGATGAAGGATGCCTGGATCCGCGGGGATGCTGGCCAAAGATGGACTCCCGAGTAAGTGTTGAGGCTGGAAGCCGGGATCAGGTAAAGATGCGCTCCGATTGTTGTTGCTGCTAGAATCAGTTAAGGATGCACTCCAACTGCCGTTGCTGCTGGAATCAGTTAAGGTTGCGCTCCAACTGCGGTTGCTGCTGGAGTTAGGTAAGGAGGCTCTATCGGAATGTGGGTGCTGCTAGAATCAGGTAAGGATGCGCTTCAGGCGATGGTTATTGCTGGAATCAGGTAAGATGCGCTTCAGGTGATGGTTATTGCTGGAATCAGGCAAGATGGGCTTCAGGCGGCAGTGAGCGTTACGCTGCTATAAGCAGACTAACACTAAGCGCTTACATGCAGGCGGGGCAGGCTAAAATAGCCTGTTCCCAGCCACGCCCATTTGCTATGACTTGTGGCCCCACCCTGCCACTCCCAGAAGATGCTGCAAATGCATCCCAATGCATTCCTATGGCAACGCCCGGACTGGAGGCACGTGGAGGCCCTGCAGGTGAGGAAATAGCACTGGACCCTTTATGTAGTGAAGCTTGTGGTTCTTGCTCTGTGGCCATGACAGCACTCCCCCTCAAGGCCCCTCTCACAGGTGCTCTTCCTCCTGGCCTTGGCTAGGTGGAGTTGTTACAATGGAATTGTCTGATTGGTCGTGGGGCATGGACAAATTCACTAGGGTCCCATGTACGGTCATGAGGTCTATAACCTTTACAGTCTATAAGGTAGTACAGTTTAGATCACACTATCTTGGGATCTAGAATGGTTTTGACTTTGTATTCCGGTTCTCCTTCTATGATGTCGGGCTCGGGTGGTGCCTCAATCCGAGTATCTGGTTTCATTGGTTTCAAGAGAAAAACGTGGAATACCGGATGGTTATGCATATTAGATGGTAAATCCAATTTCATGGCAGCAGGGTTAATGATGGCTTTGATGGGGTAAGGTCCCAGATACCTGGGAGGAAAGCTCATGGTCCCTTCAAGGGAATGTTCTTGGACGCCAACCAAACCTTATCCCTGACTTGATAATGCAGCGCCTCTCTTCGGTGTCGGTCTGCACATTTTTTCTGTTGTTCTTTGGCTCGGGTCATGTTTTCAGCTGCTTCTTTAAGGGTTTGAGTGATGGTCTTGTGCAAGGTTGTATCTGGTGGCATTTCCAATTTGTCAAGTGAATCAAAAGTGGACGTTCGAGGATCCCGACCATGCACTGTGTAGAATGGGGTCTGTCCGGTGCTAGTGTGGAGGGAATTATTGTAGGCAAATTCAGTCAGCCAGGGAATGTTTTTCCAGGACTCCTCAGTTTATTGTAACATACACCTCAGTTATTGCTCCAAGGTCTGGTTGTTCCGTTTGGTTTGGCCATCTATTTGGTGATGATGACTCGTGGATAACCAGAGGTCAATTTTGGCTATTTCACAGCACCTTCCCCAGAGTGCTGAGACGAATTGTGTTCCATGATCTGAGATCAATACCGATGTGAAACTGTGTAATTTGACAATTTGCTCCAAAAACATGGTGGCAAAGGCAGAAGCAGTGGGAAGCCCCTTAAATGGAATACAATGGGCTATCTTAGAGAATAAGTCTACAATAACCAGGATCGTGTTAAACCCGTTGCAGGGAGGAAGAGCGGTGATAAAGTCCATAGACAGCATACAGTCAAGGGACGTAGTAACCCTGCAGGACCTAACCTCTGAGATTTCTGTGGCACGCAGACACCACAGGTCGCAATGAATTGGGCAATGTCTTTTCTCCAGGTTGGCCACCAATAGCCCTTTTGCACTTTAGCCCAAGTCTTGGTGATCGCTGGGTGTCCTTCCACTAATGATTCATGGTAGTTTGCTATTATATGGTCTTTTAATTTCTTGTCTGAATATATAGTCTCCCTTTAAAATAGGGTAAATCATTTTCGATGGTGTATTGGTCTCCTCTGGCTAGACACTCCTGTTGTGCTGTTTGGTTCATCTGAGATCAGAGATTGGTATTTAAGTCATCCAAATAGGCGGTTGTGGCGATTTGGATCCGCTCTTCTGACCAGAGGCTAAGATGTGATGAAAGCTTCTTTGTCCTCACCCATGCGTGACAGAGTATCTGCTTTCCCATTGCGTACTCCTGGTCTGTATTAATGACAAAATCAGATTCTGCAAAGAAGAAAGCCCAGCGAAGCTGGCATGACGATTGGGCCCTGGCAGTCTTCAAGTATTGCAGATTACGGTGATCTGTGATAACTGTGACTGTGTGTCTAGCAGTTCCTTGTCAGTGATTGCAAAGTTCGTTGAAGGCATCTGTTTAGACCACATATGGAAGGTACGGTCGGAGGTGTCGAAGAACTGGTGCTGAGGCAACACAAGTTTCAGTTCCTGGAAGGCATTTTCTGCTTAAGGGGACCAGAATAATTTCTTATTTTTTCACAGTAGGGAGGTAATTGGATGAACTATATGCAAAAACCTTGGAAAAAAACGATGATAAAAATTGGCAAATCCGAGCATGCTCTGTACTCCTTTTGTGGATGTTACGTTACAATTCGTGGCTACCGTAAGAGAAGCAACGCGAGGATGAGCAGTCCGAGATGGCGTTAGAACCCTCTCTGGAGTTGTTGGCTGAGCCGGAACCGATGCACTGGTGATGAAGCCTGGAACGGCACCTCCTGTTTGTGGTGCCATCTCAGTAGGAAAAGGGTGAACCATGGCCAGATGCCGCCAGCGACGCCATAGTGACCAAACATGTTTGCGAGATGTGACAGTATGCTCCTGCCGAAGGGAGATGGGACCGGGTTTACCCGGGTGCCAGAAGTGGAATTTTCTCACTAGACGCAGAGCGTGTACAGCCGATGCAGGCTCCCAAGTGCACTCTGCAGGGGTATATCCTTTCCAGTCGACTAGGTATTGTAATACACCCCTGAGGTAATGGGAGTGACAAATGCTAGAGACGTCATATTCGTTCCCTGTGGAGGTGAGTATCGGGGGAAGAATTGCTGAAACCATCTGATGAAAACGATTACGGATGGCTGGTTTCAGCTGCAAAATGTGTAAGACCGGATGGATCCGTTTCCACGCAGGGGGGAGCCATAAATGAAAGGCTGCTTGCCCACAGCAGCCAATCACCAGGAATGGTCCAAAGAAACGGGGAGATAGTTTTGATGGAACCAAATGCCTCGGGAGATAGTGTGAAGCCAACCTTACTTTGTCCCCCAACTTGATTGCCGGTGCAGGAGTGCGATGACGGTCTGAAAACCATTTGACTCTGTCTTGAGCGTCTTGCAGGGTGCAGCGGGCAGCCTTGTGGCCTTGCTGGATATTAGTGATCAAGCAATCAATGTCAGGGAATGACGAGTCTGAAAGAATCAGAGTAGGAAAAACCCCTGGATGGTATCCATAAGAACAAAAGAATGGGCTGACTTTTAGTGCTGAGTGGCATGCATTATTACATGCAAACTCAGCCAGGGACAGTAAATTGTGCCAGTTGTCCTGAGCTAAAGAAACATAAGGTACCATTCCAGCGTCTGATTAAGTCGTTCCGTCTGTCCATTGGACTGTGGGTGGAATCCATAACTGAGGGCCCTGTTTACGCCAAGGATAGAGCACACCTGCTTCCAGTATCTGGAGGTATACTAAGATACCCAGTCTGAGATTATGCTTGATGAAGACACAAGCCATCAGAAGTGCAGATGGGATACCAGCTAATGGAACAAAGTGGGACATATTGGTAAATGAATCTATTGTGACCATAATGGCCGTACATCCCCGTGAGAGTGGTAGTTCAACTATAAAGTCTGTAGAAATTGTTGCAAGGGGTCTGTCAGGTAAGGGGATGCATACAAGTTTACCCACAGGAGGGAGAGACGTGGGACCATGGTCTGCTAACATACACTGCAAGACGATACGTATTCTGCAACATCCTTCTGCAAGCAAGGCCATGAAAATTGTCTTTGGATAAGGTCAGAGGTGCTACAGCTACCACAATGTCCTACCACCGGCGAATCATGGCAAAGTCAGTTAACTTCTTCCTGAAGTGCAGCAGTGGAAAAGAAAATGACTGGTCATGAAAGTAATATCCTTTTTCCCTGTTTAGTCCATATTTCAAGAGGGTCGCTGGTTCTGAGGCTTTGAGAGTCAGAGAATGTACCTTGATCTTGTTCATGAAATCCGAGACAACATGAAGAAGGATGGCCTTCGGGAAGATGGGTTCTGAAGGAAATGGCATGGCTTGCACTGGATCCTTCCGAGAAAGGGCATCAGCTCGTAGATTCACTTTACCAGGTATGAAAGAGAACTCATTACGAAAGGGGGAAAAGAAATGTGCCCACATAGCTTGATGGCTGTTTTGAGTCTGAGCGTACTGAAGAGCTCACCGGTAGTTGTGATCAGTACGGTCTTCCACTTGAAACTGAGAGCCCAGCAGCAGATGATGCCATTCCTTGAAGGCTCGCTTGATTGCAAGGAGTTCTTTGTCTAGGGCGGTATAATTTAACTCTGCCGGAGTTCATGTTTTAGAGAGGTAGGCCACTGGCCGCTCCCTCTGCTGGTTATCTTGTTGTAGCAGAACTGCTCCTAAAGCATGTGATGATGAGTCTGACTCAACTGTGAATCTCTTGTTCTGATCAGGAGTGATCAGGACAGTGGCTGAGGTAAAAGGACCTTGAGACAATCGAAGGCCTTTTGGGTCTCATCGTTCCAGCGAAATGTGACTCCTTTTTACAACCAATTGATGATGGGACGAGATAGACTAGAGAAACCAAGAATGAATTGTCAGAAGAAATTTGCAAAGCCAAGGAAGCGTTGTATGTCTTTAACCATTTTCAGAGAGGGCCGTGCTGTAACTGCTGCTACCTTTTCAGGATCCATGGCAAGACCGGTTGCCGAAAGAATATATCCCAGATTTGCAACCTTGTGTTGGTTAAATTCACATTTCTCCAGTTTGCAGAAGAGATGACTCTGCTGCAACCTTCGTAGCACTTCTTGGATGGGGCATGTATGTTCCTGGATTGAGGATGAAAAACACAGTATATCATTTAGGTAGACAATGATGAAATGTAGGAGAATATCCAAAAATAAATGGTCCATAAATCTCTGGACGATGGCCGGGGCATTGGATAAGCCAAAGGGCATGACTTGGTACTGATAGTGCCCAAAAGGCATACGGAAAGGTCAACTTCATCTCCTTTTCTTATACTTATTAACTCGTAAGCCCCCTTCAAGTCCAGTTTGGTGTATATCACTGCCCCTTTCACAGCCTCTATGATGTCTGGGACCAGCATTGGGTATCAACTTGGGATTGTAATCTTATTTAACCCACAAAAGTCAATACAGGGGGGTAGGTCTGTAGTATTCTTTTTTGGTATGAAAAACAATGATGCTGCCGCAGGTGAGGAGGATTCTGGGATGAGACCATTCTTGAGGTTGGTCTGGAGGTATTCCTTAAGCACTTCTTTTAACCGGGCTGATAGGAAATACATTCTCCTGAAGGGTAAGGGACTGTTTGGAACTTGATCAATGACATGGTTGTCCCTTCTATGGGGTGGTAGCTCTGAAAAAAAAACCTAAAGGATTGGTAAGTGTTAGGCAGAAACCTGTGCAGTTCCCTTGGGGAACACTGCAAAAGATTTAAGACTACAGGTATAGCAGTAAACCCACTTGGTAGCAGTCCGCACCACCCAGATTTACCTGGTAGCTGTGGCTGAGCAGTCAGACTTCCCTCAAGAAGAGTTAGGCAGTATGCAAAGTATACACAATATGTACTCAGACACAATAGCACAAGCAAACACTGACCAGAGCTTGGTTTCAAAAGTATATAGTTATTTATTTTTTTAAGAACACATAAGTTGAAAACACTCTAGCAAAGTATAGTAAAAACACTTAAAACACAGTTATAAGGAAAGCAGTTTCAACCCTTACTTCTATCTAGACAACTCTAAGTTAACCCCACATAATTAAAACAGAGGTGAGCGCTTAACGTTAGATGACACTCTAGTAGGTTTAAGGAAGGGATAAAAAGAAACAGAAATGGGTTAAACACACCACTCTAAGGTCCAGAACACTTGCAATAGGCTCAAAGAAGCACAAAGTCACAGGTGAGCAAAAGTCACTAGGCAGGGCCCACTCTTAGAGTAGCCGGAGCGAAAATGTGCCCAAGATCACACTGTTATTAGGGATTCAAAGTCTTGCAAAGAGTTAGAAAGAGTTTAGAGTGGCTTAGAAGTTTAGCCAGGGTATTCCAGGCACTCCCAGGTTCGAAAGCCGGGGGCTAAATCTACCCCGTACAGTCGGTGGCAAGGGAAGCCAGGCGGAACACGGTACCTTAAGCGGAAAGGATCCTCCAGCGGTGGCAGTTGTTCCAGGCAGTGGCAGCAAGGCTCGACGTCGGTCAGGGGAGAAGAAGTTCTCGCAGAAGAGCAGAAGAAGAAGGTCGTTGCACTGCCCGGGAAGAAACCAGCCGCGGAGTCCTCCGGTCAAAGGGTTGTACCGACTTTCGTGGTTGGGGTAAAAGTGGTGGGGTTCCGGTTGCCGGGGTGCTTGGCACTGGCAAGGCGGCCACGAGATACCTCGAGAAGCGAAAAGAAGGCGAAAACTGGTTGTCCCCACCAGTCAAGGGAAGGAGCCACTCCGTTAAGAGTTCTCCTCGGTCGTCGGGAAAAGTGGTGAGACGGTTCAGCAGGGCTCCACCGGGTGGTGTCGTCGAAGCAGGTCGGCTCAGCTCTTCCCTCGTCGGATTCTTGGTCCTGTGGCGACTTCTAAAGTTCCAGTCCCCAAAGCCCTGCTTTTATGCAGCAAACCCCCATTCACCCAGCCTAGCTGTCACTCAAACACGCTAAGTGGTGAGCCGGCCGGCTCACCACTTGGGCCAATCAGGACGGAGTGCGACTTGAGTTACCAAGGTAACTCAGTCCAGGGTGCCTAAACCCCCCTCCACCCCTCCTAAGTACCCCAGACAGAGTGGCACCACTTTGGAGGGCTTCTGTGGAGAAGCCCGCCAAAAGTGGAACAAAGGGCTCCACTTTGGGTCAGAGTTACAGAGGCGAACGCCAACGCCATTTTAGAATCAAGTTTTGGCAAAAAGTCCCAACCGGAGTTATAATAATAAATATATAAACCGGCGGTATGTTTAAGGCTACCGTAAATAAATAATTAAATGTGTTAGCCTAAAACAATGGGAAATCCCATAGGAAAATATTCGCGGTTGAATATAAAACGTAGTTTCCACTGCCACCAGCCAAAACTCGATCAGGGGGGACGGAGACGTGCCCCCTCGACTAACAGACCCTGGGGCAATCGAATTGCCCCAGCCAGTACGTCCACAATATGATGGTTTGTACTGGTTCTGTTCAGGATTTAAGACTAGTAAAGTCTTTGGTGACTTTACATGCCCTGGGAGACAGTAGTCAGTCCCAGGGTATGGAGTCTATGTTGGGGAGTCCCTAGGACACCCCTGGGTCACGGCACAGAGGGTGCTGGGTAACCCACATCACAAAAATACATGAGGCCCTATGGAGTAAAAGACCCCATAGCCCATTCAACACAAGGTTTAACCAAGAAAACACACTTCAACATGTCCAAGAGTGAGGGTAAAAGAGTCTCACTCTTGGCAGGAGAAAAAAAGAAACCCCAGAAATCCAGCAAAGCTGCTGGGGGACTCACTAGGTAGGGAAATTCAGCCTAACCAGAGAATTCTCCCTAACACTCGCCCCCCCCAGACTAAGGGACAGGAGGATTTAATCCACTCCTGGATGAACCTCATACCTCTAGTCGATGATATACATCCTAGAGAGTCCATCAGCATTTTGATGGTGACACCTTGACCTATGCTTAAGGGAAAACTCAAAGGTTTTCTTTTGCAAGCTAAAGGACCTACAAACCCTTTGAGGAACATCAGTCTTTTTGTTATAGGGGATCTGGTTGACCAGTCCCTCAGAAGTTGGTACAACTTCTGAACCTATGGTAGACTTTTTGAAGGGGTCCTTATAAAGGATTCCCTTAGATCTAGAGGGGCCTCCAAGGTTCCTCACCACCTCTCTTGTGGGAGCAGGTTGGGTCTTAGGCCTCTTGGTTGGAGGGGTTGGGGTTAGGCAATGTACCTGCTTCCCCTTCCTCTTAGATCTACCCTTACCTATTTTAGGAGTTTCCCCCCTAATATTAGGATTTGAGTTGGGGTCTTCAGTAGAAGGTCCAACAGTCTGAAGGTTTTTGGCCTTAGACTTTTCTTTTCTGGTTTTCCACCAGCACTGAGAATTACCAGTTCTCTCAGGTCCAGATAGGGGCCTAGTTGGTCTATCCACCTCTTCCTCAGAAGCAGGGGGAGTCAGAGACTCTGAGACTAGGGGAACAATGATGGAGCTTGGTTGGGGCGCCCATGTTCCTAGCATACTATCCTGAAATGCGCCTGGGTTAGAGGTCAACTTACTAACACCAGGGCTTGTAGTGGGGTTCTCAGTAGAGGGTCCCACAGGCTTAGAAGGGTCCTTCAAGGTAGCCTTTCTAGCCAATTTGGTTAAGTTCTGCTTCTCCATACTGGGAGGCCTGGGGGTATGTGACACTACTCCTAGAGTTCTTAGGTCATTCCCTAACAGGACCTTCCCAGGTACCTCAGCCTGAACACTGACAGGGATCCTTACTGTCATGTTGTTACATTGAATGAGGGCTGGTAGAATAGGAACCATTTGGACAGGGCCTCCAGACATCTTAGTGGGACCTTTGGGTGCTTTGGCCACATCCTCAGGTTGAAAGAAGCTTTCATCCACTACTGTTCTGCTGGCCCCAGTGTCTCTCCTGGCAGGAGTATCCTGGCCATTGACAAGAACACTGTCCACATAATACACCTTAGAGTTAACAGGTAGGGAGTTATACACAACCCTATTCTGGGGACTAACCAGACCCATAGGCTCTAAGTTTACAGTTGCTTGAAGACCCAAGGGTTCTTCAGCAAAGAGTTCAAAGTGGGCACTAGCCATCTGTACTTCATCCTCAGGAGTGAAGGCTAAGGAGACTGTGCTGATCCCTGCAGGTTTACCCTTGCACTTGGGATCTCCTTTGATATGGTCAGTACCCTGACAGACATAGCATTGTCCAAATGCTCTCTGGAAGGGTGGCTTGTTCTGACCTCCTTCTGGCTTGTGGCCAGAAGGTACAGTAGCCTGACTAGGTTTCCCATGTGGCTTACCCTGGTTATTTTGTGGTTTGGGGCCCTCTTTGGGATAGGAATTATTAGAATTCTCTTTGGAGTCCTTTTTAGGCTGTTTCTCCCCATCCTTCTTCTGAGTTACCCCAGAATCCTTGTGAGTAGCCCTGTTGGCAACCCACAAGTCAGCAGCCTTAGCTAGCTTCCTAGGATCTAATTCCTGTGAATCAGCCAAGTGCTGTCTGAGCTCAGGAGAGCAGGCATCATAAATTGACTCCAACATAAAGAGATTCCTCATTCCCTCATAAGTGTTCACCTTGTAACCCTTAATCCATCCCTCTAAGTTTTTCAAACATTCACTCACCCAGGTAGCCCAAGGGGTACCATCATGCTTTTTGAGGCTCCTAAACCTCTTAAGATACTGGGAAGGGGTCTTCCCAAACCTAGCTATCAAAGCTAGTTTCACACATTCATAGTCCTTCCTATCCTCCTCCCCCATCTCCATTACCACATCAGTTGCAACAGGGGGAAGCCTAGAGAACAACCAGGTGAGTAAGTCATTTCCTGTGATGTTCTGGAGCCCATGATTATATTCAAACAGAGACAACCAATCCAACACATCCAACTTAGGCTCATACATACCAATCAATTCTTTAGGCATCCGGGGTCTTTTAGGACTGGAACTTCTAGAGGAGCCAGAGAGAGAAACATTCTCAACAGATAATTTCTTTATTTCTAAGTCATACTTGAGCTCCATTTCCCTTAGCCTTAGTTCTTTGTCAGTTTGAGCATTAAGTTTCTTATACTCCAATTCTAGCTTCATTTTCTCCAGTTCAAAGTACTGAGGACTAAATGTGGGACCTGGTAAAGGTCCAGTAGGTACAGCAGGTAGAGCAGGCAGAGGCCTAGGGGGGACAGTTACAACAGCCTCACCCTCCTCTTCTGACTCTTCCTCAGAATCATCAACATTTTGCTCCATGTTAACTTCAATACTGTCATCTACAGTTGCTGGAGTGGTAGGTTCCTCTGAACCATCACCCAGACTTTGGTTAGCCAACAATCTTTCAATCAGCTCCATTTTCTTGCCCTTAGTCAGGAGATCCTTATGTTTACAGAGCACTCTTAAACAATCAGCAGTTTTGGCTGCAAGGGACTCTTGACTATAGCTTTCTATAACTGACATGTTAGAGGATTACTTTTACAGTGCTAAGCTTTGTGGTTAGTTGCACTAAGGTATCTAAAGCACAATAAAATGTATACTCAATACAAATCCCACCGCTGTACACCAGTGTTAGGCAGAAACCTGTGCAGTTCCCTTGGGGAACACTGCAAAAGATTTAAGACTACAGGTATAGCAGTAAACCCACTTGGTAGCAGTCCGCACCACCCAGATTTACCTGGTAGCTGTGGCTGAGCAGTCAGACTTCCCTCAAGAAGAGTTAGGCAGTATGCAAAGTATACACAATATGTACTCAGACACAATAGCACAAGCAAACACTGACCAGAGCTTGGTTTCAAAAGTATATAGTTATTTATTTTTTTAAGAACACATAAGTTGAAAACACTCTAGCAAAGTATAGTAAAAACACTTAAAACACAGTTATAAGGAAAGCAGTTTCAACCCTTACTTCTATCTAGACAACTCTAAGTTAACCCCACATAATTAAAACAGAGGTGAGCGCTTAACGTTAGATGACACTCTAGTAGGTTTAAGGAAGGGATAAAAAGAAACAGAAATGGGTTAAACACACCACTCTAAGGTCCAGAACACTTGCAATAGGCTCAAAGAAGCACAAAGTCACAGGTGAGCAAAAGTCACTAGGCAGGGCCCACTCTTAGAGTAGCCGGAGCGAAAATGTGCCCAAGATCACACTGTTATTAGGGATTCAAAGTCTTGCAAAGAGTTAGAAAGAGTTTAGAGTGGCTTAGAAGTTTAGCCAGGGTATTCCAGGCACTCCCAGGTTCGAAAGCCGGGGGCTAAATCTACCCCGTACAGTCGGTGGCAAGGGAAGCCAGGCGGAACACGGTACCTTAAGCGGAAAGGATCCTCCAGCGGTGGCAGTTGTTCCAGGCAGTGGCAGCAAGGCTCGACGTCGGTCAGGGGAGAAGAAGTTCTCGCAGAAGAGCAGAAGAAGAAGGTCGTTGCACTGCCCGGGAAGAAACCAGCCGCGGAGTCCTCCGGTCAAAGGGTTGTACCGACTTTCGTGGTTGGGGTAAAAGTGGTGGGGTTCCGGTTGCCGGGGTGCTTGGCACTGGCAAGGCGGCCACGAGATACCTCGAGAAGCGAAAAGAAGGCGAAAACTGGTTGTCCCCACCAGTCAAGGGAAGGAGCCACTCCGTTAAGAGTTCTCCTCGGTCGTCGGGAAAAGTGGTGAGACGGTTCAGCAGGGCTCCACCGGGTGGTGTCGTCGAAGCAGGTCGGCTCAGCTCTTCCCTCGTCGGATTCTTGGTCCTGTGGCGACTTCTAAAGTTCCAGTCCCCAAAGCCCTGCTTTTATGCAGCAAACCCCCATTCACCCAGCCTAGCTGTCACTCAAACACGCTAAGTGGTGAGCCGGCCGGCTCACCACTTGGGCCAATCAGGACGGAGTGCGACTTGAGTTACCAAGGTAACTCAGTCCAGGGTGCCTAAACCCCCCTCCACCCCTCCTAAGTACCCCAGACAGAGTGGCACCACTTTGGAGGGCTTCTGTGGAGAAGCCCGCCAAAAGTGGAACAAAGGGCTCCACTTTGGGTCAGAGTTACAGAGGCGAACGCCAACGCCATTTTAGAATCAAGTTTTGGCAAAAAGTCCCAACCGGAGTTATAATAATAAATATATAAACCGGCGGTATGTTTAAGGCTACCGTAAATAAATAATTAAATGTGTTAGCCTAAAACAATGGGAAATCCCATAGGAAAATATTCGCGGTTGAATATAAAACGTAGTTTCCACTGCCACCAGCCAAAACTCGATCAGGGGGGACGGAGACGTGCCCCCTCGACTAACAGACCCTGGGGCAATCGAATTGCCCCAGCCAGTACGTCCACAATATGATGGTTTGTACTGGTTCTGTTCAGGATTTAAGACTAGTAAAGTCTTTGGTGACTTTACATGCCCTGGGAGACAGTAGTCAGTCCCAGGGTATGGAGTCTATGTTGGGGAGTCCCTAGGACACCCCTGGGTCACGGCACAGAGGGTGCTGGGTAACCCACATCACAAAAATACATGAGGCCCTATGGAGTAAAAGACCCCATAGCCCATTCAACACAAGGTTTAACCAAGAAAACACACTTCAACATGTCCAAGAGTGAGGGTAAAAGAGTCTCACTCTTGGCAGGAGAAAAAAAGAAACCCCAGAAATCCAGCAAAGCTGCTGGGGGACTCACTAGGTAGGGAAATTCAGCCTAACCAGAGAATTCTCCCTAACACTCGCCCCCCCCAGACTAAGGGACAGGAGGATTTAATCCACTCCTGGATGAACCTCATACCTCTAGTCGATGATATACATCCTAGAGAGTCCATCAGCATTTTGATGGTGACACCTTGACCTATGCTTAAGGGAAAACTCAAAGGTTTTCTTTTGCAAGCTAAAGGACCTACAAACCCTTTGAGGAACATCAGTCTTTTTGTTATAGGGGATCTGGTTGACCAGTCCCTCAGAAGTTGGTACAACTTCTGAACCTATGGTAGGCTTTTTGAAGGGGTCCTTATAAAGGATTCCCTTAGATCTAGAGGGGCCTCCAAGGTTCCTCACCACCTCTCTTGTGGGAGCAGGTTGGGTCTTAGGCCTCTTGGTTGGAGGGGTTGGGGTTAGGCAATGTACCTGCTTCCCCTTCCTCTTAGATCTACCCTTACCTATTTTAGGAGTTTCCCCCCTAATATTAGGATTTGAGTTGGGGTCTTCAGTAGAAGGTCCAACAGTCTGAAGGTTTTTGGCCTTAGACTTTTCTTTTCTGGTTTTCCACCAGCACTGAGAATTACCAGTTCTCTCAGGTCCAGATAGGGGCCTAGTTGGTCTATCCACCTCTTCCTCAGAAGCAGGGGGAGTCAGAGACTCTGAGACTAGGGGAACAATGATGGAGCTTGGTTGGGGCGCCCATGTTCCTAGCATACTATCCTGAAATGCGCCTGGGTTAGAGGTCAACTTACTAACACCAGGGCTTGTAGTGGGGTTCTCAGTAGAGGGTCCCACAGGCTTAGAAGGGTCCTTCAAGGTAGCCTTTCTAGCCAATTTGGTTAAGTTCTGCTTCTCCATACTGGGAGGCCTGGGGGTATGTGACACTACTCCTAGAGTTCTTAGGTCATTCCCTAACAGGACCTTCCCAGGTACCTCAGCCTGAACACTGACAGGGATCCTTACTGTCATGTTGTTACATTGAATGAGGGCTGGTAGAATAGGAACCATTTGGACAGGGCCTCCAGACATCTTAGTGGGACCTTTGGGTGCTTTGGCCACATCCTCAGGTTGAAAGAAGCTTTCATCCACTACTGTTCTGCTGGCCCCAGTGTCTCTCCTGGCAGGAGTATCCTGGCCATTGACAAGAACACTGTCCACATAATACACCTTAGAGTTAACAGGTAGGGAGTTATACACAACCCTATTCTGGGGACTAACCAGACCCATAGGCTCTAAGTTTACAGTTGCTTGAAGACCCAAGGGTTCTTCAGCAAAGAGTTCAAAGTGGGCACTAGCCATCTGTACTTCATCCTCAGGAGTGAAGGCTAAGGAGACTGTGCTGATCCCTGCAGGTTTACCCTTGCACTTGGGATCTCCTTTGATATGGTCAGTACCCTGACAGACATAGCATTGTCCAAATGCTCTCTGGAAGGGTGGCTTGTTCTGACCTCCTTCTGGCTTGTGGCCAGAAGGTACAGTAGCCTGACTAGGTTTCCCATGTGGCTTACCCTGGTTATTTTGTGGTTTGGGGCCCTCTTTGGGATAGGAATTATTAGAATTCTCTTTGGAGTCCTTTTTAGGCTGTTTCTCCCCATCCTTCTTCTGAGTTACCCCAGAATCCTTGTGAGTAGCCCTGTTGGCAACCCACAAGTCAGCAGCCTTAGCTAGCTTCCTAGGATCTAATTCCTGTGAATCAGCCAAGTGCTGTCTGAGCTCAGGAGAGCAGGCATCATAAATTGACTCCAACATAAAGAGATTCCTCATTCCCTCATAAGTGTTCACCTTGTAACCCTTAATCCATCCCTCTAAGTTTTTCAAACATTCACTCACCCAGGTAGCCCAAGGGGTACCATCATGCTTTTTGAGGCTCCTAAACCTCTTAAGATACTGGGAAGGGGTCTTCCCAAACCTAGCTATCAAAGCTAGTTTCACACATTCATAGTCCTTCCTATCCTCCTCCCCCATCTCCATTACCACATCAGTTGCAACAGGGGGAAGCCTAGAGAACAACCAGGTGAGTAAGTCATTTCCTGTGATGTTCTGGAGCCCATGATTATATTCAAACAGAGACAACCAATCCAACACATCCAACTTAGGCTCATACATACCAATCAATTCTTTAGGCATCCGGGGTCTTTTAGGACTGGAACTTCTAGAGGAGCCAGAGAGAGAAACATTCTCAACAGATAATTTCTTTATTTCTAAGTCATACTTGAGCTCCATTTCCCTTAGCCTTAGTTCTTTGTCAGTTTGAGCATTAAGTTTCTTATACTCCAATTCTAGCTTCATTTTCTCCAGTTCAAAGTACTGAGGACTAAATGTGGGACCTGGTAAAGGTCCAGTAGGTACAGCAGGTAGAGCAGGCAGAGGCCTAGGGGGGACAGTTACAACAGCCTCACCCTCCTCTTCTGACTCTTCCTCAGAATCATCAACATTTTGCTCCATGTTAACTTCAATACTGTCATCTACAGTTGCTGGAGTGGTAGGTTCCTCTGAACCATCACCCAGACTTTGGTTAGCCAACAATCTTTCAATCAGCTCCATTTTCTTGCCCTTAGTCAGGAGATCCTTATGTTTACAGAGCACTCTTAAACAATCAGCAGTTTTGGCTGCAAGGGACTCTTGACTATAGCTTTCTATAACTGACATGTTAGAGGATTACTTTTACAGTGCTAAGCTTTGTGGTTAGTTGCACTAAGGTATCTAAAGCACAATAAAATGTATACTCAATACAAATCCCACCGCTGTACACCAGTGTTAGGCAGAAACCTGTGCAGTTCCCTTGGGGAACACTGCAAAAGATTTAAGACTACAGGTATAGCAGTAAACCCACTTGGTAGCAGTCCGCACCACCCAGATTTACCTGGTAGCTGTGGCTGAGCAGTCAGACTTCCCTCAAGAAGAGTTAGGCAGTATGCAAAGTATACACAATATGTACTCAGACACAATAGCACAAGCAAACACTGACCAGAGCTTGGTTTCAAAAGTATATAGTTATTTATTTTTTTAAGAACACATAAGTTGAAAACACTCTAGCAAAGTATAGTAAAAACACTTAAAACACAGTTATAAGGAAAGCAGTTTCAACCCTTACTTCTATCTAGACAACTCTAAGTTAACCCCACATAATTAAAACAGAGGTGAGCGCTTAACGTTAGATGACACTCTAGTAGGTTTAAGGAAGGGATAAAAAGAAACAGAAATGGGTTAAACACACCACTCTAAGGTCCAGAACACTTGCAATAGGCTCAAAGAAGCACAAAGTCACAGGTGAGCAAAAGTCACTAGGCAGGGCCCACTCTTAGAGTAGCCGGAGCGAAAATGTGCCCAAGATCACACTGTTATTAGGGATTCAAAGTCTTGCAAAGAGTTAGAAAGAGTTTAGAGTGGCTTAGAAGTTTAGCCAGGGTATTCCAGGCACTCCCAGGTTCGAAAGCCGGGGGCTAAATCTACCCCGTACACTCGGTGGCAAGGGAAGCCAGGCGGAACACGGTACCTTAAGCGGAAAGGATCCTCCAGCGGTGGCAGTTGTTCCAGGCAGTGGCAGCAAGGCTCGACGTCGGTCAGGGGAGAAGAAGTTCTCGCAGAAGAGCAGAAGAAGAAGGTCGTTGCACTGCCCGGGAAGAAACCAGCCGCGGAGTCCTCCGGTCAAAGGGTTGTACCGACTTTCGTGGTTGGGGTAAAAGTGGTGGGGTTCCGGTTGCCGGGGTGCTTGGCACTGGCAAGGCGGCCACGAGATACCTCGAGAAGCGAAAAGAAGGCGAAAACTGGTTGTCCCCACCAGTCAAGGGAAGGAGCCACTCGGTTAAGAGTTCTCCTCGGTCGTCGGGAAAAGTGGTGAGACGGTTCAGCAGGGCTCCACCGGGTGGTGTCGTCGAAGCAGGTCGGCTCAGCTCTTCCCTCGTCGGATTCTTGGTCCTGTGGCGACTTCTAAAGTTCCAGTCCCCAAAGCCCTGCTTTTATGCAGCAAACCCCCATTCACCCAGCCTAGCTGTCACTCAAACACGCTAAGTGGTGAGCCGGCCGGTTCACCACTTGGGCCAATCAGGACGGAGTGCGACTTGAGTTACCAAGGTAACTCAGTCCAGGGTGCCTAAACCCCCCTCCACCCCTCCTAAGTACCCCAGACAGAGTGGCACCACTTTGGAGGGCTTCTGTGGAGAAGCCCGCCAAAAGTGGAACAAAGGGCTCCACTTTGGGTCAGAGTTACAGAGGCGAACGCCAACGCCATTTTAGAATCAAGTTTTGGCAAAAAGTCCCAACCGGAGTTATAATAATAAATATATAAACCGGCGGTATGTTTAAGGCTACCGTAAATAAATAATTAAATGTGTTAGCCTAAAACAATGGGAAATCCCATAGGAAAATATTCGCGGTTGAATATAAAACGTAGTTTCCACTGCCACCAGCCAAAACTCGATCAGGGGGGACGGAGACGTGCCCCCTCGACTAACAGACCCTGGGGCAATCGAATTGCCCCAGCCAGTACGTCCACAATATGATGGTTTGTACTGGTTCTGTTCAGGATTTAAGACTAGTAAAGTCTTTGGTGACTTTACATGCCCTGGGAGACAGTAGTCAGTCCCAGGGTATGGAGTCTATGTTGGGGAGTCCCTAGGACACCCCTGGGTCACGGCACAGAGGGTGCTGGGTAACCCACATCACAAAAATACATGAGGCCCTATGGAGTAAAAGACCCCATAGCCCATTCAACACAAGGTTTAACCAAGAAAACACACTTCAACATGTCCAAGAGTGAGGGTAAAAGAGTCTCACTCTTGGCAGGAGAAAAAAAGAAACCCCAGAAATCCAGCAAAGCTGCTGGGGGACTCACTAGGTAGGGAAATTCAGCCTAACCAGAGAATTCTCCCTAACAGTAAGGTTCGGGAAGACCTTGTACTTGGTTGAGCACAGTCGTTTTTGAAGATGTGGTAACAGAAATAATAGGAAGAAGGACTTCCACTAGTCTCTGAGATAGACAATGGTGGAGACAGAACTCAGAACCTAAAAATAATATGCCAGCTGTCCAGTTCACATGTGGGTTGTGAATCCCTAACCACATGAAACCCAGAATAATTGGGTAGTGAGCTGCTTTGATAATGTCCAATACTATCTCTTCTTTATGAAAAGCGATATCCATCTGAAGAGGACCAGTTTGTTCTCGGATGAGACCGGATACCAACAGACTTCTGTCCACACTCTCCACCGGGATGGATACTGCCTTGATTGACCAGGTTATTTTGTTCTCCCTGGCCCAGATGTCATCAATGAAATTGCCTGTGGCACCACTGTCTATTAATGCTGGGACATGTTTGACTTTCAAAGATCCCCAGGAGAGAGTTATCAATAGAACTAACACATGGGACTCATGGACTCCTGTACACTGTGAGAAATAAAACACCACAGGGGAACCATTGGATCCTTCCCGTACCATAGTTCCCTTTGCAGCCAGGTGCTAGTGTTTCCCTGTTTCCTTGGAGGTGCCATCGGGCATTCTCGGACTAGATGTGTGTTATCCCCACAATACATACAAAGGCCCATTGATCGGCTTAAATTTCTTTCCTCCGATGTAAGCGGTCCCCGAGCTGTCCCTAACTGCATTGGTTCTTCTGTGAGTGGATGTACAGGTGAGGATGCAAACTCCGGGAGGTTTCTGGGGGGTCGCCCTCTCCTCTTCTCTCAATGCCTTTCTTGTAGGCAATAATCCAACTGCATGGTTATGGCTATGAACCTCCCCAGGTTGGGAGGTCGAGGAATAGGAGAAACTTCATTTTTTTATTCCTTCCACAAACCCCTACGGAATATTGTGATCAGGGCGTTGTTGGCCCATGCGATTTCTGCACAAAGGTGTTTGAATCTGGTAATATACATTAGAAGATCTTGGCTGCCTTGTATGTAATCGAGAAGGTGTTCCTGGGATGACACAGTAATTTCTTGTCTACAAAACATACTTCGAAGACTATTGCAGAAGGCCAGGTATGAATCCAATATTGGATTATTGGTTGTGACCAATGGTGTTGCCCAAGCGAGAAGTGGCCCCCGTAAAGTGTGAAGTGAGATGTCCCACCTGTCCCTGTCAGTGGGGAAGAAGGCAGCCTTGAAGGCGAACTGCACAGTGCAGGCTTCTAAGAATTCCTTAATCTTGTGGGGATTTCCATCAAACTGGCCGCCTGGTAAAGGGCCCGGTGGAAGTTCTGAACACTGTGGGGAACGGCCCATTTGCTCTTGTAAGGAGGCATACTCCTGTTTAAGGTGCTGTATTTTCACGGTCAATGACTGTACTGCAGCTACTAATTGCTGAACCTGTTCCATTATGGTAGACGGGGGTTGCTATCTGTAATGGTCTGACACATCTTAACATGCACAAACAGGATATAAACAAAACACCAACCTAGATCAGATGCAGCGATCCAGAATAAATGAGAATCTACCTGGTCACCCTCCGCCTCCAAGTGAAACCTGACTGGAGGAGCAGGGCTTCCAGGGAAACCCTCTATGGGAAGAAAACCCTGTTCTGGAATCAGGAACACTGATAGGTCTGCGTGGGGGTCCCTTTCATGGAGATGCATATTGTGAAGATGAACTGCTACCATGAAATGAGAGGGGCACAGATTAGTTTAGGTATGAGAGAAGGACTCTGAGTTAACCGGATTGACTGATTACCCGTTAATGCTGTGTGGTGACTCTGACTGTGGGAGACTTGTGGAATCCTTGCAACTGCTGACGTGAACAGAAGCTGGTATACCCAGGAGAACTCTGACAAGTAGAAGAGAGGTTATAAATGAGGGATACCAGAGAAGTATTCAAGGTCTAATGGGAAAGATCCCTACCAGTGCCATGGTTCTGGGAGGCGCAGCGTGTAAATCCTTTGCCAAAAGAATTTGTTCTTGCAATCATGGGTCTCGTGTGGGCCACAGTGGTTGCCGGAGGAAGTGAGGCTCATGGACTGTATCAGTGGACTCAATGAAGGGAAACCACAGGTAAGTGCTGGCTTCCAAAGATGCAGGGGGGCTAGGAAAAAGGAGAACAATATTATACCAGATCGTGGGTAACTTCCAGGGTACTCTGAGAGAGATGCTGCGAGATGTACAGGATGCGGAAAGCCATGGGGTGGAATCAGAAGCTATGTTTTGATGAAGGACGAAAATCAAGATTAGAATCCTGACTAACGAACAGGGGAAAGAACCTAGAGGTGAGCGTACTTACGATACGTGGCTACCATAAGAGTAGCAACATGAGGATGAGTAGTTCAAAACGCCGTAAGACCCCTCTCTGGAGCTGTGGGCAGAGCCAGAACTGATACACTGGCAAGGAAGCCTGGAACTGCACCTCCTGTTTGTGACATCATCTTGGTAGGAAAAGGGCAAACTACGGCCAGATGCCACCAACGGTGCCATAGCGACCAACCATGTCTGAAAATGTGACACACTGCTGTAGGTTGGCTATTCGATCACCACATACTTCATTACTCGAGTTCTAGAATGCTAGTCAGGGTTTCTCTGCAGCTATTGAGCCTGGGGTGATCTCCCTAGCTGGTTATAATTGGTAGCCTTGACCTTCTCTTCATTAATTTGCACCACCCTCATAAAAAATCATCCAGTTTGCCAGGGTGTCGTGCTGTACTCAGAGCTCAGAAGGTCACCCCGGGCTGTATAGTTGGAGAGAAACCCTGACTTATGCAGCAGTATATTTAACCAGTGAAAGGGAAAAGGTGAAACTGAGCTAGCACCTACTACAACGTTTGGAGACATCTAATTGAGTGTCAATAAGTCAGAACAAGAGCATTTTGAGTGATGTGTTGAAACACAAGAGCAGTGGATCCATGTCCAGAGGACATTATTGTGTCCTGATGAAGTTCCAAGAGAAAAATAATGGACCATAATTTAGTGATCCCGAGGGTGAAAGGCCAAAACATAGTTGTGTCAACATGGAGATATCGTTTTAAGAAAAAAAGACCTGTTTTTTTAAATTAACTAGAAAGTCAAGTGGAACACAGGAGTGTCTCATGTAAACCTTGGAGGTACAGGTCTGACTGCTTACTGTCTCAATATTAGGGCTATGTGCAATAATTTAAAATGACAGTGGTGTGATACAGGGTGAATATCATTTGTCTCTGACCTATTAGAAAGTTAATTGGCAGTGATTAAAAAAACTGTGTTTATGAATTGAGTCACTGTGATACTAACACCTGTCACAAAATTGCAGTGTTTTTATCTTTTGTTTTTAATTGAGAAGATTAAATATATGTTTGATAATTATTATTATTGTTGCGGGTTTAATACAATATTTGTGGATTTATACATTTTTTGATGTCACTAAATCAATGGAAAGAGCAGAATGATAAGATTGTGTAAGGAGAACATGCAGAATTGATTCTACTCCGGTTAGGACCATAGTATATTCAGTGGTGAGTCCTGGTGCGGGAGTGTTTTTCCAGGGTCCATATTTATGAGTGCATGTTCTGAACCTTGGGGTACACCATACAAAAGTGAATGTGGAGAGGAGGGCTGAGCAGCCCAAGACACAAAATAAGAATGTCCAGAAAGATAATATGTAAACAAATCTAGAGGGGAGCCAGAGACGCCCAAAAAATAAAAAGAGGGAAGTAAAGTAGGGTGATCGACAGTATCAAAGGCTTCAGATAGATGGAGTAAAATCATAATAGAAGAAATCTTATTGTGACGTGCAGAAAGAATAAACTCAGACACATGCATTAGAGCAGTGTCTATAGAATGAGCTTGTCTGAAACTGGGCTGAAGATGGGGAAAAAGTAAGTGAAGATGAGGATAAGACTACATTGGTGAGTAAAGAATACGCTCCAATAGCTTAGATAGTAAAGGAAGAAGAGAAATAGGCTAAAAGTTAGCAGGAATTAAAGGGTCAAGTGAAGGTTTCTTTAAAATGTCAATACCAGTAGCATGTTTCAATCAGGAAAAACAGAAGATGAGAGATAAAGATTAATAAGAATCGTAAGATAAAGAAGCTCAGGGTAAATTAGATGGATATGAGTAGATGAGATAGGATCAGATCGGGAGGCAGTAGCATGAGCACGAGAAAGAAAATGAGCAATATCAAAATCAGTAAGAAGGGAGAAAGCAGAAAAACTAGAGGAGGAAGACGGAGGGGAGAGAGAAAAGGAATAAAGTGAAGATGGAGAGGAAGGAGCAAAAGAGGTTCGAAGGACAGAAACTTTAATATTAAAATAATTAGATCTACATTAAAAGAACACATTCTTAAAAGCACAAGTTAAAAAATAGCAAAGCCGTCTTGCTCGCATTTTGTAACTGGAGCTTTTCGGAATGTCATATTTGTCCTGCGCTTCACATTTAATGTATGTGGGGGACACCCCTGTTACCCCTGCCGCTCATAATGCTGAACTAGGGGAGCAGGGGACACCCCACCCCCACAATCCTGGCTTCCCTTGTTTGGAATTTTGGGCTTCTTTTTTTTTACCAAACCGAATGTGCACTAAACGCGCATTCAGCTTTTTTTTAACGACCTTTTCAACCAAAACCAAATTATCAGCAAGATCAGTAGCAGAGTGAAAAAGCTTGAGAAGGATGAGGTTGGCATGCAGAAAGAGATGGATTAAGGAAAAAAAAGTATTGCTTTTTATTGGCAAGAAGAAAGGTGTCATAAGAAGAAAGAGCAGATGAGAGTAGTTAATAAGCTCATGTGAATCTCATGGTGCGAGGAGGTTAAAAACATTCATGTTTGCAAGTTATAGCAGATTGTCAGTGCCTGTCTGAATGAATTGCAGATTAACACTTGTGTGACACTTGGGTGCAGGGAGGAGCAGAGAATCTCTGAGTGCAGCTTGTGTATATTGGGTGGATAGTGAGGTGACACTTGTGGTGCATCAATGTTAAAGATATTCATGCAGGTAGGAGACATTTGTTGGTGCATGTCCATCTATTGAAGTGCGATAACTTTGCAGGTAATCTTGTCTAATGCTCAGGTGCACTTTCAGGAAGAGGTGATATAAGATAACATCTATTGAACTGAGGGAACCTCACAGGTGACCATAGATGACACTCGGTTGCAGACAATCAGAGAGTCACAACATAAGATAACAATTCTTGAATTGAGGGAACTGAGCAGGTGACCATGCTTGATACTCTTGATCAGGGTGGAACACAGAATCCCTGAGTAGACGTTCTGCTTATGTGGACACACTCACATGGAACTCAAAGTGTTAGGAAGTTAAAGACATTCAGGGAGGCACGGGATAGTAGGCAGGGTGGTCAACAAAATGTCGAAAAAAAAAGTCGAATGTATTGTTTTTTTATTTATATGTATTTTTTGGGTTCGGTAAATAAAAAAAAGGGGTAAAATAAAAAAAATAGAAAAAAAGGGAAGTCGGGGGAACCCCCCCATTTCAAAAAAAAAAAACGTATTGAAAAAGAAATGTGACTTTTTTTTCGACATTTTTTTTTCAACATTTTGACTTTCAACATTTTTCTTTTCGACCAAATGACTATAAACCAGTAGGCAGTCGGTGCCCATCTTGAACTAAATGAATGGCACAGATGCCCTTGGGCAACATCCAGCTGCAGGGAGGTGCAACAAATCTCTGCTCGGATTGTCCTATGGTGTTGACAGTGATGTCATTTGTTTTGGCAAAAAGTTACTAATATTCTTGTAGGAAGGAGATAGATATCGGTGCTTGTGCCTTGAAGTCAGGGAATGGTACATGTGAGGACAAATTTCTTCTATTGAAAGAATCTAGATGTTGGGGGAACATGCTGCTTTTGGCCTCTTTTTACCAGCTTCAGCTCTTTTTGTGTTCACTCCTGATTCCCGAATATCACAAGTCCAATCTTAGGATCATCAACCACACATTTTAAAAGCTGTCTGACTTGGCTAAAGTTTTCCACCAAGCAACACTAACTATCCCTCATGGAGTCACTGGCTCTGGTGGGAGCTGATGTGCCACCTATCGAGGATTAGGGGATAGACAGAGAGGACTGCCCCTAGACTGCTCTGGACAAGAATCTCCAAAGAGGTGCTACAACAAAACAATGGCATTATTTGACTAGTCCCACAAAGTTATATAAAATGTGAGTACCTGAACAAGGAGCACAGGAGGGAGTTTGGACTACTTTAATGCCCCCTACACATCTGTTCACTTCTCTCCTTCAAACAAGCCCTCAACACGATTTACCACACTATCCTGGAAGCCTCATAAATAAGTAAATGAACTGTCTCCCCAGGCGGTGCCGGCTGTGTTTTTGGCATCACCAACCTATTCTCTTAACATCTGATAGTGATTACAGTGTTGAAAGCGGCCTGGAACACACACACTTTCACACACCGATCATGACCTTGTCTTCCATCAAATGCCTCTAGCTGAGTCATAGCACTCACATATGTTATGTCACAGGACTGATGAATGACTGCACTAGGCAAACTGACAAAAAATGGAGAAATCACAACTACAGCAGTAGAAGCACAATGGAGTGACAGAACAAACGCCACCTCCACCCCAATCAAACACCTAGCCCACCCAAAAGAATCTGCAAGCACAACCCAGGCACCTCCTGTGGTGATTAGTTGGAGCATAGACTGTTCTTGCTGCTAACCATTTTTTATCACAGACGCAAGAACTATCAGAAGAAGCAAATACCTGAGTGGGCGGCCCTACCATCAAACCGCTTCCGAGGTACGTATAATACCCCACTCCACTGGCCGCAGGCACAGCCAACCACACACATCAGTATACAGCAAGGATTACGAAAAAAATGTGGTTGTGCTGTTCACATACATCTTTCCACTACTTACACCCAACTACACCTCAACACCTCTGAAAGCAGAATGCAGCGCAGTCCTATGATAACTTTGGGCATGCTGAACACATAGCGAGTGTCTAGCACTGACGCCACCCATACTCTTCTAAGCACCCATCCACACACCCATACATGGGTTGCATTTCTACCAGAGCCTGGCCAGCCCTGCTATGCCTTTTTCTCTGCCAAATGCACACACAAATCATAACCATGCCCCAGGACCTCCAACACTCTGGACTTCGGTCCTCCGAGGGCATCCCCACTAACAGCACATTAAACCTATAATAATGGTAAAATTTGTGCTATACAAATGACAAGTACAAAATAATATAAGAGTGAGCTGCTTTCTTTCGAGGAAGGGGGTAAGCAGGGGTCTTAATATTGGTGGCAGTGTTACAGTTAACATCACCCCCATGATGGTGTTTGAGTACATGTAACGGTAGGGAGTGTTCAGGCCTCTCTGCCCTCACATTCATCATATTAAAATAGCCATTTTTTGTGCTGAACTGACAACTAAGGATGATGACCTTCCTTCTGAACTCTGCCAACTCTGAGGTCACCCAAAACATGTTTTTGGGATGGGCAGGTGGCAGCCACGGCACTGTAGGTTAAGATTTTAAAAAGAGAACAAAGATAAGGAGATGTTAAGTGTAAGGTGCAGTGCAAAGAGATATTTCAGTGGTAGAGCAAATAGTCATATTTTTAGTGTTAAAGCTAGTGCTTAGTTAACATTCATCCAGTAACAACTAAATCCCCTATTCAAATATTTGTTAACCCTTTTTTTTTTATTCAAACCGTTGTTTATAGTTTGGTTAACAAACTTTTACAACATACTTATCATTTCACAGTTTCCATGCAATTTACATACAATTTTCATACAAATTTTCCCTTTAGAAATCTTTCCAAATTAAAAGGTTCAGATTATTTACATTAATCAATACAACTTAAAAGAAAAAGAAACACGGTAGTTCATCTTAGTACATAAAATATATTTAGTATAAAAGAAGCAGTGCCCCTTCCTTGACCCTCAAGTTTTGGGTTACATAGACAGTGCATAAACATTACAACAAGGAGTCTGTAATCCCAATCATATGAGCATATTGTCGAATTTACCATTCCATGGAAGATTTATATTTTTAGTTTGTGGAATTTTTTACTTGATATTAGACAAGAAAAGTTTACCTAGGTTGGTGGTAGTTTTTCTAATTCAGCATACACTAGAATAAGAAGACGCGTACTCCGCAGAATGGCTTTATTTGTTAGTCCCCACATGCATACCAGCCACAACCATTCTCTGCTTTCAACATTGCCATTCGCATGTTGGATTTCAAATATTTAGTTACGTTGTGATTCGAAATAGGTACAGTAAATAGTCAAATGCATAAGTGTTTCATGTGAGTCAATCACTTTACATAAACTGCATGTATCATCAGACCCAATTCCATCTAAATTTGTCCAGTTTTTCATTCTTTGTAGTGTTGGCAGTTGGTTTAGTTTGAATCTTAAGTATAAGCCTCTTGCTGTTGGACAGGGAAATTGCTGAAGATAAAGCTTACATGGAGAACGCGCTGTGGCGAATTTTGCAGCTTCTTTGTATAACTTGTATTTTTTCCATAGCATTTAGGGTTTTACACCAATCGTGAGTGAATAGACGATTCTTGACATATGCTTGGCGATATTCTAGATCGGTAGAATTAAGTGCCATCTCGTCCAAAAGAGCTTCCATTTTTTTCTGGTAGTGTTTGATGGAAGGTGGATTGTGATTTTTAAGCATCTTCCCCAGATCTTCGTATAAAGAATTGTTGAGAGGATAAAGCATTTTTGCGTCATTTGTTAGTTGTCACCAATTGTAACAGGCAGACAATGATATCAAACCCAGATCCTGTCTTAGGACTGCGTTTGAGAGTGAGTTAGCAAGGCGCAACACATCCTTCCAAATGCGACCCTGTTATTGGTCTAAGAATGGATTTATTTGGCCAAGCAGATGTCTAGGGCGTATAATAGAATCGCCTCAACTTTAAGAGTGTAAAATTCGAATAATGGAGACAGTGAGAACTTACAATACTTAGCTAATATCATACGCATTTGCGTTATTAAGATTTTTGCTTTTTGATTCAAGGTATTTTTCCACATTAATAATGCGGCTGAGTCAGCTATCAAATAGCCCAGATATCAGATTGTGGCAGTCCGGGGAATGGGGATTGAGCCAATAGTCCAATTTCTAGGGCATTTCTTTTTCTTTAAGTTGTTAAATAAAAAGATATTCGACTTCCCTGCATTAAATTGCAGATTGTGTGATAAGCAATATTCGGCAAACAGTGTAAGCTTTGTTTGCAGGCCCGATGGCGTACGATCCAAGATGACTATGTCATCCGTGAATGCTAGCCACTGGATTGTTAGTTGGCCTAATCGAGCTGGATAGCTAATTTGTTGCGACCATATTTCATTAATACTGCAAAGATATAAGTTAAACAGGGTAGCAGCCAAATTGCACCCCTGTTTAACCCCTAATGCAGTCGTAATTGGTCCCGTAGTAGCTCCAGCGAGATTGATTCTGATAAAGTACACAGTGTTGGTGTGCAATTTGGCAATTAGGTAGACAAGATGATCAGGGATGCCCATCGCCCGCATTTTTTGCCAAAGCAGACCACGTACTACATTATCAAAGGCCACGGTTAAATCCACTGAAGCCATGTATATTTGCCCTGTATCTGGAATCTTCGATTTAGCAAGTATATGCGCCATCAATGTAGCGTTAAGGGATGTTCCCATATGTGCTCTGAAGCTGATCTGAAAGCGGGATAAGGTGTTATTGGTTTTCAAGAATAATTGGAGTTCCCGTAAAAGTAAGATGGGAAATACTTTAGCAGACGCATCTATCAGTGCAATAGGCCTATAGTTCGCCGGATTACTCCTTTCACCCTTTTTGTGAATGGGAACAATAATAGAACCCAACCAAGAGGACGGAATAACTAGGGATAATAGTACTTTGTCAAACTGTTGTTTCAATAGCTTGGCCCAGAGTGATGGTTGTCGTTTCAGAACACAGGGAGGAATGCCATCAGGACCGGCTGCCTTTGAGTAATTCAAGACATTGATGGCACACTCGATGTCTTGGAGTGCCCAGGGGATTAATGGCAATTTTGGAGTGGGTGGAGTAATTGCGTTTACGATGGAGAAACATGTAGCAACTGCATATTTTTTCTCATAATAATTCACCCATGTTTCGGCTGATATCGTAGAAGCCTGGTTCTTATCAAGTTTACTGGTGTCTGACCTCAAAATTGCCAATGTGGATCTCCGATCGTTTCGACATAGAGAATTAATTATCTGTTGGTTGACCAAGTTGTATGTATGTCGTTAAATATGTTCACATTTATTGCGATATGTAGTGCAAATCGATGTTTTTATCTTGACATATTCCTCTGCAGTACAGTTTTTTTTTTTTCAAGGTGCGCAATTCTGCATTCTTTTTCCGTTTCACTGACAGGAGTTCTGGGCATCTATTTAGTTGGTTTGTTGCATTCAAGTTGTTTTTTTCGTTTAAGGTCCTAGCCATTGTTTGCATTAACATCTGCAGATACTTGGCTGGATCTTTGTCAATTAATTGCAGCTTACCAGAACTATGCAGAAAGCCCTCAAGCCATTTGTCAATATGAGCATTGATTTTATTGCATAAGCAATTGTTTCATATTATTGAAAGATGTGGTCTATCAATTTCCAAAAGTCCCTGGTTCAGATCATGTGCTAATTCAGTACAATTTATTCTAATGGTCAATGAAATTAGCATTTGATCGCCATATTTCGGATCTATTGAAAAGGTATCAGTACAACATTCTTGTGGGTTTGCAGAGATAGCAAAATTATCTATACAAGATCTAAGTAGTCCTCTCTTCCAGGTGTAGTCTAGCCGTGTATTTTGATTAGGAAGGAATATTAGATCCCAGGATTCTAGATGCCGATTCCACATTGCTCCCCTACCATGTGAGGATAGGGGTAGCACATTGGCTATGTTGGTAGCAGATTTCCTCCAACATTCAGCATTAATGTCACTGCCAATAATTATCCGGCATGCAGTATATTTGGTAAGTGCTTCATCTAGAAGTGTGTCTAGTTGGTCAAAAGCACTATTGATTTTAGAATGATTAGGATTATGATATAAGGATACGCATAAAAGATGCTCCTCTGAAAAAGATTGGAAAGATATAACAGCAGCTACAAACAATGAAGATTCATAAACTTCATGGATGGTGAAGTGCAATTTAGTATTTATACAAATAGCAATTCCACCAGGCTCAACCGCTTTTTGGAAGTGTAGGAAGCCGGGCAGTATGACATTATGCATTTCCATGGTTTCTTGACAAAACAATATGTCACAGGTTATGTCGTCAAGTTTCTTATTAAACCATGAGAGAAGATTTGTAAAACCACATGAATTCCATGAGAAGACGGAAATTCTGTGAGACTTCTTAGGTGGGAGTATTGTCCATTGCTGGATTTAATGTGGTAGCCAAGGAAGATAACCATGACCAGCCTTTGCTGGCATTTGAAAGAGCAACCAATTGGCTAATTACTTCTGGATGGATACCGCCCTGGTCTTTTTGGTCAGTTTTAGTTTTTGGAATTGGAGAGGGTTCTCTCATAGGAGTCTCATTGAACACTATGGCCACATTGAGAATTTCAAATGGTGTCGGTTGAAGGCCGATCGTGTGGAGTTCACTCCTGTGTTGCCATATCAAGTTGGAAATAATGGTGGATTGCACTTTGCATACCATCCTATAATTTTGAGTTTGGGGCAGGGTGATCCATTCTATGTCATCTGAACGGAGCGTCCTAAGCGCTGGAATTTGACTAAATATTTTCAACAAAGCAGATCGATTTAGTCGTCTGTTTCCATATATTTTCGGATCAGATTCCCAGCCGAGAATCATGGGTACCAATGTGCTGGTTTCGTTTTTGTGCTTTAAGGAATCCGTACGATCATGTGGCATGTTTTCGCTAGATTGAGCTTCCATTTGGGAGACATTCTGCATGTTTTTATGATCATAATCCTCAGGATTCATGTCCCTTCCCAGGGGATAGTTGGAATATTAGCAACCATTTATTTCATCAAACTGTTTCTTTCGAATTTCTGCTTCTTCATGGAAGGATGGAGGTTGATGTAATTTGCTCCCTGCCTGTACTGCTTTACTCGCAATGGACTTAAAAAAAGGTGATAGCTGAGTTTGAGCAGTAGTTGGTGTGGTGGCCTGCTGCACAGGGGGTCCACCAAGAGAAGGCCCTTTTGCTTCTTTATAATTGCTCTCATTATTTTATTCTTTGTGGCTTATATTTGGCATGCCCGTATCAGTGCTTTCAAGAAGAGGGTGTAATACTTCTTTTGATTCACTAGAGGAGGCCTGTATGAAAGTGCCTGATTTGTTTGCTAGAGACTGTTTTGCTTCCTGTAAAGTACTACCAGCTTGTACAGAGCCAGTATTTTTGTTTTTTTTATTGTCATTTTTGCTTTTTTTGTTTATTTTTGGAAGAGGTGGTTTTACCGCAGACAGCGGAGGCTGTCTATCCTCCTCCCTCTTTAGAGCTCTAAGAAAGAGGTGCTTTTCCTTCCGAGATGTAAAGAAATGTCCAGTACTGGCTGAGTCGCCAATCTTGGCCTTGATGTTTCCATCTGGGACCGTTAATCCAGTCCCAGACTCCAAAAAGAGGTTAGTCAAGGCAGATGGGCTAGCCGGATGAAAAATTGCATCCACTTCTAAGTCTTCTTGTATCTCTTCGCCCCCAGTTGGACAGTCAGCAGGATTAGTCTGAACAAAGAAAAGTAATTGTTCAATCTTCTCTTTGTTCATAGTGACCATTTGACATAACTGGGCGTGAGTGAGAATGTGATGGTGTGCAGGGGCCAGAGGAGCGGCAACCGTTTGGGCAAAAGATTGCGCAAATGAATAGGTATTCCGCTGAGTTGGGGGCATGTTAGCTGACAATACCATCTGTTCGCTTAATTCAGTTTGCGTTGAAATGTTTACTAAATCAACCTTTACTACGTTATCAATAATTACAGGTGGTTGCCCGTCATTCCTGGGAATTAAACCTTCCTTTCGGGAAGATTCAGCAAAAATGAAACCCTCCAATTTGTTAAGTTTAAATAGTATTTGGTTCAGTGACGACTTGCAATCCCTAATCTCATAATGGGTATATTCATGGCCTTTGTCAAGTAAGTTCAATATGCGTGTTAATACTGGATACAAGGCCTCTAAGGACTGTAGGTCGTCTGTGGGATCCAGGAGATCAAAGCCCAGAGGAGGAATGTAGGGCCTCAAGGTAGGAGAAGAGGCTATCGCAGCAGCCGATACGGTTGGATCTGGTTTGACCAGCAAAGGCAACTCCATGGGCGGCTCCATTATAGGTGGAGGGTTACTGGACATCATTGGGCTGAGGGAAGCATTAGAGATGTCTAGGGTCACTTTTTCCTTGCAGTACAAGTGAACACCGGCTCTTTTACAACTGGGCAGGGTAACCGGGGTGGAGGGACCATCTGAAAAGCAAACGCGTTTTTCAAAGGCCGCAAGAACTGCCGGGGCAAGAATGGAATTATCAGATGGTGATGTGTTCAATAGATCATTTGATCCATCGCCCGTAGATGGTGGTTCGTCCATTCTCATACTCATGAAACTCTTCCTGGTTGAGGATGGACGAACGGGAACACCATCCCCAATTGCGTTTGCCAGTTTAGGCAAGATTGGAATTTGCAATTCCGCTTGCGAACGTGCATATGCAAATGCCACCTCATGGGAAATTATGTCATTTGCCGCTGCAGAAGACCAAGCGGCTGGGTTACCCTGTGCACCCTGTTATTGGTCCATATTTACCGTCTCAGCAATTGGAGAAAGATTAGGCGAGACTATTTTTTTGGTTTTTTAGAATTTTTGTTTTTGACCACAGTTTTACAGGGGGGACAGCCACTGCATAAGGAGTAAACCATAGGGACTGTACTACAAATATCCCCAAGCCCTTAGGGTTAATTTGGCGTTGTCAATACTGTTGTATAAACAGATAGGTGTTTTACAAGTTGGACCAAGCGCTACCACAGTACAATATATGGTTTCCCCAACATTAGGAAGTTTGCCATCATCCACTGGGACTACAACGTAGCCTCAATATCAATAATTTAAGAAGTAGGATAGTTGAGAGGGGATACAATAATACATAATATGTGCAAAACTTATACGGGTGGGAAAATGAGCACAAACAAATCCTAGTTTGCTACTATAATAGCCCTTCAAACCTGTGGTCAGACTTTACTGCCCTCTAATTTTACTCTGAACAGTAACTTCAATTTTGCATTGAGAAGATGGGCTTCAGAGATTAATCAGCATTACAAACATTTTTTGAGCACCCAGCACACCCGCGCACCGCAAACCGTAAACAGTCAACAGTACTTCAAAAGTACTTCCACGGTGCGCGCCCGGGTGCGCTGGATGCTTGTGCTTTATGCGAGCCAGAGGGCGTCTCCACAACTTGGGGCGGGCAACGTCACAGGGATACACCTTCAAAGAAGGAAGGAGAGAGGATACTTTTAATTATTAGTCACTGTGTTAAGGATTAATACCATTTGTGATTAACGGATGAATAGGCGTTACTTGGCAGCAAAGAGGCTGTTCCCCCATAAGCTGTGCCCCCTCCCACAAACACAACGTTAATGACGTAGTTGTAAATGGCAAGTCCCCGCACACAACGTGAGAAATCACTGCGTGCACTACCTTTCGTGCCGTTCGTATCGTAAGGGGTATAGTTCGAATAAAGAACAGCAGTCACCTTTGTTTCCTTTCCTTTGGTCAGGCAATGCGTGCAACCAATAAAGACTTCCTGGCAGGTCCAGAAGACAGAGTCTCACGCGGCACTGGTGCAGAAACACCGGCAACTTCCAAAAAGGCGTTGAGCAGCACCCGGCGCCAGTCAACAGTACTTCAAAAGTACTTCCATAGTGCGCACCGTTTGTTAACTCTTTGGCCATTGCCAATAGCGTTAAACTCTTTAACTTCGCTGGATATAGTAGGATAACCTCTGTTGTTGGTCAATCTTGATTCATGCACACTTTTTCTGCACTCTCTTTTTTAATTCTCTTTGAACTCACTGTACTTTGCCTCAAATCAAGGTGTTCCTCATTGCTGTGCATCACATAAGTGATAGGATGATTTATCTTTTGGCATAATTCCCTCCATAGTTCTATGGACCACCAAAATGTGTTGCTTTTGTTTTTTTAACCTGTCCTGAATGTTTACAGGGAAGTGAAGTTTTCAGCTTCAATCCCCTGCCCTTGTTTTCATTTGTTGTGGGGAAACGGATCAGTCCTTCAGAATATCAGTACTGGAAAACTATATTTCCCGTTGAACATTTACAATTGTGTCACTTTCTACCCTTGCACACAGCATCTTGCAAAACAGTACAATGTGGATATTTTTTGTATTACGCTCGTCTTTTACACTTCGCATTTTAGTTTTTAATTATATGTACCTAAATATGAGCTGGTGACAGCAATTATATTTTTACCATTTCCATGTTATTTCTAGTGTGCACATCTATGTATGGATACAAAATTTGGCTAGTTCCTTATCCTAAAATGGCCATGACACAAGATTTTCATAAATTCTTTGGCCATATTGTTGTCTGTGATGCCTTTGTGTATGTTTGTGTGTGTGTGTGTGGCTCAGGAGGCGGGGTGGACTGTGTGGTCCCACTCCACATCCATGGTGCCAGTTAGTGGAGTTGTGGGCATAAGTGAAACCAATAGTTGTCCCTGATTGGACAACTACTGACTGTTTGAATGGTGCAGATCCTTCTCACGGGTGGGGTGCTTCCTGTCTGGGTTTTGGATAAGAAGAAGATGCCTGCAGTCATTTTAAGATCAGCATTAGAGCTAAGAATGCAGCATAGAAGAACAGCTGACTGAAAATCAGAAAATTCATCATCCCTTCCTGCGTCTGTCCCTGTCAAGCCCTGTTGGACAACCTAATCTGCAAACTTCCTGTGTGGTTCTTCAACCCCTGGACTTGTTGGACCAACCAGTCTCAATGTGGTCTCGAGGATCCAGCCATTCTGAGCCTTTGGAAGTGTCCCTGGACGACCCAGTGAAATGACAAGCTCTCCAGTGGGAATCCTTGCTAGAACCATCACCATTATGCATTTACCAACAGAACCTTGATGGTCGCCAGTTTGTCCTATAAGTCACCTCCATGCTGAATTTCAGCCTCCCAGCTTCAAGGGATCCTGCTGTGGAAGGACTTCTATATTCACAACTGGAAGGATGCTTGCCGTCATCTGTGTGTGGTGGCCATCACTGGAACTCATCTTCCCCCATGTTAGGAAGTGTCCCAAAGAGGTCTGCATTGGTGCATTCTGCATTTCTCCATCGCCATGCGTTGCACTCCGGATAGGCAGAATAATCTTGGTACCCACAGCTCCTGGGAACCTCTCACCAGAACCAACGGTGGGGAATCTAACCTCCACTGACCCCCCAGTCAACCCATCCAGTCATCTGGGAAAATCAGAGTCAGGGGAGTAAGTAAACTCAAAGCATTTGTCTCCCCCTGTACTCCATCGGATAACATTAAGAACAAGTCTCTTTGTATTCTTCCATTCCACTGCTTTTTGGTTTTCACACTTGCACATTAAAAACCTGAAAGATGAGAACACATTTTACCTACCCAGTAACTTTGTTACATCTATTCTTTTGAACAATCACCACCAAAAATAACATACCTGCAACACCTACATTCTGGGGAGATGCATTTTACTTTTGGGCTCAAGACCCCACTCTTCTTAGGGAATGGACTCCTGAAGTTAGGCATTATCCCTTTTAACTTAGTTCCATTTTACTGCATCACTTTACTTACCTCCTTGATTTGATTTGATTATTTATAATGTGCAAAATCACTAGGAAACCAGGCAGGAACTGCATTTAGGCACATATGTCAACATTACGGCAAGCAGGAGGAGCAGTATAGTCAGAAAAATAAAATGGTAAGTTATTGAAAGAGATGAGTTTTAAGTGTCTTTCTGAATAAAGATTGGGAATTGATTTTATGAATATCAACGGGCAGCAATATCCCAGCTCGAATTTGCATATAGAAAAGCATCTGTCTCTGTGATGTACAAAGTGAGAGGAGGGGATGGTCAAAAGATTTTGACCAGCAGATCAAATTAGGCTAGTTGGGCAACAGCGAGATATTTTAGAGGCAAGCTAGCTGGGGCTAGGCCATGGAGACACTTAAAAACCAAGCAGAGGATCGTAATAAGAATCCTCTGTTGTACTGGGAGCTAATGTAGGCTCCTGCGGAAAGAAGATATAGACATGTTTCTCAGAAGCCTGAAAGGCGTCTGAAGGCCGCGTTATGGGCGACTTGAAGACACTGCATCTGGTCGGCAGGAATACTCATAAGAAGGGTATGACAAAAGTCCCGTTTTGTGTTTACCACAGTGTTGACAATTTAACAGCTTATCTGGCATTAATCAAGGCAGCACATAAGAACAAACTTTATTAAATGTCATAATATTTGACGATTGTGTGGCTGCCCTTGTTTTGCAGATGCCAAAGTTTCTAGGTTCATTAAGGGTACATACATTAAACAAGATGTATCCTTTTAAATCCAGTAGCTTGTTGTTTTGTATTGTGGAGCATAGTTCTCAAGTCATATTCGATAACCAGTAACAAAGTGAAAATGTAGTGAACCAAAGGGGATGAAGAGAAAATCAAGAACGATAAATCCTTTATTGATTTAAGTCATTGAATGGATGTTAAGAACCTATGGTGACTGTGTATATGTTTATTATTTAGTGTTGTGCAATATTATTGCCTGCTTGTTTCATTTTTTTAGTGTGTGTTTTAAGGCCTAGAATGTATATACCATGTGTCTACATTCCTGTCTAAATTGAATTATTTTGTGCTTCAATGTATGGACTCATTGTGGACTCTTGACCCCACTCCCACTCTCCTGAGAATAGCATTGACTGCTCTCAATTGCCACCTTGAATGTGTTTTGGCTAACCTCTCATTGTTCCCCTGCTCACTATAACTATAGTTAACTCCTAAAATCTGTCCACCCGGACAGATTCTAGAAATCCATCTTAACATACATCATCTATTCTCTCAACTTCCTCTTGACTCTGTTGTTTGCCAGCATCCAAAATTACATAAAGGATCTATTTTTAGCCTCATAAACCGGTTCATAGTGCAAAACAACACTGTACTGTACAATTAGATTTCCACAGGAAAGCATATTACACACCATGTTCCATAGCTTGTCCACTGTCTTAATTCGGAATATGGGCACTACCTCTTTTTATGGTGCTCCCTGGGGTTTACATGAGGGATTCTAGAAGGAAGACAATATACAGTGGGACGCAGTATACAGCAAGATACAGTAACTTGTGTAACTGTCAGCACCTGCCAGTTTCTGCACCCTCTCCTTTCTCCATAATGGAGAGATACGAAAGGGAAGAATGAAAAAGATAGAGAGAAAGCAAGAGAGAGGGAGAGACATACTATACAGGACAGCCCCATATATCAAACTTCAAATATACCAAGTTCAATGCCAACAACCCTATTCTTGCAAGCAATTTTGGGTGGTCTCTCAGGCTTCGATTCCTGCAGATTCAGGGTTTCGGCTCTTATGGGCTTTGGGGAATTGGGGTGACTGATCTGTGTGTTGTTAAACCCCAATTTCCTTTTGTATTACGAGTACGCCTGCCATAGAACTGCAAGTGTTCATCATGATCGATTCTCTTGTGGCAAATAGCGCTATTTATGAGACACACATGGGCATTAATGAACCAACGTTATAAAAAACGTAATCAACATATGTCCTAGATTCTACTAAAAGTCCTTATTTGGAGCACACGTGTTAATTAAAGTAAGAAATGTTGTGTTCAGATTGCATAGTAAGCGACAGATTATATGAGCTCAAACCCCACCCATAACTTCTTTGGGTATGATTTTCTCCTCCTTTGTTTGAAGACAACTGCTGCATTTTTTCAAAAGATTCCCAAATGTCACTCTAACTTACAGGCGGTAAGTCTAGCAGTTCCCATATTTCCATATAGAATGTATAGGAACGCAGTTATTGTATCAATGGGTGGGTCGAAGATTGCAGTTCAGTATACACATGTGATCATTAGCAAACTGTATTCTTTAATTACGTTTGTGTTCTGCATGAAAGCAATGCTTGCCATGTTAAAGATATCATTCATTAGTATGTAGTATGTGCAAGCTGCATTGTCTTTTCTTAAAATAGATTGCATTGCAATCAATTTCCTGCCCCCCTCCTCTTCAGGCCTTTTTTTAGCATTACTTGTTAAAGTAACCCCTTTGATTTGGTCTCCACCAACATTGCTCCTGGTCAGAATGATGGTATTTCACTCATGCCTGTCTGTGCTCATGCAATGATACAGTGGAAAATTAAGAGAATCTGTGTCCCCTACTTTTATTTACCATGTTCAGCAGTAAAGAGAGTTGTGTCTTACCTCACACTGCCAAACAATGCAGTTCTCTCACAGTCCTGCGACTTTTTCATGGCCCACACATTGCATGCTCTGCGACCTTCAGTAGGGGAAATCACTTTTAATGTTCACGTTTCACATCTCACTTGTTTCACAACAGTATGACATATATGGGATGAGTCCACTGTGCTGAATGTTACTTTTTTACTGGACCAGACTTGATGGCAAGAATTAACTGTATGTTGTGCACTACTGCAGCTCCTGTCTACAGTAATGAATATCCACGCTGAACATAACACTTAAACACAGGTCTCTACATCATGCAATTGCACAGTACACTATGATGGGACTGGGTGCTGACAGGCTGTTGTGATACAGGGGTTGGGGCAATTGTCTGCATTATTACAGCTGGTTGGGTAGATTGGCCACTAGACTACCAATTAAGGCATCACATTCAATTCAATGCATCTAGAGTATGGTGCTATAGTAGGATATATGTGGTTGTTAGGCAGCCTGGTGTGTGACAGCACTGTGAAGCCCCCTCTGCTAGTCTGAGTTACTGTAGTGAGGTGCCAGATAGCGGTTGATGTAATTAGTGTGAGAGCGTTCAATGCAATGGAACCCTCGATCCAGTAGTCATAGAAGGCTAGTACTGGCACATGAATTCTCCTGACCATATAATAGGTATTAGCTGCTCTTGTGTGAGTGCCTTGACTACACTTTCTATTCAGGTTTTCTCCCAGCATGTGACGTTGCTTCCGCTACTGTCAGGAAATCATTTATTTTTGTCGATATCCCTCCATATATATCAATGGGACACCCACCATTTTGTTACTGTTTTGAACCTCTTGTGAATTATGCCATGGAAGTCTTTTTACTTCACTTACCTTGCTAAGCTCATCTGTTATGGGTGGAATGATGAGTCCGAAAGACTCTTAGGGCCTCATTACGACCCAGGCGGTAAGTTACCGCCTGGGTCGTACCTTTACCACCATGGCGTAAACTACGTTTACGCCATGGTGGTTGGCGGACTTACCGCCCCATTCCGAGGTGAGTGGGGCGGTAAGTCTCCATTTACCCATTTACCCTTCCCCATTCCCATTTTTGCCCCATAGGGCATAATGGGAGTGGGGAAGGCGTTAATTACGCCACCGTAAATTACGGTGGCGTAATTAACAACAAGGTCCCTTAGCACCATGGATTTTAACACCTGTTAAAAGCAGGTGTTAAAACCTCCATGGCGCTAAGGGACCTCGGAATCAGGCGGTAAGGGTCGGCGCTGTTTACTCCGCCGTATACCCCTTACCGCCTGGGTCCTAATGAGGCCCTTAGTGTAGTAGAGCTGGGTGCTCCAGGTACGTCATTTGTGGGTCAGCCGGGGTCACAACTGTGACCCTTGAGGTCTTCCTTGCTACCCCTTAAAAATAAAAAAAATAAAAATGATTTTTTAATTTTTTTTTAATTTATTTTTTTACCAAAGGACGCTCTTTGGCTGTGTCCAGCACCATGTGGCTCTTTGTTTCTGGAGTAGTTGGCTCTCTTGTTCAGGCCTCTTAAAATAATGGGGGTTCCACAAGTGTAACACTTTGAGCAGTGACCCTAAATCAGAAAGAATAGGAATAACACATAATTTCTCTTTCTGGAATTCTATACAGTAATTGCTAGACTCATTAAAGGTTTAGTTCAGGCACATTCTAAGCCTTAATATACATTCTTTAATACAGTGTTATAAACCTTCCCATTGGTGTGTATTTTGACAACTTCTGACGCCTGAAAAGTAGATCCACGCAGGCTTGACATGTGGCCAACTTTGCACCAGACCTGCAGATGAACTGGCCTGCTGTTAAATCTCAGTTGCCAGTTTAATGGTATCCACTACATAGTGTCATTAGCTCTTTGACTTTTGAGAACATTCAGACATGTAATTGCGCATTTTACTATAGCTGGTAAAATATCTATAGCCCGTAAAATAGCTCAGTGCGTTGCATGGTCGCTTGTGCAATGTGTGTGTGATCTGCAGGGTGCATGTTTGAATCCTGGCAAGACCAACTCAGCCTTTCATCCTTCTGAGGTCGATAAATGAGTACCAATTCAGGTTGGGTGATATTTTATGTATATTTGTTCTATATAAATCGCTTAAGTGGAAGTGCTATATAAAACACATCATTATCATGTGGCCTTGGACCTTTGCTTGTTTTCACAGTAATTTGGTAATATGGGTCTATACACACTGATATTAGCAATACATATGGTGATCCATTCATGTATGAAATGTATATCATATTACAGTGATATCGTAACCATATTTATCGTAGTTTACTTGGGAAAAATAGTATGTGATGCCACTTCCTGTTTTGTCAAGGGATGAAAGGTTGTGTTCCATCACTTCCTGTGATGCCACTTCAGGGTGTGGTCAAATGAAATCTCTTCCTGTGATGTCATCAGAGGTCAAGGGTGTGGGATGTCACTTCCGCTACCCTTGCCATTTTGGTGAAATGATGTCCCTAGTTTTCTCCATAGTAAAATTCTCCATTTTCTTTCCCTGCCACATCTTATGCTGTGAAGTGCAGTATGGACAATGAGTGTCCCTGTAACTTTTGCTATTGCAACTTTTTGTTTACTAACATAATGTGCCTAAGATGGGCTGGTGGCAGCGAATACTTGTGTACTTATTTTGTTTTTGTTGTCTCATGCACATTTGTATTTTACCATATGCCATATGCCATATAGAGTATCATATACTCTGAAATGGTGGTGCCACAAGATTTTGCCTGTTCTTTGCCCATCTTGTTGTTTGGCCTTCTTCCTGCTCTGGAAAAGCTGGAATTGCCATTTATGGCCATATATGGAAATACCTTTCCCGGGGAAAGCTCCTCTTTCATGGGCATGTGTGTCTGTGTCTGGATGTGTGGGTTGGCAGGGTCTGGTATCAGTCCAAATCCCTGCCAAAGTGTGTCTCTTGGCAGACAGATCTGTTTGCCAGAACCTGTCCAGGATTGGGCATTCCGCGCCAATTTAAATGGTTCTGATCCTTACCGTTGGTGGACTTGGCGGCTACTCTATCTCAAATCCTGGACATTTTGAATCTACTGAAGGCCTCCATTGTTGCTTCGACCCCTGAACCAGTGGGAACAACCAATCATGGCCCCTGCTTGAGGACCATGCCATGGGAAGCCTTTTGAATGATCCAGACAAATTCTGTGGCTGACCAGATTCATTTTGATCTACCCCGCTGCATAAGTTGTTCCGAGTTGAGCCTTGGCACATCACAGAGGCCCAGCCTAAAAGACAAGAAGCATGTCCCTCAGGTTGCAGCTCTCCACCATGAAGAAGGTACTTGCAGGACCAGTTTCTATGTTTCCACCTCAAGGGTGGACTGCCACCATTTCTTCTGAGTAGTGATCGCTGATCGCCACTTTCATCATATCCTGGTAGTTCTCTGAGGTCACTTCCAGAGTGGTGACCCTTTCTTCTGTTTTCTTCAAAGATGTCCAGTTGTCCAGTGTCCTGAACCAATCCATCCAAGCATGGATGAGTGAACTACCCGGACCCAAAAACTTGAACTTGAAATTGGCCCCTGCACCCAAGATCGCTGGACTCCCCTCAGTGGAACCAAAGTACAAGTAAAGGTACCCAGAATTCTCATGAACCTCTGCAGTGGTCCATGAAGGAATCAGAGTACATGGACTGAGTGAACATTCATGTTCCTGCCCCTAAAACCTCCATAGGGTTTAACATTCATAAAGTCCTAACCCTATCTAACAAATGTTATCACATTACTGGGCTGAGATACCTCTCACAGCTCCAACACTACCCAACGGCCGTCCGTATCATTCCCTAACTACGGCACTGCTCTAGATTTGTCTGATAAATTGCCTTGTACAACTCTAGATGCCCAAACACCTGCCATTACTTCTGTTCCACTCTTGTGTAACCTTTAATGCTCCGGAGCCAGCCCGCTTCCATACTGATCCAACAAGTGTTAAATATATAGGGCAATATATAGACTCCTCTTGGATGTGGCAGAGTGCCCATCACTGTTTCAACGATGCTCTACTTTGGACAGTAGACTGTATCACTGCAGACTTACTGTGTACGCTAGCAATTAATTCTGTATTACTGTGTTTATTACAATACTCTTGAAACTTTACTACTGTGACTATTACTGTGCACCTTAGCAGTTATTAGCATTCTGCGCACATTGTAATTACTACTGTATACACTGTATATTCTAGCAATAATTTCTGTATTACTGGGTCTATTACTATATTCTAGCAATTTTACTACTGTGACCATTACTGCACACAATATCAGTCATTACTCTATTACTATGACCATTTCTGTACTCCTTAGCAAAATGTATGTCCATTAACCAGACTGTGCCGTCCAGCACGCACCACATTCTTAACACTGTCTGCATAGCATATACTGCTTGTAACGTCTTGACCATTACACTCATTTAGAATGCCTATAACTATTATTGACTGTAACTGCTAATAATGCTAAAAACTAATATTTTTACTCATGCAGTAATGCAAATTATAGACTGTAACTGTTAATATTTTTTATTTGCACAATAACAGAAACCTAGTATAACGGCTAATTCCATCTGCAACCTACTCAGCTTACTCCAGCCACCTTACACTGCTACTCTCCCTGACTGTATCGACAGCAAGCACCTATCCACTCACAGTGCACATAATCTGTACCACGAACTGCTCGCCCAAGCAAATGTGTCCCTCATTGACCAACAGAGAAGAGCCTTTGCTCTCATGTCATCTCACATGCACCAACACCATCAATCATCTCATCATCTGCTCTTTAACTCTCTTTTTAGTCACCCCCTGGCACACCAGCATCATGCCTCCCACTCACACACAACTCCTAACACACTCCCAGCTTCATGCCACCACTACCTCCATGCAGGCCAGCTATCATAGCCACCACACTGCCACACAAGAAGTTCAGACCTTCCTACACTCAAGGCTCCTCGGGCTCAGAGCACGCTTATTCAGAAACATACACTCTTGCATTCCATTCACCAAAGAACCACAGATTAAGCTCTCACACACCCACCATGTCCTCACGCATACAACATACACAAACTCACCAACCACCCCACCAGCCTCACTCCCTCTAGCCCCACGCATTGCTATCCACTCACAGCTCCAAAGCACTGGCCCACACTGTCACACCATCACCCCCACCCAGTCCCACCCACACTTGCTCTGACACTAATCTTCCATCCAATCCTTTCCTCAAAAAGCTTGCACCCAGTGCCGCCCTCAAATGTGCCCTCGTTAACACTCGCTCTCTCCCTGCACACGCACTTGAAATTAATTACCTTATAACCTCCCATGACCTAGACTTACTGGCTATAACAGAAACATGGCTCGACGAAGCTGCAGGCCCAGCCATCTCCCTTGCTCTCCCTCAAGGATACTCCATCCTGAGACAGGCCAGCAAGACATCCAAAGGTGGAGGAGTATCTCTCATCTTTAAGGAGACTCACTTTATTAGGCTTTGCAACCAACTTTGGGAAAACAACGCAGACCTCCTCATCGCTAATCTATCACTATCTCCCAACTGCACAATAAACATTCTGATCACATACAGACCACCCGGCACGGCCCCAGATTACCAAAAGCACCTCCTCCAAATCATAAGGAATAAACTCAAGAGATCCATCAAAACCATCCTACTTGGAGACCTCAACCTAGGCCTGCATGACCCTAAGGACAATGCAGCCGCCTCTTGCCAAAGAACTCACATATTCAGGGTTCACCCATAGAATCACAGAGCCAACCCACTGTAAAGGTCGCTCCATTGACTGGATTGCAGACCACAACTGCTATTCCTCCATCACCTATATCACAGCCCATCTCTGGACGGATCACTTTTGTATCCAATTCACTATTCCCAATAGTCCCAATAGTCCTTTCACCAAAGTACTCTCCTATGCCCGACCAGCTAAAGTCAGAAGTTCCAAAAAACTAACTAACTTATTGAGGCAGGGGCCTCGGGCCAAATGACTGCGAGCACCATCCTGTCCCAATTTAGTCTGCTAATGCAGAAAATTTGTGAACATGAATGTGAACATAAGACCCATAAATCTGCGGGTGAACTGACTAATATTATGATACCTCGTAGGATGGGCAATGATAATATAATCAGAAGCAAAGAAGCATCTCCGCAATTAGAATGGTAGTGAAGAAAACTGGTCCAACACTATCTGTCCAGGATGTTGCATGTCACATTAAAACACTCAAAACAGATTATAAAAAGTGGGTTAAGCTACATAAAAGGGAAACTGAAATACAATTATGGAAACAAATCGCAACAATGGCTATGTCTAATAACAACACAAGGCATTTGGCATCTCCTTAGAAAACATAAAAAACGTGATTTGTCCATTAATTGTATTTCTGAGGATACATGGGCCTCATACATTGGAGAAACACACTGTAAAACTGAACTGTCCAATAACATCCTCCCGCTGCCGGAAGCCTCATGGGATTGTAATGTATCTGTATCCGATATCATTAAGATCATTGACAAACTGAAAAATTCTCGGGCAGCAGGACCTGATGGTGTTTGTAATTTAGTAATTAAAAAACAACCTACTCTATGGGGTGCAGCATTACTACTGTTATTCAAACAAGTTGGAAGGCTGGGTGCGATTCCCCCATCGTGGCAAACTAGCCATATTCCGACAGTAAAGGATCTTGGGACAATCCGGCTAACTAGCCATGCTTGATGTATTTTTCAAAATCTTCACTAAAGTTTTGCTCCAAGAATTGAATGTATGGATCGCCGCCTCCAACATATTACCATTAAATCAAATAGGTTTTCACGATAAATCTAGTAGTACACACAACCTTCTGTTACTCACATCTGCTATTGAGCACACTTGGGCCAAACGGCAGCTAGACGTATATTGTGCCTATATCGATTTCTCCGCCGCATTTGATACCATCTTAAGTAATAAATAGTGGCAAAAACGTAACTCTTGGGGAATTCCACAAGGTCTTTTGAGGATGTTGATGCTGCTTCATACCAATACCTCAGTAAGAATTAGACTCAATGCTGCTGGCAGGTTATCGAAAAATATGGCAACCTGTTGTGGGGTGAAACAAGGATGCATGATAGTGGCAATCCTCTTCAATCTCTACCTGTCCGATATGATGAATGCTTTCAATCTAACTAATGCTAATCCTGTGAAAGTAAATGGTGTGATTGTTGGTTGGCTTGCCTATACGGACGTCCTGGTGATACTGGACTATACCCCAGTAGGTCTCCAGCATATGCTTGATTCCCTGGTGGCTTACTCTGCTGCCAATGGCTTAACTTTCAATATCGATAAAACCAAATTATGGTCTTTTCTAAAAAACAAAGACCTAAGAGATATTTGTAAAATCTAGACTTAAAAAAACTGGAACAAGTAACGTCATACAAATATTTTGGTATTATTGTTGATGAGAAGCTCCCTTGGGAATCCCAATGGTCAGCACTTAAGAATCGGTGTATTGTGTCCACAAATGCCTTGAGTACCTTTATCGGTCGAAATAGCGGCTATTCTGTTACATCGGTTGTAAACATCTATTTGGCCAAAATACGGTCAATGATTTTATATGCTGCTGAGATATGGGGTCACTCTTTTGTCAACCGCATGGTAGTATTTGAGGCTAAATTATTGAGAAGCTACTACGGCTACCACATAATCTTAGCGTTGAATACCTGTATTTGGAGTTTGCGTACTGTCTTATGAAAAGGTGGTCACCCTAGCAAATGACACGATTATTGTGCCGTATGTGCGAGTGTACCTTCACTTAGAAGGTAATATGCTTGTTGGTACTCTTGGCACTTTACAGCGATCTTATAGAAAGTGGTTGCTTGGGAGTACTCCAGGAATGTTAACGATTGCTGCCCAAAAATGAGACATAAAAAAGAAAGTGTTTGAGCTTTGGAATGAGCAAAATATAACCAATGTTGCCTCAAAGTCAAATAGTGGTCCATATCTTGAAGAGTATCTAACCAGAATCACGCCTCCAAAATATATTGTGGCATATCCAAGCACCAGCACTTTTCGCACCTATCTTCTAATGAAATTTAATATGACAAATGCATTGGCAACTAAAGGTGATATACTTAGTATCCCAAAGGAAATGAGAAAATTTCACTTATGTGGTAATGATGTTTATGAGTCACTTTACCACTTAATAATGAATTTTGAAAGCTTGACAGCGATCAGAACCAAATCTTTTAAATCTTTTAATAATGCAATTGATATGATGGACACAACTGAATTATGGATGTCTTTTATGCGTGGTAACGATATCCACCTAATATATTACTTTGCCATCCTTTATGTAAAGATTGTGGCGATTTTAAAATGTATTGAATGATGATTTTTTTATGTTTATTGGATGCCATATTTTAGAATTGTGTAATTTTAGCCTTTGTGTTGATGATTTATATATGTTGTATGTCTTTGTGTTATACAAAGCCTTTTGGCTAAAAGTATATCTAACCAATAAATAAGTAAATAAATAAAAAAACTAACTAAGGTCAATCTCATCTCTTTTCTTGGCATCCCCGATCTCAAACCACCATTCACCAACAACCCCACTTCTCTTGCCAACATCTATGCTCACACCCTATTCCAAGCCATTGAGTCCATAGCTCCATTAGAAGATAAAAATGAGAAGAAATCTATGCACACCAACTCCTGGTTCTCGGAAGAACTATCTGCCTTACGCACCCACAAACGCGAGGCCCTATCTAAAGGGCAATCCATGCCTAACCAATCCACCCTAAGAGAATTCAAAACGATAGCATCTACGAACAAAAAAGCCATATTTAAAGCAAAATCTCAATCCTTCAACCACAGAATTTCCATAGCTAACTCGAAATCCAAGGAAAAATTCTCGATCTTCAAAGATCTCATTACCCCTTCCACCAGTACAGACAAAATAACCAAAGACGAAGCTTGGTGCTCCAATATTCAGGCAGCCCTTATGAATAAAGTCAAGCTTCTCCAATATAAAATCCATCTACAGCGCAAAACGCTATCCAAGCAGGACAATCCGCCTCCAGACACCCCCCAATCCCTTACCAGATACCCCTCTCTTCTCATTCAGGGACGTCACCGAAACAGAAGTTGCTGATCTTCTCCATCACATCAAGCCTGCCACATGTAAAGGGGACATCTGCCCCCCGGCCATCATTAAAGAGTGCTCTGATGCTCTGACCCCTATTATCCCTGCATTTACCAATGCATCCTTCTCCTCAGGAAGAGTACCACAAAGTCTAAAAGAAGTATGGGTCTGCCATCTCATAAAGAAACCTTCCTTAGATCCCATGTGCCAAAACAACTACCAACCCATCAACACCGTCCCCTTCCTCCTCAAAATCTTAGAAAGATATGCCCACAAACAAATCCAACACTACCTTGAATCAAATGCCATTTTAGGCAAGAGACAATCAGGCTTCTCCAAAGGCCACGGCACAGAAACTGCCCTCTTAGAATTAAAAAACCATATCAACAAAAAACAAACCTGCACTCCTGCTTCGCTTAGATCTCTCTGCTGCGTTTGATCGTGTTGAACACAACATCTTGACCTCCGATCTCACCACCGCTACCCAGTTCTCCGACAAAGCCACTCATGGATAACCTCCTTCTTTGAGGGGAGGGCCATGAAGGTCTACTCTGATCAGGCCAACACGACGCTTGCTACTATCCACTGCGAAGTGCCCCAAGGATCATGTACTGCACCCACCCTCTACAACCTATTTACAAAGCCACTTTTTGACATGTTGAATCTGCTTGGCATAGCTTACATGAACTATTCCGATGATACCCAAGTCCTCCTTCCTCTCACTGGCTCCAACAACCAAGACGAAGCAGCACTCCTAAAAATCTACTTTACCATTCAAACTTGGATGGCAGCCAATGGTCTATCTATGCTTAAATGGAGACAAAACTGAGATTATCCTCCTAGCTCCCAAGGAATTACTGCCCAAACTCAATCAGTATAACAAGAACTTTACCATTGAACACACTAACATACCTGTCTCCACCACAGTAAAATCCTTCTGAGACTAATGTGACTCAATCCTCTCTATGTCAAGACAGGTCAGAACCATTGCCTCAGCCTCTGCCCACACCACCAAACTTATAAATGCCATAAAACCTTTTTTAACCACCCACAATTACCTCTCTAGTGCCCGTGCCACAATAGGAGCGAAACTTGACTACTGTAACGCTCTCCTTGCAGGAACCTCAGCAAAAAACTTCAATAGGCTCCAAACAGTTAAAAACAATGGGCCTCATTACGACCCAGGCGGTAAGTTACCGCCTGGGCCGTGACTTTACCACCATGGCGTAAACTACGTTTACGCCATGGTGGTTGGCGGACTTACCGCCCCATTCCGAGGTCGGCGGGGCGGTAAGTCCCCAATCCCCATTTACCCTTCCCCATTCCCATTTTTGCCCCATAGGGCATAATGGGAGTGGGGAAGGCGTTAATTACGCCACCGTAAATTACGGTGGCGTAATTAACTCCATGGTCCCTTAGCGCCATGGATTTTAACACCTGCTAAAAGCAGGTGTTAAAAGCGCCATGGCGCTAAGGGACCTCGTAGTTGGCGGTAAGGGGTCGGCGCAGCTAACGCTGGCGTTAACCCCTTACCGCCAGGGTCGTAATGAGGCCCAATGTGATTTGCGCTGCCCTCAGCATCCCCAGAAGAGACCACATCTCCCAGGCCAGGCGAGCCGCCCATTGGCTCCCTGTAAAGGAAAGGGTCAACTTAATGATCCTCACCCTAACACATAAATGCATCAATCTTGCAGCACCCTCCTATCTATCAGAAACCATATCCAGAGATACATTGACATGTCCAAAAAGATGTCACCATGCCTACCAACTCTGAGTTCCCTCTATCAAAAGAGCTAACGCTGGAGGCATCGGTTTTGCCTACATAGCACCCAAACTATGGAATGCCTTACCCAACGCACTCAGAGCTGAACCTTCCTATCCTCCTTTCTCAAATCCCTCAAAACCACATTATTCAACTAGCCCCACCTCTCCCCAATCATCACATCTAACAACCATTTACCACTAAGCCGGTAATGTAACCAATGATTTTGATGTAACCACTAAGCTATGTCAACGATGACTATGATGTAACCACTAAGCTATGTAACCATTAAGCCTGTAATGCAACCATGGAACTTCCAAGCAAGCTATGTAACAACTTGACACTATGGCCCTCATTACAAGTCAGGCGGTGGACCATGGTGCTATTAGCACCATGGTCCATGCCGGATTCCGTCATGGTGGATGGCGGAATTACCGCCCCATTCCAAGGTGAGTGGGGCGGTAATTCCCCATTCACCATTTGCCCTTCCCCATTCCCATTTTTGCCGCATAGGGCATAATGGGGATGGGGAAGGCGCTAATTACGGCACCGTAAATTACGGTGCCGTAATTAGCACCAAGGTCGCTTAGCGCCTTGGACTTTAACGCCTGCAAAAAGCAGGCGTTAAAGTGTGAATCAGGCGTTAAGGGTTAACGGCGCCAACGGCGCCGTTAAACCCTTAACGCCTGACTTGTAATGAGGGCCTATGTAACCACCAAGCATTGTATCCTCTAAGGCTGCAATGCTTCCAAAGTCTGCTATGTAAGCACCATGCATTCCTCTTCCTCTGTAACCAGCAAGTTTCACTGTAACAGCGCCACGATGCCTACGAGCTGCTGCACGCTTTAAAAATGCTAATAAATACATAAATAAATACCTCAACCTTGTCTGAGCAAAAGAGTGGTGGTGTTTTGGTCAAAGATCCTCTACTGAGCTTTCCCCAAGGTGGTTGGATTTAGCGAGGTTCTAAAGAACATTTCTACCATGTAATCTAACGTTGAGACACTTACAAACACCTGTCGGTTTTGCCAGCCTCTTTTTTGGACTCATAAAAGGACTCCTAGCCTTCTGAAGAGACATTCATTGGGATCTGTGACTTTAGGAAAGTAGGCCCCATATGTTCTAGCTAGGGAAGGCATTTTTAAGATGTAGTGCCTTCCTTTATAAATATTTGAACATTTTTTATAACTCCTTGATTTTCAAATTATTAGTTCTCTGATGGTTATTTACCTGTGGTCCTGCTTATTCACTTGCTTTACTATATATAGTATCCTAAAACTGCTTTAACTGTATCCTAAAAAGTGAAGTGTTAGTGCTCGTAGCAGAACACACCAAAACAAATCTGTAAACACTAGCCGTAAATGTTTAAGTACATTACATAACTGTAGTGTTGCATTGCTAAGAGATTGTCTAAGGCCTAAATACATGTCTAAATTTGTTTACATTATGCCTAACTGATATTAAGACAGGAGACGCATACAAATAGCACAGGAACAACAGGCCCATGGTTGTCACAGCTCACTACTAGGAAAAACATAGGTAACCACAAAGCACACTTTTTGCACTTTCACCACAAGTCTTTCTGAAATCTTAATATGAGGACCACTCACATTTTCTAGTATTTGATTAAAAGAACTAAGGAAAACTTGCAATACTTAGAGGGTCATTACAAGTTTGATGCAGGCGGCGGAAAGGGCAGTACATCCCCATTCCATTCTAGTAACCTTGTTAGTTAAAATGTGGTTGTTGCTAAAAAAAATGATATATGAAACTGAAAATAGTCTTGATGTTGAAAATGTAGGACTGGCTTGTGGATGTGGGCAATGATCATGCAGCGTCTTGATTATTTGTAACGGAAGCTCACTGTTGTTAAAATGTCTTTCTGCAATGTATGTGTTAAATGCCATGTGTTTTGCAAACGATCACTCTGCAACAGCTGGTGCAATACACATGGCAGATGAGCTGTTTACACATGACTTGTAACAGTAGCAGTAGTCGAGCTCCATTGAAAAAAATCCCACATTGCATTGCGTGCAAATGAAAAGCATTCAACGAGATCTGGCATTGCTTCGTGCACTTTTGAAGAGGATAATTCATAGAGCTAATTGCTTCCCCTCTCTTGTCCCAAGTCGACTGTGCATGATCTGAATAGGGCTGTGGTGTATGCGTGAAAACAAACTCCTATTGCACCCTTCCTTCACCTATCTATCCTGCCACCCGCCAGCCCAGACACCCCTTTCACTCCTTTCGTCCTGAATGTTATGCGAGCTATTAGAAATCACTATTCAAATCATTTCTGCCCAGGACTCGCCATACAAGCACTGCAATAACCTACAATTACGTCGATAGTCGTATTGGTTTATTTAATACATGCCCTCTTCAAATAGTATAACTACATTTAAATTGGATTCATGGTTTAATAGTTGCGGAAAGGAACCTATATATATATATATATATATATATATATATATATATATATATATATAACACAAACACGTACGTGTAGGTTTGTAACGGCTTTCAAAATAAACCCTTTTGAGATTGTTTGCGCCCTTGCAAGCAGGAACCGCAAGGGTGCCTTTCATATTCATGTGATGTAATCGCTGGGTGGGAGGGAGTTAGGGCACATAACATAATCTGTAGGAAGATGGGCGGCATTTCTTGCTAATTTCTGAAGATCAGCACATTTAGCCTAGGTCAAAGCAGAAACCTAAATGACTAATTAGAAACACCATGGTGCAAAGAAAATGGCAGCTAAAGAGTCTTGTCGTGTGTTTGACAGTATTATCTGTCTTAAAAAAGTCAAACTCATTTATAGTTACCACATGTGGTAATTACCAGGTGCCCAGAAAGGTCTGCACGATTATAACAAGACCATTTAGTTATTCCCCATTTTGGAGTCCAATGGCGGTGAGGATTTACAGCATGTAGTAATTACCAAATGATGAAATGCTTTCGTTTAGCGGTATTTCCCACCACACAAAAGCTGGCAGAAATCAGATAATGGTAAAGGCATGCTAATTGTGAAATGCTCGGTAATGGTAATTACCAGATGTTTTACTGCTACTTCCAAACTCATAATCGGTCCCAGAGTCTTAGGGCCAGTATCATGGAATTATTTGGCTTTAAAATGTGGTACTTGTGCGTCAATCTGAGTGTGAAACACTGCGCGTCGACTGCGCAGGACTTTTCCATGACTTGCATGGAGTTTGTGCAAGCTCGGCACAGCTCTGCGAACGACTAAGCACCTTGGCCGAGACTCCACGCAGGGGGGGGCATGGCTTGCGTAGGGGCTGTAATATCAGGCGGAACAAGGCAGAAAGTGGGTGTTATGAGGGACGGACCGCAGGCAGTCGGTAGCATGCCCACAAATGCGCACGACAAAGAATATTCATGGATGTGACCACGCAACCTCTCCTCTGCAAAATGTCCATGCAGTTCCTTTGAAATCTCTGCCACCAGGAAGCAGATGTATTGACTTGTGTGGAGGAATTGCAACTCTGGAGGTGAGTTTGAGTGTCGGATTTAGAGGTGCATGCATACAGACGGGGTCCCAAACATACTTATGGGTGCGCATAAACAGCATAGCGGGATGCAGGGACTGTTTAGGGGGGTTCGCATGCAGTTTGACCTGGAAAATAAATGTTTTGTGTGAAACTGTATGCATGTCCTCAGGGTGTCGGTTACAGCTGCGGGGGAGCCCGTGCAGGGTCCCTGAGGTGCAGGTCCGTTAACACTGTTTGAAGAGTGCGTGTATTTGTTCCAGGGGGTGCATGCACAGGTAGCCTTTCTGGCTGTTTGTGCTTCACGTGAGGGTGTGTTGCGGGCATTCTGGTCATGACTCGCGTGTACGTTTACTTTGCACAGACAATTCCATGAATATGCAGAGCGCGCATTTTTTATTCTTTGCGCAGTGGCGATCTAGGCATGTGGCACTTGCAGGATTAATGCGCTCTTTTCCATGAATCAGGCCCTTAGTCACAGCTTTGCAGATGAACCACGATTCATGTAAACAGTGATCTGAATGGCACTGGTGAAAAATTGGCAGAATTGATTATCAAACTGAGCTGCACTTTGACCAATATTAACGTCGGAAAAGTAAATCGACTTTTCTATATCACGTCCTTGCTCTGTCCACCACAACATTGTTAGTCCTCTGCAGCTGCCTTCTTGTCTTAGAATATATTGTTCTATATTGAAAACGTCACCAAGGTTATTTCTAAAAGCTAACCAAAAACCTTAACACAATGCTAAAAAATTTTTTTAAAAAAATCAGAGAGAGAGACGCAAATTACCAATGTGTTTAATTGTGGTTATTATTTCTCTTGCAAGAGTGAATGCAGCTCTGAGTCCAAGTGTCATAAATACTCATAAATCTGACCCAGTAATTAAATCTCTAAAGCTTTTAGAGAGGACATTTCAATCCATTTTTGTAGCCCAGCCAGAGAAAATCCAGATGATGTTCCTCCCCCTTCCCTTTCAGACTCTCAGCGGTTATGCTTTACTGTGACAACTAACAAATGTGGCGATTTCCTTCAAGGTAATTCACATTTGCTCGTAATATCCTCTCCGGATCCTTTGCCAAATTCGGAAAGAAACACACCGCTCGAATACATGTGCATTTTTGAGAAAGGTTATGCTTAATATTCTATCATTGAATTTTAAGAAGGACTGCAGAACTTATAAAATATTACTGTTTTTATGACCGTGTTTTCTGCCCATTTGCTCTCTCAGGTAGTATGCAACGGTTATCTGAATGCCAGATTATTGCACTAGCTTGTGCACAGACTAAGCTTTGCCAAAACAACCTTTGACCTCTGCTGTACATATATTGTTGCACTTGCTTGGACCATATTACAGACACACTACAAGTGTAATTTTGCACAGCATTAGCACCATGGAACTGTTCCATGAATTTCTACATTAGAGCAAGGTTTGTCCTAGTCGTACAATAAGTGACAACATTGCCCCGGTGAAAAAGTCTACTGAAGGAAAAGGCTCATTTATCCTAGGCCAATTAGGGCTAATGCTGTGCAAACTTGCACTTGGACCTGGCACATTGTTCTGTAATACAGGCCAACATGTGAACAAAATTAGTGAACACCAGTGCATTTCACCTATTCTGATCCCAATTATTTTAAGTGTACACTTCTGTCACTATTCTGTGGGAAATGATTGCGTCAATTCTCAAAGCACCTTGGGCAGTGTCTTGGTATTTTGCAAATGTGCAATCAGTGTGTATGCATGGGCAGTCACGTTATCAAGTGAGACCGGGTGGAGCTCTTGCAGGTCCCCTGAATCTGCCAGCACCACCAATGGAAATCTGCTATTGACTTTGCAAATGTGAATCCGACATCATGGACCTGGGATCTTTTGTCACTGTTGATTAGAACAATGGTGACCTTTCAGTCTGCACACTGTGAAAGAAAGCTGCGTATTGTGGGAATCTGGGAACACAATATCGCACCAGGGGAGGCCGAGTCCCTTGTAAAACATTCATCTGGTGAATAATCATGCCCATAATAAAATGACTGAAAGTGTCCAATGATGGAACTTCTTTGGAAGGAACCATTCTTAAGGTTTAGGATGAAGATGATGCTGTTGCAGGGACTGTCAGAATACATCATGTTTCAGATGTGAGCAGGGGTTCAAACCCCATTTCTTCAGCACCCTCTAGATACCACAGAGCTATCAGACCTACTTGTGCAAAGAGAGCACAGTTTTATTGCCTCATGAACAGCAAGTATCAAGACTCTTCATGAAGTCTACAAATTATGCCACAACCCATCCTGTGTTATGTTTTTATCAAGGTAAGTGGGCCAAAATATTGGCAGTTCAAGTCCTGCCCTGTTCATTGTTGAAAATTGTAAGCAGGGGTGCCTGAATGGGTCTCCATCTTGCAGGCTCTCATAACGTTTTTATACATAATGTTGATGAAGACCAAAAGTACATAACAGAAGACCACACCCATACATTAATGTTTTAATCTCTAAAATAAATCGATTGTTCATGTATTATTTTCAATTCACTTGTTAAATTAGCACTTTACAAAATCATACAACTATTGACATAACATGTCTATTTAAAAATACTCAAACATTAATTCATTTGACTAAATCCATGCATATCTCACTCTCATACACATTAATTTCATCTAGATTAACGGCTATATCTTGTCCACTTCCCTGTGCGCCAATATTCACGTAAACCTGTCAATGTTAAACAAATGGTGGATCTTTTTGTCGACACTTGTTTCAAGCGGAGCTTGTTGGCTAACATGCATGCCAAATCCTGCTCTCGCCATTTTAAGGACAAGGAGTGGCATCTGAATGGGCTGCCCTCCTAATTAAACTTCGGTGTTCAAAAGTGTCTTCAACAAAAACACATTGCATACCATTAAAAGTTCTGTCTGTATATCATTGTTTCAAAATAACGTAATCATCTCGTCTCGGGAGGATAGCTCTGGGGCAATGTGCTCACCTTGGAAGCAAGACGACACGGAGCAACACAGGTTCGAACCCGGGTCCACGCTTAGTAACCTCTGGGTATTAAGTGTGTTATAAATAACCTATCATGTCATATCATGTCGTGTGATATTATTTAGAATCAAATGAATTGTAGCACTGTGGTGTGCACCTTGTGTTTCTTACATGCACATTTCTCAATTTTGTCACAGCCTGCCTTGACTTGCATTAGCTGTTCTTGTTCCTAATGTATCTATGGGGAAAATATACAGGGGAAACGGTAAGATATCTGGCAATGTGGAGAATCAATCTGTTCAAGTCTGAATCATATCTGGTTGGTAAGAAAGTACTTTCTTACCTGTCTTGTAAGACTTTCTGGTCTGTTGTGGATTAACGCAGATCAGACCACTTCAAAGGATTCAACCAAATGGGGGGATCTTTCCAATGCATCCAGGGCAATTAGCTGTAAAGTAAAGAAACCACTGTCTTTCAAGCCTTTCAATGACCGGCTTGGGAGCTTATGAAGGGTTGTTAATAACTCCCGCTGTATAGAGGCTTACTCACCTGCGATTGTTTAACTTTATCTGAGATCTCTCTTGAGACGCTGGAATATTTCCTGCAGGTTTTGTGTTCTTCCTTTGGCCAGGTGATCACACTCTATGTACTTGTAAGACTGAGATGCAACCCCTTATTAGTATGTCTATATCTCTACTTTATACGTCATTTGAATACACAGTCTAGGGCCTCCGCTTGATGAGCCGGTATAACCATGTGGCATATGTGTTATAAATGCTGCCCAGAATGTAGGTAATCTCTAATGCATATACCTCCTTGCGTGGGTAGCCTTTCTACATTATGCCTCTGCTGGTAAATCTCTTCTTACTGTTCATTTTCATTGCGCAACACTAACACGTATGTCTCTTTAGCAGAAAATTGCCTGCTTCGTGTGTGTGTTTCTGCTTTGGCAATTTCACTTGTCTACATTGATTTTACTTGGTGCCCTGTCTAATTTGTATATTTCTAAATTGAAATTCATACTTTGCGAGCCTTTGTTGTGCAGTCTGTTCTTTATCTGCCTTCCTCATGGAAAATGAAAGCGGACTGAGACTCGCCGGTTGACGAGATCCAGTAGTCATACAACACAAGACTAGTATGCACTCAATTACTTGGGCAAGAAATCTCTTATCTCATGAAGACGCCTGCTGTATTAGAAAGTATTGATGCCCTGCATCGATTGTAAACATTAGCAAACACAGGACTAAATACATTTCAATGTTACGAAAAGTTTTTTTTCTCCTTATGTGTCTGCAATTAAACTGTCCAATGAGTCTCTATACGATAACAAAGGTCCCTTCAAAACCGAACATGAGGCCTCTTATTGATTAGATCTGCTTCACCATGCACACTAAGTAAGTCTGCATTCATTTACTAAAGCAGAAAAGGTGTTTTGTCTGCTAATGTATATAAGCCCAATTGTGATAGTTGATGCTTTGCGTCTACTAGATACAGACAATTGGGACTTGAAATCTTTGGGGATGGAATTGAGAGAATATATTTCCCTTTTGATATGGCTGTTGTTAAACTGTTCAATAAGACTAAATCTGATGTCAAGTGTATCCCTTGGATCATGTAAAAATGTAGATTCCACTGAACCGAGATGTTGAGTACCTGATTGACAGTATCAAGATGATAAATCCATTGTTTCCCCAATCTATGTAACTGTTCTGCCACATTCCCACCACAGTGGTGTGGCTTGATGGTCTGTAAAATGAACCAGATAATGGGGGTCATTACGACCCAGGCGCTAATTGCGCCAACTTTACCACCATGGTGTAAACTACGTTTACACCATGGTGGATGGCGGATTTACCGCCCCATTCCAAGGTGAGTGGGGCGGTAAATCCCCATTTCCCATTTTCCCTTCCCCATTCCCATTTTTGCCCCATAGGGCATAATGGGAGTGGGGAAGGCGCTAATTACGCCACCGTAAATTACGGTGGCGTAATTAGCATCATGGCAGGTTAGCGCCATGGATTTTAACGGCTGCTAAAAGCAGCCGTTAAAATCAGAATAGGCGTTAAGGGTTAACGACGGCGTTAACCCTTAACGCCTGGGTCGTAATGAGGCCCAATGTCTCTATCATTATGTCTCTTGTTAATGAAGTACTCAAATTGAAGGTTTTCTTTAAGGTAAACATGGGTTTCTTTGCTAAAGTACCACTATGTTTAACCAAATGCCAGTTTTTATGAGTGATGTTCTTAATGGGGCAGAATGTTGTGACACACATTAGTCTGTCTGTGGTGCTCTTCTTGTGTACTCTGAGGCAGATATTTCTGTCGGTATTCGGAGCCCTTTTATAGTTGTTTTTCACCAACTTGCAGGGATAGGCTCTGGCCATAAATCGGTGCTTTAATTGAACTCCATGCGCCTCATTACGACCCAGGCGGAGGACCATGGTGCTATTAGCACCATGGTCCATGCCGGTGTCCGCCATGGCGGAATGGGGAATTACCACCCCATTCCGAGGTTGGCGGGGCAGTAATTCCCCATGCCGCCAAGGCCCTTCCCCATTCCCTTTTTTGCCCCATAGGGCTCAATCGGAATGGGGAAGGCGCTAAGTACGGTGCTGCAAATTGCGGCACCGTACTTAGCACCAAGGTCCCTTTGCGGGTCCCTACTTTAACGGCTGGTAAAACCAGCCGTTAAGGTCGGGTCTGTAGGGTATTTTGTGGAGATTTGGGGCCTGACGGTATTTTCTTACCGCCGAAAAATAACTTAGCAACAATCACTCCTTGTATTCAGATTGGGCCATATACAACAATAATACAGTGGACATGCATTATTTCAGCACACAGACATGCGTATTTGGTATGCGTGGTTGGTATGCGTGGTTGGTGGTATTTTGGTGAGTATAATTCCCTTGTTTTATTTGTGGCCCCAATATCCAGAACCCCTCATTTTTGTTTAGATTTTTTGTGTAATCACTAGAGAGACCTCAGGCTTGCATTTCAGGAACACCACATTTTCATTTTTAGTGTGCCACCATGGGCAATTTCTCTCTGTCTTATCTACGGCAGCGAGCTATCATGTGGTATTTTCACTATCTTATATACGGTAGTGAACTATGTCCCGGGCCTCCCTTTTTGCCGACTCATAGACCTCCGACAAACTACAACACACACATTTAGTTATAATTGCTCATACTGAATTACATTGTGCACACGGCTGCAGCAAATTTGATGTTTAGCTACCTTGAAAATGACAATTGCACTGTCTAAACATCTCCCCACATCATCAGCACTGTATTGGTAAATATAAAACGCACCACCCGTCTGCTTTCAAATATTTTTGTGTATTATAAAAGTTGCATTTAAACACGATCTCACTCTTTACAGAAATAAATAAAATAGCACAGTAACAGCATTGTCTGTGATACACTGAAAAGAGAGTGGCGGAGACAAGAACTCAATTTGCAACATTAAACATGTGAGTAAAGCACAGGAATCTCCTTTCCTACACTGACTGAATATTCTCGTACACACTCAGCCCCCACACTTCTGTAATTACCTTATCTGTTCAGCCTGAGTTTTCTTCAGCTGTTCTCTTTCTGAATTTGGCTCCCTTGAAGATTAACCCCAGTGAAAACAAGCGTCTTTCGTTCTCAAACCGGGGTTATTGCCTGGAATTCTCAGCTTTTGCAGCAGGAATGCTTCAGCCAGGAAACAGGTCCTTCTCCCAGCTCTGCCAAATCTCGACTGTTCTCCCCCTCTCCTCAAGCTCCCCCAGCAAAACTCTAATCACTGCCTCTAGCATGATACTTGCTATGATGCTGCTCCAATCAGAATCAATCATGCCATCTCCTCCCTCACTACACAATGGCTCATTTCTACAGTAACCATTTGTAACCAACTGATTTCCTGTTCCTTCGAGTCCTTTGCTTCCTGTAGTTATGTGGACAGAGCAGCAGAGAAAAAGAAAAAAAAATGAATGTGCGTTTAAAAGTTCACTTTCAGAGTAGGCCTAATTCTGCAGTGGAGACACATTTTTATTAGTGGGTTATGTTAAATGCAGTTTTATTAGTCAGGTTAGTCCTCTTGCCAAAATCCCACGTTGTGTACCCACTTCGTTTGATAAATAAGTTCAGGGGCTACATATGGGATGCATAGCAAAAATCCGATCTCTAGTCTTTCCAAGTCCACATATAACGGCATTGCATTACCCATTTCGAATGCAATTTTTACCTGTATTATATCAATTTCCCTCCTGGTCAATCTTTCTATCATTTGACGAATAATATCCTGCGAAACAAAATACAAGGGGATATGTCCTTGAATCAATTGTGAAACTGCCGTTTAAACTTCTCTCATATAATTCGTTAATAGTCTATCAACAGGACTCATTATGTTCAATATTTCATTTAAATTTCTGTCATGCTTAAGTATTATTTTAGTCGCCCGTTGCATTACATCCGCTTGTTCATTTAGAATGATTGCAGTTTCATTTATGAATCTTACTTGTTCATCCAGTCCCCCTCTAATTCCATCTAATGTTTTTTGTATTATTTCTAGGTTAATACTCAGCTGTTGCGCTTTAGTACTCAGTGTTCCTACCGAAATAGAATTGGCTGTTGATATTGTGGTACCTATTATGGCTCCAACTATAGACATTACCAATGATATCGCGAGCATCACCGCACCTCTCTTTCCTCTCTTCTTCTTAATGTCTGCTGAATTCACGAATGTTTTTTCCAATTGCATTAATATATCTCTTATTGACTGCTTAGTGTCCTCTTTTCTTATTTCCAGCCACTCTTTAGTCTGTTCAATCTTAATTCCGGTATTGTTCAAGTGTTTTTCAATCAAAATCTCAGGATTCAATGGTATGTATATATTTTGGAAAATCATCCTTCTATCACTCATGATGAATCCTGGTGAATCTTCCACCGCGATACCAGATGCTGGTCCAGGTTCAATGACAACCTGTGCTTCTGAATTCTTGAAGATCCCTCCAAATATCATCATCATTAACCATATCATCGGTATCATCTTCAATGCTGATCGCTTTGCAGCCTTGGTCTTCACCCCTCTTTGGGGCTTTCCCGGAATCCGTCCACGTGGGCTCCAGGACTCCATCGTCTCCCGTGGGCTCTGATCCCGGAACCTCCGACCAAATAATGTTAATTTTCTAAATCAAATAGAAAATAAACAAATTAAGTACATAGCACAATACTAACTTCACCCTTTTGCCAAAAATAAAACATGCTTGGTAAAAATATATATATATATATATATATATATATTTTTTTTTTTTTTCTGAAATTAAACACAAGTTAAAAAGAAAACAAGCACATATAAAACAGCATTCAATATTTAATACATTTTCTCTCTGCACACCAACCATGAGCTTCCATTATATATATTTATTTATTTATTTATTTATTATATATTTTTACATATATTACAGTGTTTATGTGCCATTATAACAATCAACTTTTTAACTTCTTTGTCACTGCCTCCTGATTGTACCCATTTATTTTCTCTTTTTGTGTTCAAGGGACTTTATCTGTTTCTACATGCTCAAGCTGCCTGATCTCATGTCTGGGATGGCATGGTTTGATTTGATTTACATGGACAAACTGCTCTATTGCTGTTTCACCTTCATTTTTCAAAATTTTATAAACTACAGGAGAGACCTTATCTATATTTCAAAATGGCCCCTGCCAGGCTGCTAGAAATTTAGAATTTTTCTGTTTACTTTTTCCAAAATGAAACTTGTACACCTGATCCCCTACACTGTATTCCTTTACTGATGTTTTTTTGTCATAATAAGACTTTGCACTGTCAGCAGCTCTTTCCAGATTTCTCTGCACAAAAGCAAATGCATGTTGCAAATGCCTCCTCAGTTCATCAATATATTCATGAACTGTGGATGCACTCACAAGTGTCTGCTCATGTGTTCTGTATAGTAGGTGTTGTGGTAACACCATTTTCCTACCTGTCAAGACCTCATGGGGGCTAACACCTGTTGCTTTGGCAGGAGTTGATCTGATTGCCATCAAAACCAACGGTAAACGTAAATCCCAGCTGGAACCTGCTTCTGCCACAAATTTCTTTAAAATATCCACAACAGACCTATTGCTTCTTTCAACTGTACCTCAAGACGCTGCCCGATATGCGATATGTAGTTTCCTTTTCACACCTAGTATTTGCCATACCTTACTCATTAGAGTACTTGTGAAATGACTTCCTCTGTCTGACTCAATTCTTTGTGGCAACCCAAACCTTGAGAACACATGGTTCACCAGCAATGTGGCTGCTGTTTGCGCACTACAATCTGGTGCAGGAATGCATTCAATCCACTTCGACATCAAACATATCACACTCAAAATATAACGGCTTCCCCTACTCGACCTTTTTAAAGGACCTACATAGTCTATTTGCAAATCTGACCATGGGAGAGTTAGGCCTCTTTTCATCAATGGTGCTCTATGCATTGGTGAAGCAGGTTTAAATTGGGCGCATACTAGACATCCTCTTGTATATAATTCCATATCTTGGGACATATGTGGCCAGTAAGCATAATCTTTTAGTATTTCTAATGTTTTTTGTGAACCTCTATGGCCTGCAGTTATGGCATCATGTGCATTGTGTAGCATTAGCCCTCTGAATGAAAGGGGTACTACCCACTGTATTTGTCCTGTTTGGACTCTCTAATCATGAGTCCATCCTGTAATCTAATTCGTGTTTTGTTCTTTAATAGCACCCTCAACTCCTCTTTTCCCATACAATCATTTTCTGTTAAAGAATTTTGTTCGGGATCTATCAAATGATTATAATAGATTCCCAAAATTCGATCATTCTTTTGTGCCTCAATCAGATCTTGGTCTGGCGTGTCATGACTCCACTGCACCACCGGTTGATCTACCTCCTTTGGTGCTTTAGAACGTGTCACTGCATCAATTTGTATTTCACCCATTAAATAATCAATAGGTAGCAATTCTCCCATCACAGCCCCAATCTTAGCCAGGTGGCCTGCCTTATCATTTCCCTCCTTATCCTCTCCTGGTGTTTTTAAATGCCCACGAATTTTTCTCCAGTATATTGTTAAATTATTCTCTGACACCAATTTGTCTATGGCTTGTTTCATTTTTCCATGTTTAAGTGGCTTTTTGTTGTATGTAACCATGCCTCTTGCTTTCCAACCAGGCAAATACTCCACAAAGCTATTCCGTGCATAGTCAGAATCAGTCACCAGGACAATTTCACTGAACTTTTTATCAACTGCAGTAGCAATTGCTTTATAAATGGCTGCCAATTCCGCCACCTGACTGCTCCTATCTCCAATCCTCATCCCTATACTGGGGACGCCTTCACATTTCAACCAGACATTTCCTATTCCTGCCACTAACTGTTTATTACTGTCATTTTCAATGTGAAAAGCACAACCATCCACATATACAGTTGGCAAATCCTTGCATGTTTTTTCATCAAAAGCTTTGTGTGGTGATTGTTCAAATTCCTGCAAACTAGTTTCCACTTCCATTTCATTTGGTATTTGTTCAGCTGCACAGTCATGTAAGTCAGCTAACCCTTGAGCAATTGGGTTCTTTTTATTTTGTCCATATCTCACTTCTACGGGAAAACCTTGTAATGCCAGCGTCCATGAAGTGATTCTGGATTGCGCTAGATTACCTGATCTAATTCTTTTACTCTCTAAAAATTGCAAAGGTTGATGATTTGTTTCAATAATCACCTTTTCTCCCTGAACAATGGGGCGGAAATGTTGTAGCGCCCACAAAGTGGTTAATAGGGCCTTTTCACATTCATTAAATTTCATTTCAACTTGGGAAAATGCCTTACTTGCATATGCAATGGTTTTGTGATTCAAATCGTGTTTTTGTGATAACACTGCTGACATACAATGTTCAGAAAAACCTATTTCTATAAAGAAATCCCTGTCCTTTATGGGGTATGCTAAACATGGTGCCTTTACAAGACATTCCTTTAATTTAGCCACTGCATCAGACTGCTCTTTTTCCCATTTCCAGGGAGTATTCAGTTTAAGCAGTTTAGTCAATGATTGAGTGATTTCTGCATAATTTTCAATGAACTTTCTGTTATAGCCTGTCATCCCTAATAAACTTTTTACTCCTTTCACATTTTTAGGATCTTTTAATCTTTGAATGGCCTCTATTTTCTTCTTTTGTGGATTTAGCCCATGTTCAGTCACTTCATGCCCTAGAAAGTTCACTTTTTTCTTGCACCATTGTGCTTTTTGCAAAGATACTTTGGCGCCTGCTTTCTGCAATTGGCCAAGTACATGTCTTATTTCATCAAAATGGCTTTTCAGGCTTTCATTTTTTATCAGGACATCGTCCACATAAACTATTGTTCCTCTTTCCGCTGCATCCGGCATGGCCTTTCTCAAAAATATGCCAAATTCACTCCCACTATTGATGTACCCGAACGGAGCTCTAAGCCAGGCATATTGAGTCCTGTCAAATGTAAAGGAAAATAAATGTTGTATCTCCTCTGCCAATGGCACGCACCAATATCCAGAGGTGAGATCTAATGTGGTAAATACATTTGAACCATGTACCTGAGCTAGGCCCTGATCAATGAATGGCAGTGGCCATCTAGATACTGGTACTCTTTTATTTAACTCTCTCAAGTCTGCACACAGCCGCCATTGACCATTTGGCTTTAACACACCTAAAATAGGTGTATTGGATGTGCTATGAATGGACCTGATGATTCCCCGCGATTCCAAATATTTAATAATCTCTGCCAATGATTCTAAACATGCCAGCGGTAGTCTATACTGGCGTACAAACACTGGATTTCTGCTACACCCTTCTGGTAGTGTGGCCACATGTAAATCAGTTAAACCACAATCATAAGCATCTTTTGCAAATACATCCTTAAACTCCATAAATATCTCCCTCAGATTGTCCCTATCCTCATTGCTTTCACACGCATCCGCTAAGGAGATCTGCTCTTCTACCATTTTGGAAAATTCTGGAAAATCTTCTGGTAAGGGAATCTCGGCGCTTTCCTCTAACTGTGTGGCAGTGTCTTCTTGTAAAGCTGCCACTTTTAAATATTTTGGCATATCAGCTTCCACTTCAATGGGCTGATTTTCTGTTTCATTTTCATTTAAATTAAATATTATGCAATCCTCTTGATGGCAGCACACTGTCTTATTTGAATCCTAAGGATACACAGAATGAATTTTAAATATTCCTTTGGGCTGAGAGTCCAGGTGTTCTGGCAACTCACCCTTGGCATCTACATACTTTTCAGGAATATTTCCAATCACCATGTTATTTAAATCTGCCGTATAATGTGATTTTTGTATGGCCATTCCTAATGGGGAGTTTTCCTCTAAATGAATATCCTGACAACCTTTATTATTTACCATAATTTTTACATATCCTTCACCAATATCTACCAATGGAATGTATACATAATCCAGGCCTTGCTGTTTTATGGATTCATTCAGGCATACAAATGCATCAGAGCCTTTCATCTGCTGTCCATGTTTGCATTTCAGTGTTATTGCAAACTGTTTTGTAAATGCAGGAATAATAGTATCTTTCCTCATTTGTAATTCGATTGCATAAGGAACCAGTTGTGCACAATGATAAGCCCTTCTTTTGTCTTCAAATTCAGGTGCCGGACCACCTAGGCGTGACCATATTTTTTGATTAAGGAAATCTAACACCATACACATTCTGTGCATGATGTCATTGCCCATGTAAAATTCATTTTGTGCTCCACTCACTATCCATACATTATGGTAGATTGTTTTCTGCCCAATGCTAATTTTAAGCATGCATCTGCCTGCAATTCGGTTTTCAAAGTCTGGACTGTCCAACCCAGAAACATATTAGTTTTTAATCCTAAATCTCGGGATTTCTTCCCTCTCCATTATTTTTTGCAACAATTTCTCATTAATGAAACTCCTTTCATGTCCAAGCGCTAAAGTGGCTTTTATTGTTTTAAAATAGTCATTTATACCAACATGAACCCATGGTTGCTCATCTTCCATGTGTATTTCTGCCAGAGTGGTAATGTGTTTTTCTGAATCTGTTTTAGGAGCAATATTCTGTTTGCATGTTTTCTCTTTTAAATAAAAACGTATTGTGTGCTCATCTATGGCAGTCTGCCAATTTTTCCTTGGGTCCAAGTATATTTGTACAGGTAGTTTTTCATTGTCGCTCTGCATTTTGTCTTGACACATTAATATAACAGTGACACTAGGTATGCAGCTATTCTGGAGATATACCTCCACAGCATCATTTGTTTTGGCAACGGTGTGACATTCATTTAGATTGCTGTTTTGTGATTTTAGTTTCTTAGGCCTCAATGGTTTTTTGGTTAAGGACCACAGCACTCCATTCACCCCATCTATTAGAGGAGACAATCTTTTCAGGCAATCTGTCCCCATCAGAAATGGAATTTCACAAATAGATGTGATCAATACCTCTTGTTTCATTCTGTGCTTTCCTATTTTTATGTCAACCTCAGTTACACCTATGATGGGCACCTCCTCCTCATTAAAGTTATGCAATGGGCCTTGATTTTCCTTCACTGTGATCTGACTCTGTGGGGGTCTCCCTTCATTGATACTCTTTACCAGCTCCTTGGACATAATTGTGGCGTGTGCGCCAGTGTCAATCATAGCAAAGGTGTGGCATTTTTCTTCTACAGTGATGGGTGCATAATATCTGTCCTCAACTTCCTCTAATACACATAAGAAATGTGAATTCTTACTGATTTCAGGGCTCACCTTTCTCAGGTCTTTTTCACTTTTGGCTAAACACATTGGTAAATGGAAAGACATTTTCCCTCCTTTTTACCCATTTCTGCGCGAGAGACTTTATTAATTTCTCCATGATCAGAGGTTTTTTGGAGTGTGGCCACTGTTCGCCCATCCATCTGGGTAACATCAGAGACCACATTACAACCTTCCAACTGAACATGTGTAACAACATCATTCAGCAATTTGTCATTTTTTAATTCTGTGCATTTGTGATCATTTAGTGTGATACCAGCCCTTTCAGCCTCTTCAAAAATATGTGGCTCAAAGAATTCTTCAGGTGATTGACTTGTACCCTCCTTTTGAGTATTTCCTTTTTCTGTCTGTGTTTGGTCATTGTTTTGCTTGCCCAGGGAAGGAGCTATAGCATCCCCACTTACTCCCTGTCCATTGGTATTCCCCATGCATGAGTCATTTTTCTTAAATCTGTCCCTTTGTTCTTTTGGAATTCCTAATGTTTCTTTTTCATTTGTACAAATCTTTACTGTTTTATTTAGCTCTAGGTTAAACCGTACCTCTTTTTTAGAAGTATTTGCACTTTCTGTCACAAGTTCATTTACTGGCACTTTCACATTTAATCCATTAGGCATCTCAGATTCGTTATGCAAAATTATATCAGAGCAATCTGTCATTTTGGCACTGCAGTTATCATAAGTACTTAGTCACTTTTCGGAAGCCCCCCGGTCATTGCTATGGCCATCAGCCCCCTCTTTGGAAGGTTGTTTTTGCACTGTACAGAGCTTTCCTATTTGCTCAGCTAACATTTTCACTTGGGCCTCAAGGCACTGGAACCTTTCCATTTCTCTAGGATCCTCTTTCTGTGGCCTAGGTCGATATTGGTTGTTTTCCCCCTGATTGGATCTATTCTGATACCTCTCAGGTGATTGATGTCGGTTGGGATGGTTTCTGAACTCTTGATTCATTTGTGGAGGGGAGCGGGTTGCACCCATCCTTTGATTATAGTCCCCTGGTGGGGAATCATTGTATTGACGTGGATTGTAGTTCACGTTTTGCCTCATGTCCTGTCTCTCAGATTGTGGGTACTGGCCCCTAGGTTGATTTCCATTATCAGTAAATCGATCCACATATCGGGGCCTATCCTGATTACCATATATCATGGTGTTGGGATCAAATCTGCTCTGTGTCCCCAATGACTGGTAGGGACCATCATTTCTTTGATCTTGATTTTGTCTCTGGTTATTGTTCATACCTGCCATATCAGGCCGATATCCTACCCGGGGTCTGTCCCCTAACTACCTAGGGCTGATGTAGCTCTCTCTATTACTAGGATCATGTGATTGGAACATTGGTACAGGAAATGGCGATCTTTGTTGATTACCCCTTTGTTCAGGTGTCACATTATTTTTACCTTGGCTTTGAGCAGACTCAAGGGACATTTTGGCTGACCTGATTTCCATTACTGTGGCTGAGGGTTCTTTAGATTTAGGTCTAGTATCTTTCATTTTATCACTTTCTCTACCCTGACAATAGAGTACCTCATATAGTTTTGTGCTTTGATGTACAATCCATTCAAGGGACTTGTCACGGTCAAATTCACGGACCAATTGGGATATGATGTCTTTCTGTAGCCCATAGAAGTATGCAGTTTTAAACTCATTGGAATTTGAGTCAAAAGATACATCAAAGCGAGAAAATGCTCTTTTTAAGTCTTGTAAAAATTGGCGAGGGGATGCATTAGATACAGCAGTAATTGTGTAAGCGACTTTCTTTGCCTCCTGCAATGACTGAAAAGGAGAAAAATGACGCCTAATTTCTTTTTCAAACTCCAACCAGGTCATATTCTGCTGTTCATTTAATCCCCTTATGATGCTGGCCGTCGGGGCATCTAAAGTTAAATGAAAATATTGTCTGTACTGTTCCTTAGGTATCTGGAGTGCTTTAAAAATGTCATGCACCGCTTCTAATTGATCCTCAATGCAGCATTCACCTCCCTTTTTAAATGGTTTGATCAGGGCTTTAATGGATTTCATTATTTTTATGGGGCTACTTGTTGCAATGCATGGAATTGCATTATTTTGTGATTCAATCCTGTTTTCAGGTGTATGAGATTGGTGGCTGCCCCCAATGGGAGTATCAAATCCCCCATGGGCGCTGCAACCAAGTTCAGTCACCGGCCCAGTCACTGGAGCACTAGCTCTTTGGGCAGAGCTAGAATTCACCTCCACTCCATTGAATGTGGTACCCTGCCGCCTCTCCTGGGACCTGGGAATGGACATTTGCTGTTCTAAGTCCTTACACTTTTTAAGGAGTCTGTTTGCTTCATTTTGCAAATAGTTGTTTTCATCACTCATCTTATTAATCACCTCCTGCATGTCGCACATTTGCATTTGGCATTCATTGAACTCTTTATTTCTCTTGTCTCTTTCTTGAATCATTTTAATCATTTCTTGTTCTGCACTCTGGAGATCACATTCTTTTTCACAATGTTCTTTTTGTAAAATCTGCATTTCTGAAACAACCTCATCTTTATCCTGTCTAATGTGGTCCACTAAGGCTTTTAAGTGTACCAATTCTTGCTCACTATCCTCAAATTGTTTCTTGCTTTTGGATAACTGAGCATTAAAGTCTCTGCATTTTAATTGCATGTCTTTTTGGCATACATCCAATTCTGCTCTTAATATTTCCTGATTTTTACTTGCCCCATCTAATTCAGTCTTTAACCTGTTAATTAGCTGAGTATCATTCTCCTGCATTCACAGGGACTTATTCAAAATAAACCATATTTTGCCGCATAGCCGTATTAAACAGTCTTTCTCTGCACTTTTATCGGCTGCATTCAATAATCTTGTAAGGCAGACCTGAATTATGCTGCCTTCTGCAAAAATATTGTCTAGTTTTTCTTTCTGCACCTCACCCTGAATGCGTTCACGCCATTCTAACGTGCTATTCAACGACCAAGTCCCATGTGCAAACAACTTTGCCTCTAAATATTGCACTAGGTCTGAGAATGTGGTTTCCCTTTGTGACATTCTGAAATTCGTTTTTAGTGGCACACTGCTATTATAAAATGGGTTCCCTTTAATGTGCAAATGGCAGTGTGAGACACGCTTGCCACGCCCAGTAGGTACGATCACTTTCCCGGCCTGCAACGCACCATAAATATGTAGGGTATTTTGTGGAGATTTGGGGCCTGACGGTATTTTCTTACCGCCAAAAAATAACTTAGCAATAATCACTCCTTGTATTCAGATTGGGCCATATACAACAATAATACAGTGGACATGCATTATTTCAGCACACAGACATGCGTATTTGGTATGCGTGGTTGGTATGCGTGGTTGGTGGTATTTTGGTGAGCATAATTCCCTTGTTTTATTTGTGGCCCCAATATCCAGAACCCTTTATTTTTGTTTAGATTGTTCGTGTAATCACTAGAGAGACCTCAGGCTTGCATTTCAGGAACACCACATTTTCATTTTTAGTGTGCCACCATGGGCAATTTCTCTCTGTCTTATCTACGGCAGCGAGCTATCATGTGGTATTTTCACTATCTTATATACGGTAGTGAACTATGTCCCGGGCCTCCCTTTTTGCCGACTCATAGACCTCCGACAAACTACACCACACACAGTTAGTTATAATTGCTCATACTGAATTACATTGTGCACACGGCTGCAGCAAATTTGACGTTTAGCTACCTTGAAAATGACAATTGCACTGTCTAAACATCTCCCCACATAATCAGCACTGTATTGGTAAATATAAAACACACCACCCGTCTGCTTTCAAATATTTTTGTGTATTATAAAAGTTGCATTTAAACAGGATCTCACTCTTTACAGAAATAAATAACATAGCACAGTAACAGCATTGTCTGTGATACACTGAAAAGAGAGTGGCGGAGACAAGAACTCAATTTGCAACATTAAACATGTGAGTAAAGCACAGGAATCTCCTTTCCTACACTGACTGAATATTCTCGTACACACTCAGCCCCCACACTTCTGTAATTACCTTATCTGTTCAGCATGAGTTTTCTTCAGCTGTTCTCTTTCTGAATTTGGCTCCCTTGAAGATTAACCCCAGTGAAAACAAGCGTCTTTCGTTCTCAAACCGAGGTTATTGCCTGGAATTCTCAGCTTTCGCAGCAGGAATGCTTCAGCCAGGAAACAGGTCCTTCTCCCAGCTCTGCCAAATCTCGACTGTTCTCCCCCTCTCCTCAAGCTCCCCCAGCAAAACTCTAATCACTGCCTCTAGCATGATACTTGCTATGACGCTGCTCCAATCAGAATCAATCATGCCATCTCCTCCCTCACTACACAATGGCTCATTTCTACAGTAACCATTTGTAACCAACTGATTTCCTGTTCCTTCGAGTCCTTTGCCTCCTGTAGTTATGTGGACAGAGCAGCAGAGAAAAAGAAAAAAAATTAATGTGCGTTTAAAAGTTCACTTTCAGAGTAGGCCTAATTCTGCAGTGGAGACACATTTTTATTAGTGGGTTATGTTAAATGCAGTTTTATTAGTCAGGTTAGTTATTAATAAGGTTAGTTATTAATTTTCAAATGTGTCTCTTCCACCAAAGGCATTTCAGGTGAAAAATAGTGTGCATTTTTGAATGTGCACGTGTGCTTTTAACTGCAAAAATAGATTTGCATCTTATATGTTAAAATCGTTTTTGACTGAATAGCCTGTCTTTACTTATATGTCCATGTTAATCTGGCAACACATATAGCAATGCACCACACCCATGTGGTGGTGCTGCATCAAAAAAAATTGCTACCTGTGCAGTAGTGCTGTACTCTGTGCTGTAACACGCCAAATATCCTTACAGGTCCCGCACGGGACCTCGTAATTAGGCGCTAATAGGTGAACAGCGCCTGTGTCGTAATGATGCCCCATGTGTCTCAAAATCTTTCTTCTCTGAGCAGTTTCTCTGAATTCTCAGGAATTGGCCACATGGTACGTTGGTTTTTAGCCCTTCTGGATGGAAACTAGTGTAGTGGAGGAGACTATTTTTGTCTGTTGGCTTCCTGGAGAGGGTGGCTCGTAGACCACCTCCTCCCTTGTGAATCTTGAGGTCTAGAAGATTCACTGAATTATCATTGAATTCCATTGTGAACTTAATGTTTCTATCACAGGCGTTCATTGTTGGGCACTAAAGAATTCTATAAATTAGTTGAAGTCAAGTGTAAAAAATGGCAGGTACTCAGACGTAAATATTTGTCCACATTTGCAGTGTCTGACATTCACAAAACACTTTTAATGAGAATTAGAAAATCACTGAACGATTACACTACTCTCAACATTCTTGTGAAAATGGACATTCCGCCCAGTGCACAGATAGAAATCCCGTTTGTTGCTTTATGGAATCGACTGCGTTGTACTTTTTCATATTTTGCGGGGACTTTGCATAGGCTCGGCATGTCACTGCGAGATGCTGAGTGCCTTGCATGAGACACCGCATAGAGCATGGGTGTGGCTTGCGCAGACGGCAGAGTAGGGGGTGAAATTCACAATATGAAGAAGAACAAAGGTAAATGTGGGTATTACGAAGGATGGCCAACATGCAGTCCATACAACGCCCACTATTGCATGGAACAATCCGTATTCATGGATCTAAGCGTGCAACGTCTCAGGGGGAAATGGCCACGCAAAGCCTTCAAACTATCCTCCACCCGAAGGCAGACTTACAGACACCTGCTTGTAGGATCCACTGCGCAGAGCTAAGATCGTGTGGCGGATTTAGGACTGCGTGTATGAAGCCGGGATTCCAGTTGGTCTTAGTGGTGTGCATACGTAGTGTAGCAGGGTTCAGGAATGGTTTACGGTGTTTGCACACACATTCCCCAAGTTTTCTCTGAGTTACGATAAATCATACGCATGTTGTCAGGGTGCCGGTAACAGTTATGGGGGACCCCACGTCTGCTCGCCGAGATGCTAGCAGGGGACTCCATGCACTATTTGAAGGGTACATGTATTCACACCCGCGGGAGAACACAAAGGTAGCTGTTCTGGCTGTTTTTGCTTTGCATGGAGGCATGTCGGGATGTTCCGGCCGCGGTTTGCATATACGCAAACAATTCTATGAGCGCGTAAAAAAACCTCTCCACACAAGCTTACACAGAGTTGTTCTCTGGGCGCGGGCATTGCGGGATCGCTGCACACTTTTCCGTGAATCAGGCCCAATATGTGTATCATTGCACATCAGTCTATTTTTCTGGGACTGCAAACCAGCAGGGCAATCATCACTAATTTCTCAACAGTCATGGTAAAAACTATTTTGAAGCAAGTTTCTCTTCCAATGTATTCATGGACAAGTCACACATAGCTGAACATGTCTTGGGAGGTCTTTTATGTCACACCTTTGAATAAAGCCGTTGCGTTTTGGTTTTGTTGCTGTTAGCAACAGTGGTAGCATCATTGTGTGTGCAATGGCCTGTGGCAAGTGCTACCATGTGCCGTACATTTAACCTAATGGACTTCCTAAAAAAATGACATAAAGTGTGTGAACATAATGTCCATATGTTACAGAATTGTGGCCATTGCATCCAATCTGTCAAAGCACATATTTCGCTGACACGTTTGAGAACTGCCCACAGCCTTCCACAGCACAGTCTCCTAGAGGAGATTTCCAACCAATGGAAATCAATCCTATATGTTCTTCCCCATCTCATTGAACAACACAATCCTATCAATGAACATATGATGCAACAAAAGGTTGAAGCAGGGGCATCCATTGACTCCTAGCTAATTGGATCTGGTTAAATTATGCTTCCAGTTTATAGCATTTTTGTAATATGCTACATAACTCCAACAATGAACACAGTATAATGAAGTATGTAAGCCCTCTTGTGGATGTGCTAAAGAATCAAATCCTGTCAATGAGGATGAGGCAAGGATTCCCAGTTGAAGATGACTTTGAAGCATTGGGCCAGGCAAACGGTGTACTCTAATTCTTAAAACAAACATCAACATTGACAGTGACATAGGAACTGATTCACAGAGCGTTTTCCAATGGGATTGCCCTATTATAAAACGCTTCTGTGAATCAGGCCCATAGTTTGCTCTTGCGAGATCATCTGCCCATCAATTTAAAACCCATAATAATTGCCTAAATTGCCTGTTTTTAAAACAATACATGTTTTTACTTTTCTAATGTATAATCACATGGGAAAATGCATAAAGTGGATCCTTTAACTAATTGCAAAAGATGAGAAGGAGAATTCCCACTTGCAACTTCCTATGAAAGGAGCTTGGGAAAAGCCCTCTTCAAACACCACCACACAGAGCAGTAGCAGCAGCACAAATAACGCCCTCTCCGCTTCCACCACACTCCCAGAACAGTGGAAATCCTCACTCAATCTGATTACTCCACCTGTCACCATAGGTTCATGTCTCCCTCTGTCTCTCTCTGTTTTTCAAAACAGAACCTTTGTAACTTCAGTCAAAGCAAAGAGCCATATTTGGAAATGCTTTGCCAAATTCGAAGTCAAGACACAAGAAAGCGAACAAAGTTGCATGGCAGGAAGAAGAGCCCTGAAAATGGTGGTGGCATGCTGCAGATAACATCCTGTAGATGCCAAGGATTTGCTGTATTGCCACAGCAGCAACAGTGAGCAGGCTGGCACTCAAATGTCGTGCATGCTCTGTCACCAGTTTCATATCTAAATGTGCGTTTGGTCTGGCAGAGGTTATCACAGGAGACAGAAAGAAAAGTCTGCCTGGCAAAAAGTAGAAATCCAAGCTATGCAAATGAGGAGTCGCCACTTCCTACCCTGCACACATACTATTCCAGATGATGATGGTTTGGAGCAAGCCCATCTGGTAGACTGACCGTGTTGCTGATGTTGCTACTGATGCACATGAAGGTGATGCAGAAGTGGTGTCTAGGTCTGCACTCAACAATGCAGGGCCTAGACGGATGGTCATATTTAAAACCTTTTCAACTCACATGTGTGAGCAGCTTCAATAATACTTCCTACCACAAATGATACTTTTAACATATTATCTCATTTACATTTTGGGAAATGGTTGCTTTGTACAATGAAACTCACAACATGGAACGGTGTTCAGGGGAGACCAACTACCCGAGTTAAAGTGTATACCTTCGGTCCCTAGCACTTCTTAGAACAAGCATGTTAAAAATATGTGGCTCAATATTTTTGTATGCATTTATTAATGAAACACATTGAACTTTCCCTTACTTTTTCAATATAAGTGGTCACTTAATGCAATTCACGAAATAAACATAATATCACCTTTAAAAGATATATGTGAGATCAAAATGCACTTTTATATCCCAAGGGACCAAGTGCCTACGTCATCCATACATCTGTTATCCACAGACTCGACAGCATGATACTGGCACAGCCACGCTAGCTTAGCACTCTAAAAAGAAAAGCAACATAACATGACAAATATATCAAGGTGATGCAAAACATATTTTATTACAATAAAAATGAAAGCTGTTACTGCACCACAACGTAAAAGTAAAAGCAAAAGCCTGAAAGACTGTCTAGTAAGACATTTTTTAAAATGATCAAAACATAAAAATGAACAAAGGCACTTTCAAATACCACCCATGCCGAAGGGAAAGTGTAGTCAAACCCACACATTTGGTCTCCATATGTTGCAGCAGGACCTGCATTGCATGCATCTTCCCGTTTATTGTTCTCACATGTTCACCGTATGAGAGCATGAACAGAGGAGCAGTGCAACGGTTGGCCCTGGCGGGTTAGTGGTGCCATCTGAGTTTCTCATTCCTGTTGTCGGGGGCACACAGCACGCTGCTATTTCCTAAATTGCAATCACTCTACCCATGTAAACTCTTTTGTATGGTGTATTTAACATATCAGATGTAGTATTAATAAATAGTATATAGTGTTATATAATAACCGTACCCAGGCAACACACACACGCACTGTTTCAGTACGGTTTGGTAGCACTACTAATAAAAGACAGAACAGAACACAGTACGATCTTGAAGGCTAATTCTTCTGGTGCATCTCCCACTCTCCACAAGTAGCAATGGTGCTCACCCAAAATGCTCACATTATGTTTTCTTGGTGACTGTTCACTTGCACTTCTCTCTTTCTCAGGCGTACACTTCGCTTTCACTAAATACACACCAGCAATTTAAATATTTAAAACAAGAATAAAGCAAACTCAAAAAAAGATTTCAGATTAAGCTAAAGTTTCATTATTAGATAAAAGAGTTAAGAGTTAAAAACAATTTAGAGTTTCTAGATTACAGTTTATAGGTTTGAGGTAAATTATTAGTTTAAGAGTTACATGACACACACATTTTGTATATGTGTATTACTACTATACCTGTGATGATGGAAATGCCTTTTGGAGGGCCAGGTCTTCCTAATCCTTGTCCTACCACTTCTCTGTGTGTGGTTTCATTATGTCTTCTGCCACTGAGGTCCAGCCTGAACCTCTGGAAGTGCAGGCCTTCATGTTTCCGGGTGAACAAAACCGATACAATACCCTTATTGCACCCAGGATAGGGAGTACACCCCTGTACCCATTGTATGTGTTCTTGGGCACCTGTGTTGCCCAGAGAGCAGTGTATGGGCTGGTGGCAGCTACATGCTGACTTGACAGCTGCTCTGAGTATCCTCCATTTTCGGATCACCAAGGCCATGCCATAGGAATCAGTAGAGTCTTGGGCAAAGTCAAGATGACCCCTGTAGCCTCTTGGTTTTTATTGCCTTTACACATTGTTTCTCAAAGTCCTGGGAAGTCCTAGGAAGCTCTGATTCTGTCCCTTTTCCCTGACTGGACGTTGGGTGGAATGACTGACTGGAGCCTTACCAGGGGCTGTGTGTTGTGGGTACACCCTTGGGGTGTGACCTAGATGACTGGATTCTGAATTCAATTCATATTCTGTGTTGTGGATGTCCGGTTTTCGATGTGTGACACAATGAATGGGCCAGACCTGACTGAAACTGAAGTGAATACGTTGTGGTTTTCTGAAGGCTGGGTGCTTACTCCAATCCACATTCTGTGTTACAGGTGTCTGGTTTGAGTGAATGGCCTGAATGCCTCTGAGCCTGATTGGCTGTCTGCCGGCATGAATGCACGTGTGTATGATGGGGTGATTGAGTGTGGCTCGGCCTGAGTGAATGGAGAACAAATGTGTATAACTGGGGACCTCTCACTCAATAATTGTTCTGAAACTGAAGCTGAAACCTGAAGGTCGAATCCTGGGTGCAGTTGGAGGAAGGAGTCTTCAGATGTATTTCTTTAAGGAATCCAAAGACTGCTGAGCTGACCCAAGGACGGAATCAGGAGAGGATCTTCATATGCGACCTCTTCGCCAGCTACGAGGAACCATTGTGCACCTGCAACTCTTCATCAGAAGTACCCTGGTAGCCAGTCCTGTGTACCTGCCATCTGGAAAGGGGTCTTTGTGAGTCTAGAAGAGAAGTGCTTGGACTTCTCGATCCGCAGAAGTCCAGTTGTGTCACCCAGGGTCCGGAGGAGTTTTTGGGACTGCTGGAAGTCAGATTGCCACATATTTCCAAGAAGAGGGGGTACCCTGGCATACTGCTGCTTGACACCCGGAGCAGCGAAAGTTCCACCTGATCAAAGAATCTTTCAAGCTGCATCGCTGACATGACATATGACCCCTTTTTCCCCACCAAAGAAGATCCCAGTTCGCTGTGTACAGAGGAAAGTCCACCATTGGTTTTACCACAACATAAACCTGAAAAGGACCATAGGGTTCAGTCTTGGTGAGGGTCCGTAAACCAGTCCAGTGGTTGAGTACAGGTCACCAGAAGCCATCAAGAGGTCCGTGATGCAGCTGCAGCACCAAAGAACCAAAAGTCGGTAAACCGCAGAAACCTGAAACTTGACACCTTCTTCTGCCAAGTATACAAACAATAGGTGTGTCCCAGTGTGCATGCGTGGGCGGGGGCAGTATAAACATTCAACACAAGGAACCTAAGAAAGGAACCCACGCCAGTGACAATCCTAAATTCTGTCAATAATTTTAGGTTAAATCTCCATATTATTATGAGGTATGTGCTTTTAAGGAAAGTCACAGAGACAACAAGACCAATGCAAAAGCCTAGGAGTAGATGAAAATAAATTTATTATACAAAAAAAACATATTCTTTAAGAATTTCAAGGTGCTTCTTACACAAGTTTAAAAAACATAACAAAAAAGGAAAGAGAAACAAAGAGCATAACATGTGCACATTGTAATTTCATTAGAGAAATGGAATAGGATATTGTGCAAAAACAATTAATAAAAGGACGGAGGCCCAACAGGAAAACAGTTGTACCTGTGGGTTGGATTTTAACCAGGGTGTATAAAAAATTACCCTGGTTAGTACAGAGTGAAATCATTCACAATCAACTTATGACATGGTTATTTTGCCATATCATTAACTGCCAACGTGTATGAAATATCGTAGATTTGTTCCCAAAGGTGCTTCCAGAGGGGAGGGGAACACACCACAGGGAAAAACACGTTTCAACAGGCCTAAACAGGCTAATGTGATTGAAGCCTTCCTCAGGGCAGAGTTGATGTAGTATAGAGATTAATCTCTAAAGGGGGCAGAAAAAATTAAAAACATGATTGGTCAGACTAGTACTACATAGGAAAATTACAAATGAGTGTTGAAGTTTTGTGCTACTGTTGACAAATGGACGCAAAACACTCACCCTATGAATGTATGGGAGACAGGGGAATGTTGCGTGGCTGCTGTCCCAGTGTGTCGGAACTCTTGTACTGCTTATGAAAATGTCCAGCTGGACAAGGCTGATGCCAGAACTTCTACTTGTTGTGCCGGAAACCCAACAGCTGTAGAAGTAAGCACATAAAAGTAGTAGATCTCAGAATGGGGAGAGGAGGGGAAGTCATGAAGTTATGTATCATGCACAAATGCATGCAAGCATCAAAAAATTCAAAAACATGGTGTGTAGATAAAACTGCTGTGTATACACCGTGTGTCCATGACTGCCTAGAGGGAGAATACAGGTACATAAGTGACCATATACTGTAGAGACGAGTTAAGAACAAGGCAAAGAGAGATGTGTGAGAGAGGCTAGAGAACGGCAAACACAATAATAGGTTCCATGTGCAGAGTGGCAAAAGGAGGAGAAAAAGGGGGGAAATGCGTAACCCATACATAAATGGTGACCCGTGTGGAGCATACAGACAAAGTATACAGCGGTGTACGAGCGGCTTACCTTGCAGCACGGTATCAGTCAGTGCTGGGTGGCGAAGTCGAGGACAACACAGGTCAGTCCAGGAGAAAATGGTGTGGCGCGGATGCAGTGTTGCAGTACAGAAATAACTGTAAAACGAAAACAAGAGCCGCCCAAATCGAGCGGGTATAAACGTTACTTATGTTGTCCGTTTGTATTGGTAGCAAGACCACCAGTACAGACAATGTAGTTACAGTGTCTGTAGGAACTAGGAGGTGGCCTCATGATTTCATAAAAAATAGGGGAAAGAAAGGGAGAAGAACTGGTACGTGGGAAACACGGTGTCTATCGTGGAGCCCACTGTAAATATCCCTCTGCTAGACCAAGCTAGGTATGCTTACCTTGCGCGCTGGTACAGGAATATAGAGAGTTGGGGATTGAAGCACACGGCAGAACGCGGAAATGCTGTGTTATGCGGGAGACTTGCAACAAAGCAGCCTGCACCCGGGGAGCAGCTGCAGCCGAAAGACGCTGACTAGCGTACTCGGGTGGAGGTTGTCATGGCAACCTGCCTTCAAGTAGCCTGAGCGGAGGTGTGGTGAGCGCCAAACCATTCCTGCGGCTCCTGATAGGAGCATATCCAATTCCAGTGCCTAATTTTGAACCAGGCTCTATTCTTTCTCCCCGTGCTTTCACCCCATCTATATGCGGGTGCCAGTTATTGTTCTCCAAACAAACACACACGCAGCCCCCTTTGTCTTTGCAGGGCTGCGCTTCCACGGTCTCTCCGTGCTCGCTCTTGACGAGGCAGCTGCCCCGCCTCTTGCATCAATAACCTTGCGGCACTGTGATACACCTCGTTCGTCACGAGTCTCCCGCATGACACGGCATTTCCGCGTTCTGCCGTGCGCTTCAATCCCAAACTCTCTATGCTCCTGTACCAGCGTGCAAGGTAAGCATACCTAGCTTGGTCTAGCAGAGGGATATTTACAGTGGGCTCCACGATAGAAACCGTGTTTCCCACATACCAGTTCTTCTCCCTTTCTTTCCCCTATTTTTTATGAAATCAGGAGGCCACAGTGGTGGTGTGAATTATGGTTGCTTAGCTTACCATAAATGACGAATTTCTGGGATTTTTCGGTTTTACTTGTAAGGATAGTATGGATAGGTTGTTGTTAGTGCAAAGTAGCTGTAATGTTCCTGTAACAAAAGTGTTTGCAATGAGTTTTCTAGGTTGTTCTTAGGGAAACTGAAGCATAACATCCCTTCACCAACATGTTTCCACTGAAGTTGATAGGTTTTTAGTAGGCCACTGTAACCACACCCTTCCTTTAGGATTGTTTTTTCAGTAAATGGGATAAGTTTGTAGTAGTGCAACTTAACCATAATGTCCCTTTAACACTGTTTTTTGTTAGTGAATTTCATAGATTTTAAGTAGGGCACTGTAACTGGAACATTGTTTTCTGTAAAGATGATAGCTGTTTGGTACTGCATGGAACCATAACGTCCCATTAAAAATGGTTTGTCACTGATTCCTTGGCTGCCCTCATGATGAACTTGTGGAAAGGCCACATTCTCTGGGGTATGTATCCATGTATGCTACCCCTTCCTTTTCCTAATAGTGTTGGTGTATGTTAGCAATTACATATGTACATGGTAAGTGTTGGTGAGTATTTGAGTGGTTTCACTTTTTGTGTGAACATTGCATGGTGAATATGTGCCGCACAGTACTGGCCGAGATGATTGCAGGTGAGCAATATGGACGTTTCCTAGGGAGACTGTACGTGGCTGGCATATGTTCAATCACACTGCAAGTAACCAGAGGACTCCATTAGTGGCCGCATGGCCGCATCTTCTAATGCACTTTTAACTAGTTGTGGGAGCGCACGTGTATCCGTTGTACAGCTATACTCATGCGTAGTCCATCCTCTGTGTGCTGGTAACACCACCCTTGGCGCCAGCCCTACAAATTCATATGGTAGGTTACTGCATTTCAAGTACTCCTGCGACTATGTGGGAGGCTCTGCAAACCTACAAATGTATGGCTGCTGCACGCCTGGCTGTATGAAGTCCACTGGTAAACAAGGAACAGCAACCTATAGTGTAACGTGGGCATGTAAAGTGTCGCATTAATTTGATTGATGTGCTGCTTGCCTTTCCATGACCCATGAAACAGACACTGAGCACTGTGACGGAAAGTGTCAAGAGGTTGCCTGCGGGTTGTACAGTTGAAGAAAACATGTAACTGCAGGTGTAACAGTTTGTAGTGAGTCTGCAAAACGGCAAAGCTGGTGCGGCTTGGTCACACACATACTGGTGCATGTAAAGGCAAGTAAGCAAACAGCAGAATGTTCAGAGTGCAAACAATGTCAGTGGTGGTTAGAAAGCACTGTAGCCGCATGGTTGTACTGAATAATTATCTTCCTGCTCAACGTAATGTTTCATGTTGTTGTAAATATTCTTGTATTGCATGTGACGACAACTGAAATGGAAACACAAGGGATGAGTGGGCAGTCTACCGCCCTTCCAACAATGCAGTAGGGTAATTTAATGTACAACATTTGCCACATCTGCTGTGATCAACAACAGGGGCACTCCTGTAGAGCAGCAGACCATGTGCCACACTACAGACCCTTATCCGGCAAAGGGCATTGTATTGTGCATGTACTGAAATGTGCTACTCTGCAGAGGGAAGGTACATCGAAGTGCATTGGAAGGGTCCGTCCAGGAGCATGACAATGACTGGCACCTATGTAGGTGAGGGCCACCCAATATTCCCATCTCTCGGCACATCCCCTACGGTATCCATGCAGGTGCTGCCCCTTCTATACCGGGCCTCGCCTGCCGTTCCTTCTGTGGCACGTGTTAGAAGTCCAAAATAAATAGAAATAAACTGGGAAAGGAAAAAAGGGAAATAAAGAAAGCTCCGTTCAGAGATGAACAATGAAATTGCCAATGAACGGATGTAGGGCGGGGCGCACCGTATACGCTCCACACAATGTGCGCAAAATCAAGGGAGGCGTGGCACTGTGGAAAACACTGTAGTGCAATCGGGTGGATAGGAGTTCCCCGTAGAAAGAGGTTTCTTTACGTGTTGCAGAGCGTTTTGAAGAGTTTAAGTACGCAACACTTACTACAAAAATTCTACCACTACTTTCAAGAAGGGCAACAAGGCAATTTGGATGGGGTGTACAGAAATCGGGATGGCAGGGATAGTAAGATGAATGTTATTGGTGGGGAAAACTGTTTGTGCTGTGAAACGTCATATTCACATGCGTGAAGTACGCCATTGGCACATGTCGTAGAAAGGCACAAACAGATTTCTTCGCAATGTACTGCACTTCCTCCATTTGAAGACTAAATGAAAAATTATGCAGCCACATCGGTGTCTGCATAATGTGATAGAAAGTTATACAGGAGAACGGAAACAGACTCATGACTTGGGCAAGTGCCTCCTTCATCGCAAACGGCACTGAAACTTGTGTAACATGCTGTACAATTTTATCTCCACAATGAACAACAATAATGTCGGCATGATCGTGCATCACCAAAGTGTCACACAGACAAACCAGAATCAATCACTTCATTGTAGGTACTCCATAGCACTACACATCCACATGATAGAATCCAAAATGAACAGCCACTGCACAATGTTTTACATTCACTTTCAATCAATGTATTTGGAACTCCCCCAAAACTCGCACGCTGTGGCTTGTGAAACACAGGGCCATAACTATACCCTCTGCATTTCTGTCGACAAATACACTGTGTACCACAGTCTCTGCGTACACACCACACCCAGAAACCTTATTGACCAGTCCCGTAGCCTCTACAGGCCCATTTCTATAGCTGTCATCTGCAAACGGGGCGTATGTAATACATGCAACCCTGCCACTATCGCGATGTCCATGGACTTTTCGTGTTGTGCATGGGCGCGGGAGTGGGGGAATAACTTTCAACAAGGGTAGGGGATGTCGTTAGATGTGGCGGCTCTGAAAAGAGCCTTTTTGGTTTTTTTAAAGGTTATTCCATAGAAATACCTTTTTCTTGGTTTTTATAAGTATTTTTTTGTTTTGTACGTCAGCTCACATTCTTACAATAGGATCTTCAGTGCAGCCTGTAGATTGTGAAACACAATGTCATTGCCACTGGTCGAACAAGACATGCCATTTGCTTTTCAAAGGTTTATATATAGAGAACCAATGTCCCCATTCTCACAGGAGAACCTCCCAGCAGTACTCAAGAAGTCACACATGCTTCTGTTGATGAGACCGCTTCCGAAGTCTGGCTGGCGACAGGAATCATTGGAATAGTCCCTACTATTCTCTGTGGTATGCATGAGAAAAGCACCATGACAGTGGGAAAAATGTGCTTCACTGCTTCCATCACCTTCTTCAGTTGACGGTACATACGGGAACAAGCCATGGAAACCAAATTGAATGCTCCATAGTCGACGACGACACCATGTATGCTACCTAAAGTGGCCACTCGTCGACATACTGCAAGCACACCACGGAAACTGCACACATCGCCACAACACCACAAAGCCTCCACTCCCTCCAAATTGAAATTTCCATGAAACCCTTTTTCAACGGCATACTGGAACAGATCTTCCACAAAGGCATCATCAACTATCAAGACAGTGCATCTCGCCATCTCTGCCTGCTACCCTAACTACGTAGTGTAATGAAAAGAATATTGCTGCACATCCTGAGCACCTGATTGGACAATCCCCACAGTCCGATTTCCATTGGCCAGCACGGTGAGAAGCGCAGAATGTTGCATGTGTGCTTCCCCAAGTCCTGCGAGGGAAGCACCCCAGTAAAGCAGGAGGAGTCCTTCTTCCTATTGCCGCCCTTTCCTGTGACGCACACCCTGAGCACCTGATTGGACAATACCCACAGTGCCATCTTCATTGGCCAGCATGGTGAGAAGCGCAGAATGTTGCATGTGCGCTTCCCCAAGTACTGCGAGGTCCATGCCTCAGTAAAGCAGGAGGAGTCCTTCTTCCTATTGCTGCCCTTTCCTGTGACGCACACCCTGAGCACCTGATTGGACAAATCCCCACAGTCCCTTTTCAATGGCCACTATCCTCAAAATTCTTGTATGTGGCTTTCGTGCTGCGTGCAGGCATGGAGGAATAACTTGCAATCAGGGTGGGGGGAGTTTGTTGTAAGGGGCGGCTGTGAAAAGTGCCTTTTTTATTTTTTAGATGCTTGTCGAGAAACACCTTTTTCATTTTTTATTTGATTTTGTGTTTTCTTGTGCTCCCATTGTAACAGTAAACTCTTCACCACATCTTGTAGACCGGCAAACAAAACAGCATTACCAATGGGAGACAATGAAATGCCATTTGTTTGGAAAAACTCAGCATTTCCACAACTAATGAGGTCATTGTTGCAGAAGAACATCCCACCAGCGGACAAAAAAGTATACATGCTTATGTTGATGAGACACCTTCCTGACTCTGGCTCGGAACAACTTCCAGGAGCATTGTCCCATACTCTTTGTGGTGTTATGGATGAGAAAAGCACCTAGGCAGTCGGAAAAAGCCTCTTCACTAGATTTAGCAACCACTTCAGTTGATGGAACAAGCCTAAACAAGCCACGTAACCCATATGCATGCGGCCATAGTGGATTACGATGACATCCGCAGTAGCAAAAGTGGCCAGGTCTTTGCAAAGTGCATGCATGTCGGCGAAACTGCGCTCATACACAGCATTCCACAATGCGTCCACTCCTTCCAAACTGAAATTACCATCAAAGTGTCTTTCCAGAGCATACTTGTGCAGATCTATCAAAAAGGCATCACCCAAAGTCAAGACAATGTGTTTGGCCATGTCAGCCAGCCTCACTACGCAGAGTTATGTACGACAGTATGACCGCCCCTTCCTGTGAACCACATCCACAGTACCTGATTGGAAAATCCCCAAAGTCCCATGTCCATTGGCCAGCATGGTGAGAAGCACACATTGTGGCAAGTGTGCTTCCCAAAGTACTGCGAGGGCCACACCCCAGTAAAGCAGCAGCAGTCCTTCTTCCCTTGCCACTATCTTTTGTCCACCACTACCTCACTGGGTACGGGTAAATAGGCACACACAATTCCACCAATGCCATCCAAGACGTTAGCATCTAACACTGTCAATTCTGCACAACACTTCATAGGTACGTCACAAAATCCGCCTACAAGTGTTCTGTCACTTGAAAGCATTTGTAGTAGAAAGTTTACTAAAAGAATGCAAGATTTGTGAATCCACATGCCTCCCCATGTGCACCCAGCACCATAAACTGGAGGTATGAAAACTTTTTCTGCAGTATGTTTACAACTGTGATATAAGTGCCTCTGTGCACGGCATCTGCCACTGAGCGTCCATTACATTCTTTAAAAGCATACTGGCTTTTTTTCCCATCCCCTCCCATCAAGTGGCACTTCAGTGGTATGTGCTTGCAAAGTTTTCATTTACCCATATCATGCAATGAAATATCGAAACAGGAGCTCTCTACTTTCCTTCCAGCAATGCTACAAAATGTTTTCCCCACTAACCCATCTCCTACATAAATCGTAAAGTTACGCCACCAAAAGCTGCACTGCATGTATCTTACCAACCTATAGCAAGTTTCCAAAAAGTTCACTGTCTGCACAGCTCTGCTTCTGGCTAGTCTGCATCATTGCAAAAGCTCTTTTTAAATCTGCCCGCTTCTACTCTCTGACCTCTGCATCACATCCAGAAGAGAACTGCGCAAATTGGGATGATATCTCCTCTGCACTGAAATGTCTGCAATAGCTCCCAGTGGCTGCGAAGAATACGGTGAACACCCACTGCATTATGCACAAGGCCTTATGGGCCCTGGGACCTCAATACATTCAACTCTCACTTACTAAATATCTCCATGCTCGTGCTCTTTCCTCACCCGCCTCCAACTCCCTCAGGGTCAATTGCTTCTGCAAGCAACCAGTTTGTGGTAGAAGATTTTTTTCAGCTGGGGCCTGCTTCTGCAACAGCCTTCCTGCCTCCCTGAAACTTGAGGAGAACCATTGCTGGTTCCGTAAGCACCTCAAAGCCTTTCTCTTGGCGTCTGCTTCTTCTCCTCCTCTCCCCGGCTGACTGCCTGGCATAAACTGATTCTGCACTGCTTATCTGACAACTCTGTGATGTCGGGTCCATGCCACCACCCCCGCCAGGCAAACCCCTGCACTGCCTTTCTAGCAAGCCCCGCACTTGGGGACTGTTTCATGTATTCCCTAACAGTTCCTGCACCACCTGATGTGTGCACATAACCCTTGCACTTGGAACAATCAGCCCATATTATTTTTACTTATTGTCATATCTTATTCTACCCATGTACTGCACTATCCCCTCGGCCCACCTATGCACTTGGGCGATGTAAGTCACACCTGGCCTAGTAGGTTTATTGTCCTTGTCTCCCCTCGTTCCCCCATCCCTTGTCTTGTTGTGTTTTGCTAAACGTGTGCATAGGCGCATTATGCATGCCATCGCATACAATTGCACATCATATCATATCATACATAGAATGCATTCATACTAGTAGGATGCCAGCCACTTACCTTGTACACTGCATGTTTTTTTTTCCACATTACCCCATTTACTGCACACTTTTCAAAAATGATAGCTCCCAAACAGCACTGCATTCATGTTTCGAACTTCAAACATGTACATACAGTTCATGCATACACCCAGGATGACTGGCGATTACCTTGCCCACTTCCACCATAGTCTTCTGCACTTCTTTGCACAAAGAGACCTTCAATGACACTTTTTGCGTATACACCACAACCACAAACCTCCTTGAGGAGTGTCTTTCGTTCCACAGTCCCATTTTTTTCATGACTCCCATCCTGAATGTGGCAGGATGTGGCACGTGTAATCCTGAAAGTACAGCGTAATTTGCTGAGTTTTCGTGCTGGGGGGGGGGTTGGGAAACAGGTAGGGGATTAGGTTTTTAGTGGTCCCAATGAAAAGGTTTTATTTTTTCTTCGTTTTTGTGCTTATTACATGTTTTTTTTGTTTTTTACGTGCTTGCGAACCACCTTTTTTTGTTTTTTCTCTTTGTATGCCTTTCTGTTTGCTTCTCCTCCTTCATTTTTACTGAATTAAGGGCAACATTTCGTGTACAGTGTACAAGACAATGGTAGTGCTAATGGCGGTCAAAGAAATGGCATTTGCATAAAAGCAGTGTATGTTTTGGAAATTCATGCTCTCCTAGTGGGTGGACAACATGCCATCAGGGCACATAAATGCAGACATGCTTCTGTTCATAAGACACCTTCTGAGCTGTGGCTGGGGGCAAATTACACCAGCATAGTCTCATAATCCTTTTGGGTGAATGTGTGCAAAAACAACCTTGGCAGTGGGAAAAATCCAAATCACTGCAGGCATCAACTTCTTCAGGTGATGGGGCAAAAGTCCATACGACATGTAACCCAAATGTAGACCTCCATAATGCACCAAAACTACTTCACCAGTAACGATGGAGGCCACATATCTGCAAAGGTGAACCATCCCACCAAAAAGGCACGCATGAAGACTGGCTCAAAAATCGTCCACTAGTTACAGCCGGAAATGAACAGCAACGCCTCTTTGCACGGCATACCTGTACAGATCTTGTACACATTTATCACCCACGATCAGCACTGTGCATCTTTCCATGTCCACCAACTTCATTGCACAGAGAGTATTGGGAGAAAGTAGTACCGCCCCTTCCTGTGAATCACACCTTCGACACATGATTCCATGATGGCCACAGTTCCTTTGGCATGGCCACAGTTCCTTTGGCATGCCCACCATGCTGCGAATGGCAGGATGTGGCGGGTGCACTTTCCAAGCTACATTGAGGTATGCACCCCAGCAAAGCAGGGGCGGATCGTCTCCCCTCTCCACTGTTCTTTTTCCCGCATTCCCTCATTGAGGATTGTGAAATATTCACACCTACATGCACCAATCACAGCCAAGAATTCTGCATGCAACACTATCATTTCTGTACAGCACTCCATATTTACCGTTCAACACTCTGAGAACATGTCACATGTGCTTCCAAAGCACCTTCTATACAAAGGTGTGGGAAAAAAAAAACACGTCAGCATCCTAAATCGTCCTGAGCAGCACCCATCACATATTTGACCATGCACAGAAGAGTCTACTGCTTGCCGATACCCATCACAACATAATGGAGCCATGCATGAGAACATGTGGCCATGAACCACAATCTACAAACGTAACATAGCTAGCAGCACTTCTACCCAACCCCAGCACCATAACACAGCGATGTATGGAAACATGGCACAGTTAGCAGATTCCACAAACATGACACTGCCTCCGCCATCCCTTCTCACTTCCATGCACAAAGAATTATGTCACTGGCATCCAAACCGTACAATCCTAACAACATTGGGCCTACTCCCAGGAAGATGCACAAACCAGAATGACCAAGCACATTGCACATTCACTTCAACCCTACCCTCTTGTATACTGACAGTGTTCCAACACTGCATCCCGTAGACACAGCAAGACTTTTCATTGCACAATCTCCAGCCATATACCAAAAACCATAGGATGTTCCCACAATGACTGCACCCATGGAACCAACAATATATGCATGTCAGCACACTTCTGGTGCTCTATGAAGAGTCAAATGTGTTCCACAACAATTCTGTGAAGGTGACCATCCTCTGAGAGATGCAGTCAAAACTGCATTGCTGCAGTGGGTGTGGTGAAGGCCTTAGCTTTTAGGTGCATTGCCCATGGCCTACGACCTTTGGCCATGCACCCAATAGTTTCGGCCTTGGCCACACCCACTGCAGCATAATGCAGCCATGCATGGGAACATGTCATCAAGTACCACAATCCACACACATACCACAGCCACCGGCATTCCTACCCAAGCTTGCCACCGTCATACAGATATGCATAGAAAGAGTTGCCTTTTTACCAGAATCTACAAGCTTAACACAGCCTCTGATGCCCCTACCCACTTTCCTTCACATACAATGGTATTACTGGCAACCCATCCAACCAACAGTTTTGCATGTCAGCTGACTTCTGGTGCTCTATCAAGTGTACAATATGCTCCACAACCATTCTGGTGAGGAGCTTGTGACAGATGCAGTGTAAACTGCATTGCTGCGGGCGGTGTGGGCAAGGCCTAGACTATTGGGAGCATGGCTTACGGCCTTTGACCATGCACCCAATAGTCTAGGCCTTGCCCACACTCACCGCAACATAATGCAGGCATGCATACCATCATGTGCTCACGTACCACACTGCACACACATAGCACAGCCACTGCCACTACTACCAAACCTCTACACAGTAATACAGCTATTCATGGAAATATAAAACAGCCTCTGGCACCCATGTCCACTTTCATTCACATAGTACATCTCCCAGCTCTCTATTCAGTACAGCAAAGCAATATGTCATACTGCAGTACAGAAGTCACGACTCTGTGCAATGGACACTATGCAATCCAATGCGATATGCAGTTTAGTCTATCTCCACTGTTCACTCCACTAGCTGCAGTCATTGATTAAACACTGTAGGATGTGCTAAGGAGCACCACACCTATGCAATCAACCATCTATGCAATGCTGACGTACCACACACAGAAGGGAACAATGTGAAACCTACTTCCAACCACGGCACATAGTTGACACTGCAGGACCTCCATACTTGCAACACAACGCAGTACATGGTATCTTAAAATGTCCATGTCATGTGCAATGCACTCCCCTTCTGCAATTGAGCTCCCACCAGTCACCATGGAAATAGGTCTCTGCACCAGCTATCGTGCCGTAACAATGCCTGCCTGCATGCAGCACACATGGGAGGCGGCTGTGCAGAGACCCGCGATTTGGCACTCTACGCAAGAACACTGCAGGCCCATCAACATCTTCATCCACCTAGTGACATATCTCAGATGATTCACTTCTCACACCCCCACCCTTTCCTTTCCTTCTTCCCACCACCAATGCTCTCCCTGTCTGCTATTCAGGTACCACCAGACAGTACAGTAAGAGGTCACAGCACGAGCTATCATGCCGTAACGAAGGCTGCCTGCATTCATCAAACATGGTCAGGGCCAGTGAATTGGCGCAGTATGTATGGATACTCCAGGCACACCACCATCTCCGTCCACCTAATAATCACATATCTCTGATGAACCACTTCTCTCTCCCCAATCTTTTCCATCCCCTCTTCCCCTCTTCCTCTCTTCCAACCACGACATGCCGTACATTATACGACATGCCGTACATTATGTTTGTCTGTTCTTGTCGGCAGTGCACTGTCCTCCAATACACCATGGTGTCATTTCACAAAAACTATAACGCACAGCACACTTCCCTCCAGCCAACCACCGGCTGCACCCAAAGTTCGTCGACAGCATGGTGTACTCCAAGCCAATGAACCTGCTCTCCGTGGAATGAACAGGGAAATGGATCCGCAGAGCAGAGCAAGATATTACACATTTTTTGAGACATACATTTCAGTTCTTTGCAACGATAGTACTGGTCGATATCCACCAAATACACAAAAGCACACTTCTGACCCAAGCCCCCGCTCCTGCTGCAAATTTGGTACAGATCCATCCAGCCGTTCGGCCTGTAGCCGTGTGCAAAGTGTTTCCCCATTCAGTCTATGGAGAAAAAAGATATCTTTGGGATCCACCCTATAACTTTGCCCCCCGCTCCTGCACGAAACCTCACCAATCGGGCCATATACTTATTTTGCAAAGTTCGGTGAGGATTCCTGCAGGGGGAGCGAAGTTATAAGCCGTTGAAAAAGTGGTCTACCTATGTGTTTAGCAACTTAACCATAACTACAAGGCCGCTTACGGCAGGCCGTGTAATAAAAAGCTGTGTTATCACCTAACATAGTGTGTGGACATTCTTTTGTAGGGTATGGGGAATCACTGTACCTAAGACCCAGCCTGCACCACCTCCTAAGAGCTTAAGCCCTGGTTTCTCATCCATAGATACCATATAGATAGCCTCAGCTGGGGTGCTCTGCGCCTCTACCCCAACCATGTAGAGGGCAGAAGTACAGATACCCCCCCAGTCTTTACAATGTCAAACCTAGCTCGAAAGCAATGTTGCACTTTACAACAGGCAGGTGCCAGTTTTGGGCTTGGAATTTTATACAGTAGTGCAGTTCTCTTGGTGAAGTGAGGGAGTGGTTTTTATACATCTGGCAGTTATAGTTGAAAGAGCCAGCTTTTTAGTGTTTTATGAAACTGGAGGATGGTGGAGGCATCCCATAAATCACTTGTTTACACTTAATGTGGCCTTGTGCTGCAGTTGCAGGCCTCTTTTGCTGCCATCGCCTCATCTACCTGAGCACATGGTCTATCCAGTATCGCTATATTACAGATCTTTTCATTCAAATTAGCCCAAATGCAAACTTTTGCTCCAGGAAAATGTCTCTGTCTTACATGGCAGTGATACTTTATACATATCTTTATCAACCCAAGACAGACAATACTGCAGATGTGGCTTTGAACTGGAAAACTTCAAGCGATACTTAATAAGTTAGTGTCCGTTGTCAGAGTGTGTTTGGTGTCTGGTGAGGAGAGGCACGCTCCAGGCTACAAGCTGCAAGCTGGACTTTGGAATTATTAGCCCTTGAAATCAGTAAGAAAGAGTAAATCCTTGCACCCAACGCAAAGCACTGTGCGCGGAGTGTGGTGTCAGTGTTTTCGGCATCCAGTGAGGAGAGACACGCTCCATGATACAAGCAGCAAGCTGGACTTTGGAGTGTGGTATTAGAGTGTGTTTGGTGTACTGATGGACAGAGGACGGAGGAGGAGATAACCCATATCAAGACCCAGAAGGTAACGCTGAGCGGCCCTTCTGAGAAAGCACTGTGTTGACACCTGATATTTTAGCTAACTACACACTGTAAGTTCTATATCATTCAATAAGTTACTGTTTGTCCGTGCCTCGTGGTTAGTGTGCCACGCATTTCATGGTGGGGAAGGTGAAATGCAAGCTACGTATGTACGGCTCAAGGAAGGGAAAGCTGTATGGTAAACTCCCCCATAGGCATGACAAAACAGACATTAGTTGTTCGGACACAGCCCAAGGGACGACACCATCAGCAACTGCCAGAAGTAAAACTAAACAATCTGACATGACAGTGATGGGCAAAATAACTGACAACTATCAGCCCACAGGAGCAATGGTTGATCACAATGCTATTGACAATGCTAATTTCAATAAATCTAAGGGTGCTGCAGTGAGCCCTAAGGAGACTTTGAATGGCTCTAACACTGATTATGGTGGCATAGATAGCAACTCCGTCCTAGCGCTATGCTATTCGCTGTAAGGAGCTGCAGCAGTGTGCGTCGCGGTAGCCCCAGCAGCTGAAAACCAAAACTCTATGCCTGAAGTCAGTGGGGTCATACATGTGAATGTGCACCCAATTCTGCCTGTTTCTCCAGTTCATTTGTATGGTTTTGAGTCGCTACCCGACATTCCCGAGGCAACCACCAATGATATATCTACAAGCATGCAGGCGGCAGAGACAACAGTGTGCATCGGTTGTCGGCTTCACCCAATCTTTTTCCAAGCAACACAGCAGCAGCAACCGTTAGTGCAGAAGATTGTTCAAAAAGATTACATAACAGCAACACGCCTAATACAGATGGTATCATGCATTTTGCATTAAAACAGTACTTATTATTTTGGAGGAAGTCAAAAAGAGGGGTGTAACTATTGTGGCATTGGATAAATAATTGCAAGGAGCATGACCAGCTACTGATGGCCAGGTTTTCTCCATATCAGTGCAACTAACAGAGCGGCCTAGTGTAAACTGCCCCCAGGAGGTGATGGCCGTGACCATGTCCACGAATTTGCAGGAAGACGATATCTCGGATTTAACTATGTTTAAGTCAAGAAGAGAAAGACATTTAGACAAACGGGCCTGGATGTGCATACAAGCTGCAGATCATAAACTGCCCCATATTTAAACTGTTGCCCACTGACCCTTTGAATTCAACTTCAATAGCGCCTGACGCAGTGCAGCCAAAGAAGGATAACGGCTTCCCTGCTTCTAGGCGCCCAGTGGGTAGTGTGGTAACAGAGTTAATAGACAATGGGCCTCATTACAAGTTTGCTGGACCGGTAACAACGGTACTGTAAGCTTGCTGGTACCGTTGTTACTGGGCCGGCAAACTACGAGTTCTGCTCGTGGGGATCCTTCCCACCTGCCAGGTCTAACCAGGCAGGCATACCGTCACCTGCAAGCAGCGCATGTCGGATGCACCGGCACCATTCTGAATGGTGCCGGTGCATCTGACCTCCCCATTCCCATTGAGCCCTATGAGGCTCAATGGGAATGGGAAGCATTTCATTCCAGTGCCCGCAATGGGCAATTACCGGGTCTTGCAGGGCCATAATGACCCGATAATTGCCCATTCGTGGGTGCTGGAAAAAATTGCAAGTTTGGCGGCAGCCTGCCATTTTCTTACCGGCAAGGCTACTGCCAAACTTGTAATGAGGCCCGATGTTTTGCCTGAGGAGGATAATCCAACAACTGCACTGCATGTGGTGCAGTTGTCACTGCTTCTGCCAGCTCAGTCTGCTATTTTGCCTCCAGCTGAAAAAGATCTAAAGACTATTACGACTTGTCGCTCCTCTCTAACATTCATGCAGAAATGTACTAATAGATTCGACTTGCTCAACGTTTGTAAACAGGTACCAGCGTAGAGAGACCTGTCATCATCAGACTTTAGCTTTGTTGAACCAGTTCACCTCAATTGCGGGAACTTTGTACGTGTGCATTGCTCTACAGTCAAAGTAACTACACTTATGCATAGCCATCAGTGGTCCAGTCAGAATGCAGGTTTAATACTTGACCATCCAACACAAGTTAGCTTTTCATCTGCAATTTTGCCGGTGCCAGCTCCATCTACTAATTCAAAGGTGAATGTATCAATGAATGAGACTGTTCCAGAAGATGCTATGGGTTGGGAATGGTTTAGGAAATTCCTAATGCGACAGTTGGTGGAAGTCAAATGAACTATAAAAATTGTAAGCTGGAATACCAGGTAGCACACCCATTTTCTAGTTTAGTTTAGTTTAGTTTATTCATTTGTATTGCGCACCAGACCCGAGGGTATGAGGGCGCATGAGCAGCAAGGTGATTCAAAGCTTGGTTACAGGATGCTTATACTTTACATTACATAATTATACATTACATTACATAATTACAGTGTGACGATGAAGGAACATGTGTACAGTTTGGCAGGAGAGAATGCAGTAGATGTATTTAAAGAATTACAAATATATACAAGTTTAGTATTACAAATTTACAGATTCTCTTAAAGCATGCAACGCGGAGAGCAGCCGTGTGGTGTTAGAGGTGTTAGTGGTTCGTGATCTTTAACCAATGGATGTAGTTGCGTCTAAAAAGTGAGTAAGGTTGGGGAGTTCTGAGCGATGGTGGTAGGGAGTTCCAGTGTTGGGGTGCTTTCACCTGGAAGCTGTTGCCACCCATTTTAGTGCGTTTAAACCTGGGGACGGTGAGCAGATTAGCATTGGAGGTTCTGGTGGGTCTGATGGGGCTGTGTTTGCATATTCTGTCTGCCAGATAGCGTGGGGCAGCATTATTCAGGCATTTGTGGGTGAGCGATGCTACTTTAAGCAGGATTTTGTCTGTTGTGCTGAGCCAGTTATGGGATTTCCTGATATTGTAAATGTGTTCCCTCCTGGGAATATTGAGTGCTGCCCTAAGGGCGTTGTTTTGTAGCGTCTGAATTTTGTTGGTGATTTGTTTGGTGGCTCCTATGTAGAGGGCGTTACAATAGTCCAGTTTGGATAATACCAATGCTCTGGCAAGTGTAGTGCAGCTGTGGGTGGAGAGGAAGGGTTTGGCTGCTCTTATGAGCTTACATGTGTAGGCCGTAGAGGATGCCATCGAGCTAACCTGTTTGTGGAAGGTTAGGGAGGAGTCGAGGTATATTCCTAGGGTTTTTACTTCTTTCGAAACCTTGATTAGGTTCCCATCTATGATGAAGTTGGCATAATTGTGGTCGAGTTTGGTTAGGTTGGACGTAGAACCAAGGATGATGAGTTCAGTTTTGTCATCATTCAGGCATAGACTGTGCGAAGCCATCCATGCCTGGATGATGAGATACACCCTGTTCACCAAGGCCAAATCCTGGTTGTAATCTCCCGTCAACGGGATGAGGATCTGTGTATCATCGGCGTAGTTAGTGTAGGTGATACCCAGGCCGTCTAGATCATCAAACAGGGGCTTTGTGAACACGTTGTACAGAGTGGGGGAGACGCACGAGCCCTGTGGGACTCCACATGTAATGGGGATGGGTTCGGCGGCGGCAGAGGAGGAGAAGACTCGCATGGATCTGTTGTTGAGGAATGACTCAATCCAACTGATGGCTTCTTGTGAAAAGTGGGCAGCTGAGTCTAAATGATTACATAGGATTTTATGGTCAACTAGGTCAAACGCCGCAGAGAGGTCTAGCAGGAGTAGTAATGCAGTTTTCCCGTTATCTCTAAGGTCGTCTATTTGGGCTTTCAGATCTATCAGGGCTGTTTCAGTTCCATGTTGGGGTCTGAAGCCGGATTGTCTTATTCCTAGAAGGTGGTTTGTTTCAAGATACTTTTGAATTTGTAGGTATGCTGTCTTGTCTAGTATCTTGAGCAGGAATGGGACGGTGGTAATCGGTCTGTAGTTGGTTGGGATGGACGGGTCAAGGGAGGGTTTTTTGAGGAGAGGGAGGACCCAGGACTCTTTAAGGTTACTGGGGACTGTTCCTGAGGAAAAGGAGGCATTGATGAGTCTGGTGATGAATGGCGAGAGGTCTCGTGCCGCGTCTTTAATGATTTGTGGGGGGCAGAGGTCACCTTTGCAGTTGGAGGGTTTAAGGCCAAGAATTATTTTTTCTACTTCGAGGGAAGAGACTTTGGAAAAGCTGAAGCGAGCAGAGTTAGGTGTGTGGTGTGAGGGTGGAGGGCTCGAGTGGGCGTTGATGGGGTTGGTAAGATTGGTGAGGGAGTCTTTCTTATTTTTAATTTTTGTTTGAAGGCCAGTGACTTTGTTGTTTAGTGCATTTTGGACACTGGTGCACCATTGTTTGTTTTTAACGCAAGTATCTTGGATTGTTACCGGGGTTTCCAATTCTTTCAGGATAGTAAATAATTCTCTGGAGCTGGAGTTGGATTGGGAGATTCTCAGGTTATAGGATTCTTGTTTGGCCGCTATGATTTCTTTTTTATAGTTGGCCGTTATTTTGTTGAGCAATAGTTTGTTGTGGTCAGTCGGAGATTGTCTCCAGACTTGTTCCAGTTTACTCTTTTCCAATCTAAGGGTTTTAAGATGGCTGGAGAACCATTGGTTGAGGTGCTTTTTTGGTTTGGATTTTCTAAGTTTCAATGGTGCAATGGCGTCTAAGGCTATGCGCATGGTGTTGTTATAGCCTTCTACGAGGTCATAGGGATTAGAGTCTTGGAGTTGGCTTAGTGTAGGAAGAATGAGTGGGATCAGTTTTTCTACTGTGATATTTTTTTTGCTTCTCGTGTGGATGGCTGGGGCTAGTGCCATGTTGGTTGTAGGGCTTGAGGCCTCAAGTGAGAAGGAGAGGAGGTGGTGGTCGGTCCAGGATTGGGGAGTGTTGTTAGTGATCGATACGGCACAGTTATAGTCTGCTATCCAATCAAGGGTTCTCCCTTTGTTATGGGTGGGGCTGGTTACTTTTTGTGTGAAGCCTAGTTCAGACAGGGTGTTGCTGATGAGAGTGGCTTGATTGTCTTTGGGGTCTTTGTAGCCTAAATTGAAGTCTCCTAAGAGAAGGCATTGTGAGGAGTTTTTTAGGTTGTCGGTAAGGATGGCATTGAGGTCTTCCTCGAAAGATCCCGGGGGTCCGGGAGGTCTGTATAGTAAGTGAATGGATATTGTTTGGGAGTTAGCGATGGGTAGTTTGGCTGTAAGTGATTCACATGATGGGTGGTGTGTGGCGGAGTTGAGTCTGATGTTAAGGTGGGTCTTGGCAATGATGGCCAAACCACCGCCTTTAGCTTCAGTTCTGTCCGCTCGGATGATGGTGTAGTCAGTGGGGATGGCTAGCGAAAGGGCTGGGCCTGCGGCTGCATGAAGCCAGGACTCTGTTATGGCTAGGAAGTCTAGATCTTCAGCTAAAATGAGATCAGCGATGTCCGTGGCATGGGCAATCATGGAGCGTGCGTTGATGAGGGCACCTTTTATAGGTAGGGTTTTGGCTTTGGCAGGGGTGGGGGTGGTAGCTGTGATGAGCGCTCTATTGTTGGTTGTAGTGGAGTTGACGGGTTTAGGTTCGGGTTTTTTTAGCGTAAGGTTAGCGCAGGAGCTGATGGAGGTTCGGTGTGTGAGTATGGATTGTGAGGAGTCCCTGGCTCTAGGCTCGTGTATTTTTGGAAGTCTGGATCGTAATCTGGTCAGCCTGTCCGAAAGGCATGGGGGAGCGAGTAGGCTAAGCATGATTGTGGTGCTGGGCTCTGTGAGGGTGGGTGATGCGGTGCCTAGGCTGGTCAAGTTAAGGGGTGAGCTGGGCAGGCATGCGGAATTGGTGATGTGGAGAATGGTTCTCAGTAGTATAGAGTAAAGGCCCGGGAGGAACATTGTGTGAGGGGGGTAAGGTGCAGTGTGTGTCCTGTCTAGGGTTGAAATCTAGCAGTGGACAGTGCGGCCTGCTTGGAGTAGTCGAATACTACCTAATCCATGTAGTGCAAGGTTGCAGATTGGCATCTGACTCAGGTACAGGTAAGCAAAGTGGTCATAGTAAGCGTTTGTCAATTAGCACAGCATTAGGTTTAGAATTGTGCCAGTGTACCAATTAACATCTTGGATCAGAGTATCATGTATTCAGAATAGCGGCTGGAATGGGAATAGCACCTAGGTTCAGAGTAACACTTAGTTCAAGATAACACCTAGAATCAGAATAACCCCTAACTTCAGAATAGCACATAGAGCAGATTAAGCACAACATTGAGTTTAGTGGCTATAAAAGTATGTTGAGCGGGGGCACATTGGGCTGCAGGTCAACAGATCTAGAGGCAGTTGGTGAGCAGATCAGCAGAACAGGGCAGATGGTCACAATGTGCTTAAAAATGGCAGCTAGAATTGCATAGGGTAGCCGAGCAGTAGTGAGGCACAGTGCAGTTATATGTGACAGGGATGATTAGCGACACAGTAGTCTAAATACGAATGAGCACCTATGTACTGGAAATGGCAGCAACTTTGGGCACAGATACAGCATGCAGTAAGGCCTGAGTGCACGAGAGTGGCAATAAGTAGCTTGTGGTAACAAAGCCTTTTCCAGAGTCTAGGCAGTTCAGTTTAAAAGCGAAGTGGTGTTTACCGTTCAGGTTGGTCTGGAATCCGGCAGGGGGTCCGGGCAAACGGCGAGGAAGGCTGAGGACAGGTGAAGACAGGTATTGGCCTTGTTATCCTGGGCCTTGCTGGGAGTGGGCCGGCTTCGCCTACCTACTGGCGATAGGCTGCTTAAGGTGGCTCAATGGCCAATCGGATGCGAGGACAGTCGGATGTGCTCAGTTAGGCACTGGGGTTCCTTGAGACATGGCGGGCGGCCATCTTGGAAGTGTAAAAACCTCGTGGTGGCTAATGGTGGCAGGGGCAAACACAGCAGCTGTAGGCATCAAGTTTAAAACATGCAGGCTGAGTAGATATTCTTGCAGGTCGGCGGATCACTGGTGCAATTAGCAGCAAGAAAAAACGAATCTCGCACGGAATAATGATTCTTACCCGAATTCGAGGGCAATTCAGGATGGATCCAGGAAAGGGAGACCACTGCTCCTGCAGGGTCCGGGGGAGCTCCTGCTCCTCTGGTGAAGGAGGGGGTCTGCTCCACGGCTGGGACAGGTGAAGACAGGTATTGGCCTTGTTATCCTGGGCCTTGCTGGGAGTGGGCCGGCTTCGCCTACCTACTGGCGATAGGCTGCTTAAGGTGGCTCAATGGCCAATCGGATGCGAGGACAGTCGGATGTGCTCAGTTAGGCACTGGGGTTCCTTGAGACATGGCGGGCGGCCATCTTGGAAGTGTAAAAACCTCGTGGTGGCTAATGGTGGCAGGGGCAAACACAGCAGCTGTAGGCATCAAGTTTAAAACATGCAGGCTGAGTAGATATTCTTGCAGGTCGGCGGATCACTGGTGCAATTAGCAGCAAGAAAAAACGAATCTCGCACGGAATAATGATTCTTACCCGAATTCGAGGGCAATTCAGGATGGATCCAGGAAAGGGAGACCACTGCTCCTGCAGGGTCCGGGGGAGCTCCTTCTAGATCTAAAGGGCTCCCTACCACTTTTTGATGAGTTTAATTTACTCTTCTTGCAGGCGACGTGAATTACCGCAAAGATCCATCTTGCGGGTTTCCATGTTTCAGCATCTGGCTACTAAGGGTTTGCCGGAGGCTCATTTCGTGGCCTAATTGTGGGGATTAAGCAGATTGAACTCTTGATAAATGTGAATTTGATTTTGAGTACTGAAAACATACTGGTTATAGAGGTCACAATAAAGGGACACACTGGTCCACTGGTGTATCTGCTAATTAATATTTATGTATCCCCATAAATAGGGTTGTTGAATGAGATTTACAAGTCCATAAACTTTATTTGTTCCACCTGGGTGGTATACGCTAACCATGAATGTATGTTGTTGGGGGAAGACTTAATGCACGATCATTGCCACGCGCCACAATCATGATGAGGGTTCCCAATACAAATATTTAAAACCGACTAGCATCATGGCAAAGCAGAATGGGAATATTAAAGGGAAGTCATCAATGAATTTCCTCAGGGAGTGGGAATTATGAATGCACAATGGCCGCACACCTGGAGACTACCCTGGATAAAGCACCTGGAATATGGGGAAGGAATCCTCCACATTGGACTACTTTTTTGGTAGTAATACCTGTTCGGAGAGAATCGTGCACCTAGAGTCTCGCAACACCGATTTTAATGACCACCATATGTTGATTCTAAATGTACAGTCAACTTTGGTCAGTTCTCGGGTCAGGGACTTGAGGTGAATCATGGTGGCAACAGGATCTCTTGGTCACTGAAGAACTTGACCAAGATCACACAATCAGTGAACAAACTACTCAGGTATGAGTTGGACAGAGTGGAGGATTACGGTGTGTAGGACATGGGTGTGTAGCTTAAACATCCTGCATTCCAAGCAGGTTTGGTAAAAGAGTGTAATTTAGCTATTAACGAACCAAAGCATAGTAATTGTTTTGAAATTGAATTACGGGACACAAAGAGTCTTACGCGCAGGCAGTTGAGACAGGCCAAAGGTATGGATTGTCTGCCCTGGATGCTCGAGGCTAGACTAAGAAGAATTAAGCTTGACTAAAAGAGCTGGCTTAGGAGAAGGAGTAATTCTGCCTTTAATGTGCAGTGGCAGCAGATGTTCATGGCATTATGCACCGGTCAAGCAAGAACAATTTGGCAAATTTTGACCAAGGTTAAGGGAGACTCAAGACATAACATGGTAACCCAATACCGGTGTGTAAGTGGATGCAATTTATTCAGGCTAAATACGTCAATACTGAGGGGAATCATATGCGAGTGGACGGAACTATGCAATGGCCCTTTTTCCCGAGTAGAGAGGATATTGACTCAGCAATAGTAGGCCTGAAAGGATCCCGGGCACCAAGTCTGAGCGGTCTATCAAACAAGGTATTGAAAGCTGACCCCTGGGCATGGGCCACTATGTTCAAAATGTGGTTTGACAAAGTTTGTGCTATCCTGCTGCCAGTTTATAAAAAGGAGATACAGATCCTCCAGAGAATGAGAGACTTTTATCTCTACTGGACTTTCATGGTAAGGTGTTCTCCACCTTAATGCTGCAAGTCCTACAGAATTGGACCGAATACAACATATTACACTTTGCGCAAACAGGCTTTTGCCCAGGCTCGGCAACTACGGATAACATCAGGCTAATGGACTCACTGATTAGTGAGGCTGCATTTAAAGGGATTCCTGTTTTGTACCTGATATATGTGGACTTCAGTTCCGCATTTGATACTATTAATCGTACACGTCTATGGCAGAAGTTACCCACATATGGTTGTCCAGAATGGCTATTGGCCATTAGTATACATCTTCATTCCTGTAGCAGCGTACAGATAAGATTGGACAGCTAAGGATCTTTGTCGGTGTCAGTGGAGATTAATAGGGGGGTCAGGCAAGGATGTGTGCTGGCCCCTCTGTTATTTAATCTCTAACTGGCAGACTTACCTCTGCACCTTTTGGCAATGGAGGGTTGTCCTGTTAAAATGGACCCAGGAAAGGTAACCAGTCTATTGTAGACAGACAATTTAATCTTGCTTGACCGCACTATAAGAGGGGTCAGAAACACATTTATGGACCTCATTGAACATGCAAATTTGAAGGATCTTATAATTAATAAGAGCAAGACTAAAATGATGGTGGTGTCTTGCCGAGGGATAAACCAGGTCAAAATTGTAGGAGATTCCCATAGCATTGATTATGTTAGTAGTTATCCCTACTTGGGAATCGAGCTGCAGTATGATGGTGATTATAGAGCCATTATAGACAGTAAGAGAAGTTACGCTTGACAATTTACTAGTGCCATAAACAAATTCTCTAGGCAGACTTCTAGGTACTCAGTGGAAGGGATAATCAAACTTTACAAACAAAGTTTTGTACCCGCTATACTGTACAGGCTTCAAGCTCTAGCCTTGATTGATTTGAAATGGTTGAATGTAGTTGAAGGTTTCTTGTGGAGAAAACTGTTGAGTTTACCCCCTTTACGTCTATGGCCTATCTCTGGCTAGAATTAGGACTGGTGTCATTGAAAGGATAGGCTTTGATACGCAGAGGTGTCCTTTATATTAAGCTAAAATCGACGCCCAAATACCAGTTGCTGAAGAACGTGGGTCTGATTTATGATGCTGCAACTAACTCCAAGGTTTGAGAGGATGTTTTCACAAGGTTGAATGGGGATTGTTTCTCTGCTATCGAGTGGCACCCATATTTTTTTCTGTGGCACTGTTGAAATATTGAAGGAGATTTATAGGAATAAGATCAAATGGAATGGATAAACAACTGCACGCATCTCCAATCATTGCACAATTATAAATACATAGCCAATATAGTGCACCGGTATCTTAGCCGCAGACTTTCTTATTGAGGTGCCTGAACCTGGCTGTTCGCAGATTTAATTTGCGACTCCGGACTAATCGACTTTCAGTGCTGGCATTACAGGGAGCACTTTCTAAGATTAGGCTGGAATCGAGATTATGTAGGATTTGTAAATCCTAGGTTAACATCGAATCTCCACCAACACATGTACTTACACTATGTCCGAAGCTGGGACCTATCTACATGACAGCATTGGGTCAGTTTGTGAGAAGATATGATGCTATCAAGCCAATGGTTTGGGGAGTTTTTGTTTAAATATAGATATGGAGAGAGTTCATATAGCGTTGTTTCAAATCTGGGGAGTGGTGTGTGCTAAATTGAATTCATACAGATTGATGCACATGGAATATGCGAAGTGGAATTTAATACATGAGTTGTGTTGTAATTTGATGATTTTTTTTTTATTTTATTTTTTTTGTTTTATTGGTTAAGTATAGTTAAACCTTAAACATCACATCCTTATTCCTTTAGTAAAAACATTGTTCCTTTGTTAAAACTTCCTTAGTTCCAATTTTCATCAGGCAATAATTACCAAATCATTGTCCTAGTCTTTCCGTTATCTTATGATCCACTGCTCCATTAATTCAAGGTTTGGGCAATCAAGGTAACTCGATACTTAATTATCTAGGACTACTCGTAACGTTCTCTTACAGATCAAATCCTTACTCCTCCTGATTCAAGTTCAACATTTCAACAAATTTCAATGCATCAAGAGTTTTGCCAATTTTTTCCACAGTGAGGATTCTTTCCCAATAGTTTTCTTCCGTCTCCTCAGTGATGTTCATTATGTAGCTTCCCATATAGATCTCTCTTTTGCATTTTAAAGCTGGGCAAATTAACATAACATGTCTTATCGTTTCCAGTTGGTCCTTCCGTTTACAGAACCGACAATATGCAGCTGTTCTGTCAATTTGTTTTCCTTTCAATCTCACTTCTCTGCTATTCCAGATGTTGAGTCTGCAACGCAGCAGCAGGTCCTGGTAATGCTCAGTTGGAAATTTCAACAGATATGGAGGTAAGATGTTCAAGCCTTTTTTTCCCAGATGATGTTATAACATAGATTTCTTCTCAATCTTTGTTCCTGGGTTTCCTCCCAATCTTTCTCCCGAATCACTCTTTTTGCTTTATGCGGGTTATTCTTTAGGGTATCCTCCTCGAGATTTACTTGCTCCAACTGAGCCTTACACCTGCTTTTCCAATCATTAAGCATTTTGTCTTCATTCAGGATGTTCGTCTGGGCTAGAATTTCAAATGGTTTTGGTGGTATATCCAGAATGCACTTTCTATACAGTGATAGGGTTTTTACCAAAGCACGAAGAGTTTATTGATTGGAGTCTGAGCTCAGTTCTAATGTGCTCCACTGGTAATTAGGTTGGTAGGCGCAACATTTTACGCCAAAAATACGCTTCACAGAGATTCCAAACCTCCCATCTAAGGGCTAAGAGTGCTTCAGTGCCATAAGTGATGACCGCCACCACTTTTTGCTTGTAGAAGGTTGCAATTGGAGTTAAAGAAAACTTCCCATATCTGCGATCTAAGCAAATCCCTTGATTTGTCAGAGCCACTAGTTTTTCCCGGATCGGAGAGTAGTGCACCTGTTCGTTGCAGTTTTTATTTATCATTATCCCCAAGTAGGGTGTCATTTCTACTTCTTCCAAATTCTGGTTTTCTAATGACCACCTTATAGTTTTTCTGGACTGTCTCCTGGCCCGACTAGATTTCATTGTCAAGATCATGGATTTTTTGATATTCATCTTCATGCTATTTTCTTTTAGGTAGTTGTTAAAAGACTCAATCCGTCGTTGTAGGCCTATTGGTGTTTGATCGATGAATACCGCATCATCAGCGTACAGCATCCAAGGTATTTCTTTTCCATTTATTTTCGGCGGAAATGCACGAATCTTCTCCTGAGCTATGTTTATATCAGCCATATATAGGACAAAGAGGAATGGGGCGACTGCACAGCCCTGCTTGATTCCTCTAAAGGTTCTAATCCTCCTCAAGAGTCCCCCATTGCTTGTAATTTGGACTTTAATTGAGGTATCAGTGTATAATGTTTTAATAGCTTCAAGTAGATCCTTAGGGCATCCCCAATTTCTCATCTTTGACCACAAGAGCTCTCTATTGATTCCATCGAAAGCTTGTTCGAGGTCAATAAATGCAAGATAAAGCTTTTTTTTCCCGGCTAGTGTCTTTGCCTTCAACAAGTTGATCAAAAATAGATTCAAGGCGTTGCCAACTCCACTTACAAAGGCTGTCTGTCTTTCGTCTAGGATTTTCGCCTCGGTGGCCCATTTTTTTAGATCTCTCAATAGCAGTGATGCAAATAGCTTGCTAATTGAGTCGAGGAGCGCTATGGGCCTATAGTTCCTAGGGTTTTCACGATCTCCCTTTTTATATATCGGTACTATATAAGCCTCCGTCCATGTAGCTGGTATTTGTTTGGTTTTCATGATTTGTTGAAATAGTATATATATTAGGTCCGTCCAGGTGTCACAGTTTTCTTTTAATAATTTGTTGGAAATGCCGTCTGGGCCAGCTGCTCTTGAGGTACTAAGTTTTTTTATCAGGATTCGGATATCATCCTTATCGAAGTTCAAGGCCCAGGGAGTTGAGTCCGAGATCTCTTTTATGGTTTTTCCCCCACTTTCAACTTCATAAAAGCAGTATAGTGTTCGAACCATTTGTCTTCTGAGACTTGATTGATACCTACTGCAGATTGATTGTGCTCTCTGTCATTAAGTAAGTCCCAAGTACTTCTAGCGTTGTTTGTCGATATGGCTGCTATCATTTTTTCGGCATCTCTCTGCAGTCTTAGATATCGAGTTTGTCTCAGCCAGTTTTTATATGTTTGTTGACATTTTCTCTGGAGTTTGTATCTTTCTGGGCCGTTTTTCTTTTTTATGAGTCTCAATTCTGACCTATATTGTTTCCTTCTTAACACAAGTTGTTCATCATACGCATGTTTTTTTTTAATGTTCTTTTTTTTAGTTGGATCATACTTAATCTCATGGGCTTCCAACAGCCATTTGTAGTCAACCAGCTCCTCATTGTTGTTTATTGCTTTTTTATATCCTAGTACTAAATTTGGGATTGCCTGATTTTTAATTCTCAAACGGTTTCTTCCCCCTGTAGCCTCAGTTTCCATTGTTCTTTTGGTTCCTCTATTAGTTCTTATTTCCCAAACAAGTTCAGTTGCTAACAGGCAGTGATCACTACTCGTTTGTTTTGTTATTGTGAAGGAAAGTATCCGCTCCAACGTGTTTCCTCCCACAAAGCAATAATCTAAGCAAGCACCTGATTTCCCACTGTGCCAAGTATTGGCCCCCTGAGATCTCCCTTAGTCTGGCCATTTAACATCTTCATCTCACGGATTCTCATTTCTTGCATCCATACTTTTTCCTTTCCTAGCAGATGTTCAGTAGCTTTGATCTTACCATCTTTATCCAGCAGTTTGATATTTAGATCGCCATTTAATATTATCAGCTGGCCATTCCCCTCCATCATGGATTGATCAATAACCTCCATGATTGACGTTATAAAGTTCGTCTGACCCTGCATATTCTCGCTCCAGTAGACATTAATCAGGACCATTTGGTTCGGGATTTTTGGGCATTCCACTTCAGATGTTACTTTCAGGATTTGCACATAGGGGTTTGGTGTCAGATGTTCCATTACTTTTAGTGGACATTCCAGTTTCTTAAGTATCATGAGGCCTCCAAACGGTCTTCCCTTTGGTCCCTTCCTAGCCAGATTTTTGTAGACCTCATAGCCCTCGCATATAGGGGGTTTACATAGCCATGATTCTTGTATTGAGATAAAATCATATTGGGTCAGGAAATCGCATTTACTAGAGAGCAGATGTTTGAAACCTCTTGTGTTCCACGATGCACAAAGGATCCGGTTCTGCTCATTCTCCGTACTCTATTGTTTCTTCTTGGAATTCAAAGCATTTGCCATCCAGGCCCATTCCTTTCCCCGATTATCTGCTTTAGTGGGTTTGTTCTTATCCCTCCTTAAGTTTTCCGAGTTATCCACTGTGAACCTCAGGGTTTTCAATATCTCCTTACTCTTTTTAGCTGATAAAGACTCTTCCTCCTGGGACTCTTTCTCTTTTTTACTTTTTTCATTGTTTTTCTTCAAATTTTCCCCCGGAATTATTGATCTAGTTTTTACTGAGATTTCCTTCTTTGTCTCCTTTCTTTGTTCTGTTTGGGATTTTTCTTTTAATTGTCTAGATTCCTCGCCCAAGTCCTCCAGTAGGAACCCTCTTTTTCTTAAATTGTCTGACACTTCCAAGAGTTTCTGCTTTGTATTTTTAGATGACAAGTGCAAGATAACTTGGTCTAGCCTCTGTTCCTTTGGGAATTCCACTATTTTTATATCTTTCGTTGATATCGTCCTTGGTGACAGGGCTTACTTGCAGAGCTCCACCACGTATCTTCTATTTAAGATCACCCTTCTTGGTCCATTTGCAGCTGTTTCTAATTTTAGATAACATCTTTTGAGTAAAATGGATTTCTTCGGGGGTGATCTTAGCGGTAGCTCTTTCCTTTTCTTGACTTCAATGTCCTTTTTTTTCCCTTATCAGTTAATTCTTTAAGACAAGGGTTGCCCTGGATTTTTTTTCTATCCTCCTCTCATTCACCATTTCTTTTCTATTTTGTTCCAGTGTCTTAAATCTAATAGATTCCTGGTCAGAATCCAATTCAATTTCATTTGTGCCTGGTCTTCTTTCTTTTTCCCTAATGTTTTCTTGGGCATTTTTCTTGCGGGGCTTTGGCTTCAGATCTTCCTTAGATTTATGGGTTAGGTCTACTGTTTCCCAATTGTCTAGAGTTTGCCAGTCCGAGATACTTATGCTATCCCAGTCTTCCTTCTCACTATCGGATTCCATCAACTCAATAAGATCACTCAAATTTGCTTGCTGTTCTGGATCCTCCCTGCTTTCTTCCCTTAAAACCTTTTCTTGATCTTTTAGTCCCTCGGTCTCTATATGTCCACTCATACTCATCTCTCTTCTAGATTTCTTGGCACAATGTGTGTTCTCTCTTCTTGGTGGAGTTCTTAGATTTCTCAAAAAGGCTCTTGAACCATTTACTTTACGTTTAAGGGATTCATTTTTTCCCTTTTTCATTCACACCATTTCGATGGGTCGGATCTTTTGGCGTCGCCCCTGCAAATATTGCAAAGGAAGATTGTTCTAAATTTGCAGAGGTCAGCTTGTTAGTCTCCTTTATCCCGGACGGGATCAAGATCACCTCCTCTTGATGTTGCTCCTTTTTGATTCGGTAGGTTAGTTGCATCCTTTTTCAATTTCATTGGTCCCTTGCCTTCTTTAATTTTTGTATCAGGACAATCCTCCTTATTCCTTTGGTTGTTGTGTTTGTGGGTGCTTCTCATCCATTTACAGTCTTCTAGGACCGCTTCCATTAATGCAGATTTATCAGTCGCATCTCGCCTAGCTAGATCACTGAGGCGAGATTGCCAAATTAGAGTTAGTTCAGCTTCTTTGTTTGTTCTTTCATTTAAGCTCTGCAGGGCCGAGGTCATATTAACATGATTCTCTTTTATTTGAGTGTTGCTGATGGTTACCTCTTGAACAGAATCTTTAATTGCCTCATAGAGCTTAAGAAAAGGGGCCAATGTTATAGTTAGCGAGGACATAACCACTTTTTCAATATGGTTCAAGTCTTTTTCAGTTTTACAGGCCTCAGTTATTATCCTTAGAATTTGTTTATTCCATATGTCTCCTGTAGGCCTGTTTTCCTCTTCCAAGTTTAAGCGGCTGGCTAAATTGCTTCCCATTCGGTCCTTCCTTACTTCTGCATTTTCCATACCTTCATCCACCCTAACCACTGGCAAAGTTTTATTTCTCCCGTCCCAAAGTGGCAAATGAGTTCCTTTCAGGGCTGTCATATTTTCCCGATGGCCAAAAGGAGGTGTGACGGTATTCTCAAACTGTTCTTTATCCAAGGCAGCCATTTTTTCATTGATCAAGCAGAAACTCCTTCTTTTTTCTCTTCCTATTTTATCCGTCAGTATAGTGATGTCTTGCATGATTTTATCTGCCAGGCATAGATTACTCAAGCTTGCCGGTGCAGTGTCTACTGCACTGTTGTTATTCAATCTTTCTAATGGCCTTTACCCTCCCAGGCGGGAATTAATGGATCCTGTGTCGTAGTCATCTGTAAGAACTCCTTTATTTACTTCATTTGGGGGATTTGCAGATCGGTTCCCCTTCTCCTTTGTGGGGCTAGCTGCTATGGGGTATTTCCTAAATGTGGGACTAATCCTCTCTTCCCTATATGGTTGAAAGGTGTCTATAGGTTCTTGCACTATCATTGATGGCCTTCTAAGGTCAGTATTTTCATTCTGATTGATCGAGTCCTGTAGAGCGTCTTCGATATGTCCCAATTCCAACACATCCCATTTGTCCCCTTGATCCCATGATGTTTGTACTATTTGCTGGCTATTTACAATACTAGTCGCGCCAGAACTAAATTGTGCCGCTGATGGCCTTGTAGGGTTTTCTAGACTCATGTCCAGTCTTTCTTGAATTATTGATTCACTGAGCTCCACCCCTATCCCATCTTTAGGAACTGTTCCGAGGACCTCATCCGCTATTTGTAGCGTCTTCTGATTACCTACCATGTCTTCAAATGGGTTAGTTGACAATAGGTTTGACTTTACTGTCTCCTTTTCCTGTGTGGAGATAGAGTCCTTACCTGCTGGCACTTCATCAGGTGGAGCTACTTTCTCCTCGCAAATATCCTCAATTGTTATTTCAGCTACTTCATTGGATTCTAGAATGCTTTGTCCAGCTACTTTCCCCTCACAAGTCGCCTCAAATACCGCCTCTACCTGGCCTGGAAATGTTGGTGGGGAAAGCATTTTTATGATTTCTCTTTCCGTGGGGATGGTACATGCCATGGGTAGTTCTGGAGAATTAGGTGCCAACCACAGCTTATCACCTTTTTCCGCCAAGAGTGATCTTTCCATATTTGATTGATTGTCTCCCACTGATAAGCTTTTCCTTTTATCAGTACAAAATGGTAGTCGGCTTTGTTTTAGCATCGTAGTTCTCAAGGTTTGCTCCGGACTCCCATTTACTTCTGGGAGTGAAGCGAATCTCTCTCTTACCTGCAGGCGTGTTCTTAATCCTGTTCCTTGCGTACCCTTTGAGACCGGGATTGACTTCATTCTCTCGAAGGGGTCTTCGTTATCTCTCGCCTCAGTAGCTTACCGCAGCTGGTAGTCAGGCAGTACCTGTACCGCCACCGCAAGCAGCCAAACAGCCTAACAGCTCCTTCAATCCACAACAAACGATGCCCTTTGCGCACCGGGTTTAGCGCCGCAAGAGTGTCCGGGGGCAGGTCTTATTGCACTTCCTGATGTCGTCACAGAGGGCTGGCATGGGGCGGAGCCAACTAGCGCAACAGCGCTCGAGCCTGCACGGCCCTCTCCTCGCAGGCAGGTACCTCAAATCCTCCAACGGCTGTCAGAGGGCATTTGTGATGTCATCTTTGATGTCCTGGGTGTTAGTCTTAGCAGTGCACGGTGGTGGGGCGAGTTATAGTTGCTTAGCTTACCATAACTGGCGAATTTCAAGGGTTTTCGGTTTTACTTGGAACCATAACGTCCCTTTGACAAAGTTTTTTCACTGAATTTCATAGGTTTTTAGTAGCGCAACTTAACCATAACGTCCCTTTAACAACGTTTTTTTCACTGAATTTCATAGGTTTTTAGTAGCGCAACTTAACCATAACGTCCCTTTAACAAAGTTATTTCACTGAATTTCATAGTTTTTTAGTAGCAAAACTTAACAATAATGACTTTGACTTTATATACATGTCATATGGAACTGACTAGATCTCTTCTTATGAACGTGATGTCTGCGAACTTATTTAATGTTCGCGGACATGTTCGGAGAACAGTACCACTACCTAAAAACTGTGGGGGGGTGGTGGGGTATGTTTGATTGTTATATCATAATATAGGAACATTTAACAAATTCAAAAAGCAGCACACAAACACATTATATATAGTAATACATAAGAAATGTAACCCATATATGTAACACACTAACCATTCATTTAAATACAATATGTTCTGAAATGGAATATACCACACGAACATAAATTGGCTTCCAACATAATTACCTCACAGACACAACAGAACTGAGAACAAGACCAGACCCACTGAATACATAGGACTTATCTTACCAGAAATAGTAAGTGTACTTCATTTTACTCATATATTTATAAACTTTCTGTATTAGATTAAAAAATATGTTATCTTTTTTTTTTTCTCACAGAAATGTCTAGTACTCTGGAATGGCTAGAGGACAATTTCCCACATGAAGAAATGTCACAAGATAGTGAAACTAATGGTAAACACTTTATAATATAAACCATTTAAATATTATTATTTTGTATACATTTAACATATATATATGTTTTTTGTACAGAGCATAACAAAATAGAAACTACCTCTGAAGAAGCTGTTATGGAAAACACGCTTGACAACATAAAAGAAAAAATTGATTTATTGTTGATCAATTTTAATAATTTGAAAACTTTTGTTGAAGATCATTTTAAAACAAAAACGTCATACCATTGCCCCACATGTACTTCCTCACCATATCCCAGTCAATTAGCCCCAAACCCTCTCCATAATCCAAAACGTTTTGATGAGATTTCCATCCCTTCTTCACCTAATACCAATCATGTTCAAACCCCAAATTCTCCTGTTTTTGTTTCTGTTTCTGCCTCACCTTCTTTGTCATAAATTATTAATATATGTTAAATAAAGTTTAATTTTTATATTGTATTGTGAATAGTTTCTGTTTTTTTTTTTAAAAAAAACAATAAAAGTGTCCGCGGACAGTGCGAGTGTTCTGAAATGTTCGTACATAAACGAAAATGGAGGTGTCCTGAAGAACACCACACCTGTTCGTACTGTTCGCTAGCAAGTTGAAACTGTTCTAAGAACACACGTGGTGTCCTGAACTGTTTGTAAATAAACAAAAATTAAAGTGTTCTAAAGAACATTATATCTGTCCGTAATGTTCGCTATGAACTTAAAACTGTCCTAAGAACACAATTGCTGTCCTGAAATGTTCGTAAATAAAAAAAAATGATGTGTCCTGAACAGTACAACTCTTCGTAGTGTTCGCTAGCAACATGAAACTGTACTAAGAACACACGCGGTGTCCTGAATTGTTCGTAAATAAACAAAAATTAAAGTGTCCTAAAGAACACTATACCTGTCCGGTACTGTTCGCTAGCAAGTTCAAACTGTTCTAAGAACGCTATTGGTGTCCTGAAATGTTCGTACGTAAACGAAAATGGAGGTGTCCTGAAGAACACTATGCCTGTGTGTAGTGTTTGCTACCCAATTGAAACTGTTCTAAGAACACAATAGGTGTCCTGAAATGTTCGTACATAAACTAAATTACACGTGTCCTGAAGAACACTATATCTGTCCTTACTGTTCGCTACCAAGTTTAAACTGTTCTAAGAACACACGCGGTGTCCTGAAATGTTCGTTTCACGTGTGACGCACTTTTAATTACCTCAGAACCTGAACAGTGTCCGTAGGACATCAATGTGCATGCGCTAACCAATCTCCGTGCACTTGGTGTCCTGCGGACAGGCGCTTCCTTCGCAGACTAGATCGCAAACAGATCATATGACCGCGCCCACGCTCATCGTGTGTCCTAAAATGCGGACACTGTTCGTGCCCCCGAACAATTTAAAAGTACATTTTCAGTTAATCCATAATATTTTTCAATAAAATCTCACCATGGCACAAGTCCCACATAGCAATCTTGAGTTTCTATATACCTTTTGAAACTTTCCGATCCATTTTTTGTGTTCGATCTGTCCGCGCACAGTGCGCATGTCCGCGGACCGCGCACAAGAACCCCTATAAAAGACCACGGCCAAGAGCTTATTCCCATTGTGTTTCTGGCTATTCTTCAGAACACAGTGATTTTTGCTGCCACCTGCAGACTACACCATCATCGAGATGGCATCCTTGGCTGCTGAACTGCCACTTGGTGCTGCACCTGCTTCAGCACCACCACCACCCCCTCCACCACCACCACCTCCCCAAGGGCCTGAAGAGGGGAACAGGACTGAGGATGCGGAGGAGGAAGAAGAGGATGATGAGAATGAGGTAGAGGAAATCCCTACTACCCGCACTAGGCGTGAGTCTTGGGTGTGGCGGTTATTTACCATTCATGGGAATGGTCCTAAGGCTCGTGCGAACCATGTTACCTGCAATGAGTGCAAAATGATACTCAGTCGCGGGAAGCACAGTAACTACAGCTTTGGGACCACTACTATGAAGCGACACCTGAGGTCATTTCACTCTGGGGCTATTCGCAGGGTTGTACCTTGCGAAGAACGTAGCAGGTTGATTTCCTCTACTTCATCCTCTGTTTCTGATCCTGTCACCACAAGGACCACCTCTGTGGGACAGCGTCTTTCTCAAGCTGCCTCACAGGCCATACAGAATGCTGATGACCCTTACCTTTCGAGGGTCACAGTTGTATGTATGTACTGTGACACAGTACTCTGCAGGGGGGAGCGACTTCGGAGTGCTTTTGAGACTATCGTCTCAGAGCACGAGAAGACCTGCTCACTACCCAAATAAAACCCACTCTACATCTTCCTCTCTCAGCTCGCCCTTTCTTATCCCTGTGGTTGGTGTCCCCCCCTTTACACTTCTTTACCCTCCTCTCCTAGTGTGTCATGTCTGAAAAACCAAAAAAAATACAAAATTATAAAAATCAAAAAAAATAAGGCTCTTTTCAGAGCCGCCTTTCCCAGTTAAAAAATAGAAGTGAAAATAAATGAAGCAGGGCTCTTTGTATTTTTTAGAAGTCCGTGGACAGTTCACGAACATTAAAAAAATTGGGTTGCTACTCCATCACAAACATTGTAATTTTCTCTGGAAAGAAGTGGTGGCTGTGAAAAGAGCCTTTGGGTGGTGTTTGCAAGTCAAAAATTGTAAATGCTTAACATCTACTTCAAAATCGTTGTTGTAATTCCAAAAAAGGTTGCAATGCATTTTGTACATTTCTCAGAAAAATCTGATTGCCAGCATAAGTAAGATGGACTCCATCTCTGCGAAAAATGTATGTACTACAAAACATAATATTTTCATTGTGAAAAGAAGACATGCCAAAATCTCTTAGAAAGCCACAAACAGCCTTATTAACATTGCGCCTTGCTTTTTCCATTTGTGGACCAAATGAAGAAGAACAAAGCCACATTTGTCTCTGCGCAATCCGTGAAAATATCACTTGAGAATTAGGAAACATGTCCATAACCTTCCTAAGTCCTTCTTTCATAGCAAATTGCAAAAAGATTCCAGTCACATGTCCTAAACTGTTCCCTCCACAATGAATTACAATTATGTCTGGATGTTGCTCTGTCTCCAAAGTAGCACAGAGAGGTAGCAAGTCCAACCACTTCATTCCACGTACTCCATGCCAGTGTACTTCCACATGTGGGAATCCAAGATCTACAGATACTCCACAGCTTTCTGCATGCACCTTCAACCAATGTATCCACAAATCTCCTAAAATCCAAACAATCTGTTTTCTGAAACACAAAGCCATAGCTATCTTTTGTTCTCTCAGCAAAAAGAGTATCTGAGAAAATCTCTCCTGGCACAACACACCCACCAAACTTTCCTGACCAATCCCTTTCAGTGCTTATTCTCATTTGCATGACTTCTGAACCCAAAAATCCCCGGATGTACTCCCAATGTCCGCGAACTACCGCCAGGAGCGCGGACATATCGTATCATGTACAGCCCTTCTACCATTTCCACTACACTCTCTCTGCCATTCCCTCATTGGATGTAACTCAAAAATCACATGACCATGCACCAATCACATTCAAGACCTCTACATCTAACTGCATCATCATAGATCAGCACTGCAAATGTACTCTGAATCTCTCTGAGTACAAGTGTCATATCATTGGCAAGCAGCATCTACCAGAAATACTGTACAAGTCTTCAAGATTTCTACTTGCAGCTCCATGCATATCCATATGCATGAACACAAACTTCAGGTATGCATATTTTCTGTATAGTAGATGACATAGCTCTCAACCATTTTTGTTTTACAGGCGGGTGAAATCACCCGATTTTTTTTTTTGGCGGGTGAGACGCCCATTGGAATGAACGGGCGTGCAGGAGGCTTGGCGGGTGAGTCTGCCCTTTACAAGGTGTGTGACACCCGCCAAAAGCGTGTGAGTTGAGAGCTATGAGATGAACACATTTTCAAACAGACTTTTACCTTGTAAAATCTGTAAAATGAATTTACTGTACCTTTTTCAATTTCCTAAAATCAACTATCACTTATAAACCTTTATACTTTTTACTTTCTTTATACACACACACTCAAATCATGTTAAACTAACAATTTTTAAATGAAATATATAGACTACATATATTCAAACAAAATTGCATACAAACACAATCTATGTTTAAACCTTTATAAAAATACTTATACAATTTCATATTTTTTGTTTTTATTTATTTATTTACTTAATTACTTTAAATTAGACATGACATTGAGGTGCTAATACCTAGAAAAGTTTACTTACAGAAATAGTGGTATTCACTAATATATTATAAATTTCACAAGACATAGTAAAGATATTTTTTTTGCTACAGTTAGTCATTCAATATAATTTGTTCATTAAGAACATATCATATATACTGAACTGATGCAATGTATCTTATGTAAATAAATTAGTTTAATGGTTTTACAGAAGGCACTGAGGATTTCAATTAAAAAAATCAATATCTAAATTAAAAACAGTGCTATATACAAACAAAGTTACTAATTTGAATCTTTTACAATTGCAGTGAAGACCAGTTTCCTGAAAAGAAGCAGCCGAATTCGAAGAAGAAAGAAAAACTAAGAAGTTACCTGTTAATTTAAAAAAAAGTAAGTAAAATATCACCATAATATTTGTATTATTAATCAAATATACTATAACGTTAATACGAGCTATTTCGGTTTCTAAAAATAGAGATTTTGTACCATTTTGTCCAAAAATGTCCATGTCTTAAACAGCGATTTACAGCCAGAATGGCCCACAAATTTCTATTTTTGGACACACAAATTAGCCAACTGAACCACTACAATTTTCATATTATAGAACAAACAACTGTTTTAATTGTATACATTAGATTTACTATTTGTACTTTTCCACACCACTAGCTTACTTTTTTTTGTCATCTGAACCCCAGTTTAGTAACACATACATTTAAGAATACCTATCCCTACTAGTATTAGTTCCCAATGCTCAATCACACACCATTACATACATCTTTATCATCTTACTCAAACACTCATGCACACAGCACACATACATTCCAGAACACCCCAACCCATATCTTCTTTATTTTTTTCAACAGACCCTAAAGAATGCCTACCAAAAGTCAAGTCTGTAGAAAGCATCGCAAAAGTAGAGCAAATGAAAATAAAGGTGTCCAACATAAGCATCCATCTCTAGCAGAATTTGTAAAAAAAGTTGAAACAAAACAGCTAATACAATCATTTAGTGAAACACAAGAAGTTTCAAGTACAACAACTTTGCTTCCTCTATCAAAATGTAAAACAAACCAAAAAACAATTAACAGAAAATCAGCTATCACTACAGATAAACCTACTTCTTCAAATTTTAATATAGTGCAAAGTAAGCATACCAAGAAAAGTATTTTAGCCAAAATATACGGTCACAAAGTCCATCAAAATCTTATAAAAACAGGAGAGAAATCAGGTTCAAAGCTTAAAACCTATCGTAGGAAATTAATCTTAGAAGCATTGATGGACAGTGCAATTCTTCTCAAAAGAAATTTATTTATTTTACTGTTAAAATGAAACCACTAACAAAACTAATAACTAAATTACAAAAAAGACTTCTCAATAAGCGAAATATCAACTGAAAGAACTTCTTAAGTATCAGCGGAGGTGAATGGAATCACACTACAAGCACAGAACCATATTTTAATGAAGAAGCGTACAAACAAAAGCAAACGAATACAATTGCCATACATAGCAGTGGTCGAGGTTATGAAAAAGTGAATAATACCATAATGGAACAAGAAGTACTTCTTACAAAAATATGCCCTGAAAACTTAGAATTACCCCTCCATTCAACTGAATCAGAACGTCTAGTGTACAAATGGCCATGCACGTCAATGTGTAACATTCCCAAACAATGTTTCAAATCTTTACACCAATTCCTCGATAAATATGTAAAAAGCAAAGACAAAATCAAAATTAAATTACTGCAAAATATAGATACCTGTCCAGTGCGCAAGTACACAGGACTACAAGGACATTCATTGGCCTGCATTACAGGACCTACTTGTAAAACCACTTTCCATGATATCAAAAGGATATCAACACATCATTCAACTATAAGAAATCTAGCCTATAAACTGTACTATGCTAAAAGTCCTGCTTTAGCACTAGCAAAGTTAAATAACATCCTTCTACATGGTATAGCAAAAGACCTACTTGAAGAAATTCAATATATCCAGAAAAAATATTTTGGAAGTGAAAGCCATTTACAGAATGAAATAGCTTTAAACCAATTAAGCAACAATTCTACACATGGCAACCTTTTGCTAAACACATACAAAAAAGAAATACTAAAATTAAAAAGTACATCAGTTGAAGTACCAAACCATGTATGTGTATGTTGCCGTAGAATTTTTTATAAAAGTAACACAAAAACTGTGGACCTATCATACAAAATAGAAGACAATGAAGATTATACATGTTTTGAATTAGCTCTCTACCTTGTAGCAGAAAACAAATATGAAATAACTGAGCCCTTAATACTTTGGAGTTATTGCACTACAAAACTTGACAACAACCAAACTCCTTCACGTTCTATCACAAATAATTTGGAAATATACCCAGTACCAAAACCTCTACAACAACTTAATTTATATGAGAGCATCATAATTCAAACAGTACACCCATTTCAAGCAATAATACGCCTTCAACCAAAAACAGCAAAATTACCTCCCTCTGAATTGGTAAAAGGCATTCGTGGAAAAGTAGTTTATTTACCATTAAATCTAAAAGAAAATGTGCATACTCTAGGAGTGCAATGTCCAATGCAGCAATCTTTAATTATATTAGTAAATGGAGTACCTACAAAAGACAAAAAAATATGGCAACAGCTGGTAGATTTATATAAAGTTAGACAAGCCTTCCAATATCTTAAAGAGAATAATGAATATTACAAAGAAATTAATATTGAAGAAAACTTGAAAGATACAACTGAAATAATTCAAGAAACACAAGAAGCTGGTCAATTTGAGCTACTAGATCCTGCTACAATATCAAATACTTTAGACCATTATACAATTCATCCTTTGCACTGTAATGACACCGTACAAGATGTACTGGAAACTTACCAAATGCGTCAAACAAAAGGATCGCCAATCAGTATATGGGAAAAAAGTATAGAAGCATGTGCTTTTCCTCTACTCTTTCCTACTGGCAAAGGAGGAAGGTATGATGATAGACCTATTCAAATATCAGCTTCAGAATACCGCTCATTACGGATGTATTCTGAAGATCCCAGATTGAGACAAAAAGTGGAATACATATTGCACCTTCTCTTTGAAAGTGAACTAGCAACTTTATGTTACGGAGTTGCACACATATTAAAATCAGGATCACACTTTCAAAATATGACAGCTACACAATTATTAGAGAAAGTGCAACAAAAGGATGAGGTTTTACAATCAAATATTACAAATCTATTAGCAAATATGCGTGGTACTAAAGAGTACTGGTTTCGACGTCATGGAGATGTACGTTGTATGATCAGAAACCTTGGCCCACCCACTTGGTTTGTTACATTAAGTTGTGCAGAATATGCATGGGAAGATTTACATGATTTCCTATGCATATCAAATAAAACAAAACAAACACAGATATTCTAACACCTGGAGAACTTTGTTCTTTTGATCCTGTTAATGTTTCAAGATATTTTCACCATCGCTTCATTGCTATGCTACATTTTATTTGTAATAAAACTATTCCTCCCTTTGGAGAAGTGCAACACTTCTTTTGGAGAAAAGAATACCAAGCCAGAGGAGCACCACATATCCACATGCTTTTATGGAGTAAAGATGCTCCTAAATGTGGTCAAGACAGTGATGCCACTGTTTTACAGTTTATTGAAAAATATGTCACTTGTGAAATTCCATCAGAAGCCACAAATAGTGATCTTCATGCACAAATTTTACAATTTCAAAGACACAAATGTGGAAAATATTGTCGTCGCAAATACAAAAACAAAGGCAAATACTACACCAAATGCCAATTTGGTTTCCCTAGACCAGTTACAAATACAGGTCAAGTGAACAACCTCATGTCTTCAGTTAGACATAGTGTTAAAGGTAAGTCACCTAAAAATACATATTACATTAAAAGAAAAGAAGAAGAAAAATATATCAATGATTATAATGCAATCATCGCCCACTTATGGAATGCAAACATAGATGTGCAGTACATTGCAGACAATTCTACTGCAGTTGCACGATATGTCACAGCATACTTAACTAAAGCAGAAAAGACAGAGCTCCAAGACCTCTGGAATGACCTGTCATCAGATAAAACAGTATCTCAGAAATTATAAAGCTTGGGCATAAAAATGCTCACCCATAGAGAATGTGGATCTTATGAAGCAGCTGATCGTTTAACTGGTACTTCATTGTATGGTAAATCTGAAAATATAGTATGGCTAAGTCTTGGTCTAGCTAAATCTAGAAAAAGAGTTATAAAATCATATGAAGATATAGAAACAATAGCCAAACATGATCCCAACAGCCAAGACATTTAAAAAAACTATTTATTGGACACATACTACCCAAACAGAAGTAATACTTTGGAAAACATGTGTCTATACCAAATAGCCCAAAACTACACATACAAAAATAATATGAAACCTGATGAAAAAAAAGGTAAATATAGAGTGACAGACTGTGAAGGCAGCTTAGTTAAACTCACTAAACCAAATTAAATTAATCATATCAAATTGTCATTGAAGACTCCTCAACATAAAGAAGTATATTACATGTCCCTGCTACAACTCTTCAAACCATGGAGAAAAGAAGAACAATTACTAGATAACTATGACTCATATGAGGATGCTTTCAAAGCAAATGAAAGCACTATAACTGATGTAAACTTTACACAGTACAAAACAATGTTGCACAATGAACAGCAACATGAAGAAGAACTCCAAGCCCAACTAGATAAGGATACTCCTGACAGTAGTCAACCTTCTGTAACAGGAAGCCAAGAACCACTGGGAGAACCACTAATAACAAATGAGGCAGAATTAGCTATGATAGAAGTAGAAAATGCCATGTGTCAGTATGAAGATAAGGAAGACTTAACTATACTACAATCAAAACTAAACAATGAGCAAAGTAGCATTTTTCAAGAAGTAACAAAACAAATTGCACATGGTGTAAAACATGAAAATAAAGAATGTTCCTGCCATAATTATAAACCTATACTACTGTACGACAGTGGTGAAGCTGGTTCTGGCAAAACATTCCTAATCAAAATCATTAGTAAGTTCCTTCAACAAATGACAAACAACAAACTGTCAGCTGTTGTCACTGCCCCCACAGGTTTAGCTGCCTACAACATAGGTGGTGTTACATTACACCAATTACTACTATTACCAGTAGAACACCAGAACAAATTAGACTATTACAAACTTTCTGCAGAAGCTGCAATGGAATTACGCAGAGTATTGAAACAAATGAAAATGCTACTAATAGATGAATTGAGCATGGTCTCCAACCTGATGTTAGCTTTGATTCACCTCAGATTACAAGAAGTACTCAAAACAGACTATGAAGAGCTCTTTGCAGGAAAACATATTATTGTTTTTGGAGATCTGCTTCAATTAACACCAGTAAAAGGTGAACCTATTTTTAAAACATTAGGGCACAAACTCTGCCGTAAAACTGTTGGCAGCATTGGAAATGTCAACCTTTGGCAACATTTCCAATACAGAGAATTAACAGAAAACATGTGCCAATCTGCAGATCTCACTTATGCCAACATTTTAAAAAGTTTGAGAGTTGGTATACTTTCTAAAGAAGCAGAAGCAACATTGAAAACCCGGCACATTAATGCACTTTATCGCGATAATGCATGTGCTACAGATGTTATGGAACAATTAGCCCACAAAAATGTCAATTGTATGGCCTTAATGCCAACTCTTGCAAGCTGTCTCAAATTCAATGAAATAATGTTAAGTAAAGAAATGAAACCAATAATGGAAATGAGCGCCACAGACAAACTAGATGTACATGGTATGACACTACCCATGTGTGACCAAGCCACAACAAGACTAAATAATTTAGAAAAATTAATCTCAAACACAGCAGGCTTAGAAAAGATGTTAAAATTATCCTTAAATTGCAGAGTAATAATTAAACGTAACCTTGACGTGGACCAAGGACTAGTTAATGGAGCACTGTGTACAGTTGTTGGCTTTCAAACATACCCACGTGACAACAAAATTCAGTTTGTCAATATACTCTTTGACAAACTTTCAGAAGTAAAACGGATAGGACGCTCAACAGCTAGATTCCTTCTCTTCAAAGATATGTATGTACGCAGAGAACAATTTTCTCTAACTCTTGCATACGCAGTCACGATTCATAAATCACAAGGTCTTACCCTAGACAAAGCAGTGATAGATATTGGTAACACAGTCTTTAAAGAAGGCATGAGCTACGTAGCACTATCACGCTTACGTACACTTGACGGTCTATTTCAAATCAACTTTGATGCAAGTAAAGTAAATGCTGATATTCCTTGCATTTTAGAATATAATAGACTTCGCTCACTATACACTCCCCATCTTAACACATATTCTGTTCCACAAAAACTAAATCGTTGTAAAAGAAAACTAAATCAAACAGAAATGCAACAGGAGGTCACTGCAAATCCTCCAAAGAGAGTACAAGAAACTAATACTTCATCAAGTACCACAAACAAAAAAGAATCAATTAGAGAAAGTAAACCAGGTACTTCTTTAAAGAAGGAAGACAAACTCCAAAAAAAGCAGTTAGATACAGAACTACCTGGACCATTTCAATTCTCAAATATAGTTGGTGTAAGTTGCTATGCAAATGTAGCAATGAATATTCTAATTCAATTACCACCAATTGTTGACAACATTTACTTACACTTTAGAGACCCATTGTGTATGCAAATGACAAGAATTGGACTACTGTGCTGGAATGGTGAAATTCACTATAAACTCACAGGAAGATCCACAAGAATTTTTAATGTACTTACTACAAGTACTGGAAAACAAAAACATACCTATAAAGGAAATCTTCCAGATTTCATACATGTGGAAACATACATGCACTCTGTGCAACAATGTGACACAAGAAGAAATTCCCAATGAACGCTTCATATATATATCAATACCAAATTGGGAATCCATTCCATTTCAGCAACTTGTACAAAATGCAAACCATGTTAGATTATGCTCTACCTGCAATTCAGATAATCGCTCCACGTTAGTAATACAAACACATAGTAAATACGTAATACTAATGCTTCTACATTACAATGCAGATGGTACCAAAAACAACTGCAAGCTGACTGGATTCACACATAGTCAAATATCACTTGGTAAGAAAACCTTCACAACAATAGGTATAATCTACCACGCAGGAGCCACAACCAATTCAGGGCACTACACGGCATATATAAAAAAGAAATGTGGATGGTTTGAATGTAATGATAGTACCATTACTCTAAAGCAGAGATTACCAGCAAAGCTTACAAACGCTTATTTGATGTTCTTAAAACCAAAATTTGATAAATAAACTGTATTTAAACCTTTAAGTAAATTTGTGTTAAAAAAATATAAACTGTTAGAATACTCCAAAAGCTAACTGCTCAAAGATTCTACAACAACTAATCAGATAAATGAATACCACTAAATTAGACCAAAAAATACACAGTTAGAATACGCCAATTGGTATCTAACTGTCCCAAAATTATAAATTTGTGTTAAAATAATATAAACTGTTAGAATACTCCAAAAGCTATCTAACAGCTCAAAGATTCTACAACAACTAATCAGATAAATGAATACCACTAAATTAGGCCAAAAAATACACAGTTAGAATACGCCAATTGGTATCTAACTGTCCCAAAATTTAACAATATCCAAATAGATAAATCAAAACCTCTAAAATATATTAAAAAAATAGACAGTTAGAATACCCAATTGGTATCTAACTGCTCCAACATTTTATAATATCCAAACAAATGAAGAATCTGTTACTGCTCCAAAAAAAATACAACAAAGCAAAGTATAAAGCATTAGCCAGAAACAACAAGTGAACACTGAAAACAAACAAACAAATAAACTGTAGCATAACAGAAAGGGTTTTTTTTTTTAATCCAACATGGATTTTTTTTTCTCCCACAGACCCAATGATTTTAGCAACAAATACAGAAACTGAGCAAATTGCACAGTACTCTGATTTGTACTCTACTAAATATGAAGGTCGAAAAAAAATAAAAGTATATTGCTTATACAATGTAATAAGTCATTACAAAATACTAATACTAACATGCTATTTTCTTTTATCACAGAAATGAAGAAGAAAAACATGGACTCCCATTACTAGACCAAACAGTAAGTATACAATAATAAGGACAACCATAGCAGCATATCACATCCATAGTATCTAATACCTTTGTTCCTTATACATTTGTTTTTCACCCAAAGTTATAAGCAAATATGAATGTGATATGCTGCGGTGGTTGTTGCCAGGGCATAGAGTGTGGGTGCATGGCCAAATGGCCATGCACCCAAGACTCTATGCCCTGGCAACAACCACCGCAGCATATCACATCCATAGAGTCAAACATTTCAACTATGATCTATGGGAAACTTTTAATGTCCGCGAACAATGTGAGTGTTCTTAGAACACTTTGAACTTGCCAGCGAACAATACGGACACCGTTTTCAGGACACCCCCTACGAACATTTCAGAACAACGCGATAGTTCTTAGAACACTTTCAACTTAACAACGAACAATACGGACAGCGTCCTAAGGACACCCCCTACGAACATTCCAGGACACCGGGAGTGTTCTCAAAAACGTTTTCAGAACACCCCCATTTTGTTTATTTGAGAACATTTCAGGACACCGCGGGTGTTCTTAGAAAACATTCAACTTGACAGAGAACAATATGGACAGCGTCCTAAGGACACCCCCTACGAACATTCCAGGACACTGGGAGTGTTCTCAAAAACGTTTTCAGAACACCCCCATTTTGTTTATTTGAGAACATTTCAGGACACCGCGGGTGTTCTTAGAAAACATTCAACTTGACAGAGAACAATATGGACAGCGTCCTCAGGACACCCCCTACGAACACTCCCCGGACACCGCGAGTGTTCTTAGAAGCGTCTTCAGAACACCACCATCTTGTTTATTTGCGAACATTTCAGGACACCACGGGTGTTCTTAGGACACATTCAACTTGACAGAGAACAATACGGACAGCGTCCTCAGGACACCCCCTACGAACATTCCAGGACACCGGGAGTGTTCTTAGAAGCGTCTTCAGAACACCACCATCTTGTTTATTTGCGAACATTTCAGGACACCGCGAGTGTTCTTAGGACACATTCAACTTGACAGAGAACAATGCGGACAGCGTCCTCAGGACACCCCCTACGAACACTCCCCGGACACCGCGAGTGTTCTTAGAAGCGTCTTCAGAACACCCCCATTTTGTTTATTTGCGAACATTTCAGGACACCACGGGTGTTCTTAGAACACATTCAACTTGACAGAGAACAATACGGACAGCGTCCTCAGGACACCCCTTACGAACATTCCAGGACACCGGGAGTGTTCTTAGAAGCGTCTTCAGAACACCACCATCTGGTTTATTTGCGAACATTTCAGGACACCGCAAGTGTTCTTAGGACACATTCAACTTGACAGAGAACAATACGGACAGCGTCCTCAGTACACCCCCTACGAACACTCCCCGGACACCGCAAGTGTTCTTAGAAGCGTCTTCAGAACACCCCCATTTTGTTTATTTGCGAACATTTCAGGACACCGCGAGTGTTCTTAGGACACATTCAACTTGACAGAGAACAATACAGACAGCGTCCTCAGGACACCCCCTATGAACACTCCCCAGACACCGCAAGTGTTCTTAGAAGCTTCAGAAGACCCCCATTTTGTTTATTTGCGAACATTTCAGGACACCGCGGGTGTTCTTAGAACACATTCAACTTGACAGAGAACAATACGGACAGAGTCCTCAGGACACCCCCTACGAACATTTCAGGACACCGGGAGTGTTCTCAAAAACGTCTTCAGAACACCCCCATTTTGTTTATTTGCGAACATTTCAGGACACCGCGGGTGTTCTTAGAACACATTCAACTTGACAGAGAACAATACGGACAGCGTCCTCAGGACACCCCCTATGAACACTCCCCGGACTTCGCGAGTGTTCTTAGAACAGTTTCACTTTGCTTGTGAACAAAACGGACACATATTGAGTCCTTAGAACACCGCCCAGTCAGTTTATTTAGAACATTTCAGAACACCCGTGATGTCCGCAAACAAATCGAACACAAAAAGAACGTCTAACACATAAAAAACACAACTTTCATCCTATCTCATACACTCCCACCCTCCCCAAACACTCCTACACACCAACACACTCTACTAAATACACATTTTGAACAAAGTTTCACCGCGCTGTCCGCGGACGTCCGCGAATCCAAGATGGCGGGCGCTACTGAAAAATCTGACGCGCTTCACGCCCCACGCCGTCCAATCAGCGAACACGTTGCATGTCCGTGAACATCACGCAAGACGATTGGCCAATCAGGACACTGTCCGCGAAGCGAACAGGGAAGTGTGTCCGCAAACCGAACACAGATATCACTAATTTTTTTTTACCTACTTTTTGGTCATTTTAAAAAAAACTACTGAACGGATTTTCACCAATTGCAAAAGCACGCTTTCGGGACCAAGCCGCTGCTCCTGGTCTAAATTTGGTGGAAATCCGTCCAGCGGTTTGGGCTGTAGGCGCGAGCAAACATTTTTTCCCATTCAGTCTATGGGAAAAAAAAGTTTTGGGACCCCCCCTATAACTTTGCCCCCCCTGGACGAATCCTCACCAAACCTTGCAAAATAATTCAGAGTGACCCAAATACTTTTTCTGTAAAGTTTGGTGAGGATACGTCCAGGGAGAGCAAAGTTATAAGCCACCCAAAAAGTGCTCTTCCTATGGAAACAGTAACTTAACCATTTATTTATTTATTCACATTTGTATAGCGCACTTGCAGCCCATGGACATCGAGGCGCTGTTACAAGTAGGTGTTGGATTCTTAATTCAGCAGATATGCATGAGACGAGAGGTCTTATGGATACACAATTACAGGTATAGTTACAAGTGAAGAATGATAATCATAATACAGTGACAGAATGCAGTCAGGTATGTTTCATACAAAGAGCTTGGTTTTAACAGCTTTGCGGAAGGCTTGGTGGGATTCAATCATTCTGATGTGAGGTGGCAGTGCGTTCCAGTGGGTGGCGGCCCGCGTGGGAAAGCTGGCACCACCGGCGCGCACCTTGCGTGATTTGGGCGTGACAATCGTGTTGGAATAGCACGTTCTTAATGGTCTGGTGGCAGAGTGCTTGGTGATTCTTTGGGTCAGGTAGGGTGGAGCAAGTTCATGGAGGCATTTGTGGGTGAGGGCGAGTGTTTTGAAAACAATCCTCTCTTTCACCGGAAGCCAGTGTGCCTGTCTTCTGACTTCTGAGATGTGGTCTTTTCTCGCGGTGCCTGTGGCCGCCCTAAGTGCATTATTTTGAACTAGCTGAAGTTTGGCCAGGTTCTTATTGGAGGTCCCAACGAGTAGGGCATTACAGTAGTCCAGCCTAGATCCAATTATTGCCCTGGCAATGGTGAGGCAATTCTGGCGTGACAAGAAAGGTCTGGCAGCGTTGAGGACTTTCGAGTAATAGGCTGAGGAGGAGGCAATGGCATTGACCTGTCTATCCATTGACAAGTCGGAGTCTAGGTAGACTCCGAGTGTCTTCACATGATTGGAGACCTTGATGGGAATGTTGTCAATAGTGAAGGAAGAGTACTGTACACCAAGGTTCCCCAGCGTGGAAGGTGCTCCTATGAGGAGGAGTTCGGTTTTTTCACTATTGAGGCATAGCCAGTTGTCTGCCATCCATGATTGGATAGTGGAGTAGATGGTGGTAAGAGTTTTAGTATCCGCCAGGTAGTCGCCTGTGAGTGGGATGAGGACCTGGGTGTCATCCGCATAGTTAGTATACGAGATGCCCAGGGAGTCAAGGATGCTGAACAGTGGCCTCGTGAAGAGGTTGTAGAGCGTGGGCGCGATACATGAGCCCTGAGGCACACCGCAGGTGATGTGGCTTGGGGTGGCACAGGCTGAATCGGAGAAGACTTTCATGGCCCTTTCTTGGAGGAAGGAGGAAATCCATTCACAAGCTTTGGGGGAAAAGTTAGCTTGGGTAGCTAGATGGTGACACAAGGTGTTGTGGTCCACCAGGTCAAAGGCGGTGGATAGATCCAGGAGCAGAAGGAGAGCAGGTTTCCCTGCGTCTCTTAGATCGTCCATTTGGTTCTTTAGGTCCAAGAGAGCCGTTTCGGTGCCGTGTCGTGGGCGGAAGCCAGATTGCCGCAGGCCAAGGAGACGGTTTTCTTCAAGGAACTTTTGGACTTGCAGGTAAGCTGCTTTGTCCAAGATTTTCAGCAGGAAGGGTACAGTGGTGATAGGTCGATAATTCCCCGGGATCGTTGGGTCCAGCGAGGGTTTTTTGAGGAGTGGGCGTACCCAGGCCTCCTTAAGTCCGGTTGGAACGTGGCCAGACTGGAAGGATGAATTAATGAATGCTGTAAGGAAAGGAGCTAGGATCTGTGCTGAGTCTTTAATGAGACTAGCTGGACAGGCATCTCCCTTACAGTTGGAGGGTTTGATGGACTTGAGCAGAGTGATGACCTCGTGCTCAGTAATATCTTTGAAGTCAAAAGATGGAGAAGGATTAGTGGTGGACGGTGTGGTGGGTTGACTATGTAGGTTAGCTATGAGGCGGGAAAGGGCTTTTTGGTGGCCACGAATTTTAGTTTGAAGAGTGTTAAGCTTGTCTAGCATTGCGGATTGAATGCTATTGCACCAGTTGTCATCTTTGATGAGAGCAGGAGGAGGAGAGGATGGTTTTTCCAGTTCCCTGAATATGGTGAAAATGTCCTTTGACCCAGATTTGGCGTCGTAGATCCTAGCGTTGAAGGAGGCAGCTTTAGCTAGGGTGATGTTAGTTTTGTAGGATTTAGAGATGGCTTTGAACGCATTTTTGGTGGTTTCTGAAGGGTTAGCTTTCCAAATGGAGAGGGCAGTCCTCTTTTGCGCCCGTTGTTCAAGGAGTTCTTTGGAGAACCATGAATTAGCGTGTTTGGTTTTCTTAGCTTTTTTGAGCGTCAGTGGCGCAACGGCGTCAACTGCTTGGGTGATGACTTCTTTGAAAGTGTTGGCTAGGGTTTCTGGGTTGTTGGAGAATGGGGCCTGCAAGGCGGGGTTGCGGAGGTAGGGTGCTAAATTCTCGGCTGTGAGCTGGCGGGAGCTCCTGGCGAGAGTAGCTGGGCAGGGGGCGGGAGGTGAGTTGGTCTCTTTTTTGGTGCGAAGGTTGAATTGGATGTAGTGGTGGTCAGACCATGGGATGGGCGTGTTTTCCGTGACAAGTAGTGAGCAGCTATGTTGACTGATCCAGTCGAGGGTGCGCCCCTTGATGTGGGTGGAGTCAGAGACAGATTGCGCAAAGCCCAGGGTGGATAGGGCGTTCTTGAGGGTTTTGGCATGGGGGTCCTTAGGGTCATTGAGCCCCAAGTTGAAGTCGCCCAGGAGTATGACCTGTGAAGTCTTTTTGATATTGTTAGACAGTGCGAAGATGAGGGTGTCATGGAAGTCAGTGCAAGGACCCGGAGGTCTGTAGACAATGTGCACAGTTATGGTGCAGTTAGGAGAAACATTAATTTTGAGTGGGAGGTAGTCACTATTGTGGTCAAGTTGCCCTGCCATTTCCCTAATAGCAAAGGTTTCCCTGGCGATGAGGGCCACGCCACCACCTCTTTGAAAGGTGCGGTCCTTCCTGAATATGGAGTACCCCGACGGAATAGCCAGAGATAGTGCCGGGCCTGAACTTTCATTGAGCCAGGTTTCTGTGAGGAATAGGAGGTCAAGATTGTCCTTAATGATCAGGTCGTTGATGTCGAGGGCGTGGGCAGGTACGGAGCGAGCGTTGAGCAGGGCGCAACTGAGGGTGTGGACCGGAGGAGGTGTGATAGAAGTGGGTGGTCTGGGGGGGGTAGTGGGTGGGTCAGGGATAGGGGGTAGTATGTTTTTGGGATTGGTCGTGGTGTCGGCACTAGGCATAACAGGTAATGCAGAAACATCATTAGGCATAAGGGCAGTAGTATCAACAGTGTCAACAATATCAACATTTGGCATGGGGGCATCACTAGGCATAACAGGCAATGCAGAAACATCATTAGGCATAAGGGCAGTAGTATCAACAGTGTCAACAATATCAACATTTGGCATGGGGGCATCACTAGGCATAACTGGCGGTACATAATCCACATGAGGTGTAAGTGCAGCAGAGACAATAGTAGCCACATTGGGCTTGTAGGCGTCACTTGGCCTGGGCGTAGATGGTAGTTCCGCGACAGTGTTAGTAATGGGCATTTTGATTTGGGCGTCTGATGAGATTGGGCGGGGATGAGGTGCAGTGGCTTCAGTGTACAATGGTGCCATGGCGCAGGCAGGCCTGTGGGGCACAAGAGTGTCATTCGGGTAAGTCGAGTTAGAGTTGTGCCTGCGTGACGGTGGCAAACATCTGAGACCTACCTTTAGGTTACGGTCTACTATATTCGGGGTGTAGGTGATGGTGGGGCGGGTGCGCGACCGGAGTCGTGCGTTTCTGAAGCTGCACGGCACTGTGCGCAAAGTAGTAGGGAGGGCCTTCCCCCATGATGAGTGGGACATGCAGATATTAAGGCAAGTGGCCTTACCTTGTGTGGGACAGCATAATGGCGCCTTGCGCGCCGTCGAGCAGCGGAGAGCTGCAGAGAGCGGCGTCGGCCTTTCCCAACGGCCTTCGCCAGACTGCGGCTTCGCCTGCCGTCTGCCTCCTCTCCCTTTAAAGCAGGAGAGGAGGGGCTGGCGGGCGCGGCAGGCAGATCAGCTGTGCCTGGATCAGCTGTGCCGAGTCGCGCTGTGTGGGAGGGGCTCTGCTCCTCCATGTGCACCGCGGGCCGGGCCGCGTGCATCATAATGGCGGCGGGGTGGGGGCTGCAGCTGTGGATCCTGGGGGGGTTCCTGGTGTGAGGCCCTCGCAGCGGAGCTGCAGAGAGCGGCGTCGGCCTTTCCCAACGGCCTTCGCCAGACTGCGGCTTCGCCTGCCGGTCTGCCTCCTCTCCCTTTAAAGCAGGAGAGGAGGGGCTGGCGGGCGCGGCAGGCAGATCAGCTGTGCCTGGATCAGCTGTGCCGAGTCGCGCTGTGTGGGAGGGGCTCTGCTCCTCCATGTGCACCGCGGGCCGGGCCGCGTGCATCATAATGGCGGCGGGGTGGGGGCTGCAGCTGTGGATCCTGGGGGGGTTCCTGGTGTGAGGCCCTCGCAGCGGAGCTGCAGAGAGCGGCGTCGGCCTTTCCCAACGGCCTTCGCCAGACTGCGGCCACTACCCTGGGCATGTAATATATATGGAAAAAACAAGGAAAGGTGCGCACTCCAATTCTCTGCATAACCTTCCAGGCCACTGGTGTACTCCTCCGACCGGTTTCTGTGCCAATACACGTCATCAGGGAGGCTGGGTGGACTTGCAGCTCACCGCAGTTGCAGGTGATAACAATCTGCTGCAAGGGCTACTGGTAGATGTAGTCATCTGGTCAGCAGGTAAAACGCTCACGCCCAATCCCACAGTGGAGAAAGGGGGGTAGTGTAGCCTCAAGTGAGGCACTCCAAAGCCGGGCATATATAACCCTGGTGCGGCACCTTGTCAGGTCTTGAGGATTCCACCCCTCAAGGTCCTGCGGGAAATGGAAAAAACAAGGAAAGGTGCACACTCCAATTCTCTGCATAACCTTCCAGGCCTCTGCTGTACTCCTCCGACCGGTTTCTGTGCCAATAAACGTCACCAGGGAGGTTGGGTGGACTTGCAGCTCACCGCAGGTGCAGGTGATAAAAATCTGCTGCAAGGGCTACTGGTAGATGTAGTCATCTGGTCAGTAGAGAAAACGCTCACGGCCAATCCCACAGTGGAGAAAGGGGGGGAGTGCAGCCTCAAGTGAGGCACTCCAAACCCGGGCATATATAACCCTGGTGCGGCACCTTGTCATGTCTTGCAGCAGATTTTTATCAGGATCAAGAAGACTAGGAGGCGTGCCCAAGCAGTTTTAGGAATTCTCTCACCCGTATCATATAATTGTTTGTCACCCTTATCATATAATTGTTTGGCACCCTTATCATATAATTGTGCAGAGTACAGCGTTTCTTCGAGTGTTTACAACTGCTGTTTCAGGAGGCTCAGAGACTAAAGCAACTGGCACCTTCTTTTCCCAGGACAATCCTGTCAGTCGGAACCCTCAGAGTTGGATCTTTTGTTCCAAAAAGAACACTTCAGTTTGTGGCCTAGCCAGAATTGAAGCAACACTTGTCTTCTTTCAACTCTGGCCTCCAATCTTGCTTTATGCTTTGCATCTTTTCTTCTTTAGCACTTCTTCAATCCAGAGGAGTTCTTGCTGGAGAAAGAAATTCCTCTGCTACTCATTGAAGGGAACATATGGGATATGGCCTAGGTGACTTCATACCAGCATCTATGTGAGCATGATAATGTGGAGTCTCCAGTTTTCTCACGTTTGTTCACAATCCACCCTATTCCATTTGTATCCTTTTGCTTTTCTCAGTTCCGTATTGCTTTGGCTATCAAGTTGAGAATGGACTTTAACAGAACACCGCCTTGGAACTTTCTGAGCCAACTCTTCAGCTCTTGTTTGACCTTAGCAGCCTTTTATGTGAATTTGGGCACAGTGAATGCCTTGCGGTTGTGTTCTCATTTTCTCCTCCATGGACTGTTGGTTCCGTCCCATGAGTGTGTTGTATGGTCATTGCAGTCTATGAGATGAGAGATGGTTACCCCTCACATCCCTTCGTCCTGCTAGGCTTGACATTTTTTTTCTCCATTCTATCTTTCAACATGGTTATTTGTTTTCATGGTGCTTTTGCCTTGGCTACTCTGATTGTATTATCTTGACCCATGTACCATAACCTTCCAGCACCAATAAGCCTCTTCAGAGGCACGGCACACGCATGCTCTTTCTAATCAATAAGTGTAACACATTAACAGTGTGACCTTCCCAGTAATTCATTTCATTGCCTCTAGAAATGAGCATTGATATCCCACTTCCTACTTCCACAGTTCCCAATATTCTCTCCATCCCTGAGGATCTCCTTTGTCTATTGGACCTGTCAGAGTACCTTCAAATGAAGGTCTGGGAAATCCCTTAGGTACCTTAATCCCAAAGGGAGCATTGAAGCTGGCTTCAACTTTCCTGAAAGAGTCATGGGCACCAGGTTCAAGGAATATATATATAATTTGGCATGGAGATCTTGGGCATGCTGATGTCTGTCTTGGCATCTGCAGTCACTTTCTTCCACTGAGGTGGAGATAGTAACATTTCAGTGTGACTTGGTCCTTTCACATTCCTACATAACAGTGAAAGCATGTACCATTTGTGCTTCTGCCAAGCATGATAGGGTGAATGTATTACCCATGAGACGGCACATGTGTGTGTCGATGTTACTGAAATGTGTTTGTTTTTCCCCCCCCAAAAGGAATTGGGGGAGTGCTTTTAATATTACCTGGACCTTCATTTGTACCACTTGCAAAGTCACAATTTCATGGTTTGCACACCCTACAATGACTATAAACGAAGGGCTACTGGATTATAATAAGAAAACAGTGAACACATTAACGTCTATTAAAATCCACCTGCTTTTGGCATTTTACAATGTGCATTCGGCTCGGTGGTGGTGACAAAGTTAAACATTTGCCAGCCAGGGTTAATATTTTCTCTCAGTGTGCACAAAAGGCAGAGCATTTGCTATTTCAGGTAAATACATGTGAAGGTCATGCTGTAGCAATGGGACCCAAAGGTATTCGGTTTGACCTTTTCGCACATCCATATGTCCATTGACAATTAATTAAGATCGCCGGATGACTTACAGGTACGCTGTACCAGGAGGACAAGAGACGAACGTGATGGGGCTTGCATTGGAGCTTTTTTCATTAGTATCCTTGATTGACAGCTTTGCATTCTGAGAATATTTAATATTTTATAAATCTGATTAAATGATTTGAAAACACTGGATTGCATTTAAGGTTGGTGCAGCCATACTATATTGCAGCATTATCTGTCAGCAGTATATCACATCTGTAATCCGCACTGTTCAGACAAGGATACATTTTCACACGTTTTTTTTGGCAATGTGTGCCCTAGTGTTATGATTTGCTTGCCTCGACCCTCGGCGTGCACTGTCCATGTAACTTTAAATCACATCAGAGAGCTTGAACGTCACTGCCCGTTAATGTACGTGCCTGGTGTTCAGCAGTCACGTGCATTAATTGCACGTGACTACTTCACAGGCATGTTTTACCCAATCCTGAACATATTATGTTTATGTGATTTCACAATATGGTATGTTATTCTTGGTTCTTCATTAACATGTTAATACAGTCGTTGGAACAACAAACTACCAATAAAGCAACCACAATGCTCTATAAAAGACATACAATATAGACAGTGACACCACACGTACGTATTTAGCCAGAAACGCGATACCAAACAAATTGCTAATTTGTTTAATACAATATCTTTGAGTGGATTGTGTTGCTGTTTATTGGACTTTTAAATAACGTTGTCACCATCATTGTTATCAGAATAGATCAGGGGCGTTGCTGGGGGGGGGGCTAAGGGGGATATAGCCCCTGATCTTTTGATTGTAGCCCCTGATAGAATCTCAGGAGCTACAGCCAAAAGACTAGCTAGCCCCCAGCCCCAACAGTTCTGACATCAGCGTAGCCCCGGGTCTTTTCCAGACCTAGCAACTCCCCTGGAATAGATCATTGCAAAGTAGCGTAGATGAGTAAAAACACACTCTGACCCTGATTCAGAGCCTGTGCTAAATAGAGTGGGGAAAGCCGTTATTCTCCACTCCAGGTTCCAGCACCATCATTCTGAGAATGAAATCACACCTTGTGGGGGAAACATGCTCCAATGGCTTTGCAATCATTTCTAAAAAGGCTGCCACTTTTATAATTTAAGAACGTTTTCTTAAACTTTCATTAAGCTAGAAAAGTGGTGTTGCAGTCTGAGAAATGCTATGTACATAATGGGAAAAAATGTGCTGTGGTGTTTAACAACTTCTCCCAGGGTACCGTTAATGAAGGCCTCTTAAGCTGATGCAGGAAGGGTGTTCTGGCACCAGAATACAGTCCTTGCCAGCCCCTTACATGTGAGGTGGTTGGCAAACTGTTGCCATGCCGTAAATTGTGGGAGACTTCTTTTATTACTGCCACTCCCTTATTACATCAGAATACATGTCTTCATGGAAAAGTGTCTTTCAACTCAAACACAGCACATTTCCATTATACCATGCAGCTCATTTAGGGAGAATTCTACAAAATGATTAATTTCCCTTACCTTTGTAGTCCCTCAGCAGCTTTGCTGGATTTCTAGGGTTTAATCGTTTTACCTGGTAAGAGTGTGAGCCTTTTTTCCCACTCTTACATGTGTTTTGCTGTGTCTTGTACATTTTAAAGCTCATGGACTATGGAGTCTGACCCACCCCATAGGCATCATCTTTTTACTGTGTGTCACCCAGCACCTTTAGTGCAGTGATACAGGGTTGTCTTTTCAGACTTCCCACTTTAAACTCCATTTTCTGGGACTGAATACTGTCTACCAGAACATGTAAAGTTACCATTTACTGTACCAGTCTTTTTAAATGTATAGACACCGAGTACACCCTATCTTCCAACAGAGTACTGGAGGGGTTAATAGTTATCCCCTTTTGTCTGATTCTCATGGAACATTAGTATGTTCCCCTTTCTCTAAGATTTGGCTGGTGGCAGTGGTATCTACCATTTTTATTCTACCACAGACTATGAAAATCGCCTTTGGTACCATTTGAGGCTATGGAGGTAGCCTCGAACTCAGACCTGGTAATCCACTTTTATTATGACTTGGTTACGGTCAATTTCTTTTGCCATATCTTTTTGTAAAGGTCTTTCAAGTGTTTTACTCTGCGTGCCAAACCAGGTTTGGTTCCTTTGTTTGATTGGCTAGGTGGCTGCTCTGCCAGGACAGCCACCCTGCTGTGTGATTGACAGCCAGGCTGTGTGAATGGGGGATTTGGTGCATAAAAAGCCAGTCTCTGGGACTGGAAGGCAGAGTCAACACTGGAATGAGAGAACCAAAGAGAAGCTGAAGGAAGACGACTGCTGCAACTACTGGACACCCGGTGAAGCTCTGCTGCAGGTCCAAATTGCCTGAAAATTCAACGACAGAGGAGATCTGCAAGGAATCTTCTTCCCTTGAGCTTGGTGGGAACAACCAGCTCACCAAACACCAGACACCGGTCCTCATCCTGGTCAAATTTACTGTGCATCGCTGCAGTAGATCGGATAGCCAGTGGGAAGAGAACCAGTTTGGGTTTTAAGGAGCACACCTTTTATTTGTTGTTTTGCTCCGCTGCTGGCTTCTTCCCTGGGCAGTGCAGGACCCTCCAGCTGACCTCCTTCTTGTCCTGACGACCAGTGGTCGAAGTGGGCGGGAGCGATCGGGAGCGGTGCTCCTCTACTTCTTTTAATTAAGTTTTACAGTTCCTATACTTTTATTTTAAAAAGAAACTGTTCCGGAATGGTTTTGTTTTAAAATAAAAGTGTAGGAAGAAGTTGAAGCTTTCACTTTCAGTGCACTGCACTGAGAGTTCCCCTAAACAGCAGGAGCATGTGTTTTGGGGTTTGTATTGTGCGTGGGCGGGGAGTGGTGATTGGGTTTGTGTGGAGATGTGCAGGCTGGTATGGAACATAATTCCACTACTTCTTTTCGTACACTTCGAACACTGCCCACGACGGAAGCTTCAGGAACCGTGAGCCTGCAGCAACTGCCAGGAACAACTGTCTCAGCTACAGCATTCTTCTTCTTTAAAGGTACTGTGCAAATTCGGTCGTTTGTCCCGTCCGACCGTGATGAAAGCGTGGGAAATCTTTCGCCTCTCTGAAGGCTTGTCCTTCTCTTCTCCTTTAAATAACTTTTCCTCCGACCAAGTTCGTTTTGAACTCTTGGCAAAGACTTAACCACAAACTACTTTGAACTGTGTGATCCTCTGCAAAGACTCTGAAACATTAACATTGGCCCAGAACTATTGACTTGAATTCTAGTTGTAGTAGTCTTTTATAGATTGCCCTTCCTATAACTTGTGTGTGCTATTGATTTTGAATAACCGTGTCTTTCCTCCCTTTTAAATTCCTGGAGTGCAATTTTGCTCACACGTCATTTTGAGCTTAACTTGTCCAGAATTGATTGGGTGTTGTAGTATATTAAGACTGTGATTTTCTGCTGCTTTATGACAGTGAACTGTTTTATAAATGATGGTGTAAACAAATGTATATTCTTTTACTCAGAAACCTTGAATCAGTGTTTGATTGAACCATAGTGATTGTTGTCCTTTGTGTAATCTCTTGTACTGCTCAGTTTACTCTTGAGATAAGTCTGGCTGCTCAGCCATCGCTACCACTTAACTGTGTAGTACAGGCTTGTACCAAAGGTGAAATTGTAATTACACTTGTAGTCTTAATTGTGTGTGGTGTTCCCAAAGGGTACTGGATATGATTCTGCCTAACACCTCAGAATCAGGCCCTCTGTGTGCTTTTAATAATCGTCATCCCTTCACAGAGTAGAGTGTAACACAGAGTGGAAAATACACATGTGCATTTTTCAACTCCACACAGGGAATTTGGTGTTTCGATTCAGGCCGCAGAGAATGGAACATTACATAACCTGCCTATTCTTCTGCATGTGCAAAGGGCAGGTAGAGTCCATATGTATATGCATTGATGGCATCCTGCCATGTTTTACAAGGTGGCTGTCATTTCTTTTTTGGAGTTTAACATTTTTATTCAGAAGAATTGCCATTAGATACAAATTCATGCAAAGACATAAATCACATTAGTCAAATATCACAAACATATGTGGTACCGAATATTACCATGCGTGAAAAAATCCATTACCCAATTAATTATCCATTGAAACAAATATTTAATTATTTATGGTTTATTTAAACCTTTATCATGTATCCAAACATTTCCATAATCAAAAAAAAAGATAAACAGATATATTTACCAAAATGAATCAGTTGATAAGTTCAAAGACCTCCTTTAAAACGATCAACAAGGCGATCGTCGCTGCAAGGTTCTCTTCTCTCAGGAGGAAAGACCAAATGTCCTTCATGTCGCGTGTGTTACAGGCTTCAATACACTTGATCTTATGTCTGGTTCTTAAATCAGTCAGCCCTTGGCAAAGCAATGTGATGTGTTTTAATGACTCAGTGACTCAGTGTCTTCTTTTCCCGAACAAAATTATCCACTCAATTACCCACCTAAACGACCCCATCCCCTTAACCGGATAGTTCACTACTACACAACAAGGCCAATCTTCTGTCACTAAGAAACAGACTTATAAAGAGGAAGAGGGAGAATGGGAGAGAGAGAAAGATCCAAGGACAGACAACCAAAAAGGTAAGCAGGTAGAAAAGACAAAACAGAGGGATAGGGAAGAAAAACAGTAAAGAGCAAAATAAACAGAAAGTAGAAATCAAAGACAGATACCAAGAAAGAACAGATGTTAAGATCAGATACTACAATGGGCAATTGAACATAGTGTTTACATTGTTTAAGACACACTCTAGGCACCTCATAGATCGTCACATTACACATAAAGGGACTAGTATGTGTCCAGCCCAGTGGGCGTGCAGCTCACTCCAGTCCCTGTTATCTGACCTGGCATGGGATTGAGAGCTCCCCCACCCAGTTCCTGCCTCCCCCAACAGAACATTAAGTTAAGATTCTTAGGCACGAGCCACCATCTTCCTGTGGTGGTGACCAGCGCTACAAAACTCTTCCCGAAAGCATCAGAATATGCACAGTAATCTACAGCCCCCTATCACCTCCCGCCCTCCATTCCTATTCCCGTGGGGCTATATGAGAAGCATCGCCCTGGTGCCCCAGAAAGTCCTCCAAGAGTGTCCAAGCCTCCTTCTCTTGCTCCTTACCCTCACTCTGGTCCTTTTTTATAATAAGTAAGATTCCATCCTATGTGTTTGTGCATCAAGTTCCACCAGTTCTGTTTGGACAGAGCATGCAGGGCTTTCCAGTTTGTTGTAATGTGTTCGAGGGCGACAGCAATTAACATGTCAAGCAGGTACCTTTAGGCTCCATTCCCCGTGCACCGAGTTGCCTACTGCATACAATATTGATGATAAAGGACAATCGCAAATGCACCCCACACATCTGCAAGATTGTTGGTCAAACCATACCCCAAAATATTGCTGTGCACTGACAATCAAATAACATGCACTTCATAGTACCCTCTGCTTCTTTACATGACCAGCATAACGTGCTCTGCACCCCTTCGCAACCCCTACCCAACTTCGATGGAGTAAGCAAGGCCCTGATGTATGACATAAAGAGGGTCTGAAATAACAACGCTGATCAGGGTAAGTGCCTAATTTGTGACCAAATATCACTCCAACCATCCACTGGGAACCCCTCCACAAACCCTCACTCACCAGCCCTCTGTCACCATGTTGGCATGCATCCCTTCTTGATTAGCCAGAACCCTGTACACCAAGGACACAGTGGTGCCTGATCCTGTGGTACCAGTGCTCCCTTGGGGAATCCTTCCCCCTCCCCGGCCACCAACTGCCTATAGCAAAAAAAACTCCCCTGCTATCAGCTCAAATTCGTCCCTCGACACTTGAAATGTCACTAAGGCCTCCTCGGTCCAAACCTGATCTGTATACAACAGACCTGTGACATGCCACTTCGGCCAGTACACCGCCTTCCGTTCTACTTGAACATCTTCATTATACCAAAGTGGCTAGTGTCCGGTTGCTCCCCTGCCTGGCCCTTACCCTTGCAACTACGTCCTTAGTGCTTCTGTAGTAGCCTTGATGACGGAGCACGCCCGCAGCCCATTATTCCCCCAAAGCAACAGAATTTCTTTAGACCCATATGGTGCCACCAGAGCCACCTCAAGCTCCAGTCAGAGTGGTGCTGTTTTATGCTGAAAGCACAGTGATACCTATGAAGCTGGGGGAACTTCACCCTACCCTGCACCGAATGCAAGGTCATCCGACTCATTGACATTTCTGGTCTCCCCTTCGCCCAAATGAATTTGGAGACCAGTCTATTCAGGGCCCTAAAGAGGTCCAGCGACCACACTACCGGCAGTATCTAGATAGCATACAAAATCACTGTGGCGACTCACATCTTAAATGTATCCAGCCTGCCCCACCATTGATATACGAAGAGGGGACCATTTCAACAGAAGGGCAGTTACATTGGCCAGGACCTCATCCACATTTGGTTTCACTGTGCTCTTCTGTGTGTTTCTCTGAAATTTGATTCCCAAATAATTGAAAACCCCTGGACTCCACACAAACCCAGCCCCATCACAGTGAGACTGGGGGCAGCAAGCATTCAATGATTCAATGACATAATTTCAGTCTTCTCTGCATTTAACTTGTAGCCAGACACTTCCAAACACCTCTCTGTCTCTTGAAGAAAGGGGGGTAACAACACATGTGGGTCCTTCATCAGGGCCAAAATATCATCTGCATATTCTGCCACCTTCACCTCCACCTCCCAGAGCCCCACCCCTTGAATATCTCCCTTAGCCTGAATGATTTGTAGCAGGGGCTCCAATGAGAGCACAAATAGAAGTGGTGATCATGGGCATCCTAGCTTCGCCCCACATCTCAAAGGGAAGAACAGCAACATCAAACCATTAACATAAACCACAGATCTGGGGTGCTGATAAATGGTACCAACTAAGTCAATAAATCAAGAGTCTATGCCATGCCATGCCACGTCAAGGCTTCCATAAAGGCCACCCCATCCTGTCAAAGTCCTTCTCTGTCTAATGTTATAGCCCCCAGGGTTTATCCGAACATGCTGCCAAATCAAATATGTCTTGGGAGGATAGCTCAGAGGAAACATGCTCGTCTTAGAAGCAAGACAACGCAGAGCAACACAGGTTCAATCCCCGGGTCCTCGCTTAGATACCTCTGGTTATTAAGCGTGTTATAAATAACCTATTACAATTACAATATGGTGCATAACAGGTGGGAGTTCACCCCGAATGTCTCCCTTTCACGAATCTGGTCTGGTCCTTATGGGTCAGCATCGGTAAGACTGGTTCAAGCCTTAAAGGCAAAACCTTGATGAAGATTTTAGCTTCAGAATTCATCAAAGATATCAGACAGTTGTTTTTCACTAACTTGGCCTCCCTCCCCGGCTTCTCTATGATGTGAATCATGGCTTCATAAAATGTCCTTGGGGGGTGTTCCATGTTAATATAGCCTTGATACAGCTCTGTCAGTTTAGGCCTGAGCAACCCCACAAATATACAGAGTGTAGCTGGAGTGTTTCCTGTGTGGAGGTGCTCTGTGTCCAGTCTTTCTTTACTGTCGGCTGAGTTGAGGAGGAGCTGCTGCATAAAAACTGTGTTCAGACGCGAAGTGTAGCTGGAGTGTTTCCAATGTTCACCATGTGATCTGGAGGAGTGAGTGCTTGGGAAACAGTCTTTGCACCTCCAACTGACATTATTATCATTGCGGCTTCGCAGGGAAGGAAAAAAAACATGGAGCGGGATACGCACACAGTAAAGGGAGTTCTGCAGAAAACTAGACATACAGCTTGCTTGTAAATTCTAGCAAGTTCCTCTCTTCTACGATCTGCGGGAACAAGTTAAGACAATCAAGGTAATTCACTCCCTGAATCCCCCATGGACACTGCCCAAACTCCCCCCTATGTTTCTTTTGAGGGGGGAATTATGCTAACAGATACATATTCTAGACCTTGGAAGTGCCAGGAAGCTTTCGTGGGGGAGGACCCCGGGTGGCATTTACCTCTAGGGACTTTAGTACTGAGTTTTAAGACACCAGAAGCCAAGGCAATGGAAGTGGATGGTAGAGCCACAGAATTAGTGGAACCAGCTCTAACGAGGGTCAGCTTTAATAGACACTCTATAGCCATGCCTATATCTTTGCATACCTGTTTGTTCCTGGAAGCTAGCTTCCCCGTGGGCCGACTGTGGAGAGATTGAGCTCAACCAAAAGACCTGGAGGGCTTAAGTGCTGACGCTGACCTGTTGGCAGGTGTCACTACCTCGTTTAGTGTGGCAGACCTGATGCTAATACCTACTAATGAGGAGACATTGTTGGAAGTTAACATAGTCAACAGAGCATCACAACCTAAACTTCCCATGCAGAAAGGGCTAATAGTTACTGCATTGGGCATGACACCAGCTCAAACCTCGAGCCAGGCATCTCTGTCCCGGTCTAGGAAGCAGTTTCAATCTGCATTTCTGTGCTCAGGCCAAACCAGAAGTGGAAGCTGAAATTACTGAAAATTTAAGTTTGGCTGAAAAGTTATCACGAATATAGCAGACATCTCGTCATAGCTTGAAAATAGTAGGGTCGCTCCTCGAAACAAACTTGACCTAAACAATCAAATGATTATAGGGATCGAGAACCTGAGTATTCCACCGCAGAAGCATCAGAGAGCCGAGTTAACTGAGTTGCTGGTAGCCAATACTGCTCAGCCTCCTCCTTTGAGGACCATCTGGATCCTTTGGAATTTGATGATGTTAATAGGAGAGTTATCACCTCGGACACAGGATACTCATCCTCCGAGTTCTCTTATATTCAAAGTGAGCTACCGAATACAAGAAGACCTTGTATAACACAAAGAACCAGTAGGCGCTAATATTTTTGAGAAACCCATTTGTCTGCACATCCAAGCAAGCTTTATGTCTGCTTTAAAGATATTGTTGGCTCCATTTTAAAAACTTTATGAGTAGATAAACGATAGCTATAAGAACCAGGATACTTTGACGGCCATGATGCAATCCAAGTTGATTCATATCAAGTCATTCATAACATCCATGTAAAGCACATACTAGATCTCCTAATGGAGACAAGAGAGGATACAAAATTGCAAGCTGGGATAACAAGGGAAGCACTGAGGACACTGAACTGCAGCAAGGTAGAAACTGCATTATCTATGTCAGCTAATAAGGATATCATTTCAAACAAGAATGACATAAGTATTCAGATTGATTCTAGGAGTCCAAAAGAAGTGATGACGAATGGTAATCAGTGTATTCAACCTGTGGAAGATCTGGGAGCTGTTGTTTTGGACAATTTACCTCTGAATCTCGATGAGAGGAATGCGATAATTGAGGTTGAAATTGGTAGAAATCCTTCTCCTACTGAAATGAAGACTAACCAAGTCAATGTAATTGTATTATCACCAGGGGTAGAATAAACTGAAATGACTGATGACATAAGGTCGAATACATCTAGAGCCCCCCTCCCCGTTTATACACAGCGGGAAAAAAAACAGCTGAGTAAAGCCAACAAAAACCAGCAGCAGATAAAAAAAAGTCAAAATGCATGCCACATGTGTAAAATGACTCTAGAAAATGTCTGCGTAATTTGAGATGTTGTTCACCAGACCCTGTATTAGATCAAGAGCCCCAAAGAGGTTGGAATAAAGAGCATAGATCAAAAACAAGATGCAAATTCTTCCACTAAATATGAAAACGCGGCAGTACAGTTCATCTCACCTGGAAACAATTTAATGAACATTTCTGTTTATGATGACGAGAAAATAGAAGATCTAGTGGAAAAGCATGTATCTCCTAGAGTTAATTCAAGCTCTCACAAAAGGGCCAACCAAATAAATAGACACACCATGAGGGAAGCCGAGGAAAGCCCAAATTGGCTGGATCAATGAGCTGTGTTTTTGACTCTTGGTGAAGAAAGCCTTTGGGCTGATAATGTTTTCAGAAGGGTGGAAAGACCAACAGAAACCAGAGACAGGTTGCCCAGTACATCTGCTAACAAATCCCCCCTGGTGATTGGTAGCTAAATGAGTACAGAATGGGCAGGAAACAGGGGACCGTTATCCAATTCCATGGAATTAAAAACTAGAACCCATACTGTGTTAGTTGACAGGGTGAAATGTATGAAGAATATCCGAACATTGGAGAAAATATTGACCCTGGACGATGACCTGATATTGAATCGCAATAATGTGCTCTATCTCTTTCATCATATACCAAAGTTAAGAGCTATTGAATCTGTCGATATTGCTGCAGTTGAATTTATTAATGAAAAACAACATGATCGGGTTTGTCTGCACATACTTTCAACCTTAATTCTTAATTTGTTACTAGATGCTGCATGTTCTTTATGTCCTTTCTTATTATATCAGGGAGCAAAAATGATGAGCTCCTTTGGATTGCAAAAGATAGGGATGGGGTACGAGAAAAGGAGACAAAGTCAAGGGTTCCTAAGGCTGACCAGCTGAACCCTGAAACTGATTTTAAAAATTGCTATCGTGACCAGTACGATAATAAAGCCACCAAAAGTTCTTTGAGGAAGGGTGGGGGTACTAAACCTTCTAAAGAAACCATTCAATGCTACAAACAACTGTAAAAAAATTATTGTAGAAAAAGGATCTGATAAATCAAACTTGGGGAACTTTGACTCTTGGGATTGGTTGGCAGGAGCATTGATAACACACCAGAAACAGTAATGCCAAGAGCCAATGTTGGCTGAGTGTATTACCATTGGTTCCTGGCATACTAGGGCGTTTGTACATTTATCTAATAATGCTGACTGTGCTGTTGGAAATGTTGATATCTTGTGCCTCGAGGAGATTTACATGACTAACATCTCCTTTTTAGAGGGTTTAAGTTTTTACCTGAATTGTGCTAAAAAAGGTTTGAAGGGAAGACCCTCAGTCGGTCTACTAACAATTAAAAAGAATGGGTTAGGTCTGAGGGTATTGGAAGAGCATAACCCCAACCCATGCATTGTTATATTGGTAATTAAAGTGGGGATGCAAAAGCGAGCCGGGGAAATCTCGCTAGTGATTATCAATTTGAATTGAACCCCAGTGCCATTGGGAACAATTTGTTTTGTGGGTTGTGTGATGCCCTTGATTGACGATTTTAATACTTTGCTGGAAGATCCATGGATTATCTTGTGTAGTGACCTGAATATATAATGTTTGGTAATTGATTCCAGAGAATGTAGTAATGTTTGGAGGGAGTTACCTTGGAAGAAAGGTAGATCAGCAATTTGGGTCAGAGACTTACAAGAGAAATATGTCCAAATGCGTAATGGTCATAAAATATGTGATATACCTGGTGCCCCCACAGGGCACAGAGGACACCAGAATTCCACCCTTGATTATTTCTTTGTGTCACAAAACGTTATCCACTTGGTAAGATTCTTAAAGGTAATTCCAACACATACCAGTGACCGTGATTTATTGAAAATGGCTAAAGTTGAGATAGAATCTAGATGCAATAGGTTGCAGTTAAAGCCAGCAGATGTGCACATATTGACAGAAGAATATTTGACTGTGCCGAGGCACCGCTCTATTGGTATTGATTTTATCTCCGTACTTTCAGACTTTACCAAACTTAAAACAGACAGGGAGGAAACCTCATTTAAACCAAAACTTATTTATGATAAAGATATCTTCATCCAAAAGATAAACTTACACAAGGACATTAAGAATATGCAAAACCTTCCGGGCCTGGTCAGAACTGCATGTTGTAAAAAATGAGGCAGCAGTATAAGAATTGGTTAATTTCGCACAAGAGCATTGCACTCCAACATGATGCATAGCCTATGCTTACAAGACTATCTTCCAATAATTCTAGGAATGTGTGGCAAGTTTGAAATAACATAGGGAATTTCCAACTTGCTCTACAGAGCAATCCGGTGCCGGAAGACAAATGGGCTAAACTTTATGGGAGACTGTTTGCTGCTCTGGAAGCAAGTGAACCGGACACACTTTTTAAGGAACAAAAAGAGTGGTTAATCCCTTCTGACAAAGAAGAGGTAATGGTTTTGATTAGGAAAGCTAGTAGGTCTGAGGCCCTTGAACCGGATGGATTAAAAATAGCATGTTTTTGTTTGATCCTGTTCAGGCAAATCATGAAGGCCAAGGAAGCTCCATCATCATGGACACTGGCTATATTGGTCCCAATCTTCAACAGGGGGAATAGGGCAGATCCTAAAACCTTCTGCCCTATTGTTCTTCTTGGTGTTTTGAGAATAATATTAGCATCAATGATATTGGTGAAATTTAAAGAGTGGGTGTTGACGTCAGAGCATCACAATTGTTGCCAAACAGGGTTTGTAAAAGAGGTTGGGTGCAATATGAATTTGTTGTTGATCAACCTATTGAAAATGAGAGTGATGAAGGAGAAATCTTTTCTATACCTAGCCTGTATAGACCAAGCCTTTGATAGCATAAATCAAGATCTGCTATGGAAGAAACTGCTTATTTGGAACTGTCCAAGATAACTGTTTTTGGCAATTAAAGCACTTTACATGGAAACTTCACTTCAAGTGAGACTGAATAGCGTGTGCCTCTTATCTGGAAAGATTAACAACTATTGAGGACTAAAGCAAGGTTGCCCTTTGGCCCCTGCTTTGTTTAATCTATTCATTTCTGGTTTGAAAGATGTCATGAATCCACCTAATGCATTCCCGCCGAGGTTAAATGGTATTCCATTGGGAAGGATGATGTATGCAGATGATTTGGTCATCCTAGATCAAACCCCCATTGGACTACAGCAGAAATTGAAAATCTTGCAGGATTCTATAGAACATAATGGACACAAAATTAGTGTAGCCACATCTGAGATTCTGGTGTTGAAGAAGTTAACAGGAAGCAAAAGAAGTTCCTTTCAATGGCTAACAGGAACAGAGTTTGTAAGACCATTTGAAGTGATAAGATACTTGGGAATGTGATGTTCCATTTGTGTAAGGTTATGACAACTCATTGTTTTACAGGTTAAGAGAAGCAAGGATTAATTAATTTTAATAGATTTAAAATTTTGATATGAGGAATTGTGGAAATTGTTGTTATTGTTATTGTACTGGTAATGTGATATTGATGGTAAAAGATTAAAATAAACAAAACACAAATAAAAATTAAAATGAAAAATATTTACAGAAAAAGTCTGTTGGCAGTCTGTCGGGACCCGCAACCTTCCCATTTTCAATTTGTCTGTAGCCAATTCCACCTCGTCCCTTGTGAAATCTCACCCTAGAGTAGCAAGTAACTCTTGGCTCTGCATAGGTGATGATTCAGGCATGTACAGCAGTATTAGCATAATTTTAATTTTTATTTGGTTGAATGGTACATTTGACCGAATTTGGCCTGTAACATTCGACCGGATAAAAACAAACAATTAGGCTAATTCATATCGAACATGTGGAGGAAGGGTTGAGGGGGGTGTCCTCCGCTCCCTATGATCGGTATGTATTTGCCTTCAGTGGTTGCGGGTGTGTTCCCCGCTTCATCAACATGGGAGGCGGGGGACTGATAAAAAAAAGATAAAGGGACCCTGCGGCGTTGGAACTGACCTGCATTAGATGGACAGATATGACGATGCAGGGATGAAGGGGACCAGGCAGCATCCAAACAGGTGACTAGGGCAGTGGGGTGGGTGGTGTGTTGGTGTGCACACATTTGGTTTGTGCTTTGTTCCTCTGACAATTAATTGCATGTGGGTAGTGTTTTTTCAGTCTGTTTGCCGCGATCAATTGTCAGACGAACAATCACTACCAAACTGTGTACATTATCTGATAAAAGGCTGAAATCCTTTCAGAGATTCATTTGTCCTCTCTATGGATCCATTAGCTCCTTTTAACACAATCAGCAGGTTGATTTTCTGCCTTGCCTTCAAGTAATTCACTTAGAGTTTACCCGCCCTATTCGTGCCACCATAAAATTTAGAATTCCACTTGAGCAGCAATCCTGCCGCCTTATCGGAGCACTGATTGTTGTATTGGAATGTATCATGCATAAGGGCCATCAACTTACCCCTGCTCGCGCATTCAGGTACCTCGACTCTCTCCACTTTATAGCCTGCAGCTTCTTCCAAGCCTGTGCTCTTGCCAGTGTGTCCTGCCTTGCCACAAACCCAATGATATGGCCCCCAAGTGGTGACCCCTCTGTTATGTTATCTATGTAACTAAGCTGTCACCCCTCACTGTAACAAGCGCCACGATGCTCCCAAGCTGTTGTGCGCTATACAAATCTGAATAAATAAATAAATACATAAAAAGTGTTGCTTTATACACATCCCAAACCATTCCCACTGAGACGCCCTCTGCCATGTTGCGTTATCCTCTGTAAAAGCTTCTCCCAATTGGATACAGTCAGAGCTTGCCAAAAGGTCCACATTAAGCCTCCATCTTTTGCTCTTCTGCCGTGTCCCAGACACACTCACACTCACACTCCACAACTACTGGTGTGTGTTCCAAAATAAAGATTGTGGATTTGTCAGCCCCTTGTATCTGTGCCGTCAATCACTTACACACAAAAACATAGTCAATTCTAGAGTGTGAGTCGTGGGGAGTGGAGAAAAAGGTAAAATCCTGTGCATCCGATTCCACAACCGCCACACATCTATTAAGTAATTGTCTCACACCAGTCTCTGGAATGCTCTGTGCATCTTGGTTGGCCTTAACAAAGCATGGGACTCCCTATCAAGCACTGACTCTAAAGACAAGTTACAATCCCCACCCAATAACAATGACACCCCTTTTAACCGTTGCAATTCCAAGTTCAGGGAATCCCAAAACCCACTATCATGCTGGTTCGGACCATATGTATTCACTATTATTAGCGGACCGTTGTCGAGCTTCCCCCTGGCAATCAGCCATCTCCCTCTCCTCCACTTGGAGCTTGCAATCTTTATGTACTAATACTGCAACTCTGCCTTTATGTCCCACCGCCTCCGATGCAATCACCTGCCCCATCCACTTCTTCGTCATCATATTACACTCACACTCCAAAGATGAGTTTCTTGTATAAGGGCTAGCTGAGCACCCAGCCTTCTCAGATGAGTCAACACCTTTTGCATTTTAATAGGCGACCAGAGACCGTGCACGTTCCAGGAAACAAATTTCACCATCTCTTGCATGCCCCCCTGTGTGTTAAAGGCCCAATCCAATTAATCCTACAATCCATGAGAGGCTATGCTGCACACCTGAAGTAGCTTCCGCCCACTCACCCTCCCTATCGTGGCCCTCCTCCTCCCCTGACAATTCCTCAACCCATCCCACCCCTGCATATCCACTGAGTATCTGCACTGAAAAAAGAGAGAATAAAAGTAGCAACATAAACTAGGTTTTAGAGGAACCAGGGTAAGCTCAGCCCACCCCTCAAATTATACAACCACCCTACCACCCTCTTTCACATGGGTGCCCACCCCAGGGGGCCCAGAAAGGATACTGTACAAAAAAGAAGGTGGGTGAGGCGCGCACTCCCGGTCCTGGTCAATTGAACCTGTTGCAAAAAATATAATAAGTAGCTGGGTCAAATCCCAAAATGGACAAATATTCACAGGGTTAGATCCCTTCTGCTGCAAATCAGGTACTCAGTAATAACAGGGTTAGATCCCTTGCTGCAAATCAGGTACTCAGTAATAACAGGGTTAAATCCCTCAGCTGCAGTTCTGTGGTCTGTAGTTGTTCTCCTCCTAGCACTTTCTTATCTCAAATAATCATCAGGGAGGCTGTTGAGCAGACACACCTGCTTAACAGCCTCCCTGATGATTATTTGAGATAAGAAAGCGCTAGGAGGAGAACAACTACAGACCACAGAACTGCAGCTGAGGGATCTAACCCTGTTATTACTGAGTACCTGATTTGCAGCAAGGGATCTAACCCTGTTAATACTGAGTACCTGATTTGCAGCAGACGGATCTAACCCTGTGAATATTTGTCCATTTTGGGATGTGACCCAGCTACTTATTTTTTGCAACAGGTTTAATTGACCAGGACCGGGAGTGCGCGCCTCACCCACCTTCTTTTTTGTACTGAATGCTATGGGAGTCCCGGGCTCCAGAGGCAGCGCCACGGGGTGACTGTGCCCCACTTTGGAGAATCATAAAGATGGTTCTCTCCCCTCCCCCAAATTTGGGAAGGACTTGTGCTTTGGAGGGGTGTCGGTTGCTGGTCACCTGAACAGAAAAAAACGTTTTCACTACAGCTACCAGATTCCTTTGAGTCTAATTAGACACACCTGCTTAACAGCCTCCCTGATGATTATTTGAGATAAGAAAGTGCTAGGAGGAGAACAACTACAGACCACAGAACTACAGCTGAGGGATCTAACCCTGTTATTACTGAGTACCTGATTTGCAGCAAGGGATGTAACCCTGTTAATACTGAGTACCTGATTTGCAGCAGAAGGGATCTAACCCTGTGAATATTTGTCCATTTTGGGATGTGACCCAGCTACTTATTTTTTGCAACAGGTTTAATTGACCAGGACCGGGAGTGCGCGCCTCACCCACATTCTTTTTTGTACTGAATGCTATGGGAGTCCCGGGCTCCAGAGGCAGCGCCACGGGGTGACTGTGCCCCACTTTGGAGAATCATAAAGATGGTTCTCTCCCCTCCCCCAAATTTGGGAAGGACTTGTGCTTTGGAGGGGTGTCGGTTGCTGGTCACCTGAACAGAAAAAAACGTTTTCACTACAGCTACCAGAATCCTTTGAGTCTAATTAGACACACCTGCTTAACAGCCTCCCTGATGATTATTTGAGATAAGAAAGCGCTAGGAGGAGAACAACTACAGACCACAGAACTGCAGCTGAGGGATCTAACCCTGTTATTACTGAGTACCTGATTTGCAACAAGGGATCTAACCCTGTTAATACTGAGTACCTGATTTGCAGCAGAAGGGATCTAACCCTGTGAATATTTGTCCATTTTGGGATGTGACCCAGCTACTTATTTTTTGCAACAGGTTTAATTGACCAGGACCGGGAGTGCGCGCCTCACCCACCTTCTTTTTTGTACTGAATGCTATGGGAGTCCCGGGCTCCAGAGGCAGCGCCACGGGGTGACTGTGCCCCACTTTGGAGAATCATAAAGATGGTTCTCTCCCCTCCCCCAAATTTGGGAAGGACTTGTGCTTTGGAGGGGTGTCGGTTGCTGGTCACCTGAACAGAAAAAAACTTTTCACTACAGCTACCAGAATCCTTTGAGTCTAATTAGACACACCTGCTTAACAGCCTCCCTGATGATTATTTGAGATAAGAAAGTGCTAGGAGGAGAACAACTACAGACCACAGAACTGCAGCTGAGGGATCTAACCCTGTTATTACTGAGTACCTGATTTGCAGCAAGGGATCTAACCCTGTTAATACTGAGTACCTGATTTGCAGCAGAAGGGATCTAACCCTGTGAATATTTGTCCATTTTGGGATGTGACCCAGCTACTTATTTTTTGCAACAGGTTTAATTGACCAGGACCGGGAGTGCGCGCCTCACCCACCTTCTTTTTTGTACTGAATGCTATGGGAGTCCCGGGCTCCAGAGGCAGCGCCACGGGGTGACTGTGCCCCACTTTGGAGAATCATAAAGATGGTTCTCTCCCCTCCCCCAAATTTGGGAAGGACTTGTGCTTTGGAGGGGTGTCGGTTGCTGGTCACCTGAACAGAAAAAAACGTTTTCACTACAGCTACCAGAATCCTTTGAGTCTAATTAGACACACCTGCTTAACAGCCTCCCTGATGATTATTTGAGATAAGAAAGCGCTAGGAGGAGAACAACTACAGACCACAGAACTGCAGCTGAGGGATCTAACCCTGTTATTACTGAGTACCTGATTTGCAGCAAGGGATCTAACCCTGTTAATACTGAGTACCTGATTTGCAGCAGAAGGGATCTAACCCTGTGAATATTTGTCCATTTTGGGATGTGACCCAGCTACTTATTTTTTGCAACAGGTTTAATTGACCAGGACCGGGAGTGCGCGCCTCACCCACCTTCTTTTTTGTACTGAATGCTATGGGAGTCCCGGGCTCCAGAGGCAGCGCCACGGGGTGACTGTGCCCCACTTTGGAGAATCATAAAGATGGTTCTCTCCCCTCCCCCAAATTTGGGAAGGACTTGTGCTTTGGAGGGGTGTCGGTTGCTGGTCACCTGAACAGAAAAAAACGTTTTCACTACAGCTACCAGAATCCTTTGAGTCTAATTAGACACACCTGCTTAACAGCCTCCCTGATGATTATTTGAGATAAGAAAGCGCTAGGAGGAGAACAACTACAGACCACAGAACTGCAGCTGAGGGATCTAACCCTGTTATTACTGAGTACCTGATTTGCAGCAGAAGGGATCTAACCCTGTGAATATTTGTCCATTTTGGGATGTGACCCAGCTACTTATTTTTTGCAACAGGTTTAATTGACCAGGACCGGGAGTGCGCGCCTCACCCACCTTCTTTTTTGTACAGAAAGGATACTGAGCTGACAGAGTAAATCACTCCTACCCAATCCACCATCCGTAGATGCGGTACTGGATAGAAGAGCTGTATAGGTTACATTATCCATGCGGACTAACCAATCCAATCATAACATTAACAACAGTACCATGGCACTTGTAACCCCTCCAAACCTGACAGACCAGATATCAGGTAGCCTCAGAAGGCAGCATCTTGGATTTCAGCAGAGAGCAGAACTTATCCCGTTCCTGTCCCCTTTCTCTTCTCCCTCCCCTGAGAAAACATCAACAGACCCAGATCTGGACCTATGGAGCATATCCTTTTGGTACTTGTGATGGGAGAGGCATGGCATTGCCCCAAGCATCTTCCACATCTCTGACTGCCATCTTGGATCAGCTTTGGACAGTCCTGTGATGTTGGGGACTTATGTGACCTCTATGTTCGAAACTTCATACTCCCCTTGAGACACTATGAGATATCTCTCCAAGGTCACTAGATAGTCACAAACTTTGATGAGCAAAGCCGCATTAGAGAACTGCATTCTCGCCGACAGTTACAGACCAAACCACAGGTGCCGCTGTCACAGCTCTGGTTGGAAATCTAGAAGCACCTACACTTCAGCATTGTGTGTCTGGAGAAGACCTGCACACTAGAGAACACTTGATTCTGCAGATGCAATTTCCCCCTAGGCCGCTCGCTGTATCCAGGATCTGCAACACCTGAGAGTGGCAGAGTAGGCATGAAATGATGGGCCTCAGGGCTTTTCCATGATTGGGGTCTTGCGGTCACACTCTGTGAGTTTTTTGATTCTCCAATGCTGGCGAAAAGGTAATATTGAGAAAGGAGGGGAGCCACTGTTCCATCCACTGTATTGTGTCCTGCCCTTCCATGTCTTTGGGAATGCCAAACATGTGTATGTTATGTCTACGGTTTCTGTCCTCTAATTCATTGACGTTAGCCTGAAGCTCATAGACCCTCCCGTGCAGATGTTCAAGCCTCTCCATGCAATCTTGTAGCATTGAAATCCGGTCTTCCGCCTTCTGTAAGTGGCCGGTGAAGTGTCCCATCTCCGCACACAGTAATTTCATTTCACCTTGCATCTCCAGCATATGCTTGTCCACTGCCCTCACGGTTAATTTGATATTGGCCAGCTCCCCCAGGATCAGCACCACAACTCTCACCTGCATATACAAGGCCTGGATGTGGGGTCATTTAAAGCAGCCTCCATGGGTGAGGTCTGCCCCCGATTTGAGTGCAATGGTTTGTTAGATGAGATGGTGGCACAGCCCCACCGAGGGGGGAAGGAGACCCAGGGAAATGGGGTGCAAAACATTGTTTACAAAAACTGTCAATTGTTTATATGCAGCTGGCCTGTGGGTGAAGGGCAGTGTTAGTGTCCGCTTCAGCCCCCACTGCCCTACTTTTGCCACACTTAATCAGACAACAAATGGCCAGTGGTCCCAATACAATCCCAAAAGATCACTGGCATCTACGGCATTTGCAAGGGTGTTCTTCAATTGTGTATTTGCAACCATGTGTAAATTAATCCCATATAACCCACTCCTTTCCAAGATGGCCACCAGCATTCTCCTCAGAGGTCCCTTTATAGCTAACAACACTGAAGAGGGCCTCACCTCCAATGCTGCTCTGGTCCCATGGCAGCTGCAGGCAGACGTCTTGACAGGAGACCAAGAAACATTGCTGGTCTATCATGGTGCCCCTCAGCTTCAGTGAGTGCAGATGTGGCCTTACAGAGTGAGCATGACGCTCACCCTAATACTACCCCTGAAGCCTGCGGTGAGAGAGTCCTACTGCGGGTCCCTCCAACGTGCCCAGCTCAACTTGCAGTGTCAGCTGTCCTTTCCACATTGCCACCTACTCTTCTCAGGGGTCGGACTTCCTGGGCATTCTGACTGCACAAACCTCACTAGTGTACCCCTGCGGACCTCCGCATGCCAGGTCAGGAGGAATCCTTCATGATTTCTGGTAAGTGCCGCCATACAATACACTCATGCCGGTATGTGGGTCAAGAAGCTCAAAGGCTTGTGGCCATTTTCTGGGCTGCCAAGCCACGGCCATCCTGGCTGCCATTTCTGATTGCAACAATGTACGCATGAGCGCATGGAAATTATCAGTCCCCTATGCCATGGTGCAGATGTTTTGCTAGAAAATCTGAAGACAGCCCGATTCCGGTGCAAAAATCCACTCCATCTGGATCATCATCAATAATCTCAGAGAGAACCACATACACAGGCATGGATGCTGCATGGGACGCTCCACTGGTTATTCCAGTGAATCTAAAAAGGGCCTATGTAATTCAAATGTTAAATGATGCACAACACAAAATATTTCAAAATAAATTTAGTTTAAAAATGAATATTGGTGGGTAGTCATGTAAGTTGCTGTTTGCAATTCCCATTTCAAGAAACATCATTTTTGAAGTTTCTATTTGTGAGCATGTTCATTCCATCATGCACATTTACATTTTTATAACACCTTCTTCATAATGCTGAAATAGATTCATGTACATCCCAATAAACCTATTTTGCCATAAAGAGCGTGCTGCATCATTGTCATGCATATTACATATGAATGATTTAATCATGCCAATTGTAATTTTTTTTTTGTTAACAACTTTATTTTCTTCTCATGGACTATTAGTTAAAAACATTCAGGTAAGGAACAGTATACTTAAATCTCAGTATTGTTCTCATCCCTCTTCCCCCCCGTCCGTTTTCAAGTTTGTAGTACGTCCATGAGTTTTAACTTTTATAACTCCCCTGCTCCCTCTTCCTTCGGATTCTTCTATGTTTCCCCTTTCGCTCCTCCCTCCCCCCTAAAAGAAAAACAAACACAAAAACAAATTCAACAACAATAGAGCTGGGATCGTTCCGCTTCAGTCAACCGTTAAGCAGTTTTGTTACAGTCCGGGCCTTGGCCGCGTATGTTGGCTGGAGGTGTGGGCCTCCTCATGTTTCCTCTTGGTCCAGAGCCTTAGTTCATGATTGATCTCAGCAGGTTGGGTCTGTGGAAGTAATCTTCCCTGTCTGTGACATAGTCTATGAATGGGTCCCATACTGCCCTGAATTTCAGATATTTGTTATCCTTTAGGGCCCCTATTTTCTCCATAGCTAGAATGTGCCATAATTTGACCCACCAGCACATGACTAATGGGCCTTCGGGGTTCTTCCATCCCTGGGCCAGAGTTATTCTGGCCGCGTTTAGTAGTTGAGTAATCAGGGCAGCGTTGTTGCCTGTTTCTGGATAGACCCCTTCAACTGCGGTCCCCAGGAGTATTACCTTTGGTTCGTGTGGGAGCATTTTCCCTGTGATCTCTCTTATGTGTCCCAGTATCTCCTTCCAATATATTTCAGCCTTGGGGCAGGTCCACCACGTGTGGTAGAGATCCCCCTGGCTGCCACATTGCCTCCAACAACTAGAAGGGTAGGCTGGATTCATTCTGTTTAGCCTATGTGGGGTTAGGTACCATCTTGTGAATAGTTTATATGATGCCTCCTTAATTGTGGTGCATTTGGATGATTTGTGGGCCCTTTTCCAGATCTGGCCCCACTCCTCCTCCGTGATTGGGGTCCCTAGATCCCTCTCCCAGTTAGGTTATTCGGTCTTCTATTCTCGCCTTGTCTAAGAGCTTATATATCCTAGTTATAGCTTTATGGGTCTGGCCTTCCTGCAAGGTGAGCTCGAGTCCTATGGGAGTCCTAGTGGCCATCCTCTTCACCCCTCCCTGGGAGATCCAGTGCCTGATTTGTATATACTTAAATCTCTCTCTTTCTCCTATGCCAAATTTCCGTTTGCATTCTTCAAATTGTAATGGGGACCCTTCGTGGTAGAGATCTTTGAGGTGGGTTGGACGTGTCGGCCCCCAGCTTGCCCAGAAGCTATCCTGTTTGCCCGGGGTGAAGTCTTGATTGTGTGCCACCGGTGTGAAAGGCCCCAACCCGGGGGCTATGCGGTGTCTTCGGAGTGCTGTGTCCCATGCTTTTAATGAGGATTGGGTGGATTCTAGTAGGTGGCCCTCAGCTCCTCTTGTCCCGGATCGTAGCGCGTGTAGGGTCCTAATCGGGATGTTAGTTTCTCCCTGTTCTATTCCCGCCCATCCCTTGTGAGGGGTGTCTCCCATCCATTTCAGCATGGGGGCTATCCGGGATGCCAGTGCATATCTTTCGATGTCAGTGAGTCCCAGCCCTCCCAATAAGGGTGGTCTGGTCAGGATTTTTTTCTGTGTTCTTGGTTTCTTTCTGTTCCAAACGAAGGTCACCATGTCCTTCTGTAAGCTTCTACATGTTTTAAAGGGGATCTCTATCGGGAGTGAGCTAGTCACATACAAGAAGCGAGGCAGGAGGGTCATCTTGAGAGTGGGTATACGCGCGAACCATGAAAGTTCTTGTGCGTCCCCTCTCCGGAGGTCCTCCTTTAATTGTTTGCATAGAGGGACTATATTCTCCCCATATTGGTGTTTATATTCACGTGTTAATTGGACTCCTAAGTAGTCTATTGCCTTGGTTTCCCAGGTCAGTGGGTGTTGGGCTGACATTCTTTGGGGTATTGTTTCTTCCTCTGTTATGTTGAGAGCTTTAGATTTTGTAAAGTTAATGGTGAACCCTGACGCTTTAGCAAATTCCTGGAGTCTTCCCAGGGCTTTGGGTAGTGACTCGGCGGTGTCGCTTAAATTTATAAAACATATTTATCCTTTCAGTTTTGCATAATTAATGACTAGATAACTAAAGAAGAAATAATGACCAAACATAAAGTAGGTTCTAATATTGTCTTGTAATGGGTTGGAACCAAGATATAGTGAATGGGTTTATGATATAGAGGCTCATTTTAATATTTAATATTCTCAAAGAATATTGGGAAGGTTGGGATGGCTGGGAAGGGTGTTCCGGGACTATTGTGGATGCTTGATTTACTGGGGGATGGGGCTTTAGTTTCTGGTGGGAGTGAGGCAGGGTTTGTTCTTTGTTGTAGTGCTGATGTTATGTCATTAACCCAGTTGTTGTGCATGTTTCTGCCCTGTGATGTAGACAATTTGAGGATGTATTAAAAAATTGATGAAAAGATTTGAATACAAAAAAATAAAAATATTCTCCAATTACATCTGCCGCCCCCCACCAAGGTCGCTCAAATATATGGCATAACCAGATAGCATAGTTATTGAGATTTTCATGGCCAGGGCCAACGTCAAACTTGAGCTGCCATATATGCACGAATTACATGTTCATATGTTTTAGGAGATATACAGCTGTGTAATCAGTTACGAAAAGAGATTATAAGAAAGTGAGTTTTTGTGCACAGAAAAATAGTGACTTCAAGGTGCGTGTTTGTAAGGAATTGCCATCTGGCAAGGGTGCAAACCCCTGGATTTTTGTATTTGTATAAGTACATAAAATAATGCGGGTGATTCCTTCTCCAAAGGGTAATTTGCTAGCCAGATCCCCATTTGTCACAGCTCCATGCCAAAAACATAGTGTATCTATGCCCTGCTGCATCAGTAGTCTGATCCACAGCAGCCGCTGTGCTCGTGGTGCAGAGAAGGTTAAAAGGTCTCATGATGCCCACTTGATCATCGCAGGGACAGCAAAGTCACTGCAGCACAGGGGCAAAATGTAAGATATGTCCCTGCTATGATGACCATGAGTAACCTGTGCTGCTGGCAACATAATCTACTGCTCAATCCTCGTTTTTACCCTTAATGAGGTTTCTAGACATGTCCGCTCTATGAAAGTCTCTTCCAAACAGGTGTTCCCCTGCTCCTCCAGAATTATCAAGGACAACATTGTCTCCCTTGCTCCATCCTTGGCTGATTTTTGCAATCACTCCACTGGACCCTTCCCCTCACTCCTCAAGCACTCATTTGCACACCCTGTCCTAAAAAAGCCTTCTGCCCTACCCTTCCTTTTTGGCCAACTACCACCCTATCTACACTATCCCCTTTCTTGGGCAAACTCTTGGAGAAGCTAGCCATTTCCCAGCTTATCCACCACACCAAATCTGTTGGCTGCTTCCACAACCACCCATCTAGCTTCATAGCTGCCAGAGGCATGGAAACAGCTCGCTTCAACACCCATGAAGACTTGTTCTCTAACCATGATTCCAGCTCTCCCTCCATTCTTGCTCTTCTGGACCTTTCCTCTACCTTTCACACAGTCAATCATGCCACCCTGATTAATAAACTCCATGACACCCTTGGCATCCCATACCTGGCTCTGGATTAACTGACCTCCTTCCTTTATGGCTGACCCTGCTAAGTTCAACTGGGCCCTTTTCTCTGCTATCTGTCTCTCCACCTGTGTTGTACCTCAGGGCTCTATCCTCTGGTCCTGGCTCTTCAATATCTACCTGGCTCCCTAGTCCATTTGATCTCCACCTGGGACCCCACTACACCAAACTCTTTCTCTCTAAATACTTCCCTGCTGGAACTCTTCGGTCATCTAACTCTAACTCTCTGCAGATCAGACGCTTCTTCAAGCAGAGAGTGGGTGGACGATCTCTCTCCTCCGTAGGCGCCTCACTCTGCAATTGCCACCTTGCCCCTCTCAGACTTGAGTTGGATCTCCTTAAGTTCTGAAAACTCCTCAAGACTTTCCCTTTCTCTTCTTCCTTTGTTTCCTACACTCCCCTGCTAATATCCCCCTATGCACTATACTGGCGTCTTGGTTCCCTCAGAGTCATACAGAGCACGAGACCCCCGTTTGTCCAGTCTACCCCTGTACTTGGTCTCAACTGACCCATACCCCATGCACCTCCCCTTCTTGCACTTGCCCTTAATGTGCCCCCTGCCTGCACTTATTGGCTGGCATTGAGCCATTCCATCCCCCTACCTCACACTTAGCTTATGGACTGCATTCTCCTGTTTTCTCTTCTTCCCCAGGCCCTATCCACCTGGCCTCCCATGGCACTCTCCGTCTCATGGGCCCCTCTGCCCTGTTTCCTGCACTTCCCCCTCATACACTCCTCCCTGCACTCTCATTACTGAACTTACACAATCTGAATGTTACAAGGCATAGTAAGATTGCTACCTTTTTGTTCTCCTTTGTTCCCCCACCCACTTGTCTTGTTGCACCTCAAAACACTTGTGTATGGGCCCATTTGAAATAACCAATATATAAATAAAATAAATAATATATGCCTGAGTTTAGGCATAGTGCATGGCAATGCTTATGATCATGGACGCAACGTCTCAATTTGATATTGCACATGTGTCAGCTCCTGTGAGTTAGCTCTGCTGGGAAAGGGAATGTGTATTCGGGTCAGATGGGCTGATACTGCCACATGGCAGGACAGAAACTCAGAGGACTCGGCCTCTCGTTGATTCACTTTGTGAGGGCTAGTAACAAAATCCCTAGGAGACTTCCACACAGCAGGCCCATATATCAAGGCAGCACACCCGTTCAGGAAGAGTAGCCTTAACACTGGGTGCTGCATAACCAAAAGACTTTGTTGACAGTAGGAGGGAAGGGGGACGATGTAGGATAGGCAGGAGTGCTCTGGACACTGGAAGAAGCATTCCACCATCTTGTTTCTCACTGTTTCTCTTTCCCTCTCCTCTCTCCTCCATTTCCTTTGAAGCAAGATCAAAATCTTAACATGGCAAAGTCCACTCCAGCCAGGTAAGGAATTGGTCCCCTATAGAAGGCTAGCTTTTAGTCAATCTTCTCAGCACTTGTGCCATTATTGAAAGGGGTTTTGCATCTGGGGGTTGCAACCACAGCTTGGTCCAGCTAGCCTGAAAACTGCTGCCTCATTGATAACACATCGATGCAACCTCGATCATCACTTCAAAGACCATTTCACGCCAACTGAAGCAGCTGGAGAGTCACTCGTAAAACCTCTTCAAACAGCCAAAGCCTGACTCGGCCTAGCAAACTACAAAGCATTCTTGCCCGACCTGCATCATCAAACCACCTCTGTTCAACCACACAGAGCACCCACATTCAACCCTATTCAACACTGGCTTGCTACCAAGGCTTCTGCAATCGTATATGCCCTAACTGAGCCTGATCAATTCCCATCATTGTTTGACACCCGGTCTGAGGCGTCAGCCCACCAAGAACTGAATCCAGGTACAGTGACACTGAACTGCCCCCACGGTCCAGTGGGACCTTAGAGACTGGTTATGTCACGATCATTCCTGTTTTCAAACCAGTATCTTTTTTATGGTAGTACATTACCTAACAGCCCCTGGAACTACACTCAGAGTGATATTTTCTCCATTCTTTACTGCTCTTTACCTTTCAGTGGGTTTTTAGATAGTAACCTTTTTCATTCTACTTGCAGATGGTATGTTTTATTGAAGTTTTTAAATAATTATAGAAACCTTGATTAGACAGTGCCTTTATTTTGGACTCTGATACAGTGTTGTCTGAGTCACTAATGGTTCACGTTGTTGGGGTGATCGATAAAGATTCTAATAGGAAAGAAGGGTTCGCGTTGTGCTCACCATATTTGTGATTGGGGTTATGGCGATGAGGGTGCAATGTAGCAATATGGGATGCAGCTATTATAATGAATGAGAATGGGATAAGTGCTAGTATTAGTGCAACTTTGTGGTTAATTGATACATTTTAGATTCACACTCGCGCAGCAACCTATTGTCAAATCTGGCAATACAATATAAAAATAATATTGATGTGTGTCATGCCACATAGCACCTAATACCTGGGCAGTGAGGAGCTTCATATGCGCATGCGAGATAGATTTGCAGATAAAGAAAACATTGTGAGGGAACGCAGTAGTCTTCAACATGAATGCACAGGCATAGATATATAGGGGTCTTTACGGACATATGTCTGTGAAAGATGGGGTACATGGTGAATACACAAATCTGTATTCCGAAAATCCTCTCATACCTAGGGATTGTGAGGGCCCAAAAACCTGGGGTGGCGAGATCAATTCTGTGTGATCGTTGCAGGCTAGGGAAAGGCAGTAGACAGCTGCAATAACATAAAATGGTCAGCTATGGCCAGCTCAGGTTTCAATTGGTAGGGTCAATTTGAGGCTAAGTAATAAACCCAGTGCTGGTTCTCAGGAATGACCAGGATGTGTTTGTGTGGAAATGACAGTCGTATAGATTAGTGAGACATAAGGACACCAGCATGTCTGGGCAGATAAAATATTTATCTCCAGTTCAAAAGGAGCCTGTTTGTTTCTCCCCTCCTCATATTGTTGAAGTGTCCTTGCAAAGACTATGTGCATCGCCTTCTGGGTTAGAGAACCTTGACCAGTTGGAGATTGTTATTAATTATGTTTGCAGTGTGAATGTGGAACTATGGAACAACATCATGAACAACTACAGAAATATCCCAAAAAGGGGTGTGCTGTAAATATGAGAAGATGCAAATGTGTGTTGAATGGGGATGGTAGTTAAATATATGTGTCCAATGAAAGGGTGGGATCTGTGGGGGATTAGATTTATTTGTGTAGGTTTGACGAATCATGTGTGGGGATGATTTGTAAGAAAATATGTGGCAGTATTTTAATTGTTGTAATAATGTATAGAATGGGTAAACTTGTGCGGTTGGAGGAGACTCTGGTCCGTTTTACCCCACTCTGTCGTCTATCCCCTCCCATCCATTTGTACAATAAAATTGCTTTACAGACACACATGCAGATGCGTCTTGAGAGTTGGGCCTAGTTTGGGTTAACAGAGATCACAGGTCCACCTCCCACATTTGGGTGCCCCACAGGGACCCCAGGCTTTCTGAGATTTTGGAGGTTTCCTGCCCGCACAACTCGGCTGCAGCACTTCTCTATAGGGACCTGCTTTTCGTAAACGGTAAAGGGAGCAGTCTACAGGTGCCATATTTTTTGAAGGCATGTCTGATCCCTGGAGGCGTGGTTCCATGGTCCAGCTGTGCAGGGCAAATTGAAAGAGCACCACTGCAGAACACTTCGGATCATTTTTACGTTAGTGCATTTTGGTGGATAAAGCAAGAGGTAATAGAGAAAAACAGGGTTTTTCTTTGATTTGGGGGTTTTGGTAAGGATAAGTAGGTGTGTATGTGTGGAGTTTTTTATCTTAAGCAGTGTGAGGTGGCATCCCCACCAGCACGTCCTTTGTGAGATGTGCCCTGATGCTCTTCGGTTTACTTGTCTGGTTGGCTGGAGCCCTCACCTAGGGGGGGAGGTGGCATCTTTATAGTAAGTGCACCCACTGAGACCTTTCTGGAATATACCCTTGGCACCCTTCCCTATGTATTGACTGTGTAGACGGAGTCCTCGCATCGCGTTACCAATATTTCTACCTGGTTTGTTCTTTTCTTTTCTTGGTTTGTCGAAGTAGTGAACGGTATCTATCCGTAGTTGGAAAAAGACAACATTGCAGTCGAGAATGTTGTAAAAGAGTTGATGAGATGATGAAGAAGTACAGAGTATTTGGGCATAGTGCATTTTTTGATAATATGCTGTCTTTTGTGTAATAGTGTGATGTATAATTAAAGTGAATAGCTAAGTGAGGTTATTGTGGTGAAAGAGAATGAGGTGAATGATTGTGGGGGAGATTAAGAAATTGGGAAGGGGAAAGGGAAAAGGGGGTTTCTTGGGTTGACATTTTGTGCTGCTGGCTCGGCTTCCAAGTTTTAGGTGACAGATTTTTTAAGTAACATTGTTACAGTTAGAATGGTTTCGGAGTATGGAGACTCCGCTTAATCATTTGTGTCAGGTACTTCCTGGCTTTAAGGCAAAGATGTTAAAATATCACCAAGAATGTCTGTGGGAAACTAAGGGTAAAATGCTCAATTTATGACCTAATGAGGGACCCAATGTTAAGGGAATGTTAAAAAACCTACATAAGTTCTTAGGCAAAAAGAACAAGGGATAAAAGTTAGAAAATCATTTAAATATCTTAGAGTTATGGAGGATGTATGAGAAGGGTGGGAAGGCCCATATTGTTAAGAAGGAGGGTGTGCGAATTCCTTCTGCCCCGCCCCCATTTGGGTGTTATACTTTATAGCCAGCAGAAGGGTATAACAACCCCGAGTTCAAACTTACATTTTCTCCAGTAGCCACTCCAGTGGTTGCAAGACGGACACAGGCAATGCCACCACCAGCAACCATTTCTAAAAGATGGGATACTGAGTAAAGTGGAAGGGACATTCCTTCAATGGTCAGGATAATGGAAAGGCTGAACACAGAGGGCAGAAAGGGAATGACTCCCCGACTGCTAGGTTAGCAGAGAAATTAAGGGTGGAGGAGCGAGAGAGAGTGAGACCTGCAACCAGAAAAATAGATGAAAGGCTGACAATGGGCAAAAAACTGGAGACTGTGCCTTTTACCGGCAGGATAGAGGATAGGCTGCGAATGGCAGTGGAAAATCAGGGGCAGAAAAAATTTGAAGAATCATTGTGGCTAGCAGAGGACAAGGTAGCGCTGTTTCATTAGCAGAGAAGTGAAGAGCAGGAAGAAGTGAATAGGCAGGTAAAGGATGTAGAAGAAGGAAGCAGAAGGCATGGACACGTTCTTGTTAGATTGGATAGGTCATTTATCATGGAGGTCAATGTGGACCTGGATGATGAAAGTGTAGCTACAGGTACAGGATTTGAGCAAGGAGAACACGAACAGGCACCCTATGGTAGTGACAAGTATATTTCCATGCCTACAGAAATGCCAGGGGATATGGTACAGGCACAGGAGACAGGGAAGAATGGGAATCAGATGTTGAGCAGGGAGAAGGGAGTGCAGCAGCCTCATCTCCTGATCTAAAACCTTCAATAATTGCAGGGCACGGGTATGGGGGGGCCTGCAGGTTATTTATCCAGTTAATTCAGGAGATGTGGAGGGCAGAGACAGGAGAAACATGAGATAAGAAAGTGGCTATGTTTTATCATATGCTAAAATGAATCTTTCCAAAGAAGTCAAGCATGATCTTGATAAAGTAGTGGTATGGAGGCCAAGGGTTGGCTGGAAATTCAGGCACACATTCTGCATTTTTGTAAGAGGAGGCATAAGAAGGAAAAAGAGAGCACAGAGCAGGGACAAAAGGCAAGGCCAAGTTTGTTCAGAAAAAAGAGAGCCAATATCTCTTTGCAAGGAGCAGTTATTACTAGCTCCAGGGAGTGACAGCAGGGACAATCTGGACATCCGGGACACATTGAAGCAGGTATGGCACAACGTTTCATGGACAGGTGTGCTCCCCGTCAAAGGCAAATGAGAGGGTTTCTGAGGGGCTGTGGAGGATTTTAACAAGGAAGTGGGTTATTTGGCAAGTTCGGGGCAATGGGAGGTGAATACAGAGGATTTTATGGGATCGAGTGTTGGATCCACATCTCTCTTATATTCATTCTACATGTGGTCTCATTACCAAACGCATAAATGACATTTGTCCTTGCCTCGCTGCTGAGAACTGTGCTTGGCTTGCCACTGCTCTTGTTATTTCAAGACTTGATTACTGTAACAGCCTTTTGGCGGATACCACAGTTCTCAACATTCAGGCCCTACAGGTGACCCAGAACAACAGTGTTCATGCAACTTTGGGACTCTCGCGGCATGCACATATCTCTGTTGCTAGGAGAGCATTACACTAGTTGCCGATTGAGCAGGGGACCACACATAAGATCTTGACTCTGGCCTTCAAATGCCATTCTAAAACCTGTCTCCTTATCTCTCGGATCGTATCAAGACACATCTTAACACAGGGACCTTCGTTCCTCTACGGCGGCTACTTTCACTCAGCCCAGATTCAAACTGGCTTTTCTCGGAGGGTCCTGTTTTGAAGTACAGGCTCCCCTGCTGTGGAATTCTATTCCTGCTCCTATGCATGTAGGTGGTAATCTGTCCACGTTTAAGAACGCTATTAAAACCCATCTTTTGAACCTTAACCCAGACTAATCTAGGATTCTCCTGTTGACTGCCTGCACCACTTCTGAACCCTGATTTTCTCTGTACTTACCGTTGTTTGTCCTGTCACATTTGATATGGGCTCTGCCGCCTACAGGCATGTTGGCACTTGCACTACACACATCTATATAAACAGATAAATACATACATTATGTATGGGGCATGTGGCACGAGAGTGTGAGAGCCGGCCAGAGTATTTTAACATAGGTGCCCAGCAAAGCAACTCTCGACCATGCCATATGCTGCAGGTTCTGTGCAATCACAGCAGGTACTGTCTGAACAGAACCCATTGACTGGGGCTGCACAGACCTATTCATTTCAACCGACCATGTCAGCACAGGCACTGGTACAGGCATGGGAGAAAAATCCTTTACCTCAATGAATGGTTACTCACTACACTGGAGCAAGTGTATTTAGAGGGAATAATTTCCTGCTTACCAGTGCTAACATTAGGAAAGCCCAAAGGGATCCCTGATGTGTCCAGTCCTGGCTGTTCCTGCCGATCCGGAAGAGGAACTCATGATAGGTGTAAAGGTAGATGATCAAGCATTATCATTTATGGTCGATACAGGTGAAATCACCTGGTCAGGCAGAACGATGAACACACAGGGATTCTCTGGAGCTATCCTGTCAGTTCCTTATACTGAGGATCTATGTATTAAGGTAGGTACACAAAATGTATCTGCTCCCTTGTTCTATTGTACAGATACCCCAGCACATTTTTTGGGTTAGATCTTCTCCGCAAATTTTACCCAACAATTACTTTCACAGAGGAAGGTATAGTATGCTACACTTCAGGTTTGTATCCAGTAATAGAAGCAGCGATTTTGCTCTCATACTGTTGTGATAGCGTGTAAGGTGTTTACCTGTACATTCAGCTTTGTTCCTTTATGGAGTAATGGTTGTGTTGAGTTGGGTCCAGGAAATCAGAGATCAGACATACCGATTGAATTTTTGTTTTGGCAGTCAGAGTCGCAAGAGGTAACACCAGGCAGCATTGTTACAGTTGTTCTGGAAGCAAAGGTTATCAAGAAAAACAGTGTTGTACTATCAGGCACTGAATAGGAAGGCGGAGAGATGCGCTCAGTCTTGTGCATCGATCAAACCTTATTGCTAAGGGATGTGTCTGATGAACAATTGGTCGAGGATGCCGAAGACACAGGAGAGATGGTTTTTGAGATTGGGTTGCCTTGGCAGATAGCGATACAGCAAAGGGAAGTACCACGGACCATGCTCATCCTTAAAAAATACATCACCATTCTGGAAGGAGGATTTAGAGAAGGTGCCGGACCATTTATGGCCCAGCAATCCACATCATGTCGGGGTGTTAAACAGTGTTGGAACAGTACGGATATAATTGAAAACTGGTGCAATACTACCAGGTGCCAAGCAGTAACCCATGTCTAGTGAGACTGACAAAGGGATTTATGGGACCATTATGGCATTGTTGAAGCAAGGCATAATACAACCTTCTGTGTCCCAATGCAACATGTCCATTTACCATGTAAAGAAAGCGAAGGGGTCCAGTTGGAGAATGGTCCAGGACTTGCGTCCTCTGAATAACATTGTTGATGTGGAGTTCCTGGTGAAGCCAAAACTTGCTAACATTCTCTGTAATATCCATACTTGGTTGACACACTTCACTGTGATCAATTTAAAAAATGCATTTTTCTCTGTCCCATTACAGCCTGATTCTCAGTACCTCACAGAGTTTATGTATTGTGGTCAGAGATTCGAGTACACATGGTTGCCCCAGGGGCACTGTGATGAAACTGTGAGAGTTTTCAACAGGGTGACTCCGGTAGATTTGGGGAATTTACATGTGTGCATTACAGTAATCCAGTGCGTGAATGATTTACTGGTCTGTAGAGGAAAAAAGAGGACAAAGAAAAATTGCAATAATGCCAGACAGAGATCGTATATTTTGGGCATGTGATATTGCCTGCAGGAAGAAACGTTATGACTGAAAGAGTCACTGCAGTTCAGAATACGCCCCAGCCAGTCACAGTGAAACACATTAAGCCATTCTTGGGGCTCTGAAACTAGTGTAGATCATGGATTTTTGACTACTCTAGTTACACAAGGACCTTACTACAGGGGCTGAAGGGAGCACAGTAGGTGAACGGTCTGTTAGAATGATCTGAATAGATGGTGAATTGCTTTCGGGAGCTCAAGGCTGCGATCAACAATGCTCCAGTCTTGGCGACCCTGGATTACAAGAATGCATTCTGTTTATGTTCGCATTTGGGTGGGCCAGTGATGACAGTAGTCCTGTCCCAGAAAACATAACTAGGCATATACCTTTAGCATACTACAGCGAGCTCCTAGACCCAGTAATGCAAGTGCAGTTTCTTGTGAACAGGCTTTAGTGGCAGGGACTTTTGTGACTCAAAATACTTCAACCACTAACACAGGTTGCCCAGTGACATTGTATGTGGAGCATGTGCTCTTTGCAATCTTGTAAAAGTCCAAATAGTCTTTGGTGACGCAGAGAATCTTGGGATATGAGGTAATCCTATCATATGCTTCTATACATCCAGTAAGGTATCACCTATTCAATCATGCAGTACTTGCAGCTGTACCAGTGAAACCTGATGACATTGTCCATGACTGTGCAACTTATGAGGGAGAAGAGGAAGAGAGGATGAATGTCAATGAGGATGCCCTGGAGGGAGGTGAGGTACTCTTTCATGATGGGCACTCAATAATTAATCAGGACACTGCAGAAAGGCATATGTGTGTGCACGTTGTGGGACTTCTGGATGGGGAAACGGTTGCCTTCACATTACTCTGCACAAGTGACAGAACTAGTGGCACCCATAGAGATGCTGGAACGAGTAAGGGGAAGGCAGTCACTATTTATTCTGACTCTCAGTATGCAACCTCCCCTGTACATTCCAGTTTGTCAAGATGGCAGAGAAGAGGGTTTACGAGATCTGATGGGACCGCTGTCCAGCATGCTACACTTTTATCCAGATTAATCAAAGTGCTAACAATGTCCACAGAGGTAAGAATAGTAAAGTGTGTTGTATATACTAACCTAATAGCGCTTGAAAATGATTCCATGGACAGAGCTGTGAAATACCCCACATATCTGCCATTTAGAGATTCCCAGAAGATTGAAACGGTGTCCCAGCAGGCACAGTTGCCAGCCCTGTCCACTGCGATCCCCTTGCCTCTGATTGTGGAAATACAGGAGATAACACTTAAAGATTAAAAGGATCTCTGGGCAAAGAGGGGATGTGCTCTCATGCCCATTGATTTGCTGTGGAGACAGAGGCTTGCAGGAAAGGTAGCAATGCTTGTAGAGCTAGTTCTTATGGCTCTAGATCAACTACACTACCTGTCACACACTTCTTTGGGACAAATCACAGCAGAGCTCCAGGAATAATGGTTCATACCACACCTCCAAGAAATGGTAAGTATGTTTATAAACAATTGTATAGTTTGTATGGAAGTCAATCCCGGAAACACTGTGAAGATGGTAAGAGGAGGTTTGCCTCGGCCTTCTGAGCCTTTTTACGGAAGTTCCATAATGATATCATAGATATGATACAGAGATGTCATAATTTTCGTTACCTTATTGTGGTAGCTTGTCCATTTTTCCTATGGCTTGAGGTTGGTCCCTGCGTACACCCTGATGGTAAGTCCGCAGCAACATTTGGGGAATTTGTGAGGTCATGAAGTCTGACGATGGGACTCACTTCTTTGGTGCCTTGTTCTCAGAAATCAATTTGCTTTTGGGATTTAAGCACATGTTGTGTTTGGTGTACTACTCTCAGGCCAACAGAATCATGGAGTGTTTGAATGGCATTCCTAAAACTTGGTTTTCAACAATGTGTAGTGATTTACATAAGAACTGTCTTACCACGTGTCCTGTTTTATTTGTGAAATCAGGCAAGGAACGACCATCACCTCAGTCCATACGAAATTGTGATTGGCCGTAGAGTACACACACAAGTGTCACCTGCATGCACAACATCAGATGCACACAAGTCAGCAGAGATTCTTGATGAGGAGTTTAGGGAATAACTTAGGGCTTTAACCAAGAGTGTCAGGCTTGTATATTTGCAGGTTGTGTTCTCTCATCAACAGTCTACAGTAAAAAAAATGTCAAAGAATCTGAAGATCTACACCCGATACAGTTGATCCATGGGGACCTTGATTTCGTCCGATCTTTTGTTTGACGCTGCACTGAGAGGCTTTTCCATAGGCCACACCAAATTATTTTTGCGACTCCATCTGCTGTGAAGGTGGAGGGCAGCATAAGCCGGATTCATATCAGTGACGTACAAAGGGATACCGGCACCCCTCCACCGGCACAGGAGCAGTAGCTGGCTCAAAGTCAAGTACGCCCTAAGGATTTGCAGTTAGTTCTGGTAGAAATCAGGGGAACAAACACAAACCGGAGACTGTTATTGTAAAATACAATGAAAAATGTGTAAAATACAATGGAAAATGTGGACTTAATATGAATATTAGGATTGATTATATGTTTTTCTATGTGTTCCTGCTATTGGGTTCAGGCTTGGCAGACAATATGGATGTGAACATTTTTAATTTGTCAAGTATTGTACAATTTGATAAAGTATTATTTATGCCACAAAGATGTGTTGATTTCAACCTCATGGGCAATGATGATGATGTAAATTCAGATCCAATAATAGATGTACATGACTTTGCAGCAGATAACGTTTGGTGTAAGCATATGCCGAGGGTGAGGAGAGAGAGATCTGTAGGTTCTTTATATGTCTGCTTTCTTATCACCCGTGCTTCTAGTGTCCCTAGAATATTTATTCCTGATGAGATAGAGTTAGCAGAGGTACTGTGTTTGGTGAATCTAATCTTGTGCTGGGTCCAAGGGCAGATCCAAGGGCAATCAGTCGCAGCATTTATCCTACCTGTTGATGAGGAATGTTCGACTATAGATCATAAAGAATAGAAGAATATGCGGTGTATGCAAAGAGTCCAGTTAAACTTAAATGGGGCTGTGATTGTGAATAATCAATGGGAGCAAGGGATGAAGAGTTGCAGAGCTGGAGGAATGAGGGGAATCTCAGAAGAAGGGATGGCACAAATCAATCAAGAGTGTGGAAATGTCTTGAAAAATTATCTAAAATATTCAACATGTCTCAAGGAGCCAGAGAAACCTGTTAAGATCCAGTTAATGGCAACAGCACGGGAACTGCATCCACACACTTCACATTGCTGATCTGGCTGGAGGTGCATCTGCACTTCTTGATGTGTTTTGGTCTTGTGGAAAGTCTGCGTACCAACAACTACCTCCGGCCTGGCAAGGTGTGTGCACTCTCACTTGATGCATGTGCCAGTCGTTGTTATCCCTCAGGAACATTTGGTACTTGCCCGCCCAATGCCCAACACCAGATCTGTTCCCCTTTTTCCTCCTGTGTCCCTTGCATCCTCTGTCCAGCGGGGGAGTATACCCATAGAGGGACTGGTGTGAGAGATGGTTGCAGTGTTGTATGTACCTGAGAAGATGGTTTTGAAGAACAAGAAATTGGTTTATTAATTCATGTATTAACTAAAGGGGGGTATGTTGGGGTGGTTGCTAAAGGTCCCAATGGGAAAGAAGGGTATGTGTTACGCGTGCCATATTGGTGACTGGGCTGATGCCGATTTTGGCGCAATGTTGTGATTTAGCATGAATGTATCTAGTATAGTTAACGAGAATGGGATAAGTGTTACTATTAGTGTTAATTGCATTTAGTTGATACATTGATACATTTTAGATTTGCACGCACGAAGCAACATCATGTCAAATCTGCCTATACAATATACAAATAATATAGATGCATGGCATGCCGTGTAGCGCCTAAATGTTGGGCAGCAAGGATCTTCTATGTGCACATGAGATAGAAGATTTTCAGATGGAAAAACTACTGTGAGGTGATACAGTAGTCCTGAACATGCATGCACAGGCATTTAGGGACATGTGTCTTGGGCAGTTGGGGTACATTGTGAATACACAAATCTGTATCCCTGAGTCCTCTCTTAGCTAGTGATTGTGCTGGCCCAGAAACCTGGGGTAGCAAGATAAACTCTGTGTGACCGGGAAAGCTGGTTGAGCAAGGATGCAGGCTGGTCAAAGGCAGCGGGCAGCTGCAATAACATCAAATGGTCAGCCACGGCCATGCTCGTGTTTTTATGACCTGGTACTATTGTGGATAGGAGATATAATTTTTTGAAGTACATGGGAGCCTGTTATTCATTATCATGGGAAGTCCGGCAACCTGTTAGGGTCAGTTTGAGGCTAGGAAATAAACCCGGTGCAAGGGATCCTTAAGGGCAAAGTTGAACAATTTTACATGGGTTTCAATCAGGTTCTCAGTAATGACCAGAGACTATGCATGTTGAAATTGTAGTCATATAAATTAGTGTGAAATTAGGATGCCAGCAAGTCTGGGTGGGTAAGATATTTATCGCCAGTTCAAAGGGAACTTGTTTGTATCTCCCCTCCTCATATTGTTGAAGTGTTCTTGCAAAGACCATGTGCATCATGTTCAGGGTTAGAGAACATTGACCAGTTGGAGCTTGTAATGAATTATGTTTGCAGTGTGAATGTGGAACTATGGAACAACATCACAACCAACTTCAGAAAGATCGCACAACGAGTGTGCTGTAAATATGAGATGGTGCAAATGTATGTTGAAAGGGGATGGTAGTTGAATAAGTGTGTCCAATGATAGCATGTGAACTGTAGGACATTAGATGTCTTTGCATAGGTTTAACCAAACATGTATAGGGGGATGATTTGTAAAAAAAGTTGTGGGAGTGTTTAACTGTTGCAATAATATATTCAATGTGTAAACTTGTGTGGTTCAAGGAGACTCGGGTTAGTTACACCTCACAGCTTCATTTAACCCCTCCTGGCCATTTGTACAATAAACTTGCTTTGCCACAAACGTGCACTCCCTTCTTAAAAGGTGGGCCTACTTTGGGATACAGAGATCGGAGGTCCTCCCCCACAACATTCACATCACTCTTCAGAGTGAAGCCTTCCCTTGGCATGCATTACAAAAAAAGATAAAGGATCTATATCTTTTGATTGTCCTGTTTTACCTTTATGATTGCATTGTGTTTAGGTTTGTAGTAGTGTGAGGGCTGAGTGGGCCATTTTAACCCTACTTGTTCTTGTACTCCTGCAAGGCAGAATCCTATTCGTTCGTCCCAGTGTTTGATCCAAAATCTGCCCATGACGTCATGTCTAAAAAAAATAGCAGTAAAACCGCAAATGCAACACAGTTTAACAACCAAGCAGGTATATTTCCATGCTATTCTTTTTAACTGTACACTTCCTTGGAGTGCGCTTCCGGTATTCCTTTTCTGAACTTTTAAATCAGACAAAGATACATCTTTGATTGGTTATGCACATCTTTGTTTTTTATTTCCTTTCAAACATAAGCTTTCTTCTTTAAATAGCCATATCCCTTTTGTCTCTCGACACGTGTTTCTCCACGTTTAACGCACGTGGTTCATCAGGAGAGTTTTCTAATATAAAACAAGTAAAACATTTTTTTGCTTAGCTATATCAACCCAAATACATTGTTTATGTACAACAATTTAGGTGGTAGAGGCAAACCACCAATTGATATATTCATTTAACATACTTACCAGTTTTTTCAAATTCGGTAATATTCTCAACTTTTAAATCCTTTTGTTAAAGTTATTTTCTTCCCATTTATAGCAAAACATTTATCCTTTCTTATCTTCCAGAAAAAATATATAGGATTTCTGTGAAAATCAAAAGTAAAATAAACAAAATTTTAAGCTTAGGTTAAGTTTAAATAATCCCTATGGTTTTGGTATCATAAAGTATCTCTTAGTCTGCTCTCCTCACCTTATTTATCCCGGTACGATTGCCTTCAATCCTTCTGATTCCGTGGTACTGTGAAAGTGATTTGAATCCTCTTATTTATACTTGCGGGCCCGCTACCTGTGACGTCATCACGCCGCACAACGCGATGACGTCATGTGTTACATTGCGCAATGACGTCACACGTTTTTCCTACATGGTCGGCGGCCATCTTCGTTTTAGAATAAGCTATGAGTTTTACTTCACTTCAAAGACACCAATTCAAGATATTGCCATTTTAACAAAAGTAAGTTCCGATTTGTTAAACCTTATTTTCGCAATTATATGTCTCTAATTTTCATACATGTAAATAAATATGTAAACTCTCTCAAGTTACTTTTCACTATATAATCAATTCTTTTGAATTTAGTTAAACATTTTCACAACCCCCAAGCAATTTTAAATTTCAAACAGAATTTCAAAAAACAAATCATTACAAACAATGACTCATTTCATTATCTGAATTTAGCCCTGTATTGCAAGTGTCCAAAATACAGATCCATTTCGCTTCTCTTCTCCTTAATTGTATCTCTCTGTTGCCTCCTCTCTCCATGCTTTAAATTTTTTCTATGCCCAGAAACTTGATACCTTTAATGTCAGTTGCTTTATGTTCGTGATTAAAGTGAATTGCCATAGGGTATCTTGTGTCCTTATTTTTGATGGCTCTAATATGTTCTTGTAATCTGATTGTCAGTACTCTAATAGTACTTCCAACATATTTCGTATTACATATACATGTAATTGTATAAATCACATACTTAGTGTTACAGTTAATTAATTGTTTTAGTTTGTGAATTTTTCCATTTGGTAGCCTTATCTCATTTACACCATTTTCCATTTGGTCACAGATTCCACAACTCCCACACTTGTGGGTTCCTGTTGGTGCTGGTATTTGTAAAAATTGACTTAACACTTCAGTTTTTTCTTCTTTCATATGACTGGGGCTAATTTTTTGCTTTAAAGTTGGTGCCCTTCTATAAATTATCCTGGGTTTAGCTTCTATGTACTGTTTTAGCATTTTATCGCTTTGCAAAATGTTCCAATGTTTTGTCAGAAATGTTTTCAAAAGGTGAGCTCCACTATTGAAAGTCGTTATGAAGTCTACCTTTTCTTCTCTTTTCTTCATCATTCTTGATTTGTCCTTTAGTAGTTCAGTTCTAGCTACTTTTTCAGCTTTGTGGATGGCTTTGTCTACATCTTTATTTTTGTAACCTCTCTGTATACATTTTTCTTTGAGCAATTTAACATGATTTTCGTATGTTTCATTTGAACTGCAGTTTCGTTTTGTTCTCAGAATTTCACCATATGGTATATTTTTGATTATATGCTTCACGTGATTGCTTTCAGCATGTAGTACTTTATTTACTGAAGTTGGCTTTATATATAGATCTGTTAGGATCTTTTCCCCATCTGTATAGATTAGCAGATCCAAAAATTCAATTTTTTCATAACTCATTTTTTCAGTAAATTTGATATTATAATCATTTGCATTCAGATATCTGATGTAGTCAAAGAGTTCTTTTTTTATCTGCATTCCATATCATAAGAATGTCATCGATATATCTTCCCCAATAGGTTATGTATCCATTTGTAAATGCTGTATGTTGCCATGCGTGGTTGATCTCAAAGTGTCCCATGAATAAGTTTGCATAGGTCGGTGCAAACTTGGCCCCCATTGCTGTGCCTCGTTCTTGTCTGTAAATTTGTTTATTGAACAAAAAGATGTTGTTGGTTAAAGCAAAATGCAACATTTCTAGAATCATTGAATTTTGTTGGTGGAACGAAATTGATCTAGTTTTCAAAAAGAACTCAGTTGTTTCAAGCCCTTTTAAATGTTCAATACTGGTATATAAGGATACCACGTTCATAGTTACAAAAAGAAAACTTTCTTCCCAAGGTATTTCTTCCAGTTGTTGTATGACATATTTGCTGTCTCTCAGGTATGATGACAGATTAGTTGTTAAAGGCTGAAGGTGTAAATCAATATATTGGGAAACTCTTTCTGTTAATGAACCTATGCAATTGATTATTGGTCTACAGGTTGGAAATTGTTCAAATGTTTTATGGATCTTTGGCAAAAAATATATTATTGGCATAATTGGATGAGTGTTGTTCAGATAATGATATTCATCTTCAGAGAGTAAACCGATTTCTTCCCAATTTTTGATCATGCTGTGCCATTCCGACTGCAAATCCATAATTGGATTCTTCTGTAGTAGACAATAACAATTCCTATCATTCAATTGTCTGTTTCCTTCATTAATATAGTCTTTTCTTTGCATCAGGACAATATTGCCTCCTTTATCTGCACTCTTAATTATCCATTGTGTATTTTTTGATAAGGTCTCAATAGCCATCGATTCTTTTTGTGAAAGATTGTGTTTCATTTTCGTTTGTTTATTTTTGAGAAAATTTTGTCTCAGATCTGCACTCACCATTTTTTGAAAGACATCAATTACATTGTTTTCTGCCATTTTAGGAATGAACTTGGATTTTAGTTTTAAGTTTGATTCTTCCGATAAACAAGGATCAATATTTTGTTTATCCAGGAACATTTCTGTAGTATAATTTTCTTCTGTGAGATTCATGATATAATTGTCTTTTCTACAATTTCTACTGACAGAGGTGAGATATCCTGATTCGTCTTCTTTTGTTTCTCGAATATTGATTCGGCAAAGTATTTTTTCAATTTTTATTTTCTACAAAATTTGAATAGATCTACATTAGTGTGAAAATAATCTGCCTTATTTGATGGACTGAAATGTAGTCCATTATTCAACACCTTGTTAATTGTTGTGTCGACTTCTTGTCCAGTTAGATTCATGACTAAATTTACTTCATCCTCTTGTCTTGTGATCTGGTTTGCATTCCCCCTTGTCCGCTTCCTTTGTTTTTTCGTTCCTCCTCTATTTCCTCTCTTGTTTTTGGTAAGTTGATTGATATACCTTTGTTTATACCAGGTCTTGTGCCTCTTATATTGATGGTGCTTTGTTGAAAATTCAATTTCGTGATCGACTTGTGCCTTCTGAATTCTGCTAAAAAATTGAATTCACGTGTTTTACCTGATGTACTTGGTTCCTCTTCCATTTCTCTTTCTGCTTCACTAACCGTTTCTGTGTCAGATGATTGAGTAGTTGAAGATGGTATATTCACATTTTTTGCCTTGAAATAAGATTTTGAAATAGGAGTGGTTTTTCCATGCTATTTAGTTAACTCCTTAATATTATTATTACATGGGTTTTTCAGACAAAACTTTGTTGTCGTTAGTGATGGCCACCAATGTTGTAGTAATATTTCCACCTAATTATATACATTAGCACCTGGGGCGGGATGCTGGCCAATTAGGAAGCTTGGCACATGGGCTGTATTCTCTGGTATAAACCGCACTGCGATCTCCCCCATGGCTGCGTACCCCTAGCCATTTGCAGCTCTTGCTCCCTCTTACCTTCACCATAATGCCTTTAGATCCTGCAGTAATGTGTTAAAAGCGAAGTGAAATAAAAAGAAAAAGAAACCTACCTTTATTCAGCCCTCCGAGCTGTTTCTGCATAAGGAGTCCATCTTCAGTGTTCGTTCACAATCAACAATGAAGACGGACTCATGTTTTTAGTGCATCATTGCAGGACTGAATAAAGTAAGTTTCAAAAAAGTGTATATTTTACATTGATTGTTTAAATCTAGCATTATTAGAGTTGGAGGGTTGGCACATAACTCTACACATTGCTTCATAAAGAAGAAAATATTAACCAGTGCAAACCAAACAAACATGCTATAGACGTTGGATGTATTCTACACTGGTTTAAAAAACATGCACCTCACAGGAAGAGATTGAAAACCAGAGTGGATAAAAGACACACAATTGTAGGTAATTCCGCATAACCTCCAAGCTAAGGAGATAATTGGTGTCACTTAAAAAGGAAAATATTGTGAGATTTCCAGGAGTACCAAGAACAGGTAGTACCTAGAAAATCGAATTGTATTATTCAACTGGATGCACAGAAATTAGATAAAGTAAGGCGTAAGTAATGAAATCGATGTGGTATTCGAGTAAACATATTGATACATTTGCAAACAGAGAAGTCTCACAAACAAGCTGTGCTGTAATTAGAGTTATGGAGGTAACTGGGTTGTGAGATCACGAAATGCCATGATAAATACTAAATGGAAACCAATCTGAAGAAAAGTGGCGGATCAGGTCAATAATTCATGCAAGTAGCAAACCTCTTTTGAGATCCATTATTTCCAGACCTAGGTTCATTATATTGGACTTGATGAAGCATTGGTTTAGTATTGCAATGTTTATCATTCAGCAATGGTGATTTCCTGTGCAAGTTGACATTGTTTGAGCCCTGTTGGCGGTCTGCACATTCAGTTTTGCTCTGCTTGTGTCCGTCCTGTGCGAGGTTGACTTGTATCAGTCCTGCAGTGATGATCAATGTTCATTTATGAAACGATGGTGCCCTGAATGAGGTTCAAAGTTCCAGTGCTGAAATGTGGTGCATGCTTAAGTGTTCAAGTGATGGTTCATTGTCGTTTGTGAGCACAGACTAAGTGTAAACTTGAATTATTTGCTAGATAATGACTTCTGTGAAGGAATTCCTTTCTGTACTGAAGGGAGGGCCATATTTCAGTATGGTAGTATTGTAGTTGTGGTGACCTATGTTTTGTGAGGTACATTTGTTTCAATCTTGCATTGTGTTCCACTTGTAGTACTGCAGTTCTGCATGTCTGAGGTTAACTTGTCTCACTCCTATCATGAGTCTCACATGTCCAGTTTGAAGTGGTTGTGTGCTGTCTCTGGAAGATGCACTTGTATCAATGTTTGTATTTATGTTTATATGTGTGTTTTATATAGTGCAAACCTAGATTGGGATCAACTATGCACTGTACATGCATGAGAGAGAACACGATGGGTCAAGCTAAAAGACAATCCTGGAATGGTGGTGATCTGGAACCATAAGTTTACCTTTCAGCTTAGTAGGGTTGGCATTTTATCCTGTTGGAGATGGACTTGTGTCAGACTTGCATTGATTAACTTTTTTGTGGAGTTAAAATGCATATGAAATGCTGATCTTTGTCCTGAAGTTTGGGTTACCTGTTAGTGTCCTGACCTGAGTGGGAGGTGCATAAATTAGTCTAGCACTTATGGTTACATTTAATTATTGCAGAAGTGGTGTACTGTTTTTAATCCATTGGTTTGTATCACCCTTCCATACTAAAGTGTTGGCTTCATGGCCTGTGTGAGCCCCGAGGTGACAGTCTGCTTTTAGAATTGGAATAGTTGTGAGGTCATTTTGTTCAGTCAAGCAATGCGATCAACTTTCAATACCATGATAGTGTTTCTGTGCATGACCTTCACTTGTTCTGTTCCTGGCAAGAAGGTCACATTATGTTGTTGAGTACTTTTACACACATTTCAGTGCTGTACAACGTGTTGTCACATTGCAGCCATATATGTATAGCCCTATATGCTATTGTGTTCCTTCACCCAAGGGCCCTATAGTCCTGGATTAGAGTGCAACACCCAAGGGCCAACTTGCCAAGAACATACTGGAAACAAAACAAGAATATTTAAAGAACTGTCTTCTCACATGATTTACGAGTAAGAGTTAACAACCAACAGTGATCTCTCCTACCCTTTCCCTGTGAATGTCCCACCATACCATACTGGGAAAGGACTCAATGCCACATTGTCCCCACACCAACCAACTTCTTCCACCTCCTGTCAACCATCGTAATCGTTGGTTGTCAAGTAGGAAGGGAACCCTCACAGAATTGAAGACACTGCTGATGTGTGGTAACCAATTGGTACAGGGTTAAACTTAACAGAAGTAATCCCTGGACACCATGGGGAAAACATGCATGGCATAATATCAATTCTATTTGATAAACTCACTTATCCTTTCACTCACATGTCATTTGACGGACAGTCTCTCTGAGTCTAATGCATCTAATGCAGTTCTATGGCACAGGGACTTCAAAGTGCTGCCCTAAGGTGTGATGTTTGTCAACAATAAATCGGTACACCCCTTCAGCTTTAAGCTGTGGTAAACAACGCACAGGGATGTATCTGCTGCACACAAAAAGCTTACAAGGTCTGGCCACGTTTATCTGTGCCCATAAAATATTTCTGGAGCAGCGTGCTCCAGAGATATTTGCTATATCAGTCCCAAACTTTATACTTCTGGTGACTAGGGTCGTAGTTCTGACATAGCACAACTAAATGTTTTCATGTTCAAAGTGCAAGATCCTTTGCACAGTGCATCCACACCGGGCTGCTATTCCAATCTTTTTATGAGCAATTAAAATAAGATTGCTGTTGCTCTCTGTTGGTTCAATTTACAAGCCATGAAAGCCCTATCTCTATCTGCAGTTGCATGATTTGGTAAGACAGCACTCTGCATTCACAAGCCTTGATTTGAGTAGGCCAGGCGGATATCTCTTGTCCTGACAAAATAATACAATTATGAGAATGAGAAAGAAGCCTTTACTGCTGTTCGGTTCAAAGCGAAACGTTAAAATCTCTCCTCACAGTTCATCGGTGTCCTTGTTTTCTTGTAGCAGTTCTGAAGCCCCAAAGGTAGGCCTCAAAGACTGTTATTTTTTCTTTGTGTTGAGGAAACTGTAGTGGTGATGTCATTTAGCAGTGGATGCAAGGCTGGATGCCCTAGCACATGAACACTTTCTTCTTCGCTCGCAGGAATTATGAAAACGATTCTGTTTTTTTTAGCAGTTTGTGACAATGTAGAAACTTCACACGCAGGCCACACTTAACATATGAATAGTTCTGTCTGAATTCAGTAGTGCTCAGCTGCCTTGTTTTTATCTCCCCTTCACTAGTGCAATGTTCTTCCACAATGAACGGAGATGCACTGCTCGGCTGCAGATCACAGTGTCTGCTAGGCCTCAATGACGCTGGCTGAGTCTGGTGCTGTGATTGTGAACAGCTTTATGACGTATTTGCTGCAGTCGTTGTAGTCTGATCAGGGGATGCTCAGATATGTGGTAGTTTCAATTTCCCTGGAGCCATCAGAGGGTTAGGCTGCCTCTTCCCAGATGACTGGACCGTTTGGATGCTGAATGCAAATTGATGAGCAGGATGCAGTGCTTTTGTAAGTTGTTCCAAAAAGACAATGTGAGTCAACTATATTAAACCCTTTTCTGTACAACACTAATATCCTATTCACACATTTCCCATAACTCCATCCTTCTGGCGATTTCAAATGCTTGTTCCAAGGAGGCAGCATTCACCTGCCATAGTCTCTGTTGAATGCAGGGGTCTGCTACATGTAATACCAACTGGTCCCTCAAGTATTTGTCTGCAATCCCCGTGAACCTGCATGTAGAATTCAGGCCTCTCAACGCTGCCATGTAGGTATCAATGGATTCACCTTTACGTTGTCGTCTTGAGAAAAAACGGTATCTCTCTAATACAATGTTGACTTTGTTCCCAAAGTGTTTGGCCAATTTGCTCAGCGCATTCTAATATTTTCTGTTGCTGTACCCTGATCCACTCTCTGTATCATTTAGGTCAGGTAATCCATGAAATATCCTCAGCGCTTCAGCCCCAATACAGTGCAGAAGGGTAGCCTCTTTTAGGTCATCATTGGATTTTGCTCCCCCAATCGCCCTCAGGTAAACCTGAAATCAGTTAATCCATAGTTCCCATGGACTGACTGTGTTCCCTGGATGTGGAAGGAACTGGACTGGCGCTGTTACATGCTGCATTTTCCCGAATGCTCACATCAAAGTCTTTGTTTACTACTGTCTCTGTATTTGTTCTATGTTTATTAATTCTCTGAAATAATTGCACAATGTTCAATTTCAATTGTACTGTAGCTTGCTTGGGGTATCACTGTGCCTGTTATGCTTAGATTCACTTGCAATGGTGTTTAACTTCTTGTCCTTAAGTAATTTGTGCTTTCTAGTGCTCGTCTCAGCCTCCACAGTCGTGTCTTTATGGCCAGTCCTTGTACGCTTTTTGCACACAGAAAACAGTGTTTGTGTTTGTCTCTAAACAAGGTTTGTGGTCTCCTTGTATGACTTTTAAGATGGCTCCCATGTTGCACACTTTTTATGGTCCTCTCCTCAAAAGTTGTTTTTACCGGCAGCTCTCAGATGCACATTCAAATGATGCGCGCTTGCAGTAAGCCTTTCCGTTCATACTAGTATGTTGAAAGACAAAGTACCTCATAAGTTGTTGGCCTCTTTACGCATGTTACGTATTTTCCCTAATTCATTGATGTCCAATACGGCACTCCCCCTCAGGATCTGTTACTCGACGATGCCCATAAATGACCGTCAGCTGTTCCTGCATCTTCTGAACATGCATGTGTTTGGGCCCTCTTCTAGCGGCTCCCGGGCTCTCACCTTTAAAAAGTGGTCCTCTTTGCCAATTGTTATAAAGTATGGACCACGCTGGGGTGTGTAGGCTACCAAGTAGAATTTATTAAAAGAGCCCCCGGGGTGGCATGGTCGGTCGTGGCTGATCTGCTGCTCGTATGGTTCTGGAATCAGTGGGTTCCAGAACCATGCTAGCTCAGACGCTGGCCGGCAAGGAGATGACATACTACACAACAGCTATGCTGTAGTGTTTTATTTGTGGATAAAAAAGGAATTGGATGACCATAATAGCACCTCCTAATAACACACATCCCATATGTCTGACTTCTGTGGATCCTGAAATGTGGGTGTGTGTTTTACTGTACTGTTTTACTTTTCTTTGATATGACAATCATGAGGGCTACACATAGATACATGCTAGTGTTTATAGTTTGGTGATGTGTATAGGCCTGTTCTACCTAACTCCTCTAAATAGTATTGTTGCTAACAACACATACATGTTGACAGTCAACGTAGGTACTAGGGACATTTGTTTATAATTCCACGTGCGCTTGTTATTTGTCTGCATTCTATTACCATTCTTTGTGCAAAACCGGCCAAACAAGCCATCTCTAACCTCCTCTATACTCTTGTATGCAGACCCAATAGTGACTTTAAGAGTGGTTTACACCTCAATTTCCCCTTTGCCTCAATGTATAGAAAGAGAGAGCAAGTCATAAAGACTGTAACATTACTATATACACATGTTGAATGCATGCCGTTCAAAGTAACATCAATCTTTATGTGCTTTTCAATTTCTCTTAAAGAAAGAATGCAATTCTATATAATAGAGGAGCCTGCTTATCATAACTGGTAGGTTTCTTGGGTTTTTCGATTTTGCTTGTAACCATAACGTTCCTTTAACAATGTTTTTTCTTTGAATTTGAGTGGTTTTAATTAGTGCAACTTAACCATAATGACCCTTTAACAAAGTTTTGTTCAGTATATATATGTACTGAACAAAACTTTGGCCGTGTAGTTATGGTTAAATTGCTAATCCCATAGGAAGAGCACTTTTTGGGCAGCTTATAACTTCGCTCTCCATGGACGAATCCTCACCAAACTTTGCAAAAAAAAGTATATGGCCCACTCTGATTTTTTTTGCAAAGTTTGGTGAGGTTTGGTCCAGGGGGGTCAAAGCTCACGCCTAAAGCCCAAACCGCTGGACGGATTTTCACCAGATTTGCGGCAGGAGGAGAGGCTTGGTCCCGAAAGCGAGCTTTTGTAAATTTGGTGAAAATCCATCCATTAGTTTTTTTAAAAAATGACCAAAGAGTAGGTCACAAAAAATTAGTGATATCTATGTCCGGTCCGCGGACAGACTTCCCTGTTCGCTCCGTGGACAGTGTCCTGATTGGCTAATCGGCTTGCGTCATGTCCGCGGACATTACAACGTGTTCGCTGATTGGATGGTGAGGAGCGTGAAGTGAAAAAACAAAGCATTCCACTTGGCAAACTTATCAAATAATCTCTGGGCAGGTGAGGGGTGATGAGGATGGGATGGGATATGGCTGCAAGAAGCAAAAAAAACAGGTGTTTTTTCCTGCGAAAGTCTGCGAACAGTCCTGATGTTCGTGAACAGTCCTGTGAAAGTTTGCGAAGACCTTAGCATTATAGGGTTGATGAAAGGCAGTTCTTGGATAGCTTATAACTTTGGCGCCACTTAATGGAACTACATGTATATTCCTGGGCTGATTCTGAGTGAGTATGCAAAGTGTGGTGGGATACCGTCATGAGGGGGCAAAATTAGAGGGGGGGTCCCCAAATAATGTAAGGCTTATAAATGAGGTTCCATTTGACGAATCTACACTTCCTTTGGCAAACTGATAATAGGTCAAGATATACATGTTTTTGCAAAGTTTGGCAGGATTCTGTCAAGAGGGAGCAAAATTAGAGTGGGGTCCCAAAATATTGTAAAGGCTTATAAATGTGGTGCCATTTGACAAATCTACACAAAGTTTTGCAAAACGATTATAAATCTAGATTTAGATGTTTTTGTAAAGTCTGAATGGATTTTGTCAAGTGGGGGCTAGGTTATATGATGATTGTATGTGCATACATTTGACACTTTTGAAAAAATAAAACATGGGTGGATTTCCAGCAAACTTGCGTAAGGAGCATTGGCAAGGACCTACAAGCATGGTTTTGCAAATGTGCCAGTGTTTTATTATTTGACAAGTGTCATAATGTAGCTACAAAAAATAGCAGTATACCTTTAGTGACTGAGGGGTAGCCTTTGGCCATGGGCAGTGGCCAGATTGTCCGGGTCATTGAATAAGGTCATGATCTGGACAATCTGGCTACTGGCCATGGCCAGAAGGGACAAAACATAGGATTAAAGTGGCCATGTCCACCTGGGACTGGCTTTGTGTTAAAGTTATTCGAAATTAGGATAGATTTGAAAGGGAAGAAAAATGTGCTTGTGGTAAAATGGTCATAGGGTTCTCTTTTTGCCTTTTGCAGGCTGCCATGGAAAGCGAAAATGGGGCCCTGTATTGAACCCCCGCCTAACCTTTCCATGGTGGCCATCTTGGAAAAGGATTTTCCTTCCTACACCTGGACGCCACAGTGTAGGATGAAAAATCCTCCTCTTTTTTAGAACCCCGGGTGCCTGCTTTGGGAACCTAGGCTGCTAATGGCCTTCACCCCCCATTTCAGAGGCTGGAATGGGGGGATAATGGTCCAGAGACCTTGTTATCCACCCTCACTTCGCTTGGGCAGATAACTTGGGCTGCTCGGCCGGTATCCACCGTTCCAGTCCCTGGAACGGAGGATGAACCCCATAATATTCCCATTAGCATAACACAAAATGCAAATGGAAATGTTGGAAACTCTTATTGAGTCTATGTACTTTACCGAGAAATATAAAGTAAATGGAGTCTATACATGTTTGTTTTTGTTCTATTTTTTAACTGTGAAAGGTGGTTCCTAAGGGAACATTTATTTTGTTTTTGGATGCATTTATTTTGGCAGGAGAGCTTAGAACGAAAGGTGGGGAGGGAAATGAGGGAAGAGGCACCAAACGCTAATATGGAGGGGCAGGTGGACAGGGAAAATGTTGCGCATGTGTTATTGCTAAGGTAGGGGGCAGTGTTTCTCATGCTCCTTGATTACAGCAGTGGTGATGTCTCTTTGGGAGGAGGGATGGCATTTGCTTATTCTATTTTAAGATAAATAGCTGTTTTGCTAAAAGTATGTACTGTGTACTAGATTGTTAATTGATAAGTAGGAATAGGTGTTGGAGCTGTGCAAGGGAAATTTTGAAGTTGAAAGTTCCTAGATCAGTAGAAAATGCAGTTCTGAACTGTCCGCGAAGCACAGATCTTATTGTCAAGTGCGTACAGGTTCTCGGACACGTCATCATGCCGCGCACCAGCATATGGTCATGTGGCACTCTCCGGAAGGTCTACAATGAAGTCAGATGTTCGTAGATATTATGGTTAAGTTAAGTTAGTAAAAACATATGAAATCCAATGAAAAACCTTTGTTAAGGGGACGTTATGGTTAAGTTGCACTAATAAAAACCTATTAATTTCAATGAAAAAACATTGTTAAAGGGACGTTATGGTTAAGTTGCGCCACTAAAAACCTATGAAATTAAGTGGAGAAACTTTGTTAAAGGGACGCTATGGTTCCAAGTAAAACCGAAAAACCCCTGAAATTTGCCAGTTATGGTAAGCTAAGCAACAATAAATCGCGCCACCACTGTGCACTGCTAAGGCTAACACCCAGGACATCAAAGATGACATCACAAGCCACCATGGGTGTGATATGCGGCAGTGGTTGTGGCCAGGGCCTAGAGTCTTGGGACTGAAGTTATATGCACCGAAGTTATAAGCCACCAGCGGTGGCTTATAACTTCGCTCTCCCTGGATGAATTCTCACCAAACTTTGCAAAAAGTGTGATATGGGTGGGCCCATATAGAAAGTTAAAATGTTTGATTTTATGGGTGTGATCTATGGGTGTGATCTATGGGTGTGATATGCTGCGGTGGTTGTGGCCAGGGCCTAGAGACTTGAGTGCATATCATACCCATAGATCACAACCATAGAATCGAATATCTATCAAATATTTGCAAATCTACGGTTTGTGTACTGTTTGATTTGTAAAGTTTGTATGTGATGTTTTAGTTACATAATGTCATTAAGAATGTCGAGTTTGGTAACAAGCACTGCAGTATAACATATCCATGGAAGTAAACATTTTGTATTGTGGTGTATGGTTAGATGTTTGCTTCAATGGTTCTGTTATGCAGCAGTATTTATGCGTTCTATTAGAATATACTTACCGTTTGATTTTTTGTGATTGAGTATATTTTACTTTCATCAAAGTTGATTAGAAATAGACCGTCAAGTGTGCGTAAGCATGATAGTGCTACGTAGCTCATGCCTTCTTTAAAGACTGTGTTCCCAATATCTACCAATGCTTTGTCTACGGTAAGATTTTGTGATTTTTGAATGGTGACTGCGTATGCTAGAGTTAGAGAAAATTGTTCTCTGCGTACATACATGTCTTTGAAGAGAAGGAATCGACCTGTTGAGCGCCCTATTCTTTTTACTTCTGAAAGTTTGTCAAAGAGAATATTGACAAACTGAATGTTGTTGTCACATGGGTATGTTTGAAAGCCAACAACTGTACCAAGTGCTACATTAACTAGTCCTTGCTCCACGTCAAGGTTACGTTTAAGCATTACTCTACAGTGTAAGGATAATTTTAATATTTTCTCCTAACCAGCTGTGTTGGAGATAGAATTTTCTAAGGTATTTAGTCTTGTTGTGGCTTGTTGACACATAGGTAGTATCATACCATGTACATCCAGTTTGTCTGTGGAACAAATTTCAATTATTGGTTGCATTTCTTTTTTCAACATTGTTTCATTGAATTTGGAATCGCTTGCAAGAGCTGGCATTAAGGACATACAATTGACATTTTTGTGTGGTAATTGTTCCATGACATCAGTAGCACATGAGTTATGGCCATAAAGTGCATGGATGTGCCGGGTTTGTAATATTGCTTGTGCTTCTTAAGATAGTACACCAACTCTAATACTTTTTAAAATGTTGGCGTAAATGAGGTCTACAGATTGGCACACATTTTCTGTTAATTCTCTGTATTGAAAATGTTGCCAAAGGTTGCCATTTCCTATGCTGCCAACAGTTTTATGGCAGAGTTTGTGTCCTAAGGTTTTAAAAATAGGTTCACCTTTCACTGGTGTCAATTGAAGAAGATCTCTCAAAACAATAATGTATTTCCCTCCAAAGAACTTGTCATAGTTTGTTTTAAGCATATCTTGCAGTCTGAGGTGAATCAAAGCTAACATTAGGTTGGAGACCATGCTCACTTCATCTATTAGTAGCATTTTCATTTGTTTTAACACTCTGCGTAGTTCCATTGCAGCTTCTGTAGAAAGTTTGTAATATTCTAATTTGTTTGGGTGTTCTACTGGAAGGAGTAGTAATCGGTGTAAAGTGAGACCGCCTATGTTGTAGGCAGCTAAACCTGTGGGGGCGTTACAACAGCTTACAGTTTGTTGTTTGTCAATTGTTGAAGGAACCTGCTGTTGATTTTGATTAAGAATGTTTTGCCTGAACCAGCTTCACCAGTGACGTATAGTAGTATAAGTTTGTAATTTTGGCAGGTACATTCTTTATTTTCATGTTGTACACAATGTGCAATTTGTTTTGTTATTTCTTGAAAAATGGTACGCTGCTCTTTGTTCGATTTTGATTGTAGTACAGTTAAGTCTTCTGTATCTTCTTCATAGTGGCACATTGTGTTCTCTACTTCTGTCATAGCTAATTATTCTGCCTCATTTGCTGTTAGTGGCTGTCCCAGTGGTTCTTGGCTTCCTATTACAGAAGGTTGACTACTGTCAGGAGTGTCCTTATCTAGTTGGGCCTGGAGTTCTTCTTCGTGTTGCTGTTCATTGTGCAACATTGTTTTGTACTGAGTAAAATTTACATCAATGATAGTGCTTTCATTTGATTTGAAAGCGTCTTCATAGGAGTCATAGTTTTCTAGTATATCTTCTTTTTTTCTCCATGGTTTAAAATGTTTTAGCAGGGACATGTAATATAGTTCTTTATGTTGAGGAGTTTTTAATGACAATTTGATATGATTAATTAAGCTTTGTTTGGTAAGATTCACTAAGCTGCCTTCACAATTTGTCACTCTATATCTACCCTTTTTCTTCATCGGGTTTTATATTATTTTTGTACATGAAGTTTTGGGCTATGTGGTGTAGACACATGGTTTCCAAAGTGGTATTCCTGTTTGGGTAGTATGTGTCTAGTAAATTGTTTTTCAAAATGTATTGGCTGTTGGGATCATTTTTGGCTATTGGTTCTATGTCTTCATATGATTTGAGAACTCTTTTTTCTAAATTTAGCAGGACTAAGACTTAGCCATACTATATTTTCAAATTTTCCATACAAAGCAGTACCGGATAAACAATCTGCAGCTTCATAGAAGCCACATTCTCTATGAGAGAGCATTTTTATGCCTAAGCTGTACAATTTCTGAGATAGTGTTTTGTCCGATGATAGGTCATTCCAGAGGTCTTGAAGCTCTGTTTTTTCTGCCTTTGTTAAGTAGGCTGTAACATATTGTGCAATTGCAGTGGAATTGTCTGCAATGTACTACACATCTATGTTTGCATTCCATAAGAGGGCAATGATTACATTGTAATCATTCATATATTTTGCTTCTTCTGTTCTTTTTATGTAATATGTGTTCTTAGGTGATTTACCTTTAACACTATGTCTAACTGAAGACATGAAGTTGTTCACTTCACCTGTTTCTGTAACTGGTCTAGGGAAACCAAAGCAGCATTTGGTGTAATATTTTTGTTTGTTTTTGTATTTGCGACAATATTTGCCACATTTGTGTCTTTGAAATTGTACAATTTGTGCATGAAGATCACTATTTGTTGCTTCCGATGGAATTTCACAAGTGACATATTTTTCGATAAACTGTAAAACAATGCCATCACTGTCTTGACCAAATTTATGAGCATCTTTATTCCATAAAAGCATGTGGATATGTGGTGCTCCTCTGGCTTGGTATTCTTTTCTCCAAAATAAGTGTTTCACTTCTCCGAGGGGAGGAACAGTTTTATGACAAATAAAGTGTAGCATAGCAATGAAACGATGATGGAAATATCTTGAAACATCAACAGGATCTAGAGAGCAAAGTTCTCCAGGTGGTAGTATATCTATATTTGTTTTGTTTTTGTTTGATATGCATAGGAAATCATGTAAATGTTCCCATGCATATTCTGCACAACTTAATGTCACAAACCAAGTGGGTAAGCCAAGGTTTCTTATCATACAACGTACATCTCTGTGACATCGGAAACAGTACTCTTTCGTACCACACATGTTTGCTAACAGATTTGTAATGCTTGATTGTAAAACCTCATCTTTTTCTTGCACTTTTTGTATTAATTGTGCAGCTGACATATTTTGTAAGTGGGTTCCTGATTTCAATGTTTGTGCAACTCTGTAACTTAGAGTTGCTAGTTCACTTTGAAAGAGATGGTGGAATATGTATTACACATTTTGTCTAAATCTGGGATCTTCAGAATACATTTGTAACGAGCGGTATTCTGATGTTGTTATCTGAATAGGTCTATCATCGTACCTTAGTCCTATGCCAGTAGGAATCAGTAGAGGAAAAGCATGTGCTTCTATACTTGTTTCCCATATGCTGATTGGTGATCCTTTGGTTTGTCGCATTTGGGACGTTTCTAGTGCATCATCTATGGTGTCATTAGAGTGTAATGAATGAATTGTATAATGGTCTAAAATATTGGATACTGTAGCAGGATCTAGAAGTTCAAATTGACCAGTTTCTGGTGACTCTTGAATTATTTCAGTTGTTTCCCTTAAGTTTTCTTCAATATGTATTTCTTTGTAGAATGCATTACTGTCTTTTAGATATTGCAAGGCTTGTCTAACTTTATGTAAGTCTACAAGTTGTTGCAATTTTTTTTTGTCTTCTGTAGGTACACCATTTACTAAGACAATTAAAAATTGCTCTATTGGACGTTGCACTCCCAGACTGTGCACATTTTCTTTAAGATCTAATGGTCAATAAACTATTTTGCCACGAATGCCTTTCACCAATTCAGAGGGAGGTAATTTAGCTGTTTTTGGTTGAAGGCGTATTATTGCTTGAAATGGGTGCACTGTTTGAATTATGATGCTCTCATATAAATTGAGTTGTTGCAGGGGTTTTGGTAGTGGGAATGATTCCAAGTTATTTGTGATAGCATGTGAAGTAGTTTGGTTGTTGTCAAATTTTGTAGTGCAGTAACTGCAAAGTATTCAGGGGTCAGTTATTTCGTATTTGTTTTCTGCTATAAGGTAGGGAGCTAATTCAACCATTTGGAATCTTCATTGTCTTCTATATTGTATGTTACCTCTATAGTTTTTGTGTTACTTTTATAAAAATGTCTGCGGTAACACACACACACATGGTTTGGTTGTTCAGCAGATGTACTTTTAAATTTTAGTATTTCTTTTTTGTATGTGTGTAGTAGAAGGTTGCCAGGTGTAGAATTGTTGCTAGTCTGTTGTAAAGCTATTGTATTTTGTAAGTGGCTTCACTTCCAAAATATTTTTTCTGCATATGGTTGATTTCTTCGAGTAGGTCTTTGGTTGTACCACGTAGAAGAATGTTATTTAAATTGGCTAGTGCTAAAGGAGGACTTTTAGCATAGTACAGTTTATAGACTAGATTTCTTATAGTTGAGTGATGTGTTGATATCATTTTGATATGATGGAAGGTGCTTTTGCAAATAGGTCCTGAAATGCAGGCTTATGAATGTCCTTGTAGTCCTGTGTATTTGCGCACTGGACATGTATCCATATTTTGCAGCACTTTCATTTTGATTTTGTCTTTGCCTTTCACATACTGATTGAGGAACTGGCGTAAAGATTTGAAAGATTTTTTGGGAATGTTACACATTGACATGCATGGCCATTTGTATACTGGACGTTCTGGTTCAGTCGAATGGAAAGGTAATTCGGAGTTTTCTGGCGATATTTTTGTAAGCAGTATTTCTTGTTGAATTATGGTATTATTAAGTTTTTCATAACCTCCTCCACTGCTATGTATGGCAAGAGTGTTTGTTTGGTTTTGTTTGTAGGCTTCTTCATTAAAATATGGTTCTGTGCTCGTGGTGTGTCTCCATTCACATCCACAGATAATTGAGAAGTTATTTTTGTTGACATTCCATTTATTGAGAAGTCTTTTTTTTGTAATTTAGTAGTTAGTTTTGTTAGTGGTTTCATTCTGTTTAACAATAAAATAAATAACTTTCTTTTGAGAAGGATTGCACTGTCTATCAAAGCTTCTAAGATTAATTTTCTACGGTAGGTTTTAAGGGTTGTGCATGATTTGTCTCCTGTTTTTATCAGATTCTGAAGGACTCTTTGGCAGAACATTTTTGCTAAAATACTTTTTTGGTATGGTTACTTGCTAGTATACCAAGATTTATAGGAGCAGTTTTAGCAGTAGTGGTATCTGAATTAGTGTTAATCTTTTTCTGTTTTGTTTTACATTTTGATGGAGGAGGCAAAGTTTCTGTACTGGAAGCTTGTTTTGTTTTGCTAAAGGACTGTATTAGCTGTTTTGTTTGAACTTTTTGTACAAACTCTGATAGAGATGGATGCTTATTTTGTACACCTTTATTTTCATTTGCACTATTTCTGCATCGCTTTCTATGGTCTGCTGAAAAAAAAAGAAGGTATGGGTTGGGCCGTTCTGCAATGTATGTGTGCTGTGTGCATGAGTGTCTGAGTATGATGGTAAAGATGTATGTGATGGTGTGTGATTGTGCATTGGGCAGCTACAATTAGTTGGGAAGGCTATTCTATTTGTGTGTTACTATACTGCGGTTCAGATGACAGTAGAAACTTAGCTAGTGGTGAGGCGAAGCACTAATAGTAAATCTAATGGTATAAAATTAAAACATTTTTTTGTTTTGTAGTACTAACATTCTAGGGGTTGAGCTATGTCATTTGTGTTCCAAAGAATGGGGATTTGTGTGCCATTCTGCCTGCTAATCCCTGTTTAATAAATGGAGATTTGTGGGCAGAATGTTTCAGAAATCTCTGTTTTTCTGGTGCGCAAATTACATGAATGAACTACACAGTGTGTTTGACTAACAGTAAGAATATTAAAGTATTATTGTACTTACTCTTTTTTTGTGGAATGAGCAGGTTTCTTCAGATATGTTGTTTGTAGTTCAGATGCTGCTGATTTTGAGGGGCGTGGTCTTCACTGCAATTGTAAAAGAAAGAAGTTAGTAATTTTGCGTGTTTATAGCACTGATGTTAATTTAGACGTTGATTTTTATGTTTCTGTAGTAGTATTCTTGTTTGATATCTGAACATAGTGTATGCATGCATTTCATTTGACTATTTACAATATGTTAGTTCAACATGATTTGCTAATGATTAGAATTTTAAGTGTATGAAATTCACCTGTTTTTTTAAAGCTGTGTTGTAGATAGCAGACCGGTTTCGAAGTGACAGTTGATTATAGTAGATGGGGAAAAATTGCAATACGGTCATTTTATAGGTTATGCAGGTTTAGTGCTATTACTCTGTTTATATGTATTTCTAAGAGTTGTACATGTACTGTGAATAAAATATGCATACCTCTAGTTTGTAATCATGCATGTGGATATGCATGCACCTCTAAGTAGAAATCTTGGAGACTTGTAGAGTAGTTTTTGTAGTACGTGCTTTCCAATGATATGAGGCTGCAGAACTCTGATGATGGAGTTAGATGTATAAGTCTTGGATGTGATTGGTGGATGGTTGTGTGACTGCTTAGCTGTATCCAATGAGGGAATGGCAACCAGTAACCAGAGTGATGTGGAAAGGGCAGAAGGGCTGGCTAAGAGTTACGCGCTTCACGGACACCGCGGCTGTCCGTGGATAGGGCGTGCCACATCTGGGGTTTTCCAGCAAATACGGCAGGGAAAGGGGACTGTAGCTATCAGCCAATCAGATGTTGAAGTTGTGGATTTGTGTTGAAAGAGACTGTGTGTAGTGAAGATGGCAGAGGTGGAGAAAGTCAGGCTGTTGGTGCTTGGAGATATGTTTGTGCATGGTTTACAGCAGCATGCTCAATGAAGGCATGCGGGAAACAATTTTGATGTTAAAGGAGTGGAGGTGGTTTGGAGCACTGTGCTTGATTGCAATGTACAGGCAATTGTATAAGTTTGTGAAGATATGGGCAGGATGAACAGTCCGCATATGGTAGTTTTGCACTATGGTGCTTTCTATTTGGGGTATGTCAGTGCCGCTACTTTGTTGGCAGATTTGGAACACTTGGTTGAAGCAGTAATGAACATCCTTCCAAATGCCAAAGTAATTTTTTATGGATTACTACCTAGGGGAATAGCAAAACATTGGTAGGTGTGTAATCAACCGAGGCATGTGTGGTTTCATGCTTAGAGCTGGTATGTTTTTCTGTAATAATGAGAATATTGATTCCAGTAATGCTGTTTATTTTGAAGAAGATGGCATTTCTTTATCTTTTTTGTAAAATGCCATGGTGTTTTGGAATATAAGGGTTGCTTGGGAGAAGGTTATGTGAAGATTTTAGTAGTAAAGTAAGAAGAAAAACCCACCAGAAAAATACAAAATAACAGGTGTCTGTCAAGCATCTGCAAAAAAAATTAAAAAAAATGGCTCTTTTCAGAGCCAACCTCAAAGGGGAAATGGGGCACAGTATTTAAATTTACATTCACCACGCTCAGATTTTCGATATGTCCGCGGACATGGCGGTAGTCTGCGGACAGCACATGTTACATACAGGGGTTTTGGGGTGGAGAGGCATGCAAATGAGAATGAGCAGAGCTAGGGATTGGTCAGTAAAGTTTACTGGGTGTGTTGTGTAAGGAGAGAGTTTGTCAGAATGTCTTTTTCCTGAGAGAAGAACATATAGCTATGGCTGTGTGTTTCCGAAAACAGATTATCTGGATTTTGGGAGACTCAAGGATACATTGGTTGGAGGTGCATGCAGAAAGCTGTGCAGTAGCTGCAGATCTTCTATTCCCTCATGTGGAAGTGCACTGGCACGGAGAGCGTGGAATGAAGTGGCTGGACTTGGTACCTCTCTGTGCTACTTTGGAGCATCATCCAGACATAATTATAATTCATTGTGGAGGGAACAGTTTAGGACATGTGTCTGGAATTTCTTTGCAATTTGCAATAAAAGAAGGACTTGAGAAGGTCATGGAAATGTTTCCAAATTCGCAAGTAATTTTTTCTCGTATTACGCAAAGACAAATGTGGCTGCGTTCTTCTTCATTTGGTCCACAAATGGAGATAGCGAGGCGTAATGTCAATAAGGCTGTTTGTGCATTTCTAGGCGATGTTGGCATGACCTCTTTTCACACTGAAAATATTATGTTTCATAGCACATACATTTTTCGCAGAGATGGAGTCCATCTTACTTATGCTGGCAATCAGATTTTTCTGAGAAATGTACACAATGCATTGCAACCTTTTTTGGAATTAAAGTCATCTATTTTGCAGTAGATGTTGACGATTTCAAGTTTTTCAAACACACAAAACCACCACCAAAAGCCTCTTTTCAGAGCCATTACTTCCTCCCAGAGAAAAGTGCATTGGTTTTGCTAGGGCAGCACCCTAAAATGTTATATGTCCTAGGACTGTCCGCGGACTTTCAAAAAATGCACATGGCACTGCACTGTTTATTTGCCACTTCTATTTTTAAACTGTGAAAGGCGGCTCTGAAAAGAGCTTTTTTTTTATTTTTGTTTTTTTTATATTTTTAGTTTTTTTTTACAAACAACACACTAGGTGAGGAGGGAAAAGGAGGATAATGAAGGGACACCGACCACAGGGATAAGAAAGGGCAGGTGGAGAGAGGAAGATGTAGGGTGGGCCTTACTTACGTAGGTAGCAGGTCTTCTGGTGCTCCGTGACCGTAGTCTCGAAAGCACTTCGAAGAATCTCCCCCCTGCACAGTACTGCATTGCAGTACATACACAATATTGTGACACTCGAAAGGTAAGGGTCAACAGCATCGTGAATGGCCTGTGAGGCAGCTGGAGGGATGTGCTCTACCACAGGACTGTCTCTTGTCATGAGAGGAGCAGAAACGGAGGATGTGGTAGAGGAGCTCAACCTACTACATTGATCAAGAAGTACAACCTCTCGAATGGCCCCACTGTGAAACGACTTTAAGTGTCGCTTCATGGATGTCGTACCAAAGCTGTACGAACCACATCTCCTATGACTCAGTACCATTTGTACTTTTTTGCAGGTGACCTTGTTCCCACATGCTGTTGGTACGTTACCATAAATGGTAAACAACCGCCAGACCCAAGACTCGCGGCGAGTGCTGGTAGTAGGGAGTTCCTCTACCTCATCCTCTTCATCCTCTTCATCCTCGTTCTCTACATCCTCATGCCTGTTCCCCTCTGTAGGCCCTTGGGGAGGTGGTGGTGGTCGAGGAGGGTTTGGGGGTGGTGCTGAGGCAGATGTAGCAACAGCAGCCATGGATGCCATCAGGGTTGAAGAGATAATCTCAGCAAGAGCAGCAAAGGCAGCAAAAGTCAATCTGCAATACCCGGAAGTACAATGAAGATCAGCTCTGGGGTGTGGCCTTTTATAGGGGTGGAGGGGTGTGCTTCGCAGACAGATCGAACACCCCAAAAAGGTTCAAAAAGTTCCAAAAAGTATGTGGAAAGCCAGGGTCATTGTCTGGGATATGGGCAAGGGTGAATTTTTACTGTAAAATAATTAGGATTGTCTGAAAAAGTTCTTTTAAAATGTTGCCGATCGGACAGTGTCCGCAAATTAGGACACATGCTCAGCGTAGGTGCGATCACATGATGACGTCGGGAACACGTTTGCGAAGGGAACGGGTGTCCACAGGACATCAAATGCACGGGAACGGTCGTGTGCATGCGCGCAGGTGTTCTACGGACATTGTTTGGGTCCTCAAACAAATTAAAAGTGCGACACAATTGAGACAGACAGTTATGGACAGGCGCGATGTTCGTAGGATTTACGGGTGTGATGCGCATGTGCGTAGATGTTCTGCAGACTGTACGGACAGGTATAGTGTCCTTAGGACACCTCCATTTTGTTTGACTACAGATATCCCTGACACCGCGTGGGTTCTTAGGACAGTTTCAACTTGCCTGCGGATGGTACGGACAAGTATAGTGTCCTTAGGACACCCCCATTTTGTTCATTTACCGACATCCCAGACACCTGGTATGTTCTAAGAACAGTTCCATCTTGGTTTCAAAGGGTACGGACATGTATAGTGTCCTTATGACACACCCATGTTGTTAATTACGGACATTCCAGACAGGCGCGCTGTCCATGGACACCCCAACTCAGTTTTAAAAAAAATAAGACACAAAGGATTTTATTAAAAGACACATAATATTTTTTTTTTTTATTATATACAGATACACAATTTATGAAAGAGAGGGAGAAGCAGAAACAATACAAATACAGGGGAATTAGGGGTTTGGAGCGAATGGATGGGAGGGGATGAAGTGATGGAAGTCTCATCAAAAGTTTTTCTTGGTGTTGAGGGTTTGGGGATAGTTGACTGGGACATGTAGACTGGGAACAGGTACATGTGGGACAATGGTATTTAATTTTTTTCTTTTATGTGGTCCTCCACAAAATGTTTCAAAAGATTGAAATTTTCCATGAGCATGTCCATGTTTTGTTCCATGCGCTGCAGCGTATTTTCCACTGTGTCTTTTGGTGTATTATTTTCAATGTGTGTATTGTCTGTTAAAAAAAAAAAATATATATATATATATATATATATATATATATATATATATATATATATATATATATATATATATATATGTGTGTTAAGTGCACATAAAGTAATGATTTTTATATTGCTTATAAAGAGAAGTGTCTACCATTAGTATTACTGTCCCATGGGAAATTTTCCTCAAGCCATTCCAAAGTCCTGCACATTTCTGTGTAAAAAACAAAACTATATTAATTTTAGTGTACCTAATACAACAAGTTTAGAAATATATAAGAAAAATGAAGTTTACTTACTAGTTTCTGGTAAGTTGTATTCTTACTGTTGTGTAGGTCTACTGTTGCTCCTAGCTGTGCAGCTTCTGTGAGGTAATTATGTTGGAGGCATCTCTTTTTTGTTTTGGTATATTCCATTTTAGTATATATGTGGCCTCATTACCGACTTTGGAGGAGGCCATGCCCTTATTAATAAGGGCATGGCTGCCTCCAAAACCGTGTCCGGGTTCCCTGAATAGGGAAATACCGGGCCATTCCGAGTATGGAGGGCCCGGTATTTCCTCCTTCAGGGAACCCGGGCCTGGTCATTCCCCATTCCCATTCGAGCCCCCATAGGGCTCAATGGCAATGGGGCGGGATCTAACAACAGGCCCATTCGCAGTGGGCACGTTGTTAGCTCCCTGGTCCCCTCGCGGGACCCGCTATGGACGTCTGGAAAAACCAGACATCCAGAGCGGGTCCCGCGAGGGAACCTCGTAATATTGCGGAATGGGTTTAACGGTGCCGGCACCATTAGCGGCGCCGTTAAACCCATTCTGCAATAGTTATAATGAGGCCCATGGTATTTAAATGAATGGTTGATGTGTTAGATATATAGGTTCCACTTCTTATTTATTATTACATATAATGTGTTTATGTGCTGCTTTTTGAATTTGTTCATTGTTTTTATGGCATGATAGAATATCGTTTGGCATACTGATAATAGATCAAGATATACATGTTTTTGCAACGTTTGGTGCGATACTGTCAAGAAGGAGCAAAATTAGAGTGGGGTCCCAAAATACTGTAAAGGCTTATAAATGTGGTGCCATTTGACAAATCTACACAAAGGTTTGCAAAAAGATTATAGATCTAGATTTAGATGTTTTTGTAAAGTCCGAATGGATTTTGTCAAGTGAGGGCTAGGTTATATGATGATTGTATGTGCATACATTTGACACTTTTGAAAATATAAAACATGGGTGGATTTCCAGCAAACTTGCGTGACCATTGGCAAGGACCTACAAGCATGGTTTTGCAAATGTACCAGTGTTTTATTATTTGACAAGTGTCATAATGTAGCTACAAAAAATAGCGGTATACCTTTAGTGACTGAGGGTTAGCCTGTGGCCATGGGCAGTGTCCAGATTGTCCGGATCATTGAATACGGTCATGATCCGGACAATCTGGCTACTGGCCATGGCCAGAAGGGACAAAACATAGCATTAAAGTGGCCATGTCCACCTGGGACTGGCTTTGTGGTAAAATTATTCGAAATTAGGATAGATTTGAAAGGGGAGAAAAATGTGCTTGTGGTGATATGGTCATAGGGTTCTCTTTTTGCCTTTTGCACGCTGCCATTGAAAGTGAAGAAGGGGCCCTGTATGGAACCCCCCGCCTTCCCTTTCCATGGTGGCCATCTTGGAAAAGGATTTTCCTTCCTACACCGGGACGCCACAGTGTAGGATGAAAAATCCTCTTTTTTAGTACCCCGGGTTCCCGCTTTGGGAACCTAGGATGCTAATGGCCTCCATCCCCCATTTAAGAGGCTGGAATGGGGGGATAATGGTCCAGAGTCCTCGTTATCCACCCTCGCTTCGCTTGGGCAGATAACTTGGGCTGCTCGGCCGGTATCCACCGTTCCAGTCCCTGGAACGGAGGATGAACGCCACAATATTCCCATTAGCATAACACAAAACGCAAATGGAAATGTTGGAAAATCTTATTGAGTCTATGTACTTTACTGAGAAATATAAAGTAAATGGAGTCTATACATGTTTGTTTTTGTTCTATTTTTTAACTGTGAAAGGTGGTTCCTAAAGGAACATTTATTTTGTTTTTGGATGTATTTTTTGGCAGGAGAGCTTAGAACGAAAGGTAGGGAGGGAAATGAGGGAAGAGGCACCAAACACTAATATGGAGGGGCAGGTGGACAGGGAAAATGTTGCGCATGTGTTATTGCTAAGGTAGGGGGCAGTGTTTCTCATGCTCCTTGATTACAGCAGTGGTGGTGTCTCTTTGGGAGGAGGGATGGCATTAGCTGATTCTATTTTAAGATAAATAGCAGTTTTGCTAAAAGTATGTACTGTGTACTAGATTGTTAATGGATGAGTAGGAATAGGCGTTGGAGCTGTGCAAGGGAAATTTTGAAGTTGAAAGTTCCTAGATCAGTAGAAAATGCAGTTCTGAACTGTCCGCGAAGCACAGATCTCATCATGCCGCGCACCAGCATATGGTCATGTGGCACTCTCCGGAAGGTCTGCAATGAAGTCAGATGTTCGTAGATATTATGGTTAAGTTAAGTTAGTAAACACCCATGAAATCCAATGAAAAACCTTTGTTAAGGGGACGTTATGGTTAAGTTGCACTAATACAAACCTATTAATTTCAATGAAAAAACTTTGTTAAAGGGACGTTATGGTTAAGTTGCGCCACTAAAAACCTATGAAATTCAGTGGAGACACTTTGTTAAAGGGACGTTATGGTTCCAAGTAAAACCGAAAAACCCCTGAAATTTGCCAGTTATGGTAAGCTAAGCAACCATAAATCGCGCCACCACTGTGCACTGCTAAGACTAACACCCAGCACATCAAAGATGACATCACAAGCCACCATGGGTGTGATATGCTGCAGTGGTTGTGGCCAGGGCCTAGAGTCTTGGGACCAAAGTTATATGCACCGAAGTTATAAGCCACCGTCGGTGGCTTATAAATTCGCTCTCCCTGGATGAATTCTCACCAAACTTTGCAAAAAGTGTGATATGGGTGGGCCCATATAGAAAGTTAAAATGTTTGATTTTATGGGTGTGATCTATGTGTGTGATCTATGGGTGTGATATGCTGAGGTGGTTGTGGCCAGGGTCTAGAGACTTGGGTGCATATCATACCCATAGATCACAACCATAGAATTGAATATCTATCAAATATTTGCAAATCTACGGTTTGTGTACTGTTTGATTTGTATAGTTTGTATGTGACGTTTTGGCTACATCATGTAATTAAGATTGTAGAGTTTGGTAACAAGCACTTGTTAGGACAGTTTTTCTGAAGTCCAGTTAAGGGCCTAGTAAAACCATTCAACTGAGGCAGTACAAGACTCCACTCTTAGTATAAGACTGTACCACCTGAGTACATGGTAGCGTAGGCAGAGCAGCCAGGCTTATCTTAGGAGGGAGAGAGGGCAGTAGATACAGTACAAGTGAAAATTGTAATACAAATGATCCAAAGAAACACTGAAACACTATGCATTATAAAAATAAAGGATTTATTTAAATACAAGTAGGCCCAGATAAATCTAGGGGTTAAGTAAATACTGAAACATTATATGAAATCACAATATAAAACACAACACTATACTTGAAAGTACACAGACCCAAGTATAGACCTTATTTGGAACACCTAACAGTAGTTCTAGGGAAGTCAAAACCTTGTTATACACATTTAGTATAGGCCAAGCCTATTCTTTGGGAGTAAAAGACCAATGGTTACTTTTAGATTACTTTTGGTAATACAAGGACAGTAGGCCCTTCCAATTGTACAGTGACTCTTGGAACAAATCACATAGACAGTCAACTGGACAATATACTTTTGGTGAATAGTGAAACACTTATTCTAGGTGCAGTAAAAACCTATAACTACTTTTGTCATAACACGCAGTTATACCAGGTGAGCAAAACCTAATGGATGTAATATACAATTACAGATGCTTTGGAAATCAGGGAACCCCAGATTGAGATAAGCAATAACTCTTGTAACTTGTTTTGGATGGCACACAGCTAACACATGGTAAGTAAAACCCACATACTTTAACTTCAAAATGAAGGGGAAAGTAAAACCCAATGTCACACTTTACTGAATAGATATTCTAGGTAGGCAACAACCTAATGTAGACTTATTAAAGTCAGGCTAGCAGCAAGTCAGGGGAAGTAAGACCCAGTTGGGGGACACTCATACAGTTATCCTAGCAGGACTAACCTGGTGATACCAACAGTTGGAGGACACTCATACAATTACCCTTCAGGAATAATCTGGTGAAACCAACACATTACTTTTGTAAAGAGGCACAATCTAATCACAGGAGAGTAAAATACCTTCACATCTACTTTCTTTTAGACTGGCAAAACAGTGGCTAAGGAAGGAAAGTTGTTAACCATACTTTTAAGAATAGTGCATCACGCATCCAAGATCAGTAAGAACTTTTGTAACTGTTCACTCTTAGAATTACAGTTACCAGCCAACACTTTACAAGTAAGTAAAAACACTTGATTTCTTTTCTAGGCAGAAGTCCCAATCCCTTCAAAGTCTTTTCCCTTAGAGCATGAGTGTTCTCAGTGGCAGAAGGGGGGGTCACAAGGACTAGTGACCAACAGGCAGTGTTAGAATAAGTTCTTTAGTAGCAAAAGTCAGAGTTTCCTTAGGAAAACTGGGCAAACAAGTGAGTACTTTACATCTAGGGTTAGAAGAGGGTCCAGGGGCTTCACAGAAGACACCCCAGCAGGATCCTAGCAGTGGGACTGGGTGTACTGGACGAGGGACCTCCCAATCACAGAAAACACCCTAAACAGAAATCCCAACAGGCTTAAGGTAAGTATATACCCAAGCCAACACAGTACCTCAGCAATGAAGAAGAGATTGCAGCAGGAGAACTTCAGGGACTGCAGCCAAATACCCGGTCACAGGATTCCTTGTCCTGGAGACTGAACACAAGACCTCAGAAGGGACTTTGCAGCAGGGATAGATGAAGAAGGCTCTAGGCAAGATTTCTCTCATGGCTGAATGTGGTTCTGCGGGTTTGGCGCCTTTTCAAGGAGCACAGAAGAAGACAGAAAATCGCAGTTGAATTCTCATCGTTTAAAAGGTCCAGCACTCTTGTGAGGGGACTTTTTGGACTCGATTCTTGTCTCTGGAGATAGACCAGGATGCCCACGAAGTTTCAGCGAGATTCGGACTCCAGAAGACTGTGCACCGCACAGTGGCAAGAGGTCCCAGGGTATTGGGGTATTGCAAGAACGCAAGGTCGCAGCAACCCGTGGGGTGGCTGAAATTGCAGGTCGTCTTGAGTCTAGTGGGGCTCACCAGGCTATGGGTTTGGGTCGTCGTTTTCGGAGACCCCAGGTCGATCGGAAGGAAGGGCTGCAGCAGGCTCCGGTTACAAAGCAGACTCTCTGGCATCTGGAAATCATTCCCGCCGCTTTTCCTTCGTCATCCTCTTCGGTTTTCTGTTCCAGTGGTCGACATGACTTCAGCTTCCAGGGTTCCAGTATTTATCAGGAACTGCAACACAACCTCTGCATTCTCTCCCCGCATTTTACAAGAAAGGGGCGTTTGGCTGTCCAATCAGGAAAGCCAACCCTCCACTGGGATCTGACCCAGTTGAAGGAAGGCCTAAGACAAAGAAGGGGAAAGTTTGGGACTCCTCCCCTACTTCCTGTGCTTACAGACTGACTGGAGCCTGGGCGGGGTGTCCAGGGGACTCCCGCCAAAGACAAAACTCAAACAAAGGATTTTCCCACTCTGAATGTCAGGGCAAGGAACAAGAAACGATAAGAAACACTAAAATGGCAGAAAAAGAAGACAGGGGCCATTTTGGTAAAAATGAGCACCCTTAGGTGCCTTTACTGCAGCTGTGATTACAGCACGCGGTAAAGGTGCACCAAATTAGTAAAAGGTATCACTGCCACCAGCCATTAAAGGTAAGCCTGTCACTGTAACAGAATTGTTACAGTTTAAATGTGAAAGGGGATACATTGTATCTCCCCAGCATTCCACATAAGGTGGGGTGTGCTGGTTTCACAGAATAAAATGTAAAAGGGATCCAAAGACCCTTTCTACCGTTGGGAACTGTAGTTCACTCAAGGTTAGCACAAGAAAGTTAAAAGGGGGAGCCCCTAGGGCAACCCAGCAACAACAGGCACGTATTGCCAATAAGTTGTTAGACATGATAACTTTAAAAAGACACTATGGAGAGTCTTAAAAATGACACCCATAAAAAGAGTTAAAGACAGGTGAGTGTGGAAAAAGGTTCCCACTCACTGAGGTATTAATGAAAAATCTCTCACTAGAAAAGCAAAAAGTTATGGAGTTGAACCAGGAAAGGAAGATTTACCAGCTCTGTGGAAATCTTACCTAACAGCACTGCAGTATAACATATCCATGGAAGTAAACATTTTGTATTGTGGTGTATGGTTAGATGTTTGCTTCAATGGTTCTGTTATGCAGCAGTATTTATGCGTTCTATTAGAATATACTTACCGTTTGATTTTTTGTGATTGAATATATTTTACTTGCATCAAAGTTGATTAGAAATAGACCGTCAAGTGTGCGTAAGCATGATAGTGCTACGTAGCTCATGCCTTCTTTAAAGACTGTGTTCCCAATATCTACCAATGCTTTGTCTACGGTAAGATTTTGTGATTTTTGAATGGTGACTGTGTATGCTAGAGTTAGAGAAAATTGTTCTCTGCGTACATACATGTCTTTGAAGAGAAGGAATCGACCTGTTGAGCGCCCTATCCTTTTTACTTCTGAAAGTTTGTCAAAGAGAATATTGACAAACTGAATGTTGTTGTCACATGGGTATGTTTGAAAGCCAACAACTGTACCAAGTGCTACATTAACTAGTCCTTGCTGCACGTCAAGGTTACGTTTAAGCATTACTCTACAGTGTAAGGATAATTTTAATATTTTCTCCTAACCAGCTGTGTTGGAGATAGAATTTTCTAAGGTATTTAGTCTTGTTGTGGCTTGTTGACACATGGGTAGTATCATACCATGTACATCCAGTTTGTCTGTGGAACAAATTTCAATTATTGGTTGCATTTCTTTTTTCAACATTGTTTCATTGAATTTGGAATCGCTTGCAAGAGCTGGCATTAAGGACATACAATTGACATTTTTGTGTGGTAATTGTTCCATGACATCAGTAGCACATGAGTTATGGCCATAAAGTGCATGGATGTGCCGGGTTTGTAATATTGCTTGTGCTTCTTAAAATAGTACACCAACTCTAATACTTTTTAAAATGTTGGCGTAAATGAGGTCTACAGATTGGCACACATTTTCTGTTAATTCTCTGTATTGAAAATGTTGCCAAAGGTTGCCATTTCCTATGCTGCCAACAGTTTTATGGCAGAGTTTGTGTCCTAAGGTTTTAAAAATAGGTTCACCTTTCACTGGTGTCAATTGAAGAAGATCTCTCAAAGCAATAATGTATTTCCCTCCAAAGAACTTGTCATAGTTTGTTTTAAGCATATCTTGCAGTCTGAGGTGAATCAAAGCTAACATTAGGTTGGAGACCATGCTCACTTCATCTATTAGTAGCATTTTCATTTGTTTTAACACTCTGCGTAGTTCCATTGCAGCTTCTGTAGAAAGTTTGTAATATTCTAATTTGTTTGGGTGTTCTACTGGAAGGAGTAGTAATCGGTGTAAAGTGAGACCGCCTATGTTGTAGGCAGCTAAACCTGTGGGGGCGTTACAACAGCTTACAGTTTGTTGTTTGTCAATTGTTGAAGGAACCTGCTGTTGATTTTGATTAAGAATGTTTTGCCTGAACCAGCTTCACCAGTGACGTATAGTAGTATAAGTTTGTAATTTTGGCAGGTACATTCTTTATTTTCATGTTGTACACAATGTGCAATTTGTTTTGTTATTTCTTGAAAAATGGTACGCTGCTCTTTGTTCGATTTTGATTGTAGTACAGTTAAGTCTTCTGTATCTTCTTCATAGTGGCACATTGTGTTCTCTACTTCTGTCATAGCTAATTATTCTGCCTCATTTGCTGTTAGTGGCTGTCCCAGTGGTTCTTGGCTTCCTATTACAGAAGGTTGACTACTGTCAGGAGTGTCCTTATCTAGTTGGGCCTGGAGTTCTTCTTCGTGTTGCTGTTCATTGTGCAACATTGTTTTGTACTGAGTAAAATTTACATCAATGATAGTGCTTTCATTTGATTTGAAAGCGTCTTCATAGGAGTCATAGTTTTCTAGTATATCTTCTTTTTTTCTCCATGGTTTAAAATGTTTTAGCAGGGACATGTAATATAGTTCTTTATGTTGAGGAGTTTTTAATGACAATTTGATATGATTAATTAAGCTTTGTTTGGTAAGATTCACTAAGCTGCCTTCACAATTTGTCACTCTATATCTACCCTTTTTCTTCATCGGGTTTTATATTATTTTTGTACATGAAGTTTTGGGCTATGTGGTGTAGACACATGGTTTCCAAAGTGGTATTCCTGTTTGGGTAGTATGTGTCTAGTAAATTGTTTTTCAAAATGTATTGGCTGTTGGGATCATTTTTGGCTATTGGTTCTATGTCTTCATATGATTTGAGAACTCTTTTTTCTAAATTTAGCAGGACTAAGACTTAGCCATACTATATTTTCAAATTTTCCATACAAAGCAGTACCGGATAAACAATCTGCAGCTTCATAGAAGCCACATTCTCTATGAGAGAGCATTTTTATGCCTAAGCTGTACAATTTCTGAGATAGTGTTTTGTCCGATGATAGGTCATTCCAGAGGTCTTGAAGCTCTGTTTTTTCTGCCTTTGTTAAGTAGGCTGTAACATATTGTGCAATTGCAGTGGAATTGTCTGCAATGTACTACACATCTATGTTTGCATTCCATAAGAGGGCAATGATTACATTGTAATCATTCATATATTTTGCTTCTTCTGTTCTTTTTATGTAATATGTGTTCTTAGGTGATTTACCTTTAACACTATGTCTAACTGAAGACATGAAGTTGTTCACTTCACCTGTTTCTGTAACTGGTCTAGGGAAACCAAAGCAGCATTTGGTGTAATATTTTTGTTTGTTTTTGTATTTGCGACAATATTTGCCACATTTGTGTCTTTGAAATTGTACAATTTGTGCATGAAGATCACTATTTGTTGCTTCCGATGGAATTTCACAAGTGACATATTTTTCGATAAACTGTAAAACAATGCCATCACTGTCTTGACCAAATTTATGAGCATCTTTATTCCATAAAAGCATGTGGATATGTGGTGCTCCTCTGGCTTGGTATTCTTTTCTCCAAAATAAGTGTTTCACTTCTCCGAGGGGAGGAACAGTTTTATGACAAATAAAGTGTAGCATAGCAATGAAACGATGATGGAAATATCTTGAAACATCAACAGGATCTAGAGAGCAAAGTTCTCCAGGTGGTAGTATATCTATATTTGTTTTGTTTTTGTTTGATATGCATAGGAAATCATGTAAATGTTCCCATGCATATTCTGCACAACTTAATGTCACAAACCAAGTGGGTAAGCCAAGGTTTCTTATCATACAACGTACATCTCTGTGACGTCGGAAACAGTACTCTTTCGTACCACACATGTTTGCTAACAGATTTGTAATGCTTGATTGTAAAACCTCATCTTTTTCTTGCACTTTTTGTATTAATTGTGCAGCTGACATATTTTGTAAGTGGGTTCCTGATTTCAATGTTTGTGCAACTCTGTAACTTAGAGTTGCTAGTTCACTTTGAAAGAGATGGTGGAATATGTATTACACATTTTGTCTAAATCTGGGATCTTCAGAATACATTTGTAACGAGCGGTATTCTGATGTTGTTATCTGAATAGGTCTATCATCGTACCTTAGTCCTATGCCAGTAGGAAACAGTAGAGGAAAAGCATGTGCTTCTATACTTGTTTCCCATATGCTGATTGGTGATCCTTTGGTTTGTCGCATTTGGGACGTTTCTAGTGCATCATCTATGGTGTCATTAGAGTGTAATGAATGAATTGTATAATGGTCTAAAATATTGGATACTGTAGCAGGATCTAGAAGTTCAAATTGACCAGTTTCTGGTGACTCTTGAATTATTTCAGTTGTTTCCCTTAAGTTTTCTTCAATATGTATTTCTTTGTAGAATGCATTACTGTCTTTTAGATATTGCAAGGCTTGTCTAACTTTATGTAAGTCTACAAGTTGTTGCAATTTTTTTTTGTCTTCTGTAGGTACACCATTTACTAAGACAATTAAAAATTGCTCTATTGGACGTTGCACTCCCAGACTGTGCACATTTTCTTTAAGATCTAATGGTCAATAAACTATTTTGCCACGAATGCCTTTCACCAATTCAGAGGGAGGTAATTTAGCTGTTTTTGGTTGAAGGCGTATTATTGCTTGAAATGGGTGCACTGTTTGAATTATGATGCTCTCATATAAATTGAGTTGTTGCAGGGGTTTTGGTAGTGGGAATGATTCCAAGTTATTTGTGATAGCATGTGAAGTAGTTTGGTTGTTGTCAAATTTTGTAGTGCAGTAACTGCAAAGTATTCAGGGGTCAGTTATTTCGTATTTGTTTTCTGCTATAAGGTAGGGAGCTAATTCAACCATTTGGAATCTTCATTGTCTTCTATATTGTATGTTACCTCTATAGTTTTTGTGTTACTTTTATAAAAATGTCTGCGGTAACACACACACACATGGTTTGGTTGTTCAGCAGATGTACTTTTAAATTTTAGTATTTCTTTTTTGTATGTGTGTAGTAGAAGGTTGCCAGGTGTAGAATTGTTGCTAGTCTGTTGTAAAGCTATTGTATTTTGTAAGTGGCTTCGCTTCCAAAATATTTTTTCTGCATATGGTTGATTTCTTCGAGTAGGTCTTTGGTTGTACCACGTAGAAGAATGTTATTTAAATTGGCTAGTGCTAAAGGAGGACTTTTAGCATAGTACAGTTTATAGACTAGATTTCTTATAGTTGAGTGATGTGTTGATATCATTTTGATATGATGGAAGGTGCTTTTGCAAATAGGTCCTGAAATGCAGGCTTATGAATGTCCTTGTAGTCCTGTGTATTTGCGCACTGGACATGTATCCATATTTTGCAGCACTTTCATTTTGATTTTGTCTTTGCCTTTCACATACTGATTGAGGAACTGGCGTAAAGATTTGAAAGATTTTTTGGGAATGTTACACATTGACATGCATGGCCATTTGTATACTGGACGTTCTGGTTCAGTCGAATGGAAAGGTAATTCGGAGTTTTCTGGCGATATTTTTGTAAGCAGTATTTCTTGTTGAATTATGGTATTATTAAGTTTTTCATAACCTCCTCCACTGCTATGTATGGCAAGAGTGTTTGTTTGGTTTTGTTTGTAGGCTTCTTCATTAAAATATGGTTCTGTGCTCGTGGTGTGTCTCCATTCACATCCACAGATAATTGAGAAGTTATTTTTGTTGACATTCCATTTATTGAGAAGTCTTTTTTTTTTTTTGTAATTTAGTAGTTAGTTTTGTTAGTGGTTTCATTCTGTTTAACAATAAAATAAATAACTTTCTTTTGAGAAGGATTGCACTGTCTATCAAAGCTTCTAAGATTAATTTTCTACGGTAGGTTTTAAGGGTTGTGCATGATTTGTCTCCTGTTTTTATCAGATTCTGAAGGACTCTTTGGCAGAACATTTTTGCTAAAATACTTTTTTGGTATGGTTACTTGCTAGTATACCAAGATTTATAGGAGCAGTTTTAGCAGTAGTGGTATCTGAATTAGTGTTAATCTTTTTCTGTTTTGTTTTACATTTTGATGGAGGAGGCAAAGTTTCTGTACTGGAAGCTTGTTTTGTTTTGCTAAAGGACTGTATTAGCTGTTTTGTTTGAACTTTTTGTACAAACTCTGATAGAGATGGATGCTTATTTTGTACACCTTTATTTTCGTTTGCACTATTTCTGCATCGCTTTCTATGGTCTGCTGAAAAAAAAGAAGGTATGGGTTGGGCCGTTCTGCAATGTATGTGTGCTGTGTGCATGAGTGTCTGAGTATGATGGTAAAGATGTATGTGATGGTGTGTGATTGTGCATTGGGCAGCTACAATTAGTTGGGAAGGCTATTCTATTTGTGTGTTACTATACTGCGGTTCAGATGACAGTAGAAACTGAGCTAGTGGTGAGGCGAAGCACTAATAGTAAATCTAATGGTATAAAATTAAAACATTTTTTTGTTTTGTAGTACTAACATTCTAGGGGTTGAGCTATGTCATTTGTGTTCCAAAGAATGGGGATTTGTGTGCCATTCTGCCTGCTAGTCCCTGTTTAATAAATGGGGATTTGTGGGCAGAATGTTTCAGAAATCTCTGTTTTTCTGGTGCGCAAATTACATGAATGAACTACACAGTGTGTTTGACTAACAGTAAGAATATTAAAGTATTATTGTACTTACTCTTTTTTTGTGGAATGAGCAGGTTTCTTCAGATATGTTGTTTGTAGTTCAGATGCTGCTGATTTTGAGGGGCGTGGTCTTCACTGCAATTGTAAAAGAAAGAAGTTAGTAATTTTGTGTGTTTATAGCACTGATGTTAATTTAGACGTTGATTTTTATGTTTCTGTAGTAGTATTCTTGTTTGATATCTGAACATAGTGTATGCATGCATTTCATTTGACTATTTACAATATGTTAGTTCAACATGATTTGCTAATGATTAGAATTTTAAGTGTATGAAATTCACCTGTTTTTTTAAAGCTGTGTTGTAGATAGCAGACCGGTTTCGAAGTGACAGTTGATTATAGTAGATGGGGAAAAATTGCAATACGGTCATTTTATAGGTTATGCAGGTTTAGTGCTATTACTCTGTTTATATGTATTTCTAAGAGTTGTACATGTACTGTGAATAAAATATGCATACCTCTAGTTTGTAATCATGCATGTGGATATGCATGCACCTCTAAGTAGAAATCTTGGAGACTTGTAGAGTAGTTTTTGTAGTACGTGCTTTCCAATGATATGAGGCTGCAGAACTCTGATGATGGAGTTAGATGTATAAGTCTTGGATGTGATTGGTGGATGGTTGTGTGACTGCTTAGCTGTATCCAATGAGGGAATGGCAACCAGAGTGATGTGGAAAGGGCAGAAGGGCTGGCTAAGAGTTACGCGCTTCACGGACACCGCGGCTGTCCGCGGATAGGGCGTGCCACATCTGGGGTTTTCCAGCAAATACGGCAGGGAAAGGGGACTGTAGCTATCAGCCAATCAGATGTTGAAGTTGTGGATTTGTGTTGAAAGAGACTGTGTGTAGTGAAGATGGCAGAGGTGGAGAAAGTCAGGCTGTTGGTGCTTGGAGATATGTTTGTGCATGGTTTACAGCAGCATGCTCAATGAAGGCATGCGGGAAACAATTTTGATGTTAAAGGAGTGGAGGTGGTTTGGAGCACTGTGCTTGATTGCAATGTACAGGCAATTGTATAAGTTTGTGAAGATATGGGCAGGATGAACAGTCCGCATATGGTAGTTTTGCACTATGGTGCTTTCTATTTGGGGTATGTCAGTGCCGCTACTTTGTTGGCAGATTTGGAACACTTGGTTGAAGCAGTAATGAACATCCTTCCAAATGCCAAAGTAATTTTTTATGGATTACTACCTAGGGGAATAGCAAAACATTGGTAGGTGTGTAATCAACCGAGGCATGTGTGGTTTCATGCTTAGAGCTGGTATGTTTTTCTGTAATAATGAGAATATTGATTCCAGTAATGCTGTTTATTTTGAAGAAGATGGCATTTCTTTATCTTTTTTGTAAAATGCCATGGTGTTTTGGAATATAAGGGTTGCTTGGGAGAAGGTTATGTGAAGATTTTAGTAGTAAAGTAAGAAGAAAAACCCACCAGAAAAATACAAAATAACAGGTGTCTGTCAAGCATCTGCAAAAAAAATTTAAAAAAATGGCTCTTTTCAGAGCCAACCTCAAAGGGGAAATGGGGCACAGTATTTAAATTTACATTCACCACGCTCAGATTTTCGATATATCCGCGGACATGGCGGTAGTCTGCGGACAGCACATGTTACATACAGGGGTTTTGGGGTGGAGAGGCATGCAAATGAGAATGAGCAGAGCTAGGGATTGGTCAGTAAAGTTTACTGGGTGTGTTGTGTAAGGAGAGAGTTTGTCAGATTGTCTTTTTCCTGAGAGAAGAACATATAGCTATGGCTGTGTGTTTCCGAAAACAGATTATCTGGATTTTGGGAGACTCAAGGATACATTGGTTGGAGGTGCATGCAGAAAGCTGTGCAGTAGCTGCAGATCTTCTATTCCCTCATGTGGAAGTGCACTGGCACGGAGAGCGTGGAATGAAGTGGCTGGACTTGGTACCTCTCTGTGCTACTTTGGAGCATCATCCAGACATAATTATAATTCATTGTGGAGGGAACAGTTTAGGACATGTGTCTGGAATTTCTTTGCAATTTGCAATAAAAGAAGGACTTGAGAAGGTCATGGAAATGTTTCCAAATTCGCAAGTAATTTTTTCTCGTATTACGCAAAGACAAATGTGGCTGCGTTCTTCTTCATTTGGTCCACAAATGGAGATAGCGAGGCGTAATGTCAATAAGGCTGTTTGTGCCTTTCTAGGCGATGTTGGCATGACCTCTTTTCACACTGAAAATATTATGTTTCATAGCACATACATTTTTCGCAGAGATGGAGTCCATCTTACTTATGCTGGCAATCAGATTTTTCTGAGAAATGTACACAATGCATTGCAACCTTTTTTGGAATTAAAGTCATCTATTTTGCAGTAGATGTTGACGATTTCAAGTTTTTCAAACACACAAAACCACCACCAAAAGGCTCTTTTCAGAGCCATTACTTCCTCCCAGAGAAAAGTGCATTGGTTTTGCTAGGGCAGCACCCTAAAATGTTATATGTCCTAGGACTGTCCGCGGACTTTCAAAAAATGCACATGGCACTGCACTGTTTATTTGCCACTTCTATTTTTAAACTGTGAAAGGCGGCTCTGAAAAGAGCTTTTTTTTTATTTTTGTTTTTTTTATATTTTTAGTTTTTTTTTACAAACAACACACTAGGTGAGGAGGGAAAAGGAGGATAATGAAGGGACACCGACCACAGGGATAAGAAAGGGCAGGTGGAGAGAGGAAGATGTAGGGTGGGCCTTACTTACGTAGGTAGCAGGTCTTCTGGTGCTCCGTGACCGTAGTCTCGAAAGCACTTCGAAGAATCTCCCCCCTGCACAGTACTGCATTGCAGTACATACACAATATTGTGACACTCGAAAGGTAAGGGTCAACAGCATCGTGAATGGCCTGTGAGGCAGCTGGAGGGATGTGCTCTACCACAGGACTGTCTCTTGTCATGAGAGGAGCAGAAACGGAGGATGTGGTAGAGGAGCTCAACCTACTACATTGATCAAGAAGTACAACCTCTCGAATGGCCCCACTGTGGAACGACTTTAAGTGTCGCTTCATGGATGTCGTACCAAAGCTGTACGAACCACATCTCCTATGACTCAGTACCATTTGTACTTTTTTGCAGGTGACCTTGTTCCCACATGCTGTTGGTACGTTACCATAAATGGTAAACAACCGCCAGACCCAAGACTCCCGGCGAGTGCTGGTAGTAGGGAGTTCCTCTACCTCATCCTCTTCATCCTCTTCATCCTCGTTCTCTACATCCTCATGCCTGTTCCCCTCTGTAGGCCCTTGGGGAGGTGGTGGTGGTCGAGGAGGGTTTGGGGGAGGTGCTGAGGCAGATGTAGCAACAGCAGCCATGGATGCCATCAGGGTTGAAGAGATAATCTCAGCAAGAGCAGCAAAGGCAGCAAAAGTCAATCTGCAATACCCGGAAGTACAATGAAGATCAGCTCTGGGGTGTGGCCTTTTATAGGGGTGGAGGGGTGTGCTTCGCAGACAGATCGAACACCCCAAAAAGGTTCAAAAAGTTCCAAAAAGTATGTGGAAAGCCAGGGTCATTGTCTGGGATATGGGCAAGGGTGAATTTTTACTGTAAAATAATTAGGATTGTCTGAAAAAGTTCTTTTAAAATGTTGCCGATCGGACAGTGTCCGCAAATTAGGACACATGCTCAGCGTAGGTGCGATCACATGATGACGTCGGGAACACGTTTGCGAAGGGAACGGGTGTCCACAGGACATCAAATGCACGGGAACGGTCGTGTGCATGCGCGCAGGTGTTCTACGGACATTGTTTGGGTCCTCAAACAAATTAAAAGTGCGACACAATTGAGACAGACAGTTATGGACAGGCGCGATGTTCGTAGGATTTACGGGTGTGATGCGCATGTGCGTAGATGTTCTGCAGACTGTACGGACAGGTATAGTGTCCTTAGGACACCTCCATTTTGTTTGACTACAGATATCCCCGACACCGCGTGGGTTCTTAGGACAGTTTCAACTTGCCTGCGGATGGTACGGACAAGTATAGTGTCCTTAGGACACCCCCATTTTGTTCATTTACCGACATCCCAGACACCTGGTATGTTCTAAGAACAGTTCCATCTTGGTTTCAAAGGGTACGGACATGTATAGTGTCCTTATGACACACCCATGTTGTTAATTACGGACATTCCAGACAGGCGCGCTGTCCATGGACACCCCAACTCAGTTTTAAAAAAAATAAGACACAAAGGATTTTATTAAAAGACACATAATATTTTTTTTTTTATTATATACAGATACACAATTTATGAAAGAGAGGGAGAAGCAGAAACAATACAAATACAGGGGAATTAGGGGTTTGGAGAGAATGGATGGGAGGGGATGAAGTGATGGAAGTCTCATCAAAAGTTTTTCTTGGTGTTGAGGGTTTGGGGATAGTTGACTGGGACATGTAGACTGGGAACAGGTACATGTGGGACAATGGTATTTAATTATTTTCTTTTATGTGGTCCTCCACAAAATGTTTCAAAAGATTGAAATTTTCCATGAGCATGTCCATGTTTTGTTCCATGCGCTGCAGCGTATTTTCCACTGTGTCTTTTGGTGTATTATTTTCAATGTGTGTATTGTCTGTTAAAAAAAAAAAAAAAAAAAATATATATATATATATATATATATATATATATACATATATATATATATATATATATATGTGTGTTAAGTGCACATAAAGTAATGATTTTTATATTGCTTATAAAGAGAAATGTCTACCATTAGTATTACTGTCCCATGGGAAATTTTCCTCAAGCCATTCCAAAGTCCTGCACATTTCTGTGTAAAAAACAAAACTATATTAATTTTAGTGTACCTAATACAACAAGTTTAGAAATATATAAGAAAAATGAAGTTTACTTACTAGTTTCTGGTAAGTTGTATTCTTACTGTTGTGTAGGTCTACTGTTGCTCCTAGCTGTGCAGCTTCTGTGAGGTAATTATGTTGGAGGCATCTCTTTTTTGTTTTGGTATATTCCATTTTAGTATATATGTGGCCTCATTACCGACTTTGGAGGAGGCCATGCCCTTATTAATAAGGGCATGGCTGCCTCCAAAACCGTGTCCGGGTTCCCTGAATAGGGAAATACCGGGCCATTCCGAGTATGGAGGGCCCGGTATTTCCTCCTTCAGGGAACCCGGGCCTGGTCCTTCCCCATTCCCATTCGAGCCCCCATAGGGCTCAATGGCAATGGGGCGGGATCTAACAACAGGCCCATTCGCAGTGGGCACGTTGTTAGCTCCCTGGTCCCCTCGCGGGACCCGCTATGGACGTCTGGAAAAACCAGACATCCAGAGCGGGTCCCGCGAGGGAACCTCGTAATATTGCGGAATGGGTTTAACGGTGCCGGCACCATTAGCGGCGCCGTTAAACCCATTCTGCAATAGTTATAATGAGGCCCATGGTATTTAAATGAATGGTTGATGTGTTAGATATATAGGTTCCACTTCTTATTTATTATTACATATAATGTGTTTATGTGCTGCTTTTTGAATTTGTTCATTGTTTTTATGGCATGATAGAATATCGTTTGGCATACTGATAATAGATCAAGATATACATGTTTTTGCAACGTTTGGTGCGATACTGTCAAGAAGGAGCAAAATTAGAGTGGGGTCCCAAAATACTGTAAAGGCTTATAAATGTGGTGCCATTTGACAAATCTACACAAAGGTTTGCAAGAAGATTATAGATCTAGATTTAGATGTTTTTGTAAAGTCCGAATGGATTTTGTCAAGTGAGGGCTAGGTTATATGATGATTGTATGTGCATACATTTGACACTTTTGAAAATATAAAACATGGGTGGATTTCCAGCAAACTTGCGTGAGCATTGGCAAGGACCTACAAGCATGGTTTTGCAAATGTACCAGTGTTTTATTATTTGACAAGTGTCATAATGTAGCTACAAAAAATAGCGGTATACCTTTAGTGACTGAGGGTTAGCCTGTGGCCATGGGCAGTGTCCAGATTGTCCGGATCATTGAATACGGTCATGATCCGGACAATCTGGCTACTGGCCATGGCCAGAAGGGACAAAACATAGCATTAAAGTGGCCATGTCCACCTGGGACTGGCTTTGTGGTAAAGTTATTCGAAATTAGGATAGATTTGAAAGGGGAGAAAAATGTGCTTGTGGTGATATGGTCATAGGGTTCTCTTTTTGCCTTTTGCACGCTGCCATTGAAAGTGAAGAAGGGGCCCTGTATGGAACCCCCCGCCTTCCCTTTCCATGGTGGCCATCTTGGAAAAGGATTTTCCTTCCTACACCGGGACGCCACAGTGTAGGATGAAAAATCCTCTTTTTTAGTACCCCGGGTTCCCGCTTTGGGAACCTAGGCTGCTAATGGCCTCCATCCCCCATTTAAGAGGCTGGAATGGGGGGATAATGGTCCAGAGTCCTCGTTATCCACCCTCGCTTCGCTTGGGCAGATAACTTGGGCTGCTCGGCCGGTATCCACCGTTCCAGTCCCTGGAACGGAGGATGAACGCCACAATATTCCCATTAGCATAAAACGCAAATGGAAATGTTGGAAAATCTTATTGAGTCTATGTACTTTACTGAGAAATATAAAGTAAATGGAGTCTATACATGTTTGTTTTTGTTCTATTTTTTAACTGTGAAAGGTGGTTCCTAAAGGAACATTTATTTTGTTTTTGGATGTATTTTTTGGCAGGAGAGCTTAGAACGAAAGGTAGGGAGGGAAATGAGGGAAGAGGCACCAAACACTAATATGGAGGGGCAGGTGGACAGGGAAAATGTTGCGCATGTGTTATTGCTAAGGTAGGGGGCAGTGTTTCTCATGCTCCTTGATTACAGCAGTGGTGGTGTCTCTTTGGGAGGAGGGATGGCATTAGCTGATTCTATTTTAAGATAAATAGCAGTTTTGCTAAAAGTATGTACTGTGTACTAGATTGTTAATGGATGAGTAGGAATAGGCGTTGGAGCTGTGCAAGGGAAATTTTGAAGTTGAAAGTTCCTAGATCAGTAGAAAATGCAGTTCTGAACTGTCCGCGAAGCACAGATCTTATCGTCAAGTGCGTACAGGTTCTCGGACACGTCATCATGCCGCGCACCAGCATATGGTCATGTGGCACTCTCCGGAAGGTCTGCAATGAAGTCAGATGTTCGTAGATATTATGGTTAAGTTAAGTTAGTAAACACCTATGAAATCCAATGAAAAACCTTTGTTAAGGGGACGTTATGGTTAAGTTGCACTAATACAAACCTATTAATTTCAATGAAAAAACTTTGTTAAAGGGACGTTATGGTTAAGTTGCGCCACTAAAAACCTATGAAATTCAGTGGAGACACTTTGTTAAAGGGACGTTATGGTTCCAAGTAAAACCGAAAAACCCCTGAAATTTGCCAGTTATGGTAAGCTAAGCAACCATAAATCGCGCCACCACTGTGCACTGCTAAGACTAACACCCAGCACATCAAAGATGACATCACAAGCCACCATGGGTGTGATATGCTGCAGTGGTTGTGGCCAGGGCCTAGAGTCTTGGGACCAAAGTTATATGCACCGAAGTTATAAGCCACCGTCGGTGGCTTATAAATTCGCTCTCCCTGGATGAATTCTCACCAAACTTTGCAAAAAGTGTGATATGTGTGGGCCCATATAGAAAGTTAAAATGTTTGATTTTATGGGTGTGATCTATGTGTGTGATCTATGGGTGTGATATGCTGAGGTGGTTGTGGCCAGGGTCTAGAGACTTGGGTGCATATCATACCCATAGATCACAACCATAGAATTGAATATCTATCAAATATTTGCAAATCTACGGTTTGTGTACTGTTTGATTTGTATAGTTTGTATGTGACGTTTTGGCTACATCATGTAATTAAGATTGTAGAGTTTGGTAACAAGCACTTGTTAGGACAGTTTTTCTGAAGTCCAGTTAAGGGCCTAGTAAAACCATTCAACTGAGGCAGTACAAGACTCCACTCTTAGTATAAGACTGTACCACCTGAGTACATGGTAGCGTAGGCAGAGCAGCCAGGCTTATCTTAGGAGGGAGAGAGGGCAGTAGATACAGTACAAGTGAAAATTGTAATACAAATGATCCAAAGAAACACTGAAACACTATGCATTATAAAAATTAAGGATTTATTTAAATACAAGTAGGCCCAGATAAATCTAGGGGTTAAGTAAATACTGAAACATTATATGAAATCACAATATAAAACACAACACTATACTTGAAAGTACACAGACCCAAGTATAGACCTTATTTGGAACACCTAACAGTAGTTCTAGGGAAGTCAAAACCTTGTTATACACATTTAGTATAGGCCAAGCCTATTCTTTGGGAGTAAAAGACCATTGGTTACTTTTAGATTACTTTTGGTAATACAAGGACAGTAGGCCCTTCCAATTGTACAGTGACTCTTGGAACAAATCACATAAACAGTCAACTGGACAATATACTTTTGGTGAATAGTGAAACACTTATTCTAGGTGCAGTAAAAACCTATAACTACTTTTGTCATAACACGCAGTTATACCAGGTGAGCAAAACCTAATGGATGTAATATACAATTACAGATGCTTTGGAAATCAGGGAACCCCAGATTGAGATAAGCAATAACTCTTGTAACTTGTTTTGGATGGCACACAGCTAACACATGGTAAGTAAAACCCACATACTTTAACTTCAAAATGAAGGGGAAAGTAAAACCCAATGTCACACTTTACTGAATAGATATTCTAGGTAGGCAACAACCTAATGTAGACTTATTAAAGACATGCTAGCAGCAAGTCAGGGGAAGTAAGACCCAGTTGGGGGACACTCATACAGTTATCCTAGCAGGACTAACCTGGTGATACCAACAGTTGGAGGACACTCATACAATTACCCTTCAGGAATAATCTGGTGAAACCAACACATTACTTTTGTAAAGAGGCACAATCTAATCACAGGAGAGTAAAATACCTTCACATCTACTTTCTTTTAGACTGGCAAAACAGTGGCTAAGGAAGGAAAGTTGTTAACCATACTTTTAAGAATAGTGCATCACACATCCAAGATCAGTAAGAACTTTTGTAACTGTTCACTCTTAGAATTACAGTTACCAGCCAACACTTTACAAGTAAGTAAAAACACTTGATTTCTTTTCTAGGCAGAAGTCCCAATCCCTTCAAAGTCTTTTCCCTTAGAGCATGAGTGTTCTCAGTGGCAGAAGGGGGGGTCACAAGGACTAGTGACCAACAGGCAGTGTTAGAATAAGTTCTTTAGTAGCAAAAGTCAGAGTTTCCTTAGGAAAACTGGGCAAACAAGTGAGTACTTTACATCTAGGGTTAGAAGAGGGTCCAGGGGCTTCACAGAAGACACCCCAGCAGGATCCTAGCAGTGGGACTGGGTGTACTGGACGAGGGACCTCCCAATCACAGAAAACACCCCAGGACTAAACAGAAATCCCAACAGGCTTAAGGTAAGTATATACCCAAGCCAACACAGTACCTCAGCAATGAAGAAGAGATTGCAGCAGGAGAACTTCAGGGACTGCAGCCAAATACCCGGTCACTGGATTCCTTGTCCTGGAGACTGAACACAAGACCTCAGAAGGGACTTTGCAGCAGGGATAGATGAAGAAGGCTCTAGGCAAGATTTCTCTCATGGCTGAATGTGGTTCTGTGGGTTTGGCGCCTTTTCAAGGAGCACAGAAGAAGACAGAAAATCACAGTTGAATTCTCATCGTTTAAAAGGTCCAGCACTCTTGTGAGGGGACTTTTTGGACTCGATTCATGTCTCTGGAGATAGACCAGGATGCCCACGAAGTTTCAGCGAGATTCGGACTCCAGAAGACTGTGCACCGCACAGTGGCAAGAGTTCCCAGTGTATTGGGGTATTGCAAGAACGCAAGGTCGCAGCAACCCGTGGGGTGGCTGAAATTGCAGGTCGTCTTGAGTCTAGTTGGTCTCACCAGGCTATGGGTTTGGGTCGTCGTTTTCGGAGACCCCAGGTCGATCGGAAGGAAGGGCTGCAGCAGGCTCCGGTTACAAAGCAGACTCTCTGGCATCTGGAAATCATTCCCGCCGCTTTTCCTTCGTCATCCTCTTCGGTTTTCTGTTCCAGTGGTCGACATGACTTCAGCTTCCAGGGTTCCAGTATTTATCAGGAACTGCAACACAACCTCTGCATTCTCTCCCCGCATTTTACAAGAAAGGGGCGTTTGGCTGTCCAATCAGGAAAGCCAACCCTCCACTGGGATCTGACCCAGTTGAAGGAAGGCCTAAGACAAAGAAGGGGAAAGTTTGGGACTCCTCCCCTACTTCCTGTGCTTACAGACTGACTGGAGCCTGGGCGGTGTGTCCAGGGGACTCCCGCCAAAGACAAAACTCAAACAAAGGATTTTCCCACTCTGAATGTCAGGGGAAGGAACAAGAAACGATAAGAAACACTAAAATGGCAGAAAAAGAAGACAGGGGCCATTTTGGTAAAAATGAGCACCCTTAGGTGCCTTTACTGCAGCTGTGATTACAGCACGCGGTAAAGGTGCACCAAATTAGTAAAAGGTATCACTGCCACCAGCCATTAAAGGTAAGCCTGTCACTGTAACAGAATTGTTACAGTTTAAATGTGAAAGGGGATACATTGTATCTCCCCAGCATTCCACATAAGGTGGGGTGTGCTGGTTTCACAGAATAAAATGTAAAAGGGATCCAAAGACCCTTTCTACCGTTGGGAACTGTAGTTCACTCAAGGTTAGCACAAGAAAGTTAAAAGGGGGAGCCCCTAGGGCAACCCAGCAACAACAGGCACGTATTGCCAATAAGTTGTTAGACATGATAACTTTAAAAAGACACTATGGAGAGTCTTAAAAATGACACCCATAAAAAGAGTTAAAGACAGGTGAGTGTGGAAAAAGGTTCCCACTCACTGAGGTATTAATGAAAAATCTCTCACTAGAAAAGCAAAAAGTTATGGAGTTGAACCAGGAAAGGAAGATTTACCAGCTCTGTGGAAATCTTACCTAACAGCACTGCAGTATAACATATCCATGGAAGTAAACATTTTGTATTGTGGTGTATGGTTAGATGTTTGCTTCAATGGTTCTGTTATGCAGCAGTATTTATGCGTTCTATTAGAATATACACACCGTTTGATTTTTTGTGATTGAATATATTTTACTTGCATCAAAGTTGATTAGAAATAGACCGTCAAGTGTGCGTAAGCATGATAGTGCTACGTAGCTCATGCCTTCTTTAAAGACTGTGTTCCCAATATCTACCAATGCTTTGTCTACGGTAAGATTTTGTGATTTTTGAATGGTGACTGCGTATGCTAGAGTTAGAGAAAATTGTTCTCTGCGTACATACATGTCTTTGAAGAGAAGGAATCGACCTGTTGAGCGCCCTATCCTTTTTACTTCTGAAAGTTTGTCAAAGAGAATATTGACAAACTGAATGTTGTTGTCACATGGGTATGTTTGAAAGCCAACAACTGTACCAAGTGCTACATTAACTAGTCCTTGCTCCACGTCAAGGTTACGTTTAAGCATTACTCTACAGTGTAAGGATAATTTTAATATTTTCTCCTAACCAGCTGTGTTGGAGATAGAATTTTCTAAGGTATTTAGTCTTGTTGTGGCTTGTTGACACATGGGTAGTATCATACCATGTACATCCAGTTTGTCTGTGGAACAAATTTCAATTATTGGTTGCATTTCTTTTTTCAACATTGTTTCATTGAATTTGGAATCGCTTGCAAGAGCTGGCATTAAGGACATACAATTGACATTTTTGTGTGGTAATTGTTCCATGACATCAGTAGCACATGAGTTATGGCCATAAAGTGCATGGATGTGCCGGGTTTGTAATATTGCTTGTGCTTCTTAAGATAGTACACCAACTCTAATACTTTTTAAAATGTTGGCGTAAATGAGGTCTACAGATTGGCACACATTTTCTGTTAATTCTCTGTATTGAAAATGTTGCCAAAGGTTGCCATTTCCTATGCTGCCAACAGTTTTATGGCAGAGTTTGTGTCCTAAGGTTTTAAAAATAGGTTCACCTTTCACTGGTGTCAATTGAAGAAGATCTCTCAAAACAATAATGTATTTCCCTCCAAAGAACTTGTCATAGTTTGTTTTAAGCATATCTTGCAGTCTGAGGTGAATCAAAGCTAACATTAGGTTGGAGACCATGCTCACTTCATCTATTAGTAGCATTTTCATTTGTTTTAACACTCTGCGTAGTTCCATTGCAGCTTCTGTAGAAAGTTTGTAATATTCTAATTTGTTTGGGTGTTCTACTGGAAGGAGTAGTAATCGGTGTAAAGTGAGACCGCCTATGTTGTAGGCAGCTAAACCTGTGGGGGCGTTACAACAGCTTACAGTTTGTTGTTTGTCAATTGTTGAAGGAACCTGCTGTTGATTTTGATTAAGAATGTTTTGCCTGAACCAGCTTCACCAGTGACGTATAGTAGTATAAGTTTGTAATTTTGGCAGGTACATTCTTTATTTTCATGTTGTACACAATGTGCAATTTGTTTTGTTATTTCTTGAAAAATGGTACGCTGCTCTTTGTTCGATTTTGATTGTAGTACAGTTAAGTCTTCTGTATCTTCTTCATAGTGGCACATTGTGTTCTCTACTTCTGTCATAGCTAATTATTCTGCCTCATTTGCTGTTAGTGGCTGTCCCAGTGGTTCTTGGCTTCCTATTACAGAAGGTTGACTACTGTCAGGAGTGTCCTTATCTAGTTGGGCCTGGAGTTCTTCTTCGTGTTGCTGTTCATTGTGCAACATTGTTTTGTACTGAGTAAAATTTACATCAATGATAGTGCTTTCATTTGATTTGAAAGCGTCTTCATAGGAGTCATAGTTTTCTAGTATATCTTCTTTTTTTCTCCATGGTTTAAAATGTTTTAGCAGGGACATGTAATATAGTTCTTTATGTTGAGGAGTTTTTAATGACAATTTGATATGATTAATTAAGCTTTGTTTGGTAAGATTCACTAAGCTGCCTTCACAATTTGTCACTCTATATCTACCCTTTTTCTTCATCGGGTTTTATATTATTTTTGTACATGAAGTTTTGGGCTATGTGGTGTAGACACATGGTTTGCAAAGTGGTATTCCTGTTTGGGTAGTATGTGTCTAGTAAATTGTTTTTCAAAATGTATTGGCTGTTGGGATCATTTTTGGCTATTGGTTCTATGTCTTCATATGATTTGAGAACTCTTTTTTCTAAATTTAGCAGGACTAAGACTTAGCCATACTATATTTTCAAATTTTCCATACAAAGCAGTACCGGATAAACAATATGCAGCTTCATAGAAGCCACATTCTCTATGAGAGAGCATTTTTATGCCTAAGCTGTACAATTTCTGAGATAGTGTTTTGTCCGATGATAGGTCATTCCAGAGGTCTTGAAGCTCTGTTTTTTCTGCCTTTGTTAAGTAGGCTGTAACATATTGTGCAATTGCAGTGGAATTGTCTGCAATGTACTACACATCTATGTTTGCATTCCATAAGAGGGCAATGATTACATTGTAATCATTCATATATTTTGCTTCTTCTGTTCTTTTTATGTAATATGTGTTCTTAGGTGATTTACCTTTAACACTATGTCTAACTGAAGACATGAAGTTGTTCACTTCACCTGTTTCTGTAACTGGTCTAGGGAAACCAAAGCAGCATTTGGTGTAATATTTTTGTTTGTTTTTGTATTTGCGACAATATTTGCCACATTTGTGTCTTTGAAATTGTACAATTTGTGCATGAAGATCACTATTTGTTGCTTCCGATGGAATTTCACAAGTGACATATTTTTCGATAAACTGTAAAACAATGCCATCACTGTCTTGACCAAATTTATGAGCATCTTTATTCCATAAAAGCATGTGGATATGTGGTGCTCCTCTGGCTTGGTATTCTTTTCTCCAAAATAAGTGTTTCACTTCTCCGAGGGGAGGAACAGTTTTATGACAAATAAAGTGTAGCATAGCAATGAAACGATGATAGAAATATCTTGAAACATCAACAGGATCTAGAGAGCAAAGTTCTCCAGGTGGTAGTATATCTATATTTGTTTTGTTTTTGTTTGATATGCATAGGAAATCATGTAAATGTTCCCATGCATATTCTGCACAACTTAATGTCACAAACCAAGTGGGTAAGCCAAGGTTTCTTATCATACAACGTACATCTCTGTGACGTCGGAAACAGTACTCTTTCGTACCAAACATGTTTGCTAACAGATTTGTAATGCTTGATTGTAAAACCTCATCTTTTTCTTGCACTTTTTGTATTAATTGTGCAGCTGACATATTTTGTAAGTGGGTTCCTGATTTCAATGTTTGTGCAACTCTGTAACTTAGAGTTGCTAGTTCACTTTGAAAGAGATGGTGGAATATGTATTACACATTTTGTCTAAATCTGGGATCTTCAGAATACATTTGTAACGAGCGGTATTCTGATGTTGTTATCTGAATAGGTCTATCATCGTACCTTAGTCCTATGCCAGTAGGAAACAGTAGAGGAAAAGCATGTGCTTCTATACTTGTTTCCCATATGCTGATTGGTGATCCTTTGGTTTGTCGCATTTGGGACGTTTCTAGTGCATCATCTATGGTGTCATTAGAGTGTAATGAATGAATTGTATAATGGTCTAAAATATTGGATACTGTAGCAGGATCTAGAAGTTCAAATTGACCAGTTTCTGGTGACTCTTGAATTATTTCAGTTGTTTCCCTTAAGTTTTCTTCAATATGTATTTCTTTGTAGAATGCATTACTGTCTTTTAGATATTGCAAGGCTTGTCTAACTTTATGTAAGTCTACAAGTTGTTGCAATTTTTTTTTGTCTTCTGTAGGTACACCATTTACTAAGACAATTAAAAATTGCTCTATTGGACGTTGCACTCCCAGACTGTGCACATTTTCTTTAAGATCTAATGGTCAATAAACTATGTTGCCACGAATGCCTTTCACCAATTCAGAGGGAGGTAATTTAGCTGTTTTTGGTTGAAGGCGTATTATTGCTTGAAATGGGTGCACTGTTTGAATTATGATGCTCTCATATAAATTGAGTTGTTGCAGGGGTTTTGGTAGTGGGAATGATTCCAAGTTATTTGTGATAGCATGTGAATTAGTTTGGTTGTTGTAAAATTTTGTAGTGCAGTAACTGCAAAGTATTCAGGGGTCAGTTATTTTGTATTTGTTTTCTGCTATAAGGTAGGGAGCTAATTCAACCATTTGGAATCTTCATTGTCTTCTATATTGTATGTTACCTCTATAGTTTTTGTGTTACTTTTATAAAAATGTCTGCGGTAACACACACACACATGGTTTGGTTGTTCAGCAGATGTACTTTTAAATTTTAGTATTTCTTTTTTGTATGTGTGTAGTAGAAGGTTGCCAGGTGTAGAATTGTTGCTAGTCTGTTGTAAAGCTATTGTATTTTGTAAGTGGCTTCACTTCCAAAATATTTTTTCTGCATATGGTTGATTTCTTCGAGTAGGTCTTTGGTTGTACCACGTAGAAGAATGTTATTTAAATTGGCTAGTGCTAAAGGAGGACTTTTAGCATAGTACAGTTTATAGACTAGATTTCTTATAGTTGAGTGATGTGTTGATATCATTTTGATATGATGGAAGGTGCTTTTGCAAATAGGTCCTGAAATGCAGGCTTATGAATGTCCTTGTAGTCCTGTGTATTTGCGCACTGGACATGTATCCATATTTTGCAGCACTTTCATTTTGATTTTGTCTTTGCCTTTCACATACTGATTGAGGAACTGGTGTAAAGATTTGAAAGATTTTTTGGGAATGTTACACATTGACATGCATGGCCATTTGTATACTGGACGTTCTGGTTCAGTCGAATGGAAAGGTAATTCGGAGTTTTCTGGCGATATTTTTGTAAGCAGTATTTCTTGTTGAATTATGGTATCATTAAGTTTTTCATAACCTCCTCCACTGCTATGTATGGCAATAGTGTTTGTTTGGTTTTGTTTGTAGGCTTCTTCATTAAAATATGGTTCTGTGCTCGTGGTGTGACTCCATTCACATCCACAGATAATTGAGAAGTTATTTTTGTTGACATTCCATTTATTGAGAAGTCTTTTTTTTGTAATTTAGTAGTTAGTTTTGTTAGTGGTTTCATTCTGTTTAACAATAAAATAAATAACTTTCTTTTGAGAAGGATTGCACTGTCTATCAAAGCTTCTAAGATTAATTTTCTACGGTAGGTTTTAAGGGTTGTGCATGATTTGTCTCCTTTTTTTATCAGATTCTGAAGGACTCTTTGGCAGAACATTTTTGCTAAAATACTTTTTTGGTATGGTTACTTGCTAGTATACCAAGATTTATAGGAGCAGTTTTAGCAGTAGTGGTATCTGAATTAGTGTTAATCTTTTTCTGTTTTGTTTTACATTTTGATGGAGGAGGCAAAGTTTCTGTACTGGAAGCTTGTTTTGTTTTGCTAAAGGACTGTATTAGCTGTTTTGTTTGAACTTTTTGTACAAACTCTGATAGAGATGGATGCTTATTTTGTACACCTTTATTTTCATTTGCACTATTTCTGCATCGCTTTCTATGGTCTGCTGAAAAAAAAAGAAGGTATGGGTTGGGCCGTTCTGCAATGTATGTGTGCTGTGTGCATGAGTGTCTGAGTATGATGGTAAAGATGTATGTGATGGTGTGTGATTGTGCATTGGGCAGCTACAATTAGTTGGGAAGGCTATTCTATTTGTGTGTTACTATACTGCGGTTCAGATGACAGTAGAAACTGAGCTAGTGGTGAGACGAAGGACTAATAGTAAATCTAATGGTATAAAATTAAAACATTTTTTTGTTTTGTAGTACTAACATTCTAGGGGTTGAGCTATGTCATTTGTGTTCCAAAGAATGGGGATTTGTGTGCCATTCTGCCTGCTAATCCCTGTTTAATAAATGGGGATTTGTGGGCAGAATGTTTCAGAAATCTCTGTTTTTCTGGTGCGCAAATTACATGAATGAACTACACAGTGTGTTTGACTAACAGTAAGAATATTAAAGTATTATTGTACTTACTCTTTTTTTGTGGAATGAGCAGGTTTCTTCAGATATGTTGTTTGTAGTTCAGATGCTGCTGATTTTGAGGGGCGTGGTCTTCACTGCAATTGTAAAAGAAAGAAGTTAGTAATTTTGTGTGTTTATAGCACTGATGTTAATTTAGACGTTGATTTTTATGTTTCTGTAGTAGTATTCTTGTTTGATATCTGAACATAGTGTATGCATGCATTTCATTTGACTATTTACAATATGTTAGTTCAACATGATTTGCTAATGATTAGAATTTTAAGTGTATGAAATTCACCTGTTTTTTTAAAGCTGTGTTGTAGATAGCAGACCGGTTTCGAAGTGACAGTTGATTATAGTAGATGGGGAAAAATTGCAATACGGTCATTTTATAGGTTATGCAGGTTTAGTGCTATTACTCTGTTTATATGTATTTATAAGAGTTGTACATGTACTGTGAATAAAATATGCATACCTCTAGTTTGTAATCATGCATGTGGATATGCATACACCTCTAAGTAGAAATCTTGGAGACTTGTAGAGTAGTTTTTGTAGTACGTGCTTTCCAATGATATGAGGCTGCAGAACTCTGATGATGGAGTTAGATGTATAAGTCTTGGATGTGATTGGTGGATGGTTGTGTGACTGCTTAGCTGTATCCAATAAGGGAATGGCAACCAGAGTGATGTGGAAAGGGCAGAAGGGCTGGCTAAGAGTTACGCGCTTCACGGACACCGCGGCTGTCCGCGGATAGGGCGTGCCACATCTGGGGTTTTCCAGCAAATACGGCAGGGAAAGGGGACTGTAGCTATCAGCCAATCAGATGTTGAAGTTGTGGATTTGTGTTGAAAGAGACTGTGTGTAGTGAAGATGGCAGAGGTGGAGAAAGTCAGGCTGTTGGTGCTTGGAGATATGTTTGTGCATGGTTTACAGCAGCATGCTCAATGAAGGCATGCGGGAAACAATTTTGATGTTAAAGGAGTGGAGGTGGTTTGGAGCACTGTGCTTGATTGCAATGTACAGGCAATTGTATAAGTTTGTGAAGATATGGGCAGGATGAACAGTCCGCATATGGTAGTTTTGCACTATGGTGCTTTCTATTTGGGGTATGTCAGTGCCGCTACTTTGTTGGCAGATTTGGAACACTTGGTTGAAGCAGTAATGAACATCCTTCCAAATGCCAAAGTAATTTTTTATGGATTACTACCTAGGGGAATAGCAAAACATTGGTAGGTGTGTAATCAACCGAGGCATGTGTGGTTTCATGCTTAGAGCTGGTATGTTTTTCTGTAATAATGAGAATATTGATTCCAGTAATGCTGTTTATTTTGAAGAAGATGGCATTTCTTTATCTTTTTTGTAAAATGCCATGGTGTTTTGGAATATAAGGGTTGCTTGGGAGAAGGTTATGTGAAGATTTTAGTAGTAAAGTAAGAAGAAAAACCCACCAGAAAAATACAAAATAACAGGTGTCTGTCAAGCATCTGCAAAAAAAATTAAAAAAATGGCTCTTTTCAGAGCCAACCTCAAAGGGGAAATGGGGCACAGTATTTAAATTTACATTCACCACGCTCAGATTTTCGATATGTCCGCGGACATGGCGGTAGTCTGCATACAGGAGTTTTGGGGTGGAGAGGCATGCAAATGAGAATGAGCAGAGCTAGGGATTGGTCAGTAAAGTTTACTGGGTGTGTTGTGTAAGGAGAGAGTTTGTCAGAATGTCTTTTTCCTGAGAGAAGAACATATAGCTATGGCTGTGTGTTTCCGAAAACAGATTATCTGGATTTTGGGAGACTCAAGGATACATTGGTTGGAGGTGCATGCAGAAAGCTGTGCAGTAGCTGCAGATCTTCTATTCCCTCATGTGGAAGTGCACTGGCACGGAGAGCGTGGAATGAAGTGGCTGGACTTGGTACCTCTCTGTGCTACTTTGGAGCATCATCCAGACATAATTATAATTCATTGTGGAGGGAACAGTTTAGGACATGTGTCTGGAATTTCTTTGCAATTTGCAATAAAAGAAGGACTTGAGAAGGTCATGGAAATGTTTCCAAATTCGCAAGTAATTTTTTCTCGCATTACGCAAAGACAAATGTGGCTGCGTTCTTCTTCATTTGGTCCACAAATGGAGATAGCGAGGCGTAATGTCAATAAGGCTGTTTGTGCCTTTCTAGGCGATGTTGGCATGACCTCTTTTCACACTGAAAATATTATGTTTCATAGCACATACATTTTTCGCAGAGATGGAGTCCATCTTACTTATGCTGGCAATCAGATTTTTCTGAGAAATGTACACAATGCATTGCAACCTTTTTTGGAATTAAAGTCATCTATTTTGCAGTAGATGTTGACGATTTCAAGTTTTTCAAACACACAAAACCACCACCAAAAGGCTCTTTTCAGAGCCATTACTTCCTCCCAGAGAAAAGTGCATTGGTTTTGCTAGGGCAGCACCCTAAAATGTTATATGTCCTAGGACTGTCCGCGGACTTTCAAAAAATGCACATGGCACTGCACTGTTTATTTGCCACTTCTATTTTTAAACTGTGAAAGGCGGCTCTGAAAAGAGCTTTTTTTTTATTTTTGTTTTTTTTATATTTTTAGTTTTTTTTACAAACAACACACTAGGTGAGGAGGGAAAAGGAGGATAATGAAGGGACACCGACCACAGGGATAAGAAAGGGCAGGTGGAGAGAGGAAGATGTAGGGTGGGCCTTACTTACGTAGGTAGCAGGTCTTCTGGTGCTCCGTGACCGTAGTCTCGAAAGCACTTCGAAGAATCTCCCCCCTGCACAGTACTGCATTGCAGTACATACACAATATTGTGACACTCGAAAGGTAAGGGTCAACAGCATCGTGAATGGCCTGTGAGGCAGCTGGAGGGATGTGCTCTACCACAGGACTGTCTCTTGTCATGAGAGGAGCAGAAACGGAGGATGTGGTAGAGGAGCTCAACCTACTACATTGATCAAGAAGTACAACCTCTCGAATGGCCCCACTGTGGAACGACTTTAAGTGTCGCTTCATGGATGTCGTACCAAAGCTGTACGAACCACATCTCCTATGACTCAGTACCATTTGTACTTTTTTGCAGGTGACCTTGTTCCCACATGCTGTTGGTACGTTACCATAAATGGTAAACAACCGCCAGACCCAAGACTCCCGGCGAGTGCTGGTAGTAGGGAGTTCCTCTACCTCATCCTCTTCATCCTCTTCATCCTCGTTCTCTACATCCTCATGCCTGTTCCCCTCTGTAGGCCCTTGGGGAGGTGGTGGTGGTCGAGGAGGGTTTGGGGGTGGTGCTGAGGCAGATGTAGCAACAGCAGCCATGGATGCCATCAGGGTTGAAGAGATAATCTCAGCAAGAGCAGCAAAGGCAGCAAAAGTCAATCTGCAATACCCGGAAGTACAATGAAGATCAGCTCTGGGGTGTGGCCTTTTATAGGGGTGGAGGGGTGTGCTTCGCAGACAGATCGAACACCCCAAAAAGGTTCAAAAAGTTCCAAAAAGTATGTGGAAAGCCAGGGTCATTGTCTGGGATATGGGCAAGGGTGAATTTTTACTGTAAAATAATTAGGATTGTCTGAAAAAGTTCTTTTAAAATGTTGCCGATCGGACAGTGTCCGCAAATTAGGACACATGCTCAGCGTAGGTGCGATCACATGATGACGTCGGGAACACGTTTGCGAAGGGAACGGGTGTCCACAGGACATCAAATGCACGGGAACGGTCGTGTGCATGCGCGCAGGTGTTCTACGGACATTGTTTGGGTCCTCAAACAAATTAAAAGTGCGACACAATTGAGACAGACAGTTATGGACAGGCGCGATGTTCGTAGGATTTACGGGTGTGATGCGCATGTGCGTAGATGTTCTGCAGACTGTACGGACAGGTATAGTGTCCTTAGGACACCTCCATTTTGTTTGACTACAGATATCCCCGACACCGCGTGGGTTCTTAGGACAGTTTCAACTTGCCTGCGGATGGTACGGACAAGTATAGTGTCCTTAGGACACCCCCATTTTGTTCATTTACCGACATCCCAGACACCTGGTATGTTCTAAGAACAGTTCCATCTTGGTTTCAAAGGGTACGGACATGTATAGTGTCCTTATGACACACCCATGTTGTTAATTACGGACATTCCAGACAGGCGTGCTGTCCATGGACACCCCAACTCAGTTTTAAAAAAAATAAGACACAAAGGATTTTATTAAAAGACACATAATATTTTTTTTTTTATTATATACAGATACACAATTTATGAAAGAGAGGGAGAAGCAGAAACAATACAAATACAGGGGAATTAGGGGTTTGGAGAGAATGGATGGGAGGGGATGAAGTGATGGAAGTCTCATCAAAAGTTTTTCTTGGTGTTGAGGGTTTGGGGATAGTTGACTGGGACATGTAGACTGGGAACAGGTACATGTGGGACCATGGTATTTAATTTTTTTCTTTTATGTGGTCCTCCACAAAATGTTTCAAAAGATTGAAATTTTCCATGAGCATGTCCATGTTTTGTTCCATGCGCTGCAGCGTATTTTCCACTGTGTCTTTTGGTGTATTATTTTCAATGTGTGTATTGTCTGTTAAAAAAAAAATATATATATATATATATATATATATATATATATGTGTGTTAAGTGCACATAAAGTAATGATTTTTATATTGCTTATAAAGAGAAGTGTCTACCATTAGTATTACTGTCCCATGGGAAATTTTCCTCAAGCCATTCCAAAGTCCTGCACATTTCTGTGTAAAAAACAAAACTATATTAATTTTAGTGTACCTAATACAACAAGTTTAGAAATATATAAGAAAAATGAAGTTTACTTACTAGTTTCTGGTAAGTTGTATTCTTACTGTTGTGTAGGTCTACTGTTGCTCCTAGCTGTGCAGCTTCTGTGAGGTAATTATGTTGGAGGCATCTCTTTTTTGTTTTGGTATATTCCATTTTAGTATATATGTGGCCTCATTACCGACTTTGGAGGAGGCCATGCCCTTATTAATAAGGGCATGGCTGCCTCCAAAACCGTGTCCGGGTTCCCTGAATAGGGAAATACCGGGCCATTCCGAGTATGGAGGGCCCGGTATTTCCTCCTTCAGGGAACCCGGGCCTGGTCCTTCCCCATTCCCATTCGAGCCCCCATAGGGCTCAATGGCAATGGGGCGGGATCTAACAACAGGCCCATTCGCAGTGGGCATGTTGTTAGCTCCCTGGTCCCCTCGCGGGACCCGCTATGGACGTCTGGAAAAACCAGACATCCAGAGCGGGTCCCGCGAGGGAACCTCGTAATATTGCGGAATGGGTTTAACGGTGCCGGCACCATTAGCGGCGCCGTTAAACCCATTCTGCAATAGTTATAATGAGGCCCATGGTATTTAAATGAATGGTTGATGTGTTAGATATATAGGTTCCACTTCTTATTTATTATTACATATAATGTGTTTATGTGCTGCTTTTTGAATGTGTTCATTGTTTTTATGGCATGATAGAATATCGTTTGGCATACTGATAATAGATCAAGATATACATGTTTTTGCAACGTTTGGTGCGATACTGTCAAGAAGGAGCAAAATTAGAGTGGGGTCCCAAAATACTGTAAAGGCTTATAAATGTGGTGCCATTTGACAAATCTACACAAAGGTTTGCAAAAAGATTATAGATCTAGATTTAGATGTTTTTGTAAAGTCTGAATGGATTTTGTCAAGTGAGGGCTAGGTTATATGATGATTGTATGTGCATACATTTGACACTTTTGAAAATATAAAACATGGGTGGATTTCCAGCAAACTTGCGTGAGCATTGGCAAGGACCTACAAGCATGGTTTTGCAAATGTACCAGTGTTTTATTATTTGACAAGTGTCATAATGTAGCTACAAAAAATAGCGGTATACCTTTAGTGACTGAGGGTTAGCCTGTGGCCATTGGCAGTGTCCAGATTGTCCGGATCATTGAATACGGTCATGATCCGGACAATCTGGCTACTGGCCATGGCCAGAAGGGACAAAACATAGCATTAAAGTGGCCATGTCCACCTGGGACTGGCTTTGTGGTAAAGTTATTCGAAATTAGGATAGATTTGAAAGGGGAGAAAAATGTGCTTGTGGTGATATGGTCATAGGGTTCTCTTTTTGCCTTTTGCACGCTGCCATTGAAAGTGAAGAAGGGGCCCTGTATGGAACCCCCCGCCTTCCCTTTCCATGGTGGCCATCTTGGAAAAGGATTTTCCTTCCTACACCGGGACGCCACAATGTAGGATGAAAAATCCTCTTTTTTAGTACCCCGGGTTCCCGCTTTGGGAACCTAGGCTGCTAATGGCCTCCATCCCCCATTTAAGAGGCTGGAATGGGGGGATAATGGTCCAGAGTCCTCGTTATCCACCCTCGCTTCGCTTGGGCAGATAACTTGGGCTGCTCGGCCGGTATCCACCGTTCCAGTCCCTGGAACGGAGGATGAACGCCACAATATTCCCATTAGCATAACACAAAACGCAAATGGAAATGTTGGAAAATCTTATTGAGTCTATGTACTTTACTGAGAAATATAAAGTAAATGGAGTCTATACATGTTTGTTTTTGTTCTATTTTTTAACTGTGAAAGGTGGTTCCTAAAGGAACATTTATTTTGTTTTTGGATGTATTTTTTGGCAGGAGAGCTTAGAACGAAAGGTAGGGAGGGAAATGAGGGAAGAGGCACCAAACACTAATATGGAGGGGCAGGTGGACAGGGAAAATGTTGCGCATGTGTTATTGCTAAGGTAGGGGGCAGTGTTTCTCATGCTCCTTGATTACAGCAGTGGTGGTGTCTCTTTGGGAGGAGGGATGGCATTAGCTGATTCTATTTTAAGATAAATAGCAGTTTTGCTAAAAGTATGTACTGTGTACTAGATTGTTAATGGATGAGTAGGAATAGGCGTTGGAGCTGTGCAAGGGAAATTTTGAAGTTGAAAGTTCCTAGATCAGTAGAAAATGCAGTTCTGAACTGTCCGCGAAGCACAGATCTTATCGTCAAGTGCGTACAGGTTCTCGGACACGTCATCATGCCGCGCACCAGCATATGGTCATGTGGCACTCTCCGGAAGGTCTGCAATGAAGTCAGATGTTCGTAGATATTATGGTTAAGTTAAGTTAGTAAACACCTATGAAATCCAATGAAAAACCTTTGTTAAGGGGACGTTATGGTTAAGTTGCACTAATACAAACCTATTAATTTCAATGAAAAAACTTTGTTAAAGGGACGTTATGGTTAAGTTGCGCCACTAAAAACCTATGAAATTCAGTGGAGACACTTTGTTAAAGGGACGTTATGGTTCCAAGTAAAACCGAAAAACCCCTGAAATTTGCCAGTTATGGTAAGCTAAGCAACCATAAATCGCGCCACCACTGTGCACTGCTAAGACTAACACCCAGCACATCAAAGATGACATCAGAAGCCACCATGGGTGTGATATGCTGCAGTGGTTGTGGCCAGGGCCTAGAGTCTTGGGACCAAAGTTATATGCACTGAAGTTATAAGCCACCGTCGGTGGCTTATAAATTCGCTCTCCCTGGATGAATTCTCACCAAACTTTGCAAAAAGTGTGATATGGGTGGGCCCATATAGAAAGTTAAAATGTTTGATTTTATGGGTGTGATCTATGTGTGTGATCTATGGGTGTGATATGCCGAGGTGGTTGTGGCCAGGGTCTAGAGACTATCCATAGATCACAACCATAGAATTGAATATCTATCAAATATTTGCAAATCTACGGTTTGTGTACTGTTTGATTTGTATAGTTTGTATGTGACGTTTTGGCTACATCATGTAATTAAGATTGTAGAGTTTGGTAACAAGCACTTGTTAGGACAGTTTTTCTGAAGTCCAGTTAAGGGCCTAGTAAAACCATTCAACTGAGGCAGTACAAGACTCCACTCTTAGTATAAGACTGTACCACCTGAGTACATGGTAGCGTAGGCAGAGCAGCCAGGCTTATCTTAGGAGGGAGAGAGGGCAGTAGATACAGTACAAGTGAAAATTGTAATACAAATGATCCAAAGAAACACTGAAACACTATGCATTATAAAAATAAAGGATTTATTTAAATACAAGTAGGCCCAGATAAATCTAGGGGTTAAGTAAATACTGAAACATTATATGAAATCACAATATAAAACACAACACTATACTTGAAAGTACACAGACCCAAGTATAGACCTTATTTGGAACACCTAACAGTAGTTCTAGGGAAGTCAAAACCTTGTTATACACATTTAGTATAGGCCAAGCCTATTCTTTGGGAGTAAAAGACCAATGGTTACTTTTAGATTACTTTTGGTAATACAAGGACAGTAGGCCCTTCCAATTGTACAGTGACTCTTGGAACAAATCACATAAACAGTCAACTGGACAATATACTTTTGGTGAATAGTGAAACACTTATTCTAGGTGCAGTAAAAACCTATAACTACTTTTGTCATAACACGCAGTTATACCAGGTGAGCAAAACCTAATGGATGTAATATACAATTACAGATGCTTTGGAAATCAGGGAACCCCAGATTGAGATAAGCAATAACTCTTGTAACTTGTTTTGGATGGCACACAGCTAACACATGGTAAGTAAAACCCACATACTTTAACTTCAAAATGAAGGGGAAAGTAAAACCCAATGTCACACTTTACTGAATAGATATTCTAGGTAGGCAACAACCTAATGTAGACTTATTAAAGACAGGCTAGCAGCAAGTCAGGGGAAGTAAGACCCAGATGGGGGACACTCATACAGTTATCCTAGCAGGACTAACCTGGTGATACCAACAGTTGGAGGACACTCATACAATTACCCTTCAGGAATAATCTGGTGAAACCAACACATTACTTTTGTAAAGAGGCACAATCTAATCACAGGAGAGTAAAATACCTTCACATCTACTTTCTTTTAGACTGGCAAAACAGTGGCTAAGGAAGGAAAGTTGTTAACCATACTTTTAAGAATAGTGCATCACACATCCAAGATCAGTAAGAACTTTTGTAACTGTTCACTCTTAGAATTACAGTTACCAACCAACACTTTACAAGTAAGTAAAAACACTTGATTTCTTTTCTAGGCAGAAGTCCCAATCCCTTCAAAGTCTTTTCCCTTAGAGCATGAGTGTTCTCAGTGGCAGAAGGGGGGGTCACAAGGACTAGTGACCAACAGGCAGTGTTAGAATAAGTTCTTTAGTAGCAAAAGTCAGAGTTTCCTTAGGAAAACTGGGCAAACAAGTGAGTACTTTACATCTAGGGTTAGAAGAGGGTCCAGGGGCTTCACAGAAGACACCCCAGCAGGATTCTAGCAGTGGGACTGGGTGTACTGGACGAGGGACCTCCCAATCACAGAAAACACCCCAGGACTAAACAGAAATCCCAACAGGCTTAAGGTAAGTATATACCCAAGCCAACACAGTACCTCAGCAATGAAGAAAAGATTGCAGCAGGAGAACTTCAGGGACTGCAGCCAAATACCCGGTCAATGGATTCCTTGTCCTGGAGACTGAACACAAGACCTCAGAAGGGACTTTGCAGCAGGGATAGATGAAGAAGGCTCTAGGCAAGATTTCTCTCATGGCTGAATGTGGTTCTGCGGGTTTGGCACCTTTTCAAGGAGCACAGAAGAAGACAGAAAATCGCAGTTGAATTCTCATCGTTTAAAAGGTCCAGCACTCTTGTGAGGGGACTTTTTGGACTCGATTCATGTCTCTGGAGATAGACCAGGATGCCCACGAAGTTTCAGCAAGATTCGGACTCCAGAAGACTGTGCACCGCACAGTGGCAAGAGGTCCCAGGGTATTGGGGTATTGCAAGAACGCAAGGTCGCAGCAACCCGTGGGGTGGCTGAAATTGCAGGTCGTCTTGAGTCTAGTGGGTCTCACCAGGCTATGGGTTTGGGTCGTCGTTTTCGGAGACCCCAGGTCGATCGGAAGGAAGGGCTGCAGCAGGCTCCGGTTACAAAGCAGGCTCTCTGGCATCTGGAAATCATTCCCGCCGCTTTTCCTTCGTCATCCTCTTCGGTTTTCTGTTCCAGTGGTCGACATGACTTCAGCTTCCAGGGTTCCAGTATTTATCAGGAACTGCAACAGAACCTCTGCATTCTCTCCCCGCATTTTACAAGAAAGGGGCGTTTGGCTGTCCAATCAGGAAAGCCAACCCTCCACTGGGATCTGACCCAGTTGAAGGAAGGCCTAAGACAAAGGAGGGGAAAGTTTCGGACTCCTCCCCTACTTCCTGTGCTTACAGACTGACTGGAGCCTGGGCGGGGTGTCCAGGGGACTCCCGCCAAAGACAAAACTCAAACAAAGGATTTTCCCACTCTGAATGTCAGGGGAAGGAACAAGAAACGATAAGAAACACTAAAATGGCAGAAAAAGAAGACAGGGGCCATTTTGGTAAAAATGAGCACCCTTAGGTGCCTTTACTGCAGCTGTGATTACAGCACGCGGTAAAGGTGCACCAAATTAGTAAAAGGTATTACTGCCACCAGCCATTAAAGGTAAGCCTGTCACTGTAACAGAATTGTTACAGTTTAAATGTGAAAGGGGATACATTGTATCTCCCCAGCATTCCACATAAGGTGGGGTGTGCTGGTTTCACAGAATAAAATGTAAAAGGGATCCAAAGACCCTTTCTACCGTTGGGAACTGTAGTTCACTCAAGGTTAGCACAAGAAAGTTAAAAGGGGGAGCCCCTAGGGCAACCCAGCAACAACAGGCACGTATTGCCAATAAGTTGTTAGACATGATAACTTTAAAAAGACACTATGGAGAGTCTTAAAAATGACACCCATAAAAAGAGTTAAAGACAGGTGAGTGTGGAAAAAGGTTCCCACTCACTGAGGTATTAATGAAAAATCTCTCACTAGAAAAGCAAAAAGTTATGGAGTTGAACCAGGAAAGGAAGATTTACCAGCTCTGTGGAAATCTTACCTAACAGCACTGCAATATAACATATCCATGGAAGTAAACATTTTGTATTGTGGTGTATGGTTAGATGTTTGCTTCAATGGTTCTGTTATGCAGCAGTATTTATGTGTTCTATTAGAATATACTTACCGTTTGATTTTTTGTGATTGAATATATTTTACTTGCATCAAAGTTGATTAGAAATAGACCGTCAAGTGTGCGTAAGCATGATAGTGCTACGTAGCTCATGCCTTCTTTAAAGACTGTGTTCCCAATATCTACCAATGCTTTGTCTACGGTAAGATTTTGTGATTTTTGAATGGTGACTGCGTATGCTAGAGTTAGAGAAAATTGTTCTCTGCGTACATACATGTCTTTGAAGAGAAGGAATCGACCTGTTGAGCGTCCTATCCTTTTTACTTCTGAAAGTTTGTCAAAGAGAATATTGACAAACTGAATGTTGTTGTCACATGGGTATGTTTGAAAGCCAACAACTGTACCAAGTGCTACATTAACTAGTCCTTGCTCCACGTCAAGGTTACGTTTAAGCATTACTCTACAGTGTAAGGATAATTTTAATATTTTCTCCTAACCAGCTGTGTTGGAGATAGAATTTTCTAAGGTATTTAGTCTTGTTGTGGCTTGTTGAGACATGGGCAGTGTCATACCATGTACATCCAGTTTGTCTGTGGAACAAATTTCAATTATTGGTTGCATTTCTTTTTTCAACATTGTTTCATTGAATTTGGAACAGCTTGCAAGAGTTGGCATTAAGGACATACAAATGACATTCTTGTGTGCTAATTGTTCCATGACATCAGTAGCACATGAGTTATGGCCATAAAGTGCATGGATGTGCCGGGTTTGTAATATTGCTTGTGCTTCTTGAGATAGTACACCAACTCTAATACTTTTTAAAATGTTGGCGTAAATGAGGTCTGCAGATTGGCGCATGTTTTCTGTTTATTCTCTGTATTGGAAATGTTGCCAAAGGTTGCCATTTCCTATGCTGCCAACAGTTTTATGGCAGCGTTTGTGTCCTAAGGTTTTAAAAATAGGTTCACCTTTCACTGGTGTCAATTGAAGAAGATCTCCCAAAACAATAACGTATTTTCCTCCAAAGAGCTTGTCATAGTTTGTTTTACATATATATCTTGCAGTCTGAGGTGAATCAAAGCTAACATTAGGTTGGAGACCATGCTCACTTCTTCTATTAGTAGCATTTTCATTTGTTTTAACACTCTGCGTAGTTCCATTGCAGCTTCTGTAGAAAGTTTGTAATATTCCAATTTGTTTGGGTGTTCTACTGGAAGGAGTAGTAATCGGTGTAAAGTGAGACCGCCTATGTTGTAGGCAGCTAAACCTGTGGGGGCGTTACAACAGCTTACAGTTTGTTGTTTGTCAATTGTTGAAGGAACCTGCTGTTGATTTTGATTAAGAATGTTTTGCCTGAACCAGCTTCACCCGTGACGTATAGTAGTATAAGTTTGTAATTTTGGCAGGTACATTCTTTATTTTCATGTTGTACACAATGTGCAATTTGTTTTGTTATTTCTTGAAAAATGATACGCTGCTCTTTGTTCGATTTTGATTGTAGTACAGTTAAGTCTTCTGTATCTTCTTCATAGTGGCACATTGTGTTCTCTACTTCTGTCATAGCTAATTATTCTGCCTCATTTGCTGTTAGTGGCTGTCCCAGTGGTTCTTGGCTTCCTATTACAGAAGGTTGACTACCTTCAGGAGTGTCCTTATCTAGTTGGGCCTGGAGTTCTTCTTCGTGTTGCTGTTCATTGTGCAACATTGTTTTGTACTGAGTAAAATTTACATCAGTGATAGTGCTTTCATTTGCTTTGAAAGCGTCTTCATAGGAGTAATAGTTTTCTCGTATATCTTCTTTTTTTCTCCATGGTTTAAAATGTTTTAGCAGGGACATGTAATATAGTTCTTTATGTTGAGGAGTTTTTAATGACAATTTGATATGATTAATTAAGCTTTGTTTGGTAAGATTCACTAAGCTGCCTTCACAATTTGTCACTCTATATCTACCCTTTTTCTTCATCGGGTTTTATATTATTTTTGTACATGAAGTTTTGGGCTATGTGGTGTAGACACATGGTTTCCAAAGTGGTATTCCTGTTTGGGTAGTATGTGTCTAGTAAATTGTTTTTCAAAATGTATTGGCTGTTGGGATCATTTTTGGCTATTGGTTCTATGTCTTCATATGATTTGAGAACTCATTTTTCTAAATTTAGCAGGACCAAGACTTAGCCATACTATATTTTCAAATTTTCCATACAAAGCAGTACCGGATAAACAATCTGCAGCTTCATAGAAGCCACATTCTCTGTGAGAGAGCATTTTTATGCCTAAGCTGTACAATTTCTGAGATAGTGTTTTGTCCGATGATAGGTCATTCCAGAGGTCTTGAAGCTCTGTTTTTTCTGCTTTTGTTAAGTAGGCTGTAACATATTATGCAACTGAGGTGGAATTGTCTGCAATGTACTGCACATCTATGTTTGCATTCCATAAGAGGGCAATGATTGCATTGTATTCATTCATATATTTTGCTTCTTCTGTTCTTTTTATGTAATATGTGTTCTTAGGTGATTTACCTTTAACACTATGTCTAACTGAAGACATGAGGTTGTTCACTTCACCTGTTTCTGTAACTGGTCTAGGGAAACCAAAGCATCATTTGGTGTAGTATTTCCGTTTGTTTTTGTATTTGCGACAATATTTGCCACATTTGTGTCTTTGAAATTGTACAATTTGTGCATGAAGATCACTATTTGTTGCTTCCGATGGAATTTCACAAGTGACATATTTTTTGATAAACTGTAAAACAATGCCATCACTGTCTTGACCAAATTTAGGAGCATCTTTAATCCATAAAAGCATGTGGATATGTGGTGCTCCTCTGGCTTGGTATTCTTTTCTCCAAAATAAGTGTTTCACTTCTCCGAGGGGAGGAACAGTTTTATGACAAATAAAGTGTAGCATAGCAATGAAACGATGATGGAAATATCTTGAAACATCAACAGGATATAGAGAGCAAAGTTCTCCAGGTGTTAGTATATCTATATTTGTTTTGTTTTTGTTTGATATGCATAGGAAATCATGTAAATGTTCCCATGCATATTCTGCACAACTTAATGTCACAAACCAAGTGGGTAAGCCAAGGTTTCTTATCATACAACGTACATCTCCGTGACGTCGGAACCAGTACTCTTTCGTACCACACATGTTTGCTAACAGATTTGTAATGTTTGATTGTAAAAGATCATCTTTTTCTTGCTCTTTTTGTATTAATTGTGCAGCTGACATATTTTGTAAGTGGGTTCCTGATTTCAATGTTTGTGCAACTCTGTAACTTAGAGTTGCTAGTTCACTTTCAAAGAGATGGTGGAATATGTATTCCACATTTTGTCTAAATCTGGGATCTTCAGAATACATTTGTAACGAGCGGTATTCTGATGTTGTTATCTGAATAGGTCTATCATCGTACCTTCCTCCTATGCCAGTAGGAAACAGTAGAGGAAAAGCATGTGCTTCTATACTTTTTTCTCATATGCTGATTGGTGATCCTTTGGTTTTTCGCATTTGGTACGTTTCTAGTGCATCATCTATGGTGTCATTAGAGTGTAATGAATGAATTGTATAATGGTCTAAAATATTGGATACTGTAGCAGGATCTAGAAGTTCAAATTGACCAGTTTCTGGTGACTCTTGAATTATTTCAGTTGTTTTATTGAAGTTTTCTTCAATATGTATTTCTTTGTAGAATGCATTACTGTCTTTTAGATATTGCAAGGCTTGTCTAACCTTATGTAAGTCTACAAGTTGTTGCAATTTTTTTTTGTCTTCTGTAGGTACACCATTTACTAAGACAATTAAAAATTACTCTATTGGACGTTGCACTCCCAGAGTGTGCACATTTTCTTTAAGATCTAATGGTCAATAAACTATTTTGCCACGAATGCCTTTCACCATTTCAGAGGGAGGTAATTTAGCTGTTTTTGGTTGAAGGCGTATTATTGCTTGAAATGGGTGCACTGTTTGAATTATGATGCTCCCATATAAATTGAGTTGTTGCAGGGGTTTTGGTAGTGGGAATAATTCCATGTTATTTGTGATAGCATGTGAAGTAGTTTGGTTGTTGTCAAATTTTGTAGTGCAGTAACTGCAAAGTATTCAGGGGTCAGTTATTTCGTATTTGTTTTCTGCTATAAAGTAGGGAGCTAATTCAACCATTTGGAATCTTCATTGTCTTCTATATTGTATGTTACGTCTATAGATTTTGTGTTACTTTTATAAAAATTTCTGCGGTAACACACACACACATGGTTTGGTAGTTCAGCAGATGTACTTTTAAATTTTAGTATTTCTTTTTTGTATGTGTGTAGTAGAAGGTTGCCAGGTGTAGAATTGTTGCTAGTCTGTTGTAAAGCTATTGTATTTTGTAAGCGGCTTCACTTCCAAAATATTTTTTCTGCATATGGTTGATTTCTTCGAGTAGGTCTTTGGTTGTACCACGTAGAAGAATGTTATTTAAATTGGCTAGTGCTAAAGGAGGACTTTTAGCATAGTACAGTTTATAGACTAGATTTCTTATAGTTGAATGATGTGTTGATATCATTTTGATATGATGGAAGGTGCTTTTGCAAATAGGTCCTGAAATGCAGGCTTATGAATGTCATTGTAGTCCTGTGTATTTGCGCACTGGACAGGTATCCATATTTTGCAGCACTTTCATTTTGATTTTGTCTTTGCCTTTCACATACTGACTGGCGTAAAGATTTGAAAGATTTTTTGGGAATGTTACACATTGACGTGCATGGCCATTTGTATACTGGACGTTCTGGTTCAGTCGAATGGAAAGGTAATTCGGAGTTTTCTGGCGATATTTTTGTAAGCAGTATTTCTTGGTGAATTATGGTATTATTAAGTTTTTCATTACCTCCTCCACTGCTATGTATGGCAATTGTGTTTGTTTGGTTTTGTTTGTAGGCTTCTTCATTAAAATATGGTTCTGTGCTCGTGGTGTGACTCCATTCACATCCACAGATAATTGAGAAGTTATTTTTGTTGACATTCCATTTATTGAGAAGTCTTTTTTTGTAATTTATTAGTTAGTTTTGTTAGTGGTTTCATTCTGTTTAACAATAAAATAAATAACTTTCTTTTGAGAAGGATTGCACTGTATATCAAAGCTTCTAAGATTAATTTTCTACGGTAGGTTTTAAGGGTTGTGCATGATTTGTCTCCTGTTTTTATCAGATTCTGAAGGACTATTTGGCAGAACATTTTTGCTAAAATACTTTTTTGGTATGGTTGCTTGCTAGTATACCAAGATTTATAGGATCAGTTTTAGCAGTAGTGGTAGCTGAATTCGTGTTAATCTTTTTCTGTTTCGTTTTACATTTTGATGGAGGAGGCAAAGTTTCTATACTGGAAGCTTGTTTTGTTTTGCTAAATGACTGTATTAGCTGTTTTGTTTGAACTTTTTGTACAAACTCTGATAGAGATGGATGCTTATTTTGTACACCTTTATTTGCATTTGCACTATTTCTGCATTGCTTTCTATGGACTTGCTTTTTGGTAGGCATTCTTTGGGGTCTGTTGAAAAAAAAGAAGGTATGGGTTGGGCCGTTCTGCAATGTATGTGTGCTGTGTGCATGAGTGTCTGAGTATGATCGTAAAGATGTATGTGATGGTGTGTGATTGTGCATTGGGCAGCTACAATTAGTTGGGAATTCTATTCTTCTATTTGTGTGTTACTATACTGCGGTTCGGATGACAGTAGAAACTGAGCTAGTGGTGAGGTGAAGCACTAATAGTAAATCTAATTGTATAAAATTAAAACATTTTTTTGTTTTGTAGTACTAACATTCTAGGGGTTGAGCTATGTTATTTGTGTTCCAAAAAATGGGGATTTGTGTGCCATTCTGCCTGCTAATCCCTGTTTAATAAATGGGATTTGTGGGCAGAATGTTTCAGAAATCTCTGTTTTTCTGGTGCGCAAATTACATGAATGAACTACACAGTGTGTTTGACTAACAGTAAGAATATTAAAGTAGTATTGTACTTACTCTTTTTTTGTGGAATGAGCTGGTTTATTCGGATATGTTTGTAGTTCAGATGCTGCTGATTTTGAGGAGCGTGGTCTTCACTGCAATTGTAAAAGAAAGAAGTAAGTAATTTTGTGTGTTTATAGCACTGATGTTAATTTAGACGTTGATTTTTATGTTTCTGTAGTAGTATTCTTGTTTGATATCTGAACATAGTGTATGCATGCATTTCATTTGACTTTGTGCAGCCTTTCAGGGTAATTCATAGAAATTCGCACAAAAAAATGGCGCACGCGGCTGGCGCACAGTGTCCCCGTGCGATACACTGCGCCAGCCGCGTGCCAAACAATCCTTTTCATCGCACTGCGTATTCATGGATTTTAGCCTCCGAAACCAGCCGTGGCGCAGAGTGGCGCAGCGACCCTGCAGCAGCGCCAGTTACGCCCCCAAGAACGCCCTCACGCAAGGAAAAGCCTTCAAAATCCCCAAATCATCGCAAAGGGCTGCGCTAACCCTGGACCAGTTCACATGGCTGGCAAACAGCAAACGCCAAGCGGGGAACGTGCATTTCAGTGGTTCGCGGGAAGTTCCACACGCGATTGTCCTGGGTACGTGTACATCAGGGGTGCGTGGGAAGTAACACACGCGATTCCAACAGGGCATGTGTATTCCAGGGGTGCGTGGGAAGTATCACACGCAAAAACAGCAGGGTACGTGTATTCAAGGGGTGCGCGGGAAGTATCACACGCAAAAGCAGCAGGGTACGTGTATTTCAGGGGTGCGCGGGAAGTATCACACGCAAAAGCAGCAGGGTACGTGTATTTCAGGGGTGCGCAGGAACTATCACACGCGATTCCATCAGGGTACGTATATTCCAGGGGTGCGCGGGAAGTCTCACACGCGATTCCATCAGGTTAGGTGTATTCCAGGGGTGCGCGGGAAGTATCACATGCAAAATCAGCAGGGTACGTGTATTTCAGGGGTGCGCGGGAAGTATCACACGCGATTCCATCAGGGTACGTGTATTCCAGGGGTGCGCGGGAAGTATCACACGCAAAAGCAGCAGGGTACGTGTATTTCAGGTGTGCGCAGGAAGTATAACACGCGATTCCATCAGGGTACGTGTATTACAGGGGTGCACGGGGAGCACCACACGTGAATTGCACTTGTGGGTCCTCCCAGGTGTTCCCTCTACACCCTCCATGGCCCCTGCAGGTGGCCCACACCACAGGGGCCTACCCTGCACATGACCCACAGGCACCCCATCCACCATGGCCATGCCCCCCAGCCAACCCACATGTCTCCTTGCACTACTGCCCACCAACGCATGTCCCCCTGCACCCCCAGCCACCAGGGGCAGCCTCCACCAGGCCCCCGCTCATGTCTCCCATCACCCCCACCCCCCAGCTGTGCAGGGGCAGCCTCCACCAGGCCCCCACTCATGTCCAACTAATGTCTCCCTGCACCCCCACCCCCCAGCCACCAGGGGCACCCTCCACCAGGCCCCCACTCATGTCTCCCATCACCCCCACCCCCCAGCAGTGCAGGGGCAGCCTTCACCAGGCCCCCACTCATGTCTACCAACACCCCCACCCCCCAGCCACCAGGGGCAGCCTCCACCAGGCCCCCATTCATGTCCAACTCATGTCTCCCACCACCCCCACCCCCCAGCAGTGCAGGGGCAGCCTCCACCAGGCCCCCACTCATGTCTCCCACTACCCCACCCCCCAGCAGTGCAGGGGCAGCCTCCACCAGGCCCCACTCATGTCCCCTATCACCCCCACCACCCAGCAGTGCAGGGGCAGCCTCCACCAGGCCCCACTCATGTCCCCTATCACCCCCACCACCCAGCAGTGCAGGGTCAGCCTCCACCATGCCCCCATTCATGTCTACCACTACCCCACCCCCCAGCAGTGCAGGGGCAGCCTCCACCAGGCCCCCACTCATGTCTCCCACCACCCGCACCCCCCAGCCACCAGGGGCATCCTCCACCAGGCCCCCACTCATTTCTCCCATTACCCCCACCCCCCAGCAGTGCAGGGGCAGCCTCCACCAGGCCCCCACTCATGTCCGCCACCACCCCCACCCCAGCCACCAGGGGCACCCTCCACCAGGCCCCCACTCATGTCTACCACCACCCCCACCCCCCAGCCACCAGGGGCACCCTCCACCAGGCCCCCACTCATGTCTACCACCACCCCCGCCCCCCAGCCACCAGGGGCTACCTCCACCAGGCCCCCACTCATGTCCCCTATCACCCCCACCCCCCAGCAGGGCAGCCTCCACCAGGCCCCCACTCATGTCTCCCATCACCCCCACCCCCCAGCAGTGCAGGGGCAGCCTCCACCAGGCCCCCACTCATGTCTACCATCACCCCCACCCCCCAGCAGTGCAGGGGCAGCCTCCACCAGGCCCCCACTCATGTCTACCACCACCCCCACCCCCCAGCCACCAGGGGCAGCCTCCACCAGGCCCCCACTCATGTCTCCCATCACCCCCACCCCCCAGCAGTGCAGGGGCAGCCTCCACCAGGCCCCCACTCATGTCCCCTATCACCCCCAGCCCCCAGCAGTGCAGGGGCACCCTCCACCAGGCCCCCACTCATGTCTACCACCACCCCCACCCCCCAGCCACCAAGGGCACCCTCCACCAGGCCCCACTCATGTCTACCACCACCCCCACCAGGGGCACCCTCCACCAGGCCCCCAACCATGTCCCCTATCACCCCCACCCCCCAGCAGTGCAGGGGCAGCCTCCACCAGGGCCCCACTCATGTCTCCCCTCACCCCCACCCCCCAGCAGTGCAGGGGCAGCCTCCACCAGGCCCCCACTCATGTCTCCCATCACCCCCACCCCCCAGCAGTGCAGGGGCAGCCTCCACCAGGCCCCCACTCATGTCTCCCATCACCCCCACGCCCCAGCAGTGCAGGGGCAGCCTCCACCAGGCCCCCACTCATGTCTACCATCACCCCCACCCCCCAGCAGTGCTGGGGCAGCCTCCACCAGGCCCCTACTCATGTCTACCACCACCCCCACCCCCCAGCCACCAGGGGCAGCCTCCACCAGGCCCCCACTCATGTCTCCCATCACCCCACCCCCCAGCAGTGCAGGGGCAGCCTCCACCAGGACCTCACTCATGTCCCCTATCACCCCCAGCCCCCAGCAGTGCAGGGGCACCCTCCACCAGGCCCCCACTCATATCTACCACCACCCCCACCCCCCAGCCACCAGGGGCACCATCCACCAGGCCCCCACTCATGTCTACCACAACCCCCACCCCCCAGCCACCAGGGGCACCCTCCACCAGGCACCCACTCATGTCCGCTATCACCCCCACCCCCCAGCAGTGCATGGGCAGCCTCCACCAGGGCCCCACTCATGTCTCCCCTCACCCCCACCCCCCAGCAGTGCAGGGGCAGCCTCCACCAGGCCCCCACTCATGTCTCCCATCACCCCCACCCCCAGCAGTGCAGGGGCAGCCTCCACCAGGCCCCCACTCATGTCCCCTATCACCCCTACCCCCCGCAATGCAGGGGCAGCCTCCACCAGGCCCCCACTCATGTCTCCCATCACCCACACCCCCCAGCAGTGCAGGGGTAGCCTCTACCAGGCCCCCACTCATGTCTACCATCACCCCCATCCCCCAGCAGTGCAGGCGCAGCCTCCACCAGGCCCCCACTCATGTCTCCCATCACCCCCACCCCCCAGCAGTGCAGGGGCACCCTCCACCAGGCCCCCACTTATGTCTAACACCACCCCCAGCCACCCGGGGCACCCTCCACCAGACCCCCACTCATGTCTCCCATCACCCCCACCCCCCAGCAGTGCAGGGGCACCCTCCACCAGGCCCCCACTCATGTCTCCCAACACCCCCACCCCCCAGCCACCAGGGCAGCCTCCACCAGGCCCCCACTCAAGTCCAACTCATGTCTCCCGGCACCCCCACCCCCCAGCAGTGCAGGGGCACCCTCCACCAGGCCCCCACTCATGTCCGCTATCACCCCCACCCCCCAGCAGTGCAGGGGCACCCTCCACCAGGCCCCCACTCATGTCCCCCAGCCAACATGTCACCACAATCTAGATCCCTGGCCCTTATGGTCAGCCTCCAAATGCCAAACACCCACCTGAGTATTGCATCCACCCACTTAGAAATGGCAAAACCATGATATAACCCCAATTGCAAGTTTATAAATGAACACATGTCCCTCACATACACCCAATGGGTGTCAGTGAATGTCAAAACCCATATCATGATATGCATGAAACCAATGAGATGATACTACACATTGAAGTTTGAAGAAAAAATATATATTAAACGCAACATAAATTGAATAAAAAATAAACAAACAATAATGGAAATTAAAAAAAAAAACAGCAGGTACGTGAAATAATGCAAAACCACAAATCATAATGCAAACTAAAGGTGTCCAAAGTCACAGTCCACAAAAGTAAATCCAATGGAAAATTTAAATCGAAAACCATTGCTCCAAGGGGAAATCATAAAAAAAAAGAAAATCCAAAAGTCAACTATATACAGATAACAATCCAGGGTCCATGATCCCAATCGAAGAAATGAAACCTATCTAATAACACTACCTAAAAAAAAAAACTATATACAAAAATGTGGCCCATTGTCCAAAAGGTCCAAATAAAATGCGAAACCAAAGGAAACCTAACACTAACTACAGAACTATTTACAAGGGCAGCGGGCTAGTCCGACGGCTCAATTCGGGATGTTCCGGGCCAGGGCATCATCGAACTCCTGCTCAATGTCCCGGAGGCGCTCCTCCTCCATGGCCCAGAGGGTCCGCAGGGCCGTCCACATGTTCCCCCCAAACTCCCTGCGGATTGCCTTGAGGCACTCGGCCCGCCTCAGGGCCCTCCGCATGGAGTTCTCCGCCCTGACCATCGTGAGCCGTGCCTCTTCCACCCGCTGCCGCTCCGCATCTATGGCATGGCCCAACCGCTGCCACACGGAAGACACTTCCCGTCCTGGGTCCTCCTGTCCTCCGGCCTATGCCTGCCCCTCCGATGTCGAAGGCCCCGAGCCATCAAGTGTCCCACCATGTTGCTGCTGCTGCTGCGCCTCTGCCCGTGCACTGCCTCCTGCTGCCTGCACATCCTCCGCTGGCTGGGGTGCAGTCGTTGATGTGGCCACCCCTGCTGGACATCCGACTCCCGACTGTGGCAGGGATGCCTCCTCCACCAGCCTGGCCGCACCGTCAGAGGCAGCTCCACAGGGCACCCAGGTGACTGATGGGTGGGAAGATGGCACGGAGGACGACTGGCGCATAGGGGGTTCAGTTGAGGAGGGGGTCGGAGCAAGCCCCATCAAACGGAGGAATCCGGCCTGGGTGACCTGTCCCAGTAGGCCGACGCGGTCAACGAGCCATTCGAGATGACGTGCAGTCTCCTCATGAAAAGACTGCAGGTCACCTCGCATGGCCCGTTGACACAACGCCACATTAGTCAGGACAGGCTCAACCTGGACCCGGATAGCCACGTCCGCAGGCAGAGGAAGGCCAGTTGTCGTGAGCTCATCCCCTGCCTGGAAACAGGTCTGGACGTAGGCATCCCTGCTGGTGCAAGATGATGCAGTGACAGGATCAGGGACAGGATTGCACACAGGCACCTCCGTGGCGACCTGCGCTGCCTCCTGTCCCTGGTCCTGCACTGCACCTCTAGCACCAGTGGAATCCCCACCTCCAGACCCCGTCTCTGTTGCTTGCACGGCCTCCTCCTCCACCAAACCCCCCACCAACCTGGATGACTCCGTGCCATCTTCCCCCGTTGGGCCCTGTGGGGTCCCAGCTGCCCCTTCTCCTGCCGAGGAGTCCGACTCCGACCTCCGCCTCTTGGACCTCCCCCCGGCAGCTGCAGCCTGGGACGCGGCCCCGGACTCCTCACTCCCCGACGAGATCACAACCTGGGAGGGGAGCCGGGCCTTGCGTCTCCGGCTGGCGGTGCGATCCCCGCCGCTGTGCTCCACAGCACCTTCTCTGCCCTCTTCATCAGTTGACGCTGCAGACAGGGCGAAATAAAACACAGGCATCAGGGCACTGTACAATGGACACATACACACATGACAGTTGCACATGAGTGGCATTGGCAAACCTCAGACATGGCATCACAATTGGCAACACACATGTCATTTCTACATGCACACATGAGCCATACCACAGCCACATCGCAACTACCAGCACCATCCATACACGTACAACAGCATGAGCAGGCAAAGGTGAGCCAGACATCACATGCAACACAGGGAGGGCACTACACATGCACGCACACCACCACACTTGCATGCATGTGTACACCTCAGCCAACTGTCGCAGTGTTCCGATGGGCATCCATGTCACATCTGCCAATCAGGCTTCCACATCCCGCTGTCACATGCATCCATGTTGCATCACTGTTGCACCCTTGTCAAATACACACACATGCACATGTACACAGTGCTGATACATGCAGCTGAAAACAACATACATGCGTGACATCACAAACATGCCTACTTACATACACATTCATCCAAACATGTGTGCCCACACAACTGCATTTGGCATGCAAGCCTACGCACACAAGCACCATCCATGTCTCACACATGACAGCGCTCGCATGTGTTAGCCTCACGGTCCTGTACACCCCCACCCATACTCGGCCCCATACAAACAGATGTGCAACCGGCACACTACTGGCACATCACCACACGCACAGCTTACAATCATGATGCATGTACACTTACCGCTCGACTCCAGACGGGTCTGCCTCTCAAGGACCTGGACGTGGAGCGCTGGGGATATGCGTTCCAGGACCCTCATCTGATCTTCCGACAAGTGGCCCCGGCGCCCCTTAGCATCCGCTGCCTTCAAGAGGCGCCGGGCCTTGCTGAGGGTCCTGGACCTGAATTCCTCCCAGCGCTTCTTGACATGTTGGAAGTCGCGGACTGCCACCCCCTCCGTGTTGATGGCAGTCACGATGTCCGTCCAGATCTGAGTCCGTCCTTCCTTGTCGGCGCGCACCCTTCCGTAGAGGGCATCATACTGCCCCAGGACTTGCTCCACCAGGACACCAACTTCCCTGGCACTGAAGCTGGTGCCCCTCTGCCTCTCTGGCCGGGGGTTGTCAGTGGTGCCAGATGTTGCAGTGCCCGACATGACAACCCCAGAGGCAGGAGTGGGTGGGCAACTGGGTCCTGGGGCTGGGCTGTGGAGCGATGGAATCCCAGTTGGGAGTCTTCGGTTCCATCAGGGGTGGTCACAGCAACAGCACCCCTGGCTGATGTGCAGGCAGCAAATGGCAGGGCACGTGGGAAGCAGGCAGTCAGGCAGCAGCAGATGGCAGGTGGGAGCGTGCTCGGGGCTCTGGGGGGTAGTAAATCGGCTTTCTGGGCAGGAGCGTGGTCTTCCGTGTGCTTACGCGTGGCCAGCTTCATACGGAGTGATTTGGCACGTGAAATGTCCTGCACGTCTGCGTGTAATTCAAGGAAAGGCCCTTAGCGCGTAAGCGCGTCTGCACGCATATGCGATTTCATTGGCCCAAAGGCCCCCATGCGCAGCTGTGACGTCACGCGCATGGCCGTAGAGAATGGCGCGTGTAAAAAAAATTATACATGTCCGAATGTCAAAGCGTGCAATTGGTGGAAATGGCCTCATTGCAAATGCGTGTCTGTGACATCTGTACTTCTTGTCGGTTCACACGCGATTTACTTCACGGCGTTTCCAGTTCGTACTCCCTGTTACCTCTGACAGCTTTTTCTCTTTTCCTCTTTTTCCTGGGCCTGTTTCCTCAAACAGCGTTCCCTTCTACTGTTGGCGGGGGTGTTGCCAACGCGCACACGCGCACATTTTTCACGCTTTTGTTCCTGGCAGACGGTGAGTCGCGCACGTATTTAACATCTGTGCTTGCCCTGTGTGTCGCGTACCCCTTCAGAGGTCATTCTAGGCTGCGTGTGACACGCATACGTTCATTCGTGTGTTTCTGGGTGCCACAGCGTAGTGCAGGTTTATTTTTCCACGCACGTGGTCTAGGAGGGGTTGCGTGCACCTTACTTGCCTTTTTTGGGGTGCCTGTGCGTTGCGTGACCCGTCATCTTTCCCCAGGGGTGACATACAGCCTTGCTAGAGCACTAGGGTACGATTACCATCTGGTACCCAACCCCTTGACCCCCAATTGCCCAGGAAAATAGTTCACATCGACTCCCATACGCACAATAACATCAGTGCCATGGCTGGGAGGTGAACAAGCCGTAAGGGTGGCAAAGGTGGCCAAGCCCCAAGTGGTGGCCATGGTGGATCCAGTAGGGGATGCGGCCGTGACTTGCAGGGTGCCCCTAGCCCCCCATGTGTGGAGGACCAGTCAGGGACACCCATGCCCTCCCCCCTGGTTGAGGTTAACGTGGCTGACACCATCCATGCTCAGCCCTTGTTGGACCAGCCCACTGTGGAACCAGACCTGGCACAGGGTGACTCCATGGCTGACTTCCAGGTCAGCAGGTCTAGGCCACATGCGCCGGTGAACGTTGGTGTCATCAGGCCACGTGGATCAGGGGCAGCTAGGTCATCTGCTGCCGCGCGTAGGCAGGCTGGGGAGGCTGCAGGGGCAGCTGCGGCTCCATCCACCCCACCTCTCACACACCCAGCCAGGACGGTGTTGGTCCAAGTCATCATGCTGACATTCCCCCTGACACCATCACACTTGTGCTAATGCCTGCACCAACTCCCATGCTGAGTGTGCAATCCCACACTCCTAGTACAGAGTCCACCGGGGCTCCTGCCCCTACTGTCCAGAGCGGCGTAGGACACTCAGGATCCCCACCACCTTCCAAGTGGAAGAGGAAGAGTGCTCGTCCAGTAGAGGCTGATGCCCCAGACACGGCTACACAGTCCGGCTCGTCAAGGAAGCCCAGCTTCAATGAGGCCGAACTGAATGCACTTGTAGAGTATGTGTCCGCACATGACCGCGAAATGGTGATTGTTGCAGGATCCAAGACCACACCTGCAAAACGTCAGGCACACTGGCAGACCATTGCGGACATCATAAGTGCCCTTGGAATCGTGAGGCGCACAGCTACTGAATGCTACAAGCGCTGGAATGACCTGAAGCACAGGGCAAAGAATAAGCTGGCCTCGAGTCATGCCGCAACTCTAGTGACTGGAGGTGGGTCTCCAGCAGACGACATAGAACTCACTCCACATGAGCAGGTTGCTGGGACCTACGTCACGGAGGAACAGATCCAAGGCGTGGGAGAACTGGCAGATTACGAGGCATTGTCCGGTGAGTGCACATGCATGTGTGTGTCATCCATGTGCATGGTGTGTGTGAGAGGGCTACTGTTTGGGTGCCAGGTGAGGGTGTGTGTGCCGGAGTGGTTTGGGTCACCCATGTGCCTCATCATATACATTCTGCGCACCAGCATTTAGGTATAGCAGCATCCCTTCTGCCAACATTAGACATCCAGCCCAACACCACGCCAGTTGCCCTTGAAGTGTCATCTTGCCACAACATAGTTGCTTATTTACCTCTGTTTATTCAGGGAGATTGTTTGCATGCCACCACTTTTACTCGGGATTTCTCAGTCCTATTGTCACATGTCTGACATGGCTATGGTACAGCGGGCTGGCTTTGTTTCCTGGACATGATTTGTTTAGACATGTCCCTGTGTTATAGGACCATTTTGGACTGGCAGCTCCAGGTTAAACATTTGAACCATTTTAATGAAAAAATAAATTTCATGAGCAAACTGGACTGATTGAACAATTGGTGCCCTCCTCTCCCTCTTCACTTCATGACTAGGGTACATGCCATCTGTGTGATGGCATGTGTATTTGACCTGCCAATCACTGGCCAATGTGTGATGCCACTGCTAGGCAGCATGCAGCAAATGTGTTCATCTTCCATCTTGGTGTCATCAACGTGTGCCATCTGCCTACCCTTCACACGCAGTGACGGTGCATGCATGGGAGGGTTTTGGTCATGTGGGACATGTGTCAATCAAGTACTGTTTCTGTAGCCTCTCGGCCCTAATTGTGTGCCATAGTGCTAATGCCTGTTTCCATTTGTTTTCTTTTATGTCTTTTCAGGGGATGACGCACTTGATACTGCTGGGGTTGTGGAGATGGAGCAGACCCAGGAGGGGTCTCAGGCCCGACCAACCACCAGTGAGGGACGTGGTGTGGTGGTGGGAGAGAACCCACAACTGCTGCAGGTCGTGCTCTCAAGGGGTGTCTCTGGCTGCACCTCCCCCGAGCTGTATTCAGGTGTCGATTCGGATGATGAGACCTATGTGCCGTCGCAGGTGAGTGTTCCTGGGAGGGATTCTGTTCTGTCCGACCCACCTGCACCAGGGTTAGAACACTCAATGGAGATGTCAGTGTTGGCATTTACGCCTTTGGTGGTTACGGATGCAGGGTCACACTCTGCGACATCTGATCCTGTTCCTGGGCCAGCAGATCAGAGGGGGAATGCAGTCCTGCAGCCTCAGGCAGTGCCGGCACAGGAAGGCGCAGTTCGCCTTGCCCCAGACAGGTGTGGTGCCCGCCAACGTGGTGGCCGTCCGCCACTTGGCAATACCGCATGGGAGCAATCCATATACGGTATGGCAACCCAACAGGCAGCATCATCAGAGATGATGGCTCAGGCAATGGATAGGGTGGTCACTTCCATTGTCCCCCCGAAAGGCTGATGGAGCGACTTCAGCAGGCAACAGACTCCATCTGCCAGTCACACAGGGAGGACATGTTGGCGTCCAACAGGGACAGGCGGGCGGCATTGGCAACTCTGCAGGAAGACATTTCCATAGAGTCCCAGGGCCACAGGGAAGCCCTAAGGGTGGAACTCCTTCACCTCAGGACGACTCTTGTTGAGCTTGAGGCTTCAACAAACAGAAGGACAGAACAGCAGCTGGAGCGTCTCACACGTACGCTCTCAGCTGAGATGCAGGCAACTAGGGCGGAGGTCCGGGCACCCCGTGAGTTGTTGCATGGGGACCTCTGCACAATTATCCTCCAGAATGAGACCTACCACACCCGCATGCTTGCAGCCATGGAGGGACAGACTAAGGCTTTCGCGTGGGCTGCCTCCCATAGTGCCACCACCTCCTGATGCAGCTGCAGAGGGTGAGGAGAGCGACAGCAGTGATTCTCCCACAATAGGGTAGCCGTGTAGGCCATGAGCCCATGGAGGTGTTTTGGTGTGCACCCTGTCCTCGGACCTCCTGGGTGGCCTCCCCCACCCCCCCGGGCCCATTAATGGCCATTTTTGATTATTATTATTATTTTTTTTTTTTTTGGGGACAGTGTGTTGCCTTGTGTGGCTCCCGTGGGCATACAGTGCATTGTGGCTGGGCACATGGAGGCTTGTCATGAATTTGGTTCAGATGCTTGGGTTTTTGTGACACACACCCCTCCTGCTTCCCGTTTCCATGGGCTTGCAAAGGGTGTGCCCAAGTGACATTGAAGTACATGGTGACCATAGACTGCCATTCGATGTGTGGGCAGTCTTTAGTCAATACTGTGTATACATTCATAGTGCATATTGTTGTTGTATTGTACACTGCATGGTGTATTATTGATATCTGCCTCTGCATCCATCTCATCCTCCTAATTTTCAGGTCCATTTCTCATGTCTTCACAAGGCGGTCCACCTTGGAACTGGAGTCCATGTTGTAAGCAGTGCACCTACACTCTTGCGTGGCGCTAACACTGTATACTTGGAAGTGTTCGAAGTGCTGGCATCATCAGGTAGTGAGGCTAGCAAATTTTTAAGTCTGTAATGTCATATTTAAGGTAGGTTGGAGGTTGTGTAGGTGATTGGTATTCTTGGTAAGTATTTGGTGATGTGTGTTGTAGGTCCTGCATTACTGTGAGCATTTCATGTGTGGCCATGTTTCCATTAGGGACACTGTAGCTGGTGACACTTGGGGCATGTTGTGGGGATTAATTTGTTTGCTCTCACATTGCATGACATGCCATGGTGTGTTGTGTGGCCGTGCTGGGGAGGGGTTGGGTGACATGGCACTGTTTTCATGTAGTATTTTGCAAGTGGGTATTCATGTCTGCAGCATGGAAGTGTGTCTTTTGATGACACTGCATTGGTGGTGTTTGTGTAGGTAGGGATGCACACATTGTGACACTTCCACATGAACAATCTCAGGCTGCTATGGTTCTGACAGTTGACTCTCCCGTTGTTGGTCATAATTGTCAGGTCGAGTCATCATTGCTTATCAGATGGTATGTGCCAGGGCTGTGTGCACTCCACAGAGGTGTGATTTCTATGTGAAGTAATTAGCCACCAGCTGCGTATGGGCTGCCTCACCCTGTGCCCTCTCCCCTCCCATGCGCAGCGGGCGTGCATGTGGTTGGGGATGTGGGGGCACCACCATGTCCACAGCCAGGCCCCGGCATGTTGCAACATTGTGCAGGACACATGCTGCCACTATGATCCTGCACACTACTGGGGGCGCATATAACAGCTGCCCGCCAGAACGGTCAAGGGAGCGAAAGCGTGACTTGAGCACTCCGAATGTGCGCTCCACTATGCCCTGGGTTGCAATATGGGCTGTGTTGTATCTTACCTCTGGAGGCGTGAAGGGGTTCCGAATTGGCGTCATCATGTGGGTGCTCAGAGGGTAGGCACTGTCCCCTGGTGAGGAGGTGATGGGTATCATTAGTGGGGTAGTGACATAACTCTGCATCTGACATGCATGCATGTGCAGTGGCATACATACTCACCAAGCAGCCATGTATCGCCATGCCGCCCAGCTTCTAAGTCCCGGCTTAGGGTAGACATTCGGTAAATGAAGCTGTCGTGGGTGGACCCTGGATAGTTGGCATATACTGAGGTGATGATTCCCTTGGCATTACATACTACCTGCACGTTGATGGAATGCCAGTGCTCGCGGTTCCTATAGATGTGCTCAGATGCCCTGAGGGGACGTAGTGCCACATGGGTGCAGTCAAAGGCACCTATCACTTTGGGGAATTGTACCACACCGTAGAAATCGAGGGCGGCAGCCTGCCTTTCTGCAGGTGTCCTGGGCAGATATATGTGCCTATGGACTGATGGGCGTGCAGTGATGATGTTCAAGACCTGGTGTAGGCAGCGTGACTGCGTGGCCTGTGACACCCCACCCACTATGGCACTTGTCCGCTGAAATGATCCTGTGGCCAAGAAGTGCAGTACATTGAGGACCTTCTCCAGGGGGCTGAGTGCTTGGGAGCACAGGGTGGGTGATGTGAGGTCATCCTCCCACTCACTGACCAGGTCCAGTAGTATGTGTGGTGGAAACCTGTACCTCCCATACACCTGGTCATCAGGCATCCCAAAAAGGCTGGTTCTGGGAGTGAAAATTCGGGCCCTCACTATCCTCCTCCTCCTCCTTTGGTAACCCACGTCCACTGCTGCTAGGAACGGTATATTCATCCTGGTGTCTGCGCTTGTTTGTTGTTTGTGCGCACTTTTATGCTGCGCGGGTCGACGTACGCCTGCTTCATGCTGGCGTACGTGTTTCAGGATTGGACCATTTATTTTTCAGCGCGTCGTAGGCGAACGTGTGAATCTTCCCACCCACCCCAGGAATACACGTAACACGCTCTCCCAGGCCCAGTCGCGAGTAAATATTCCCGCCCACCCCTGGAATACACGTACCCCACTCTCACCGGCCCAGTCTCGTGTGGAAGTTCACGCGCACACCGAAATACACGTACCCAGGGCAATCGCGTGTGGAACTTCCCGCGAACTCCGTAAAACACGTAGCCTGCTGGTATCGCGTGTGGAAGTTCATGCGGACCCATAATACACGTACCCTGATGGTATCACATGGGAGACTACCCGCGCACCCCAGGAATAAACGTACCCAGACAAATCGCACGGCTGGGGGGTGGGGGTGATGGGAGACATGAGTGGGGGCCTGGTGGAGGCTGCCCCTGCACTGCTGGGGGGTGGGGGTGATGGTAGACATGAGTGGGGGCCTGGTGGAGGCTGCCCCTTCACTGCTGGGGGGTGGGGGTGATGGGAGACATGAGTGGGGGCCTGGTGGAGGGTGCCCCTGCACTGCTGGGGGGTGGGCATGATGGGAGACATGAGTGGGGGCCTGGTGGAGGGTGCCCCTGGTGGCTGGGGGGTGGGGGTGGTGGGAGACATGAGTGGGGGCCTGGTGGAGGCTGCCCCTGCACTGCTGGGGGGTGGGGGTGCAGGGGGACATGAGTGGGGGCCTGGTGGAGGCGCCCCCTGCACTGCTGGGGGGTGGGGGGTGGTCGACATGAGTGGGGGCCTGGTGGAGGCTGCCCCTGGTGACTGGGGGGTGGGGGTGGTTTTTAGACATGAGTGGGGCCTGGTGGAGGCTGCCCCTGCAATGCTGGGGGGTGGGGGTGCAGGGGGACATGAGTGGGGGCCTGGTGGAGGCTGCCCCTGCACTGCTGGGGGGTGGGGGTGGTGGGAGACATGAGTGGGGGCCTGGTGGAGGCTGCCCCTGGTGGCTGGGGGGTGGGGGTGGTGGGAGACATGAGTGGGCACCTGGTGGAGGCTGCCCCTGCACTGCTGGGGGGTGGGGGCGCAGGGGGACATGAGTGGGGGCCAGGTGGAGGCTGCCCCTGCACTGCTGGGGGGTGGGGGTGGTGGGAGACATGAGTTGGGGCCTGGTGGAGGGTGCCCCTGGTGGCTGGGGGGTGGGGGTGGTGGGAGACATGAGTGGGGGCCTAGTGTAGGGTGCCCCTGGTGGCTGGGGGGTGGGGGTGCAGGGAGACATGAGTTGGACATGAGTGGGGGTCTGGTGGAGGCTGCCCCTGCACTGCTGGGGGGTGGGGGTGGTGGGAGACATGAGTGGGGGCCTGGTAGAGGGTGCCCCTGGTGGCTGGGGGGTGGGGGTGGTGGGAGACATGAGTGGGGGCCTGGTGGAGGCTGCCCCTGCACTGCTGGGTGGTGGGGGTGTAGGGGGACATGAGAGGGGGCCTGGTGGAGGCTCCCCCTGCACTGCTGGGGGGTGGGGGTGGTGGGAGACATGAGTGGGGGCCTGGTGGAGGCTGCCCATGGTGGCTGGGGGTGGTGGGAGACATGAGTGGGGGCCTGGTGGAGGCTGCCCCTGCACTGATGGGGTGTGGGGGTGCAGGGGGACATGAGTGGGGGCCTGGTGGAGGCTGCCCCTGCACTGCTGGGGGGTGGGGGTGGTGGGAGACATGAGTGGGGGCCTGGTGGAGGCTGCCCCTGTTGGCTGGGGGGTGGGGGTGCAGGGGGACATGAGTGGGGGCCTGGCGGAGGCTGCCCCTGCACTGCTGGGGGGTGGGGGTGGTGGAAGACATGAGTGGGGGCCTGGTGGAGGGTGCCCCTGGTGGCTGGAGGGTGGGGATGCAGGGAGACATGAGTTGGGCATGAGTGGGGTCCTGGTGGAGACTGCCCCTGCACGGCTGGGGGGGTGGTGGGAGACATGAGTGGGGGCCTGGTGGAGGGTGCCCCTGGTGGCTGGAGGGTGGGGGTGGTGGGAGACATGAGTGGGGGCCTGGTGGAGGCTGCCCCTGCACTGCTGGGGGGTGGGGGTGCAGGGGGATATGTGTGTGGGCCTGGTGGAGGCTGCCCCTGCACTGCTGGGGGGTGGGGTGATAGGAGACATGAGTGAGGGCCTGGTGGAGGGTGCCCCTGCACTGCTGGGGGGGGTGGTGGGAGACATGAGTGGGGGCCTGGTGGAGGGTGCCCCTGGTGGCTGGAGGGTGGGGGTGGTGGGAGACATGAGTGGGGGCCTGGTGGAGGCTGCCCCTGCACTGCTGGGGGGTGGGGGTGCAGGGTGTTAGGGTGAATTCTCTGTTTAGGCTGAAATTCCTAACCTAGTGAGTCCCCAGGCAGCTTTGCTGGATTTTTGAGGTTTATTTTTTTCTCCTGCCAAGAGTGAGACTCTTTTACCCTCACTCTTGGACATGATTTGAGAGTGTTACTGTGACTTGCTATGTGCTTATGGGCTAGGGGGTATTTTTTCCCCATAGGCTATCATTGGTTTTTGAATGTGTGTTACACAGCACCCTCAGTGCAGTAACACAGGGGTGTCATAGAGACCCCCAAACATAGACTCCACACCCTGGGACTGACTACTGTCTCCCTGGGTCTGTAAAGTTGCCATTGACTTTACTAGTCTTAACTTAGGAACTTAACCAGTACAAACCATCTTACTGTGGAAGTACTGGTAGGGGCAATTAGATTGCCCCTGGGTCTGTTGTCGAGGGGGTACTGTCCCGTCCCCCCTCGCCGAGTTTCTGGCTGGTGGCAGTGGATACCACAGAAATATTCCACCGGAATATTTCCCAATGGGATTTCCCATTGATTTTAATGCACCACTTTTTGGTGCAATGTTAAAGATACCGCCGGTTTATTTATTTAATATAAATTCACCGGTTGGGATTTTTTGCCAGAACTCGCCGCCAAAATGGCGTCTAGGTTAACTTCAGTAACCCTCAACCCGAATCGAGCCTTTGTTCCACTTTTGGCGGGCTTCTGCACAGAAGCCCTCCAAAGTGGTGCCATTCTGTCTGGGTACCACAGGGGGTGTGGGAGGGGGTTTAGGCACCCTGGACTGAGTTGCCTTGCCAACTCATGTCGCACTCTAGTGTGATTGGCCCAAGTGGTGAGCCACCCCGCTCACCACTTAGCATGTCTGAGTGACAGCTAGGCTGAATGAATGGGGGTTTGCTGCATAAAAGCAGGGGTTTTGGGACTGGTTCTTCAGAAGTCGCCACAGGACCTAAGAAGCCGAAGAGGGAGAAGCCGAGACGACCTGCCAAGACGACACCACCGGTGAAGCCCTGCGGAACCGTCTCACCACTTTTTCCGACGACAGAGGAGATCTCCCTCCAGAGAGTCTCCTTCCCTTAACTGGTGGGGACAACCAGTTGCTGCCTTCTTTTCGCCGTCCCGAAGCATCTCGTGGCCGCCTTGCCTGTGCCAAGAACCCCGGCAACTGGGATACCACTTTTTACCTCAACCGCGAAAGAGGGGTAAACTCCTTTGTGACCGGAAAACTCCACGGCTTGCCTCATCCCTGGTAGTGCAACGACCTGCAGCTTTCCTCCACGTCGAGCTCACCTCTTCCCCTGGACGACGCCGCAACTTGCACCCACTACCAGGAACAACTACCACCGCTGGAGGATCCTTTCCACTTGTAAAGGTACTGTGTTCCGCCCGGCCTCCCTTGCCACCGATTGTACGAGGTAGATTTAGCCCTCGGCTCTCGAACCTGGGTAGGTCAGGGACACCCTAACTAAACTTTTCAGAACCGTAGTAAAACCTTTTCTACTTACCTGCAAAGACTTGCGACATTGTGTGATCTTGGGCATATTTTTACCTGGCTCTCTCTGAAGCGGGCCCCGAACGAATTCTCCTTGTTCCACCATTGACTGTTTTTGCTAACCTTCTGTGAAAAGTGTTTTACCTTACTGCTCTCATCATTTCTGCCTTTCCCTCCCTTTTCTAAAAACTTGTTGGAGTGCCATCTGACGTTAAGCGCTCACCTCTGTTTGGAAATAAGTGGTGTTAACTTAGACTTGTCCAACAAATGACTAGGGATGTACATATAAGTAATAGTGACTGTGTTTTGACTTACTTACCTTTTTCTGTGCTAGTGTAATTTTCTGAGTGTGCCTTTAAAATAAATAAGTATATACTTTTACACCTAGCTCTGGTCAGTGTTTGTTTGTACTACTGTGACTCTGTACCTATCCTGTATCCTCTATATACAGCCTAACTCTTCTTGAGGGAAGTCTGACTGCTCAGCCACCGCTACCACAGTGAATCTGTGTGGTGCAGACTGCTACCAAGTGGGTTTACTGCCAACACCTGTAATCTTAAATCTTTTGCAGTGGTCCCAGAGGGAACTGCACAGGTTTCTGCTTAACACTGGTGTACAGCGGTGGGATTTGTATTGAGTATACACTTTAGTGTACTTTTGAGATACCTTAGTGCAAACTAACCATAAAGAAAGGAAAAAGTCATTTTCTATCCTGTCTACTATGGAAAGTTATAGTCAAGAATCCCTTGCTACAAAAACTGCTGATTGTCTAAGACTTCTCTGTAAGCATAAGAATCTCATGACTAAAGGAAAGAAAATGGAGCTAATAGAAAGGTTGTTAGAAAACCAAAGTCTGGATGATGGTTCGGAGGAACCTATCACTCCAGCAAATGTAGAGAACAGCAACGATATTGATATTGAACAAAGTGTTGATGATCTTGGGTCAGAACCAGAAGAGGAGGATGGAACTGTTATAAATGTTCCCCCTAGGCCTCTGTCTGCTCTACCAGCTGTACCTACTGGGCCTTTGCCAGGTCCCACATTCAACCCTCAATACTTTGAACTAGAGAGAATGAAAATTGAATTAGAGTACAAGAAACTTACTGCTCAAACTGAAAAAGAACTAAGGCTAAGAGAAATGGAGCTCAAGTATGAGCTAGAATTGAAGAAATTGTCTGTTGAAAATGCTTCTCTCTCTGGCTCCTCTAGAAGTTCCAGTCCTAAAAGACCCAGGATGCCTAAGGAATTGATTGGTATGTATGAGCCTAAGTTGGATGTGTTGGATTGGTTGTCTATGTTTGAGTATAATCATGGGCTCCAGAACATCACAGGTAATGAGTTACTCACCTGGTTGTTCTCTAGGCTTCCCCCTGTTGCAACTGATGCGGTAATGGAGTTGGGGGAGGAGGATAGGAAAGAGTATGAATGTGTGAAACTAGCTTTGATAGCTAGATTTGGGAAGACCCCTTCCCAGTATCTTAAGAGGTTTAGGAGCCTCAAAAAGCATGATGGTACCCCTTGGGCTACCTGGGTGTGTGAAGGGCTGAAAAACTTAGAGGGATGGATTAAGGGTTACAAAGTGAACACTTATGAAGGAATGAGGAATCTTGTAATGATGGAGTCAATTTATGATGCCTGCTCTCCTGAGCTCAGACAGCACTTGGTTGATTCACGGGAATTAGACCCTAGGAAACTAGCTAAGGCTGCTGACTTGTGGGTTGCCAACAGGGCTACTCACAAGGATTCTGGGGTAACTCAGAAGAAGGATGAGGGAAGACAGCCTAAGAAAGACTCCAAAGAGAATTCTAATAACTCCAATTCCAAAGAGGGCCCCAAACCAAACCATAAGGGTAAGCCACCTGGGAAACCACAGCAGAGTAGTATACCTTCTGGTGCTAAACCAGAAGGAGGTCAGAACAAGCCTCCATTCCAAAGGACCTTTGGGGCCTGTTATGTTTGTAAGGCTACTGACCATGTGAAAGGAGATCCCAGATGTAAGGGTAAACCTTCAGGGGTCCAACTTGTCTCCTTAGCCTTCGCTCCAGAGGAGGAAGTCACTATGGCAAGTGGAAACTTTCTACAACTGGCTGATGAACCCACTGGAGTCTCAGCCAGTGTTTCTTTAGTCTCTCTGGGGTTATGGGAACAACAGAATTTAGATGTGTATAATTCTATCCCAGATAATACTAAAGAGTATTATAAGGACAGTGTCCAAGTGAATGGTCAGGAGACTCCTGCCATCAGGGACACTGGGGCCAGCATAACTGTGGTGGATGAATCATTTTTCAAGGCAGAGGATGTTGCTAAGGCACCCAAATGCCTCACCAAGTTAGCTGGAGGGCCTGTGCAGATGTGTCCCCAGTTACCAGTTCTCATCCAGTGTAATGATATCGCTGTGAAGATACCTGTCAGTATACAATGTGAAGTACCAGGAAGGGTCCTGTTGGGAAATGACCTGAAAGCTCTGGGAGTTGTGTCACATACCCCCAGGCCTCCTAGTAAAAGGTTACAGGAGCTCACCAAAACTGCAAGAGAGAAAACCCTGCGAGGTTTATCTCAGGAGATGATGACAGAAATCACTCCTCTCCCACTGGAGCAACTTACTGCAGTAACTACCAGATCAGGAGCAAAGGGGCAACCCAAGACTCCTAGGAAAAAGCCTACAGCAAGCACTCCAGTGCATCCAACGAGGACTTCCCCGAGGTTGTCCAAAGTTACACCTGTAACTCCACCTCCAGCTGAGGGTGAGAGGGAGGTACAACCCTGTCTGGTTGAACTAGACTCTGAAGAAGAGCTAGTAGGAGGCCCAGAACTTATTGGAGACCTGGACCTGGCTGACCATCCTGAGCTGCAGTCTTTACTGGCAGAAGGTGGACCCAGCAGGACAGCTTTTCATAAGGGACAAAGAGAATGTCAAACTCTGGAGGGTCTCCGCCAACAGGCTGCTTCTCAGGCTGATGGGCAAGAGCCTGGGAAGTATAGGTTACACTGGGAAGTCGGCCTCTTCTACAGTAAACCCACGGAATCTGAACCTGGAGCCTACCAACGCCTGGTAGTGCCCCAAGAGAACAGACAACAGTTCTTGCAACTAGCCCACGAGATTCCTTTGGCTGGTCACTTGAGTTTCAAGAAGACCAAGGAAAGGCTCTCCCTCTACTTTTATTGGCCAAAGATGGGGGCTGAAGTAGATAGATATTGCAGGAGCTGCCATACCTGCCAGACTTCTGGTAAGGTTGGTTCCAAGAATGTGGCACCTTTAGTGCCTCTCCCAGTTGTGGGTGTCCCATTTGAGAGGGTAGGGATTGACATTGTTGGTCCCCTTGATCCTCCAACCTCCTCAGGCAACAGGTTTATCCTTGTTGTAGTAGACCATGCTACTAGGTACCCTGAGGCCATTCCTATGAGGACTGTTACAGCTCAGGCTGTGGCTAAGGCCCTCCTTGGTATCTTTACCAGGGTTGGGTTTCCTAAGGAGGTGATTTCTGACAGGGGGTCAAATTTTATGTCCCACTACATGAAGGCCATGTGGAAAACCTGCGGAGTCACCTACAAGTTCTCAACCGCCTACCACCCTCAGACAAACGGGTTGGTAGAAAGGTTTAACAGAACTATGAAGAGCATGATAGGTGCTTTAGAAGAACCCCTTAAGAAGAAGTGGGACCTTCTACTGCCATGCCTTCTATTTGCTTATAGGGAAGTCCCTCAGGAGGGAGTAGGTTATTCTCCCTTTGAACTTCTCTATGGCCATCCAGTCAGAGGCCCCTTGGCCCTGATTAAGGAGGGGTTGGAGAGTGCTCCTTCCCCCAAGCCAGTCAGAGTGACTGACTATGTGATAGGTCTCCGAAGGTGAATGTCACACATGATGGCAGAAGCAAGTGACAACTTGAAAGCTGGCCAAGCTCTGATCAAACATTGGCACGATCAGAAAGCTAACATGGTTGAGTTTACTCAAGACCAGCTAGTTCTAGTTATGCTTCCAACAAGGCAGAGGGCCTTACAAGACAAATGGATGGGACCCTTCAAGGTTGTGGGAAAACTTGGAGAGGTCAACTATCTGGTGGATCTGGGCAACCCCAGGGAAGCTCCCCGAGTCTTCCACACCAACCGCCTCAAAGCCTATATCTCTAGACCAGAAGTAGGAGCCTTGCTTCTAGCTTCATCAGGAGAGGAGGAGGAGAGTGAAGCTCTACCTGACCTCCTAAGAGGCTTACCTTTGGACAAAAAGGTTGAATGAGTTAATCTCTCTTCAGATCTGACCCCTGAGCAACAGGAGGAGTGCAAAGCAATGTTAAATCAGTTTGCCCCCCTGTTCTCTCTTTCTCCAGGCTTGACCCCTTGGGGACAGCATGATATACTCACTGGTGACTGTCTGCCAGTCAAAAGCAGAGGATATAGAATGTCAGAACATATCAGAACCCACATCAAAGGGGAGGTCAAGAAGATGCTTGATCTCGGGGTAATAGAGCCCTCTACTAGTCCATGGTCTAGCCCAGTGGTGTTAGTACCAAAGGCAGGATCCAAAGAGTTGAGATTCTGTGTGGACTATAGAGCTCTTAATGCAGTCACCAAGAATGATGCCCACCCTTTGCCAAGGACAGATGAGTTGGTGGATAAACTTGGTGCAGCCAAGTACCTCAGCACACTGGACCTTACGTCAGGCTATTGGCAAATAGCCCTGACAGACCATGCCAAGGAGAAAACTACATTTTCTACCCCAGTTGGCCTATACCAATTCAAGGTTATGCCTTTTGGACTGAAAAATGCACCTGCAACATTCCAAAGGATGGTGAACCAAGTTCTAGCTGGGATGGACGACTTCTGCATGGCATACTTGGATGACATTGCAGTCTTCAGCCACTCCTGGGAGGAAAATGTGTCCCACTTAGGACATGTTTTGCAGGCTCTTGAGCAGGCCCATCTGACCATAAAGGCAACCAAATGCCAAATTGGACAGAGTAAAGTGGTCTACCTTGGACGGTGGAGAAATAAGGCCTTTGCTCAGCAAGATTGAAGCTGTGCAAAATTGGACAACACCTACTACTCAGACCCAGGTGAGAGCCTTCTTAGGCCTCACTGGGTACTACAGGAATTTCATTGAGAACTATGGGACCATAGCTTCTCCTCTGAATGTGATCTCCTCTCCAAAATTCCCTAAAAAGGTCAAATGGAATGAGGAATGCAATCAGGCCTTTGAAAACCTGAAGAGAGCCCTTTGCCAAGCTCCAGTACTCAGAGCTCCTGACTACCACCAAACTTTCATTGTACAAACTGATGCTTCCAATGTAGGTATAGGTGCAGTTCTTAGCCAACTGGATGAGAAGGGTAGGGAACACCCCATTTGCTTCATCAGTAGAAAACTGAAGGATCCTGAAACAAGGTGGGCAACAATTGAAAGAGAATGTTTTGCTATTGTGTGGGCACTGAAGAAGTTTAGGCCATACTTGTATGGTTCTACTTTTGTCATTCAGACTGACCACCAACCCTTGAGATGGTTAATGCAAATGAAAGGGGAAAATCCAAAACTATTGAGATGGTCAATCTGCCTCCAAGGGTTTGATTTCACCATTGAGCACAGGTCAGGGTGTCACCATCAAAATGCTGATGGACTCTCTAGGATGTATGTCATCGACTAGAGGTATGAGGTTCATCCAGGAGTGGATTAAATCCTCCTGTCCCTTAGTCTGAGGGGGGCGAGTGTTAGGGAGAATTCTCTGTTTAGGCTGAATTTCCTAACCTAGTGAGTCCCCCAGCAGCTTTGCTGGATTTTTGAGGTTTATTTTTTTCTCCTGCCAAGAGTGAGACTCTTTTCCCTCACTCTTGGACATGATTTGAGAGTGTTACTGTGACTTGCTATGTGCTTATGGGCTAGGGGGTATATTTTCCCCATAGGCTATCATTGGTTTTTGAATGTGTGTTACACAGCACCCTCAGTGCAGTAACACAGGGGTGTCATAGAGACCCCCAAACATAGACTCCACACCCTGGGACTGACTACTGTCTCCCTGGGTCTGTAAAGTTGCCATTGACTTTACTAGTCTTAACTTAGGAACTTAACCAGTACAAACCATCTTACTGTGGAAGTACTGGTAGGGGCAATTAGATTGCCCCTGGGTCTGTTGTCGAGGGGGTACTGTCCCGTCCCCCCTCGCAGAGTTTCTGGCTGGTGGCAGTGGATACCACAAAAATATTCCACCGGAATATTTCCCAATGGGATTTCCCATTGATTTTAATGCACCACTTTTTGGTGCAATGTTAAAGATACCGCCGGTTTATTTATTTAATATAAATTCACCGGTTGGGATTTTTTGCCAGAACTCGCCGCCAAAATGGCGTCTAGGTTCATTCAGTAACCCTGAACCCGAATCGAGCCTTTGTTTCACTTTTGGCGGGCTTCTGCACAGAAGCCCTCCAAAGTGGTGCCATTCTGTCTGGGTACCACAGGGGGTGTGGGAGGGGGTTTAGGCACCCTGGACTGAGTTGCCTTGCCAACTCATGTCGCACTCTAGTGTGATTGGCCCAAGTGGTGAGCCACCCCGCTCACCACTTAGCATGTCTGAGTGACAGCTAGGCTGAATGAATGGGGGTTTTCTGCATAAAAGCAGGGGTTTTGGGACTGGTTCTTCAGAAGTCGCCACAGGACCTAAGAAGCCGAAGAGGGAGAAGCCGAGACGACCTGCCAAGACGACACCACCGGTGAAGCCCTGCGGAACCGTCTCACCACTTTTTCCGACGACAGAGGAGATCTCCCTCCAGAGAGTCTCCTTCCCTTAACTGGTGGGGACAACCAGTTGCTCCCTTCTTTTCGCCGTCCCGAAGCATCTCGTGGCCGCCTTGCCTGTGACAAGCACCCCGGCAACCGGGATACCACTTTTTACCTCAACCGCGAAAGAGGGGTAAACTCCTTTGTGACCGGAAAACTCCACGGCTTGCCTCATCCCTGGTAGTGCAACGACCTGCAGCTTTCCTCCACGTCGAGATCACCTCTTCCCCTGGACGACGCCGCAACTTGCACCCACTACCAGGAACAACTACCACCGCTGGAGGATCCTTTCCACTTGTAAAGGTACTGTGTTCCGCCCGGCCTCCCTTGCCACCGATTGTACGAGGTAGATTTAGCCCTCGGCTCTCGAACCTGGGTAGGTCAGGGACACGCTAACTAAACTTTTCAGAACCGTAGTAAAACCTTTTCTACTTACCTGCAAAGACTTGCGACATTGTGTGATCTTGGGCATATTTTTACCTGGCTCTCTCTGAAGCGGGCCCCGAACGAATTCTCCTTGTTCCACCATTGACTGTCTTTGCTAACCTTCTGTGAAAAGTGTTTTACCGTACTGCTCTCATCATTTCTGCCTTTCCCTCCCTTTTCTAAAAACTTGTTGGAGTGCCATCTGACGTTAAGCGCTCACCTCTGTTTGGAAATAAGTGGTGTTAACTTAGACTTGTCCAACAAATGACTAGGGATGTACATATAAGTAATAGTGACTGTGTTTTGACTTACTTACCTTTTTCTGTGCTAGTGTAATTTTCTGAGTGTGCCTTTAAAATAAATAAGTATATACTTTTACACCTAGCTCTGGTCAGTGTTTGTTTGTACTACTGTGACTCTGTACCTATCCTGTATCCTCTATATACAGCCTAACTCTTCTTGAGGGAAGTCTGACTGCTCAGCCACCGCTACCACAGTGAATCTGTGTGGTGCAGACTGCTACCAAGTGGGTTTACTGCCAACACCTGTAATCTTAAATCTTTTGCAGTGGTCCCAGAGGGAACTGCACAGGTTTCTGCTTAACACAGGGGGATATGTGTGTGGGCCTGGTGGAGGCTGCCCCTGCACTGCTGAGGGGTGGGGGTGCAGGGGGACATGAGTGGGGGCCTGGTGGAGGCTGCCCCTGCACTGCTGGGGGGTGGGGGTGATAGGAGACATGAGTGAGGGCCTGGTGGAGGGTGCCCCTGCACTGCTGGGGGGTGGGGGTGGTGGGAGACATGAGTGTGGGCCTGGTGGAGGGTGCCCCTGGTGGCTGGGGGGTGGGGGTGGTGGGAGGCATGAGTGGGGGCCTGGTGGAGGGTGCCCCTGGTGGCTGGGGGTGCAGGGAGACATGAGTGGGGGCCTGTTGGAGGCTGCCCCTGCACTGCTGGGGGGTGTGGGTGATGGGAGACATGAGTGGGGGCCTGGTGGAGGGTGCCCTTGCACTGCTGGGGGGTGGGGGTGGTGGGAGACATGAGTGGGGGCCTGGTGGAGGGTGCCCCTGGTGGCTGGGGGGTCGGGGTGGTGGGAGGCATGAGTGGGGGCCTGGTGGAGGGTGCCCCTGGTGGCTGGGGGATGGGGGTGCAGGGAGACATGAGTGGGGGCCTGTTGGAGGCTGCCCCTGCACTGCTGGGGGGTGGGGGTGATGGGAGACATGAGTGGGGGCCTGGTGGAGGCTGCTCCTGCACTGCTGGGTGGTGGGGGTGTAGGGGGACATGAGTGGGGGCCTGGTGGAGGCTCCCCCTGCACTGTTGGGGGGTGGGGGTGGTGGGAGACATGAGTGGGGGCCTGGGGGAGGCTGCCCCTGGTGGCTGGGGGTGGTGGGAGACATGAGTGGGGGCCTGGTGGAGGCTGCCCCTGCACTGATGGGGGGTGGGGGTGCAGGGGGACATGAGTGGGGGCCTGGTGGAGGCTGCCCCTGCACTGCTGGGGGGTGGGGGTGGTGGGAGACATGAGTGGGGGCCTGGTGGAGGCTGCCCCTGTTGGCTGGGGGGTGGGGGCGCAGGGGGACATGAGTGGGGGCCTGGCGGAGGCTGCCCCTGCACTGCTGGGGGGTGGGGGTGGTGGAAGACATGAGTGGTGGCCTGGTGGAGGGTGCCCCTGGTGGCTGGAGGGTGGGGGTGCAGGGAGACATGAGTTGGGCATGAGTGGGGGCCTGGTGGAGACTGCACCTGCACTGCTGGGGGGGTGGTGGGAGACATGAGTGGGGGCCTGGTGGAGGGTGCCCCTGGTGGCTGGAGGGTGGGGGTGGTGGTCGACATGAGTGGGGGCCTGGTGGAGGCTGCCCCTGCACTGCTGGGGGGTGGGGGTGCAGGGGGATATGTGTGTGGGCCTGGTGGAGGCTGCCCCTGCACTGCTGGGGGGTGGGGGTGCAGGGGGACATGAGTGGGGGCCTGGTGGAGGCTGCCCCTGCACTGCTGGGGGGTGGGGGTGATAGGAGACATGAGTGAGGGCCTGGTGGAGGGTGCCCTTGCACTGCTGGGGGGGGTGGTGGGAGACATGAGTGGGGGCCTGGTGGAGGGTGCCCCTGGTGGCTGGAGGGTGGGGGTGGTGGGAGACATGAGTGGGGGCCTGGTGGAGGCTGCCCCTGCACTGCTGGGGGGTGGGGGTGCAGGGGGATATGTGTGTGGGCCTGGTGGAGGCTGCCCCTGCACTGCTGGGGGGTGGGGGTGCAGGGGGACATGAGTGGGGGCCTGGTGGAGGCTGCCCCTGCACTGCTGGGGGGTGGGGGTGATAGGAGACATGAGTGAGGGCCTGGTGGAGGGTGCCCCTGCACTGCTGGGGGGTGGGGGTGGTGGGAGACATGAGTGGGGGCCTGGTGGAGGGTGCCCATGGTGGCTGGGGTGTGGGGGTGGTGGGAGGCATGAGTGGGGGCCTGGTGGAGGGTGCCCCTGGTGGCTGGGGGGTGGGGGTGCAGGGAGACATGAGTGGGGGCCTGTTGGAGGCTGCCCCTGCACTGCTGGGGGGTGGGGGTGATGGGAGACATGAGTGGGGGCCTGGTGGAGGGTGCCCTTGCACTGCTGGGGGGTGGGGGTGATGGGAGACATGAGTGGGGGCCTGGTGGAGGCTTCCCCTGCACTGCTGGGGGGTGGGGGTGGTGGGAGACATGAGTGGAGGCCTGGTGGAGGGTGCTCCTGGTGGCTGGGGGGTGGTGGTGCAGGGAGACATGAGTTGGACATTTTGGGGGCCTGGTGGAGGCTGCCCCTGCACTGCTGGGGGGTGGGGGTGGGGGGAGACATGAGTGGGGGCCTGGTGGAGGGTGCCCCTGGTGGCTGGGGGGTAGGGTTGGTGGGAGACATGAGTGGGGGTCTGGTGGAGGGTGCCCCTGGTGGCTGGGGGGTGGGGGTGCAGGGAGACATGAGTGGGGGCCTGGTGGAGGCTGCCCCTGCACTGCTGGGGGGTGGGGGTGATAGGAGACATGAGTGAGGGCCTGGTGGAGGGTGCCCCTGCACTGCTGGGGGGGGTGGTGGGAGACATGAGTGGGGGCCTGGTGGAGGGTGCCCCTGGTGGCTGGAGGGTGGGGGTGGTGGGAGACATGAGTGGGGGCCTGGTGGAGGGTGCCCCTGCACTGCTGGGGGGTGGGAGTGCAGGGGGACATGAGTGGGGGCCTGGTGGAGACTGCCCCTGCACTGCTAGGGGGTGGGGGTATGGGAGACATGAGTGGGGGCCTGGTAGGGGGTGCCCCTGGTGGCTGGGGGTGGGGGTGCAGGGAGACATGAGTTGGACATGAGTGGGGGCCTGGTGGATGCTGCCCCTGCACTGCTGGGGGGTGGGGGTGGTGGGAGACATGAGTGAGGCCTGGTGGAGGTTGCCCCTGCACTGCTGGGGGGTGGGGGGGGGTGGTAGACATGTTTGGGGGCCTGGTGGAGGGTGCCCCTGGATGCTGGGGGGTGGGGGTGCTGGGAGACATGTGTTGGTGATCAGTAGTGCAAGGTGACATGTGGGTTGGCTGGTGGGCATGGCCATGGTGGATGGGTTGCTTGTGGGACATGTGCAGGGGTGCAGGGTAGTCCCCTGTGGTGTGGGCTGCCTGCAGGGGCCGTGGAGGGTGTAGAGGGAACACCTGGGAGGACCCACATGGCCAAATCACGTGTAGCATTCCCCGGCACCACCGAAATACATGTACCCTGCTGAAATCGCATGTGAATCTTCCCGCGCACCTCGGAATACACGTACCCAGGCCAATCGCGTGTGGAACTACCCGCGCATCCCAAAGTACACGTACCCAGGACAATCGCGTGTGGAACTTCACGCGCATCCCGAAGTACACGTACCCAGGCCAATCGCGTGTGCAACTTCCCGCTCACCCCGAAGTACACGTACCCAGGCCAATCGCGTGTGGAACTTCCCGCACACCCCGAAGTACACGTACCCAGGCCAATCGCGTTTGGAACTTCCCGCGCACCCCGGAACACACGTACCCAGGCCAATCGCATGTGGAACTTCCCGCGCACCCCGAAGTACACGTACCCAGGCCAATCGCGTGTGGAACTTCCAGCGCACCCAGGAACACACGCACATGCTATTTTTCACACAGCGGGTGTCTGTGTTTGTCGGTACCCCTTTGCACCTCATTTGTCCTAGATGGCCACTGTATGGACCATTCATCATGGCTGTATATGGGTGCTTTTTGTTAGCGCACATTTTGGCGCACATTTTTTTCAGGCGCAGGGGCGCTACCACCTGCTTTCTTGTGGCATACTTGTTTGGCCCTGTGCGCGTCTTTGACCGTGTGCTTGTTTGCCCTATTCGATTCCATGAATACGGGTTGTAGGCGAGCGTGTGGGCGTTCCGCGCACTTGCCTCCTGTACTTCCCCCGTGACGCCCATATTTTCACGCGTTGTTCCCCATTCTGAGTGTTACGCCCCGTGTTCCGCCTACTTTTGTGATGTGCGCCGCACTATGTGTGATTTCGCAGTGGCCGTGCGAACGCTGTTGGATGACCTGTGCGCCGGCGTGTGCGGCGCACATTTTTAGCGCACATCCAATGTTTTTCTCGAGCACGGACTTCCATGAATCGATGTGCGCTGGTTTCCCTGCGATTTTCGCACTTGCACTGCGATTTTCGCACTTTTACTGCGAATCGCACGTTTTGGCACCTCTGCGCTGGAATTTTCGGCGCACATTAATTCCATGAATCGACCCCTTTATATTTTATTTACAATATGTTAGTTCAACATGATTTGCTAATGATTAGAATTTTAAGTGTATGAAATTCACCTGGTTTTTTAAAGCTGTGTTGTAGATAGCAGACCGGTTTCGAAGTGACAGTTGATTATAGTAGATGAGGAAAAATTGCAATACGGTCATTTTATAGGTTATGCAGGTTTAGTGCCATTACTCTGTTTATATGTATTCATAAGGTACATGTACTGTGAATAAAATATGCATACCTCTAGTTTGTAATCATGTATGTGGATATGCACGCACCTCTAAGTAGAAATCTTGGAGACTTGTAGAGTAGTTTTTGTAATACGTGCTTTCCAATGATATGAGGCTGCAGAACTCTGATGATCGAGTTAGATGTATAAGTCTTGGATGTGATTGGTGGATGGTTGTGTGACTGCTTAGCTGTATCCAATGAGGGAATGGCAACCAGAGTGATGTGGAAAGGGCAGAAGGGCTGGCTAAGACTTACGCGCTTCACGGACACAGCGGCTGTCCACGGATATGGCGTGCAACATCTGGGGTTTTCCAGCAAATACGGCAGGGAAAGGGGACTGTAGCTATCAGCCAATCAGATGTTGAAGTTGTGGATTTGTGTTGAAAGAGACTGTGTGTAGTGAAGATGGCAGAGGTGGAGAAAGTCAGGCTGTTGGTGCTTGGAGATATGTTTGTGCATGGTTTACAGCAGTATGCTCAATGAAGGCATGTGGGAAACAATTTTGATGTTAAAGGAGTGGAGGTGGTTTGGAGCACTGTGCTTGATTGCAATGTACAGGCAATTGTATAAGTTTGTGAAGATATGGGCAGGATGAACAGTCCGCATCTGGTAGTTTTGCACTATGGTGCTTTCCATTTGGGGTATGTCAGTGCCGCTACTTTGTTGGCAGATTTGGAACACTTGGTTGAAGCAGTAATGAACATCCTTCCAAATGCCAAAGTATTTTTTTCTGGATTACTACCTAGGGGAATAGCAAAACATTGGTAGGTGTGTAATCAACCGAGGCATGTGTGGTTTCATGCTTAGAGCTGGTATGTTTTTCTGTAATAATGAGAATATTGATTCCAGTAATGTTGTTTATTTTGAAGAAGATGGCATTTCTTTATCTTTTTTGTGAAATGCCATGCTGTTTTGGAATATAAGGGTTGCTTGGGGAAGGTTATGTGAAGATTTTAGTAGTAAAGTAAGAAGAAAAACCCCCCAGAAAAATACAAAATAACAGGTGTCTGTCAAGCATCTGCAAAAGCACAAAACAAAATGGCTCTTTTCAGAGCCAACCTCAAAGGGGAAATGGGGCACAGTATTTAAATTTACATTGACCACGCTCAGATTTTCGATATGTCCGCGGACATGGCAGTAGTCTGCGGACAGCACATGTAACATACAGTGGTTTTGGGGTGGAGAGGCATGCAAATGAGAATGAGCAGAGCTAGGGATTGGTCAGTAAAGTTTACTGGGTGTGTTGTGTAAGGAAAGAGTTTGTCAGAACGTCTTTTTCCTGAGAGAAGAACATATAGATATGGCTGTGTGTTTCCGAAAACAGATTATCTGGATTTTGGGAGACTCATGGATACATTGGTTGGAGGTGCATGCAGAACGCTGTGCAGTAGCTGCAGATCTTGTATTCCCTCATGTGGAAGTGCACTGGCACGGTGAGCGTGGAATGAAGTGGCTGGACTTGGTACCTCTCTCTGCTACTTTGGAGCATCATCCAGACATAATTATAATTCATTGTGGAGGGAACAGTTTAGGACATGTGTCTGGAATTTCTTTGCAATTTGCAATAAAAGAAGGACTTGAGAAGGTTGCAAGTAATTATTTCTCGTATTGCGCAAAGACAAATGTGGCTGCGTTCTTCTTCAGTTGGTCCACAAATGGAGAAAGCGAGGCGCAATGTCAATAAGGCTGTTTGTGCCTTTCTAGGCGATGTTGGCATGTCCTCTTTTCACAATGAAAATATTATGTTTCATAGCACATACATTTTTCGCAGAGATGGAGTCCATCTTACTTATGCTGGCAATCAGATTTTTCTGAGAAATGTACACAATGCATTGCAACCTTTTTTGGAATTAAAGCCATCTATTTTGCAGTAGATGTTGACGATTTCAGGCGGCTCTGAAAAGAGCTTTTTTTTAATTTTTGTTTTTTTTATATTTTTTGTTTTTTTTACACACAACACACTAGGATAGGAGGGAAAAGGAGGATAATGAAGGGACACCGACCACAGGGATAGGAAAGGGCAGGTGGAGAGAGGAAGATGTAGGGTGGGCCTTACTAAGGTAGGTAGCAGGTCTTCTGGTGCTCCGTGACCATAGTCTGGAAAGCACTTCGAAGAATCTCCCCCCTGCACAGTACTGCATTGCAGTACATATACAATATTGTGACCCTCGAAAGGTAAGGGTCAACAGCATCGTGAATGGCCTGTGAGGCAGCTGGAGGGATGTGCTCTACCACAGGAGTGTCTCTTGTCATGAGAGGAGCAGAAACGGAGGATGTGGTAGAGGAGCTCAACCTACTACGTTGATCAAGAAGTACAACCTCTCGAATGGCCCCACTGTGGAACGACTTTAGGTGTCGCTTCATGGATGTCGTACCAAAGCTGTACGAACCACATCTCCTATTACTCAGTACCATTTGTACTTTTTTGCAGGTGACCTTGTTCCCACATGCTTTTGGTACGTTACCATGAATGGTAAACAACCGCCAGACCCAAGACTCCCTGCGAGTGCTGGTAGTAGGGAGTTCCTCTACCTCATCCTCTTCATCCTCTTCATCCTCGTTCTCTGCATCCTCACGCCTATTCCCCTCTGTAGCCCTTGGGGAGGTGGTGCTGGTGGAGGAGGGTTTGGGGGTGGTGCTGAGGCAGATGCAGCAACAGCAGCCATGGATGACATCAGGGTTGAAGAGATAATCTCAGCAAGAGCAGCAAAGGCAGCAAAAGTCAATCTACAATAACCAGAAGTACAATGAAGATCAGCTCTGGGGTGTGGCCTTTTATAGGGGTGGAGGGGTGTGCTTCGCAGACAGATCGAACACCCCAAAAAGGTTCAAAAAGTTCCAAAAAGTATGTGAAAAGCCAGGATCATTGTCTGGGATATGTGCAATGGTGAATTTTTACTGTAAAATAATTAGGATTGTCTGAAAAAGTTCTTTTAAAATGTTGCCGATCGGACAGTGTCCGCAAATTAGGACACATGCTCAGCGTAGGTGCGGTCACATGATGACGTCGGGAACACGTTTGCGAAGGGAACGGGTGTCCACAGGACACCAAATGCACGGGAACGGTTGTGTGCATGCGCGCAGGTGTTCTACGGACATTGTTCGGGTCCTCGAACAAATTAAAAGTGCGACACAATTGAGACGGACAGTTATGGACTATCAAAATGAAAAGAAGCAGCCGAATTCGAAGAAGAAAGAAAAACTAAGAAGTTACCTGTTAATTTTAAAAAAAAGGAAGTAAAATATCACCATAATATTTGTATTATTAATCAAATATACTATAACATTAATACAAGCTATTTTGGTTTCTAAAAATAGAGATTTTGTACCATTTTGTCAAAAAATGTCCATGTCTTAAACAGCGATTTACAGCCAGAATGGCCCACAAATTTCTATTTTTGGACACACAAATTACCCAACTGAACCACTACAATTTTCATATGATAGAACAAACAACTGTTTTAATTGTATACATTAGATTTACTATTTGTACTTTTCCACACCACTAGCTTACTTTTTTTTTGTCATCCGAACCCCAGTTTAGTAACACATAAATTCAAGAATACCTATCCCTACTAGTTTTAGTTCCCAATGCACAATCACACACCATTACATACATCTTTATCATCTTACTCAAACACTCATGCACACAGCACACATACATTCCAGAACACCCCAACACATATCTTCTTTATTTTTTTCAATAGACCCTAAAGAATGCCTAGCAAAAGTCAAGTCCGTAGAAAGCAACGCAAAAGTAGAGCAAATGAAAATAAAGGTGTCCAACATAAGCATCCATCTCTAGCAGCTAATAGAATCATTTAGTGAAACACAAGAAGTTTCAAGTACAACAACTTCGCTTCCTCTATCAAAATGTAAAACAAACCATAAAACAATTAACAGAAAATCAGCTATCAGTACAGATAACACTACGTCTTCAAATTTTAATATAGTGCAAAGTAAGCATACCAAGAAAAGTATTTTAGCCAAAATATACCGTCACAAAGTCCTTCAAAATCTTATAAAAACAGGAGAGAAATCAGGTTCAAAGCTTAAAACCTAGAGTAGGAAATTAATCTTAGAAGCATTGATGGACAGTGCAATTCTTCTCAAAAGAAATGTATTTATTTTACTGTTAAACAAAATGAAACCACTAACAAAACTAATAACTAAATTACAAAAAAGACTTCTCAATAAGCGAAATGTCAACAGAAAGAACTTCTTAAGTATCTGCGGAGGTGAATGGAATCACACTACGAACACAGAACCATATTTTAATGAAGAAGCGAACAAACAAAAGCAAACAAATACAATTGCCATAAATAGCAGTGGTCGAGGTTATGAAAAAGTGTATAATACCATAATGGAACAAGAGGTACTCCTTACAAAAATATGCCCTGAAAACTTAGAATTACCCCTCCATTCAACTGAATCAGAATGTCTAGTGTACAAATGGCCATGCACGTCAATGTGTAACATTCCCAAACAATGTTTCAAATCTTTACGCCAATTCCTCAATAAATATGTAAAAAGCAAAGACAAAAATCAAAATTAAATTACTGCAAAATATAGATACCTGTCCAGTGCGCAAGTACACAGGACTACAAGGACATTCATTGGCCTGCAATACAGGACCTACTTGTAAAACCACTTTCCATGATATCAAAAGGATATCAACACATCATTCAACTATAAGAAATCTAGTCTATAAACTGTACTATGCTAAAAGTCCTGCTTTAGCACTAGCAAAGTTAAATAACATCCTTCTACATGGTACAGACAAAGACCTACTTGAAGAAATTCACTATATCCAGAAAAAATATTTTGGAAGTGAAAGCCATTTACAGAATGAAATAGCTTTAAACCAATTAAGCAACAATTCCACACATGGCAACCTTTTGCTAAAGTAGCACAAAAACAACGGTTTTGTAGGAAATAATTAAAGAAACTATACAGAACACAGAATATGAACAGCTAACCCGATCCAGATCAGACTACCACCTCACAGCTCCAGAATCTAATCCCCAGTCCTGGACAGTGAAGCACTAACCCCTTTGGATTTGCTACCCTCCTGTAACGCATTGCACTTACGAGTTAGAGGATACACACCTCCAGCTTTTTGCCTCAGATTTTTCAAGCATTAAAACATTATTTCCTACAAAACCGTTGTTTTTGTGCTACCACGCTTGATCCATATTTAACGGTTAAAAGGAATCCAACGGCTTGTCCGTGCCCTCCCTTGGTTTTTTACCCCAACATCATACCCTGTTTGTTGTTATAAACCTTTTGCTAAACACATACAAAAAATAAATACTAAAATTTAAAAGTACATGAGCTGAAGTACCAAACCATGTATGTGTATGTTGCCGTAGAATTTTTTATAAAAGTAACACAAAAACTGTGGACCTATCATACAAAATAGAAGACAATGAAGATTCTAAATGGTTTGAATTAGCTCTCGACCTTGTAGCAGAAAACAAATATGAAATAACTGAGCCCTTAATACTTTGCAGTTATTGCACTACAAAACTTGACAACAACCAAACTCCTTCATGTTCTATCACAAATAATTTGGAATTATACCCACTACCAAAACCTCTACAACAACTTAATTTATATGAGAGCATCATAATTCAAACAGTACACCCATTTCAAGCAATAATACGCCTTCAACCAAAAACAGCAAAATTACATCCCTCTGAATTGGTAAAATGCATTCGTGGAAAAGTAGTTTATTTACCATTAAATCTAAAAGATAATGTGCATACTCTAGGAGTACAACGTCCAATGCAGCAATCTTTAATTATATTAGTAAATGGAGTACCTACAAAAGACAAAAAAATATGGCAACCGCTGGTAGATTTATATAAAGTTAGACAAGCCTTCCAATATCTTAAAGAGAATAATTAATATTACAAAGAAATTAATATTGAAGAAAACTTGAAAGATACAAATGAAATAATTCCAGAAACACAAGAAGCTGGTCAATTTGAGCTACTAGATCCTGCTACAATATCAAATACTTTAGACCATTATACAATTCATCCTTTGCAGTGTAATGACACCGTACAAGATGTACTGGAAACTTACCAAATGCGTCAAACAAAAGGATCGCCAATCAGTATATGGGAAAAAAGTATAGAAGCACGTGCTTTTCCTCTACTCTTTCCTACTGGCAAAAGAGGACGGTATGATGATAGACCTATTCAAATATCAGCTTCAGAATACCGCTCATTACGGATGTATTCTGATGATCCCAGATTTAGACAAAATGTGGAATACATATTCCACCTACTCTTTGAAAGTGAACTAGCAACTTTATGTTACGGAGTTGCACACATATTAAAATCAGGATCACACTTTCAAAATATGACAGCTACACAATTATTAGAGAAAGTGCAACAAAAGGATGAGGTTTTACAATCAAATATTACAAATCTATTAGCAAATATGCGTGGTACTAAAGAGTACTGGTTTCGACGTCATGGAGATGTACGTTGTATGATCAGAAACCTTGGCCCACCCACTTGGTTTGTTACATTAAGTTGTGCAGAATATGCATGGGAAGATTTACATGATTTCCTATGCATATCAAATAAAAACAAAACAAACATAGATATTCTAACACCTGGAGAACTTTGTTCTTTGGATCCTGTTAATGTTTCAAGATATTTTCACCATCGCTTCATTGCTATGCTACATTTTATTTGTAATAAAACTGTTCCTCCCCTTGGAGAAATGCAACACTTCTTTTGGAGAAAAGAATACCAAGCCAGAGGAGCACCACATATCCACATGCTTTTATGGATTAAAGATACTCCTAAATTTGGTCAAGACAGTGATGCCACTGTTTTACAGTTTATTGAAAAATATGTCACTTGTGAAATTCCATCAGAAGCCACAAATAGTGATCTTCATGCACACATTTTACAATTTCAAAGACACAAATGTGGAAAATATTGTCGTCGCAAATACAAAAACAAAGGCAAATACTACACCAAATGCCGATTTGGTTTCCTTAGACCAGTTACAAATACAGGTCAAGTAAACAACCTCATGTCTTCAGTTAGACATAGTGTTAAAGGTAAGTCACCTAAAAATACATATTACATAAAAAGAAAAGAAGAAGAAAAATATATCAATGATTATAATGCAATCATTGCCCACTTATGGAATGCAAACATAGATGTGCAGTACATTGCAGACAATTCTACTGCAGTTGCACGATATGTCACAGCATACTTAACTAAAGCAGAAAAGACAGAGCTCCAAGACCTCTGGAATGACCTGTCATCAGATAAAACAGTATCTCAGAAATTATACAGCTTGGGCATAAAAATGCTCACCTATAGAGAATGTGGATCTTATGAAGCAGCTGATTGTTTAACTGGTACTTCATTGTATGGTAAATCTGAAAATATAGTATGGCTAAGTCTTGGTCCAGCTAAATCTAGAAAAAGAGTTCTAAAATCATATGAAGATATAGAAACAATAGCCAAACATGATCCCAACAGCCAAGACATTTTAAAAAACAATTTATTGGACACATACTACCCAAACAGAAGTAATACTTTGGAAAACATGTGTCTATACCAAATAGCCCAAAACTACACATACAAAAATAATATGAAACCTGATGAAAAAATAGGTAAATATAGAGTGACAGACTGTGAAGGCAGCTTAGTTAAACTCACTAAACCAAATTTAATTAATCATATCAAATTGTCATTGAAGACTCCTCAACATAAAGAAGTATATTACATGTCCCTGCTACAACTCTTCAAACCATGGAGAAAAGAAGAACAATTACTAGATAACTATGACTCATATGAGGATGTTTTCAAAGCAAATGAAAGCACTATAACTGATGTAAACTTTACACAGTACAAAGCAATGCTGCACAATGAACAGCAACATGAAGAAGAACTCCAAGCCCAACTAGATAAGGATACTCCTGACAGTAGTCAACCTTCTGTAACAGGAAGCCAAGAACCACTGGGAGAACCACTAATAACAAATGAGGCAGAATTAGCTATGATATAAGTAGAAAACACCATGTGTCAGTATGAAGATAAGGAAGACTTAACTATACTAATATCAAAACTAAACAATGAGCAAAGTAGCATTTTTCAAGAAGTAACAAAACAAATTGCACATGGTGTAAAACATGAAAATAAAGAATGTTCCTGCCATAATTATAAACCTATACTACTGTATGTCAGTGATGAAGCTGGTTCTGGCAAAACATTCCTATCAAAATCATTAGTAAGTTCCTTCAACAATTGACAAACAACAAACTGTCAGCTGTTGTCACTGCCCCCACAGGTTTAGCTGCCTACAACATAGGTGGTGTTACATTACACCGATTACTACTATTACCAGTAGAACAACAGAACAAATTAGACTATTACAAACTTTCTGCAGAAGCTGCAATGGAATTACGCAGGGTATTGAAACAAATGAAAATGCTACTAATAGATGAAGTGAGCATGGTCTCCAACCTGATGTTAGCTTTGATTCACCTCAGATTACAAGAAGTACTCAAAACAGACTATGAAGAGCTCTTTGCAGGAAAACACATTATTGTTTTTGGTGATCTGCTTCAATTAACACCAGTAAAAGGTGAACCTATTTTTAAAACATTAGGGCACAAACTCTGCCGTAAAACTGTTGGCAGCATTGGAAATGTCAAACTTTGGCAACATTTCCAATACAGAGAATTAACAGAAAACATGCACCAATCTGCAGATCTCACTTATGCCAACATTCTAAAATGTTTGAGAGTTGGTATACTTTCTAAAGAAGCAGAAGCAACATTGAAAACCCGGCACATTAATGCACTTTATGGCGATAATGCATGTGCTACAGATGTTATGGAACAATTAGCCCACAAAAATGTCAATTGTATGGCCTTAATGCCAACTCTTGCAAGCTGTCTCAAATTCAATGAAATAATGTTAAGTAAAGAAATGCAACCAATAATGGAAATTAGCGCCACAGACAAACTAGATGTACATGGTATGACACTACCCATGTGTGACCAAGCCACAACAAGACTAAATAATTTAGAAAAATCAATCTCAAACACAGCAGGCTTAGAAAAGATGTTAAAATTATCCTTAAATTGCAGAGTAATGCTTAAACGTAACCTTGACGTAACCTTGACGTGGACCAAGCTAGATTCCTTCTCTTCAAAGATATGTATGTACGCAGAGAACAATTTTCTCTAACTCTTGCATACGCAGTCACGATTCATAAATCACAAGGTCTTACAAGGTCTTACCCTAGACAAAGCAATGATAGATATTGGTAACACAGTCTTTAAAGAAGGCATGAGCTACGTAGCACTATCACGCTTACGTACACTTGACGGTCTATTTCTAATCAACTTTGATGCAAGTAAAGTAAACGCTGATATTCCTTTCATTTTAGAATATAATAGACTTCGCTCACTATATACTCCCCATCTAAACACATATTCTGTTCCACAAAAACTAAAACGTTGTAAAAGAAAACTAAGTCAAACAGAAATGCAACAGGACGTCACTGCAAATCCTCCAAAGAGAGTAAAAGAAACTAATACTTCATCAAGTACCACAAACAAAAAAGAATCAATTAGAGAAAGTAAACCAGGTACTTCTTTAAAGAAGGAAGACAAACTCCAAAAAAAGCAGTTAGATACAGAACTACCTGGACCATTTAAATTCTTAAATATAGTTGGTGTAAATTGCTATGCAAATGTAGCAATGAATATTCTATTTCAATTACCACCAATTGTTCACAACATTTACTTACACAGTACAGACCCATTGTGTTTGTAAATGTTAGTACTTCACAGAAATGCAGCAAACAAACCTGACAACACATATAGTGTTTTTGGAATAAGACAATTGGACTACTGTGCTGGAATGGTGAAATTCACTATAAACTCACAGGAAGATCCACAAGAATTTCTAATGTACTTACTACAAGTACTGGAAAACAAAAACATACCTATAAATGAAATCTTTCAGATTTCATACATGTGGAAACATACATGCACTCTCTGCAACAATGTGACACAAGAAGAAATCCCCAATGAACGCTTCATATATATATCAATACCAAATTGTGAATCCATTCCATTTCAGCAACTTGTACAAAATGCAAACCATGGTAGATTATGCTCTACCTGCAATTCAGATAATAGCTCCACGTTAGTAATACAAACACATAGTAAATACGTAATACTAATGCTTCTACGTTACAATGCAGATGGTACCAAAAACAACTGCAAGCTGACTGGATTCACACATGGTCAAATATCACTTGGTAAGAAAACCTTTACAACAATAGGTATAATCTACCACGCAGGAGCCACAACCAATTCAGGGCACTACACTGCATATATAAAAAGAAATGTGGATGGTTTGAATGTAATGATAGTACCATTACTCTAAAGCAAAGATTACCAGCAAATCTTACAAACGCTTATTTGATGTTCTTAAAACCAAAATTTGATAAATAAACTGTATTTAAACCTTTAAGTAAATTTGTGTTAAAACAATATAAACTGTTAGAATACTCCAAAAGCTATCTAACTGCTCAATGATTCTACAACAACTAATCAGATAAATGAATACCACTAAATTAGACCAAAAAATACACAGTTAGAATACACCAATTGGTATCTAACTGTCCCAAAATTTAACAATATCCAAATAGATAAATCAAAACCACTAAAATATATTTAAAAAAATTGACAGTTAGAATACGCCAATTGGTATCTAACTGCTCCAAAATTTTATAATATCAAAACAAATGAAGAATCTGTTACTGCTCCAAAAAGACCAAATGGCCATGCACCCAAGACTCTATGCCCTGGCAACAACCACCGCAGCATATCACATCCATAGAGTCAAACATTTCAACTATGATCTATGGGAAACTTTTAATGTCCCCGAACAATGTGAGTGTTCTTAGAACACTTTGAACTTGCCAGCGAACAATACGGACACCGTTTTCTGGACACCCCCTGCGAACACTCCCTGGACACCGCGAGTGTTCTTAGAAGCGTCTTCAGAACACCACCATCTTGTTTATTTGCAAACATTTCAGGACACCGCGAGTGCTCTTAGGACACATTCAACTTGACAGAGAACAATACGGACAGCGTCCTCAAGACACCCCCTACGAACATTCCAGGACACCGGGAGTGTTCTTAGAAGCTTCTTCAGAACACCACCATCTTGTTTATTTGCAAACATTTCAGGACACTGCGAGTGTTCTTAGGACACATTCAACTTGACAGCGAACAATACGGACAGCGTCCCCAGGACACCCCCTACGAACACTCCCCGGACACCACGAGTGTTCTTAGAAGCGTCTTCAGAACACCACCATCTTGTTTATTTGCGAACATTTCAGGACACCACGAGTGTTCTTAGGACACATTCAACTTGACAGAGAACAATACGGACAGCGTCCTCAGGACACCCCCTACGAACACTCCCCGGACACCGCAAGTGTTCTTAGAAGCGTCTTCAGAACACCCCCATTTTGTTTATTTGCGAACATTTCAGGACACCGCGGGTGTTCTTAGAACACATTCAACTTGACAGAGAACAATACGGACAGCGTCCTCAGGACACCCCATACGAACATTCCAGGACACTGGGAGTGTTCTTAGAAGCGTCTTCAGAACATCACCATCTTGTTTATTTGCGAACATTTCAGGACACCGCGAGTGTTCTTAGGACACATTCAACTTGACAGAGAACAATACGGACAGCGTCCTCAGGACACCCCCTACGAACACTCCCCGGACACCGCGAGTGTTCTTAGAAGCGTCTTCAGAACACCCCCATTTTGTTTATTTGCGAACATTTCAGGACACCGCGGGTGTTCTTAGAACACATTCAACTTGACAGAGACCAATACGGACAGCGTCCTCAGGACACCCCCTACGAACATTCCAGGACACCGGGAGTGTTCTTAGAAGCATCTTCAGAACACCACCATCTTGTTTATTTGCGAACATTTCAGGACACCGCAAGTGTTCTTAGGACACATTCAACTTGACAGAGAACAATACGGACAGCGTCCTCAGGACACCCCCTACGAACACTCCCCGGACACCGCGAGTGTTCTTAGAAGCGTCTTCAGAACACCCCAATTTTCTTTATTTGCGAACATTTCAGGACACCGCGGGTGTTCTTAGAACACATTCAACTTGACAGAGAACAATACGGACAGCCTCCTCAGGACACCCTCTACGAACACTCCCCGGACACCGCAAGTGTTCTTAGAACAGTTTCACTTTGCTTGCGAACAAAACGGACACATATTGAGTCCTTAGAACACCCCCCAGTCAGTTTATTTAGAACATTTCAGAACACCCGTGATGCCCGCAAACAAATCGAACACAGAAAGAACATCTAACACATAAAAAACACAACTTTCATCCTATCTCATACACTCCCACCCTCCCCAAACACTCCTACACACCAACACACTCTACAAAATACACATTTTGAACAAAGTTTCACTGCGCTGTCCGCGGATGTCCGCAAATCCAAGATGGCGGGCGCTACCGAAAAATCTGACGCGCTTCACGCTCCACGCCGTCCAATCAGCGAACACGTTGCATGTCCACGAACATCACGCAAGACGATTGGCCAATCAGGACACTGTCCGCGGAGCGAACAGGGAAGTGTGTCCGCGAACCGAACACAGATATCACTAATTTTTTTTGACCTACTTTTTGGTCATTTTAAAAAAACTACTGGACAGATTTTCACCAAATTTGCAAAAGCACGCTTTCGGGACCAAGCCACTGCTCCTGGTCCAAATTTGGTGGAAATCCGTCAAGCGGTTTGGGCTGTAGGCGCGAGCAACATTTTTATCCCATTCAGTCTATGGGAAAAAAAAAAGTTTTGGGACCCCCTATCACTTTGCCCCCCCTGGACGAATCCTCACCAGAACAATTCAGAGTGACCCAAATACTTTGTTTGCAAAGTTTGGTGAGGATCTGTACAGGGAGAGCAAAGTTATGAGCCACCCAAAAAGTGCTCTTCCTATGGAAACACAAGCATGTAGTTATGGTTAAGTTGCTGTTTAAAAAACCTTGCTCACGCCTACAGCCCAAACCGCTGGACGGATTTACACCAAATTAGCGGCAGGAGCGGTGGCTTGGTCCCGAAAGCGTGCTTTGCTTTATTTGGTGTAAATCCGTCCAGTAGTTTTTAAAAAAAATGACAAAAATGTAAGTGAAAAAAATTAGTGATATCTGTGTTCGCTTCGCGGACACACTTCCCTGTTCGCTCCGCGGACAGGACGGTGATTGGGCAAGCAGCTTGCGTGATGTCCGCGGTCATCTGACATGCTCTCTCATTGGATGCGTGAAAGCGTGCAGTGCGTCTGGCTTCAGAGACGCCTGCCATCTTTGTTCCTCGCATGAGAGGCTTTGTATCCTGCCTGCACAGTAAGTCCCCCACCCCCGCTCATGCCCGTGTCTGTCTCCTGTTCCTCCCACCCCCCGCTCATGTCCTTGTGTCTTTCTCCCTCCCGCCCACCCCCCGCTCATGCCCCGCTCGTCTCTCCCAACCGCCCACCCTCCGCTCTTGCCCCGCGTGTCTCTACCACCCACTGCTCATGTCTGTGTGTTTCTCCCCACCCGCCGCCCGCTCATGTCCGTGTGTCTCTCCCTACCCACCACCCACCCCCCGCCCATGTCCGTATGTCTCTCACCACCTGCCGCCCACCCCCCGCTCATGCCGTGTGTCTCTCCCCACCCCCGCTCATGTCCGTGTGTCTCTCCCCACCCGCCGCCCACCCCCCGCTCATGCTCCGTGTGTCTCTCCCCCTCCCGCCCACCCCCGCTCATGTCCGTGTTTCTCTCCCCACCCGCCGCCCACCCCCCACTCATGTCCCATGTGTCTCTCTCCCTACCCCCACCCCCACTCATGCCCCGTGTGTCTCTCCCCCTCCCGCCCACCCCCCGCTCATGCCCCATGTGTCTCTCTCTCCTTCCCCCCACCCCCCACTCATGCCCCGTGTGTCTCTCCCCCTCCCACCCACCCCCCGCTCATGCCCTGTGTGTCTCTCCCTGTCCCGCCCACCACCCGCTCATGCCCCGTGTGTCTCTCCACCTCCCGCCCACCTCCCGCTCATGCCCCGTGTGTCTCTCCCCCTCCCGCCCACCCCCCGCTCATGCCCCGCGTGTCTCTCCCCTTCCCCCACCCGCCGCTCATGCCTCGTGTGTCTGTCTCCCTACCCCCCACCCCCGCTCTTGCCCCGTGTGTCTGTCTCCCTCCCCCCCACCCCCGCTCTTGCCCCGTGTGTCTGTCTCCCTCCCCCCACCCCCGCTGTTGCCCCGTGTCTCTTTCACCCTCCCGCCCACCCCCGCTCTTGCCCCGTGTCACTTTCCCCCTCCCGCCCACCCCCGATCTTGGCCCGTGTCTCTTTTCCCCTCCCGCCCACCCCGATCTTGTCCCGTGTCTCTTTCCCCCTTCTGCCCACCCCCGCTCTTGGCCCGTGTCTCTTTCCCCCTCCCGCCCACCCCCGCTCTTGCCCTGTGTCTCTTTCCCCCTCCTGCCCACCCCCGCTCTTGCCCCGTGTCTCTTTCCCCCTCCCGCCTACCCCCGCTCTTGCCCTGTGTCTCTTTCCCCCTCCCGCCCACCCCCGCTCTTGCCCCATGTCTCTTCCCCCTCCCGCCCACCCTCGCTCTTGCCCCATGTCTCTTTCCCCCTCCCGCCCACCCCCGCTCTTGCCCCGTGTCTCTTTCCCCCTCCCGCCCACCCCCGTTCTTGCCCCGTTTCTCTTTCCCCCACCCGCCCACCCCCGCTCTTGCCCCATGTCTCTTTCCCCCTCCCGCCCACCCCCGCTATTGCCCCGTGTCTCTTTCCCCCTCCCGCCCACCCCCGCTCTTGCCCCGTGTCTCTTTCCCCCTCCCGCCCACCCCCGTTCTTGCCCCGTTTCTCTTTCCCCCACCCGCCCACCCCCGCTCTTGCCCCGTGTCTCTTTCCCCCTCCCGCCCACCCCCGTTCTTGCCCCGTTTCTCTTTCCCCCACCCGCCCACCCCCGCTCTTGCCCCGTGTCTCTTTCTCCCTCCCGCCCACTCCGGCTCTTGCCCCGTGTCTTTCCCCCTGCTGCCCACCCCCGCTCTTGCCCCGTGTCTTTCGACCTCCGGCCCACACCCGCTCTTGCCCCATGTCTTTCTCCCTCCCGCACACCCCCGCACTTGCCCCGTGTCTCTCTCCCTCCCGCCCCCCCGCTCATGTCCGTGTGTCTCTCCCCACCCGCCGCCCACCCCCCACTCATGTCCCGTGTGTCTCTCTCCCTCCCCCCACCCCCGCTCATGCCCTGTGTGTCTCTCCCCCTCCCGCCCACCCCCCACTCATGCCCCATGTGTCTCTCTCTCCTTCCCCCCACCCCCCACTCATGCCCCGTGTGTCTCTCCCCCTCCCGCCCACCCCCCGCTCATGCCCCGTGTGTCTCTCCCTATCCCACCCACCCCTCGCTCATGCCCCGTGTGTCGCTCCCCCTCGCGCCCACCCCCCGCTCATGCCCGTGTGTCTCTCCCCCTCCCGCCCACCTCCCACATGTCTCTCCCCTTCCCCCACCCCCCGCTCATGCCTCGTGTGTCTGTCTCCCTACCCCCCACCCCCGCTCATGCCCCGTGTGTCACTCCCCCTCGCGCCCACCCCCCGCTCATGCCCCGTGTGTCTCTCCCCCTCCCACCCACCCCCCGCTCATGCCCCGTGTGTCTCTCCCCCTCCCACCCACCCCCCGCTCATGCCCCGTGTGTCGCTCCCCCTCGCGCCCACCCCCCGCTCAAGCCCCGTGTGTCTCTCCCCCTCCCGCCCACCCCCCGCATGTCTCTCCCCTTCCCCCACCCCCGGGCATGCCTCGTGTGTCTGTCTCCCTACCCCCCACCCCCGCTCATGCCCTGTGTGTCTCTCCCCCTCCTGCCCACCCCCCGCTCATGCCCCATGTGTCTCTCTCTCCTTCCCCCCACCCCCCACTCATGCCCCGTGTGTCTCTCCCCCTCCCGCCCACCCCCGCTCATGCCCCGTGTGTCCCTCTCCCTCCCGCCCACCCCCCGCTCATGCCCCGTGTGTCTCTCTCCCTCCCGCCCACCCCCCGCTCATGCCCCGTGTCTTTCTCCTGTTCCCCCCACCCCCCGCTCATGCCCCGTGTCTCTCTCCTGTTGCCCCCCACCTCCCGCTCATGCCCTGTGTCTGTCTCCTGTTGCCCCCCGCTCATGCCCCGTGTCTTTCACCTCCCGCCCACCCCCGCTCTTGCCCCGTGTCTTTCACCCTCCCGCCCACCCCCGCTCTTGCCCTGTGTCTTTCACCCTCCCGCCCACCCCCGCTCTTGCCCCGTGTCTTTCACCCTCCCGCCCACCCCCGCTCTTGCCCCGTGTCTTTCACCCTCCCGCTCACCCCCGCTCTTGCCCCATGTCTTTCACCCTCCCGCCCACCCCCGCTCTTGCCCCGTGTCTATCAGCCTCCCGCCCCCCCCCACTCATGCCCCTTGTGTCTCTCCCCCTCCTGCCCACCCCCGATCATGCCCCGTGCATCTCTCTCCCTCCCCCCCACCCCTCGCTCATGCCCCGTGCATCTCTCTCTCTCCCCTTACCCCCACCCCCCGCTCATGCCCCGTGTGTCTCTCTCCCTCCCCCGACCCCCGCTCATGCCCCGTGTGTCTCTCTCTCTCCCTCGCGCCCACCCCCCGCTCGTCTCTCTCTCTCCCTCCCGCCCACCCCCGCTCATGCCCCGTGTGTCTCTCTCCCTCCCGCCCACCCCCCGCACAAGCCCCGTGTGTCTCTCTCCCTCCCGCCCACCCCCCGCTCATGCCCCGTGTGTCCGTCTCCCTCCTGCCCACCTCCCGCTCATGCCCCGTGTGTCTCTCTCCCTCCCGCCCACCCCCCGCTCATGCCCCGTGTGTCTCTCTCCCTCCCCCCACCCCGCGCTCATGCCCCGTGTCTGTCTCTGTTGTTCCCCCCACCCCCTGCTCATGCCCCGTGCCTGTCTCCTGTTCCCCCCACCCCCCGCTCATGCCCCGTGTCTCTCTCCTGTTGCCCCCCACCTCCCGCTCATGCCCCGTGTCTGTCTCCTGTTGCCCCCCCGCTCATGCCCCATGTCTCTCTCCGGTTCCCCCCACCTGCTCATGTCCCATGTCTCTCCTGTTGCCCCCCACCCCCGCTCATGCCCCGTGTCTGTCTCCTGTTGCCCCCCACCCCCCTCTCATGCTCCGTTTCTGTCTCCTGTTCCCCCCACCCCCTGCTCATGCTCTGTGTCTGTCTCCTGTTCGCCCTCACCCCCCGCTCATGCCCCGTGTCTGTCTCCTGTTGCCCCCCACCCCCCACTCCTGCCCCGTGTCTCTCTCCCCCACCTCCCGGTCATGACTTGTGTCTGTCTCTTTTGTTCCCCCCACCCCCCGCTCATGCCCTGTGTCTGTCTCCTGTTCCCCCACCCCCCGCTCATGCCCCATGTCTCTCTCCTGTTGCCCCCCACCACCTGCTCATGCCCCGTGTCTGTCTCCTGTACCCCCCACCCCCCGCTCATGCTCGTGTCTGTCTCCTGTACCCCCCACTCCCCCGCTCATGCCCCATGTCTGTCTCCTGTTCCCCCCACCCGCTCATGCCCCGTGTCTGTCTCCTGTTGCCCCCCACCCCCCGCTCATGCCCCGTGTCTGTCTCCTGTTCCCCCCACCCCCCGCTCATACCCCATGTCTGTCTCCTCTTGCTCCCACCCATGCCCCGTGTCTGTCTCCTGTACCCCCCCACTCCACGCTCATGCCCGTGTCTCTCTCCTGTTGCCCCCTACACCCCCGCTCATGCCCTTTGTCTGTCTCCTGTTGCCCCCCACCCCCTTGCTCATGCCCCGTGTCTGTCTCCTGTTACCCCCACCCCCCGCTCATGCCCTGTGTCTGTCTCCTGTTGCCCCCCACCCCCCGCTCATGCCCCGTGTCTGTCTCCTGTTGCCCCCCACCCCTGCTCATGCCCCGTGTCTGTCTCCTGTTGCCCCCCACCCCCCGCTTATGCCCTGTGTCTGTCTCCTGTTGACCACCACCCACTGCTCATGCCCTATGTCTGTCTCTGTTGTTCCCCCACCCCCGCTCATGCCCCGTGTCTGTCTCCTGTTCACCCCAACCCCCGCTCATGCCCCGTGTCTGTCTCCTGTTCTCCCCACCCCCCGCTCATGCTCCGTGTCTGTCTCCTGTTCCCCCCACCCCCCGCTCATGCCCCGTGTCTGTCTCCTGTTGCCCCCCACCTCCGCTCATGCCCCATGTCTGTCTCCTGTTGCCCCCCACCCCCCGCTCATGCCCCGTGTCTGTCTCCTGTTGCCCCCCACCCCCCGCTCATGCCCTGTGTCTGTCTCCTGTTGACCACCACCCACTGCTCATGCCCCGTGTCTGTCTCTGTTGTTCCCCCACCCACGCTCATGCCCCGTGTCTGTCTCCTGTTCACCCCAACCCCCGCTCATGCCCCGTGTCTGTCTCCTGTTCCCCACACCCCCTGCTCATGCCCTGTGTCTGTCTCCTGTTGCCCCCCACCCCCGCTCATGCCCCGTGTCTGTCTCCTGTTGCCCCCCACCCCCGCTCATGCCCTGTATCTGTCTCCTGTTCGCCCTCACCCCCCGCTCCTGCCCCGTGTCTCTCTCCTGTTGCCCCCACCTCCCGCTCATGACTCGTGTCTGTCTCTTTTGTTCCCCCCACCCCCGCTCATGCCCTGTGTCTGTCTCCTGTTCCCCCACCCCCCGCTCATGCCCCGTGTCTCTCTCCTGTTGCCCCCCACCCCCTTCTCATGCCCCGTGTCTCTCTCCTGTTGTATATTCAGTAATAAAACTTGATAAAGGGAGGTTATGGTTAAGTTGTACTACTAAGAACCTATGAAATTCAGTAAAAAAAACATTGTTAAAGGGACATTATGGTTAAGTTGCGCTACTAAAAAACTATGAAATTCAGTAAAATAAATCTTTGTTAAAGGGACGTTACGGTTCCAAGTAAAACCGAAAACCCCCTGAAATTCGGCAGTTATGGTAAGCTAAGCAACCATAACTCGCGCCACCACCGTGCACTGCTAAGACTCACACCCAGGACATCAAAGATGACATCACAAATGTCATTGATGACATCACTGATAACATCACATGTGCATTTACTTTTCATGAAAACTCTGTACAAGGAATTCTTATTGTAATGTTGACAGAAAAAGTGTCAAGGATAATTGGAATAGATATCTTGAGCTGTATAGTGCATTCGGTAATGCATTGATATAAATAGCATGTTATTATGAAGATCTTTACAGTATACTAAGCTACTCAAGTACAAATATAAGCATTGTGTGCAGCATACATCATAGAGGTGCAATATTCATACTCTTACCATGTTGAATAGTGAAATGATAAATGCTTTCTTAATAGAGTTGTGTGTACTGTGCAACATGTAATAAGTAGCTAATAAAACCACTTATTACATAATTTCATTATTACATACAAAACAAAGACACAACAACACATACAAATATGAGTATAGATAGAGAAAGTGAAGTATGGAAAAAAGCAGCAGTAGAAGCAGAGTGTTCACAACCTAACTGATTATCTTTATGCACAGAAAGGGTTGCTCTGCTTCAAACCTACTACTTCCCTACGTACAAATATCACATGATGTGACTGCACCCTAAAGAAACTAATGCAAATAGAAATATGAGCACATCCAGAGAAAGTACAGTAATAAAAAAAAAACAGCAAAACAATAAGAAAGTGTTGATAACCTTACTGATTGTGTATTTTTCTATGTATGTTTTGTATATCTTGTGAGTGGACCCTAGGGGAATTATTGTAAGAACATATTTAAAGTATACGTCTACAAATATAGTACTTTTTGATTTTTTTGTTCCTAACTATTACTGTCTAAGATATATCACTAAAGAAAAAAACAGCGAGTCAGACATGTGATGTTATCAGTGTTGTCATCAATGACATTGTGATGTCATCTTTCATGTCCTGGGTGTTACTCTTAGCAATGCACAGTGGTGGCGCAAGTTATGGTTGCTTAGCTTACCATAACTGCCGGATTTCAGGTTTTTTTTGGTTTTACTTGGAACCATAATATCCCTTTAACCAAGTTTTTTTACTGAATTTCATAGGTTTTTGGTAGCGCAACTTAACCATAACGTCCCATTAACATTTTTTTTTACTGAATATATTACATGACCACGGTAGTGGCCATGTCGTTATGGTTAAGTTGCTGTTTCCATAGGAAGAGCACTTTTTGGGCGGCTTATAACTTCGCTCTCCCTGGACGGATCCTCACCAAACTTTGCAAAAAAAAAGTAGTTGGGTCACTCTGAATTTTTTTGCAAAGTTTGGTGAGGATTCGTCCAGGGGGGGGAAAGTTATAGGGGGGGTCCCAAAACTTTTTTTTTTCCCATGGACTGAATGGGAAAAAACTTTGCGCACGGCTACAGCCCGAACCGCTGGACGGATTTACACCAAATTTGCGGCAGGAGCGGCGGCCTGGTCCCAAAAGCGTGCTTTTGTAAATTTGGTGTAAATCTGTCCAGTAGTTTTTTTAAAAATGACCAAAATGTAAGGCAAAACAATTAGTGATATCTGTGTTCGCTTCGCGGACGGACTTCCCTGTTCACTCCACGGACAGCACCCCGATTGGCCCATGGCCTTGCATCATGTCCGCAGACATGCAACGTGTTCGCTGATTGGACGGCGAGGGGCGTGGAGCGCGTCATATTTTCTGTGGCGCCCGCAATCTTGTATTCGCAGTCGACCACGTACAGCGCAGTGAAACGTGGATAAAAAATTGTATTTAGTGCCGTGTGTTGGTGTGTAAGAGTGTTTGGGGAGGGTGGGGGAGTATGAGATAGGTTCAATGTTTTGTTTTTTTATGTGCTAGACGTTTTTGTTGCGATCGATTTGTCCGCGGAGAACACGGCTGCTCTGACATTTTGTAAATAAACTAAATGGTGGGGTGTTTAGAGGACGGAGTATGTGTCATTTTTGTTCGCAAGGAAGGTAAAAATGAGCTATGAACACTCGCAGTGTACTTAATTGTTCGTAAATACACAAACTGGGGGTTTCCTCAGGACGCTGTCCGTATTGTAATCTGTCTAGTTGAATGTGTTCTAAGAACACTCGCAGTGCCCCGAAATGGTTGCAATTACACAAAATGGGGGTGTTCTGAGAACGTTGTTTGTATTGTTCGTTGTCAGGGTGAAAGTGATTTAAGACAACTCCTTTTGTCCGCTAATAGTACAATTTCCTAGGGACGTCAACGGACTTTTTGTCCACTAAAGAAACAATAAATCCGGCTGGTGTGCGCCGACATTATGTGATAATCCTATGACTGGCGCTATTGACCTGGCTGACTTGCTTGTGCGACACTAAATCATATCTCCCGCCCCTAAGCCTGATATTATCAAAGCGTTCATATTCCCCGCCTCTCTCCGTGACGTTACAGGGTGCGTAATCAAACACGCCCAGTTCTCTGCAGTCCTAAGTGACTTTACACAGAACCCGGAAGACAACACATATTATGTCACAACACAGCGTGCCACAATCGGAATATGAAACAGTGATTTAAAAGCAAACATCAAGATTGTAAATGTTGTAAAGTACATTTATTTGACATCAAATGTTTAGAGAATATTCAGCAATTTGCATTTGTCTTTGTTGTCGATCCCCAAAAGTTCATGTTGAGGGACGCGATGTTCCTTTGCGGTACAGAGGGTGATAGATCAGCTTACAACTCAGTGCGCCACAATTCGGAATATGAAACTGTGGTTTAAAAGTAAACAGCAGGATTGTACATTTGGTAAAGTACATTTATTTCACATGAAATGTTTAGTGAATATTCAGCGATTTGCTATTGTCTCTGCTGTCGATCAGCAAAAGTTTATTTGGAGCCACGCGTTGTTCCTTTGCGGTAGATAGGCTGTTGGTTTATGATAAAAGCAGTAAATGGTCGCTCTGATAATCAGAAGGTTGCTCCAACAACGAGCCATTAGACCACCCTATTGGTTGGTATGTTGTTTGTAGCCGCTAGTACTGTGTAAGGGCATATTGGTCCTTGGCGATTGTCCCATAAAATGGTGAGTGTCATGAAGTTGCATATTTGGACCTGCACCTGGCAGTTGAAGACCCAATCCGCTGGAGTCTGTAAATCGTGACATAGGGAAAATGGAGCCACATACCTGTTTTAAAAAACATAAATTAGTCTCACCAGCCGATCTTCATTAAAAATCATCATTTTATTTATTAGGGCGTGAAACTATTTGCTATCAAAGATAGTGCAACAGAGTATGTTAATAATAAAATAATAATATTTTCCCATTCATATAGCGCTAAGAACCGTGAGGTATCTAAGCGGTGCTTATTATTAACCACGGTGTGTGGTGCTCATTTATCGACCACGGAATGATGAAAGGCTGAGTTTGGCCTTGCCGGGATTCAATCTTGCGTTAGCAAGCTGTGCACAGATGTCAAAGTGAGCGCTGTACTCGCTGTGCCACTTGACAGGTTACAGTGAAGTGGCACAGCGAGTAGAGCGCTTGACCGCCTATAGACCAGTTACATTATTTCTATTAACCCACCCTGTGTCGTCTGCCTTTTTCAGAGCCCTCTAAACGACAGGGGATCAATTCGGCGGTGATAGTGCACTGTAGAAAACATTATGCCACTTTCAACGAACAAGTTCAACTTGAGCGGTCTTTAATGCTATGCTATTGTAATTATATTTGGTATAAAATAATCTAAAGGGTTACTTACAGTACAATTGCAATTTCCATTGTCTACGAGTGGTGCAGTCCCAAAATACGACTCTGCGTGTCCCAACGATCTTTCGCATAGTGATATAATATATAAAAGTGGTTTCGTTTCAGAAATTTCATCTTTATCTTCTCTTACGTTTTAGCAACACTCCTTCAAGAGAAGTCTTTCATCACAATCTCTGTCTGTCAAGGTCAAAACACAATACAACCTTATAGTCCGCTTCGTGAGCCTCTCCGGGGCCCGAGAAAAAAATGGAAGCAGCTGACCTTCACTGTGAACGAGCATAAATTCTTACTTTGCAACATTCTGTGTAAAGCCATCTGTAGAAGTTGTGGAAGCAGCTGACCTTCACTGTGAACGAGCATACATTCTTACTTTGCAACATTCTGTGTAAAGCTATCTGTAGAAGTTGGTTTTTGCACGCCATGTTTGTATATTGGTTGCGTGATATTAAAAAAAATGTTTGTTTAAAGGACGTTATGGTTCTAAGTACAGCCGAAAGACCCCTGAAAATCGCAAGTTATGGTAAGCTATGAAAAATAACTGGCGCCACCACCGTGCACTGCTAAGACTAACACCCAGGACATCAAAGATGACATCGCAAATGTCATTGATGAAATCACTGATGACCTCACATGCGTATGTACTTTTCATGGAATTTGTGTACTAGGGATTTTTATTATAATGTTGCGAAAAAAGTGTCAAGGATATTGCAATAAATATCATACTGTTATTAGTGCTTTGAACGATGCATTGATATAAATAGCCTTGTATTATGGGATTCTATCTAGTATACTGAGCTACTAATGGAGAAACATAGCATTGTGTGCAGAGTACAAGATGAAAGTATAATATTTGTAATGTTAATATGTTGAATAATGAAATAATAATTGTCCTGAAATGTTCGAAAATTCACAAAATGGGGTTGTTCTGAGGACGTTATTCGTATTGTGTGATTGCTTAGCTGTATGCAATGAGGGAATGGCACAGAGAGTAAAGTGGACGCCGTCCGCGGACACCACGGCTGTTCGTGGACAGGGCGTGCTACATCCGGGTTTTTCCAGGAAATCCAACATGGAAAGAAGACTGTACGGATCAGCCAATCAGATGTCGAGGTTGTGGATTTGTGTTGAAAGAGACTGTGTGTGGTGAAGATGGCAGAAGTGGAGAAAGTCAGGGTGTTGGTGCTCGGAGATATGTTTGTGCATGGTTTACAGCAGTACGCTGAATGCAGGCATGTTGCAAAGAACTTTGATGTGAAAGGAGTGGAGGTGGTGTGGAGCAGTGTGCCTGATTGCAATGTACAGGGAATTGTACAAGTTTGTGAGGATATGGCCACGATGAACAGTCCGCATGTGGTAGTTTTGCACTATGGTGCTTTCCATTTGGGCAACGTCAGTGCCCCTACTTTGTTGGCTGATTTGGAATGCTTGGTTCAAGCAGTAATGAAGATCCTTCCAAATGCAAAAGTAATTTTTTCTGGATTACTACCCAGGGCAATATGGGACAATAGTTCAGTTTTTTGTCCTCAGCAAAATATTGCTAAGTGTGTCATGAACCGAGGCATGTGTGCCTTCATGCTTAGAGCTGGTATGTTCTTCTGTAACAATGAGAATATTGATGCCAGTATTTCTGTTAATTTTAAAGAAGATGGCATTTCTTTATCTTTTACGGGAAATGCCTTTCCATTTTGGAATGTAAGGGTTGCTTTGGAGAAGGTTATGTGAAGATTTTAGGAGTAAAGTAAGAAAAAAAACAAGAAAAAAAATACAAAATAACAGGTGTCTGTCAAGCATCTGTAAAAAAAAAAAAAACGGCTCTTTTCAGAGCCAACTTCAAAGGGGAAATGGGGCACACTATTTAAATTTACATTCACCACGCTCAGATTTTCGATGTGTCCGCGGACATGGCGGTGGTCCGCGGACATGAAAATCACTACGAGGGGGTTAGTATGTTCTATGTTACATGTATATGAAGTCAGGGATATTATGGTTAAGTTGTGCTACTAAAAACCTATGAAATTCAGTAAAAAAAACTTTGTTAAAGGGACGTTATGGTTAAGTTGCTCTACTAAAAACCTATGAAATTCAGTGAAAAAACTTTGTTAAAGGGACATTATGGTTAAGTTGCGCTACTAAAAACCTATGAAATTCAGTAAAAAAAACTTTGTTAAAAGGACAGTATGGTTAAGTTGCGCTACTAAAAACCTATGAAATTCAGTGAAAAAACTTTGTTAAAGGGACGTTATGGCTCAAAGTAAAACCGAAAAACCCCTGAAATTCGGCAGTTATGGTAACATAAGCAACCATAACTCGCGCCACCGTGCACTGCTAACACTAACACCCAGGACATCAAAGATGACATCACAAATGTCATTGATGACATCACTGATGACATCACATGGCTGGCTCTCCCTTTTTATCCTTTACTGACATATCGAAGCCACATAGTTTTCTTCAGTAACAGTCAGGAAGTAAAAATTGAAAAGGTACTATATTTGTAGACTTAGGATCCAGTCACATCATATGAAACATATACATAGCGGAAGATACAGGCTTGAAAGAGAGCAATCCTTTCTGTGCATGAAGATAATCATTATGGTTATCAGCACTTTCTCATAGTTTTATTTTTATTACTCTACCTTCCCTCTATATGCTCATATTTGTATACATTATATTCACTCTCCATAGACTGAATGGGAAACAAATTTTGCTCGCGCCTACAGCCCAAACCGCTGGACGGATTTCCACCAAATGTGGACCAGGAGCAGCGGATTGGTCCCGAAAGCGTGCTTTTGCAAATTTGGTGAAAATCCGTCCAGTAGTTTTTTTTTTAAATGACCAAAAAGTAGGTAAAGAAAAATTAGTGATATCTGTGTTCGGTTCGCGGACACACTTCCCTGTTCGCTCCGCGGAAAGTGTCCTGATTGGCCAATCGTCTTGCGTGATGTTCGCAGACATGCAACGTGTTCGCTGATTGGACGGCGTGGAGCATAAAGCGTGTCAGATTTTTCGGTAGCGCCCGCCATCTTGGATTCGCGGACGTCCCCAGACAGCGCGGTGAAACTTTGTTCAAAATGTGTATTTTGTAGAGTGTGTTGGTGTGTAGGAGTGTTTGGGGAGGGTGGGAGTGTATGAGATAGGATGAAAGCTGTGTTTTTTATGTGTTAGACGTTCTTTTCGTCTTCGATTTGTTTGCGGACATCACGGGTGTTCTGAAATGTTCTAAATAAATTGACTAGGGGGTGTTCTAAGGAGTCAATATGTGTCCGTTTTGTTCGCAAGCAAAGTGAAACTGTTCTAAGAACACTCGTGGTGTCCGGGGAGTGTTCGGAGGTGGTGTCCTGAGGACGCTGTCCGTATTGTTCTCTGTCAAGTTGAATGTGTCCTAAGAACACTCGCGGTGTCCTGAAATGTTCGCAAATAAACAAAATGGGTGTGTTCTGAAGACGCTTCTAAGAATACTCGCGGTGTCCGGGGAGTGTTCGTAGGGGGTGTCCTGAGGACGCTGTCCGTATTGTTCTCTGTCAAGTTGAATGTGTCCTAAGAACACTCGCGGTGTCCTGAAATGTTCGCAAATAAACAAAATGGTGGTGTTCTAAAGACGCTTCTAAGAACACTCCCGGTGTCCTGGAATGTTCGTAAGGGGTATCCTGAGGACGCTGTCCGTATTGTTCTCTGTCAAGTTGAATGTGTCCTAAGAACACTCGCGGTGTCCTGAAATGTTCGCAAATAAACATGATGGGGGTGTTCTGAAGACGTTTTTGAGAACACTTCCCGTGTCCTGCAATGTTCGTAGGGGGTGTCCTTAGGACACTGTCCATATTGTTCGTTGTTAAGTTGAAAGTGTTCTAAGAACTATCGCGTTGTTCTGAAATGTTTGTAGGGGGTGTCCTGAAAACGGTGTCCGTATAGTTCGCTGGCAAGTTCAAAGTGTTTTAAGAACACTCACATTGTTCACGGACATTAAAAGTTTCCCATAGATCATAGTTGAAATGTTTGACTCTATGGATGTGATATGCTGTGGTGGTTGTTGCCAGGGCATAGAGTCTTGGGTGCATGGCCACTTGGGTGAAAAACAAATGTATAAGGAACAAAGGTATTAGATACTATGGATGTGATATGCTGCTATGGTTGTCCTTAATATTGTATACTTACTGTTTGGTCTAGTAATGGGAGTCCATGTTTTTCTTCTTCATTTCTGTGATAAAAGAAAATAGCATGTTAATATTAGTATTTTGTAATGACTTATTACATTGTATAAGCAATATACTTTTATTTTTTTTCGACCCTCATATTTAGTAGAGTACAAATCAGAGTACTGTGCAATTTGCTCAGTTTCTGTATTTGTTGCTAAAATCATTGGGTCTGTGGGAGAACAAAAAAATCCATGTTGGATTAAAAAAAAAACCTTTTTCTGTTATGCTATAGTTTATTTGTTTGTTTGTTTTCAGTGTTCACTTGTTGTTTCTGGCTAATGCTTTATACTTTGCTTTGTTGTATTTTTTTTGGAGCAGTAACAGATTCTTCATTTGTTTTGATATTATAAAATTTTGGAGCAGTTAGATACCAATTGGCGTATTCTGTATATTTTTTTAATATATTTTAGTGGTTTTGATTTATCTATTTGGATATTGTTAAATTTTGGGACATTTAGATACCAATTGGCATATTCTAACTGTGTATTTTTTGGCCTAATTTAGTGGTATTCATTTATCTGATTAGTTGTTGTAGAATCTTTGAGCAGTTAGATAGCTTTTGGAGTATTCTAACAGTTTATATTATTTTAACACAAATTTATAATTTTGGGACAGTTAGATACCAATTGGCGTATTCTAACTGTGTATTTTTTGGTCTAATTTAGTGGTATTCATTTATCTGATTAGTTGTTGTAGAATCTTTGAGCAGTTAGATAGCTTTTGGAGTATTCTAACAGTTTATATTTTTTAACACAAATTTATTTAAAGGTTTAAATACAGTTTATTTATCAAATTTTGGTTTTAAGAACATCAAATAAGCGTTTGTAAGATTTGCTGGTAATCTCTGCTTTAGAGTAATGGTACTATCATTACATTCAAACCATCCACATTTCTTTTTTATATATGCAGTGTAGTGCCCTGAATTGGTTGTGGCTCCTGCGTGGTAGATTATATCTATTGTTGTGAAGGTTTTCTTACCAAGTGATATTTGACCATGTGTGAATCCAGTCAGCTTGCAGTTGTTTTTGGTACCATCTGCATTGTAACGTAGAAGCATTAGTATTACGTATTTACTATGTGTTTGTATTACTAACGTGGAGCGATTATCTGAATTGCAGGTAGAGCATAATCTACCATGGTTTGCATTTTGTACAAGTTGCTGAAATGGAATGGATTCACAATTTGGTATTGATATATATATGAAGCGTTCATTGGGGATTTCTTCTTGTGTCACATTGTTGCCGAGAGTGCATGTATGTTTCCACATGTATGAAATCTGAAAGATTTCATTTATAGGTATGTTTTTGTTTTCCAGTACTTGTAGTAAGTACATTAGAAATTCTTGTGGATCTTCCTGTGAGTTTATAGTGAATTTCACCATTCCAGCACAGTAGTCCAATTGTCGTCTTATTCCAAAAACACTATTAGGCCGATTCATGGAATAATTAGCGCGGCGCAAGTGGGCAAAAACGTGCGATTCGCAGTGGAATAGCGAAAATCGCAGTGAACGTGCGAAAATCGCACGAAAAGCAGCGCACGTCGATTCATGGAAGGCCGTGCGCGAGAAAACCAGCGGATGTGCGAAAAAAAAGTGCGCGGCGCACGTTGGCGCACGTTGGCGCACAGGCCATCTAACAGCGTGCGCCAGGTCACAGCGAAAATCGCACAGGCCACAGCGAAATTCGCACATAGCGCGGCGCACGCAATAAAAGTAGGCGGAACACGGGCGTAACACTCGGAATGGGGAACAACTTGCCAAAACGTGGGCGTCACGGGGGAAGTACAGGGCACAAGTGCGCGGAACGCCCACACGCTCGCCTACAACACGTATTCATGGAATAGAATAGGGGAAAAAAGCGCACGCTCAAACCAGCGCACAGGCACAAACACGACCGCCACAAGAAAGGAGGCGGTAGCGTCTCTGCGGCTGTAAGAAATGTGCGCCAAAAGGTGCGCCAACAAATAGCACCTATATACTGCCATGATGAATGTCCCATACTGTGGCCCTCCAGGAAAAATGACGTGCAAAGGGGTACCCACAAACACGGACACCCGCTGACAAAAAATACGTGTGCATGTATACCGGGATGCGCGGGAAGTGTCACACGCGATTTGCAGGGTACGTGCATCACAGGGGTTCGCGTGAAGTTATTCACACGATCGGGCCTGGGGGAGCGGGCTACGTGTATTACAGGGGTTCGCGTGAAGTTCCTCACGCGATCGGGCCTGGGGGAGCGGGCTACGTGTATTACAGGGGTTCGCGTGAAGTTCCTCACGCGATCGGGCCTGGGGGAGCGGGCTACGTGTATTACAGGGGTTCGCGTGAAGTTCCTCACGCGATCGGGCCTGGGGGAGCGGGCTACGTGTATTACAGGGGTTCGCGTGAAGTTCCTCACGCGATCGGGCCTGGGGGAGCGGGCTACGTGTATTTCAGGGGTTCGCGTGAAGTTCCACACGCGATCGGGCCTGGGGGAGCGGGCTACGTGTATTACAGGGGTTCGCGTGAAGTTCCACACGCGATCGGCCCTGGGGGAGCGGGCTACGTGTATTACAGGGGTTCGCGTGAAGTTCCTCACGCGATCGGGCCTGGGGGAGCGTGCTACGTGTATTTCAGGGGTTCGCGTGAAGTTTCACACGTGAATAGCCTGGGCGCGTGAATTTGAGGGGTGCGCGGGAATTTCCACACGCGATCGGGCCTGGGGGAGCGGGCTACGTGTATTACAGGGGTTCGCGTGAAGTTCCTCACGCGATCGGGCCTGGGGGAGCGGGCTACGTGTATTACAGGGGTTCGCGTGAAGTTCCTCACGCGATCGGGCCTGGGGGAGCGGGCTACGTGTATTTCAGGGGTTCGCGTGAAGTTCCACACGCGATCGGGCCTGGGGGAGCGGGCTACGTGTATTACAGGGGTTCGCGTGAAGTTCCACACGCGATCGGGCCTGGGGGAGCGGGCTACGTGTATTTCAGGGGTTCGCGTGAAGTTCCACACGCGAATAGGCTGGGCGCGTGTATTTCAGGGGTGCGCGGGAAGTTCCACACGCGAATAGGCTGGGCGCGTGTATTTCAGGGGTTCGCGGGAAGTTCCACACGCGAATAGCCTGGGCGCGTGAATTTGAGGGGTGCGCGGGAAGTACCACACGCGAATAGCCTGGGCGCGTGAATTTGAGGGGTGCGCGGGGAGTTCCACACGCGAATAGCCTGGGCGCGTGTATTTCAGGGGTGCGCGGGGAGTTCCACACGCGAATAGCCTGGGCCCGTGTATTTCAGGGGTGCGCGGGAAGTCCCACACGCGAATAGCCTGGGCGCGTGTATTTCAGGGGTGCGCGGGAAGTTTTACACGCGAATAGCCTGGGCGCGTGTATTTCAGGGGTGCGCGGGAAGTTTTACACGCGAATAGCCTGGGCGCGTGTATTTCAGGGGTGCGCGGGAAGTTTAACACGCGATTTCTGCACGGTACGTGTATTTCAGGGGTGCCGGGGAGTCCCACATGTGATTTGACAGTGTGGGTCCTCCCAGGTGTACCCTGTACACCCTCCACGGCCCCTGCAGGCAGCCCACACCACAGGGGACTACCCTGCATCCCTGGTCATGTCCCGCAGGCAGCCCACCCAACATGGGCATGCCCCCCAGCAAAGGCACATGTCTCCTTGAACTAATGAACACCAACACATGTCCCCTTGCACCCCCACCCCCCAGCACTGTGGGGCACATGCCAGCAGTCCCCCACCCATGTCCAACTCATGTCTCCCACCACCCCCACCCCCCAGCCACCAGGGTCACCCTCCACCAGGGCCCCACTCATGTCTCCCACCACCCCCACCCCCCAGCACTGTGGGGCACCTGCCAGCAGGCCCCCACCCATGTCCAACTCATGTCTCCCACCACCCCCACCCCCCAGCACTGTGGGGCACCTGCCAGCAGGCCCCCACCCATGTCCAACTCATGTCTCCCACCACCCCCACCCCACAGCCACCAGGGTCACCCTCCACCAGGGCCCCACTCATGTCTCCCACCACCCCCACCCCCCAGCACTGTGGGGCACCTGCCAGCAGGCCCCCACCCATGTCCAACTCATGTCTCCCACCACCCCCACCCCCCAGCACTGTGGGGCACCTGCCAGCAGGCCCCCACCCATGTCCAACTCATGTCTCCCACCACCCCCACCCCCCAGCACTGTGGGGCACATGCCAGCAGTCCCCCACCCATGTCCAACTCATGTCTCCCACCACCCCCACCCCCCAGCCACCAGGGTCACCCTCCACCAGGGCCCCACTCATGTCTCCCACCACCCCCACCCCCCAGCACTGTGGGGCACCTGCCAGCAGGCCCCCACCCATGTCCAACTCATGTCTCCCACCACCCCCACCCCCCAGCACTGTGGGGCACCTGCCAGCAGGCCCCCACCCATGTCCAACTCATGTCTCCCACCACCCCCACCCCCCAGCCACCAGGGTCACCCTCCACCAGGGCCCCACTCATGTCTCCCACCACCCCCACCCCCCAGCACTGTGGGGCACCTGCCAGCAGGCCCCCACCCATGTCCAACTCATGTCTCCCACCACCCCCACCCCCCAGCACTGTGGGGCACCTGCCAGCAGGCCCCCACCCATGTCCAACTCATGTCTCCCACCACCCCCACCCCCCAGCACTGTGGGGCACCTGCCAGCAGGCCCCCACCCATGTCCAACTCATGTCTCCCACCACCCCCACCCCCCAGCCACCAGGGTCACCCTCCACCAGGGCCCCACTCATGTCTCCCACCACCCCCACCCCCCAGCACTGTGGGGCACCTGCCAGCAGGCCCCCACCCATGTCCAACTCATGTCTCCCACCACCCCCACCCCCCAGCACTGTGGGGCACCTGCCAGCAGGCCCCCACCCATGTCCAACTCATGTCTCCCACCACCCCCACCCCCCAGCACTGTGGGGCACCTGCCAGCAGGCCCCCACCCATGTCCAACTCATGTCTCCCACCACCCCCACCCCCCAGCCACCAGGGTCACCCTCCACCAGGGCCCCACTCATGTCTCCCACCACCCCCACCCCCCAGCACTGTGGGGCACCTGCCAGCAGGCCCCCACCCATGTCCAACTCATGTCTCCCACCACCCCCAAACCCCAGCCACCAGGGTCACCCTCCACCAGGGCCCCACTCATGTCTCCCACCACCCCCACCCCCCAGCACTGTGGGGCACCTGCCAGCAGGCCCCCACCCATGTCCAACTCATGTCTCCCACCACCCCCACCCCCCAGCACTGTGGGGCACCTGCCAGCAGGCCCCCACCCATGTCCAACTCATGTCTCCCACCACCCCCACCCCCCAGCACTGTGGGGCACCTGCCAGCAGGCCCCCACCCATGTCCAACTCATGTCTCCCACCACCCCCACCCCCCAGCACTGTGGGGCACCTGCCAGCAGGCCCCCACCCATGTCCAACTCATGTATCCCACCACCCCCACCCCCCAGCACTGTGGGGCACCTGCCAGCAGGCCCCCACCCATGTCCAACTCATGTCTCCCACCACCCACACACCCCAGCACTGTGGGGCACCTGCCAGCAGGCCCCCACCCATGTCCAATCCATGCCCCCCTGCACCTGGGTCCCAACATTCCCCAATCATGTCCGTAATGCCCATCCTCCCCTGCCAAAAGGCCCAACCAACTATCACACCCACCCACATATCAAAGGCAATTACATGTTACACCCCCAATGTAAATAATGCAATTTAACACATGTCTGTCACACACAATGGCTGCAAGTGAATGTCAAAACACCCAACATGACATGCCTGAAAGCAATGAGATGATACCACACATTGAAGATTAAAAAAATAATATGTATTGAACAGCAAATAAGAAAAAACACAAAGCAAATCAAACAAAACAAGATGAATGTCCATGAAAAAATTTTGAAAAAATAAAATAAGCCAATCAAGAAGATAATCCTGGGTCCATGAGCCCTACCAAATTAAACCTAACTGACTACTAACTAAAAAGGGAACTATATACAAAAAAGTGGTGCATTGTCCAATCGCAACCCAAAAAAAATTCAAAAAAACAAAGGAAACCTAACCCTAACTATACAACTATATACAAAGGCAGCGGGCTATTCGGACGGCTCACTGGTTGTTGTCATGGGCCAGGGCATCCTCGAACTCCTGCTCAATGGCTTGGAGGCGGGCATGTTCCCTGGCCCCGAGGTCCCGCAGGGATAACGCAGTGTCAAGCTCAAACTCCCTGCGAAGACCCTCGAGGCACTCAGCCCGCCTCAGCGCCCTCCGCATGGAGTCCTCCGCCCTGACCATCGTGAGCCGTTCCTCCTCTGCCCGCTGCCGCTCCGCACCTATCCGCTGGCACAACCTCTCCCACACGGAAGCCACTCCCATTCCAGGGTTCTCCTGCCCTCCGGCCGATGCCTGCACCCCTGATGTTGATGGCCCCGAGCCATGATGCCTCCCACGTTGAGCCTGCTGCTGCCTCCGACGCAACTGCCTGTGCCAGCACGACGGCATCCAGGCTGATGGAAACCACCGACGCCGTCGTGCACGTGCCCTGCCCGATGATGCCGTCACATCCTCCATCTGCTGGGGTCCAGTTGCTCTGGTGTCCACCCCTGCTGGATCTCTGACTCCCGACTGTGGCAGGGATGGGATCCCCACCGAGCTGGCTGCATTGGTCGGGGCAGGTCCACAGGGGGCCCTGGTGGCATCTGGGCTGGAAGACGGCAAGGAGAACGACTGGTGGATAGCCTGCACAGAGGAGGAGAGGGCCGCCACATTGGCCAACACATGCAGGAAACCCCCGAACATGGCCGATCCCAATTGGGCCACGTCGGCACGGTGCACTTCGTGATGACGTGCGTGCTCCTCCCGGGAAGCACGCACGGCATCACGAATCGCAGCCGTGCGCAACGCGACCCCAATCAGGACCTTCTCCGCACGGCCAGGGGTTCCCACGTCCGCAGGTGGAGGGGAGTCAGGTGACATGGACATCCCCTCTACCTGCGGACAGGCCTGGGACGGGGCATCCCTGCTGGTGCATGGTGGTGCACTCACAGGGTCAGGGACAGCGACATGCACAGGCCCCTCCACGGTGACCTGTGCTGCCTCCTGCCCCTGGCCCTGGACTGCACCACTTGCACCAGCAGGGATGCCCCCACCAGGCCCCATGTGTGCCCCAGTGGCGGCCTCCTCCTCCTCTGTGCAAACCACCAACCTGGATGGCTCCTCACCGTCTCCCACCGTAGCAGGCCCCTGTGGGGGCTCACCCACCCCTTCCGCTGCAGCCATGGGGGCATCCCCGCCGCCTTGCTCCACAGCGCCGTCTCCGCCCTCTTCTTCACTAGCCGCTGCGTAGAGGGAGACAAAGAACACAAGCATCAGGGCACTGTACAATGGTCCCCTAGACAGGAAGCAATAGTAGATGAGCACCACTGTCAAAGTACACGTCCATCATGTCCCTCCACAACACATGGGCCAGTCCAGGCAAAACACACACAGTAACAGGCATGGTGCATGCCATGGACATTTCCATGCATGTCCAATGGACTCTTGAAACATTCAATGATATGTAACTCACATGCATCATGGCTCATGCCCATCACATGCACACACATCACCTCAGTCACATCCATCTGGCCCCAAACACACCAAACACAGCGGATACAAGGGTAATTTTGCTGCTTCACTGAATCTCTGCATTGTCACACACATGTGTCATGCATCCATGGCATGCACAAGTCACAGACACGCAGGTCAGGCACACAGACATGGCTACCATATATGTACCTGGCATCAGCACCCATCCCTCACCCCCACCCATGTTCAGGTACAGAGACTGGCATGCTCTCATGTTCATAATCTGATTAGGGCTCCCCATGCGGCATTTCAACACATGCAACAACCATGTGCATCACACATCACTGGTTGCACATGCATTACCATGATGTCCCTGCACACATACATGCATACATGGGCTATGGCACACATACAGGCAAGTATCATAGAACCAGCACACCGCAACATGCCCTGTCACACACAGTAATGCATGGACACTTACCGCTCAACTCCAGACGGGCCTCCCTCTCAAGGATCTGGGCGTGGAGCGCTGGGCGTACGCGTTCCAGGACCCTCATCTGGATGGTACTCATGCGGCCCCGGCCCCCCTCCACGAGGCGCCGGGCCTTCACAAGGGTCCTGGACCTCAAGTCCTCCCAGCGCTTCTTGATCTTCAGGACGTCGCGGGTTGCCACCCCCTCCGCGTTGATGGCAACCACACAGTCGGCCCAGATCCTCTGCCGTCCTTCCTTGCTGGCGCGGGACGATCCAAAGAGGGCATCATACTGCCCCAGGACATGCTCCACCAGGACACCAACTTCGGTGACAGTGAAGCTGGTGCCCCTCTGCCCCTCTGGCCTGGGGTTGCCACTGGTGCCAGATGTGGAAGTGCCCGACATGGCAACCCCAGAGGCAGGTGTGGGTGGGCAACTGGGTCCTGGGGCTGGGCTGTGGAGCGATGTAATACCAGTCGGGAGTCTTCAGTTCCAGCAGGGGTGGACACAGCAACTGGACCCCTGCAGATGGCTGATGTGCAGGCACCAAATGGCAGGGCACGGTGGCAGCAGGCAGGCAGGCAGGCAGGCAGGCAGCAGCAGATGGCACGTGGGAGGCTGCTCGGGGCACTGGGGGGCAGTAACTCGGCCTTCTGGGCAGGAGCGTGGGCTTCCGTGTGTTTTCGCGTGGCCAGCTTGATACGGAGTGATTTGGCACGTGAAAATCCTGCACGTCAGCGTGAAATCCGAGGAAAGGCCCTTAGCGCGTAAGCGCGTCAGCACGCATACGCGATTCTATTGGACCAGAGTCCCTCAGCGCGTAAGCGCGTCTGTGACGTGACCCGCACGGGTGTTCCCCACTCAGGACGTGATGACGGGGCACACGTGGAGATACTGCACGTCAGAGTGTCATCGCGTGTAATTGGACAAAAGTGCGCGTACACGCGATTGGCCTATGTACGTGTATTTAATGGGTGCGCGGCCACTTACACACGCAAGTACGTCAGCGAACCGGTATCCCGTGGTGCGTGTGAATTTCCACACGCTATTGGACTGGCAACAGGATTCCAGGGCTGCGCGGGTCACACGCTGTATCCCGTGGTGCGTGTGAATTTCCACACGCTATTGGACTGGCAACAGGATTCCAGGGCTGCGCGGGTCACACGCTGTATCCCGTGGTGCGTGTGAATTTCCACACGCTATTGGACTGGCAACAGGATTCCAGGGCTGCGCGGGTCACACGCTCGCCTAGAACACGCGCTAAGCATAAATCGCGGACTTTAACAATAACAAGCTCAGACGCCAGGATGAACATACCGTTCCTAGCAGCAGTGGCAGTGGGCTACCAAAGGAGGAGGAGGATAGTCAGGGCCAGAATATTCACACCCAGAACCAGCCTTTTCGGGATGCCTGATGACCAGGTGTATGGGAGGTACAGGTTTCCACCACACATCATACTGGACCTGGTGACTGAGTGGGAGGATGACCTCACATCACCCACCCTGTGCTCCCAAGCACTCAGCCCCCTGGAGAAGGTCCTCAATGTACTGCACTTCTTAGCCACTGGATCATTTCAGCGGACAAGTGCCATAGTGGGTGGGGTGTCACAGGCCACCCAGTCACGCTGCCTACACCAGGTCTTGAACATCATGACTGCACGCCCATCAGTCCGCAGGCACATATACCTGCCCAGAACACCTGCAGAAAGGCATGCTGCCGCCCTGGATTTTTACGCAGTGGCACGATTCCCCAAAGTGCTAGGTGCCATCGACTGCACCCATGTGGCTCTACGTCCCCCCAGGGCATCTGAGCACATCTATAGGAACCGCAAGCACTGGCATTCCATCAACGTGCAGGTAGCATGTAATGCCAAGGGAATCATCACCTCAGTATATGCCAACTATCCCGGCTCCACCCACGACAGCTTCATTTACCGAATGTCCACCCTAAGCCGGGACCTAGAAGCTGGGCGGCATGGCGATACATGGCTGCTTGGTGAGTATGTATGCCACTGCACATGCATGCATGTTGGATACTGAGCAAGGTCACAACCTCACCAATGATACCAATCCCCACCTCCACAGGGGACAGTGCCTACCCTCTCAGCCCCCACATGATGACGCCAATTCGGAACCCCACCACGCCACCCCAGGTAAGATTTAACACAGCCCACATCACAACCAGGGGCATAGTGGAGCGCACATTCGGAGTGCTGAAGTCACGCTTTCGCTCCCTTGACCGTTCTGGCGGGCAGCTGTTATACGCTCCCCCAGTAGTGTGCAGGATCATAGTGGCAGCATGTGTCCTGCACAACGTTGCAACACGCCGGGGCCTGGCCGTGGACATGGTGGTGGCCCCACATCCCCAACCACATGCACAGCCGCTGCGCATGGGAGGGGAAAGGGCACGGGGGGAGGCAGCCCGTACACAGCTAGTGGCTAATTACTTCACATAGAAATCACACCCCTGTGGAGTGCACACTGCCCTGGCACATTCCATCTGACAATCAATGATGACTCAACCTGACACTGATCCTGAATGTGTGGAGAATGAACCGGGAATTCCATGTCAGCCTGAGATTGTTCACCTGGAAGTGTCACAATGTGTGCATCCCTACCCACACAGACACCACCAATGCAGTTTTGTGAAGTTACACATTGAAGCAGCTAAAATGAATACCCACTTGCAAAATGCAACAAGAGGACAGTGCCATGTCAGCCAACCCAACCCCAGCACTGCCACACGACACACCGTGCCATGACATGCTAATTGCAGGTAAACAAAGTAATCCACACAACATGACATCACTCTCACTATGTACAGTGGCACTATTAGAAACCTGCAACACCTGAAATGCTCACAGCAATGCCGGACCAACAACATACTTGAGCACGTAGTACCATTAACATGACATCAAAAATGTAACATATTAGTAGTCTCACCACCTGGAAATGCCTGCACTCCCACCACTACCAACTGTGCAGTGTTGGCGCCATGTAGAGTTGTAGGTGCACTGCTGCCAACATGGTCCCCATCGCCAGACTAGAGGTCCTTGTGTGGACTTGAGGAAGGGACCTGCAAATTGGGAGGTAGACACAGAAGAGGAGTTACACATCAATGCAACATGCAGTGTACAACACAACAGCAATATGCACTAGGAATGTATACACAGTATTGACTACAGACTGGCCACACAGTTAATGGGAGTCCAACGTCACTGTGTAATTCACTGTCACTTGGGCACACCCTTTGCAAGCCCATGGAAACGGGAAGCAGGAGGGGTGTGTGTGACTCAAACCCAAGCATCTGAACCAAATACATTACAAGCCTGCATGTGCCCAGCCACAATGCAGCGTATGCCCACAGGAACCACGGGAGCCAACAGATCGGAGCCAACAGATCGGAGCCAACAGATCGGAGCCAACAGATCGGAGCCAACAGATCGGAGCCAACAGATCGGAGCCAACAGATCGGAGCCAACAGATCGGAGCCAACAGATCGGAGCCAACAGATCGGAGCCAACAGATCCTCCCAAAAAAATTGGGAATAAAAGAAATCAAAATAAAAATGAAAATAAGAAAAAATCAAAAATGGCCATTGATGGGCCCGGGGGGGGTTGGGGAGGCCACCCAGGAGGTCCGAGGACAGGATGCACACCAGAACCCACCTGCGTGGATCCTGGGAAAATAAAACACCTCCATGGGCTCATGGCCCACACGGCTACCCTATTGTGGGAGTGTCACTGCTGTCGCTATTATCACCCTGTGCAGCTGCATCCGGAGGTGGTTGCACTATGGGAGGCAGCCCACGCAAGGCCCTAGTCTGCTCCTCCATGGCTGCAAGCATGCGGGTGTGGTAGGTCTGGTTCTGGAGGATGAGTGTGCGGAGGTCCCCATGCAACAACTCACGGGATGCCCGGACCTCCGCCCTCGTTGCCTGCATCTCAGCTGAGAGCGTACGGGTGAGACGCTCCAGCTGCTGTTCTGTCCTTTGGTGTGTGGAAGCCTCAAGCTCAACAAGAGTCGTCCTGAGGTGTAGGAGCTCCTGCCTCAGGGCTTCCCTGTGGCCCTGGGACTCAATGGAGATGGCCTCCTGCAGAGTCGCCAGTGCCGCCCGCCTGTCCCTGTTGGACCCCAACATGTCCTCCCTGTGTGACTGGCAGATGGAGTCAGTTGCCTGCTCTAGTCGCTCCATCAGCCTTTCTGGGGGGACAATGGAAGTGGCCACCCTATCCATGGCCTGAGCCATCATCTCGGATGATGCAGCCTGTTGGGTAGCCATACCGTAAATGGATTGCTCCCATGCGGTATTGCCAGGTGGCGTACGGCCACCACGTCGGCGGGCACCACACCTGTCTGGGGCAAGGCGAACTGCGCCTTGCTGTGCCGGCACTGCCTGAGGCTGCAGGACTGCATTCCCCCTCTGATCTGCTGGCCCAGGAACAGGATCAGATGTCGCGGAGTGTGACCCTGCATCCGTAACCACCAAAGGCGTAGCTGCCAACACTGACATCCCCATGGAGGGTACTGACCCTGGTGCAGGTGGGTGAGACAGAACAGAATCCCTCCCTGGAACACTCACCAGCGACGGCACGTAGGTCTCATCCGAATCAACACCTGAGTACAGCTCGGGGGAGGTGCAGCCAGAGACACCCCTTGAGAGCACGACCTGCAGCACTTGTGGGTTCTCCCCCACCACCACACCACGTCCCTCACTGGTGGTTGGTCGGCCCTGGGACACCTCCTGGGTCTGCACCATCTCCACAACCCCAGCAGTATCAGGTGCGTCTTCCCCTGCAAAGACATGAAAACAAAGTAATGGAAACAGGCATTAGCACCATGGCACACATTGAGGGCTGAGAAGCAAGAGAACCAGTACTTGATTGACATGTCCCACATGACTAAAACCCTCCCATGCATGCACCCTCACTGCGTATGAAGTGCAGGCAAACGGCACACACTGATGACACCAAGATGGAAGATGAACAAATTTTCTGCATGCTGCCTGGCAGTGGCATCACACATTGGCCTGTGATTGGCAGGTGAAACACACATGCCATCACACAGATGGCATGTACCATTGCTATTGAGTGAAGATGGAGAGGAGGGCAGCACCTATTCATTCAGTCCAGTTCCCGCATGTAATAGCTTTTCTGATTCTGACAGGTCAGATTTTTCACCTGGAGCTGCCAGTCTGTAATGGTCAAATTGCACAGGGACATGTGTGTACAAATGATATCCAGGTAACAAAGTCACTCCCCTTTACCATACCCATGTCAGACATGTGACTAGTGGACAGCGACATGCCTAGTGAAAGTGGTGGAATGCAAACAAACTGACTGAATGAACAGTGAAAATTAAGCAAATCTCTTGTGTCAAGGTGACACTTCAAGGGCAACTGGCGTGCAGTTGTGCTAGATGTCTACTGTTGGCAGAAGGGATACTGCTATGGCCAAATGCAGCTGCGCAGGAAGTATTGCATGAAGCACATGGCTGACCCATACGACTGAGGCGCACACACTCTCTCCTGGCACCCAAACAGAAGCCCTCACACACACACCATGCACATGTATGACACACACATGCATGTGCACTCACCGGACAATGCCTCGTAATCAGCCAGATCTCCCACGCCTTGGATCTGTTCCTCCGTGACGTAGGTCCCAGCGACTGACTCATGTGGAGTGAGTTCCATGTCTACTACTGGAGACCCACCTCCAGTCACTAGAGTTGCGGCATGACTTGAGGCCAGCTTACTCTTTGCCCTGCGCTTTAGGTCATTCCAGCGCTTATAGCAATCATTGGCTGTGCGCCTCACGATTCCAAGGGCACTTACGATGTCCGCAACGGTCTGCCAGTGTGCCTGGCGTTGTGCAGGTGTGGTCTTGGATCCTGCAACAATGACCATCTCGTTGTCATGTCCGGACACATACTCGACAAGTGCATTCAGTTCGTCATCCGTGAAGCTGGGCTTCCTGGACGGGCCGGACTGTGTAGCCGTGTCTGGGGCATCAGCCTGTGCCGGACGAGCACTCTTCCTCTTCCGCTTGGAAGGTGGTGGTGATCCTGAGTGTCCTGCGCCGCTCTGGACACTAGGGGCAGGAGCCCTGGTGGACTCTGTATCAGGAGTGTGGGATTGCACACTCAGCATGGGAGTTGGTGCAGGCATTGGCTCGAGTGTGATGGTGTCAGGGGGAATGTCAGCAGCATGGACTAGGACCGACACTGTCCTGGCTGGGTGTGTGAGGGCTGGGGTGGATGGAGCCGCAGCTGCCCCTGCAGCCACTCCGCCCTGCCTCCTTGGTGCAGTAGATGACCTTGCAGCCCCAGATCCACGTGGCATGATGGCATCAACGTGCACCAGCGCACGTGTCGTAGCCCTGCTGACCTGGAAGTCAGCCATGGAGTCAGCCAGGTCTGGTGCCACAATGGGCTGGTCCAACAAGGGCTGAGCATGGATGGTGTCAGCCACTTCAGCCTCAACGGGAGGGGGGAGGGGGGGAGGGGGGGGATGATGGGTGCCCTTGACTGGTCCTCCACACATGGGGGGTCAGGCTCACCCTGCAAGTTACGACCACGTCCCCTACCGGATCCACCACGGCCACCACTTGTGGCTCTTCCACCTTTGCCACCCTTACGGAATCCTCGCCTCCCAGCCATGGCACTGATGTTAATGTGCGTATGGGAGTGGCTGTAGACAATTGTCCTGGGCAATTGGGGGTCAAAGGGGTTGGGTACCAGATGGTAATTGTACCCTAGTGCTCTAGCACGGCTGATTGTAACCCCTGGGGAAAGATGACGGGTCACGCAACGCACAGGAGGCCCAAAAAAGGGAGATGACGTGCACGCAACCCCTCCTAGACCACGTGTGCAGAAAGAAAAACCTGCACTACGCTGTGGCACCCAGTAACACAAGAATGAACGTATGCGTGTCACACGCAGCCTAGAATGACCTCTGAAGGGGTAGGCAACACACGGCGCAAGCACAGAAGTTGGATACGTGCGTGACTCACCGTCTGCCAGGTAAAAGAGCGTGAAGAATGAGCGCGTTTGGCTGGCTAAACCCCCGCCAAAAGAAGATGTGTGCGCTGTCTGAGAAGACAGGACAACAGTAGAAGGGGACACTGTTTGAGGGAACAGGCCCAGGTAAACCAGTAAAAGAGAAAAAAGAGAAAAAGCTGTCAGAGGTAACAGGGAATACGAACTGGAAACGCCGTGAAGTAAATCGCGTGTGAAACGACAAGAAGTACAGATTTCACCCACTCGCTCTCCACGAAAAGCACGTACAAGGAAATGGTGTTCTACATGTACCTTATATACAGGCCCACACGTACAGCGTCACTTACGCGGCGTGTACGTTCACCAATCACACGCTTTGTCAGTCCTGCGTGTAGATCCATTTTCACCAATCACACGCTTTGTCACTTCTACGTGTACATCCATTTTCACCAATCACACGCTTTGACACTGGGACGTGTCACGCAACAATTTCCTGCACGTGCAGGTGACTATAGGCGCGCATATGCTGTTGACGGGTTTACGCGCTAAGGCCCTTTGCTGACGTGTGGGATTTCACTACCTATCAGGCTGTCCACGCGTTCACACACGAGAGACTACGCTCCTGGCCAGGAGGCGAAATTACTGCCCCCCAGAGCCCTGAGCACGCTCCCACCTGCCATCTGCTGCTGCCTGACTGCCTGCTGGCCACGTGCCCCACAGTGCTGGTGGGTGGGGGTGTTGGGAGACATGGGTGGGGGCCTGGTGGAGGGTGCCCCTGCACTGGTGGGGGTGGTGGGAGACATGGGTGGGGGCTTGGTGGAGAGTGCCCCTGGTGGCGGGGGGTGGTGGGAGACATGGGTGGGGGCCTGGTGGAGGCTGCCCCTGGTGGCGGGAGGGTGGGGGTGGTGGGAGACATGAGTGGGGGCCTGGTGGAGGCTGCCCCTGCACTGCTGGGGGGGTGGGGGTGCAGGGGGACATGAGCAGGTGTGCAGGGTAGTCCCCTGTTTTGTAGACTGCCTGCAGGGGCCGTGGAGGGTGTACAGGGAACACCTGTGAGGACCCACCCAGCCTAATCGCGTGTGATGATTCCCACGCACCCCTGTAATACACGTACCCTGGCTAATCGCGTGTATAACTTCCCGCGTACCCCTGTAATACACTTACCCTGGCCAATCGCGTGTTAAACTTCCCGCGTACCCCTGTAATACACGTACCCTGGCTAATCGCGTGTTGAACTTCCCGCGTACCCCTGTAATACACTTACCCTGGTCAATCGCGTGTTAAACTTCCAGCGTACCCCTGTAATACACGTACCCTGGCTAATCGCGTGTTGAACTTCCCGCGTACCCCTGTAATACACTTACCCTGGCTAATCGCGTGTTAAACTTCCCGCGTACCCCTGTAATACACGTACCCTGGCCAATCGCGTGTTGAACTTCCCGCGTACCCCTGTAATACACGTACCCTGGCTAATCGCGTGTTGAACTTCCCGCGTACCCCTGTAATACACTTACCCTGGCCAATCGCGTGTTAAACTTCCCGCGTACCCCTGTAATACACGTACCCTGGCCAATCGCGTGTTGAACTTCCCGCGTACCCCTGTAATACACGTACCCTGGCTAATCGCGTGTTGAACTTCCCGAGTACCCCTGTAATACACTTACCCTGGTCAATCGCGTGTTAAACTTCCAGCGTACCCCTGTAATACACGTACCCTGGCTAATCGCGTGTTGAACTTCCCGCGTACCCCTGTAATACACTTACCCTGGCTAATCGCGTGTTAAACTTCCCGCGTACCCCTGTAATACACTTACCCTGGCTAATCGCGTGTTAAACTTCCCGCGTACCCCTGTAATACACTTACCCTGGCTAATCGCGTGTTAAACTTCCCGCGTACCCCTGTAATACACGTACCCTGGCTAATCGCGTGTTGAACTTCCCGCGTACCCCTGTAATACACTTACCCTGGCCAATCGCGTGTTAAACTTCCCGCGTACCCCTGTAATACACGTACCCTGGCCAATCGCGTGTTGAACTTCCCGCGTACCCCTGTAATACACGTACCCTGGCTAATCGCGTGTTGAACTTCCCGCGTACCCCTGTAATACACTTACCCTGGCCAATCGCGTGTTAAACTTCCCGCGTACCCCTGTAATACACGTACCCTGGCCAATCGCGTGTTGAACTTCCCGCGTACCCCTGTAATACACGTACCCTGGCTAATCGCGTGTTGAACTTCCCGCGTACCCCTGTAATACACTTACCCTGGTCAATCGCGTGTTAAACTTCCAGCGTACCCCTGTAATACACGTACCCTGGCTAATCGCGTGTTGAACTTCCCGCGTACCCCTGTAATACACTTACCCTGGCTAATCGCGTGTTAAACTTCCCGCGTACCCCTGTAATACACGTACCCTGGCCAATCGCGTGTTGAACTTCCCGCGTACCCCTGTAATACACGTACCCTGGCTAATCGCTTCCCGCGTACCCCTGTGATACACTTACCCTGGCCAATCGCGTGTTAAACTTCCCGCGTACCCCTGTAATACACGTACCCTGGCCAATCGCGTGTTGAACTTCCCGCGTACCCCTGTAATACACGTACCCTGGCTAATCGCGTGTTGAACTTCCCGCGTACCCCTGTAATACACTTACCCTGGTCAATCGCATGTATGACTTCACGTGTACCCCTGATATGCACGTTTCCCGCTTTGCGTTCCTTGTTTGGCAGCCCTGTAACTGGTCCAGGGTTAGCGCAGCCCTTTGCGATGATTTAGCGATTTTGATGGCTTTTCCTTGCGCAAGGGCGTTCTTGGGGGCGTTACTGGCGCTGCTGCAGGGTCGCTGCGATACTCTGCGCCACGGCTGGTTTGGGAGCATGAAATCCATGAATACGCTGTGCGCGGAAATCGGTTTTAGCGCACGTGCCTGGCGCAGTCAATCGCACGCGGACACTCTGCGCCAGCCGCTTGCGACACTTTTCAGCGAAATTCTATGAATTACCCTGTAAATGTGTTGTCAGGATTGTTTGCTGCATTTCTGTGAAGTACTAACATTTACAAACACAATGGGTCTGTACTGTGTAAATAAATGTTGTCAACCATTGGTGGTAATTGAAATAGAATATTCATTGCTACATTTGCATAGCAACTTACACCAACTATATTTGAGAATTTAAATGGTCCAGGTAGTTCTGTATCTAACTGCTTTTTTTGGAGTTTGTCTTCCTTCTTTAACGAAGTACCTGGTTTACTTTCTCAAATTGATTCTTTTTTGTTTGTGGTACTTGATGAAGTATTAGTTTATTTTACTCTCTTTGGAGGATTTGCAGTGACGTCCTGTTGCATTTCTGTTTGATTTAGTTTTCTTTTACAACATTTTAGTTTTTGTGGAACAGAATATGTGTTTAGATGGGGAGTGTATAGTGAGCGAAGTCTATTATATTCTAAAATGCAAGGAATATCAGTGTTTACTTTACTTGCATTAAAGTTGATTAGACATAGACCGTCAAGTGTACGTAAGCGTGATAGTGCTACGTAGCTCATGCCTTCTTTAAAGACTGTGTTACCAATATCTATCATTGCTTTGTCTAGGGTAAGACCTTGTGATTTATGAATCGTGACTGCGTATGCAAGAGTTAGAGAAAATTGTTCTCTGCGTACATACATATCTTTGAAGAGAAGGAATCTAGCTGTTGAGCGTCCTATCCGTTTTACTTCTGAAAGTTTGTCAAAGAGTATATTGACAAACTGAATTTTGTTGTCACGTGGGTATGTTTGAAAGCCAACAACTGTATCCAGTGCTCCATTAACTAGTTCTTGGTCCACGTCAAGGTTACGTTTAAGCATTACTCTGCAATTTAAGGGTAATTTTAGCATCTTTTCTAAACCTGCTGTGTTTGAGATTGATTTTTCAAAATTATTTAGTCTTGTTGTGGCTGGGTCACACATGGGTAGTGTCATACCATGTACATCTAGTTTGTCTGTGGTGCTAATTTCCATTATTGGTTGCATTTCTTTACTTAACATTATTTCATTGAATTTGAGACAGCTTGCAAGAGTTGGCATTAAGGCCATACAATTGACATTTTTGTGGGCTAATTGTTCCATAACATCTGTAGCACATGCTTTATCGCCATAAAGTGCATTAATGTGCTGGGTTTTCAATGTTGCTTCTGCTTCTTTAGAAAGTATACCAACTCTCAAACTTTTTAAAATGTTGGCATAAGTGAGATCTGCAGATTGGCGCATGTTTTCTGTTAATTCTCTGCATTGGAAATGTTGCCAAAGGTTGACATTTCCAATGCTGCCAACAATTTTACGGCAGAGTTTGTGCCCTAATGTTTTAAAAATAGGTTCACTTTTTACTGGTGTTAATTGAAGCAGATCTCCAAAAACAATAATGTGTTTTCCTGCTGCAAAGAGCTCTTCATAGTCTGTTTTGAGTACTTCTTGTAATCTGAGGTGAATCAAAGCTAACATCAGGTTGGAGACCATGCTCACTTCATCTATTAGTAGGATTTTCATTTGTTTCAATACTCTGCGTAATTCCATTGCAGCTTCTGCAGAAAGTTTGTAATAGTCTAATTTGTTCTGGTGTTCTACTGGTAATAGTAGTAATCGGTGTAATGTAACACCACCTATGTTGTAGGCAGCTAAACCTGTGGGGGCAGTGACAACAGCTGACAGTTTGTTGTTTGTCAATTGTTGAAGGAACATACTAATGATTTTGATTAGGAATGTTTTGCCAGAACCAGCTTCACCACTGACGTACAGTAGTATAGGTTTATAATTATGGCAGGAACATTCTTTATTTTCATGTTTTACACCATGTGCAATTTGTTTTGTTACTTCTTGAAAAATGCTACTTTGCTCATTGTTTAGTTTTGATTGTAGTATAGTTAAGTCTTCCTTATCTTCATACTGACACATGATGTTTTCTACTTCTATCATAGCTAATTCTGCCTCATTTGTTATTAGTGGTTCTCCCAGTGGTTCTTGGCTTCCTGTTACAGAAGGTTGACTACTGTCAGGAGTATCCTTATCTAGTTGGGCTTGGAGTTCTTCTTCATGTTGCTGTTCATTGTGCAACATTGTTTTGTACTGTGTAAAGTTTACATCAGTTATAGTGCTTTCATTTGCTTTGAAAGCATCCTCATATGAGTCATAGTTATCTAGTAATTGTTCTTCTTTTCTCCATGGTTTGAAGAGTTGTAGCAGGGACATGTAATATTCTTCTTTATGTTGAGGAGTCTTCAATGACAATTTGATATGATTAATTAAATTTGGTTTACTGAGTTTAACTAAGCTGCCTTCACAGTCTGTCACTCTATATTTACCTTTTTTTTCATCAGGTTTCATATTATTTTTGTATGTGTAGTTCAGGGCTATTTGGTATAGACACATGTTTTCCAAAGTATTACTTCTGTTTGGTTAGTATGTGTCCAATACATTGTTTTTTAAAATGTCTTGGCTGTTGGGATCATGTTTGGCTATTGTTTCTATATCTTCATATGATTTTAGAACTCTTTTTCTAGATTTAGCTTGACCAAGACTTAGCCATACTATATTTTCGGATTTACCATACAATGAAGTACCAGTTAAACGATCAGCTGCTTCATAAGATCCACATTCTCTATGGGTGAGCATTTTTATGCCCAAGCTGTATAATTTCTGAGATACTGTTTTATCTGATGACAGGTCATTCGAGAGGTCTTGGAGCTCTGTCTTTTCTGCTTTAGTTAAGTATGCTGTGACATATCGTGCAACTGCAGTAGAATTGTCTGCAATGTACTGCACATCTATATTTGCATTCCATAAGTGGGCAATGATTGCATTATAATCATTGATATATTTTTCTTCTTCTTTTCTTTTTATGTAATATGTATTTTTAGGTGACTTACCTTTAACACTATGTCTAACTGAAGAAATGAGGTTATTTACTTGACCTGTATTTGTAACTGGTCTAGGGAGACCAAATGGGCATTTGGTGTAGTATTTGCCTTTGTTTTTGTATTTGCGACGACAATATTTTCCACATTTGTTTCTTTGAAATTGTAAAATTTATGCACGAAGATCACTATTTGTGGCTTCTGATGGAATTTCACAAGTGACATATTTTTCAATAAACTGTAAAACAGTGGCATCACTGTCTTGACCAAATTTAGGAGCATCTTTAATCCATAAAAGCATGTGGATATGTGGTGCTCCTCTGGCTTGGTATTCTTTTCTCCAAAAGAAGTGTTGCACTTCTCCAAGGGGAGGAACAGTTTCATTACAAATAAAATGTAGCATAGCAATGAAGCGATGGTGAAAATATCTTGAAACATTAACATGATCCAAAGAACAAAGTTCTCCAGGTGTTAGAATATCTATGTTTGTTTTGTTTTTATTTGATATGCGTATGAAATCATGTAAATCTTCCCATCCATATTCTGCACAACTTAATGTAACAAACCAAGTGGGTGGGCCAAGGTTTCTGATCATGCAACGTACATCTCCATGACGTCGAAACCAGTACTCTTTAGTACCACGCATATTTGCTAATAGATTTGTAATATTTGATTGTAAAACCTCATCCTTTTGTTGCACTTTTCTCTAATTGTGTAGCTGTCATATTTTGAAAGTGTGATCCTGATTTTAATATGTGTGCAACTCCGTAACATAAAGTTGCTAGTTCACTTTCAAAGAGTAGGTGGAATATGTATTCCACATTTTGTCTAAATCTGGGACTTCAGAATACATCGTAATGAGCGGTATTCTGAAGCTGATATTTGAATAGGTCTATCATCATACCTTCCTACTTTGCCAGTAGGAAAGAGTAGAGGAAAAGCACGTGCTTCAATACTTTTTTCCCATATACTGATTGGCCATCCTTTGTGTTTGACGCATTTGGTAAGTTTCCAGTACATCTTGTACGGTGTCATTACAGTGCAAAGGATGAATTGTATAATGGTCTAAAGTATTTGATATTGTAGCAGGATCTAGTAGCTCAAATTGACCAGCTTCTTGTGTTTCTTGAATTATTTCAGTTGTATCTTTCAAGTTTTCTTCAATATTAATTTCTTTGTAATATTCATTATTCTCTTTAAGATATTGGAAGGCTTGTCTAACTTTATATAAATCTACCAGCTGTTGCCATATTTTTTTGTCTTTTGTAGGTACTCCATTTACTAATATAATTAAAGATTGCTGCATTGGACGTTGCACTCCTAGAGTATGCACATTTTCTTTTAGATTTAATGGTAAATAAACTACTTTTCCACGAATGCCTTTTACCAATTCAGAGGGAGGTAATTTTGCTGTTTTTGGTTGAAGGCGTATTATTGCTTGAAATGGGTGTACTGTTTGAATTATGATGCTCTCATATAAATTAAGTTGTTGTAGAGGTTTTGGTACTGGGTATAATTCCAAATTATTTGTGATAGAACGTGAAGTAGTTTGGTTGTTGTCAAGTTTTGTAGTGCAATAACTGCAAAGTATTAAGGGCTCAGTTATTTCATATTTGTTTTCTGCTACAAGGTAGAGAGCTACTTCAAACCATTGTCTTCTATTTTGTATGATAGGTCCACAGTCTTTGTGTTACTTTTATAAAAAAAATCTATGGCAACATACACATACATGGTTTGGTACTTCAGCTGATGTACTTTTAAATTTTAGTATTTCTTTTTTGTATGTGTTTAGCAAAAGGTTGCCATGTGTAGAATTGTTGCTTAATTGGTTTAAAGCTATTTCATTCTGTAAATGGCTTTCACTTCCAAAATATTTTTTCTGGATATAGTGAATTTCTTCAAAGAGGTCTTTTGCTGTACCATGTAGAAGGATGTTATTTAACTTTGCTTGTGCTAAAGCAGGACTTTTAGCATAGTACAGTTTATAGACTAGATTTCTTATAGTTGAATGATGTGTTGATATCCTTTTGATATCATGGAAAGTGGTTTTACAAGTAGGTCCTGTAATGCAGGCCAATGAATGTCCTTGTAGTCCTGTGTACTTGCGCACTGGACAGGAATCTATATTTTGCAGTAATTTAATTTTTTTGATTTTTGTCTTTGCTTTTTACATATTCATTGAGGAATTGGTGTAAAGATTTGAAACATTGTTTGGGAATGTTACACATTGACGTGCATGGCCATTTGTACACTAGACGTTCTGATTCAGTTGAATGGAGGGGTAATTATAAGTTTTCAGGGCATATTTTTGTAAGGAGTACTTCTTGTTCCATTATGGTATTATTCACTTTTTCATAACCTCGACCACTGCTATTCATGGCAATTGTATTAGTTTGCTTTTGTTTGTACGCTTCTTCATTAAAATATGGTTCTGTGCTCATAGTGTGATTCCATTCACCTCCGAAGATACTTAAGAAGTTCTTTCTGTTGACATTTCTCTTATTGAGAAGTCTTTTTTGTAATTTAGTTATTAGTTTTGTTAGTGGTTTCATTTTGTTTAACAGTAAAATAAATAAATTTCTTTTGAGAAGAATTGCACTGTCCATCAATGCTTCTAAGATTAATTTCCTACGATAGGTTTTAAGCTTTGAACCTGATTTCTCTCCTGTTTTTATAAGATTTTGAAGGACTTTGTGACGGTATATTTTAGCTAAAATACTTTTCTTGGTATGCTTATGCACTATATTAAAATTTGAAGAAGTAGTTTTATCTGTACTGATAGCTGATTTTCTGTTAATTGTTTTTTGGTTTGTTTTACATTTTGATAGAGGAAGCGAAGTTGTTGTACTTGAAACTTCTTGTGTTTCACTAAATGATTGTATTAGCTGCTTTGTTTCAACTTTTTTTACAAATTCTGCTAGAGATGGATGCTTATGTTGGACACCTTTATTTTCATTTGCTCTACTTTTGCGTTGCTTTCTACGGACTTGTCTTTTGGTAGGCATTCTTTAGGGTCTGTTGAAAAAAATAAAGAAGATATGGGTTGGGGTGTTCTGGAATGTATGTGTGATGTGTGCATGAGTGTTTGAGTAAGATGATAAAGATGTATGTAATGGTGTGTGATTGTGCATTGGGAACTAAAACTAGTAGGGATAGGTATTCTTGAATGTATGTGTTACTAAACTGGGGTTCAGATGACAAAAAAAAGTAAGCTAGTGGTGTGGAAAAGTCAAATAGTAAATCTAATGTATACGATTAAAACAGTTGTTTGTTCTATAATATGATAATTGTAGTGGTTCAGTTGGCTAATTTGTGTGTCCAAAAATAGAAATTTGTGGGCCATTCTGGCTGTAAATCGCTGTTTAAGACATGGACATTTTTGGACAAAATGGTACAAAATCTCTATTTTAGGAAACCAAAATAGCTCGTATTAATGTTATAGTATATTTGATTAATAATACAAATATTATGGTGATATTTTACTTACTTTTTTTAAAAATTAACAGGTAACTTCTTAGTTCTTCTTTCTTCTTCGAATTCGGCTGCTTCTTTTCAGGAATCTGGTCTTCACTGCAATTGTAAAAGCTTCAAATTAGTAACTTTGTTTGTACATAGCACTGTTTTTAATTTAGATATTGATTTTTTAATTGAAATCCTCAGTGCCTTCTGTAAAACCATTAAACTAATTTATTTACAAAAGAAACATTGCATCAGTTCAGTACATATGATATGTTCTTAATGAACAAATTGTATTGAATGACTAACTGTAGCAGAAAAAACATATCTTTACTATGTCTTGTGAAATTTATAATATATTAGTGAATACCACTATTTTTGTAAGTAAACTGTTCTAGGTAATAGCGCCTCAATGTCATGTCTAATTTAAAGTAATTAAGTAAATAAATAAATAAAAACAAAAAATATGAAATTGTATAAGTATTTTTATAAAGGTTTAAACATAGATTGTGTTTGCATGCAATTTTGTTTGAATATATGTAGTCTATATATTTCATTTAAAAATGTTAGTTTAACATGATTTGAGTGTGTGTGTATAAAGAAAGTAAAAAGTATAAAGGTTTATAAGTGATAGTTGATTTTAGGAAATTGAAAAAGTACAGTAAATTCATTTTACAGATTTTACAAGGTAAAAGTCTGTTTGAAAATGTGTTCATCTACTATACAGAAAATATGCATACCTGAAGTTTGTGTTCATGCATATGGATATACATGGAGCTGCAAGTAGAAATCTTGAAGACTTGTACAGTATTTCTGGTAGATGCTGCTTGCCAATGATATGACACTTGTACTCAGAGAGATTCAGAGTACATTTGCAGTGCTGATCTATGATGATGCAGTTAGATGTAGAGGTCTTGAATGTGATTGGTGCATGGTCATGTGATTTTTGAGGTACATCCAATGAGGGAATGGCAGAGAGAGTGTAGTGGAAATGGTAGAAGGGCTGTTCATGTTACAATATGTCCGCGGACATGGCGGTAGTTCGCGGACATCGGGAGTTACATCCGGGGATTTTTGGGTTCAGAAGTCATGCAAATGAGAATAAGCACTGAAAGGGATTGGTCAGGAAAGTTTGGTGGGTTTGTTGTGCCAGGAGAGATTTTCTCAGATACTCTTTTTGATGAGAGAACAAAAGATAGCTATGGCTGTGTGTTTCAGAAAACAGATTGTTTGGATTTTAGGAGATTCGTGGATACATTGGTTGAAGGTACATGCAGAAAGCTGTGGAGTAGCTGTAGATCTTGGATTCCCACATGTGGAAGTATACTGGCATGGAGTACGTGGAATGAAGTGGTTGGACTTGCTACCTCTCTGTGCTACTTTGGAGACAGAGCAACATCCAGACATAATTGTAATTCATTGTGGAGGGAACAGTTTAGGACATGTGACTGGAATTTTTTTGCAATTTGCTATGAAAGAAGGATTTAGGAAGGTTATGGACATGTTTCCTATTTCTCAAGTGATATTTTCACAGATTGCGCAGAGACAAATGTGGCTTTGTTCTTCTTCATTTGGTCCACAAATGGAAAAAGCAAGGCGCAATGTTAATAAGGCTGTTTGTGGCTTTCTAAGAGATTTTGGCATGTCTTCTTTTCACAATGAAAATATTATGTTTTGTAGTACATACATTTTTCGCAGAGATGGAGTCCATCTTACTTATGCTGGCAATCAGATTTTTCTGAGAAATGTACAAAATTCATTGCGACCTTTTTTGGAATTACAACAACGATTTTGAAGTAGATGTTAAGCATTTACAATTTTTGACTTACAAACACCACCCAAAGGTTCTTTTCATAGCCACCACTTCTTTCCAGAGAAAATTACAATGTTTGTGATGGAGTAGCAACCCAATTTTTTTAATGTTCTAGGACTTCTAAAAAATACAAAGAGCCCTGCTTCATTTATTTTCACTTCTATTTTTTAACTGGGAAAGGCGGCTCTGAAAAGAGCCTTATTTTTTTGTTGATTTTTGTAATTTTGTATTTTTTTGGGTTTTTCAGACACGACACACTAGGAGAGGAGTGTAAAGGAGGGTAAAGGGGAGGACACCAACCACAGGGATAAGAAAGGGCGAGCTGAGAGAGGAAGATGTAGAGTGGGTTTTATTTGGGTAGTGAGCAGGTCTTCTCGTGCTCTGAGACGATAGTCTCAAAAACACTCCGAAGTCGCTCCCCCCTGCAGAGTACTGTGTCACAGTACATACATACAACTGTGACCCTCGAAAGGTAAGGGTCATCAGCATTCTGTATGGCCTGTGAGGCAGCTTGAGAAAGACGCTGTCCCACAGAGGTGGTCCTTGTGGTGACAGGATCAGAAACAGAGGATGAAGTAGAGGAAATCAACCTGCTACGTTCTTCGCAAGGTACAACCCTGCAAATAGCCCCAGAGTGAAATGACCTCAGGTGTCGCTTCATAGTAGTGGTCCCAAAGCTGTACTTACCGTGCTTCCCGCGACCGAGTATCATTTTGCACTCATTGCAGGTAACATGGTTCGCACAAGCCTTAGGACCATTCCCATGTTGAATGTTGAATGGTAAATAACCGCCACACCCAAGACTCACGCATAGTGCGGGTAGTAGTGATTTCCTCTACCTCATTCTCATCATCCTCTTCTTCATCCTCCACATCCTCACTCCTGTTCCCCTCTTCAGGCCCTTGGGGAGGTGGTGGTGGTGGAGGGGGTGGGGGTGGTGCTGAAGCAGATGCAGCACCAAGTGGCAGTTCAGCAGCCAAGGATGCCATCTCGATGATGGTGTAGTCTGCAGGTGGTAGCAAAAATCACTGTGTTCTGAAGAATAGCCTGAAACACAATGGGAATAAGCTCTTGGGCGTGGTCTTTTATAGGGGTGCTTGTGCGCAGTCCGCGGACAGATCGAACACAAAAAAAGGATCGGAAAGTTTCAAAAGGTATATAGAAACTCAGGATTGCTATGTGGGACTTGTGCCATAGTGAGATTTTATTGAAAAATATTATGGATTAACTGAAAATGTTCTTTTAAATTGTTCGGGGACACGAACAGTGTCCGCATTTCAGGACACACGATGAGCGTGGGCGCGGTCATATGATCTGTTTGCGAACTAGTCCGCGAAGGAAGCGGCTGTCCGCAGGACACCAAGTGCACAGAGATTGGTTAGCGCATGCGCATTGATGTCCTACGGACACTGTTCGAGTTCTGAAGTAATTAAAAGTGTGTCACACGTGAAACGAACATTTCAGGACACCGCGTGTGTTCTTAGAACAGTTTAAACTTGGTAGCGAACAGTAAGGATAGATATAGTGTTCTTCAGGACACGTGTAATTTAGTTTATGTACAAACATTTCAGGACACCAATTGCGTTCTTAGAACAGTTTCAATTGGGTAGCGAACACTACGCACAGGTATAGTGTTCTTCAGGACACCTCCATTTCCGTTTACGTACTAACATTTCAGGACACCAATAGTGTTCTTAGAACAGTTTGAACTTGATAGCGAACAGTACCGGACAGGTATAGTGTTCTTTAGGACACTTTAATTTTTGTTTGTTTACGAACAATTCAGGACACCGCGTGTGTTCTTAGTACAGTTTCATGTTGCTAGCGAACACTACGAACAGTTGTATTGTTGTTCAGGACACATCATTTTTGTTTATTTACGAACATTTCAGGACACCAATTGTGTTCTTAGGACAGTTTTAAGTTCATAGCGAACATTACGGACAGATATAGTGTTCTTTAGAACACTTTAATTTTTGTTTCTTTACGAACATTTCAGGACACCACGTGTGTTCTTAAAACAGTTTCAACTTGCTAGCGAACAGTACGAACAGGTGTGGTGTTCTTCAGGACAGCTCCATTTTCATTTATGTACGAACATTTCAGAACACTCGCACTGTCCGCGGATACTTTTATTGTTTTTAAAAAAAAAAAACGGAAACTATTCACAATACAATATAAAAATTAAACTTTATTTAACATATATTAATAATTTATGACAGAGAAGGTAAGGCAGAAACAGAAACATAAAATAGGAGAATTTGGGGTTTCAACATGATTGGTATTAGGTGAAGAAGGGATGGGAATCTCATTAAAACGTTTTGGATTATGGAGAGGGTTTGGGGATAATTGACTGGGATATGGTGAGGAAGGACAAGTACATGTGGGGCAATGGTATGACGTTTTTGTTTTAAAATGATCTTCAACAAAAGTTTTCAAATTATTAAAATTGGTCAACAATTAATCAAATGTTTTCTTTTATGTTGTCAAGTGTGTTTTCCATAACAGCTTCTTCAGAGGTAGTTTCTATTTTGTTATGCTCTGTACAAAAAAAAAATATATATGTTAAATGTATACAAAATAATAATATTTAAATGGTTTATATTAAAAAGTGTTTACCATTAGTTTCACTATCTTGTGACATTTCTTCATGTGGGAAATTGTCCTCTAGCCATTCCACAGTACTAGACATTTCTGTGAGAAAAAAAAAAAGATAATATATTTTTTAATCTAATACAGAAAGTTTATAAATATATGAGTAAAATGAAGTACACTTACTATTTCTGGTAAAATAAGTCCTATGTATTCAGTGGGTCTGGTCTTGTTCTCAGTTCTGTTTTGTCTGTGATGTAATTATGTTGGAAGCCAATTTATGTTCTTGTGGTATATTCCATTTCAGAACATATTGTATTTAAATGAATGGTTAGTGTGTTACATATATGGGTTACATTTCTTATGTATTACTATATATAATGTGTTTGTGTGCTGCTTTTTGAATTTGTTAAATTTTCCTATATTATGATATAAAAATCAAACATACCCCCCCACAGTTTTTAGGTAGTGGTACTGTTCTCCGAACATGTCCGCGAACATTAAATAAGTTTGCGGACATCACGTTCATAAGAAGAGATCTAGTCAGTTCCATATGACATGTATATAAAGTCAAAATCATTATTGTTAAGTTGTGCTACTAAAAAACTATGAAATTCAGTGAAAAAACTTTGTTAAAGTGACGTTATGGTTAAGTTGCGCAACTAAAAACCTATGAAATTCAGTAAAAAAACTTGGTTAAAGGGGCGTTATGGTTCAAAGTAAAAATGAAAAACCCCTGAAATTCGGCAGTTATGGTAAGATAAGCAACCATAACTTGCGCCACCGTGCACTGCTAACACTAACACCCAGGACATCAAAGATAACATCACAAATTTGTCCGTATTGTTCGCTGGCAAGTTCAAAGTGTTCTAAGAACACTCACATTGTTCACGGACATTAAAAGTTTCCCATAGATCATAGTTGAAATGTTTGACTCTATGGATGTGATATGCTGTGGTGGTTGTTGCCAGGGCATAGAGTCTTGGGTGCATGGCCATATCACATTCATATTTGCTTATAACTTTGGGTGAAAAACAAATGTATAAGGAACAAAGGTATTAGATACTATGGATGTGATATGCTGCTATGGTTGTCCTTATTATTGTATACTTACTGTTTGGTCTAGTAATGGGAGTCCATGTTTTTCTTCTTCATTTCTGTGATAAAAGAAAATAGTATGTTAATATTAGTATTTTGTAAGGACTTATTACATTGTATAAGCAATATACTTTTATTTTTTTTTGACCCTCATATTTAGTAGAGTACAAATCAGAGTACTGTGCAATTTGCTCAGTTTCTGTATTTGTTGCTAAAGTCATTGGATCTGTGGGAGAAAAAAAAATCCATGTTGGATTAAAAAAAAAAAACCTTTTTCTGTTATGCTACAGTTTATTTGTTTGTTTGTTTTCAGTTCACTTGTTGTTTCTGGCTAATGCTTTATACTTTGCTTTGTTGTATTTTTTTTGGAGCAGTAACAGATTCTTCATTTGTTTTGATATTATAAAATTTTGGAGCAGTTAGATACCAATTGGCGTATTCTAACTGTCTATTTTTTTTATATATTTTAGTGGTTTTTGATTTATCTATTTGGATATTGTTAAATTTTGGGACATTTAGATACCAATTGGCGTATTCTAACTGTGTATTTTTTGGCCTAATTTAGTGGTATTCATTTATCTGATTAGTTGTTGTAGAATCTTTGAGCAGTTAGATAGCTTTTGGAGTATTCTAACAGTTTATATTTTTTAACACAAATTTATTTAAAGGTTTAAATACAGTTTATTTATCAAATTTTGTTTTTAAGAACATCAAATAAGCGTTTTTAAGATTTGCTGGTAATCTCTGCTTTAGAGTAATGGTACTATCATTACATTCAAACCATCCACATTTCTTTTTTAGATATGCAGTGTAGTGCCCTGAATTGGTTGTGTCTCCTGCGTGGTAGATTATACCTATTGTTGTGAAGGTTTTCTTACCAAGTGATATTTGACCATGTGTGAATCCAGTCAGCTTGCAGTTGTTTTTGGTACCATCTGCATTGTAACGTAGAAGCATTAGTATTACGTATTTACTATGTGTTTGTATTACTAACGTGGAGCGATTATCTGAATTGCAGGTAGAGCATAATCTACCATGGTTTGCATTTTGCACAAGTTGCTGAAATGGAATGGATTCACAATTTGGTATTGATATATATATATGAAGCGTTCATTGGGGATTTCTTCTTGTGTCACATTGTTGCAGAGAGCGCATGTATGTTTCCACATGTATGAAATCTGAAAGATTTCATTTATAGGTATGTTTGTGTTTTCCAGTACTTGTAGTAAGTACATTAGAAATTCTTGTGGATCTTCCTGTGAGTTTATAGTGAATTTCACCATTCCAGCACAGTAGTCCAATTGTCGTCTTATTCCAAAAACACTATATGTGTTGTCACAGTCAGATACAAATTGGCGTATTCTAACTGTCTATTTTTTTAATATATTTTAGTGGTTTTGATTTATCTATTTGGATATTGTTAAATTTTGGGACATTTAGATACCAATTGGCGTATTCTAACTGTGTATTTTTTGGCCTAATTTAGTGGTATTCATTTATCTGATTAGTTGTTGTAGAATCTTTGAGCAGTTAGATAGCTTTTGGAGTATTCTAACAGTTTATATTTTTTAACACAAATTTATTTAAAGGTTTAAATACAGTTTATTTATCAAATTTTGTTTTTAAGAACATCAAATAAGCGTTTTTAAGATTTGCTGGTAATCTCTGCTTTAGAGTAATGGTACTATCATTACATTCAAACCATCCACATTTCTTTTTTAGATATGCAGTATAGTGCCCTGAATTGGTTGTGTCTCCTGAGTGGTAGATTATACCTATTGTTGTGAAGGTTTTCTTACCAAGTGATATTTGACCATGTGTGAATCCAGTCAGCTTGCAGTTGTTTTTGGTACCATCTGCATTGTGTAAGAGGATTCAATTCAGCACTACAGCCAAGTCAACGCCTAGTCTAGAATACTGAATGAAAACCCTTATTGATATATCTTTATGTCCAGTTCATGCGTTCTGGATGACTACCCCTATATAACACCCCTCTGTTGGAATCCCCCTGACCCCACTGAGCCAAGAAGTAGTTCTGTTTTGCAAGTTAAAAGGTTTATTTGATAATTTAAACAATATATATATATCACACTTTAGAATAAATTAATAATTGAATAGCACACTTAATCTGATATGATAAAGATTAACAACAGAGAATCTGGCACTAGCACACTTCTTGATAATCACTAAGGAGTTGACATGAAATGGATAAGATAGCAACAATACTTTTATGGTTTCAAATGGATGCAATGTGGAATGAAATGCAGTAAAGAAAATAACTTGATAGGATTTCAGCAAAGACAATGTAATCACTTTCTTGGACAATTCACCCCCCCCTTTAATGCAATGCAAGGAAATGGAAGGAAGGCACTCAGTTCTCAGAAATGCAATTAAATGTGATTCAGTTAACCCCAGCAACTTAGACTACAGAAGTTGAAAACACAGGCCCAAAAGGCTTTTATATGTGCTGGCAATGGAGTGAAAAATATGCTAAAATGCTTTTAATTCCCTCTAGAGGTTTAGGGTGAGTGGTATATGCTTTGAATAAGTTCAGGATCACTTTAGCAATGCTCTATAATGGTTGTCAGGTTGCAAACGAATTTTTGGCAAATGAAAGCAAGAAGCTTCTGTTTTCACACGTGGAGAAATTTGCAAATCGCGGCAAAATGTCAAATCGCGGCAGATTTTTCCGAGTGCGCCGGGCGCGATTACAGAGGAACTACAAGGACTATTACTATCGTTTTGGGGTCCTAGGAAAGCCTAGGATCTCAGCTTCCAGATGAAAGTTACTGCAAGTCTCTAGCACAAACGGTCACGGAGATATGAGCGATTAAATAAAGGTCGTTTTTCAGATTTGAAATTTTAAAGTTTCAAAAAGACAAGTGACAGCTAGCAACTAGAAAATGACAGGTGACAGTTAGGAGGCAGTTCTACTTAGATTAAAATAGCTTGGACTATATTATTTTAACTAAGAGATTGGTTCTGCACAGTTTTCTAGGTACTCACACTATATTCTTGAGTTAAATGGGCCACGCCACGGATCTGGTCAGGTTTTAGACTGGACTCTGGTCTCTGCACTTCACAGTGATCTGGGTCAGCTCTCTCTGGTTCTGCTAACAGGTCAGCTCTACTCTGCTGGTCTGGTCTGGGTCTCTGAAGGTTGATGGAGGTAAAGTATGGATTTTCCCGGCAGAGCTTCCAGCTGCAATGGATTTGAAAAGTCCCTATCTGTCCTGTCTCTCTGCTTTTATGTGTTTTTAAAATGGGTGTGTGTGAGCAGCATCACTAGCCAGCCCCTCTCCACTTATCATTGGCCAAGCTTTCATTTCTCCCCTGATTGGGGGAGCTAAGTTGTGTCAGAGTGATGTCATTTTACAGCCTGCAGAAAGTCCACTCCTCCTGTCAACTTGCACACAAATCTAGATTTGAACCAAATACATATTTCATAGCTACACAGTGGTTTGAAATTACATGCACCCATCACATATCACAGGAGGTATACCCTGTTCAAACTCTGCTCTTCCTGGGGGCTTGCATTCAGAAATAGCGATATTTAGGACTTTTTAACTGGTTTGCAATCCCGGACATTACCCCAAATTTACACACATGTGCGCAAGGAGTATGGACATTAGTTGATGAAGTGTCAGATTTTTCACATGCACACATTTTGAGTAATATCCTCTTTTCCGCTAAAACCCCCCTGAACATGCCACCGGTTCTAAAAACCTCTTAAAATGTGGGCAGAAAAATCACAAGAATTATGGTGTCATTTATAAAATTTTCACAAGTCCGCTCTATGAGTTATTCATCTTTTTCTAAAACCATATTCTGGCTATAGAGGTGTGTCTTTTCATGTCACATGGTACAGAAACCAGTCTTTCCAGTTTCTGCCAAGCTCAGAGACCCTGCCCCTCCCAGCTTCTGCCAAGAGGAAGCTCCATTTACGACTCCCGCCAATAAAACATTTGCCTGAGTCAGGACAGGGCTTTGTTCAGAGCTCCTGTATTCTGTGGGGGCTCCCCTTAATTCAATTATCAGAAAGATGGCATATCCTTAGTGTGGCCAGCAAAAGGCAGATAGGCCTGGGAACACAGCTGTGACTCAAGTTTCACTCCTGATGGGGGGTAGTTGCCAGGCAGAATTCAGTTCCTTAAGCCAGGTTTCAGATAAAATGTCACTTCTGTTCCCCAGTTTAAGTCAAGACATTTTTTTACATATGCAGCTAGGATGCTGATTCTGAGTTTAAAACTATGACATTTAAACAATTGCAACCTATGTGACACTCAAAGTAGGTCACTCATTTCTTTTAAACATTTAGATTTTTTAGTGTCTTTCAGTCCAAATTTACTTAAACTTCTGAAATCCACAGCTCAGCCAGTCTTGTTATAAACCTTCAAGTCACTTCAGAATATAACTTTACATTGGATCCACCTCTTAAAATGTCTTTCTTTGGCATGTTTTGGGTTCATTTATTCAGTTTTCTACAAAATCTGGTGGTTTTAAAACGCCGGCTTTTGGATAGTGGTGAGTACTGGTACTGCACCCCTTTTTGGGATTTAAGAAAATGAATTCCCAACAGTTATGGGTTTGCTTTTGGCAATCAGCATTGACATTCCCAATGGTTTCAGACTACTGTGTGGGTAGTCCACTGGTGGTTTTAGGCAGTGTCCTTTTGTGCCCATAACATCGGCAAAAATGAGTGGCAGCCTATTCTTCATGCATTTCCCTGTGCATTTTCTGGGAAGCTCTGGCCATCATGATGTTTTCCATGTCAGTACTGCACAGTTTTGAGGTAGGGCTCGGATGCATGGGTAGATACATCCCACAAGCCCCCCTCTTGCGATGGCCATTCTATTTCACGAATGGGACTCGCAAGACCTGGGATGTTTCCTCATCTTCTTCCAATAGATGGCACAGTTCAGCATCTTTTCCTCCATCCGGTACTGATCGATCGGTTCTCCTCGCCGGTCCTGATGGGAATATTGGGCGGTACACCGGGCCCGTTGCGTCTCTACTCCCGGTCTCCGGATCGTCCTCCTTGGCCCGTCTCCAGGTTTTCTTTCTCCTAGGACGACAAAGGAAGAGCGGCAATACCTATTCATTGACTTTTTTTTCCACCACTGTTGAGATAGTGGGGCAGCATATGCATTTCATCATAACGAAACATTACATTCTTATTTTGAAAAAAAAACAGTATAACTAAGAGACAGTTTCATGCAAATCACAATATTTTAGAGACTAGATGTGGTATGTTTTATGGTTGGAACTGAATTAGTCTGAGAAAGTACCCGCTAGGATTCCAGAGGATTCCTCCAGTTGTTGCAGAGTGTGCCTGGGATGGCAACATTTCAACTGGTTTATGTGGACCCTCTTGTCTTCCCCCTCTGCCAAAGGACCTTTGGGGATGTGGATTTTGTAGGCCACAGGGGAGATTTTGTCTATAATCTCAAAGGGTCCCTTCCACGTAGGCAAAAATTTCCGCTGTTTTGCCTGGTTCCTTTGGAAGTTGTATAGATAGACCCGGTCTCCCACCTGATATTCCTTCCTGGAAGTTTTCAGGTCATAATGGGTCTTCATGCTATCAGCCGATCTTTCTAGATTCCGCTGAGCATAAGCAAAAGCATGTTGAATGTGTTTCCTTAAATTCTCCACATACTCATGAGTAGTGGAGGCATTTATCAGTGTCTGCTCTTGGGTCCTGTAGAGCAAATGCTGCGGAAGCACCATCTTGCGCCCAGTCATCAACTCAAATGGTGACATTTTGGTTGCAGATGAAGGGTAGATCTGATGGCCATTAGGTCCAGAGGTAATCGGATATCCCAACTTGGCCCAGAATCTGCCACAAACTTCTTTAATATGCTCACAATGGTTCGGTTATATCTCTCTACTGCCCCAGAAGAAGCTGGCCTGTAAGCAATATGTAACTTCCTTTTGACCCCCAGTATCTCCCACATCTTTGTCATTACTTCACTGGTGAAGTGGCTACCCCTGTCTGACTCAATCCTTTGAGGTAGACCAAAACGGGAAAAGATGTGGTTAATCATCAGGGCAGCTGCCGTTTCTGCCTTGCAATTTGGGGCTGGGAGACATTCCACCCACTTGGTGAACAAGCATGTGACGGTCAACATGTACTTATTCCCCCTAGCAGAGCGAATCACAGGGCCGACAAAGTCGATTTGTAAATCTGACCATGGCAGTGTAATCCCCCTCTTTTGGAGAGGCGCACGGTGCGTGAGGGATGAGGGCTGAAATTGTGCACACACAAGACACCCCTTCAAGTATTGGTCGAGGTCCTGCCCCATGTGTGGCCAGTATGCAACCTCTCTTAAGATTTCCAATGTTGTGTGAAACCCCCTATGACCGGCGGTGGCCGCATCATGGGCGTGACTTAACATCAGGCTTCGGAATGAGGTAGGAACCACCCACTGATCGTGGCCAGCTTTGGATTTCCTTACCAGCAAACCGTCTTGGATTCGGAACATTTTTGGACATTTCATCAACACTCTTAGGTCCTCTTTCCCAATGTAATCGGTATCCGTCAGGGGAAAGTTCTCAGGGTCCTCAAGGTGCTGGTAAAACTTACCAATAATTGGATCCCCCTTCTGAGCGGTAATCAAATCAGCATCAGGGGTCTCCTTACTCCATTGGGCAATTGAAAGGTCGTTGTGAGCATTTGTCTGGGACCTAGTGATAGCAGTGACCTGGATTTCCCCCAACAGGGACTCAATCTCAATCAGATCCCCTTGGATGGCCCCGGTTTTGGCCAGCTGATCAGCTAAGTCATTTCCAGTTTTGTCTGGTCCCTCTACTTTGGAATGACCCTTGATCTTTTTCCAATAGATGGTCATCTCATTCGAGGTGACCAGATCATCAATGTTTTGGATCAACTTCCCATGTTTCAAGGGTTTGTTGTTAGCACATAACATGCCTCTGGTTTTCCAATTAACCAGGTGCTCCACGAACCCGTTCCGTACATAATCCGAATCTGTGATTATGACCAGTTCGTGGAGTTGATGCTGGACAGCAGTGAGGATGGCCTGATGCACAGCCATCAATTCTGCCACCTGACTACTTCGGGGACCAATTTTGTATCCAGCGGAGGGTTCTGGGAACTCATTCACCCATGCATTCCCTACGCCGGCCACCAGTTCTTTCTCCCCGTTGTTGTCAACATGGTAAGAGCATCCATCCACATAGACAGTGGGCATTCCCTCACACTTGTCCTCTTCAAAGACTTTGTGTGGGGAATTAAGGTATGCCTCCATGTTGTCCTTGATTTTTAGACTTTCGTCCTCGAGACAGTTTTCTCTGGCACAATCATGCAAGTCAGCCAGACCTTGCGCGAGGGGACTCTTCTTGTTTTGGCCATATCTGACCTCCACAGGAAAGCCTTGCATTGACAGAATCCAGGAAGTAATTCGGGAATTACTCACATTTCCGGCCCGGATTCTGTCACTTTGGAGATATTGCAGAGGCTGGTGTGGAGTCTCCACTATGATGTGTTCCCCCTGGATAAACGCGCGGTAATTCTTCAATGCCCACACCGTCGCCAGGAGTGCCTTCTCACAATCGTTGAATTTTTCCTCCACAGAGCATAAAGTTTTGCTCGCATAGGAGATTACTTTATTGACCTTGTCATGCTTTTGGTATAATACTGCCGTCAAGCACGTATTAGAGAACCCAGTCTCCAGGAAGAACTCCTTGTTTCTGACAGGGTAAGCTAGGCAAGGCGCTTGTGAGAGGCTTCTTTTGAGTTGTCTTACTGCCTCGGCTTGTTCTGGACCCCATTCCCACTTCACCCCCCCCCTTCAGGAGATGAATCAGGGATCTGGTGATCTCTGCGTAACCCTCAATGAACGTTCTGCTGTAATTAGTCAGTCCAAGGAGGCTCCTTAGTTCCCGCAGAGTTGTGGGGTCTTTCAGTTTCTGAAGTGCTTCCACTTTCTTTTCCTGGGGACAGAGACCCTGGGGAGTAATCTCATGCCCCAAGAAATTAACACGGGTTCTACCTTTCTGAAAGGAAAGTTTTGCTCCGGCGGCCCTCAACTGCGTCAGAACATAACGGATCTCCGCTATGTGTTCCTCCACAGATGAACTTTTGATGAGGACATCATCTACATAAGCCAGGTAACCCCTCGCACCCAGGTCGGGCATGGCCTTATGTCGGAAAATATTGAACTCATTACCGGAGTTAAGGTATCCGAAGGGAGTCCGGGTCCATGTGTATTGCTGGCCCCCAAAGGTAAAAGCCAGCTTGTATTGATCCTCCCTACTGACAGGCACAGTCCAGTATCCATTGGTCAGGTCTATTGCAGTGAATACCTGTGACCCCTGGATCTGGGCCAGCCCTTGGTCAATGTAGGGCAGAGGCCATCGGGAAGTATGGACCCGTTTGTTGAGCTCCCTGAGGTCGGCGCAGAGTCTCCACTGGTCGTTTGGCTTTAATATTCCCAGCACCGGATTATTGAAGGTGCTGTGGACTGGATGGATTATTCCCCTGGACTCAAGGTTCTTAATTATTTCAGTAAGGGACTCCATTGATGCGAGAGGCAAGCGATATTGCTTCACAAACACAGGAGTCATGCCAGGGTCCGTGGGGATTGTTGTTGTGTGGATGTCGGTGCGACCACAGTCATATGAGTCTACCGCAAAGAGATCTTGGAAATCCAAGAAAACTTGTTTCAACTTTTGCTTTTGTTCCAGAGTCACACAGGCATCGGCTAGGTTGACTCTCTCTTCCACCATCTGCCTGAAGCCTGGAAAGACTTCTGGTTTGGCTATTTCAGCGGCCTCCTCCAGCTGGGTGGAGAAGTCCCTGGTCAGAGTGCTGATTTGGACCGGAGGCTTCAGGTGGGAAAGGCAGCCCTCATGGACCTGGAAAATCACCTCATCCCTCCTGAAGTCACAAGTCACATCTTCCTTACCATAGGGGCAGGAAGTGTACACCAGGAAGTTCCCCCCATGCCGGGTAAAAATCCTGTCTGGTGTTGTATTGTCATCACTGTCACTGTCAAAACAGTCCTTGGGGATTGGTCCTAACAGTTCATTTACTAAGTCGATGGAAAAATGTCGGTCATCAACCGCCATTCCAATAATGGTGCCTGTGGCTAGAGTAATACTCTTTAAGTTGCTGTTATCCACCTCTATTGGAATGGTGTCATGTTCTATGTTGACTAATGGAGTTGGGTTTACCCCTAACCCTTGCTGTTGGAGAGAAGCGTTTAGATGTATGTAAGCATCAGGGTTTTTCAAATGTTGTCCTCTTTTGACTTTCACTTCCAGGGAGAATTGTCGGGTCCTTTCTGGGATGGTGACTTTCTCTTTAACCTGAATTTCAACTGCATAAGGTAGCAATTGAGCTGACCTAAATGCTTTTTCTGGATCATCAAAGCCCATGGGATTAACCGCTAATCGGGACCAAGCTTTGAAGTTTATTAGGTCCAAACTAATGGCAAAGCGATTGAGAATGTCACTGCCTAAGTAAAAAGCGGCAGTGACGTCTCGCACGACCCAACAATTGTGGACTATGCTCTTGTTGCCAATGGAGATTTTGAGCATACACCTGCTTGGCAGGAGATGTTTGGAATTAGGTGCTTCCAGGTCCATTTCCCATTTGTCTATCAGTTTGAAGATGGGAATGGCTGGATCTTTTGGGAGTTGGCGGAACATGGCTTCGCTGATGAAGCTCTTACCATTGTTCACGCACACTCGAGCGAGAACAGAGTCCTTCCCATCATTTAACTGAACAGGGATGAACAACTGCTCTCCAATTTGCTGAATATCAGCCAGGCTTTGAGCTGATTTCACATCTTTCTGGACTATAGGAGTGGGGGTTTCTGATTGTGGATTAGTATAGAATTTCAGAGTGTTTCCTTCCAGCGTGGAGTACCACTTTAGACTGGAAGGAAGGTTGATTTTCAGAAATAGAGAGGACCCCCCATCACCAGTCTGTTGTCCTACTGCTATTACTGTCACGTCTGGAATTTGGTTGTTCTGGAAGTGAAATTCTACTTGGTCAGATTTTTGTTCAACCATGTGGCAGGTGCCGTTTAAACTAACATGGTTGACACTCTGTTTTAATTTTATTGGTCGGCTAGTCTGGGTCCAGAGGACCTTGTTTACGCAATCTATTAGGGGTGACAACCTTCTCAGGAGGTCATTCCCTAGTAAACAAGGGGTGCCCTCTGGGGTCACAACTATAACCGGGTGTTTCAACTTGTGTCGCCCAATTTTAATGTCCAAATCTGCCGTCCCCTCGACGGGAATTTCCTTCCCGTCAAAGTTCTGGAGTTGTCCAGGAAGAGAGGTGAGAGGAATTTGGTAATTCCCTCCCCTTCCTGCATTCAGTTCATCAAAGGCCCTTCTGGACAGAAGGGTAGCTTGAGATCCCGTGTCCACCAGCGCTGAAATCGTACCCTGCCCCTGTACTTGTACCGGGGCATAGTATCTTCCCTCCTTCTCCTCAAGGGGGCACAGATAATGCACATTTTTGGACAACTGGTGGGCTAACTTTCTGGTTTTGGACATCGCTAGCGAAGAGATTTGGGCGGAATTCTGTGGAGAGCCTTGGGAATCTGAAAGAAAAAGTTGGCAACTGGAGATCAGAGCCATGGTAGGTTCCCCTAGCTCCGGTTCCGGGCCGCCCCCCCCTTTTTGGAGGCAGTCACCAGGATGGGTTTGAACCAGGGGATTTTCTTGCTGTTGGTTCTGGGATGAGATGGTGGGCGGCGGTAGCTCAGTCTCCACATCTCCCCAGTCTGGATTTGCATCCCTAGGGACCCATTTTTCTTTGGGAGGAGTTCCCCCCTCTCTGAAGGAGAAGATCCTTTTCCCAGGATCCTCTGAGGATCCCTCTCCCTCAAATTGGAAGATCTGTACCTCCTCCTCAAACTGAGTCTGTTTGGGTCTTTTGTTTCTCCTACCCCCCCTCTGCTCCTTAGGAGGCAGACTTTCAGGGGCAAGAGATTTTGCTTCCGGTTCCTGGGTTTCCAGGGGCTGTTTACAAGTGAGGAAGGAAGCTTCCTCCAAGGCTTTACACCCCCCTTCCCCTTGTGCCTCCTCCCTGGTAACCGGTGAGTTATCGGGGTGCTGCCCCCGTCATTGTTCTGGAGCACCAGGTCCAGAGTTGGGTGCGTTCTGCGCCGGCACGCCCATCTGAGGGTTCTGCTGAGCCCTCAGTATGTGTCCCAGATCCCGCGCCATGTTTTGAACCTGGCGCTCTAACTGGGAAACCCGCTCAGGCTGATACGGGGCCCTGTTTTCTCCCCTGGGCTGATCCCGGGAAGGGTAGCTGTCCCTTCTCTGGTAATACCCCAGATTGGGAAGATTTGGGTACCCCTCCACCCTTGGCCTCCCCTCTCCCGGATTAGGTTGTCTGGGCTCAGGGAATTGGGGAAAGAAGGATGGATGATTTTGGGGTTGGAAATTGGGTGGATACCTGGGGAAAAAGTTCTGCCCAGGATTTGGAGAAATTCTGCCCTCCTGTGGGAAGTTGGGAGGGAAGTTCCCTGGGTTAGGTGCTTGGCTGGATCCCCCCCTTGGGCTGGAGGAGTCCACACATAACCCAGGATGGGTCTGTTTCCCTTGTAACGGGGGCTTACATAATCAGGAGAGCGAGGGACCCCATTTGTGGGGCTGCCTCCCTGGCTCCCTGTCTGTGACTGGCCCGAGGACCTTCTGGGCCTATCATTATTAGGTGCAGGTAGGTTTTTAGGCCCCCCCATCTCCAACTCTAAAACGGGGGTGACCTTTACCTCTGCCACCTTGGCAGCAGCAGGGGTGCTGTTGGCTTTGGGGTTTTTCTGGCCATTACTTTTGCTATCTACCGGTTTCTGCACCTCATAGATCCGGGTAGCCTGTTCAATGACCCAGTCTAAAGATCTTTTCTCGTGAAAATCCCTCACAAGCTGGGTCTTTATGTATTTGGGCAAGGCATGAAAAAATGTATTAATGAATTCTCTACTGTCTGTGCGCACCCTTCTGGTGGTCTGCGCAAAAGCACGTTTCAGTTCTTGCACAAATTCTTGTGGGGCCTGATCCTCCCCACATTGCAAATTGTAGGCTGCCTTGCGAGCCTCTTGAGGATTTCTATGAATGGAAAAATGTTTCAAGATGGCCGCCTTATAGGTGGACCATCTTAAATGATTTTGGTCCTCCGGCCCCGCAAAGAAACTGGAGTATTCCGGGGAGAAGGTCCACTTTACATATTGAATACAGCTTTGGCTGTCCTTCAAATGGAAAGTCTCCATCATTTGCTCAAACAACTCTAAGTGCTCCCAAACAGAATACTTAGCGTTCTTATGGTAAGGCGTGATGACGCTCCTGATCGCCTTAATCTGCTTTTAGGGGTCCTTAAGCAAGGCCCTTTTTGCCTTATTGGCCTTTTTGGTTCGGGTAACCCTTGTCCATTCATCCTCTGACTCAGAGGCACTGCTCCCAGAGGTTCCTGTCTGTTCTTCCAGGTTTTCCCGGATTCTGCGAGCCTGGGAATGGCTGGCAGAATGTGGGGACCTGGTCTCCTGTTTCCTGTGGTGCTCAGAGGAGTCCTCAGATCCCTCCTTGCTGCCAGGATTTGCTGGGAACCCCCCCCACTGGCCTAACTGGGCAGAGGTTTTCAGGATGCCCTTAAGGGGCCTACTCTCCTGGGGTTCCCCACTGAACTGTACTGTACTTGGGTGCCCATACCCGGATGCCCACCCCTCCATTCCTGAGTGGTACTGGCCTATGAGCCCCATACTTTTAGCTGGATAGTAATCTGCCATCCCTGTGGCCCTGTGCTCATGTGCGCCAGGGGACATGGGGGTGGTAGAGTCCAGGGACTGGGAGAGATGAAGGCCCCTGGTGTTAGGGCTCCTGAGGTTATGGTCAGGAGTCTCTCTTTCCCAGCGGACCTCATCTCTATCCGCCCCTGCTCCCTGTTGCAATGCAAGAGCCTGCATTTGTGCTTTCAGTTCCTCAGTCAAGGCCTTACTAGACTCTATCAGTCTCTCCTGCATCGCTACCTGTTGTTGGAGCCTATCATTGTGTTGACAAAGGGCCTCATTTTCCCTCTGTGCTTCCTGGTTGGTCCTGGAGAACTGGGCCAGTCTTTGCTGCAGGAGGTCTGCCTCCTGAGTCCCATCCCTACTGGCCTGCTCTTTTCTTGCCAGAGCATCTTCCACCCTTCTGGTGTGCTCTACCAAGTTCCGGTTTTCTTTTTGGAGATCACCCAGCCCATGGAGGGCCAGGTGATTTTCTTCAATTTCCTTTTTTAAGTGGCAGACTTCCTGGCCTAAAGTGTCTCTTTCCTGACTGAGAGCCTGCATCTGTGCTGCCAGGTCGTCCCTCTGTCGTTGAAAGGCACCAGCTTTTTGGCGCTCCTCATCAAACTCTGCCTGGGTATCCAGGTCTTTCAGAATCAGTTTATTGCTCTCCTCTTTCTCTCTATCTAGCTGGCTTTGCAGGGTGACTACCTGCTCCGCGCATGCCCTGTTGAAATTGATCTGTTGCTCCAACTTTTTCTGGTTCTGCAGTAAGGAGTCCAAACTGTCTTGGTGCTCCTTCTGCAGGGCCAGAAATCTGGTATCCTGGTCTGTCTTTTCCTGTTGTAGGATGCCCATATCCTCTTTTATTTTAATGATATATTGCCTACTATCATTTTCTGACTCCTGGCTCCTCTGCAGCCTCTGCTCAGAAGAGGCCAGATCAGATCGGGCCTTCTCTAATGCCATCTGTTGCCTATTTGCCAGATCTTGGCTTTCAGTGCATTTATCCTGCATGTCTCCCATATATAGGTACAGGTATGCTGCTATCCTGGCAATCTTATTGTGTTCATCTTTGGCTTTAGGAGCCATATATAGTTCACTCAGGGCCACATGTAATGGACCCTGATCTCTCCATAGGTCTGACCCTGTTTCAGTGACCTGTCGCGTGATGGCCTGCAACCAGGCATCCTGGCCCTGTTCAGTCCATTCACCTCTCACAAATAGTTTATGTAAGAGGTGCTCTCTGGCTATTTTCATGTCTACTAAGGTCGTCATTCTAGAGATTGGTCTCTGTCCTGACTTACAGAAGTTTGTATTTTATTTTTGCAAAACAGACCTTTTCCTAAGAGCGTTCCTATGAGGAGTGCTTTACAGCGTAACACAGCGTGGTGATCCGACCGGATATGTGTATCTGGTCAGCTGGCACGCTGTATTAATCTGCACAAATGGTAGATCTAACCCAAACGTCCGGCACGAGCCCCCAATTTGTAAGAGGATTCAATTCAGCACTACAGCCAAGTCAACGCCTAGTCTAGAATACTGAATGAAAACCCTTATTGATATATCTTTATGTCCAGTTCATGCGTTCTGGATGACTACCCCTATATAACACCCCTCTGTTGGAATCCCCCTGACCCCACTGAGCCAAGAAGTAGTTCTGTTTTGCAAGTTAAAAGGTTTATTTGATAATTTAAACAATATATATATATATCACACTTTAGAATAAATTAATAATTGAATAGCACACTTAATCTGATATGATAAAGATTAACAACAGAGAATCTGGCACTAGCACACTTCTTGATAATCACTAACGAGTTGACATGAAATGGATAAGATAGCAACAATACTTTTATGCTTTCAAATGGATGCAATGTGGAATGAAATGCAGTAAAGAAAATAACTTGATAGGATTTCAGCAAAGACAATGTAATCACTTTCTTGGACAATTCACCCCCCCCCTTTTATGCAATGCAAGGAAATGGAAGAAAGGCACACAGTTCTCAGAAATGCAATTAAATGTGATTCAGTTAACCCCAGCAACTTAGACTACAGAAGTTGAAAACACAGGCCCAAAAGGCTTTTATATGTGCTGGCAATGGAGTGAAAAATATGCTAAAATGCTTTTAATTCCCTCTAGAGGTTTAGGGTGAGTGGTATATGCTTTGAATAAGTTCAGGATCACTTTAGCAATGCTCTATAATGGTTGTCAGGTTGCAAACGAATTTTTTGCAAATGAAAGCAAGAAGCTTCTGTTTTCACACGTGGAGAAATTTGCAAATCGCGGCAAAATGTCAAATCGCGGCAGATTTTTCCGAGTGCGCCGGGCGCGATTACAGAGGAACTACAAGGACTATTACTATCGTTTTGGGGTCCTAGGAAAGCCTAGGATCTCAGCTTCCAGATGAAAGTTACTGCAAGTCTCTAGCACAAACGGTCACGGAGATATGAGCGATTAAATAAAGGTCGTTTTTCAGATTTGAAATTTTAAAGTTTCAAAAAGACAAGTGACAGCTAGCAACTAGAAAATGACAGGTGACAGTTAGGAGGCAGTTCTACTTAGATTAAAATAGCTTGGACTATATTATTTTAACTAAGAGATTGGTTCTGCACAGTTTTCTAGGTACTCACACTATATTCTTGAGTTAAATGGGCCACGCCACGGATCTGGTCAGGTTTTAGACTGGACTCTGGTCTCTGCACTTCACAGTGATCTGGGTCAGCTCTCTCTGGTTCTGCTAACAGGTCAGCTCTACTCTGCTGGTCTGGTCTGGGTCTCTGAAGGTTGATGGAGGTAAAGTATGGATTTTCCCGGCAGAGCTTCCAGCTGCAATGGATTTGAAAAGTCCCTATCTGTCCTGTCTCTCTGCTTTTATGTGTTTTTAAAATGGGTGTGTGTGAGCAGCATCACTAGCCAGCCCCTCTCCACTTATCATTGGCCAAGCTTTCATTTCTCCCCTGATTGGGGGAGCTAAGTTGTGTCAGAGTGATGTCATTTTACAGCCTGCAGAAAGTCCACTCCTCCTGTCAACTTGCACACAAATCTATATTTGAACCAAATACATATTTCATAGCTACACAGTGGTTTGAAATTACATGCACCCATCACATATCACAGGAGGTATACCCTGTTCAAACTCTGCTCTTCCTGGGGGCTTGCATTCAGAAATAGCGATATTTTGGACTTTTTAACTGGTTTGCAATCCCGGACATTACCCCAAATTTACACACATGTGCGCAAGGAGTATGGACATTAGTTGATGAAGTGTCAGATTTTTCACATGCACACATTTTGAGTAATATCCTCTTTTCCGCTAAAACCCCCCTGAACATGCCACCGGTTCTAAAAACCTCTTAAAATGTGGGCAGAAAAATCACAAGAATTATGGTGTCATTTATAAAATTTTCACAAGTCCGCTCTATGAGTTATTCATCTTTTTCTAAAACCATATTCTGCCTATAGAGGTGTGTCTTTTCATGTCACATGGTACAGAAACCAGTCTTTCCAGTTTCTGCCAAGCTCAGAGACCCTGCCCCTCCCAGCTTCTGCCAAGAGGAAGCTCCATTTACGACTCCCGCCAATAAAACATTTGCCTGAGTCAGGACAGGGCTTTGTTCAGAGCTCCTGTATTCTGTGGGGGCTCCCCTTAATTCAATTATCAGAAAGATGGCATATCCTTAGTGTGGCCAGCAAAAGGCAGATAGGCCTGGGAACACAGCTGTGACTCAAGTTTCACTCCTGATGGGGGGTAGTTGCCAGGCAGAATTCAGTTCCTTAAGCCAGGTTTCAGATAAAATGTCACTTCTGTTCCCCAGTTTAAGTCAAGACATTTTTTTACATATGCAGCTAGGATGCTGATTCTAAGTTTAAAACTATGACATTTAAACAATTGCAACCTATGTGACACTCAAAGTAGGTCACTCATTTCTTTTAAACATTTAGATTTTTTAGTGTCTTTCAGTCCAAATTTACTTAAACTGCTGAAATCCACAGCTCAGCCAGTCTTGTTATAAACCTTCAAGTCACTTCAGAATATAACTTTACATTGGATCCACCTCTTAAAATGTCTTTCTTTGGCATGTTTTGGGTTCATTTATTCAGTTTTCTACAAAATCTGGTGGTTTTAAAACGCCGGCTTTTGGATAGTGGTGAGTACTGGTACTGCACCCCTTTTTGGGATTTAAGAAAATGAATTCCCAACAGTTATGGGTTTGCTTTTGGCAATCAGCATTGCCATTCCCAATGGTTTCAGACTACTGTGTGGGTAGTCCACTGGTGGTTTTAGGCAGTGTCCTTCTGTGCCCATAACATCGGCAAAAATGAGTGGCAGCCTATTCTTCATGCATTTCCCTGTGCATTTTCTGGGAAGCTCTGGCCATCATGATGTTTTCCATGTCAGTACTGCACAGTTTTGAGGTAGGGCTCGGATGCATGGGTAGATACATCCCACAATTGTAACGTAGAAGCATTAGTATTACGTATTTACTATGTGTTTGTATTACTAACGTGGAGCGATTATCTGAATTGCAGGTAGAGCATAATCTACCATGGTTTGCATTTTGTACAAGTTGCTGAAATGGAATGGATTCACAATTTGGTATTGATATATATATGAAGCGTTCATTGGGGATTTCTTCTTGTGTCACATTGTTGCAGAGAGTGCATGTATGTTTCCACATGTATGAAATCTGAAAGATTTCATTTATAGGTATGTTTTTGTTTTCCAGTACTTGTAGTAAGTACATTAGAAATTCTTGTGAATCTTCCTGTGAGTTTATAGTGAATTTCACCATTCCAGCACAGTAGTCCAATTGTCGTCTTATTCCAAAAACACTATATGTGTTGTCAGGATTGTTTGCTGCATTTCTGTGAAGTACTAACATTTACAAACACAATGGGTCTGTACTGTGTAAGTAAATGTTGTCAAGAATTGGTGGTAATTGAAATAGAATATTCATTGCTACATTTGCATAGCAATTTACACCAACCATATTTGAGAATTTAAATGGTCCAGGTAGTTCTGTATCTAACTGCTTTTTTTGGAGTTTGTCTTCCTTCTTTAACGAAGTACCTGGTTTACTTTCTCAAATTGATTCTTTTTTGTTTGTGGTACTTGATGAAGTATTAGTTACTTTTACTCTCTTTGGAGGATTTGCAGTGACGTCCTGTTGCATTTCTGTTTGATTTAGTTTTCTTTTACAACGTTTTAGTTTTTGTGGAACAGAATATGTGTTTAGATGGGGAGTGTATAGTGAGCGAAGTCTATTATATTCTAAAATGCAAGGAATATCAGCGTTTACTTTACTTGCATCAAAGTTGATTAGACATAGACCGTCAAGTGTACGTAAGCGTGATAGTGCTACGTAGCTCATGCCTTCTTTAAAGACTGTGTTACCAATATCTATCATTGCTTTGTCTAGGGTAAGACCTTGTGATTTATGAATCATGACTGCATATGCAAGAGTTAGAGAAAATTGTTCTCTGCGTACATACATATCTTTGAAGAGAAGGAATCTAGCTGTTGAGCGTCCTATCCGTTTTACTTCTGAAAGTTTGTCAAAGAGTATATTGACAAACTGAATTTTGTTGTCACGTGGGTATGTTTGAAAGCCAACAACTGTACCCAGTGCTCCATTAACTAGTCCTTGGTCCACGTCAAGGTTACGTTTAAGCATTACTCTGCAATTTAAGGATAATTTTAGCATCATTTTTAAGCCTGCTGTGTTTGAGATTGATTTTTCTAAATGATTTAGTCTTGTTGTGGCTGGGTCACACATGGGTAGTGTCATACCATGTACATCTAGTTTGTCTGTGGTGCTAATTTCCATTATTGGTTGCATTTCTTTACTTAACATTATTTCATTGAATTTGAGACAGCTTGCAAGTGTTGGCATTAATGCCATACAATTGACATTTTTGTGGGCTAATTGTTCCATAACATCCGTAGCACATGCATTATCGCCATAAAGTGCATTAATGTGCCGGGTTTTCAATGTTGCTTCTGCTTCTTTAGAAAGTATACCAACTCTCAAACTTTTTAAAATGTTGGCATAAGTGAGATCTGCAGATTGGCGCATGTTTTCTGTTAATTCTCTGTATTGGAAATGTTGCCAAAGGTTGACATTTCCAATGCTGCCAACAATTTTACGGCAGAGTTTGTGCCCTAATGTTTTAAAAATAGGTTCACCTTTTACTGGTGTTAATTGAAGCAGATCTCCAAAAACAATAATGTGTTTTCCTGCTGCAAAGAGCTCTTCATAGTCTGTTTTGAGTACTTCTTGTAATCTGAGATGAATCAAAGCTAACATCAGGTTGGAGACCATGCTCACTTCATCTATTAGTAGCATTTTCATTTGTTTCAATACTCTGCGTAATGCCATTGCAGCTTCTGCAGAAAGTTTGTAATAGTCTAATTTGTTCTGGTGTTCTACTGGTAATTGTAGTAATCGGTGTAATGTAACAGCACCTATGTTGTAGGCAGCTAAACCTATGGGGGCAGTGACAACAGCTGACAGTTTGTTGTTTGTCAATTGTTGAAGGAACTTACTAATGATTTTGATTAGGAATGTTTTGTCAGAACCAGCTTCACCACTGACGTGCAGTAGTATAGGTTTATAATTATGGCAGGAACATTCTTTATTTTCATGTTTTACACCATGTGCAATTTGTTTTGTTACTTCTTGAAAAATGCTACTTTGCTCATTGTTTAGTTTTGATTGTAGTATAGTTAAGTCTTCCTTATCTTCATACTGACACATGATGTTTTCTACTTCTATCATAGCTAATTCTGCCTCATTTGTTATTAGTGGTTCTCCCAGTGGTTCTTGGCTTCCTGTTACAGAAGGATGACTACTGTCAGGAGTATCCTTATCTAGTTGGGCTTGGAGTTCTTCTTCATGTTGCTGTTCATTGTGCAACATTGTTTTGTACTGTGTAAAGTTTACATCAGTTATAGTGCTTTCATTTGCTTTGAAAGCATCCTCATATGAGTCATAGTTATCTAGTAATTGTTCTTCTTTTCTCCATGGTTTGAAGAGTTGTAGCAGGGACATGTAATATTCTTCTTTATGTTGAGGAGTCTTCAATGACAATTTGATATGATTAATTAAATTTGGTTTACTGAGTTTAACTAAGCTGCCTTCACAGTCTGTCACTCTATATTTACCTTTTTTTTCATCAGGTTTCATATTATTTTTGTATGTGTAGTTCAGGGCTATTTGGTATAGACACATGTTTTCCAAAGTATTACTTCTGTTTGGTTAGTATGTGTCCAATACATTGTTTTTTAAAATGTCTTGGCTGTTGGGATCATGTTTGGCTATTGTTTCTATATCTTCATATGATTTTAGAACTCTTTTTCTAGATTTAGCTGGACCAAGACTTAGCCATACTATATTTCCGGATTTACCATACAATGAAGTACTAGTTAAACGATCAGCTGCTTCATGAGATCCACATTCTCTATGGGTGAGCATTTTTATGCCCAAGCTGTATAATTTCTGATTTACTGTTTTATCTGATGATAGGTCATTCCAGAGGTCTTGGAGCTCTGTCTTTTCTGCTTTAGTTAAGTATGCTGTGACATATCGTGCAACTGCAGTAGAATTGTCTGCAATGTACTGCACATCTATGTTTGCATTCCATAAGTGGGCAATGATTGCATTATAATCATTGATATATTTTTTTTCTTCTTTTCTTTTTATGTAATATGTATTTTTAGGTGACTTACCTTTAACACTATGTCTAACTGAAGAAATGAGGTTGTTTACTTGATCTGAATTTGTAACAGGTCTACGGAGACCAAATCGGCATTTGGTGTAGTATTTGCCTTTGTTTTTGTATTTGCAACGACAATATTTTCCACATTTGTGTCTTTGATATTGGAAAATTTGTGCACGAAGATCACTATTTGTGGCTTCTGATGGAATTTCACAAGTGACATATTTTTCAATAAACTGTAAAACAGTGGCATCACTGTCTTGACCAAATTTAGGAGCATCTTTAATCCATAAAAGCATGTGGATATGTGGTGCTCCTCTGGCTTGGTATTCTTTTCTCCAAAAGAAGTGTTGCACTTCTCCAAGGGGAGGAACAGTTTTATTACAAATAAAATGTAGCATAGCAATGAAGCGATGGTGAAAATATCTTGAAACATTAACAGGATCCAAAGAACAAAGTTCTCCAGGTGTTAGAATATCTATGTTTGTTTTGTTTTTATTTGATATGCGTAGGAAATCATGTAAATCTTCCCATGCATATTCTGCACAACTTATTGTAACAAACCAAGTGGGTGGGCCAAGGTTTCTGATCATACAACGTACATCTCCATGACGTCGAAACCATTACTCTTTAGTACCACGCATATTTGCTAATAGATTTGTAATATTTGATTGTAAAACCTCATCCTTTTGTTGCACTTTTCTCTAATTGTGTAGCTGTCATATTTTGAAAGTGTGATCCTGATTTTAATATGTGTGCAACTCCGTAATATAAAGTTGCTAGTTCACTTTCAAAGAGTAGGTGGAATATGTATTCCACATTTTGTCTAAATCTGGGACTTCACAATACATCCGTAATGAGCGGTATTCTGAAGCTGATATTTGACTAGGTCTATCATCATACCTTCCTCCTTTGCCAGTAGGAAAGAGTAGAGGAAAAGCACGTGCTTCTATACTTTTTTCCCATATACTGATTGGCGATCCTTTTGTTTGACGCATTTGGTAAGTTTCCAGTACATCTTGTACGGTGTCATTACAGTGCAAAGGATGAATTGTATAATGGTCTAAAGTATTTGATATTGTAGCAGGATCTAGTAGCTCAAATTGACCGGCTTCTTGTGTTTCTTGAATTATTTCAGTTGTATCTTTCAAGTTTTATTCAATATTAATTTCTTTGTAATATTCATTATTCTCTTTAAGATATTGGAAGGCTTGTCTAACTTTATATAAATCTACCAGCTGTTGCCATATTTTTTTGTCTTTTGTAGGTACTCCATTTACTAATATAATTAAAGATTGCTGAATTGGCCGTTGCACTCCTAGAGTATGCACATTTTCTTTTAGATTTAATGGTAAATAAACTACTTTTCCACAAATGCCTTTTACCAATTCAGAAGGAGTTAATTTTGCTGTTTTTGGTTGAAGGCGTATTATTGCTTGAAATGGGTGTACTGTTTGAATTATGATGCTCTCATATAAATTAAGCTGTTGTAGAGGTTTTGGTACTGGGTATAATTCCAAATTATTTGTGATAGAACGTGAAGGAGTTTGGTTGTTGTCAAGTTTTGTAGTGCAATAACTGCACAGTATTAAGGGCTAAGTTATTTCATATTTGTTTTTTGCTACAAGGTAGAGAGCTAATTCAAACCATTTAGAATCTTCATTGTCTTCTATTTTGTATGATAGGTCCACAGTCTTTGTGTTACTTTTATAAAAAATTCTACGGCAACATACACATACATGGTTTGGTTCTTCAGCTGATGTACTTTTAAATTTTAGTATTTCTTTTTTGTATGTGTTTAGCAAAAGGTTGCCATGTGTAGAATTGTTGCTTAATTGGTTTAAAGCTATTTCATTCTGTACATGGCTTTCACTTCCAAAATATTTTTTCTGGATATAGTGAATTTCTTCAAGTAGGTCTTTTGCTGTACCATGTAGAAGGATGTTATTTAACATTGCTAGTGCTAAAGCAGGACTTTTAGCATAGGACAGTTTATAGAGTAGATTTCTTATAGTTGAATGATGTGTTGATATCCTTTTGATATCATGGAAAGTGGTTTTAAAAGTAGGTCCTGTAATGCAGGCCAATGAATGTCCTTGTAGTCCTGTGTACTTGCGCACTGGACAGGTATCTATATTTTGCAGTAATTTAATTTTGATTTTGACTTTGCTTTTTACATATTTATTGAGGAATTGGTGTAAAGATTTGAAACATTGTTTGGGAATGTTACACATTGACGTGCATGGCCATTTGTACACTAGACGTTCTGATTCAGTTGAATGGAGGGGTAATTATAAGTTTTCAGGGCATATTTTTGTAAGGAGTTCTTCTTGTTCCATCATGGTATTATACACTTTTTCATAACCTCGACCACTGCTATTTTTGGCAATTGTATTCGTTTGCTTTTGTTTGTACGCTTCTTCATTAAAATATGGTCCTGTGCTCGTAGTGTGATTCCATTCACCTCCGGAGATATTTAAGAAGTTCTTTCTGTTGACATTTCGCTTATTGAGAAGTCTTTTTCGTAATTTAGTTATTAGTTTTGTTAGTGGTTTAATTTTGTTTAACAGTAAAATAAATACATTTCTTTTGAGAAGAATTTCACTGTCCATCAATGCTTCTAAGATTAATTTCCTACGATAGGTTTTAAGCTTTGAACCTGATTTCTCTCCTGTTTTTATAAGATTTTGAAGGACTTTGTGACGGTATATTTTGGCTAAAATACTTTTCTTGGTATGCTTACTTTGCACTATATTAAAATTTGAAGAAGTAGTTTTATCTGTACAGATAGCTGATTTTCTGTTAATTGTTTTTTGGTTTGTTTTACATTTTGATAGAGGAAGCAAAGTTGTTGTACTTGAAACTTCTTGTGTTTCACTAAATGATTGTATTAGCTGTTTTGTTTCAACTTTTTTTACAAATTCTGCTAGAGATGGATGCTTATGTTGGAAACCTTTATTTTCATTTGCTCTACTTTTGCGTTGCTTTCTACGGACTTGACTTTTGCTAGGCATTCTTTAGGGTCTATTGAAAAAAATAAAGAAGATATGTGTTGGGGTGTTCTGGAATGTGTGTGTGCTGTGTGCATGAGTGTTTGAGTAAGATGATAAAGATGTATGTAATGGTGTGTGATTGTGCATTGGGAACTAAAACTAGTAGGGATAGGTATTCTTGAATGTATGTGTTACTAAACTGGGGTTCAGATGACAAAAAAAAAGTAAGCTAGTGGTGTGGAAAAGTACAAATAGTAAATCTAATGTATACGATTAAAACAGTTGTTTGTACTATAATATGTATATTGTAGTGGTTCAGTTGGCTAATTTGTGTGTCCAAAAATAGAAATTTGTGGGCCATTCTGGCTGTAAATCGCTGTTTAAGACATGGACATTTTTGGACAAAATGGTACAAAATCTCTATTTTAAGAAACCAAAATAGCTCGTATTAATGTTATAGTATATTTGATTAATAATACAAATATTATGGTGATATTTTACTTACTTTTTTTTAAATTAACAGGTAACTTCTTAGTTTTTCTTTCTTCTTCGAATTCGGCTGCTTCTTTTCAGGAAACTGGTCTTCACTGCAATTGTAAAAGCTTCAAATTAGTAACTTTGTTTTTATATAGCACTGTTTTTAATATAGATATTGATTTTTTAATTGAAATCCTCAGTGCCTTCTGTAAAACCATTAAACTAATGTATTTACATAAGATACATTGCATCAGTTCAGTACATATGATATGTTCTTAATGAACAAATTGTATTGAATGACTAACTGTAGCAAAAAAAACATCTTTACTATATCTTGTGAAATTTATAATATATTAGTGAATACCACTATTTCTGTAAGTAAACTGTTCTAGGTAATAGCGCCTCAATGTCATGTCTAATTTAAAGTAATTAAGTAAATAAATAAATAAAAACAAAAAATATGAAATTGTATATGTATTTTTATAAAGGTTTAAACATAGATTGTGTTTGCATGCAATTTTGTTTGAATATATGTAGTCTACATATTTCATTTAAAAAATGTTAGTTTAACATGATTTGAGTGTGTGTGTATAAAGAAAGTAAAAAGTATTAAGGTTTATAAGTGATAGTTGATTTTAGGAAATTGAAAGTACAGTAAATTCATTTTACAGATTTTACAAGGTAAAAGTCTGTTTGAAAATGTGTTCATCTACTATACAGAAAATATGCATACCTGAAGTTTGTGTTCATGCATATGGATATGCATGGAGCTGCAAGTAGAAATCTTGAAGACTTGTACAGTATTTCTGGTAGATGCTGCTTGCCAATGATATGACACTTGTACTCAGAGAGATTCAGAGTACATTTGCAGTGCTGATCTATGATGATGCAGTTAGATGTAGAGGTCTTGAATGTGATTGGTGCATGGTCATGTGATTTTTGAGGTACATCCAATGAGGGAATGGCAGAGAGAGTGTAGTGGAAATGGTAGAAGGGCTGTTCATGTTACAATATGTCCGCGGACATGGCGGTAGTTCGCGGACATCGGGAGTTACATCCGGGGATTTTGGGGTTCAGAAGTCATGCAAATGAGAATAAGCACTGAAAGGGATTGGTCAGGAAAGTTTGGTGGGTGTGTTGTGCCAGGAGAGATTTTCTCAGATACTCTTTTTGATGAGAGAACAAAAGATAGCTAGCTGTGTGTTTCAGAAAACAGATTGGCCCTCATTACGACCCTGGCGGAAAGGGTTTAACGCCAGCGTAATGCATGGCGTACCTTTCCGCCTTACTACGAGTTCCCGTAGCGCCATGGTGGTTTTTTCGCCTGGTTTTTCCGGGCGGAAAAATCCATGGCGCTACGGGACCTGTTGTTAATTACGCCACCGTAATTTACGGTGGCGTAATTAACGCCTTCCCCACTCCCATTATACCCTATGGGGCAAAAATGGGAATGGGGAAGGGTAAATGGGGATTGGGGACTTACCGCCCCGCCAAGGTCGGAATGGGGCGGTAAGTCCGCCAACCCCCATGGTGGAGTTGGCAGCTCTGCGCCATGGACCATGGTGCAAATTGCACCATGGTCCTCCGCCAGGGTCGTAATGAGGGCCATTGTTTGGATTTTAGGAGATTCGTGGATACATTGGTTGAAGGTGCATGCAGAAAGCTGTGGAGTAGCTGTAGATCTTGGATTCCCACATGTGGAAGTACACTGGCATGGAGTACGTGGAATGAAGTGGTTGGACTTGCTACCTCTCTGTGCTACTTTGGAGACAGAGCAACATCCAGACATAATTGTAATTCATTGTGGAGGGAACAGTTTAGGACATGTGACTGGAATGTTTTTGCAATTTGCTATGAAAGAAGGATTTAGGAAGTTTATGGACATGTTTCCTAATTCTCAAGTGATATTTTCACAGATTGCGCAGAGACAAATGTGGCTTCGTTCTTCTTCATTTGATCCACAAATGGAAAAAGCAAGGTGCAATGTTAATAAGGCTGTTTGTGGCTTTCTAAGAGATTTTGGCATGTCTTCTTTTCACAATGAAAATATTATGTTTTGTAGTACATACATTTTTCGCAGAGATGGAGTCCATCTTACTTATTCTGGCAATCAGATTTTTCTGAGAAATGTACAAAATGCATTGCGACCTTTTTTGGAATTACAACAACGATTTTGAAGTAGATGTTAAGCATTTACAATTTTTGACTTACAAACACCACCCAAAGGTTCTTTTCATAGCCACCACTTCTTTCCAGAGAAAATTACAATGTTTGTGATGGAGTAGCAACCCAATTTTTTTAATGTTCGCGAACTGTCCGCGGACTTCTAAAAAATACAAAGAGCCCTGCTTCATTTATTTTCACTTCTATTTTTTAACTGGGAAAGGCAGCTCTGAAAAGAGCCTTATTTTTTTTTTATTTTTGTAATTTTGTATTTTTTTTTGTTTTTCAGACACGACACACTAGGAGAGGAGGGTAAAGGAGGGTAAAGGGGAGGACACCAACCACAGGGATAAGAAAGGGCGAGCTGAGAGAGGAAGATGTAGAGTGGGTTTTATTTGGGTAGTGAGCAGGTCTTCTCGTGCTCTGAGACGATAGTCTCAAAAGCACTCCGAAGTCGCTTCCCCCTGCAGAGTACTGTGTCACAGTACATACATACAACTGTGACCCTCGAAAGGTAAGGGTCATCAGCATTCTGTATGGCCTGTGAGGCAGCATGAGAAAGATGCTGTCCCACAGAGGTGTTCCTTGTGGTGACAGGATCAGAAACAGAGGATGAAGTAGAGGAAATCAACCTGCTACGTTCTTTGCAAGGTACAACCCTGCGAATAGCCCCAGAGTGAAATGACCTCAGGTGTCGCTTCATAGAAGTGGTCCCAAAGCTGTACTTACCGTGCTTCCCGCGACAGAGTATCATTTTGCACTCATTGCAGGTAACATGGTTTGCACGAGCCTTAGGACCATTCCCATGAGTGGTAAATAACCGCCACACCCAAGACTCACGCCTAGTGGTGCGGGTAGTAGGGATTTCCTCTACCTCATTCTCATCATCCTCTTCTTCCTCCTCCGCATCCTCACTCCTTTTCCCCTCTTCAGGCCCTTGGGGAGGTGGTGGTGGTGGAGGGGGTGGGGGTGGTGCTGAAGCAGATGCAGCACCAAGTGGCAGTTCAGCAGCCAAGGATGCCATCTCGATGATGGTGTAGTCTGCATGTGGCAGCAAAAATCACTGTGTTCTGAAGAATAGCCAGAAACACAATGGGAATAAGCTCTGGGGCGTGGTCTTTTATAGGGGTGCTTGTGCGCGGTCCGCGGATATGTGCACTGTCCGCGGACAGGTCGAACACAAAAAAAGGATCGGAAAGTTTCAAAAGGTATATAGAAACTCAAGATTGCTATGTGGGACTTGTGCCATGGTGAGATTTTATTGAAAAATATTATGGATTAACTGAAAATGTACTTTTAAATTGTTCGGGGACACGAACAGTGTCCGCATTTCAGGACACACGATGAGCGTGGGCGCGGTCATATGATCTGTTTGCGAACTAGTCCGCGAAGGAAGCGGCTGTCCGCAGGACACCAAGTGCACGGAGATTGGTTAGCGCATGCGCATTGATGTCCTACGGTCACTGTTCGGGTTCTGAAGTAATTAAAAGTGCGTCACACGTGAAACGAACATTTCAGGACACCGCGTGTGTTCTTAGAACAGTTTAAACTTGGTAGCGAACAGTAAGGACAGATATAGTGTTCTTCAGGACACGTGTAATTTAGTTTATGTACAAACATTTCAGGACACCAATTGTGTTCTTAGAACAGTTTCAATTGGGTAGCAAACACTACGCACAGGTATAGTGTTCTTCAGGACATCTCCATTTCCGCTTACGTACGAACATTTCAGAAGACCAATAGTGTTCTTAGAACAGTTTGAACTTGCTAGCGAACAGTACCGGACAGGTATAGTGTTCTTTAGGACACTTTAATTTTTGTTTGTTTACGAACAATTCAGGACACCGCGTGTGTTCTTAGTACAGTTTCATGTTGCTAGCGAACACTACGAACAGTTGTATTGTTGTTCAGGACACATCATTTTCATTTATTTACGAACATTTCAGGACACCAATTGTGTTCTTAGGACAGTTTTAAGTTCATAGCGAACATTACGGACAGATATAGTGTTCTTTAGAACACTTTAATTTTTGTTTCTTTACGAACATTTCAGGACACCACGTGTGTTCTTAGAACAGTTTCTACTTGCTAGCGAACAGTACGAACAGGTGTGGTGTTCTTCAGGACAGCTCCATTTTCATTTATGTACGAACATTTCAGAACACTCGCACTGTCCGCGGACACTTTTATTGTTTTAAAAAAAAAAAACGGAAACTATTCACAATACAATATAAAAATTAAACTTTATTTAACATATATTAATAATTTATGACAGAGAAGTTGAGGCAGAAACAGAAACAAAAATAGGAGAATTTGGGGTTTCAACATGATTGTTATTAGGTGAAGAAGGGATGGAAATCTCATCAAAACGTTTTGGATTATGGAGAGGGTTTGGGGATAATTGACTGGGATATGGTGAGGAGGGGCAAGTACATGTGGGGCAATGGTATGACGTTTTTGTTTTAAAATGATCTTCAACAAAAGTTTTCAAATTATTAAAATTGGTCAACAATGAATCAATTTTTTCTTTTATGTTGTCAAGCGTGTTTTCCATAACAGCTTCTTCAGAGGTAGTTTCTATTTTGTTATGCTCTGTACAAAAAAAAATATATATATGTTAAATGTATACAAAATAATAATATTTAAATGGTTTATATTATAAAGTGTTTACCATTAGTTTCACTATCTTGTGACATTTCTTCATGTGGGAAATTGTCCTCTAGCCATTCCACAGTACTAGACATTTCTGTGAAAAAAAAAAAAAAGATAATATATTTTTTAATCTAATACAGAAAGTTTATAAATATATGAGTAAAATGAAGTACACTTACTATTTCTGGTAAAATAAGTCCTATGTATTCAGTGGGTCTGGTCCTGTTCTCAGTTCTGTTGTGTTTGTGAGGTAATTATGTTGGAAGCCAATGTATGTTCGTGTGGTATATTCCATTTCAGAACATATTGTATTTAAATGAATGGTTAGTGTGTTACATATATGGGTTACATTTCTTATGTATTACTATATATAATGTGTTTGTGTGCTGCTTTTTGAATTTGTTAAATGTTCCTATATTATGATATAAAAATCAAACATACCCCACCACCCCCCCCACAGTTTTTAGGTAGTGGTACTGTTCTCCGAACATGTCCGCGAACATTAAATAAGTTCGCGGACATCACGTTCATAAGAAGAGATCTAGTCAGTTCCATATGACATGTATATAAAGTCAAAGTCATTATTGTTAAGTTGTGCTACTAAAAAACTATGAAATTCAGTGAAAAAACTTTGTTAAACGGATGTTATGGTTAAGTTGCGCTACTAAAAACCTATGAAATTCAGTGAAAAAAACTTTGTTAACGGGATGTTATGGTTAAGTTGCGCTACTAAAAACCTATGAAATTCAGTAAAAAAACTTTGTTAAAGGGACGTTATGGTTCAAAGTAAAAATGAAAAACCCCTGAAATTCGGCAGTTATGGTAAGATAAGCAACCATAACTCGTGCCACCGTGCACTGCTAACACTAATACCCAGGACATCAAAGATGACATCACAAATGATATTGATATATTATGTGCGCAGGGGCCCGAGAACAAGGCATTGCAGTAGTCGAGCCTTGCACCACAACTGCACGAGCAATAGTTAGGAAACTGTCTGTGGAAAGGAAGGGTCTGGCAGCGTTGAAGAGTTTGGTAGAGTATGCTGCCGGTTAGGATATAGTACTGACTTGAGGGGTTAGGGAGAACAAAGCGTCTAGGTACACTCCAAGGGAATTGAGAGCTGGTGAGACTGGGATCATGGTGCCATCAATGTAGAAGGCTGAGTACTCAGGGTCAAGTTTCTTTAGCACAGCTGGGTACCCAATGATGAGAAGTTCTGTTTTCTCATCATTGAGGCAGAGGCGGTTGGTATTCACCCATGCTTGGATGGTGGAATATGTTGAGTTTAGTGTGATGGCATCTTCGGTGTAGGAACTACAGAGAGGAAGTAGAATTTGCGTGTCATCCACATAATTTTTGTATGCTGTGCCTAGAGTGTCTAGGAGGTCAAAGAGTGGCTTTGTAAATATATTGTAGAGAGTCAGCAAGACGCAAGACCCTTGGAGTACACCACAATTGATGGGAGAAGGTGCAGCACTGGCATTCTCGGAGAATACTTCATCACTCTGCCCTCAAGGAAGGATGTGATCCAGGATGCTGCTTCAGGGGAAAAGGAGGTGAGGTGGTGGCATAAAATGTTATGATTGTCTAGGTTGAAGGCTGCAGAAAGGTCTAGGAGAAGCAGTAGGGCTGGTTTTCCACTCATCCCTTATTTCATCCATCTGGTTTTTAAGAGGAGAGTGATGTTGAATTTGAACATAGGCTGCTCTGTCCAGTATTTGTAATAAGAATTAAACTGTTGTGATGGGCCTTTAGTTATTGGGTAAGGCTGATTTGAGAGTTTAATTTTTTAGGAGAGGTAAGACCCAAGCTTCCTTGAGGATGGATGGCACCAGGCAGGAGGAGAAAGAGGGGTTGATGACTGCTGTGATGCATGGCGCTAGTGCTTCAGCGCAATTTTGATGCAATTTTTATGAGAGGGGCTGGGCAGACGTCCCCCTTGCATCTGGATGGCTTTCAGCATTTTAATATATGTAGGGTGTCTTGGCTAGAGATGTTTTTAAATCTAAACAGTGTGGTTCCTGTAGAGATAGAGGTGGGGCTGTCAGTTGCCGTCATTTCTTGGCTGGCGTGTTTTAGGCCAGCTTGTTTGTCAACAATTGTTTTCTGAAATGTGATCATTTTATGTTGCATGGCATTCTATATGCTAGTGGGACTGGAACTTCCAGTTCCCTGAGGATCGAGAATGGTTCTCCCAACTTTGAATGCTTTTTAAAGTTTGGTGTATTTTTGTCAAGGGGGCAAAATTAGAGGGCAAAGTTAGAGGGGGGTCCCAACATTTTTTGATGGCTTATAACTTTGGTGCCACTTGACAAAAGATTATTGGCCCAACTTTTAAAGTTTGTGCAAAGTTTGACAGGATTTTGTCAAGTGGGGGCTACATTTTAGAAGGATCCCAACATTTTCAAAATTGGGATAGGCTTGAATGGAAAAAAGATTGCTGTATTAACAACAAAACTTCAGTAAAACGTTTCTGTTTCAATAAGTACATTTTGTGATGCATGTAGTAGTTCATGAGAGGCCTCCCAGTCACCCTCCATAGCAGCACTCTAAATGGAACACCTTGTAGAGACTTTCCATCAGGATTGATGTCATATGTGATCTCATCATTTATGTCATTGATGATGCATTTTGTGATGTCATCTTTGATATCTGTGTGTTAGTCTTAGTAGTGCAAGGTGGAGGTATGATATGATATGATTTATAGCACCTATAGACAATGTGTTTCAAAGCACTTCAAGGCAAGGGAGGGAACAAAGGAAAATACAATGACATTCTTACAGTCCATGAACAGTAAGGATGTGAAATTAACTATCGTACTCAGCCTGATGACATTTTTAGATATTGCAAGAACTAAGACATAGATAAGAAAGGGAGGGGAGAGTTGGAAGGAAATGGAAACAGACAGACGACTACCGTACTAGGCCTGGCGACATTTCTGGTAGAGCCGGAGAAAACAAAAGGTGAGGGAGAGGGGTGCATAAAGGGAGGCGAGGAACAAAACAAGCGACTACCATACCAGGCCTGACAACATTTCAGATAGTGCTGGGCCGGAGGAAAAAAACAAGGGGAGGGTTAGGAGAAAGAAGAGTTTGCCATCATACTAGGTCCAGGGACCCTTCTGATAGAGTAAGTTCATAGAAGAAAGTAAGGGGAGGAGATAGGAAAAGGGAGAAAGGGAGAGGAGGAGATAAGAGAGAGTAAACAGTCAAAAAGAGTGGAGAAGCAAGAGGGGAGAGCGAATACAATTGCAGAAGTCAGTAGTAACACATAATGTTGCAAGCCTGGATACAAGATGAAAATGGGAATAGCATGGGAATAGCATGACTCAGGGCCACCATGAAAAAGGGTGACACACTGTGAATCAATGAAATCCATAAAAGTCAAATCCAGCATTGGCCACAAGACGGTGATGTTGAAACCGGAATCTATCAGGACAGACTCCAGCAGAAGTAGGTTGGAGGGGGGTGGGTGGGGCAGCGTAGAAGAATCAAGCAAAACAGGCAACACCTGTGTATGAGAAGGGGTGGCACAAGGGAACATCACAGGGGGGCCAGAGGGGTGGGGATGGCCTGTGCAGATAGAGGGTGTAAACACATATTTGTGCTGTCTGAGCAGGGGTTCGGGCCGTGACCCACCTGGTCCGAACAGGTCCAAACAGGAATTGCCCTTTTCTTTGTCTGCCCTTCGCTTTGGACGCCCGGGCAAAAGACGCCCTTGACCTAAGAGTTAAGAGCAGGAAGGAATAGGCAGGGCTAAGAAGGTGAGAGGTGCTTAGACCAGGTGACCAAGACCCACTTGAAAGTGATCCCCATCTGCAAAGGAAAAGAGGCTGGAGTGCTCCTTAAGTAGGGAAAAAGAGCAGCAACCACGAAGGCACCAGGTCGGCGGGGCATACCAAGTGGGGAAATAGAGCAGCAACCAGGAAGGCTCCAGGTGGGTGGGGCTTAGGCCAGGTGACCAAGATCCACTTGCACCTGCTCCCCATCTGCAAAGGAAAAGATGTTGGAGTGCTCCTTAAGTAGAGAAAAAGAGTGGCAACCAGGATAATGGTTCCATAGCTTACCCTAACTGGTGAATTTCTTTGGTTTTTCGATTTTACCTTGCAACCATAACCTCCCTTCAGCAAAAAAAGTCAATGAATATATAAATATATTGTTTCATGTATAAATAAATAAATGTGCAGAATTATGAAAATATTAAGGAAAAAAGGAATATTTATATAAATTAATTACAACGAATATAAGGATGGATACTCATTCTGTGGAACAAATATAGGAGAGTCGGGAAGCAGCATAGTTTCATGATTCGGTGAATGAGGGATACACATATCATCAAATATTGTATCATTAATATCCTCTGTGCTTGATTGAGGGGAATGTTGGGGGCAATGATCACATATACAAGTTTCACAACAATATGTATGTTTTCTTTTCAAATAGTTCTTCATATCTTTTCATCATAATTTGATTAGTTGAAATTTATTTTTCATCTCAATTCGTCGCATAATTAATTTACTGAATTTTCTATTTTTCTGCAATCTTTCGTCAACATTTCTGGATACTGTATCTTCATGATTAGACTGTGGGTCCTCTGGATCATTCTCTTGTTATTCTTCTGAATTGTGAAGTATAACATATATGTTATACATTAGAACATTATTATTTACTTAAGAGTGTATAGTTTCATGCTAGAATACATTATTAGTTACCATTGACACTTCAGTAAAATCATTTTTGGGACGTGTAATTCAAGCCAGTCTAGTGTACTTGTCATATCTATTATAGGAAATAGATAACAATATGTTGTCATATAAAGGTATGCATTTAACATTATACATATTTATGTATAATTCTATTTCCAAATTCTATTATCATTTTATAAAATATGTATTCATAATTGTGTAATGATGTATATTTGGAATAATACTGCTTATGGTTTTCAAGGGAAACGTGTTGTGGCAATATGATTTTAAACAATATTTTTGTGATAAATATGTAATGCATTAATGCATATATTAACACATGGCGTTTTCAAAAAGTGATTTGAAAAATAGAAAATGAAAGGTATTTTCAATTATGCATGTAAGAAAGCTAAATGCATTTAGTAGTTACATGCATGAGTATACGTAATATGGAGAATAGATGTAGGTTTATTACCGGGAGCACTACTTATGGATGTTTTAAGTCGTTTTCATCACCCAAAAAAGGCAGTCTTCCAATATCTCTGAATTGTTTCAAAAAGTTTAACAATTTACTTTACTCTATTGAACATCCCTAACTATGCTGTTTTAATTTTACAAAACATATTTAATTTAGAAGATATATTCAAGAAAATGTGTTTAATAATGTGCAATTTGTGTTAGTATGCTTGTAGTAAAACATTATTTTGTATAAAATTAAGTAACATTTTGGTAACATCGATATCACCTGTCACTAGTGATGACCACCAACTTGTGTGAGTATTTGCAGATACTATACATATTATACGGGGTAAAGTAAGATTGTCAAATGCATATAACTATTACATCATTATGAGTGGAGAGAAGTTATACAATTGAAACAAAAAATTCAGTGAAAAAACATTATTAAAGATAAGTTATGTTTAAGTTCTCTAATGAAGACCTATGGAATTCAGTGAAGAAATGTTGTTAAATGGACATTATTGTTAAGATGCTCCAATAAATACCTGCTAAATTCAGTTGAAAACTTTGTTAAAGGGACTATATAGTTAATCTGCTCTAATAAAAACCTATGAAATTCAGAGATGCATCTTTGTTAAAGAGACATTATGATTAAGCAGCTCTAATAAAAACCAGCAAAATTAAGTTACAAACATGATTAAATGGACGTTATGGTTAAGGTGCTCTAATGAAAAAAACTATGAAATTCAGTGAAAAAGGTTTGTTAAAGGGACTTTATGATTGCAGCTCTAATTCTAATAATTAAGCAATGTGTCCGGAGCAGCGGGGATATTACCGACTCGCTTCACTCGGGCCTCTAACTATGGGTCCCTGGGCATTACCAGAGTCGGTGGCCATCTGGAGCAGATGCGCTGGGAACAGAAGTGTTCCCAGCGTGTCCGTTCCCAAAAGAAGACACAGAAGAAAGTAAGTGGGGTTGGGAGGGCAGAAGGGAGGGAGGGAAAAAAAAGGAAAAAATTAAAACGTACCTGATGTCCCCGGTGGAGGACGATGGAAGCCTCCAGCCGTGTGGAGGTGGGGAGAGGGGATGGCCCCGCTTTGAGTCTCCACATGGCTGGAGGCTGCCATCATCCCCCACCGGGGAGAAAGGAGCAAGTAGGTAAGTGGAGTGGGGAGGGTAGGGAGGAGGGAGGAAAGGGGAAGGGAAAAAAACAAGCCTTACCAGAGTCCCCGGCGGGGGGCGAAGGCAGCCTCTCAGCCCTGGGGAGGCTCGGAGCAGGGGTGGCCCCGCTTCGAGCCTCCTCATTGGCTTTGGGGCTGCCACGACCCCGCCGGGGCCAACGGCAGTGGAATCCCGACCAAGGGATTCCCGGCCAGTTAATTCCTTGATGATGGCCAATCAGAATGGTTCTTTTATTCTGATTGCACCCTTGCCGGGTACTAAAGAAATAAATGCATCACTTGTTGTAAGCTATGCAACCATAACCCGCACCTCCACCATGCACTGATCATAGTAATGACCAAGACATCAAACATGACTTCACAAATGGCATTGTCGGGGGGGAATTCTGCCGGGGTCGGCCGGGCCGTCCGCAGACCTCCGGGCAGGGAGGCCCCAACTCCTCCCGTGTATATCTCGGATCGAGACAGAGTATGAGGCACACACAAGGAGCAAGGCAACTTCTGTCGTTTATTATGCAAACGGCAGGGATGGGTCAAGGAGCGCACGCGTTCGTCCTGACACACACACAATAGTGGGGCTCGCAGGCCCTTTTTACTACATTATGACGCGCTACTTGCGTCATTCCAAAAAGTTACCAAAAGAACCTATCGCCACTCTTGATTGGTTGCTCGAGTGGTGGGGTTAGTATAGTACGCCTATAGAGAATGATATTAGTGGTTAAGGTGTAGTCAGGTGGTATATCTGGGTTGTCCCTACAATTAGATACATAAGAATTGTTACATGAAGACCCCTGAGGATTGGCTAACGTTACTGACGTCTGAGATAAGAACCTCATGTTCTGATTGGTGCATCCGTGAGCTCCCCAGCCTGGGACCACCGTTGTTCCCAGCACACGGTGCACCTGTGGTTGCAACAGTGTTTCAGTATGGGTACGTGCAGGCAATGTGAGGATTTATTCATAGGTGGGAGACTGACCGTTCCCACTGTAGCAGGTGTCCATTGAGCCTTTCAAGTGTGTCGGCCTGCGTCTCGTAGCGAGGTACCCAGACGCCTTTTCTCTCCTGGGTTTTGGCATCTCGTCAGGTTCGGCTTGGTCACGTGGGGAGGGACCGTGTTTGAGGCATAATTCTGCACAATTAATATTGTTTTTCCACTGTATGTCTGGTTTAATTTGCAGATATGATTTTAACATTGGTACGTGGAGTGCGAGGTTGCAACATCGTGCCTTTGAAGATTTGTTTCTTGACTGTGGGTTTGCAACAGTACGACCTTGGCTGGTTGCTCCACTGGGTTCTTTCTGCAGGCTCAGCAACCTGACTTTTGCTTTGTTAATGTCCACGGGAACTCTTGCTTGGGGCCTACTTGGGCCTGGTGCACGAGTAATCCATTTAGTGCATGGATGCTTTAGGTTATAGTGGCATACAGTTTCATGGCCAGTATCGTGTTTCCATTATATCTCTCATGATGGTAACGGGTTTCAAGAGAAGCGTGAGCAAGCGTTATAAATGAGCTCATGGTGCGTCTTGCGTTTCTGCATTCTGAAAGCCTATGTAAAAATAATAAAGATGCACGTCCGTGAATAAGCCTGTCGCCTACGTCAGAGCACTGAGTATGTTCTTCGTGTAGATTGGTGTGGAAATGTTCAGCGTGTATAATAGTTCAGCGGTGCTTCCCGTTATCTAGGTCGTCATGGCATCTCTAACGATGTGTAGATTTCAGTCTAGTTGGTCCGTGCCGCAGGTGTCGGCATGGCCAGTGCGGGCTGTTGGGCAGGCAGATGGACACATCCGTATGTTTCTGTACCAGGGTATTTGGTCATCTGGTAAATGGGCAAACTCTTCTCGTGGCGGGTGTCTGGGCCGCGACCCTCTAGGCCAAGCGCGAGAGGTGAAGGACGGGAGTCTGGTTTTCCATTCTCCCACTTCAGTCCCCCCTCTGGTCGACTTGTCGACCACAAACATATCCTTCTCGTTATCTCCTCTTACTCTCCATATCTTGGTTATCCCTCTGAGATGTCCATAATGGTTTACGTGATCTTCAAATGACCAATACATGTATTCGCATGTTCCTCCAGGAGTACAGTACACCCATCTTCCTATGTAGCTCCTAGGGTTCCTTGGGTTCTCGATCTTCACTGATGGTGGGTCTAGATGATTGGCGATGATTTGGGTGCGCAACTTCTCCCTTTCGTGTATTATCACACCTGTGTGCTGGCCGTCATCCGCTGGCATCAAGGGGTGCATTCCCACCATTTCCAGCAACTCATCAGTTGAGCGCGCCTTCCGGGCTTTCCAAAATCTAATTATTATCAGTGCAGCTCCAGCCAAAATAGCACATCCCACTATTATTTTCAGTCCATCTGACAGCCAAGATGGCATCCATGACCATAATAGTGAAAACCAGCTTTTATCCTTGTTTACGCCGTTACTCTCGTCCATCATTTTGGAGTGCATCTGGGCCAATTGTGAAACTGCTTCTGTTAGTGTACCATTGTCGGCATCGTTGGCAGGTATGAACGTGCAGCATGATTGTCCTATCTTTGCACAAACTCCTCCTTCCATTGCTGTGAGAAGGTCCAATACATATCTGTTCTGTAGTGCTACCATCCTTACAGCTCGCAGCTCCTCTTTAATTGCGTTAAACCCATTTACTGTCGAATTTATGGTCATCATTAGTTCCCATCTGGTTATTTGCAGCCATTTTGCGTTTGCGTATGCCTGCAGTCCCGGATGTATTATTGAGGAGAAGAACATTGCTGCTCTGCTGAATAGTCTGTGTTCTGGCGGTATTGATGTTAGTTCCGTTTCCGACCTTCCCCACAGATAATTTCCTGTTAATGGCTCTCCTTGTCTTTTTCTCCTGTTTAGGACAGTATCATTGCTGTTGGTCCTGTTTTCTTGCTCCTTCTGGAGTGGTGCAGATCTCTTTCTTCTCCTGTCTCCTTCATCCATTTTCGGAAATTTCGCCACATCGACATGCTTCTTAGGTACCACTAGTGATGGTACATTGACGTGTACCATTGTGCACACACCACTCCACAGGGGAGGCAGTGTATGATATGCCTTTTCTCCGCAGGCCCAATAATGGTCCATTATTACTGCTGTTCCCGCTCCCCCCTCAGGTAACTCCATCACACTTGCACAATTGGTGTTATATCCCACGTCCACCTCTCCTTTATGCTGGTAACATACTTTGGGCGCAGTCAATGGTAATATAGTTATCGGGTCTTCATCTTCTTCTACCCACGTGAGCATTGGTACGTACTTGATCCATGTCGTCCAACATCGATGATTGTGTGTCTCGATGGTTGAGATAGTTTCTTTTGTTACCATGTTGCTGCCAACCACTCCTATCTCCCAGCTGGTACCCAGGAACACCTTTCCTGTTATCGTCAGTAATGGCCTCTCCCAGCATCCTTGTTTACCCGGAACTTCCGTGGCGTACCAATCACATGGTAGATACTGCAGTGTTACCTTCTTTGTTTCTCCTTTTTCAGGGCCACTTGTTATGTATCTGAATGCTTCAGCATGTAAACTGGTCTTGTGATAACTCAGATAGGTCTTGAGGAAGTTGTTTTCATATGGGTATGAGTCTCGTGTTTTCCATGTCATGTGCACTACTGTTCCTTGGAATCTTCCTTTCGTTTGGAACAGGGCCAAATATATTATGCACTGTGCTGTTTTTTCATCTATTTCTGTGGCAACAAATGTTCGTGAAGCGCTCATGGCGTATGGTATTAATGAGCAAACGTAACAGCTATCCTCAGTTGTCTGCTTACCAATGCGGGTCATGTGCTGGTACCATATGTTGTTTGTGACGTGTGCTGAATCTTGTACATAATTATCAATACCTTTATTGTCTGAGTATGTGCTGCGTTTAACTTTATTTCGCTTTTGTTCATTGTTACTGTTACCACCTGACGTAACACCTGTTGCAGCAGGGAGGTGGGGTACATTAGGTTTGGGTGCAGCAAAAAAACTCATAGCATAGCTGTACTGCCATACAGAGGCAGCCAAAACTCCGGTGATCATAAAAATCCCTATTATTTTTATTACATATGCTAACCTCACCGACATTTTTGCTCTTACCTTGCTGCAGTCCTGGCAGCGTATTCTTGCGACGTTAAAGTTGCCCGCCTAAAAATTCTCAAAAAGTGCTTGTTATTAAATGTTAGTTTTGTTTCATTAAGCTCTCCCTATCAAATAGTCATTCAGTGCCCAGGTGAAGAGTTGCTCCCACGCTACTCTAAGTGATCGGTCTCTCAAGACCGGCAAGTATGGGCGGAGGTGGGGCATGTAATTTTCTATGGCCAGGAGGAAGGCCGTGTAGTATACACGTACCCTTTTCTTTTTTAAGTATGTTGGCCTTTTTATTTCGTATACAAATTGGTGTGACAATTCTTCTGGGTAACTATCGTCTGGCAGCACCATCTACGCCTGCACACTGAATTTGTTAGATAACTTTTCTTAACAATACAATATTACGCAGCTCCTGTATGTGCGAGAGAAAAAGAGAACATTCACGTGTTTACATGTGTATTGGTGCAAGCGAAGTCCTTAGTTTTTATTACAATTGTATTTAGTAGTCAATGGGGGGGGGGTTTGCTCAGATGGCGGGAGCAGTTTTACTCTTTGAACGTGTGACCATGGGGTGGGCAGTGTGGGGATCGCCCCCTTCTTCGTCCGTTATTCTCTCCGAGGGAACAATTGGGTCGTTGTCTGTGGTTGTGTTTTCTTCCGCTGCCGGGGATGTTGTTGGCGTTTTTCCAATGGACCTGTCGTTGGCGCTGGGGCGGGTCTGCAGTTTGTAGATTTTTACATCATGCAGGTGGTTCCACGCACGCTTATCCTTTAGTTTTACTGCTCTTGTTGATACGTCCTCTACTAAATGGGGGCCAGTGAACCTCTGCTGGTTCCACCTTCTATTAAAATTTCGAAGTAGTACGTGGTCGCCTTTGGCAAGTTTGCACAAGTTCTCCTTTTCCAATTCTGTATTTTCGTCTATTTCTTGGTTGCTGGGGGACCCGCCCCGTGTGCGCTCGAGCTGTTGAGACACAAACACAACGCTAGTAATCAAAGAAGACACATATTGATACATTTCATCACCTAACACATTCGCAGAACTTTCTTGGTCGGTGAATGCCCTTGACGTTGGTGTTAGGGGAAGGCGCATTTGGCGTCCAGTAACCACCTCGTGTGGGGTGAGGTGGTGGTCGGACCCTGGCCTGTTTCTAAGTTCGAACAGTGCTAACGGAAGGCAATACAACCAACTTTTCTTTGTTGTTTGCTGTATTTTAGCAATTGCCTCCTTCAATAGGCCATTCAGGCGTTCACATACACCATTGGCCTGTGGGTGGTACGCACATGCAAATTTGTGTTTAATGTTCAGTAGGGATGTGATATGCTGGAACATTTCATTTGCGAAATGGGGTCCGTTGTCTGATCTTAACACCTCGCACACTCCCCACCTGGGGAATACCTCCCTTACTATAAATTTGGCTGCTCTAAACGCATCAGGGTGTGAACAGGGCCCTGCTTCGATCCACCTAGAAAATGGGCATACTACTACTATCATGTATCTATTGCCTTGACAAATGTTGATCATATCAACATAGTCAATGTGGAGGTGCCGAAAAGGTCCTTCTGGTCGGGGTATGGTACCTCTTATCACCTTTAAAGTATGACCGGCCGTGAACTGTTGACATGTAAGGCAATTGCTGATAAAATTTGACACATGGGATGTTAACTCGGGACAGAACCAATCTTCTCTAATTCGTGCTGCTATTATTTCTTTGCCTGTATGGGCAGGGTGATGTAATTGGTTCAAGGCGGTATTTAACAATGCCAATGGTATTACAACTTTCCCAGTGCCACCCTGGCGCCATAGTGCGTCGGTTGGTGACATTGTGCATCCTCTTTTCACCCATACTTCTTTTTCGGCCATTGGTGCAGCCGCTTGTAACTCCATAATCTGGGTGGCTGGGAGATGGGTGTACCCTTCTTTTATTAACATCTCCCTCGCTATTCCCCTCCCTCTCCCTCTCTGTGAGTCTGTGGGGTTCCATATCTCACCAAAATATGCAGCATATTTTGCATGTGCGTCTGCTGCTGCATTTCCTTTTGATATATAGTCTTCTCCATTGGTGTGTGCTGTGCATTTTACTAGGGCTAGTTCTTGGGGATCGTTTATTACTTCAATTAGTTCAGCCAACAAGAGGGCATGTTGTACTGGAGTGCCGTCAGCTCTCCTAAACCCTCTTCTTCTCCACTTTGATAGCCCTGAGTGGACAGTGGATGTAACATATGCACTGTCGGAATATATAGTAACTTTTTTATTAAAACTTTCCTTTAGTGCCAATATGAGTGCAACCAGTTCCGCCGCTTGAGCAGAGTAATGCTGTGGTAATTGTACACACTTAATAGCCACACACACTGGCGCTTCCATCATTTGTACTACTGCTGCCCCAGTCCTCCTTATCCCGTCTCCTTGATCAATAGTTGATGACCCATCAATAAACAAAAGCTCACCTCCCTCTAGTGCGTTTTCTTCAACTTTCCTAGTACATGAGTACATCTCAGTTACTTGGGTGCAGTCGTGGGCGTAATCTCCCTCTTCAATTACTTCTGCTAGGAACCTTGCAGGGTTAACCATGCTACATCTAACAATTGCCAGTTCAGCTTTGGACAAAATAATCTCATAACCTGTTGCCCTCTGTGTCGTCAGTGTGGACTTAGGTTTATTCAATATCGCAAATAGTGCATGTTCTACAAATAGTGTAGTTGGACACCCCATAGTTATTGATGATGCTTTTTCTACTGCAAATGCAGCTGCAGCAAGACCTTGTTCGCAAGAGAATTGTCCTAACATTATTGGATCTAAGTGACCGCTGTAAAATGCTACTGGTTTATAGCCCATGCTAGTCTTTTGGGCCAATACTGCTTTCATTACTGCTGAGTCGCAATGTGAGAATATAAAAAATCGTCGCTCATAGTCTGGGGATGCTAGTACTGGAGCAGTTGATATTGCTTCTTTTAATTCATCAAATGCCTCCTTCATTTCCATAGTCCATCCCAACTTTTTCTCCCCTTTATTTGCTTCCTTCAAACCCTCAAGCAGGGGTCCTATGTAAGAGCTGTAATCAAATACCCATGCTCTACAGTAGTTGCACAGTCCCAGAAATTGCTGCAGTTCTCTTACAGTCTGTGGCACGGGAGTGCCTGATATTGCCTGTGCTCTTTGTGGTGCAATCCTTCTTCCATATTGTGATATCAGTTAGCCAATGTAAAGTACCTGTTCCTGACAGTATTGTATCTTTTCCATGTCTACCTTGTACCCCTTTTCAGCCAATATCGTCAACATTTTTAATGAGTCCTCTCTACATTTATCTTCATTTGTACTGCAAATTATTATGTCATCCACATACTGTAACACTGTGCTTTCCAACTCAACGTTACCCAAATCCATCTGTATTACCCTATTGAAAATTGAAGGTGATTCACAATATCCCTGTGGTAATCTGGTATGTTTCCACTTCCTATTTCGGTAAGTGAAGCTTGTCAAGTCTTGTGAGTCTGGGTGTAATGGTATTGAGAAAAAAGCATTTTTAAGGTCAATCACTGTAAACCGTGATGCTTCTGCTGGAATGCCACACAAAATTGTGGCCGGGTTTGCTGTTACTGGATACTCTGCTTCTACTATGTTGTTCAACGGTCTGAGGTCCTGTATGAACCGCCAAGACCCTCCTTTAGCCTTGCGCACCGGGTACACAGCTGTGTTGCATGGGGATTCTGAGGGGACCAATATGCCATTGTTTATAAGGGCTGTTATGGTTTCGTATATGCCCTCATCTGCCTCTCTTGACAATGTGTATTGTTTCACTCTTGGTAGTATGGCACCCTTTTTTAATTTTATCCTTACACCCCCTATGCTTTTAATGCATCCTACATCATAAGGGCTAATAGTCCATAATGATTTTGGCACCTTTGACATATCTTCTTTAAAAAATGGGACTGGTGTGCCAGCGGGTGCCTCAAGTGCCATTGCAATTTTCTGTGCCACTTGTTTGTGAGCCACTGTTAGCCACATTTCTACACTCATCATGAACACCATTTCATTTTCCTCCTTTTCTTCTGAAAACAACTCTTCATCTGACACCTGAGTCAGCCTACATCCTTCTGCTAGTGCTATCACCGCCCTCCATGCTCTCCCTTCTTTATCTTGGGCGTGCACAGCAACATAATCAGCTGTTGCAATAATGCTCTCAATGTCCACTGCAATGACCTTCCCTTCCAGTTCATTAGCTGGTGTTTCTGGTCGGAATAGATAGGCTGCTGGTCTCCTCCATATTTTCCCTCCTATCCCTGGCATCCATGCAAATGCCATGTCTGTTCCGTACTGGAATAGCTCGCCGTCTACCGGCTCCGCCCTGATCGCTATCTGTCCACAGTATGCTTGCAAAATCTGTCGTGCTGCAAGCATGTTAATCCCTGGAGTAGAGCAAATTATGCCATCCTCTGTAAAGGAGATCGTCATATTTAATCTGTTCATTATGTCCCTCCCCAGTATGTTTACTGGTGAGGCACTATAATACAAAAGTGGTACTGACAGATCGTAATCTCCAATAGATAGCGGAACGTTATCAGTAAATGGAACCAACCCTTTAGCCCCAGAAAACCCTTGTGTGTTCATGGCTTCGCCTGACATCTTAAACTTACCTTCCCTTATGCAAGACCGGGTCGCCCCGGTGTCAACAAGGAATGATAATTTTTTGTCACCTATCGTTACCTCTATGCGTGGCTCCTCCGCACTATTAGGTGTTACTGACAGGATGGGACACACCAAGGCCGTCTGTGGGCTGTCCTATTGGGGGTACAATGACTGGCCATTCCCTGTGTAAGGGTTGTGCCCCAACACCGTCACCCCACCCAATTGCGTTCGTTCAGGTTGTGGTGGTGGTTGTATTAACGCTGCACCAGTTACTTGTGGCAGGTATTGTTTTATTTGTTGTTGTGGTAGGGAATAGTGTTGGTCACTCCCTTGTGGTGACATCTGCTGTGGTTGTATGCCCTGCTGTTCTTGTGATGTCCTATGTTGTGCTTGTTCGTTCCATGCTGGTGTTCCTGGCCTGACCCTGCATGTACGTGACATGTGTCCTAATAGTCCGCAGCTCCAACACACGGGTGGTTCCCTGTTTTGCCATGGGAAGTTCCCTGTGTTGTCCTGGTATACTGGTTGCCCTGTCTGGTAGTTATTTCTGAGTCCCCCAGCCTGTTGTTGGGTATTATATCCGTATCCTCTTCCCCTCATAAACCCTCCTCTCCCTCTATTATAATTATAATACCCAGCTCCTTGCATTGGGTACCCTCCTCCCATGTTCTGTGCGTGTGATTGCAGAGGCAGCACTTGCTCTATTACCTCTTGTGGAGGCGCTATTTGAGCTGGATTTTGTGCAGCCACTACTTGCGTTGGGCTTTGGGCCATTGGTGTTGGCGCAGTTATTAGTGCCCCTTCCATGGTATATTTAGTAAGTTTTTTCTGTACTAATTTGGCCTCTTCTGTTTTCCTGTCCTCTTCCTTTTGTTTCATTTTTCCTTGCCATGTTCTACAGTGATGTACTATAGTCAGTTGTATTTCCGGCCATGGTTTTGCTTCCATCCCCACTACTTTCTTTAATTGTCTCTGAACTCCTTCTGGGAGCCCTTGTACTAGTATATGATAAAATATGGCTGGTGTTTTGTCCCATTGTTCTCTAGTTTCCATGCGCCACTTCTCTTGAATATCCTGGATATAATCAACAGGATCCTCGTTCTCACCCATCTTACGGGAAGTAATGGCTCCTATGTCTGATGTGTCTGGGTACTGCACTCTTAGTGCCTGCCATAGCGCATGTCTGCAGTTTGCAAATGGTGCTCCATCATGCGATGTGTTTGTTATTGTTACCCCATGGAATCCCGCTCTTTTCCAAATGTCATCCGCTCTATCCCCTAATATTGATATTAACAGGCCCTTAACATCTCCCACTGCTAGTTTCTGTCCTGCGGTGTGTTTTTCCATTTCATATATCCATTTACCCGCACCTCCACTTAATGATGGGAGCCTACATTTTATGTTTTCCTTATCCGTATGTTTCCAAGGTACATATTGTGGTCTAACCCCTCCTCTCTCCAGCAGTGGCATTACATTCTGTCTTGTGTCATCCTTTATGCTCCATGATGTTAACTCTTCACACCCCTCCTCTTCCCCCATTCCTTTTACTACTTCAAATCCTTCCTTACTACCTCTTCTCCTACCTCCCTCTTCTTCCTTTCCCCTTTTTTCATCCTTTCCTGTGTTCAATATTGTCACGTCTGTTTGCCTGTCTTGCCTGCGACTAGGGAGGTCCCTAAGCCGACATGCATAAGGTGTAACTTCGTCCATGAAGGGTGCGAGCTTTATTCTGTGCAGAGAGCGTGCAGTTGTTGAACATGTGGGGTGTGGCGTTAGAGAGCGTGATGGTGATGTGGGTGGCGTGTGTTGGTTGGTGAGCGTCGGTGGCGTGTGTTCGTTAGTTTGTGTTTCTCCCATTCTTTTCACTTCCTCCTTACTTCTCTCCAGCTCCTCCCATCTTCTACTCACCCATGGCGAATCTATGTTTGTTCTAGTGAGGTATAGCTTATCTAAGCTTTCCCTTTCACTCTTCCTTCCATCCTCACTACAAAAATCATTCATAAATTGCGCCCCCCACTCTGCCTTTTTTCCTTTTATTGTTACAGTTTTTAAGTCTATTAGGTCTCCCTCTTCCTTTCCGTTGTTACCACCTGTTCCCCTTAGTGCTGACGTTGTTGCTACCTCTCTATTTTTATATACTTCTCCCCATCTTTCACTCTCCCTCTTACTCTCTTCTCTCTCCCCTTCACTCCTCTCCTCCATCTCCCTACTATTTTCCTCTCTTTTCCTTTTTAATTCCTCCATTACTTCGTTGCTCATCTGTTCCAATATCCTTTCATCCTCTCTCCTCCTTTCCCATTTCACCCTTTCTCTTTCTACTATACTCTCTATTACCTTCCCCTCTTCATATTTTTTAGCTGTCTCTGATATTATCCTCCTCCTCCATATTTCCATTTCCTTTTCATTTTCTTCTTCTTCCTTCTTCTTCTCCCTCATCACTACTCTTGATACCCTTTCTGCTGCTGCTTTTACCCTTACAGCTTCCCTCTTTCTCTCCTCACTTTGCTCCCTTAATTTTTCCAATTCGTCCTTATCTTCTTTCCTTTTCCTCACTCTCTCTCTTTCCTCCCCCTCAAGTTGTTTTATCAGTTCATTCTGCTCATCCCTTAGTTTAGCTAATCTTTCCTCCAAAATCTCTTCCTTCTGCCGTAGCAGCTCCTCTCCCCTCATTTCACTCTCTCTTTCACTATCCTCGTTTGTTCTCTTTACCGCCTCCCTTTCCTCTCCAGTTAGTGATCCTCGTAATTTCAACAATATCTGTGCAGCTACCCACTCATCGTTTCCTATCTCTACAGTCTGCTCTTCTCTCCTCCCGTCCCCCATTGGTATCTTTCCATGAGCCACATATGGTGGAGGGCTGTATGCCGGGTTTGAGTATCCTTCAGCCGCCCTTAACTGTCCTTTTATTTCTCCTAATTCTCTTAAAGGGTACAACCCTCCCCCCTCTGTTTTCACTCCCGGTGTTAAGGGTATCTCATTGCTCGGTTCCTGTTTTATGTCAGCTAATTTATCAACCTTTCCTCCACCCAATTTTTCATTCCCCATATTCTTTGTTCCTTCACTCTCCTTTTCCCCATCCGTTCCTTCTTTCTTAATCTCCTTTTCTTCCGGTGTTTCCCCCATAGTGAACATTCCATTTGGTCCTGGTCTAGACCCCTGGAACATCCTCCATAAGTTAAACACCTCCACATGGTTTGCCAACTTCTTCCCCTTGTATGTATTGTGCAGATGGTTTAATAGTGAATGTTGGGCATATGGGTCAAAGCTACCATTAGGCGGCCATGGTGTCAACATTTTGTTGTCCGTCCCCTGGGTCCACTCTATGCTGTACTTAATTAACTTCTCCCTATGTGGTGGCAGTGTGGTGCATATATGTTGTAGTGGGGTAGTGAGGGTATTCCCCCACCCTCCCAACCCTCTCCCGTATGACATACTAGCGCACCCTTTCTTACCCTTCCCCTTGCTACCAGTTTGCAACATACAACCTTTTATTGCTTACCTTGCCCCGCAAGTGTGGGGACTTACGACAATCCTTTGACAATTTATGCAATTATAATAATCACAAAAAAAAAAAAAAAAAATTATAAAACAAATATATTTATGATGTTATATTATATTCCTTCCCCTACGGCCCCCTGCGGCCGAAGCGCACGCAGCCCCCTACAGCTGCGTACCCCTTACGACGATCTTACACAGTCGTCCTTTTTCCCCGTTCTCCTCCCACCTTTACACTTGCCGTGGCCGGCGTTCTCCGTGCGCAGCCACGCCCCCTTCCCCTTCTCCTCTTTGATCCACTCGTTTATCGTTTATCTCCGTGTCCGCTCCTTTATCATGTTTCTCTTCCCCACCAATGTCAAACCCAAAGCTTCTTGTGTTCACGATATCTTACTAAATCCCTACTGGTGACGTCACCTATTTCTTCGAACTACTGGTATATTCGTGTTATGTTCTTTAAATTCAAAATACACTTGCAATCTACCCCGCTAACCCTAAAGCTGTCTTCCTGTCTCTCCTGGAACAAGGTAATCTCATCAATACTATAACCGGACTGCGCACGCTGCGTCGCCTCGCGTGTGATACGCCCCTCAACAGGAGGGCTTAACCAGCCAATTATCTTCCGTTTTGGGCAACTACGTAACTAGCCACCGCCCACAGGGAAACGTCATCTACCTATCGAGTTTCTTGCTCGAACAATAGGGAACCTCATCTACCTATCGAGTTTCTTGCTCGAACAATAGGGAACCTCATCTACTCATTGAATGATAAATGTCAAATCGTAGGAAACCACACACACCCACCCTCACACGTAGTCGCGATTTAGGCCAATCAGTGTCTTTCGAGCGGCTGCACGTGATGTTTTCGTGCCCCGCCCCCCTCTTTCGCGTAACATTAGCTTTTTGTTGCGAGCGTCTGCACGTGTTGTTCTCGTGCCCTGCCCCCCTCTTTCGCGTAACGTTAGCCGCCTTCTCTCGCACTCAATTCACTACCATTCATTCCATTATCATCACTCAATTAAACCTTCACCCCACCTTTTTACAATACCTCCCTCCTCCCTTATTTACTTCCGCCCCCTCCCTCACAATTTCGCATTGCTTGTTGTGCGTGTCATGCTCACCAAGTTCCCTCGATGCAGGGCCGCTCGACTGCGTGCACCCCTCCAAGCGGCTCGCCACCTCCCCTCGTCTGGACCACGTCTGGACACTCGCCGACCGCGGGCGGGATACTTCTCAACCGGCTCCCGAGGGCCAATATCCGGATTGCGCTGTCCGGTCCTCTCGCAGCTCCGCGATGGTCCTGTAGTCCTCAGAAGGGGGCAACGGCAGAGGGGGCCGCGCCGCCGGGCCTCCCCGCAACGGGAGTGCCTGGAAAAATAAAAAATAAAAGTCGATCTTAAACAGATCTCAGCAGTGCCTCCAACTTGTCGGGGGGGAATTCTGCCGGGGTCGGCCGGGCCGTCCGCAGACCTCCGGGCAGGGAGGCCCCAACTCCTCCCGTGTATATCTCGGATCGAGACAGAGTATGAGGCACACACAAGGAGCAAGGCAACTTCTGTCGTTTATTATGCAAACGGCAGGGATGGGTCAAGGAGCGCACGCGTTCGTCCTGACACACACACAATAGTGGGGCTCGCAGGCCCTTTTTACTACATTATGACGCGCTACTTGCGTCATTCCAAAAAGTTACCAAAAGAACCTATCGCCACTCTTGATTGGTTGCTCGAGTGGTGGGGTTAGTATAGTACGCCTATAGAGAATGATATTAGTGGTTAAGGTGTAGTCAGGTGGTATATCTGGGTTGTCCCTACAATTAGATACATAAGAATTGTTACATGAAGACCCCTGAGGATTGGCTAACGTTACTGACGTCTGAGATAAGAACCTCATGTTCTGATTGGTGCATCCGTGAGCTCCCCAGCCTGGGACCACCGTTGTTCCCAGCACACGGTGCACCTGTGGTTGCAACAGTGTTTCAGTATGGGTACGTGCAGGCAATGTGAGGATTTATTCATAGGTGGGAGACTGACCGTTCCCACTGTAGCAGGTGTCCATTGAGCCTTTCAAGTGTGTCGGCCTGCGTCTCGTAGCGAGGTACCCAGACGCCTTTTCTCTCCTGGGTTTTGGCATCTCGTCAGGTTCGGCTTGGTCACGTGGGGAGGGACCGTGTTTGAGGCATAATTCTGCACAATTAATATTGTTTTTCCACTGTATGTCTGGTTTAATTTGCAGATATGATTTTAACATTGGTACGTGGAGTGCGAGGTTGCAACATCGTGCCTTTGAAGATTTGTTTCTTGACTGTGGGTTTGCAACAGTACGACCTTGGCTGGTTGCTCCACTGGGTTCTTTCTGCAGGCTCAGCAACCTGACTTTTGCTTTGTTAATGTCCACGGGAACTCTTGCTTGGGGCCTACTTGGGCCTGGTGCACGAGTAATCCATTTAGTGCATGGATGCTTTAGGTTATAGTGGCATACAGTTTCATGGCCAGTATCGTGTTTCCATTATATCTCTCATGATGGTAACGGGTTTCAAGAGAAGCGTGAGCAAGCGTTATAAATGAGCTCATGGTGCGTCTTGCGTTTCTGCATTCTGAAAGCCTATGTAAAAATAATAAAGATGCACGTCCGTGAATAAGCCTGTCGCCTACGTCAGAGCACTGAGTATGTTCTTCGTGTAGATTGGTGTGGAAATGTTCAGCGTGTATAATAGTTCAGCGGTGCTTCCCGTTATCTAGGTCGTCATGGCATCTCTAACGATGTGTAGATTTCAGTCTAGTTGGTCCGTGCCGCAGGTGTCGGCATGGCCAGTGCGGGCTGTTGGGCAGGCAGATGGACACATCCGTATGTTTCTGTACCAGGGTATTTGGTCATCTGGTAAATGGGCAAACTCTTCTCGTGGCGGGTGTCTGGGCCGCGACCCTCTAGGCCAAGCGCGAGAGGTGAAGGACGGGAGTCTGGTTTTCCATTCTCCCACTTCAGCATCATAGATGACATCACTTATAACATCAGATATAGTTTAAGCAGAGGATTGAACTTGGATGTTCTGCAGGTATTCATTTGCAGATCTTCACAAATGTGTACAACTCCGTGAAGTTTGCAAAGTTAAACATTAAACAGTAAACTTTATGAATCTTGCAAAGGCTAAATTCGTAAAATGTGCACATCCTCAGTAATGCTCTTAGACCAATTTCTTACAGAAAATCTCCACTTGTAAATAGATGGTCATCCAGGTTCCTGAGGAATAAAGCTGAAAGGAGGTATCAAGTATGACAGGAACATATACTAGTAGGACTATGTTTGTCTCTTTGCTAAAGTATGAAATCAGTATCACTTAAGCTGGAACACATTCTTAAGATATCTGCAGCTTGGATTTGCCATACCTGTAACCTTGCTTCATAATGCTCTGGATGAGTTGATCACAATGGATTGTGTCTTGCTGCCATTTGCTGCCCATCTTAAAAATAAGGACAGTATTGATAAAAATATGTGATCAAGAAGAAAATTACAAAATGTGTCAGAAGAGTACACCAGAGTCATTGAAAGAAGACTTGGGAAGTGACCGGGGGTGGAGAAGTGGACAAACATCTGAATCCTCCACTAAAGTGGCACTGGGCTTGCACTCCCATTAAAGTGCACAGAAAAGCCCAGAGCCAATGTGGTATCATGGAAATGAAAATAACACATTATAAACATGATTATTTCTGCAAGGGGTTGAACAAAGTTCGATTCCTCTGAAGCTGAGTTCAACTGGGCAGGCCAGACACAGGAAAATGGTTTCACAAAGGGAGAGCAATGTCGATTGGATACCTTTCATTAATCAGGGGTGCGTTGGGGATGGACCATTCATGCCCATCTTAGTCCCTGATTGGAAATTATGGGGCTTACAGGAATTAAACTGTAAAGCCATTTGGTCGGGCATATCACGTTTCAATATTTCCATGGTCCCACCCTGAGAAACTAGGCCATTTCGTTATTTGTGTGTGCTTGGCTTATGCATTTGAGGTAAAAAGATCTGAATCTTAGGCAAGTAAATCAGATGTTACAAAATGCTTTTCTGTTCCAATAGAGAAATATCTATCATCATGTGTTTCCTATCATAATCAAACTTTTGAATTAAGAGCATTAATATATCAACACATCTGTGATTTTGCAGTAATAGATTGATTTGTTTTGGGGGGTTTTCCCCCATGTAATTCGAACTGGAATACCAATCCAATTAAATTGAAATCCTTTTCAACATGCATGTGCAATCAGAGTGTTTCTAACACAGATTTGTTATCTGAATGGCACCCAACCACATGATGGGCCTCATTCCGAGTATGGCGGTAAGGGATAGCGGCCACCGGTAACGAGACCGGTGGCGGTATTCCCTTACCGCCATACACCGAGTTCCCTCTGCGCCCTCGCCTTTAACGCCTGCTTTGAGCAGGTGTTAAAGTCGAGGGCGCAAAGGGGCCTCCAAGCCAATAACGGTGACCGTAATGAACGGTGACCGTTATTTGCATCTTCCCCATTCCCATTGAGCCCTATGGGGGCTCATTTGGGAATGGGGAAGAGCCTTGGTGAATGGGGAATCACCGCCCCGCCAACCTTGGAATGGGGCGGTGATTCCGCCATCCACCAAGGCGCTGCCGTTCCGGGTACAGCATCAACCAAGGCGTTAATAGCGCCATTGGTTAGCGCCGTACTCGGAATGAGGCCCGATGTGTTTGCAAAAGAAGTTGGAATTACCGTGGCTACTTGTTTAAGCTCATGAATCTGTTTATTCTTGATTTGTTTGTAATGTGAAATAAAATTCACTTTGAAGAAGGGTAAATAATAAAATGAAAAATATGCATTCTGTTATGAACTCAATTTCATGAACTCTTGCAGGATTTTAAAAATGTAATCAAAAACAAATCATTGCTGTAATGACACCAAAAAAATAACACGCTTTATTTCCTGTATCAACGAAAACATCCAACTTTTCCAAAGCCGTGCAAAAACAAATGTAAATCAAATTCAAAATTCATCAAGTTCTCATTTTGCAAAAACTATTATGTTTAGCTTTTCAAAATGATAACAAATATAAACACAATTTCATGTCCCCCTCTCAAAAATAGGAATTACTTAAAACTTTCATTTTCGTGTTTGGTATATGATGCGTTTCGTTCTTTACCTAACAGACAATGGGACTGATTTACAAACATGTTTTAACATGGGAAAGTCCCATTGAAAACATTTTTGTAAATCAGGCCCCAAGTGTGATGTAAACAAAGTCCTGTTAAAAGACATTTTTCTGGATATGGTTTATGAAAGTAAATTTAGATTGCTGTGATAATGTGCATGTATGTATCATTACTGCATGTGTCACTCTTTTTAAATAGCATTATTTGCTCTAGTAAAATGCCTTAATCATTGGGGAAACATTTAATTTCATTTGCAATAAACAGACACATGGAATTATCGCTGGTATTAGATGAGCAAAAAAAAATCAATGATCAGAATGTGGCGTATGTACTTAAGTAGGTCATAGTTTTGAAAAGTGTTCCACTCGCCTTACCAAAGGTATCAAGGTGCCCTAAAGCCTAGAAAAAGGCCAGCATGATAATTATATTATCTAGGGAATAACAATGATTTCAGAATGCATTTCAAGGTCTGGTAATCGTGTAAGGTGTAAAATGCTAGAAAGTGTCAAAGATTCGTGCCTAGATTACATTTATGTTGTTTTCATTCAGGCAGTCAAGAGGTGGACTGAAGCTGACCTAAAATGTTTACTGGTAATGCAATGGGAGAAACGGTCCATAACCAAAGTAGATCCGTCATTAAAGTAAGCCTTTTGAGCAACTCATTGAGCCTTAAATGACACACTTTTGGCAATTTAGGAGACAATCTAAAGTGAACAGTGAAGATGAAATATGGGGCCTGATTCACAGATGCTTTTTATAATGGAGTAATCCTATTGAAAGACACTCTGTGAATCCGGCCCATGGTCTAAAAGTCTAAGCTGGAAAATCAGCCTTGCTGGCACATTCTGGATATAATGAAGTTTAGCTCATCATTTTTAGGGAGGCCTAAAATGCTGGCCTTGCATTAATCTAACCTACTGGATATTAAAAGCATTCACTAACTTTATCTACTATGGCAGTGTAAAATAATCCAGAAAACTTTTAAGGGTTTTCAATTGTAATAAACAAATGCAAATGCTCATCACATTGCTGATATGGCTGTTCAAAGATAAGTCTGGATCAAGCCAGAACCCAAGTTAAGCAACAATGTTTAGAGCTTTGGCCATGTACCTAAAGATGATGGCAATAGCTCTTGTTCCAGTGGTTGAACCTCTCCTAGTATGTTTAGTCTGCTGGATTTCTAAATAAGCATTTCAGTCATGTGTCCATTCAGTTGAAGATAATTAGATATCATCCATATTTTCTAGCAGGTTGTCATCAGTTACCCAAGGCGAAGGATGACTTGAGATTCATCACAATACATATAAAAGATCCTATTAATACCTCACACTAAATCTGCCAACGGTTTCATTTACAGATTGAATAAAAAAAGGCCAAGGGATTAATGAACCCTGTGCAACTCAGCAAGTGATATATCTCATTGAGGATTGGAACATGCCAGATAGACAATCTCCTTCTGATTGTGAAAGAAAAATGCATGCATTCCCGGGTCTTACCCTGCTGCCCAAAATCATAAAAAAGATTTCATGGTCCACTGTATTGAAAGCCACCGACAGGTCTAACAGAATAAGAACTCATGTTCACCGGCATCTACCAATAGTTTAGATCAGCTAATACTGCTAATAACACTGACTTTGTGTTGCAATCAGGTGGAAAACCAGCTTGAATTTCATCTAGACCTCTGGCCTCATCTGTAAAGATTTGTAATTGTGATGTGACAACTGCCTCTAACTATGTACTCAAATAAGAAACTCGAGAAATTGGACATCAGATAGAAAGCACGCTAATTTCCAGAGATGGTATATTTAGCAAGGGAAACACTGCTGCTATCTTTAGTTGTTCATGGACCTTACCACTGCAAAGTAAGAGATTAATGAATTAACATAATAAGCGATCACACATAATCTTAATTCTTTCAACGTGTTTTCCTGGCAGGGATATAAGGATGAGCATGATGGGTGGAACATCCCTATGTATTTAAATATATACGATTCCATCACAGAAGTGAATAAGACAAGAATTGAGACTGGCGCCTGGAGGCTTGATACTCTGTACCAAGAAGTGAGGCCTCTGAAAACAGTACTGGATCAAATTGTTTTGATTGTATTTCAAACAATAGTGCCAGATCACTGTTACTCACAATAATGGGTCTTGATATTGAATCAAATAAATGCATAATCAGAACACAGAAATAAAATAATTACCCCTTTGCAATATCATAGGGATTGCCAAAGACATAATCTGTCATATGTCATGGGTGAGTGTGTGGCTTGTTTCACAAATTGCATCAATCCAAAGTCAGCCAAAACTTCAATCAATTGTAATGCATATGTAAAGTTGACATCAAGGTAAATGTTTAAATTGCCTAGCCTTCTCATACGAGACCATGTAGGAACAACAAGTGTTCCTGCCACTCGCTTCCTCTCCGCCTAACAAATACTCCCACCATTTGAAAATCCATACCGACGCAACTGCTGTGAATGTCTAGGGTCCGCCTGCTTTATATGCAATTAAAAAAAGCATGCAGACCGCTTAGGCATCAGAGTGAAAAAATGCAGGGCATATGGCAGTGTACATACTTGTATGCTGTATTGTGCCTTGCACTTTTGCACTCTGCTGTGCAAAGTACCAGAATACAGTGGCAGGGACCCACCTACATGTACGTAACAGCTTGTTTAAAATTAGCCATTTAGCGTCTTAATGACAAAGATAGCAATTTGAATTCATAGCAATACTCCAACAGCAAATAGTTCAATAATTTGCACAGATCAGGCATGTGGTTACGCCTACCAAATCCAGAAAAGAGCATTTTGTGAACATTTCAGATGATCGTTGATCTATTACACAAACCTATGAAACTTTCATTAAATTACTCAGGCTTAAAGGTGATAAGAGCCCTATTCACAATTTTGAAACATATTTGGAAATTAAATGTAAAGGTTATTTGAGAAGGATGTGGTGTGTGATATTAGAATAAAAAGTAGCATTTTCCAATCAAACCAACCGCTAGCCAGCTATCACAGTGATCTTTATAGATCTGTACATCCCATCTTCATTATAAGCTTTGATTTTGTTTTGTTCAATGATTTGCAAGCAGTGTTAGGTCCACAGAAAGATTTTTGTTAATATGTTGAACCAAACAGTAGCTTACTGACACATGAGATGATCCTAAAGGACCATGCCTATCGCTTCCTTTGTCACTGTAGATACTTGAGTTTTCATCAACTGTGTCAAGGAGACATGCATCTTCAACACCATACTGAAATGGCTTTCCTCCTTCTATTCCTCTCCGATCGTCTCTACACAATGACCAGTAAGTACAGTGAAGACTCCCACAAGATGCCACACTGTCCTCTTTTTAATAACTACTGTAATTCAGGAAATTAGGATACAAAGTTAAGACTAACATATGTAAATGTTAATTGCCCATATACCAGATTCTATGAAATCTCAAGAGCCATATGAGCCAGATTATATTGTACATTGACTGAGCGGTAGGTGGGAATTTAGAGTTGTTAAATTACACCTGAATGAATAATTGTTGCATCAATGTTTTGGAAACACAGTTTCCTATATGTATGGAGGTGGATCACCTATGTCAACGTGGACTCAGGGTTGTTCTCATCTGCAAATGTAAGTGCCTCCCCATATAATAAGTTCACAAGGAGCACCTGAAAGGTAGTTGTAAGGGAGATAAAGCTAAAACTCTTAACCAGATTCTGTGTCACAAAATGACCATTTGGGATGAGCATCAGAATCTTTCAGTTTGCTCCTGGTATTTATATTGCCCATCCTACAGAGAAAGGGGACACACTTTACTGTAAAATGAGATGTTAGTCTAATTTCTCAGTCTCACCTCTGTATTATAACTTAAGAGTCAAGATGGAAATTCTATTTTTGGGGAGTATTCTCACCATTAAAGCAAACTTGGGTCTCAGCATTGCTCAATATTAGTGTATATGTTAATGTTTCTGCTCATTGCTTACAGGGGTGCACACAGGAATTAACAGCATGGTGTCATGGTCAATCAATGTTGTGTGTGTTAAGCAAGACAGGGGAGTAGCGAGCCTAATCATGGCTGCTGCTTACCTATTTGATTGCCTCTGCCCTTGTATCAGAGCATCACTGATAAATGTAGTGGCAATGCAGGGGTTTTCTCAGGGCAGTGTAGGACTGTTCCTTACACATTTATCCTAGTGGAGTTCTACCACCATGTTTGGAGCATATATTTTTCGCAAATTATTTATGTAAGTGATGTGCTGCCAAGATCTATGTGTGCGAGTGTGGCTGAGGACAATTTGACTGCAATTTTGAATTTGTTTCCAGGTCATTCAAATTTTATATGAAGTCCACCCTGCTGTTCCACAAGCAGGTTTTAGTCTAAATCTATTTTGGCCAGTGTAAACTAAGTGTCCATCAACAGGGCAGCTGGTGTGTTGACTCTGTCCACAAAGTGATATACAGCATTTAATAGTAATAACGTCATGCATGCAAGTCTGCTACTTGTGTTCATGTATTCCATGCCTGAATATGTGTCTGTGTGAGAGTGCATCATGATGCATGCAGTCAGATGTATTGTGTTCTGTGTATAACATTCCCTATATGGACATACATGTGACCCAGTTGCTAATGTGAGGGGTCAGAAATGAGAGATAGACATAAAGTTGTAATATTCTCATTGTTAGACATTTGTATTAAATAGAAATGGGTTGGATAAACACCTCTCTAACCCTATCATAAGAAGACTTTCCCTGCTTAGGAAACTAAAACTAAAAATAAGTCTGTGTGAAATCATTAGAATATATAAACCATCCTTGTTTCCAAAACATTGTAATCTGACCCTCACACTAGAAACAAACAACTAAGGGGTGCAAGTAAACATCTCTGACTTTCATTTAGCAAAAAGTGTTCATAATCAAAATATAGAAATACATCTAACAGAAATATTTGTCCACGGAGAAATCTTTGGATCCTGAAGGTGGTTCCCTTCCCCTGGATGTTTAAGCAGGATGGCAAAAGTATTTCTTTCAAACAACAGTTTCTTGGTATCACAAAAGTGTCCCTTTGTCCAAAGGTTGATTTGGTTCTTTATAGAAGGTTCAGAAAGTTCTTGTGCAAACAATACATTCCAAAACATCCAACACTTTCTTGGTTTCTTTGTACTGGATTCACAAAGTTCTTATTCATATAATAAGTTCCACAATAGGCTTCCTTTAACTTCTCTTGTACTTTGGTGGATTGCCTGCTGTACTCCTTTACCAGGAATCCTTCTGTGAGCACTTCAGATCTCCTGGTATACTCCCCTGCCAGGGATCTTGTTACAATGTTAACAGTCTTTGTACAATTCAAAGTGCCTGATGGATCTACCGTCCAGGACTTCTTCCATGTGCTTCTCAGATTCCATGGTACACTTCCCTGGCAGGTATTTTGCAATATGGTTAAGTGTTCCTCTACAAATTTGGTGGATTTCCTCGTATGCTTCTCTGCCAGGATTCCTCTTGTGGGTTCTACAGGTCCATTGTTGTCCTCCCCTGCCAGGTATCTTCCCACAGTAGTGGACTTCTCTTTACAGCATTAGTGGATTACCTGGTATACTCCCCTGTGAGGAAACCTCTTATGGGTTCTTCAGATCCCCTAGGATATTACCCTGCCAGACATCTTCCCACAGCTTTGAAATACTTTTTACGGTTTCAAAATTATTGATATATTTGGTTGTCAGAACTTCTTTTATGGACTTCCTAGATCCCCAGGTATACTTATCTGTCATGTATCTTGCCACATATGTTAGAGATTGTATTCTACTGTACTGGTGGATTGCCTGGTATACTCCCCTGCCATGAATCCTGCTCTGGGGTTCTGTAGACCCCCTGGTATTCTTCGCTGTCAGGTATATTGCCATATAGCAAAACATATCTCAACAACCTTGGTGAATCTCCTGGTATACTTCTCTGACAGGAATCCTCTTATGGTTTCTTCAGATCCCCTGTTGTACTCCCCTGCCAGGTATCATCTTACAGTATTGGACTTCTCTTTATAGCTTTGGTGGATTGCCTTGCATACTCCCCTGCCAGGAATCCACTTATAGGCTCTTCAGATCACCTAGTATAGTCCTCTGCCAGGTATATTCCCACAGCTTTAAAAAATACTTTTACAGTTTGAAAATGATTGATGTATTTTGTCATCAGAACATCTTTTATGGACTTCCTAGATCCCCTGGTATACTGTTCTGCCAGGTATCTTGCCACACATGTTAGAGGATTTGTATAACTTTGGTGGATTGCCTAGTATACTCCACTGCAATGAATCCTCCTCTGCGGTCCTGTAGATCCCGTGGTACACTTCCCTGCCAGGTATCCTTTCCCAAATGGTCACTGCCTGGTGTGTTTCTTTTATCAAGACTTCTTATTGGTTTCACTGTCCTGTTTCCCATGCTGCAGCCGCATCAACTTTGTAGTGTTTCAGTATATTTACTTAGGGTAACACTTGCTACAGCTTTCCCCCATATTGAGATCTCATGCATAGGTGTTTTTGTTGCTGCCCTTTTTCTTGTCAGTATCCAAATATTCTTGCATTTGAGCATTGTCTATAATAACAGTCACACATAGTCCATTCACTTGGTGGCATACGTGTTGGTACGCCATGTGTCCCCAATGGCTGTGGGCAGCCTCACCGTTAGTTTGCAGCATCTATGACATATGGATTTCCTCTGTGGTGAAGCTTCCTCCCTGAGACGGCTTCTTGCATGATATGGTGGTGTCTTCTGCAGCTTGGCATTCACTCAACGGCTTGCCTCTGTGGCTTGGACCGAAGAATGCTACTTACCTGGACAAGCACATCTCCAGGAGCTCTGCTGTGTCTATCAGTGCTCAGACGGTCCTTCAGATGTGCCCGCTGTGTCTCTCCTTCCTTTACACCTTGCCGGTATGTGGGACTCACGTTTGCGAGCCGTTGCATGGATGTACCTGTTTTCTTTTTTTTTACTTTCTGCGGCACGGTTCTCTCTCGCTCTGCTGCATTGAATGCGGGTGCCATTTTTAAATGTCCTGCACACCTTAGGTTCAGCCAAACAACTAGTCTGCAGATTAGGTTTTGGGTTTGAATCAATCTGCATCAATCTCAGTACTTGATGTTTCATGGGAGCTAGAGTCAATAGATGTTATTGGATTTGTAAATTGTTGTTGTTCAAAAATTTTATATAGAGAAACATCCGGAACTAGGAGATGTTGCAGGTGTGTTGTGAATGTTTGAAGTATGAATGGGATTTTTTTCTAGAGTGACATAAAGGAAGGGGTTTCTATTTTTTAAAATAGGGAGGATTTGTGGGATGACAGCAAGCCATCAAATCTGTGGGTATTGTAAGGCCTTCTACAGGAGGAAGGGAAGAATACCAAGTCTTGTCTGAAGGAGTCACCACCTCCCTCCTACAGCTGTCTCCTCCCATGTGATCCTCCCTCATACATCCACCCCCAGGGTCAGGATCAGATAGCAGCTGCCGTCCCCTGGCCACATGGAAGGAGGTCACTGCAGAGGAATCAGTAATGACTACACAGAATCACACTACTTACCTCTAGTATAGTTCTAAGGCTCTTGCCTGCATGTCAGTGAATGCATATGTATGTGGGTGTGTGTGTGTGAGGTGATAGGATTGGAATTCTTAATTATGTGACAGTAAGAATGGATGGCCATTCATTTTATGCATTAAGGCCATTTCTGTTACTTTGAATCTGAGAATCCATTTCTTTTCAAGTAATGTTTACTCTGTCTGGATAGTAAACATATATAAACACACTTTATCTATCACTTACCATTTCATTTTATTGTATTTGCATTCATCTCCGGTATAGTGTGTCGCCAGTGATACTGAGCTCAGAAGCTGCACGTGCTTGGACAGTTTTAAGAAAAAAACGTAAAACCTACCTATTTAGATAAATTCTTTGGTAGTATAACCAGCATTCTCTAGGCCCTGTGTCTTTGTTTGTATTGTCTGTACCCACCTCCTAGGGACTCTAGTACCCACCTCCTAGACTACAGTATGCCTTCAGGCCACCTTGGTAGCACCTAACAAATAAATAAAGTATTGATGTTCCAAATTGTGTATACCCGCTTGGCATGAAATTATACATATAGTACCTGTTTGAGAAGTGTGTACATTGTTTTAGTTTTCTATTTGGGCAAATAAGCCACTTCACCCACACATCTCAACACTATTTTGTCCCTAATATATCTATGATACTTGTTGTACACAGACTTTAAACATGCTGGTTAGCATTTTACCAATAGTTAGCTTTATGCCACCCAATACAAGTCAGAGCATCCACACAGTAATTTGTTGGACTTTCTACAGGTGTGTGGTAGGCATCCTTTCAAGCACATGGGCATCCTGACACCCATCACTCTTTTTGGCACCAGGGTCCACAGGGGCAACAGGGTTGATCACTTACCCAATGTCCCCATGATAGATGGGGACCCAGGGTCTAAAATTATTGTGGGCATCATCAACAGAGCAAACTCGGTGAACCCTCAATCAACTGGATCAAAGAATTTGATCAGGTGAATCATTGCTACTTTCAATGCACTTAGTAAATTGTTAATTTCACACCTGTGGCTTTTTGTGCGTTTTTTTATTGCTTTGGTTTTGATTTATCCACTTAACTTAATGATACTCTGAGATTAGCATGCATTAAATAATAAAAAGTGCACACACCTAACAACACTAGTTTATTGACCATCCGTTTTTTATGTGTCTCCTCTTTTTCTTTCATGACATGTTGAGTGCTTGGGGTGTAGTCATATGTAGTACATACAGTGGAAAACAAAGAATTCAACTACTGTTCAAAAGTGGTGTTCAGCTCAAGTATTCTCCTCTTGTTCACCTCTTCTTCCCCAGTCGTTCAAACCTGACAGCAAATGGATTCCATGTGAAAAGGTTTATGGTATGACTACAATGCAAGACAGTGGAGGCAATATTACGTGTAGGGGGCAACATCTCGATATGATTTGGCCACCCTAACCGAACATGCACCAAAATCCAAAATTCAAGGAAATCTCCAAAAAGAAAGCTACAACACATTGTGTAAAATTCATTAAACGTATTACAATAAAGAGCCACCGATTTGGTCATTAACTTTTTTCATGAACTCCTGCTACTTGATACCTGAATGGATTATTTCAAACCATCCTGGTAATTTCTCTACATGGAATGATATCAAATCAGTGAAGAGCCTTCCTTGGCCAACCAATCTGCCAGGGTATGTGCTGCTCCAAGTGTTCATAGGCATTCATATTGTAAGATGTATTATCTGTATTTCGCCCAATTTCAGCACTGTATTTTTATGATTTTAAGAATCAGCAAAATAAAATGAAAGAAAGCAAATGCTGAAAGATGTTCGTGGACGTGAGATTTTAACCCAGCCTGACTGGCTTTTTGCCAATAGATGCAAATGCTCTTGCTGATTTACAACCAATTATATGATGATGAACCTGTAGAAGCATAGCAAGCTTTAGCATAAACCCATACATCACAATGCACCAATCTACAAAGTAATAGTAACATTGCACAGTACAACATATCACAATGCTCATCACCGCTCTAAACATGACTCTTTCTGTTTCTCTTAATAGTGTTACAAAACCTTGAACATTTGCAGCACCTTTTCACCTTGAATGTGCTGATCCTGGTCATAAAATTGACTGAGGCCAGGTGCCAAGACAAAGAGTCTCTTATCAGGGCAAAGAAGTCATTGCAAGTCACCTGAAATTTCACATATCTCTGCCAGTACCTTTAATATTGGATACACGGTCAGGCACTGCTCTTCCACAGCTCCATGTTATGGTATAGTGTGCAAATCCCCTGTCTCCCACTATCAACACATTAATCCGTGTCCTTGAGCATTATTAATTAGTAACACCATGTTTTAGTGGGTATCTCACACTTTTTTTCTCCAGGTTCTTATTATCCTGCAACCATCCGTGCACTCTAAAGGACTACTTGAACTCTCTTGGCTTTTCCTCTTTGACTGATTGTGCAACAAAGCTGGGCATAAACAGAACATCTGATTTAATCTGTCGCCCACATTTTAACGTTAATTTAACAGACCCATAGTTAGTTTACATATGTGGGTCGAATATCATAGATTTGTCACCCAGCCCCATCCCTGTGCCATTGGTTGGTATCAGTACATCCCCTTCAATGTGATGCCCTATGGAAGTGATTGTTAACATTGCTACCGTTAATCCAATCCCGACCCCAAAGCCATTGCAGTTGCCACCAGCTAATTGATGTTTGGAAGCTGCCCTCAGCTACTGTAGCATGTATGGTCACATATGGTGTTGAGTTAGTGTTGAATCTGGGGGGCAGCCCAGACCACAGCTGTTTTTATGGGGCACATTTAAATGTTTTGCACAATACAGCATTAACAATGTATTTATGACAGACTGCAGTACACCACTTTTTCTGTTAGGCTTCCCTAAAATAATCTAGTTCCATATAGGTACTCCAATACAACATGAAAACAAAAATACCAACTGAGTCTGATATGATTACCATTTGTGATCTCTGGCACACAGTGGCTTTTTTGTTGAAAGACAAGATGAACGTGTTGTCTGGCATTGGAGGATTTATTCCAGCATCAACGCTGAATATGCCATTGCTCTGTGTTATCACGCTGCTGCATTTGCAGACTGGTGCAGCATGCATAGCATCATCAATACATAACACTGTATTAGGTTACTTGTGTTCCGTGTTATGTTATCAAGCATAATGTGAACATGGTTACCCACATACATCTGCAACCATTGCCTCTCCAGAAGCTTTAGACTTCAACTTTTATCAAGGCTAGTCAACATCATCATGGGAGTTATATTCCCAAAATACAGGAGTATTCACAGGTTACAGACTGTACAGTAACATAACTACAGAATTGCAGATAAATGCCCTTAGACTTATCTGAGACTGCCTCCAAATACATTTCCTGGCCAGTGTTCCCACTTTTCTGTTTTACAAAAACAAATCCCATAAGGCAACTGGGAGCAGACAGGAAAGAAAACAGAGCCAAGAAGAGACAGGGAATAGACTGGGGATGTGCTTGCCAATCAGAAATAAGACACCCAACACCTGATCTGCCAACACTAAAAGATCTCAGGCGAATGGTGGGGCAACATATAATGTACTGGGAGTGAGAAGGGACTGCACCACACAGGAGAAACAATTAGATCCTCCCAAACAGAACTTGACAGCAAACTCACCAGCAGAAGAGGTAATTCACAAGGAAAATAAAAGTCCAGACCCTCAGCAGGCAGAGAGACCATTAGATACTGTAACTAGAACCATGCTGAAAAAGGGGGAGGGGCATAAAGGGGGTTAGAACTGTTCCAAGGTGTAACCCAACCTCTGGGCAAATGGAAAATATTGACCCACAGATTCAATGAGTGCTGGAGCCAATGTGGGGTGGTGGACACTAAAGTCAGAAACCACACAGTATATTAGAGAAGTGAATGAAAGGAGGATTGATGGTTGCATGGGTGATGATGGGAGTCATGGATGTGGACCGAGATACCAGCAAGGAAGGTGTACCAGATGGAGAAGGAGGTTGCAGAGGCTGTTGGAGTATGGAGAGATATTGAAAGTGAAGTAGTGATTTTGAGAGAAAGGGGTACTAGATGTATGCGGTGTAGTCAGAGGGAGGGTTACGTATGTGAGAGAGAAAAAGAGGAAGAAGACTAGTGAGATAGAAGAATAAGTGTAAGGGGTATTAGAGAGAGAGTGATAATGATTGAGAGAGTGTTTGAGGGTCTTGCGAAAATGCAAGGCGGTAGTGGGAGTAGATGTGTAAGCAGACTGAAACAGAAAGAGATACACAGAGAGAATGTGGAAAGAATAGGCCATAAAACATATGTCGGGAATGAAACAGAGGGTGTATAGAGAGGTGAAAGGAAGGGCATGCCTAGAGCTGAGCAGAAGGGCATGCAGAGTGGTGAGGAGAAGGATGTATTGAAAGGTGAAGAGAAGGGTTTGTCGAATAGTGAGGTGAGAGGCATGTAGAGTTGTGAAGAGAGGGGCCTATAGAGGAAAAGAAAGAGTGTGATTATCAGAGGAACAGAGAAGCAATAGTACGAATTCAATCAGAGGGATTGAGACAGGCCGTGAGAGGGAAAAGGAGAACAAGTAGATCAGTAGTCAGAACAAGGGAAAGGAGAGAGAGGGAGCGACCGAGGGCCATGCAGAACTAGAATGACTGATAGTGGAATTATCGAGCCAGCCATTCTTACTGAGAAGCCTGATGAAGGATTAGGTGTGCTTTGAAACGCAATCACTTGATGTATAAGCACCTTACAGATGGATACAGCATTTCTCCTACAGTCCATCAAAGTAGCCAGAGTATAAGACAGTGTAGGGGTTAACTTTCTTTATCCACCAACATCTTGTGTAGGGAGATGAGACTATCAGAGGAGATGAGAGTAGGCTGGTCATTAATTTGCCACAGTTCATCCTGCTGAAAAAAACACCTCACAATATTCTGAAGAGATTGTATGGAACACCGTTGAAACTATTTCCGTTGTGTGCATACTTTTGAGACTATCTATGATACTGTATATAATAAAAAATACTGATGGTCACATGGCAGAATCTCCCCATTTGGATCATGCCAGTTTAAAGTCGGTTTCATCAAAGATACAAAAGGTATGGGGGATGTTCCACCTATTCTTTTAAAGGGGAAGGCCAACGCAGAATGTGGCCCAACATTTGCAATAAAAAATGACAAGCAGCCCCTGAATGCATTCACCTGGGAAAAGACGAACACAATCAGGACACAGTTTACCAGAATAACCTTGTTGCAAATGCATGTGTTGCAATGGCGCTATCTCTTTGTCTTGCATCAATGGAATCTGGCATGTCCTACCTGTGGAGTATTATGATATGCTGGAAATGATATACACATAGGTCTGTTGGCAGGACAATGGTCTGTATGAGTTGCCATTCTCTGGTGTACTACTGTTGCTCTTGGTTCAGAACTATTCACTGTCCTTAGATGCCACAGAAACTCTGAATTGAATGCACATAGCTTGTAAGATCCCTCCCCATGGGAAATAGAAATCCTATGCCGAAATGTCTCAAACAGGCAAAACCTGTTCCCACAGAGGTTGCACAGAGGAACACGCTGCATTCCATTGCAAGTGGTAAGTACTTTGCAGCTGCTAAACTCTCTTACTTTACTCCAATGTGTTTAAAATATTTGACATGTTATGTAATTATATATCACTAAAATGTCTCTCTTCCTCTCTCTCTCTTGTTCTCTCTTTTTCTCCCACTCTCTCTCTCCCTCTGTCTCTCGCTGTCTCTCTGTCTCCATAACTCTCACTGCCACTCACTACTCCTATTGCTCTTGTTCTTTGTCTTTCTCTTTCTTTCTTCTGTCACAATGTGTCCTCCGTGCACTCTGCATTCTGCATTCATTGTATTTTAAGTTACAGCATGTTACTGGGACGTCTGCTCTCTCTCTCTCTCTCTCTCGCTCTCGCTCTCTCTCTCTCTCTCTCTCGCTCTCTCTCTCTCTCTAGTCTTCTCTCCCACCCTCCTACTTTCTTTCTTCACGTATTGCAATGTGTTCTTTGTTCTGCATTATGTTTGCTATGTTAAGTTGCAATGCTGCGATTTATATCACACATCTCTCTCTCTCTCTCTCCATCCACACTCTTTAAGTCTCTAGTTACCACCATTCTTCAGTAACTTACGTTAATAGGTTATGATGTGGGTTGATGTGCTAATATATCAGAGCAGAATACATTTATTTTTTAATGGAAGCCTCCAAGAGTCGACTTTCTCAGGTCTACAGAAGGATGACCTTCAGAGACACGTCCAGCTAGAAAGAATTGCACATTACAACACATGCTGGGTTCATTATATCATGTTATGTTGGTATGTGAAATCACGCATTTCTCCCTTCCCCCTCTCCATTACTATATACGTGTTTTTCTATGTTTTGCTTGAAGTATGTTTTTTTTTTACATAATCATACACAGTTTGGCAGTACCATACAATAAGATGGTCCACTCTTTGATGACTCCTTGATGGTCACAGCATGCCAAAAATGCAAGAACTGTCCAAGGAACCAGAACTGGCACGTGGACCAAAGTCATGCATTGCTGTCTTTGCAGAGTGGCCTGATCATGTGAGGCTTTTTCAGAATCATATATGGAGCGTGAAACAACTTAGTGACACTTTGGACATGCTGGGGAAGAGCAAAGGGGTGCATGTTTCCACTTCTGAGTTTGTGTTTGCTGAGGAGACTGGACCAGTGATGGTACAAGGCATGATGCAATGGCCAACTGCCCCAGGAAAGTGAGGGTTCCACTGGTGCCTTGTACTGTCAGCAGCCCTTTGACACCACATGCCCGCTCCTCTCTTTGGGTATGATTTTTTTAGTAGCCTTTCTCCATGTATGACAGCATTGACATTCCCTGCTTCCATCCCCTCAGCCACGCCCACTAATGTCCCCATGATAGCTCCTTCCCCATTGCCATATGCCAACCTGCCCCAAACACATTTAATTAGGAAGAAGTGCTCTGCTTTCCTAGTGTGCACTGAAAACCATGTAAGCAGAGGATAAACAAGTGATTATTAACATCTATAAGCAATACCCAGATGATAAGGTTTGCATACTGTTCAAATATGGGTTGTTTTTTTGTTTTTGAGCAGTATGAACTGTGGCACAAGCAAGTAAACTTCAAGTTTTCAGACAACAGGTGATCCTTCCTATTTGTCTGAGGACAAGCAAACTCACACAAGGTTCAGATATGAAAACACAGAGATTGATATGCATTAAAAAAAAAAAGTCTGGATGGAAAGATAAAAATATGGTCCTACTGCCATGTGTCACTGACTCCACTATTTCACACTTTGTCCTCTGGACCTGTGTCCGGTTAACTGGCAGACCTCAGCTTTCCCTTTTCAACTTTGAGTAGTCACCCATGCTTCAGTTCCACTTTCCAATAAGTTTAACGTATCCATACGTTTGAATATACCGTGAGACAGTTTCTTGTGCTTGACCAGCAGTTATAGTATGTATGTATTCAGTGAAAGGTACAGTGTAATAACTATGTAACATAACATAGCTCAATGATATGAACCTCTCAGATCAGATGGGGGCACACAGTGCATTCACATATTGGTCACTGCCCCACTGTGATACAAGACCACAGGCATCATGTTACTATCGTGGGGTATCCTAATTTTGCAGACATCTAGGGACAATACATGCCGGCAAAACCTTAAAATGGCCTCCAAGATCCCTGCCTTTTTGGCGGGATAGTGCACATGCTGGTGGTACCCCTTACAAAGTGCCCAAAACATCTCTTTAGGATTAAAGACAGGGTATTCTGGGAAGGTTCAGACCCAAGGAAGCTTCTGTTCTTCCATACACATTGCTGCAGGTGAGGGCTTGTGGTAATGGCCCAGTGGAATGCTTAATGTGTGTCTGGCATTTAGCAAAAAGGCCCCTGATAATGATGTTCTCTTTAAGGAAGGCTGTGCCATTATGCCCATGAAATAAACTAAGGGCCCTGCAACCTTCTTGGAGATTCCTCCACAGCCATATATATTAAGTGGTAGCTTTGGGGCTCAATTTCTAAAATCATGGCCATTCCTCCTGAAAGACATCCTGTTGATCTTTTCGAGGGCAAATGTAGTCTCATTGGTTAAGAGAACAGAGAACATTGTCTAATGTCTTTGGGCCTCATTACACGGTAGGCGGAGGACCAAGGTGCTAATAGCACCTTGGTCCATGCCGGTAAAATACTGGCACCGCCTTGGTGGAAAGGGGAATTACCGCCCTATTCCAAGGTTGGCAGGGCGGACCTTGGTGCTAATTACGGTACCGCAATTTGCGGTACTGTAATTAGCTCCTTCCCCATTCCCATTGAGCCCTATGGGGGCAAAATTGGGAATGGGGAAGTGCCTTGGTAAATGGGGAATTACCGCCCTCACTCACCTTGGAGTAGGGTGGTAATTCCGCCATCCACCAAGGAGGACACAATAAAATACCGGTGGCAACCATGCCGCTAATAGCGCCATGGTTACCGCATACCGTGTAATGAGGCCCAATATCTTACACAGATGTCTTAAGTGACGCACAAGCAAAATGGAATGGCACTGTTGCAACATATGCAAAAACAAGGGGGGGTCCTGAGAGTCCCTCTGCCGGACATTAGTTCTGGTTATGAGAGACTTACACAGAGTCTTTAGCTCACTATCTTTCACAGAGGAGAATATCGTCCTGTTGGACAAAACTGCCATTGGCCTTCAGCGATTTCTGAATGGGCTGGGTGACTATGCTGCAACTAATGGCCTAAAAATCAACCCAATTAAGTCAAAGATCATGGTGTTTAAACATCCTTTGAGGAAGATCAAGTTTAAACACTGGGTGCTAGATGGCCAAGTAATCCTGTGAGTTGAAGAACTGGTTTATTTGGGGTACAAAGTTTATGCGAGCCCAGCAACTTATAAAACTGAACAGGATATTTTGAAGAAAGGGCTCTCACTAATTCCCCACTTAAAAAAAATCCACTCCAAGTACTGTAGGTTCACTATTGTTCCAATGAGAAAGTAATATTCTGCTAAAATTGTGCAAATGGTTCTATATGGCTTAGAAGCCAAACCACAATTTTGGAACTTTAATTGGTCATTGATGGAGGGCAGAATATGGAAGGGGGCTCTAAATGTACCCTGGAGTACCCCTGGGTGGCATTTGAGGTATGAACTGGGGTTGAATTCCCTAGGTTGTAAGGCAAACTGGAAGCTGCTCTCAATCTTTAGAGAGAACATCAGTCCGAAATCTGACTCATTGTATGAGGACTTTAAGGGGGTCATTATGAGTTGGGCAGTAAGGGATTACCAGCACCGGTAAGGAGACTGGTGCCGGTAATCCCTTACCGCCCAATTCTGAGGTCCCTTAGCAGGAACCGTAAGGAACATGTGGTCTGACCACACGTCCCTTACAGGTCCTGCTAAGGGACCAGGGCTCTAATAACAGGTTTGCTAGTCGCGAGCCCGTTATTAGCGCCCTCACCATTTCCATTGAGCCCTATGGGGGCTCAAATGGGAATGGGGAATGGTTTGTTCAATGGGGACTTACCGGTCCCTCCAGTGTCGGAATGCACCGGTAAGTCCCCATTGAACAAGACTGGTGCCGGACCCGGTATTGGAGGCAGCCATGGCGCAAATAGCGTCATGGCTACGTCCAATCTCGGAATGAGGCACTAAGGCACATCATGATCTCTCAAAATCGAGTGATCTGCAGAATCTTAAATGCAGAGTGGAATTAGAACTAGCTAAAGTAGGTTTAGATCTAGAATCCTTGATTGGAAACCCTTTTAGGGTAAAACGAGAGCTGGAATTAATGGACTGGATGGATACCATCGCTAAAGTTAGGACATCTAGCCCAAAGAATTTGTTTCTGGTCGTTGATAATAAATTAGGTTTCCTTCCAAAATATCTAGTAACATTTCTAGATTTCCAGACAGTAAGATCAGGAACAACTTACTTAGGGATAGGTTAAACATACTACCCACTGGGGAGATATTACAAATTGGAAAGCAAGGGGCGAAGGCGGTAAAATACTGCAAATGTTGTGAGGCCCCAGCAAATCAGTCGCTGCGGCATCTTTTAATGGAGTGCGCAGGGACATGGTCCCTAAGGGAAAAAAAGCTAGGAAGATTTGTTGAAATGAGGGAATGGTTATTATTAGAGAGCCTGTGGTTCAGAATAATATCAGGGCATGAAGTCCAACTGACAGCGGCAATGGTGGAGGTATTAAGGGCACTAAACCTCTTTCTCTAAAAGAATATTAAACATCGAGAGAGGGTGGTTTAGTGTGATCAGGTTTCTAGGTCAATAGTTTTCCTTTAACACAAAACAGCACCCTGGCAGGTAGGAATGTTTTAAAAGACACAGAGGTAAAAAAAAAGTAAGGGGGACATAATCGTGAAGGGGATCAATGATGCGGACACCTTACTATAGAGGGGGTGGTACTTGTGCTCTCCACAGGTATATGGTATAATTTTCTGAGGAACCTATTTGGATGGGTTTCCCTGTAGTCGGACCTCAGCGCCCTTGCCTATATCAGATGATTTTTTTCAGGGTCGCATGGGATTGTAACAACTGAGTTTATCTGGCTCCTCTACTCTGTTAACTTCAAAAACAATTCTTGCAGTTACATTGAAATATTCTCATGCGCCCACATTTTCAGAGAAAAAGAAGACAAATGACCTTTCTCCTCAGTGTTCTTGTGAGAATTGGAGTTTTAATTGTACATATTGTTATGCTTTTAACAGTGCCCTTTGCGATATCACGTGTTTTGCCGATCTCATCATCTTTTTCAAATCAGGGTTTATCACATCACATTTGCAAATTATAATTTTTCAAAAAAAAAACAAATGTAATTTTTGATTACATTAACCAACATATGAAATTCACACATTCATTCCATATTTCCATTCATTGGTTGGCCATTAATGGAGGGGTAATGGGTAGGACTGTTAGGGATGAAAAAGAAAACATGAAAGAAGAAAAAAAGAAAAAAAAAGGAAAACATTAAAAATTCTATAAATAATGATAACAGTCAGATAGATTTTTTGTAATGATGAAAACATGTTTGTGCAGGTATTCCTAATAGACTTGGTGTGTATGGTATTTGTTTCATTCTTATCCTTCTTACCCAATGGTGCTTGTTCGAACTTTGTACTCTTTAAGACTTTTCTCAAGTTCACGGTTTAATGCTCAGCCCCAATGGTGCTAGTCTAAATTTGTATACTTAAAGTCTTCGCTTTCAAGTCACGGGTTAATCCCTGTAATGGAAATGAAAAACGGTGAAAACCGCTTTTATTCTACAACTTGATATTTCACTTTTTGGCCATATACAGTTTAATGACATGCAAAATGCGTCAGGCTGGGTGCTTGATTATTTAAAACTTGATAATGTGTGTGGCCCGTTACATTAGTTTATAGAGCTTGCTTTGATTTGTTATTTTTAAGCAAACTGCTTCTTCATTGACTGCCATATTCGATTATCTTATGTGTGTGCGTTTCGAAATTCGGGCACGTTTTAATTTTACAAAAGCGAACACAAGCGTTTGTCAATAGTTAGTTGTTACTGATGGATTATATTAATTCAACAGGTCTTCATCCCGGTTAGGAGAGACTTACCCAGATTCTTTCATACAATGGTGCGTTCCACCGAATGCAGTTTGCGGCTCGGATTTGTCACATGACAGGCCATGCCACTCCACAATACAAGGTCCATCATTACGCTCCCATAAAGCACTTTCGTTCGCCTATCTTTCCGATCCAGCATTTCTCTGTTTCGGACTTCCTCCGCCTTTTGAATTTACTCTGTTTGCTGACCGCACAATATTGACCTATCTGCTCGTCCCACGGACTGCTTCTGCCTGCTGAATTTCACTCTGTTTATGGACCACACAATGTGTGACCTACCTGCTCGTCCCACGGACTGCCTCTTCTCACGGATTGCCCTTGATCTTCATTTCTGCTGCTGCATTTGTCCCCTACTGGGAACCTTAGCACAAGCACATTTCTTGTGCATGGAACTTTGGGTGCCTTGCAGTATTTTCCTTGTGCACCACCCTTGTGCTGGTGGGTCCCTCGTGCAGCCTGGGTTTCTAGTTCCCTACTAACCACCCACTTTCCTTATGTTGTCTGTTGTTTCTTGGAATTCTGGACACCGTCCTCAGCATCATCTCCCCCTGAATTCTACCCACCATGGATCTGTAGGTCAGATTGTGTGTTTAATCAAACTTGCCTTCTTTCATTTAGTCTCATTGGTTCTTACGGGGCTCTCCTGTTCTTGTGTTCATAGTTATGTTATGTTATGTTATGTTACTTTGCATTTATATAGCGCCTTATGTACCATTGGTATGGTCTCAAGGCGCTGGTAGGTTGAACGCCCTCGGGAACCGAAGTTCAAGCCAGTAGAGAGAGTAGAGACAGTCAAAGGTGCATGTGAGCACCGGATATGTGTGCAGCTAGTGTGGCATTCGTGTGATAGCTGCTTCTTAGCGGTAGGTGTGGTGGTTGAGAGATCAGGAATATGTGTTTGTTCTGGCAGGTTTTTATCCAGACCGATTCTAGCTGCGTTAGGCCTGAGGAGAACACCTAGGCTGGAGGGTGTGTAACCAGCAGTGTTTAGTTAGAGTGATGTGGAGTATGAGGCAGATGATGGTATGAGAACAGCTATACCGAATGGTGTCATAGTATAGCTGTGTGCTAGTTGAGTGGTGGTGTAGAGAAGAGAGTAAGCGTGGAGATGCAATATGGTGTTTGAGATCGGGCCCCTCCGATAGTTCCATGTACTCCATTCGTTCTTGTTTCTCCTGGGTCATCCATTTCACCTGGTTCACCAGTTCTACCCAGTTTATTCGTTCCACTCACATACTACACTTGTTCCAACCCCATACTTCCATACGTCCTTCGTTCTAATTACTTTTTTCATTTAATCGATCCACTTCACCCGTTCCATCCATATACTTCAATCGTTCTATTCAATATATTTGACCCATTTTGTTCACACACTTCACACGTTCCTTCCTCATACTTTACTCCTCTCATCTATATACATTCCCCTTTCTTCTAGATCCATCCTCCGTTTCTGCCACCCACTACCCGTTTCCTGCCTTTACTATATCCATTCCTTCCAACCACTTCATCCGTTCATCCACATACATCACCCATTTGTTCCACGCTGTGCACCTACTCTGTACTCTGCCCGCTCCGCACTCAGCATCCGCTCCTCGCTCTGCACTCTACATCCGCTCCGCCCCTACACCAACTCTGCCACCTACACCAGCTCCGCCCCCTACACCAGCTCCATGCTCAATACCCGCTCTGCACTCTACATCCGCTCGGCACCCACACCATACTCGACATCCGCTCAACACCCTACAATGGCTGAACACCACTGCACACTACATCTGCTCAACACCCTACGTCTGTTCGAGACCGTCGCACCCTACATCCTCTCAACACCCTAAATCTATTCGACAGCATACATCCGCTCCTCTCTATTAACCACTCATACAACGTACCTTCACGGTCGGTTTTTAGGGGATGAGCCAAGTTTTCAGTAATTTGCAGAAAGACATGAGGTCTTCAGTGAGGCGGATGTGGGGTCGGAGTGTGTTCCACAGCGTGGGGGCCCAGGCTGAGAATGATGATCCGCCTAGCCTGACTGAGTTTGTTTTAGGTATGACTAGGAGGCCTGCTGAGATTGATCTTAGAGTACGTGGAGGATGATGGGTTTTAGTTTGTCTTGAATATATTGAGGTCCAGTTTTATGCAGTGCTCGGTGAGAAATGCATAAGGTTTTGAAGGCCACCCTTCGGTCGACCGGAAGCCAGTGCAGAGTTTTGACGGCTGGGGAGATGTGGTCTCTCGGGCCGAGCACTAGTAGCAGTTTGGCTGCAGTGTTTTGTGCTCTTTGTAGTTTATTTAGTTGGTCTGCGTGGAATCCGAGGTAGAGGGGGTTGGCGTAGTCCAGTCTTGATATTACAATTGATTGGACCGCAGAGAGTCTGTTGGGAAATGAGAGGTATGGAAAGAAGTGCCTAAGAGTTTTAAGGTAGTAGTGGCCGGACATTGAGATGTTGTTGACTTGGCGTGAGAGTGTTAGGTCAGAGTCTAGGGTGCATCCAAGGTTTTTTACTGAATTAGAGGGAGTCAGCGAGTTGCCCATGGCAGATGACCAGGGTAGTGGATGCGAAAGAAGTTCAGAGTTGCCACATACCATGATTTCGGTTTTGGAGGGGTTTAACAGGAGGTGGTTTGCGGTCATCCAGAGCTCTATGTCGAGGAGGCAGGCAGCGAGGTCAGGCCAGCAGTTGGGCTTTGAGTTCAGGATTTTTAGAATTAGTTGAGTGTCATCAGCGTAGTTGTGACACAGGATGTTGTGTGAACGAATTATTTGTGGCAGGGTGGCCATGTAGAGATTGAACAGGAGGGCTGATAGGCATGCTCCCTGTGGGACTCCCGTGTTGACTTGTCGGGCTTGGGAGGAATAGGTGGAGAGCAGCGTTATTTGGTACCTATCTTTGAGGAACAAAGCTATCCATTTGAGAGCAGTTCCAAAAATTCCTAGGGAGTGGAGGCGGTCAAGGAGGATTGAGTGATTGACTGTGTCGAAGGCGGCGGATAGTCCAAGAAGGATTAACGCGGCGCATCCCGCGGAGTCTGCCGTGTTTTTAAGGTCATCCCAGATTGAGGTTAGGGTGGTTTCAGTTCCATGTCGTGCTCTGAAACCATAGTGTGTGGGGTATAGGAGATTGTTGGCTTCGACAAAGGCATTTAATTGGGAGTAGGCGGTTCGGTGGATGAGTTTGGCAAGGAACCTGGTGTTTGAGATTGGTGGTAGTTTTTGGGCTCGAGAGGGTTGAGGGACTTATTTTTTATTAGAGGTTTGACATGAATCATTTTGAATGCGTCAGGAAAAATTTCAGAAGAAAGGGAGTCATTTATGATGGATCTTGCGTATTCTCCTGTGCAGGTAGAAGCAAACATTTCTTTGAGGGTTGTGGCCGGGCAAGGGTCTAGCGGAGAGCCGGCTGGTTTGCGGGCAGAGAGAAGTTTGAGAAATTGGTCGAGGTATATTGGACTAAAGCAGTGGAACGTTGGTTGGGTATTGGTCGGAGGCGGTGGGTTTGCCGGTATGGGGGGTGGATTGCCTGGTGGGTGTAAGAGAGTTAGTTTGATGGTTAGAGCATTTGTTCTTTCGAGTGCTGTTGTGTAAAAGTGGAAAGATTGTGAGTCGCACAGTGATTGTAAGGGGGGCGAGACGGTGGTAGTGCATGATGGTTTGGTGAATTCTGTGATGATTTTGTGAAGTTCTTTGCTTGGGTTTTTACAGTTTAGGATTCAGGAGTTGTAATGGGCTTTTTTTGCTTTTCGTATTTCGGCCTTGTACTGATGAAGGTGCCAGGCCAAGATGGATCTGGTCAAGGGGATTTTGTCTTTCCGCCATTTGCGTTCTAGGTATTTATACAGTTGTTTAGTGGTCTTCAGTTCAGGTGTGAACCAGCTAGGGAACAGGCCCCGGCGGGCTTGTGGTTTGCACAAGAGTGTGAGCTGCATTAGTGAGGTGTTGAGCCATGAGTCAAAGCAATCGGGGGCTAGTTGATTATTGGGTTGGCAGGTAGGTGGAGGCGACTGGAGGAGTGTGTCGGCTAGGTCAGGAAGGATTATTAGTTTTTTCAAGCATTTGACTAGATTCAGAGGTTCATGTTTGTGTACAGGAAGCGGGTTGGGTGAGTGAATGGCAAAAGAAACAATGAAGTGATCGGACCAGATGATAGGGGTGGGGGGGGTTTAGATGTATCATAATGTGGGAGCTGAAGACAGCATCAAGAGTGTGTCCTTTATAGTGAGTCAGCCCGTTTATGTGGGGTTGGAAGTTAATTGTGTCTAGGCCCTCAACCAGAGAATGTGTCATAGGGTTGGTGGGGATGTCCATCCATATGTTGAAATCTCCTAGAAGGGTGAGGTTGGGATGGTTTAGTTGAAGGGTGGCAATAGAGTCGCAGAGGTTGTTTGAGAATTGTCTATCGTAGCCAGGATGTCTGGAGATTATTAGGAGGCGGTGTGAGAACGAAGGAGAAAGGGATAGTTTAACGAGGAGTGATTCACAGGAAGCAATGAAGGTTGGTTGTCGATGATTGAGGCGTAGAAGTGAGACTTGAAGACAAATCCTATTCCTCCTCCTCTAGAGAGACGGTTAAGTCGGATGAGGGAGTAGTCGGGGGGAAGGCTTTGTTGGCGATAGGGGTAAAGTCGTCAGAGAACCAGGTTTCAGTGATGAAGACCAGGTCTGGTTTGTCAGAGGCAAGGAGGTCGAAGATGCTGTGTCTGTTTTTGCTACGGATCGACATTAAATAGGATGCAATTCACTTCGGTAGGTGAGGTTGGTGTCGGAGCTGCGTCGATGGGGGTTGGGGGGATGGTGGAAACTGGAGAGCGAGAGGGGTGGGGTGGTTGATGATCGATGGAAAAAGTGGGCGAGCGGAAAAGTTGGCGGGTTTCGGGTGAGAATGGATGGACGCGTGTGTTAGGGTGATTGGGTTTGGCACAGGGGATTTGAAGGTGGGGTGTGGGGGGTTTGGGGTTTCAGTAGCGATCGGTGAGAAATTGAGAGAAGAGGGGTTTCAGGCAGGGTGAGGCATGGGGGGAAGGGAGGTGATTGGGGGGATGAGGTGGTGGTTCAAGACAGGGGAGGCGATGAGTGCTCAGAGATTGAGGTTGACCAGGTACGTTTCCTCTTTAGTGTCTTTCTTTCGATTGGTGTGTGCGAGAGGGTAGGGGAGTAAGAGTGGGAGAGGGATGAGGCTTCTGTTCTTGCTAGGGCTAGGCGTGCAGTTTCTAAGGTGGGGAAGGGGTCTGGTCAGGGGGATGATGGTGGGGGTTAATGGGAAAAGCAGGGGGTGCATGATTGCTGGGCAGGGTGTGCCCGGTATGCTAGTGGAGGGGAGCAAGTATGTTCAAAGTAGGTTGATCGGTGGGGGGTTCGGAGGAGCAGTGGACTTAGGTTGGTTGGATCGCCATCGTGCCCCTCTGGCTTGGTGTTTGGAAAGGGGATGGGTAGTGGATGTGGTGGAGGGTGGGATGATTTGGGGAGGGCGGATGGGAGGCAGGGGTGGCCGGAGGGCAAAGGCGATGGGTGGAGGTCATTTCCGGCAGACCTTGGTGGATTGGGTGCAGTCATGGTTATTAGCTGTGACATAGACAGGTTCAAAGATATTGTTCACACTATCCCACTATAACTATAACACTGGTTGTTAATTGTTGACTCTTTCTGTGATTAACAGTTCCACCGTAGTACCTGCTATTACGTATAGTTTCAGATGCAAATTACACTTTATATTTGGACTTTATAAGTTCAGCTATATCACTGGGTGAGATTATTTATGGTTTCTGGGTTCAACTAAGCAAGGTGATATCATTCACTTATTCTAGGTTTTAAATGTACTAATTGGAAACTAGGCTGCAGATATGCCTTTAGGCGGTTTTGAAGTGTAGCTATACCTTAGGATATGCTGTTTTGGCGGCCTATCTGGTTGCAAATACAGCACAGTTACGCTGTTGGGTAGGCTTTCTTCTAGGAAGCTGGAATGTAGGTATGCTATTAGCGAGAAATTTGACTGTAACAATGCCACAGATATGCTTTTAGGTGGACATCAAGTGCAATTTAGAAGGACTTTCTAGTTGAAGTCATGATACAGATACGCTATAGGGTAGAATTTCTAAATGCAACTTTCAGATGCAATTATGATAAAGGTGTGCTATAGGGCAGAGTTTCTGATAAAAATTATGACAAAGATAAGCTATTGGGCGGGCTTCCTAAATGTAATTGTGCCACAGGTGTGCTATAAGGCAGACTTTCTAGACTTTGACACAGTGACATTATTAGGGACACTGTCTAAATTCCACTATGCCAAAGTGATGTTATGTCCATTTATAAAGTCAACTTTTGTTCAGAGATAAATATTAGGCACCCTTCTAAATTCAACTTTGCACAGAGGGGATATTGGGCACACTTCTAAATTCAATCAGGGCACGCTATTACGCACACTTCTAAATTCAGGCAAGCACGCTATTAGGCACACTTCTAGATTCAAGTTTTGTACAGAGAGGATATTAAGGACGCTTCTAAGTTTGACTTTGCGCAGAGAGGATATTAGGCACATTTCTGCATTCAACCAGGGCACGTTATTAGGCACACTTCTAAATTCGAGGAAGGCACACCTCTAAATTCAGCTTTGCACAGAGAGGATATTAGGCACATTTCGAAATTCGAGCAGGGCACACCCCTAAATTCAGCTTTGCACAGAGAGGATATTAGGTACACTTCTAAATGCAACTCTACACAGAGAATGATATTAGGGACAGCTCTAATTCAACTCTGCACAGAGATATTTAGAAGTGTGCCCCGCTTCTAAATTCGAGCAGGGCACACTTCTAAATTCAAGTTTTGCACAGAGAGGAAGTTAGGCACACTTCTAAATTCAAGTTTTGCACAAAGAGGATATTAGGGACAATTCTAAATTCAACTTTGTATAGAATTGATATCAGGTACACCTCTAAATGCAACTCTACACAGCGAGGGTATTAGGCATACCCCCAGATTCAATTTTGTACAGAGGTGATATTAGGCATACTTCTAAATGCAACTTTACACAGAGAGGATATTAGGCATACTTCAAAATTTAACCTTGCATAGAGGTGATATTGGGCACATTTCTAAATGCAATTTTGCACGGAGAGAGGGTATTAGGCAAACTTATATAGTGGTGAGAACTGAAGTAGAAGTTCAACTTACATAATCTGAAAATAGACAAAATCAGGTGCCTAGGCTAATAAGGTTAGTCTCCTGTCATTTATTCTTGTGATTCATGGTTCCATTAAATATTTCTATGAGCTGCTCCTTTTTCTTGCAGCCTGGCGCAAGTATAGTGGTGTTTTCACCTTGCCGCTCTTTCAATTGATTTACTCCTCTGTTCCTATGTTTTCCCAATAACAAGAGGGGCATATCATTGCTCTATTGTGGTGAGTACTGACAGAATCAGAAGCCCAAAAATTGACGCATCTGATACTCTTACCACTCTCATGCATTTGGTCACTGATCTCCGGAATGACATGACCTCCGCTCATGAGTCCATGCATCCCCGGATTGAGTCCTTACAGGACCTAGCACAGTTCCAACCGTGGGGTGACGATCAGGCTGGGGCTGCTGTGACCAGTTCAGTATAGCCCTTGCCCAGACAGGACCCAGTGCCAGTCTTGATGGCTACCCAGTTCCCATTCGTTCCACCAAGAGGTTTAATGGTGATCCCAAAACAGATTTCAACTTCATCAACCAGTGCAAATTGCATTTCTTGGTCCATTCTGCTTTTTTTCCTGATTCCACCACTAAGGCCGCTTTTGTTCTTTCATATCTCAGAGGCACTGCAGGCACTTGGGCCAATCATTTGCTGGAATCCAATAGTTACGTTCTTCACGACTGCGATGCCTTGGTCACTGCAATTAATAGGGTCTTTGATACCAGGCATAAAACACAAGCCACAGAATTAGAATTTTAGAAACTCCAACAAGGGGGTACGCCTTTACTAAAATACTTGCAAAATTCAACCAACTAGCTGCCGAGACTGGTTGGCCAGAAGATAAGAAAGCAGCAGTATTTTACAAGGGCCTCTCAGATGACCTGAAGTACACACTGGCCAATGTTCCAGTAGTGTCCATGGGATTCTCAGAGCTGTTGGATTTAGTACACAAAATCGATGCTCGGAGAGTGGAGATAAGGGGTGAAAAGAAACCTATGCTTCTGATCACCTCAGGCCTTAACACATCCCTGCATTCTCATGCAGAATCTGAGCCTATGCAGATAGTGGTTGTTCGTGGTCCGTTGACCACTGCAGAAAGGGATCATTGGCGCAAAAATAATCTCTGTATGTACTGTGGTTCTCTCGACCATTACTTATGTAACTGCCCAAAGAAACCTGTGCGAAAACAGGGAAACTCCAGGACCCGGCAATAGAAGGAGTCCCTCTGCCGGGTAAGTCCCTTTTGGACTCAAAGACTATGGCCCTCATTCCGAGTAGGGCGGTAAGGGATACCGGGCACCGGTAAGGAGATGGTGCCGGTAATCCCTTACTGCTCTACTATGAGGTCCCTTAGCGGGTCCCTTCCTTAACACCTGGTCTGACCAGGTGTTATGGACGGGACCTGTTAAGGGACCTGGGTGCAAATAACGGGCTTGGTGTACGCCGGCCCGTTATTTGTGCCCTCCCCATTCCCATTGAGCCATATGGGGGCTCAAATGGGAATGGGGAATGGTTTGCTGAATGGGGATTTACCAGTCCCGCCAAGGTCTGACTAGACTGTTAAGTCCCCAATGCACCAAACCGGACATGGTACCATTATTGGTGGCAGTCATGGAGCAAATAGCGCCATGACTACCACCGACCTCGGAATGAGGGCCTATGGCTGCTTTCTCCTGTTCTGTTTGTCGGTCTTGTTCTTTGTTTATTCTGACAACCCATTACAGACCAATGCAATCATTGACTCAGGTTCCACAGGTAATTATATGGACCTTCAATACGCCTGTGATTCTACGGTTCCCTATTGACACAAAATCTAAGCCTGAAATTGTCAATGCTGTTGACGGCACGGCTCTGGTCTCTGGTTCAGAAACCAAGCAAACCATACAACTACAAATGAACACCGACGATGGACACTCTGAGTACCTGTCTTTTGATTTGATCGCAGAACCCCAAATTCGAGTGATACTCGGTATACCATAACAGAGGTTACACAACCCTTCCATTGATTGGGTGTCACAGGAGATACAGTTCCCTTCCACCTTTTGCAACACCCACTGTTTTCATTCACTTGAAGTCATACAAAACACGCTGTGCAAGGTGTTCCTTCGAACCTTACACCTGCTATCCCCAGTGAATATAGTTCTTTTCCAGATGTCTTTGACACGGGTAGGGCGGAACAATTGCCACCTCATCGGTCCTATGACTGTCCCATTGATCTGCTTCCTGTGTCCAAAGTTCCCTTGGTCGGGTATATTCCCTCACTGTCAAAGAAGACCAGATTCTCAAGGACTATATAGACAAAGCCCTCTTGTCCAGGACCATCCGTCCTTCTAAGTACCCTGATGCCTCTCCTCTGTTATTCATGCCTAAAAAGGAGAGGATCTGGGACCATGCAGTGACTATAGGGCTCTCAACGCCATACCAGTAAAGGACCAGTACCTGTTGCCACTCATCTCAGTTCTTTAAGACCAATTGGGCTCCTCAGCTATATTAACCAAGTTGGATTTACATGGAGCCTATAACCTAGTCCCTATCAGAGATGGAGATGAGTGTAAAGTGGCATTCAAGACTCATTATGGTTTGTACGAATATCTTGTGATACCTTTTGGTCTTTGCAACGCACTGCTACATTCCAGTATTTTATGAACAACATCTTCCTTGATATGTTGGACCAGTATGTTGTCATCTATCTAAGTACTCTTAACATTATAGGGAGACTAGAGGGAGTCTAACGACCAGACAGAGAAATCCCCTTATTTCAAAAGACAAACTTCAATAAGATTCTCCTCCAGTCCTGATTTGTAGATCCTTGTAGACTGGCTATATTCACAGTTATGGTGTATGCTATGTCAATATCTGGCTTGAAAAATGCATTGCTACAGAATTAACATGTATTTATCAATCATAGACCCTCACTCCTTTCTGAATGTAGTACAAAAATACTTTGATTCATCATTTTTTTGTTTCAGTAAATCACAAGATTCAAAAAAATTCTCAACATTTTCATTACAACGTGGAAAAAGTAATAGGGCCAAACAAATGGCTGTTCCCTAAGACACTATACAAACATCTAGTTAAAATTATATATTTTCACACATAACTTCTATTGTAACCATTCACTCTTTGTTCTCAACCACAACCTACTATGTTTTATTCCTCATTAGCTCTAATTAAGAATCAATATGCAGGAATTTCATCAGGGGAACACTAACTCTTACTTCCACCTCACATATACCAATTTTCAAGCACTTCCACTTTAATCTATATCCAATTGGATAGATTAACACTCTTTTTCAGTGCTTTTACCTACCTGCTTGTCCCACAGACTGCCTCTGCCTGCTGAATTTCACTCGGTCTGCTAACCGCACGGTATTGACCAACCTGCTTGTGCCACGGACTGCCTCTTCTCAAGGATTGTCTGTGATATTCATTTCTGTTGCAGCATTTGTCCCCTACTGAAAACCTTACATGAACACATTTCTTGTGCACAGAACTTTGGACACCTTGCAGTGTTTTCCTCATGCACCATCCCATTGATAGTGCATCCCTTGTGCTGCCCGTTTTTCTAGTTCCATGCTCACCCCCATCCCTTTCCTTAAATTGTCAGTTGTTTTTGGGAATTCTGGATACCGTCCTCAGCATCATCTCCCACCTCCCTCTCAATTCTATCCACCATGACTCCCTAGGTAAGATTCTGTGTTTGATCAAACATACCTTCTTTCATTTGGTCTTATTGGTAATTACGGGGCTCTCTGTTCTTGTGTTCAAAGTGGTGAGAACCGAAGTAGGTAGTCCGACTTACATCAAATAGAATCAATCAGGTGCCTAGGCTAGTAAGGTTAGTCTCATGTCAATTATTCTGGTGATTCACGATTCCAGGAAATATTTCAAAGACCTGCTCCTTTTTCTTGCAGCCTGGCGCATGTCTGGTGGTGTTTTCACCTCCACGCTCTTTCAATTGATTTACTCCTCTGTTCTTGTGTATTCCCAATGAATAAAGGGGAGTATCATTGGAAAGATCACCCCCAGTGAGGAGACCTGGGTCATAGTTGGCAGAAGTTACACTATGCAGAGTACCCAGGCTACCTACCTTCTGCTCTGGTTGTGGTGAGTACTGACAATGGCAAATTAAGGGGATGGGTTATGTTAATCCTAAAGTAACACAAAATATTGCATGAAGAAATAGAGATAGCACCTAACGAGTCCTGACTCAAGAGAGTACAGAATAGGTTGTCTTACACCCCAGTGGGGGTCCTTAGACTACATATGGATGGGTCCATATAGGAAGACGAGGTAAACTCTGTGATCAGTGTATTGATTAGGGGCGAGGAGAACACAGGATGATCACCATCGTTTAAATGAGTAAAGTCGTTTAGTTTGTCTTGTTTCTCCGTTGAAATAGAAGTATTTAGGAGGCAGTGGAAGCTCCGAAATTATTATTGAGAAGTTATAAGTAAATGTCTTAGTGAAGAAATTGGTACCAATCCAGAGATAGATAGATTTAATTGAAAAACGGTAGAGGTTTGAGCGGCGATTGTTGGAGCACACTCATATTTATTGTTTTTGCTGAAGATATTTTTATAAAGTCTGATAGGTATTGACAGTCAATTGAGACTCGTCACAATGGGAGATGTTACTCCTCAGATGCATTTATGGAATACATTATCAAAACACATTCCCTAGCTCAAACAGTATAGTGCGGAATGGGTGAAAGGCACAGCAGATAAAATGTTCATGCCGTGGCCACAAGGGGAATTACTGTCAAAAGCACAATTGCAACACATGACCACATACTTGCATGCTGCGTACAAGGGGAAGACATTGGAGAAGAGGCTAGCTATTTTAGAGCTTTGGAAGATGTACCAGGAAGAGAGGGAAGATCCTCCGCCTGAGGAGTGGATGCTTAGACAGCGAAAGGATGAAGGTTTTGAGCCTTCGCCTCCCCTTGCAATACCTGAAGTAAAAGGCGTTGATATGAAACACGCAGGGTTGTATCCATTAAAAGAACTGAAGGCAGCGGCAGGGTGTGGTAATCCGATATACAAACCACCCACTTATAGCAGTGACAATAGTCCAGAAGAGAGTAAGAGAAAAGAGGAAATCTTTAAGGTCATACAAGATAAAGAAGAGAACAGTGAGCAATCAAATATATTGACAGAAATATAACAAGAGATTAAGAGATGGAAAGGAGAAAAAGATAAAGCTGACAAGATAACACTTGCACAGAACAAATGGATGGGAGGACAGATATTACTCAAGTTAGATGGGAAAGTATTGAGGAAGTAAGGTAAAGAGAAGACAAAGATGAACAGGACAGAAAAGAACATGAACAAAGATTGAAGGAGGACTAAAACAAAAGAAAGAGTAAAGAGCAGCAAGAACAGATGTACCAGGAAGATCAACAAAATAAAGATGAAAGGGTGGAAGAACAAAGAAAATATAGCAGACACAGAGTGGAAGATAAGGATAGAAGAGAAAGGAAGAGAGAAGAGGAAGAAGCACAGCAGTTGATGAATAAAGGAATACAGAAATGAAGGGAAGCAGAAGAAAGGAGACCAGGAGTGAGAAGAGATGAGACAAGAGCAGGAGAGAATTAGGGTGGAGGTGAGAAAATGAAGAGAATTAGATGAAGAAATAGAACAAAAAAGGAGACCAGGAATTTTTAATCTAGCCTTGTTCGAAGGGTACTAGTAGGGCCAAGTCCAGCAATAAAATGGGACTGAATAGAAGAGTTTCTTCCGATGAAGGAAGCAATACCAGGGCCACCTAGAGTAGCATTAGAAGAACATTTCGATATAGGAAGCATCGGAGATAGGATTGATAAGGCCTATCAGGAATTTAAGGGAAGCAGCAGTTATGAAGGTCAAGGGAAAGGGGATGCGTCTCCGCCATTTAAACCACGAAACGAAGAAGAAAATCTGTTTAGTCTTGAGCATAAAGCCTTGTCTTTAAGCAAAATTAACCTAGACCAGATTGAAGGGCAGAGAAGTCATACTTCTTGGGGACAAGACATATCAGACAAAGAAAGATAATCTTGCCTTGCAGGGGAGGAAGGAAGCGCATGCACCCCCGAAGATAATCTGCAGACACAAAAGGAAGTGAGCTGGTCAGATCTGGAACAACCTAAGGACAGGTTACCAGATTCCATACCATATCCAGAACGTTCCCGATTCCGATCATACAGTGAGAAAAGAGAATCACAGCCATATGTGAGCAGGTTAAGATCATTACCAGTGAGGCGACGGACAGGAGTGATCGTAGCCGCCATGGCTAGATTGATGATGGGAGCCGACTGCAAGTTAGGGTTTACATAGTTTCCCTTATTGGAAACAGGAGGAGCAAGACCACAGTATATTCCATGGCCGCAGATGGATAAGGATAATATAAGGTGCAAGCTCCCGAGTTTGACATAAGGTGCTGGGAAATGGATATATGAGTTAGAAAAGATGGTAGGAGGAAACACATTGGCCTCTTCGCAAAGGAAGATCTGTTTGCGGAAAAGTACGATTTGATCCATCTACAAGAAACGTTGTTGAGAGATCCCCTGATTTTGAAAGGTTATACAATCTACCTGAACCAGGCTAGTAAAGGAGCTAAAGGGTGACCTATGTCGGGCCTGTTGACAGCCATCAACAATCAACTGCAATTCACTCTGATTGAAGAACTTAATCTAAGCCCCTATATTCAGTTTGTGGTGGGCAGGCTACACATGCAACGAGATGAATTGGAAAAAAAATCTTTGTTCGTGTAAATTTATATTGGTACCCGAAAAGACGAGAACTGAACAACTTTCCGGATCGGGAAACTGCGCTGATTGATGACCAAAAAGAAAGATGGGGATTGTCTTATATGTGGAGATTTAAAATCACATGTCTTGATAAAAATGGAAGGGAATCTGACGATAACCCTCTATCGGTAACAGAATCTCAGAAACGGGGCCTACATTGGAAAACAGCCATAAATTCAAGAGGGATATTTATCCTCAACGGTATTATAGAGGGTGATACGCCGGGTCACGCAACATGGAGAGGGAAAACTGGAGGCAGGATCATCGATTTCATTTTTGCCTCCCGCAATATGCTCACGTCAATCCAATCATTAACGGGCGAAGAAAAGCACTGGAGTGACCACAATCTTTTATGTATGACTTGTGTTTTTCCGAAACAGATCGTAGGCCATAATTATCCTGCAAATTTGGACGTCACATCTGGTACTAATAGATTAAAGATTCAAAGGAAGAAAATAGCAGCCCTCACGGAAAATCTAAAGTCAGCTATATTGCAAACAACTCATGTTAAAAACAGTGCCACTATCTATTATTGTCGGCTGCTGAAGCCTTTGATACGAAGAAAGGTTTTGTTAATAAACCAATTATTTATGTCAGCACGTTTTTAATTCAGTTCTTTGGGAAAAAAATAAATCAACCTGCTGTTTCATTCATACCCTGAAGATCCATCCTACTCTGGGGACGAAATTAGAGATTCACAAACTAAAACATCTGGCGTAAGCTTCATAAAAAAAGCCTTATACAACATGACGTGGAAAACATGCTCCAAAACATAAAACTGAAGAACACAGCTGAATTTGGACAGCTATTAATTCACTGGATGCACCCCAGCAGGCTTTGATGGCGAATCCGGTATCGGCTGCACAATGGATGACATACCGTTCAAAGTTCTTCGATCCGAAAATACAGGATTCACTGTTAAAGCGAAGGGAGAGTATACCATGGGACAACTAGACATTGGGCCTCATTCCAAGTCCGGCGGTAACCGTGCTGGAAAAACCGGAAGGTTGCCGCTGGACCTGGAATGAATTACCGGCTCCAACAGGGCATTACATCCCGGTGACCTGGTAATTCCGGAGCCGGCATTCTGTAATTCCCCATTCCAGTGGAGTCCGATAGGACTCCACTGGAATGGGGAAGTGAGAGCACCATGCTGTAATGGAGCCAGTGTTTCTGCGCCCGTCTCTAGGTGGGTGGTGTTACTCCCACCAGGTCAAACCTGGTGGGCATAACACCACCCGCCTGCAGAACTCGTAGTCTGCCGTTCCAGAAACAATGGTGGTGGCGGGTTTACCGCCACCGTTGTTTCCGGACGGGCAAACTCTGAATGAGGCCCATTAATCTGTAATCTGTAAAATAAATTATACTGAACCTGAAAAACTCCAGAGCCCCAGGTCCCGATGGAATGACCAACGTCCTACCCAAAGAAGACCATTTGCAATGGTTGATCTTTTTAATGACGTTGCTTGATCATATCATGTCACAGTCACATGGAAAAAGGCTTTGATCGTCCCAATTCATAAAAAAGTATCTCGATCCAAACCTGGCAACTAACGCCCGATCGCGTTGTTGGACGTGGGAGGGAAGATATTTGCCTCACTCACACTGAAGACGCTGGTGAAATGGAACACAGAATCGAATCACAGGGACAAATTGCAAGCTGGTTTTGTTAAGTGTGAGGGAATCTCGTTGAACATCTTTGTGATAAATATCTTGAAGTCACAAGTCGAAAGAAGCAAAGAAAAGAACATCATTATGGACTTTATAGACCTTTCCCAAGCCTTCGTTACTGTCAGCCGACTGAAATTATGGCAAAAATTACAACACTGAGGATGTCCTAACAACACACTTGATGCAATTCAAGAGCTTTACTCTGAAACATCCCTGCAAGTGAGATTAGACGGATCGAGATTGTTGACAAAGGAAATGCCGACCAACCAGGGGCTGAAACAGGGGTGCCCTTTGGTGCTTGAACTGTTTAATTTGTTTATTTCTGACATAGAAGAAGCTTTCAAGAACAGAAGATGTTGGACGAATCCTATATACAGACAACGTAGTTCTGCTGGACCAAACACCAGAGACAACTTGAAGCGCTGCAAAAGTACGTGGAGATAAACAACCTGATGATCAATCCAACAACATTGCACATTATGTCTTTCCGAGCAAGTAAGGAGAATCCATTTAGTAGATCCAACGCATTGTTCATGATGGGACAGAACATTCCAGCGGTGAAATTGTTCACATATTTGGGTATGTGTCTGAACACGAACAAAAGGGATGGTCCGAGACTGGAAATTCTAAGAGCTAAAGTGGTAAATTTGGCAAGTCAAAGCTTGATACTGCTGAACATCGTTTTACCATATGAAAGCTCGTCCAATACTTGCATACGGAGCAGAAGCATCTTTTACATTCGGTGCAGAAAATTGGTCTAAAACCGAGAGGATATTTTTGAAGAGAGTGCCTCACTTCTCTAAGAGTACCCAGAATCAAGCAATCCGAATGGAGCTAGACCTCACAGCAATGAAGACAATAGTCTGGAAGGCCCACTCCCTGTATAGGAAATATTTGGACAACTCGAGAACAGGAGGATTCAAGGTCCTGAGAGAAGCACTGGCTGTTAACAGTGACACAACATTGTCAGAATGGAGAACGGTATGCCAGGCAATCATGTTGTATGTGGGTGAATCGGAATTAACATTGTGGGAGAACCCAGACAAGGTAAAAAAAAACTATATGTCCAAGACTGGATTACAAACCACGAGGAATGGCAGAAATTTAAACACTCTGCCAAAATACCTTTAGTTTTTTTTCCAAACTGGTACTTTAAGGACCAGTTAATGAGGTTCTGGCTAAATTTATTACCAACGAGGGAGATACTGAGTCAAAGAATGAGTAACAAAGAGGGAACAACTTGCAGACTGTGCCAGATGGAGGACTCATACGAAACCCTAACAAATCTTGTATTATTTTGTCCAGCAATGAAGAATACCAGAATGAGTCTTGGCGCTAGTAAAATTACTTTTAAGAATTTTTTCGAATATGAATATCAAAGAAATGCAACATGAACTGAAATGAACAAAATAACACACTTTTTAGTATGGAACTGCAAAGATTTTTTTTTAAAGTTTGATTAGAAAATGGAAAAAAAGTTTGACTATGTTGTTTAACCATGTAAAGCCAATAAATAAAACAATGAAAAAGATAGCCAGTTAGAATACACTAACTGGCATCTAACTGAAAGGCAAAATAGTTAGAATGCACCAACAGGAATCAAACTGCTTCAAAAAATACCTTTCAGAACTATAAAATTATCAACAGTTAGAACAAGCCAAGGTAACTACCTACATCTATAGTACTGCAATGCTCTTTTTGAAATAGAAAACAGTTTCAATATGCCAACAGATATCTAAATACTTCAAACATTCCTTTAAAAAAAGAATTGTCCACCAGCACTTTCGAAAAGCAAAAGAAATACACCAAAAGGTATCTACCTAGTTCAAAAATACCCTTCATTTCACTTTATTGAAAATACAGCATTACGATTCTTCCTACTGCAACACTGTTTGTAACAACAAATTCACTTATTTATGACCATAAACATTCCCTTAAATACTGCACACTTCAAACAAACATACTGTGACATGTAACGTCAAATAAATGTAGCAGTTTAAAAAAAAATCCTGGATGGATTTTTTTCCCAATCACCCAATGATTATGCAAACAAAAACAGCAACTGTGCAAAACGCACCGTAATGCTGTTTCAAACATAATACTTAGAATGTACTGATTATGAGGGTCTAAAAAGTACATGAATATGTGAGATTGTATGCAATGCGACATTGTAAACAATCCTACCTAACATATTATGCTTTGTTTTTTCATGGAAAAAGAAGCAAAGGTTTCTCCTGCATTACCATGTACAACAAACTCAACCTGTACTCTCAATGTTACAGCAATCACTTTAATTGTATTGTGTCACCATGTTACAACTAATATACACTGCCCGCACACTATGTATAATTACTATACACATATTATTATAATGGTTGTTTCCAATGCACGGATTCAATTTCTCTACACATATTATTACAATGGTTGTGGCCAGTGGCCAGATTCTTGGTTGCATGGCCCTATTATGCTGTGGTGGTTGTGGCCAGTGACTAGATTCTTGGGTGCACTGGCCACCACAGCATAATACGGCCATGCACCCAAGAGTCTGGCCACTGGTCACAACCACCACACCACAACTTTCCCTGAACTTCCCAATTCAAATGACATCTGAAGACATTGAAATCGACTGCCAACCCTATATTTAACTGATGAAAATATCCCCATATCATCCAGATTCCACTCCCTTACCCTGACCAAGCCCTTGTTTAGTCACCAAATAACCCCAAATGTGTTTTCAAGGTGTCCACCAAAGCCCTCTTTCAGTCACGAAATAACCCAAGCTGTCCACCCAAACCCTCTTTCAGTCACCAAATAACCCCAAATGTGTTTCTCAAGCTGCCCTCCCAAGAGTCTGTCAGCGGACTGCTGCGCCCCCATAAATGATCTTCTTCCACCTAATCAAAGCGCCCAATGTCATCTTTTTTCACTCCCCCACCCTTCCCAGCCCCTCTTTCCAACTGCAAATTACCCAAAATGTGTTTCCCAGACTTTTTCCCCACTGCGCTGTCCTCGGTCAGTCACGGCTGTCAGCGGATACAACATGGCGGGCGTTTCAGAAAATATGGTGCACCTCATGCTTTTCACCATCCAATCACTGGGCGTGTCTGATGTCCGCAGACATAACGTCGGCCCCTGGGCCAATCGGAGACTCATCCGCAGAGCAAATAGGGAAGTGTGTCCCCGGACCAAACCCAGATATCATGAATTTCTTTTCACATACTTTTCACCGATTTTAAAGAAAACTACTGGACGGATTTACACCAAATTTATGAAAGCTTTTGGAACTAAGCCACCACTCCTGCTGCAAATTTGGTGAAAATCCATCTAGTGGTTTGGGCTGTAGACATGAGCAACATTTCTTTTGCATTGTGTCTATGGAAAAAAACGAAATTTTGGGATCCCCCTACAACTTTGCCCCCCCCCCACCCCGCACCCGCTTGATAAAACCTCACCAAACTTGCCAGAAAGATTCAGACAGGGCCATATACTTTTTTGTAAAGTTTGGTAAGGATTCGTCCGGGGGGGGCGAAGTTATAAGCTGCCCAAACAGTGCTCTTCCTATGGGTTCAGCAACTTAACCACAAGCCCTGTGATATAGAAGATAGATAGAAGATGGGTCAATTACACACGCAGTGCTGGCAATCATAACATTTGACAGCACAAGTTGATGCCTTTCTTAAACCTCTGGTGAGGTGACACTAAAGCGAGTAGGTTGAACTACAACACCCCTTCATAAGCTGAAATCAATAAAATAACGTAATGACTATGCTAAATATGATTGATTACAACGTAGGAATGTAAAATGCATATTGTAAAGTCAAAAAGACTGTCTGGCACATTCCTTCGTAAACATGCTTGCAAATGTCATTTCTGTATATTCTGTATGAATAGTTATTGTTTATTTTTAAATCCATCCACTAACAAAGAAAACATTATATGGTAAATGATTTCTGTGTGCTAGATGGAGATCCGAGTTTGTCTATGAGAATTGTGTTTCATTTGACTGTGCTTGCTATTTACCAAAGCCTGCCTGTAGGGTGTGGGAGTAAAACTGAAATCTGTAACCCTGACCTTCTAAAGAATAAAGCAATTGTCACATATGCGTTAAGGGCTCTAGAGAAATGTACTTCCTTTATTATAGGACATGGGAAACATGTAGAGAAAGATTTCCGTTCTAACGCACACTGTGTTTCCCGTGAAGAATTACACAATTCTGATATTTTGTTCTTAGATAAACGACGTTTCGTGCCAGTATGATGAATGTTTTGCAAAGTAACCAACATTTTAGATTCCCACACTCTAAGTAGGTATGGTCTTTGATGATTTCTGCAAATCACGAACCCCCAGAAATTCCACAGGTTCGACCAGGTCATATTTTACAGATTTTTCACAAGGCTCAAGACAACAGATTGTAATGGGTTCAAGCATTTGTCTATGTAAAGAAAGGGAAATAGCAACTTAGAACACTTGGCCGATACCATTTGCAGAGGTAGGAGTGTCACTGGCAAGTTAGGGAACGTAGATACAATAGTGTAAGCTGCAATAGAATTACATTGATAATAGGGTGTAGGCATAGTTCGGAATCATTTGAACATTTCACTGTGTTGGGGGAGGGGGTAGGGTATCTGGTTTGTGGTTGGCCAGCCAGTACATCAAACCAGTAGGAGGAAATTGGATTTAGGCACACGTGTTCTTTGCTGATGTAGAAGAATAACGAAACAGTGAGAAAACCTTGTGCATGTTTTAGGCAGAGGGCGACACCAAGGCAGTTTTAGGAATGCATTCATCCAGTTGCAGAGCTGAAAGCCAAAGTACTGAGGAAATCAGATGCATTTAGTAGATGGATGAGAAGACCCAAACATTAAGAAGCGCACATGCATTTAGTAGGCAGAGGTGAAAGCCATATCTCTGAGACCACCATGCATCTTTACTAAGGGTAGTAGATGTCCAGAGCGCGGAGATCGCGCATACATTTCATAGGCAGTGGAGGTGGCTGAAGTTCAGATTATCACTTGATCATTAAGTAGGCAGATGCAAGCGCACACCTGTATTTAGTAGTTGAAGGTGAAGGTCAACACTCTGAGAACACAACATATGCATTTAGTGGGCAGAGGAATAGTGAGCAATTCACACAAACTGTGAAGCGAAAGGAGAAGGACAAATCATTGTTACTTACATTTGCATTTAGTAAGTTGAGATAAGGGCCAACCTGACATGCAATTAGGAGATAGAAGTAAAGGGCAAAGCACTAAGAAATTAAAATACATTTAGAAGGCAGGTGATAAGAACAAAGCATTGTTAAGCACACAACACTGATAACTCTTCACGCATTTAATAGGTGGAGGTGAAGCAGAGAGTAATGAGAAGCCCAAAAGCATATTTTAAAAGAAGGAAGTTGATGAAAAACTTGGGAAATCCTTATGCACATTATGTAGGCAGACGAGAAGACCAAAGTTAAGTACTCCACGTGCTTGTAGTAGGAGGAGACGAATTCAAAAGCACTGACATGACCATGTAATGGGTGGGGTAGAAAGTCAAATCACTGAGAACACTATGGGCATATAATGGACACAGGAGAAAGCACTCAGAACCATACATGTATTTGTTAAGGTGCCAAGGATGGCTTCAATATTTCCACAAGCTAAGAAATACAGTTCGACAGTTTTTATTTTTGATTTAGAAGATTGCAGGTTGCTCGAACTGAGGGATGTCTCTGACTAGCTATTCACTCTCCTGTGGGCATCCTCCACCCTGAACCAGGCTCCCTTCTGTCACAGTGGTGTAATGAAACTAGAGATTGATAACCATTACTGTCTAAACTACCTTACTCTGGGGGTGAGGTTCTAAAAACCACAGCCCTATCTACCTCAGGTTGTTTCTATGGTTTGCCTATTATTCCGGCACTCCAAGATGTGATCAATGATATTCAGGGTGGTGTACGTCTCAGTCCGCACTCTTCCACTCACTCTATCTTGCTTCCTTCCCTGATCTTGTCCCTCCTTAATCTCTTCTGTGTTCTTCTACTCTCACTCTACTTCCCCCTTCTACCTCCAATATTCCCTAGTTCCTCCAATCTCTCTTTCTCTCCTCTATCCCACCACCTTCTCACACTACTCCTTTCTACAGTACCCTTCCTCCTACTACTCAGTCCTGTATCCAATCTCCCCCTCCTCTGTCTCTCTGGTCTTTTCCCGCTTCTCTTTGCTCACTCTCTAAAGTCCCTCTTCACTTACAACTTTCTCCTGGCTCCTAAATCACTCCCTCTGTCCCTCTAGTCTTCTCACACTTCATTTCTCTCTCTCTCTCCTCTCCACATATTCTTCCTCATGTCTCCAACTGCTCCCTTTGGGGCTGTCTCCTCCCTCTTCCACTCTGTCTTCCAATTTATCTTTCACTCTCTCATTCTCTGTCCAATCGTGGTCTCCGTCATTACTCTCACTCTATTCTATCTCTTATGACCCTTCTATCTATCACCCATGCTACCACACACACTCACAACTCATACCTTTCACACTTTGTACAACTCTGACTCACATTCAGTGCCTTACCTGCACCTATATCCAAAACTCCACATACTTCTAACAACTGCTCCATCTGCTCCATCTTCTCCCTAGTCACTCTGTCCACCACACACGTTGACCTCACCAAAACACTGTTCACTTGTTTTTATGACTGCAGCCCATTTATACTGACATCCAGGTTTTTCTGGTCCCTCTGTGATGAATTGGATCCTGTTCCACAAGGATAAGTAGGGGTAAAATGGCCTTCTTAGCCCTCACATGTCTTCAGATGAAAACACAACACAAGCATAAAGAGAAAACAGGGACAGTTAAGTGATATACAACCTTTGCTTTTTGTGGCAATGTGGGCATAGGGAGGCCATTCTCTTAAGATGGGTGTGAATGTGAACGTGTAGTGACTCACACAACACAGTATCATAGTCCAAAATAAATGGAATGGCCAATCAAAGTGTTTTAATATATATATACTTTAATCAAACACACTATCTGCATACAGAACAAATAGAAAATACTATCCAACCCCCCCCTCCCCCTGCCAAAGTAAGAACAGAGAAGATGCAAAAGTCTGGAGAAAGTAGCACTCTGAGCATAGTTCCAGGTATGGTAGGGAGTTAACAAGCCACAAAAGGATACATCGGAAGAAAACAGGAGGGATAATGATCTAACCAGTCTCTAGGGCCCATGTGGACCGAGGGGGTGTTTCAGAGTCAACAATACCTGCATTCAGATTTGATGGGCTGAAAAAGCAAGACCCGGTGTTGAATGTAGATGCAAGGGAATCAAGCTCAGTTTGGGCATGTTGGATCATGTGGGAACAAGCAGCAAGCCGACGCCAAGTAGGGGCTAATTCGGGTGTTCTGTCCAGTAGAAGGCATGTGAATCTCCACTGATTTTGTTTGGGTCCCGGTGTTGAGCAGGCTCTTCTGGCCTATCAGGTGACCAGCTTTAACTAGAATAAAATGCAGTTTTGAACTAGCTGTAATTGCAAGCAAGTTTGAAGTGGTGGATGGGCACAGTAACCAGCACCATTGACATTCTTCTTGTTCCACGTGGGGTGAACAAGGAGCGGTTGATTCGGTGTGGTAGAACAAGGAGCTTCAAATGATCTAGCCCTCCACTTGCTCAGGGGGATGCAGGATAGGATGGTACTGTTGAGGTTCTGTACTCCAAGCTCAGGAGATTCCGGTGCAGAGTGGTAGGTCTTGATCAACAGAGAGGTTACTTCCAAAGTGGATCTTGTGGTCCTAAAATGAATAAATGAATAAACTGGCGAGAGAAGAGGCTGGAAGCTATTGTGTGATTGGCAATGAACCAACAATAGCAAACAATGTACATTCTGGGGGGTGGGGGGTTAAGGGCTGGGGTTTCCCTGACATCCTCTCCCCACCTCTGGGGAAGAAACAACTCTAGCAAACCCCATGACAGGTTGACTAACCCAAGTTCTGGAGGGATTCCTGTTCCCGCAGAACAGGTCAAGCCCCTGACACTTTCACATGTCTGCAGCCCATCTTCCAAGTGCCCCTCCTATCTTCTATATCTACTTTTTTCTTCTTGGGACTGCAAATATTTAAAGTACTATGCAAACTTTGGGAACTCCATACCTATCAGTGCTTCTTCTGGTTTTATGAGCATTACAAATAATGTTAGTTTGTTGGAGGTACCAATATATTTTTCACCAACTCTGCTTACGCATAAATGCCTATACCCCAATGAATACAGAGTATCTGGGTGAGGGGTCCCTCAGCTAATTCTTCCTGGGATCCAAGGTCATCCCCGACAGCTATGCACTGACTCCCAGAATCGTGAAAGGCGATCACAGACCTCCTCCGTTTCCTTACTGGAATGTGGAAACATTGACCAGCCCCTCTCATGGAATAACATGCCCAGGATGGTGGGTCTTGGGGTTTTTCTCTATTCGCTAATACTCTGAGAGACTGGTAGTTGTCTTTTAGCTCAGGGTAGGCTATCCCAAGGGCCTTCTTCTAGAAATTTGGGCATTTATGGGTTCTACCCTCTTTGGTTCTGAACAGAATCAGGTGTTATGCCCTTGCTTGCTACAGTCAATTGAGCGGAATTCTCTTTCCTGTCGAAGTAAAGACAATGGGCCTCATTACACGGATGGCGGAGAACCATAGCGCTATTAGCGCCATGGTTCATGCCGGTAAAATACCGGCACCGCCTTGGCAGAAAGGGGAATTACCGCCTCATTCCAAGGTTAGCGGGCGGTAATTCCCCCTTCCACCATTGCCCTTCCCCATTCCCATTTTTGGCCCATAGGGCTCAATGGGAATGGGGAAGGCGCTAATTACGGTACCGCAATTTGCGGTACCGTAATTAGCTCCCTGGGTCCCTTTGCGGGTAGGTTTTTAACGCCTGCAAAAAGCAGGCGTTAAATCCGCCAACCCGCAAAGGGACCTCGTAGTAAGGCGGTAAGGATTTACCGGTACCGGTATTTTACCGGTACCGGTAAATCCTTACCACCATCTGTGTAATGAGGCCCAATGTCCTATTCCATTCTTCTGGCCCCACGTGTTCATTTTTCTTTCCATTAGGAAGAGGTACTGTGCCATCACTTCATCTGGTGAAACTTCACTCTCTAGTCCAAATCATGGGTTCAGCTTTTCCTACCTTCTTTGACCCACTGAGCAGCACTCTAGAATTGATGGCCATTTGGTAGGCATTTGCAGTTTAAATAGCTTCTTTGAATGAAGGCTCATGAGATGACAGATTCCATTTTGAAGGTATGGGGTTAAGGAGCCAGCACTTTCATGACTTCCTCATTTGTATTCCTCATATGTATGTCTGCCCAGCCATATATTCAACATGTCTCTTGTCCGGTAGGTGTTGTGTTTCACCTAGGTGTTGATGCATGGGTGTTTTGGTTTGGGATCTTGGTCTAGGTCCTCCTGGGGATATGTCTCTTCTCCCCTTCATCACTGAGGCGAGCTTCCCCCGACACCTGGAAAGCCAAAGTATTTCAGTTAGCTGCTAGCTTGTACCATCTGGCTCCTGCTCGTCAGTTGACTTGTTTTATTTGTGGCTTTGTGGATATGCTCTTCTAGATCACTTCTTTGTTCCCGTGCCAGAGACCTTTGCCGTCCTTGATCCTGTAGATTGGTTGGGATGTAATATGACTCTGTGCATTCCCAGGAGCAGTCTGACACTTTTGATGACACATCGAGGCTGAGGAATTCAAGGTGTATCCCTATTTCTCAGGCTTCTTATCAATAACTTCTGTAGATGTGGTTAACCAGGATTCACTGCTTTCTGACTGTACTTTCATCTCATTTTGTGTGTGGCCTCTGTATCCTGGCCTCTATGAACCCACAATGAGACCACTTGTCACTTATATATTGAATAATTCCACAAACTCATGTAAACAGTTAAAACATTTCTTATGTGTTATTTAGAAGATTGGAGGTTGATCCCAATAAAGGATGTCCATGACTAGTACCTCAACCTTCTGTGGGATCTCTCAGTCTTAACCTAGTCTTCCCTATTCACAGGTGGTGTAATGCAATGAGACTGGTAACCCCCCTTCCCTATACTTTCCTATGCTGCTGTTCGGTGCCTAAAAGGTGCATGCTTATCTACCTTACTCCCTTCAGAAACCTTTAAGGATACACCAATCTCCTGGCACCCCATGATGTTATCAATGATGTTCAGGGTGACGCCTGTCTTTGCAGGCAATTTTTATGTATGTATTTATTTACTGGTTCTAGCTTCTACCTGCTACTTTCTACTTTCTATCGCTCCTACTCCCTCCTGCCTCTCTATCTCTCTACACTCCCTCTCCTCCTACTACCACAACTCCCTCCCATATCCAGCCTTTCCCCTCCACTCTCCCTTCTGTACATACACTCCTTCCTCTACTATTCCCTCTGAACTTCAAACTCTATACTCATCTGTCCCTCCAATCTAAGAACACATCACTCGTTCTCAATTCTCCCCATTGACCTACTACTCCCTATTATCTCTAACCCCAATGTATGTGTTCCTTTCTCCTCTCCTTTGCGCTCTAGCTTCCATGCTCTCAATCCCGCTCTCCATCCTCTGTCACCATTCTCTACTTTCACTTATCTCTTGCAAATCTTATTTTTATCACTCATTTTTTCATACACTCACACCCACAACTTCACAATGTCCTACTTGGTAACACAATCACTCACATCCAATACCTTTGCAGCACTTGTATCAATAAATGCCATAGTGCTCCTAGCAATTCACTCCACCTTATGCATTCTACATTCTCCATTCTCGCTGTTCTCCCATCCACCACCATACCTCCTGACCTCACCCCAATCGTTTCACCCTGTCTTTTGAATGCAATCCTTTTAGACCTGTGACTTACCTATTTTCTGTTGCTCCCATTCTCCTTGTTTCCCTACTTTACCTGCCCATTGTAGACAAAGTAATGCTATGCTTTTTTCTGTGGCCTGATAATCATTGTATACGGTTTCAAAAAACCCTTTAGGCCCTACCTCCATATAGTTCACAGGAGTGTCAGCAGTCTGGGCAGGGTGGTATTAACTGGTTGTCTTGCCTTCCATCTGCTTGGGATATGCTGCAGTCCATTGCCAGTAGGTGGGAAGCTGATGTGAAGGGGAGCTTCTTAGTCAATGCCTTTCTCTCTTAGCTTGCTTTGTTTATTTACTGCTGGTTTTAATTCTGGATCTTGCATTCTTGAAAAGGACAACATAAAACTCTGGACATAATAGGCTGGAAGATATTGCCTGATTGACAGCAGTACCAACAGTGGCAAACACGGCACACTCAGGGGGATCTGAGGCCCCACACTTGGGTAGGATTTGCTCTTGTACACACACCCTGGTATGATGCCCACTCCAGATTAAGAGGGTGTTTCTTCTCCCTGCTTAAACGGTCTAGCCCCTTGCCATGCTGCATAGGAAGGAGGCAAAAGCCGAAGCAATGTCCGGCCTTCTTTCATTTATAAGGCGGTAATATAATGTAACAACAATTTGTAAGTTGTTTGTAGTTGTACAACCCCCAGATTGTGGTGTGCTCAAATTGACAGCATGCTAATCTATAGAAGATGGAGGGGGTCTGAATTTTTAAGTAAACTAGACCTAGGAGGTGGTTGGTAGGAGTGTGGGAAGTGTAAGGGTGCAATATTTTAGTAGTGGGGAGCTACCTGAGGGATGAGTGGGGTGGAGAGTGGGGGGTGAGTGTGTTTTCACTGCCTTGCTCTTGGTGGTAGATTTCACTGAGATTAAAGGTGCAGACCAGTGATACAGATGCATGGCTGTAGTATAAAAAGCCATAAACTCGTAATGTTTCAAAGTAGCTCCATGTTGTTTGTATACGCATACCAACATAGTCTATTTAAGTATGTGCTTGGCATGCAGGCAATTACAAAGAGTGATATGCAGTGAGCTGTATGGTGAGAAGCAACGTTGTGGTGATGCCTAACTCAATGATTAGCAGCTTATGCCTTATGTATGCACGCAGCAATCGTTAGCTGTGCAGATGTGGTGAATGGTAAATGCCGATTAAGTTTAGACATTTGTTAGCCATGCAGGCTAAACACAAGGGGTCGAACATTTCTATCTAGAGTTTCCGGCAACAAACACCAGTCTAGCTATGTGTAATGGGGTCAACAGTATGATGAGCTATGCAGATGTATTGGTTGGTAGGCAGATTCACGCTTGATGAAACAAGATACTTTCTATTATAAACACAACAAGACTACAGTCAGGTGATAAGAGTGTCAATCTATCTTTGTTATGGGGTCAGCAGTATAGTGAGCTATTCAGATGCAGTGTAAGCTAAAACACAACAGGTCGGGCGTTCCGGAATTAACAGTAAACCCGCCGCCACTGTTAATTCTGGACCACCCGATCCCGAGTTCTGACCTGGCGGGTTGAACACCCCCTGCCTGCAGGCGGACGTGGAAACACCAGCACCATCACGAGATGGTGCCGTGGTTTCCACTGCCCCATTCCCACTGAGTCCTATGGGAATCAATGGGAATGTGGATTTACACCATTCCGCCTCCGGGATTCCCAGGACACCAGGGTCGTAATGCCCTGGTATTTCCGGGAGTCATGGAGGCGGAATGGTAATATGAGTCCAGCGGTAACCAGGCGGTTTTACCGCAGCGGTTACCGCCGGACTCGTAATGAGGCCCAAAGATTACTTCTAGATAATTGCTAGTCATGTGGTTTAACACAATGGGGCAGTCAAAGATTCTTTGCTAGGATTTCAGAAAAAAGGAAATAATCTAGCTATGTATTATGGGGTGAACGGTATAATTAGCTATACCAATTAAATATTCTTGTATAAGCTAACACAATGACTCTATACAACTGAATGCCAGGTGTTCAGGGGCAGAATTACACGATCTACAATTTGACCAAAGCATTTAGAATCTCATGCACATTTTGCAGGCATAGTAGAATGTGTGTATTTTTTAGGAGGAGGGGAAGACCGGTGACATACTATGATGTCTGCTTATTATAGGGTGAGGGTGAATAGAATCAACATGTCTGAACCTTCTGCAGTAATCAAATGTGGTTGTGATGTGAAGTGAGCAGGTGTGGAATGCATCTGCTCAACATTTCTTTCCCTGCTACAGCATTAACTGTATGCATTGGATACTCCAACATAAACTAAGTGGGTCTGTGCACCAGCAAGGTCGATCGATCACTTGTCAGAGTGATCATGGCGTCTTCTTAAGTGAATCTAGTGCACTGAAATGTAATCATTCATCCACCAACAAATGCCCTTGCACCAGGTTACATAGAACAGAGTTCAGGAGAATGAGGAGAAGAAAAATGAGTCGCCACCATCAGAGACACAAGACGGTGAAGAGATCACTTTACCTCAGCAACATAACAAATGATGTCGAAGAGATTGTTTCATGTACGGTCGAACAGTAATAATGTGTCACTAAACAAAAAACATACTTAAAAAACATCAACCTTTTTTACACTATTCATATTTAATCTAAGTGGCAAAAATGGCATAGTTTATAACATCTATGAATTTGCCATATGTTTAAACGGACTTCATACAATGACATGCATAACCATAGATCTCCACACACATATATCATTCCATCTACAAAACAGACAGTGTTCACAATGTTGAAATAAAAGAACACAGTAACAAGTAAAGAAATACTCACAAAAAAAGTGTATGCAATAATCCCTGTGTTTCAGAGTTTGTGTGTTCCTAGAGAGACATCTTTACATACACTCTCATATATGATAGCCTTGCATTGCATTATTCAGCTGCGTTCAGAAAAAAAAAATCCTCAGTACACTGTAATATGATATTTTCCCTGCTAACTTAAGTTTCAGGTATTTTTGCCTGCTTTTGCCTATTATTTCTCTGGCTAAGCATTCATCGGGGCAACACAGTACTTTTCAGTGATATGACCATTTGATGAGTAGGTCCTCTGATATGGAATTCCAGGTAATACATCCAGCCCCACCTCAATCTGTATCTTGATGTAATGATTTGTTTTCGGTCCCAAATGCAGGGCTTCCAGTAGATCCCCAAAACCAAGTAGCAACACTCAAAATATAGTAGGATGCAATACCAGATATCTTCCTACTTTCATATTTAAACTACTCCATACACTTGTGAAGTTACAGTGTAGTATCGATTGATGAGCCCTAGAACATTCTTCTGTGATTCAACACAAATGTTGTTAACTTCCATTGCAAATTGATTGGTGTTGCATCAAAGAAAATATGATCATCAGCTTTCTTTTGAAGCTTAATAAAGTTAACATGATATGATGATAGGTTATTTATAACGCGCTTAATACCTTGAGGTTTCTAAGCTCGGACCCGGGGATTAAACCTGTGGTGCTCTGTGTCGTCTTGCTTCCAAGGCGAGCATGTTGCCCCTGAGCTATTCTCCCGAGACATGACCATATCGAACTCAGAAGGATTGGATACGTTCCCATATTTCACAGAAATGTAAAGATTGGAAAGGATTGGGGCCAAGCAGGCAGGGGTTGCTCAGGGGGTTGCTCAGTGAAACTATCACTGAGCTTGGAGACGCCTAATGCGTAGTAAATACTACTTCAAAACTAAATCATCAATAGTTAATAGTTGTGTCTTTAGTTAAAACAATTGGAACATCAATAATCATCAGATTATCCAATCTTTTGAGTAATCAAATTGGCTTTATTCAAGAGTCATCAGCAAAGGCCCAGGCCGATGCATTTCGGACTCTAGGTCTTTCTTCAGGGTGGGCTCCAAAATAATTCACAGAAAAAAGGTTATAAATAACCCCCTTCCTCCTCATGGCATCCATATAACAATTCACACAAAAAGAAAATGAAATAATGAAGGTAGATTTTAAAGCATACCTGTCAAAATAATGATCATAACTGGAGTGCTGTGGAATCCATTATTTTTAGAGCAATTCTTACACAGCTTTATCAAAAATCCATCAATACAGATTTGTTAGTGAAAACAGAAAAATGTTCAGTTCTGTAGCAGTGACCCATCTTTGTGGTAAACATGTCAGTGACAGTAATATAAACAACAATCGTTTGGTTTGTAATATAGACCTATTACTTGGTCTTTGTCCAAACCTGCTGTTTTACATGCAAATATGTGCAATCCAAATTAGACGTTGATGTGGCTGAGGAAATAGTCTCCTTATCCCTGCATTGTCAGTGCTAAAGGTCAAAATGCTAGGTTGCAAAGCGTGTACACAGGGGAACGATAGTTACCAATACTATTTATTTCTATATCAAAACCTGTCTGAATACTCATGTGTTTTAAATGCGCTTACCTTATGCAAACATGTGTCTGTATCAGGTTGCGAACGTGTGGGAACTCTGGATGCATATGTGCAATTCAAGTTGATAGTTATTCTGGCTGTGGAATTAAGTCTCCTTATCCCTGCAGTGTCAATCTTAAAAGTAAAGATGCTGGGCTTAGAATCATGTACACAGGGAAACAAATAGTTTCCAATGCCATTTGATTCTGCAACAGAACTGTCCAATTACACGTGTGTGTAAAAGTCGCTTACCTTATGCAGCATCTGTCTTTATCATGATCGGGATATTCCTTTGCCCTGACGAGAAACACGCATGTGAATTGGAGTGTTTCGATAGTTCACTCGTTCGTGGTCTGGTTTAAAAATAGGATGAGCCATCACTTACTGGTAATCCGCTCAAATCTGCATGGGCAATGTTAGAGTCTGTGGCTCGCGCAACATCACTGCGTCGACAGCAACAGTTGTTGCCAAGGACAACAGGACGCCGACACCCTAAGGAGGCTTATTTAGTGATGTATCAGGCCTAGTACGATAGTCGCTTGTTTTGTTCCTCGCCTTCGCTTCTGCACCCATTTCCCTCACCTTTTGTTTTCTCGGCCTCTACCAGAAATGTGGTCAGGCCTAGTACGGTAGTCGCCTGTCTGTTTCCATTTCCATCCCACTCTCCCCCTCCCTTCCTTATGTATGTCTTAGCTCCTGCACTATCTGAAATGTCGCCAGGCCGAGTACAATAGTTAATTTCACATCTTTACTGTTCATGGCCTGTAAGAATGTCATTGTATTTTCCCTTGTTCCCTCCCTTGCCTTGAAGCACTTCGAAACACATTGTACATAGGCACTTTATAAATAAACATATCATATCATATCATCACGTGGAAAGGTGATGTCGTCTAAACGAGTTCCTGACGTTTGATGGGAATTGTAGTGTGAACTTGCAGTCATATTTAACTGTAACGAGTCTGTATCGCCTCGAGCCATAATAATGGTATTTGACTGGGGAGTCTATGCCTAGCTGAGTACTGTTGCCTATTTGTCAATGAACAGGGGGGTCATTACGACCCAGGCGGTAAGTACGCCAACTTTACCACCATGGTGTAAACTACGTTTACACCATGGTGGTTGGCGGATTTACCGCCCCATTCCAAGGTGAGTGGGGCGGTAAATCCCCATTTCCCATTTTACCCTTCCCCATTCCTATTTTTGCCCCATAGGGCATAATGGGAGTGGGTAAGGCGCTAATTACGCCACCGTAAATTACGGTGGCGTAATTAGCACCAAGGCGGTTTAGCGCCATGGATTTTAACGGCTGCTAAAAGCAGCCGTTAAAATCGGAATCAGGCGTTAAGGGTTAACGACGGCGTTAACCCTTAACGCCTGAGTTGTAATGAGGCGTTGTGTATATTGTTCATGATAAATACATGTATTGCTGATACACTGATAGAATTGTGTAATGCTTTGTGCTAGCATGATATTCCTAAGTAAGTACGGGGAAACGAAGAATAGACGGAACAACGTGCTGTAATCTGTAGATGTACAGTCTGAATCCTAACACATATTGGCATATCCATGGGTTAATCTGCTCACTTGATTAATGAACACAGATGCTAAAAATATATGTATTGTACTGCAAATGGTTAATCAGTGCCTGTCGTTTGGATGAGATGCCAGGCAGTGGCTAGGCTAAAATGAAGGTAAGGGTGGACCTATAACTGTATGCTGATATTAAACTTGATACCACCCCCATAAATGGAGGTATATATGACATGTTTTTTGAAAAATGATTGCCATCCAGATGTCACTTTTTTCTAAGGGTTATGAATGATGCTCGGCTTTAAATGTGAGACATCAGTTCCTAGATGGAGAACTAACTGACCTATCCAGAAGTGGTGATGGTCATACATTAGTAATGCTACTAGGATATATTATGATGATGGAATCCCATAAGAAAATTGGAAGTATTATCAAGTATTCACTTCTATGGTAAAGAGACTTCCAACAGGCATTTACAAACATGATTTCTTGACAATGTTTGTCGTTCACTAGCATATGTTTATTGCCAAAAAGCTATAACTCATGGTAAGTATCATTATCTGCCCCCAGAGAATTGGCAAAAGCTATATATATTTTTGTATGTGTTTATTACTTGTATCACACACCAAACCCAGAAGTAACTGGGGGCTTGAAAAAACTTGGGGTTCCAGACATGGATAACGGTCGTCAGAGCATATTATCAACAACAAATCGACCCTGCTTACAGATGGGTCAAACAATAAGATACAGGAATGAAGTGCAATGGGAAGTTGTAGGGGCCTACCCTGTAGTATCCGGGGATTGTCAGGGTAGTAAAAGCTATTATGATGAATGCATTGTATTCAGCCAATTTTTTGTGTTGGCTTTAAAAGTGAGGAATGATATGATATTATATGATAATGTATTTGTATCGCGCTCGTACACAAGTGTTTCAGAGCGCAACTAGGCAAGGGAGGGGAACAAGGGAGAACACAGCACAACATAAAAATGATCTTACTAGGCCCAGTGACATTGAGAACGAGCAAGTGCATGGGAAAGGGAAAAGGGAAAAAGTGCATGGAAGGGGGAGAGTGGAAAGTGCAGAAGCCGAAGAGCGCAGATAAATAAAATAAATAGAAAATTGAGGCAAACTGTGGTAGTGCAGCCATCAAGTGGCAAGTGCTGTGTTTAAGGCAGCAGACTGGGTAAGTCTGAATAAGTGCAGAAAAAGAAGAAAAATGGGCGGGGGCTGTATGGGTACAGGTACAGTCCCCAGTGCAAGGGGTGGCCAGGAGGCAGTGCAGGAAGGTGGCAGGATGAGCAGGTACCTGGGCCCAGGGGACAGAGGGTGGCCAGGTGCACAGTGCCAAGAGAGCAGATCAGCAGGGGAGAAGGGGAGCAAAGGCAGAAGCAAAGAGGAAGGTTTTGAGGTGCTTCCGGAACCGGAGATGGTTCTCCTCAAGTTTTAGAGTGGCAGGGAGGCTGTTCCAGAGGGAGGCCCCAGCCGTAGATAGAGATCTACCCCTAGCTCGTTTCTTTGTAAAACGACTGACCCTGAGGGAGTTAGAGGTAGAGGAGCGAAGAGCTCGAGAGGGGAGGTATTTGCGGAGGGAAAGCTGAAGGTATTTTGGACCCAGGCCCCAGAAAGCCTTGTGGACAATGCAGAGGGTTTTGAATTTAATCCTTGCATCCACTGGGAGACAGTGGAGAGATTTCATATGATCCCAGGGCTTGAGGCCAAGGACAAGTCTCGCAGTCCTGTTCTGGATAAGTTGTAGAGGGCAGAGAGTAGAGGCAGGTAGATTTAGAAATAGGCTGTTACAATATTCCAAGCTAGAGAGAACCAGAGCTTGGGATACCATGAGCTTCTGGGGGAAGGAGAGGAAAGGCAGAATAACTCTGAGGAGGTGCAGTCGGAAGTTTGACTTTTTAGAGACATCAGAGATATAGGCCGAGAAGGAAAGTGTGGACTCAAAGATGACGCCAAGGTTCTTAGCCTCGCAGGTGGGGGTAGGAGGAGGGCCAAGGGAGGCCGGCCAGAGAGTGAGGGGAAAGGATGGAGATGGTGCCGATGAGGAGGATCTCCGTCTTGCTGGCATTCAGACAAAGATCATTGGCGGCACACCAATTTTGAATGGCTGTTAGGCAGTCAGAGTTGAGAGAGGGAGAGGAGGTGTCCGAGGGCAGCCGGAAAATGAGCTGTCATCAGCGTAGGACTGGAAATTTGAGCAGAAAATGGCAATGCAGTGAGCGAGAGTTGCCAGGTATTGGTTGAAAAGCCAGGGTGAGAGGTTAGACCCCTGGGGAACCCCACAGGTGGAGAGGGAGATAGATGATAGGAAAGACCCCAGTTGGACCTTGGAGGGTCGATCAGAGAGGAAAGAGGTCAGCCAGGCCAGAGGCTGATCAGTGATACCCAGATTATCACGGAGACGGTTAAGCATGATGGTGTGGTTGACCGCGTTGAAGGCAGAAGAGAGATCAAGAAGGCTGAGGACAGAGGGAATGTTAGAATCAAGGTTGGAGAGCAGATCTTCACGGATATTGAGGAGAGCAGTTTCCGTGCTTCTGGTTGCTCTGAAGCCAGACTGGTGGTCATGGAGACAACCAACAGAATCTGAATGAAGGTTAAGCTGAGAGATGGCAAGCTTTTCCAGGAGTTTGCCCAGAAAGGGGGTAATGGAAATTGGGTGATAGTTTGCTGGACAGGAAGGATCAGCTGTGGGTTTCTTGAGAAGAGGATGCACAAGGGAGTGCCTCAGAGGGGAGGGGAAGGATCCTGAGGCAAACGAGTGGTTGCAAAAATCAGCAAGGGCAGGAGCAAGGGTGTCAATGTGGTCCTTGATGGTTTTGGAGGAACAGGGATGAACCTGTTTTGACGAAGCTTTCATAGATCGGACTTGTCTAGCGACCTCGTCAGGGGAGAAAATAGGAAAGGAAGAGAAGGATGGTGGGGGGGTGCTTAAAGGGGGGTCTCCAAGCACAGACTGAGAGGGAATAGGAGGGGGAGGGGAGGCGAGGGTGGACAGGATGTCCTGGGTTTTAGAGATAAAGTGCGAGGCAAGGGCATTGCAGAGAGCCTGGGAGGCAAGAGGAGGGGAGGAGACTGCTGCAGGGTTGGCATGCTCCTTGCAGATTTTAAAGAGTTTGGCCGAGTTGTTGGATGCTACAGAGACACGGGCTTGAATTTGGGCTCTCTTCTTAGTGCGGACAGAGAATCGGTATTGCCTTTGGAGCAGGTGACAGGTCAGTTTGTCAGAGGATGAGCAAGAAGACCTCCATTTCCTCTCAGCCGCCCTACACTTATGTTTAAGTGTAGCTAGGTCGGAGTCATACCAGGAATTGCACTCGGCTTTGGACTTCAAGCGGATCCTCATGACAGGGGCATGAGCATCAAGAGTATCAGAGATGGAAGAGTAGAGAAGGGACAGGGTTGTGTTGGGGTATGAGTCAGCCAGGGGAGGAGGTGGCAGCGAAAGCCTCAGCTGACACACGCTTCATAGGTCGGATGTCCGAGAAGGTAAGTGGAAGTGTTGGGGTGTGGTTGACTTGGGGAGAACAGAGTGAGAGATGGGAGGAGAGGAGGCAATGGTCACTCAGGAGAAAGGAGTGGTCAAAGGAATAGAGAGGGGGAGGTCAGGGGAGATCAAGACATCAAATGTGTGTCCTGCAGAGTTTGTCGGGCCAGAGGGAACGATAGAGAGGGAGAGGGTATCGCAGAGGTTGCGAAAGAGCAGCGATGAGGGGCAGTGTGAATCGAGGTGAATGTTGAGGTCACCAAGGAAGAGGAGTTGAGTGGTTGAGGCCAGGAGGGAGGAGGAGAGGTCGGCCCACTCAGAGAGAAAAGAGGTGATTTGCCCGGGGGGCTGGTAAAGAGTAGCAACAGTAAGAGAGTGGCTAGGAGAGAGTGAGAGCCTGCAGACAAGGCATTCAAAAGAGGAGTAAATCTGAATGGGAATGATAGTGGCAGGAATCCACTCAGGAAAGATCAGGGCTACGCTCCCACCATATCGAGTGGATCTGGGTGCGGAGAGGATCTTGTAGCCCTCAGGGAGTAGAGTGTCAAAGCTTGTGACAGAGCTAGCCGTGAACCATGTCTCTGTAAGACCGAGGACATCAAGGTCCAGTTCTTCAAGAAGGTGGCAGATGTCAGCGGCGTGTTTGACAGCAGAGCGAGAGTTGAGAGTGGCAAGATGAAGAAGGTTGCCGGCCTTAAAGACCTTCCGTGGAGGGGTACAAATCAGAGGTACGCCCTGCGGAGTTGTGGAGGTAGCCTGAAGAGTGGCAGAGGAGAAGGAGAAAGTGGGTAAGGTAGCCAGGGAGTGAGAGGATGGGACAGCTTGAGATGAGAGGAAGTTGATGAGGCGAGGGAAACGCCTATCGAAGAGGAGGAGATTGGCCTGAGGAACTTGGACCATGACAGTGTCATTTAGGTAGACATTAAGGATGACTCTGGAGGAGACGAAAGAAGCCATGAGGACATCCCAGCGAGTGCCACCATTAATGGTAGAGGAGGAGACAGGACAAAGCCCAGAGATCATATGGAGGGGTCCATAGATCCGGTGAAGGAACAGCAAAGAGGATGTCGGTGAGGGTCTGTCTGGAAGAGGCGCTGGTATAGGTATCAGCGATGGGGAGTACAGGGTTGGAGGCCAAGATATCCTTTTTACATTTCTTGTTTCCAGACTTAGTGAGAAGGGAAGGGTAGTTGATAGAGAAGCAGTTGGAATAGATGGGAGAAACAGAAAGCGCCATCAGTGGAAATCAGAAGAGGCAGAGAGAGGAGTAAGCAAGTAAAGCAGTATTGAACAGTCAATGGGCTAACAGGTTACAATCAATGGCCAAAAGTTAAATGCAGAAATGCACTGAAGTTGAACTTTCAAGTAAATGCAAAAATACACCCAAGATTGACTTTCAAGTAAATGCAGAAATACACTGAAGTTGAACTTTCAAGTAAATGCAAAAATACACCCAAGTTTGACTTTCAAGTAAATGCAAGAATACACCCAAGTATGACTTTCAAGTAAATGCAAGAATACACCCAAGTTTGGCTTAAAAGTTAAATGGGAGACCAGTAGTTAAGGAATTTAGAGTGGTAGTCAGATGGTAGAGGTGAGTATAGATAAGCTTCACATGAGAGCATGGCAGGAAGAGTTGAGTACCCTCTGAGAAGGGAGTACAGGTAAATCAAGGAGGGAACTAACCCAAGCAGAATATGGTAAGAGAGTCATGGCAGTCCAATAGTCCAGGGAAGCAGCGTCAGTGACAATGAGGGTTTGGCTGTTGCAGAATCTCATGATGCAGCCTGTGAAGCAGACAGAGAAGCTGACAGGGACCTTAGAAAGTAGACCTTTGAAACAGGGGCCGGCTGAAGCCTGCCGGTCCCCCGATTGGCTTGAAAACAAAGCCAACTGCAGACGATGGAGGCAAGCACTTTAGATACACAGCCAGCCTCATGCAAACAAGGAGGCTAGGCAGCCATGATGGAAAACCTCAAACACATTGTGAGGCAGCAGGAAACATCCATTTCATTGAAATGAGTCAGTGCAATTTTATGCAGGCGAAGGTTAGAACACACTGCCAATTTGCACAGTGTAATTTCTGAAATTAAAATGGTTTGCCAAGTGAAAAAAAACACTTTTTTCCGATTTTTCGTTTTTCTTTTTAAACGCTTTTTTTTTCGTTTCTGGTGCTGCAGGGACAATGGCAATGCACCTACCTGGTGCAGAAAGCGTCCGTGGGCCCAACAGATCAGGAAACTTAGGAAGGGTGGGAGCTTCAGAAAGACCTCATGCTCCGTAGGAAGTAGAAGGCAGAAAGCAGGGAAAATCACTGGGCATGAGGGATCGTGTCTGATGGGGATGGGTAAAGAGTTCCAGCGTTTGGCTGCTTGTACTGGGAAACTGGCTCCTCCTGCTGTCTTTAGATTGAATCTTGGGACAACTAGACTGAGGGACTGCGAGGATCTGGTAGAGCGTGTGGATTGGTGAATACGGAATTTTTCTGTCAGGTATTTCGGGCAGTGTTAGTTAGGCATTTGTATGTGATGGCCAGGGTGCGTAGAGTGATTCTTTCTCGGATGGGTAGCCAATTAGTATTTTATCTGTGAGTGGAGATGTGGCATGATCTGGGGAGACTAAGTGCGGCTCTTAGTGAATTATTTTGGAGAACCTGGAGCTTGTTTAGGTTATGTTCTGAGGAGCCGAGGAAGAGTGTGTTGCAATAGTCAATTTTAGATAGGGCAAGTGCTCTGGCCAGCGTTAGTCAACTAGCTGTGGATAGGTAATCTTTCCAGCTATCAATCAATTTTTTGGTGTAGGCCTTGGAGGATGCAACGCTATTGACCTGCTTTTTGAGTGAAAAGGTTGAGTCGAGGTAGACCCCCAGTGTTTTTATCTCTTTAGAGACGTTGATTGTGTTGCCATCAATGATGAAAGAGGAGTATTTGGGATTGAGTTTATTTAGGCGTGCCTGAGTGCCCACAATCATTAACTCAGTCTTATCATCATTGAGGCAGAGGCCATTGGTGGCCATCCAGGCTTGGATTTCAAGATAGATGCTATTTAGCAATTTGGAATCCTGGTCATAGGAGCCAGTGAGGTGAATGAGGACTTGAGTGTCGTCTGCATAGTTTGTGTAGACGACACCCAAGTTATCCAGGCGGTCGAAAAGGAGCTTCATGAAGATATTGTAAAGTGTGGGTGACACACAGGATCCCTGTGGCACACCACACGAAATTGGGGTCGGGTCTGCTGAGGCTGATGGGGAGAAGACTCTGGTGGTCCGGTCAGGTAGGAAAGATTTAATCCAATCGGAGGCGTCGGAAGAGAAAGTTGCAGCTGTAGTGAGGTGCTTGGTTAGGATTTGGTGGTCGACGAGGTCGAAGGCTGCAGAAAGGTCAAGTAGTAAGAGGATAGCTAGCTTGCCCTTATCCTTCGCCTCATCCATTTGGATCTTTCGATCCAAAAGTGCTGTCTCCGTTCCATGTCTGGGTCTGAAACCAGATTGCCTAAATCCAAGAAGGTTGTTTTCCTCTAAATGTTTCTGGATTTGCAGATAGGCAACACGGTCCAAAATGTTGAGAAGGAACGGGACGGTAGTGATGGGCCTGTAGTTGGTGGGGACATTTGGGTCAAGGTTAGTTTTTTTAGAAGAGGCATGACCCAAGCTTCCTTGAGGTTGATAGGAAACTGATTGGAGGAGAATGAAGAGTTTATCAGGGAGGCGATGAAAGGGGCTAAGTTTTTAGCTCCAGCCTTGATAATCGTGGCAGGGCATACGTCACCTTGGCAATGGGAAGGTTTCAGGTGTTTTATGATGACTTCTACTTCCTTAGGAGTTACTTGTGAGAAGGAGAAAGGAGTGCAGGTGTGGGATCTTTGGGGTAGGGTGGGTGGGCTGGGAGCCCGTGAGATTAGCCTTTTTAGCTTTGATCTTATTTTGGAGTAGTGTTATTTTGTCTGCAAGGGCTTGTTGGATTTTAGTGCACCAATCAGTGTTTTTGTTGCAATCTTGTGCGGGAGGCGCCGGGGATTCAAGCTCTTTTAGTATACTGAAGAGTTCTTTAGATCTAGATTTGGCATTTTGGATTCTGGAATTGTAGGTGTCTTTTTTAGCGGCAAGTATGGCTGCTTTATAGATGGAGGATGCTGATGTAAAGGCCGTTTTGTTGGAAATTGAGGGTGCTTTGCGCCAAATAGATTCAGCTATTCTTTTTGCATTCATGAGTTTTTTTTAGTTCAGGGGTGAACCATTTCTTAAGATTGGCCAGAGGTTTGGCTTTCCTGAGTTTAAGGGGGGCTGTGCCGTCTAGGGCAGATTTAAGGGTGTTGTTATATAGGTCTACCATGTTCTGAGGAGTGAGATTGTTAAATTTAGATTCATTCAGGATATCACTAATGAGAGGCTGGAGATTATCTAGTTTGATATCACGACAATTTCTGGAGAGCGAGGGGGTAATAATGTGGTTTTAACTGGAGTGGCTTCAGGGATGGAGAATAGGCTCAGGTGATGATCTGACCAGGCAACGGGTTCGTTTTGGGTGATGGCGATGGAGCAGTTAATATCAGAGACCCAATCTAGTGTTCTGCCTTTTGAGTGGGTGGGTGTTAGAACTCTGTGTATGAAGCATAGGTTAGTGATAGTGTTGTCGATGGCCAGGGCAGGATGGTCATTGGGATCCTGGAGGCCCAGGTTTAAGTCTCCTAGCAGGATGGTTTTGGATCCGAGTTTGGTGTGTGTAGATAGGAGGACCAGGATGTCATCTTCAAAGGATGACAGTGGGCCAGGGGGATGATAGATAAGGTGCATGAGTATAGTCTGGGTAGGTGATAATGTTAGTTTCACTGATAGGAGTTCTGTGGATGGGAGGCTAGTATGTGGCAAGGCTCTGATAGCTAGGTTGGATCTGGCAATGAACGCCACTCCACCACCTTTGCCTGAAGTTCTATCGGCTCTGATGATGGAATATCTTTCCGGTAAGGCTCGTGAGAGTGTGGGACCTGCTGCTTGGTGAAGCCATGTCTCTGTGACGGCCAACGAAATCTAGGCTGTTAGCGAGAATAAGGTCAGCAATTTCTGGGGCATTAGCAACAATGGAGCGTGCGTTGATGAGGGCATCCTTGATGGTGGTTGTGGGGGTGTGATTCTGTGAAAGGTGCTGGACTGGGATGCGACTAGTGTTGATCAGAGGCTTTTTGATTGTGCTGGAAGCTTTATGGTTGGGGAAGCGAGAGCCTTTGGTTGCGACAGTGGGTAGAGAGTGGGATGAGTGGTGTAGGGCATGTGGCAAAATGGTGCAACCATTCGAGGGGTGTGAGTGGGGCAGTGGTGTGAGCATTTGACGATGCTACAAAAATTGGACTAAGGCTGGGTGTGGTGGGTAGCAATAGTGCGAGGTATGTAGGAGAGGTTGGTTGAACCAGAGGCAGGAAAGAGGCTAGGGCTAGCGTGGCTCTGTGGAAGGAGGACATACTTTATTGTCTGGGATCTGGCTTGTGCTTGTAGCATAATATCACAGAGGGAGGTTAAGTAATGGGCTCAATTAAGATTTAGTTGGGCTGAGTAGGATCTCTGTTCTAGAGGTTGATCACTTGGGGGTGGTGTAGATAATATGAGTACCTGGAATTCCTGGCTAAAAACCTAGAATGATAATAGGGTGGCTAAGGCTAAGTTGGAGGAACAGTGGGCAGACAGGGAATTTGAAAGATCAAGGTGACATTTGGGCCGGTAGATTTATAGTAGGCTGGAGCAAGCAAGAAGTATGCAGGAGTCAGTGTAAGCTAGAGCAATCAGTAAGGCTAAGGCAGGCAATAGGTATGCACAAATCCTATGGGCTAGCATAATCATTAAATATACAATAAACAACAATCACTGTAGGCTAGAGCAATTGATAATGTGCATGATCACAGCTGTAGCTAAACCACCAACAGGCTGGCTAGTTTACAAAAACATACATTACAGTGAATGTTTAAATGTTTAGTTAGCAAGGATTATTTAACTAATATCAATTGATAGTCCGCTATACAAGGGAAGGTGTCAGAGTTTTGCAAAATGTAGCTGTTTCCTCTACAGTTCCAAGATTATATAATGCATGGAGTATTTAGCTGGAGGCTTGGAGCTTACCACAAGCCATGATGCAGTCTAAAGTTGATGCAAATTTATAAAACAAATACAACACCTATATTTATAATCAATTTGTCACAACATGTAGTCACATTTGTAATACTAAATCAATGTAAATTACAGTTCATGATGAATCATTCAATCTATTTTTAACCACAATCACAGACCTTAAACATTTGTTTATCGCTTCTGATTAAATCATATCTTGCAACAGGAGAATGTGTTACAATGCAAGTGTAAATTGTCTAAAGCCCCTATGTCTCAGAACAGTAATTACTGTTCTTCATCTGATCCCAGCATATGCAGGACAGAAAAACATAACATGCCCCATGTCTTTATTGCATTAGAGTAAAATGGGAAAATACTCTCAGGTTCTCCAGACCAACCCAATTTCCTTTTGAGTTTCAACCAATTAATCCTTAATTGTGTCAAATAAAACCATTGAGACTATGATACACACCAACCTATGCAAGGTTCCATAGTGTTTGAACCAGTTAGAAAATGTGTGGGCTTTGTTTGAGTATTTTAAAATTGCAGCTGATTGTAATATATTGAGGCAATATGCACCAAGGTGATTGGCTGACGTGTAGGTAACAGCCCACTGCCCAAATTAAACAAGGGTGACAGTGCCATTGCTGAAAGGATCGGCACACCAACGAGGGGCATATTGTCATTAGCACCTGTGTGGTTCCCTACATGGGTACTAATGGTGTCTTCATTTGGTTTTGTTTTTTTAAATAAACATAACTTTCTTGCACGCCCTGGTGCCACACAGTGATGCTGTCAGGAAGTCCCTTTTCCATGTTGATGACTGTGACATCATCAACATGAAAACGACTACATGGATGCTAATTGGTGAAGGGGGAGGGAAGGGAGCGCTGGATTCCCATGCAGCTCAGAACGTGTGCTTGTACATACAGTACAGCCCACATTCCAAACCTCCTTGATTGGCCAGCACCCCCCACCCAGGATGCTATTGATGGATAGTTGCACAAGGGCAGAATTAACTTCAGCCCTAGTCCTATCATGAACAGTTTCTGGGTTCTCGAAATAATTGCTTGGATTGAGCAGACTCATAGATTCCTTCATATTTTGGAGCAATGCTATCTTTAATCCACTACAATCTCATAAAAGATCCTTTATAATTAACCGAGATAGGGCTGCATGTACATGTTCACAGTTTAATTGAGTGATAGCAGTAGCAATCGTGGCTTTCATATATCACATCTCAAGTTCTTGAGGGAGAGCAAAAATAGGTGCAGTTTGAGAAAGAGCTAATATTGTATGCAACTTGGCATATAATCCAAACAAATGGCAAAACCAGAAACAAAGGCTTCTTTAAAAAGCATTTAAAATGTAAATAGGAAAGCAAGGTGTCCACCACCTTGCACTATGTACAGTGTTGCTAGCTGCCATAGAATGCAAGGTATACTACCTATGGCCCTACTACAAATATTGGAAAACCTAATCTACTTGACAAGATTCTAACATCAGAGAATGGAAGGGATACTGTTTATGCCCCTTCTATATATATTGGGAAAATTAATTTACTTCACAAGACTGTACCATTAGTGAATGCAAAGTATGTTTTATCTGACTCTATGGCATGTACTGAGAAGACGATGGCCAGGAGTCCAAGGATCACTATGGAGAAGCATAATGAGCACTCTAGTTTCTCAATGACTGAGAAGTAGAAGATGATCAGGAGTCCAAGGATCACTCTTGCGGAGCAGAGTGAGCATTCAAGCTTCTCAACAAACATAATTGGCCCAAAGCAACTCCCTTGTTCATTGAGGGAGTTTAAAAATCCGAAAGCTGAGATGCCTCAGGAGAGCAATCCTCCAAGGAGGAAACCAGCGAGTCGTCCAGCGACGAAAGGGAGGAGAGCTGACAGAAAGGAAGCCGAGAGGGGGGTAGAGAACAAAAGCAATGTCCCAGAAGCAAGGACTGCTTGCATTGCTGCCGAGTGGAACCTCCGTTCATCCAGACGCATCGCTTGCGAAAAACAGATATCAGGAAATCCACGGTTGACTGCTGTGAAGCCACGAAAGCGACCAGAGCCTTCAAAGATGCAGCAGCTGCTCGGGAAACACTGGTACCTACCAGAAGGTAGCAAAAAGGTACGCAAGTTACCCGTGTGGTGCATGAGGTCCTTTGGAACAAGGGGTGGAAGAGGGCCTGTGACCCTGGGAACAAAGTGCAAGTCTGGGACACGCACCCATATGAAAGAAACCATATGAAAGAAAGAAACAAAAGCCAATTTGAATATTGCAAGTCTGGGAGATTCACCCAAATAGAGACACTCCATGTTGGGACTGTTGCTTGGCAGGAGTGTACATCAAGCAGCTGTGAATGGTACAAGTTTGGGATTTGCACCCAAAGAGGGACATTCCTTAAGAGGACGAAGCCGTGTGTTGGGTAGACGTGGTCTTTTCCACCCTCTCTCCATTCCCGCGATAAAGATCCTGTGTATGTTACGCCCCCGTAACTCCATCAATTATTTGCACTAACTAAAAGCGGTAAATGAATGAATAACCAAGCCTGTATATGCATATAGAGACTCCATTGTGTGAAACATCTGACACCATCTTTTGCTAGGCCCAAAAACTATCTCTAAATACGGTCTCTCCCCTGCCCAGCACCCTGCAAAGACAGCCCAGGCCACCTCTGCCTCCTGCCTGCTCTGCACAAGCCCTGTTCTCATGGATGTCCAGCTATTCATTGGTGCAACATTTAGTATAATCCTAGGATAGATGTGCTCACTGCCCTGTGTGAGACCAGATCAGGCCCCAGCTTGCATGCCTATCCATCTCCACAAACCTGCCAGTTCACTCCCGACCACCACCCCACCAGGCCATAGTCCACCGAGCCCAGGCCCCTCGGATCTTTGATACAGATACACATCTGACCCCTCATAGTGACCAGATGGGGACACCCATCAAAGCTCTAATGCCAGACACCAATATATCCTCTGTAAACCTAAAACATGTCTACTCGTATCATGAGACATCAGGTAGATCAAAACCCACGGGGCAGTCACTCAGGTCTGGAGCACTGTGTTTTATTAATCTCTGGGTACAGAGGTTGGAATGCCTGCGTACCTGCCAATGGGTAATGAAAGGCCCCCATTCATCCAATAATCTTGTATGTCCACCATTATTCTTCCTAAACCATGTCTATTGTTTAGCTTAGATCTGTTAGCAATGTCACTCTTCTGAACTGACTCGACCTTCACCGCAGAGATGAGCCCAGCTGACCCACATGCTCTTTGATTGACTCGGACACAGCTGCCAATTGTACCTTGACATCACCTATAGAGCATGCTATGCCATGTGGGACGACCAATTGAAACTGTTATCTCATACTGTATGTTGTTACATCGCTCGTGATGTTATTTTGGTTCATAATGTGCTGCCCGTGTATTGTTTGGCAGAGCACTCTCGCGTAGCAGAGTTCTATGCTTGCATTTATCTTATATAAATGTGTTTTACTTGCAGTTATTCTCTTGGTCTCATTCCCTAGCTGGGTGTGTCTATTTATTTGTTCTCAGGTATACATGCATTGTTGACTATATGCCTTCATTTAGTGACCCCTCTTGCCTGATATTCCTTGAGATACCCCTGTACTTGAGGCGAGATCCAGGGCTTCCCCGGAAGGGCCGCCCCCACCTATGGCTGACCAGTCCCCAAATAAAACACGTACGCAGCCGAAATGGGTTTTGTGGGTCCCGGCTTTGTGAATACCCAACTGCTCGCCGGAGCTAGGTGAGGTCACGACGGGGAGGCCCAGACGTTGTGGATAGACCGTGAATGGAGGCTCATGGAAGAAGATGGGCACATGAGTATTGATTGCAAGGGAAAACGAATGGGGGATAGTGGGAAGATTTTTTATTGAGAATAATAAGGGAAGGGAACACGCATGATCAGAGTGTGAATGAGTAGAATACGTGTCTTACAATAAGCGCTTTTTTCTTTATGGCCATCATTTTTTTATATATGAAAATACAAGTTAAAAAATAGAGGAGAAACGGGAACCTAGCTCTGAAAGAGGGTAGAAGACAACGCTGCAATGCACTGTCCCGACCAGTGCGGATATTAAGTGTAAGAAAGGAATAAAAATAGGAGCCTCGTAATATTAGTGGGCTCGGGAACAAATCGTGGTTGTTATTTTAGCTTGTTATCTTATTTTATTTTTTTAAATTTGGAGGGAGGCCCAGGAGAGGGCGAGGTGATATGAATGATAGAGTGAGTAAAGCACAAGTTATGCTCTAAGTAGGGAAGAAAAGCTTGGGTAAAAGGGAAGGTATTAAGATGTATGTTTCCTGTTTAATGTTGTTCGTTCATTTGTTGTTTTGTTGTGCAAAATGCTCAATGGTTCATGTTTTATGTGACTGTCTTGAAATGCATAAGTAATGGTTTGAAGTAAGAAAACATTATTAGATTGTTGTTGTTATATTGAAGATTAACAGTTGGAGGTTGTTAGGGAGAATTCTCTGTTTAGGCTGAATTTCCTAACCTAGTGAGTCCCCCAGCAGCTTTGCTGGATTTCTGGAGTTTGTTTTTTTCCATCCTGCCAAGAGTGAGACTCTTTTCCTCCCACTCTTGGACATGAATGTGTGTAATTCCTTTGAATGTCAATGTGTTCTATGGGCTATGGGGTCTTTTACTCCAAAGGGTCTGATATGTTTTTCTATGTGTGTTACACTGCACCCTACGTGCCGTAACACTGGGGCGTCCTAGCAGACCCCCACCATAGACTCCATACCCGGGGACTGACTACTGTCTCCCCGGGCATGTAAAGTCACCATTGGCTTTACTAGACCTAAATTTACTAACAGAACTAGTACAAACCATCTTATTGTGGACGTACTAGTAGGGGTAATTCTATTACTCCTGGATCTGTTACTCGAGGGGGCACTGTCCCGTCCTCCTTCGTCGAGTTTTGGCTGGTGGCAGTGGAAACTACTTGTTATGTCCGACCTCGAACATAACCCTATGGGATTCGTCCCATTGTTGGAGATTGATACTTTTTCTCGTTAATCTCTAACGTACCCCCGGTCTACTTATCTTAAATAAGTTTATCGGATGGTATTTTCTGCCAGAACTCGGTTTTGAAAATGGCGTCTGTGTTCGTCTCTGTGACTCCTAAACCAAAGGTTGAGCCCTTTGTTCCACTTTTGGCGGGCCTCTGTACAGAGACCCTCCAAAGTGGTGCCATTCTGTCTGGGTTACCACAGGGGTGTGGGAGGGGGTTTAGGCACCCTGGACCGAGTTGCCTTGCCAACTCCGGTCGCACTCTGGAGTGATTGGCCCAAGTGATGAGCCTCCCCGCTCACCACTTAGCGAGTGTTGATTGACAGCTAGGCTGAATGAATGGGGGTTTTCTGCATAAAAGCAGGGCTTTTGGGACTGGATCTTCAGAAGTCTCCACAGGACCTAAGAATCTGACGAGGGTAAAGCTGAGCCGACCTGCACGACAACACCTCCGGTGGAGCCCTGCGGAACCGACTCACCACTTCCCGACGACAGAGGAGATCTCCCTGACGGAGAGTCTCTTCCCCTGACTGGTGGGAACAACCAGTCCCCTTTGCTTTTTATTAGCCTCAGGACGCAGTGGTCGAATTGCCCGTGTAGAGCACCTCTGCAACCGGATAGCCACTACCCCTGTACCGCGACCAAAAGGTGGTGCCTTGTGACGGAGCACTTCGCGGCTGGTCTCTTCCCTGGTGGTGCACCAGACTTCCCTTGTCTTCGACAACGAGAGCATCCCTACTCTTGGCAAAGACCTGACGTGCATCCACCACCAGGAACAACTGCCCCAGCCGGAGCTGTCTCTCCACAACAAGGTACCGTGTCCGCCTGGCTTCCCTTTCGATCGGTTCAAGTGAGGTGTTTTAATCCTCTCCGTTCTTTTGGGTCGCCTCCAAGCTTTTCACATTTGTTGTTCTGAACTGGTTCAATCTGCCGATAACAATTTGCTACAAAGACTTGAATGCATCTCCACTAGAGACTTTTTGGGACATCGCGCCTTGCCTCTCTCCGAGTGGGCCTGACCTCTGAACTTTACGATCTATTGTGATTCTTGCCTTCTTGCCTTGCATTTTATCTGTGGAGTATTGAACTGCGTTGATTTCGTGACCTACCTATCTTTTTTCTCCCGTCCTAACTAATATTAGAGTGCCATCTAGGTTGAGGTAAACACCTCTGTCTGCAAATAAGTGATCCCGGTAGAACCTAGACTTGTCGAAATATTGCTAGGGGGATTGATCGTTTTCTGCTTCGTAGAGTAATTGTGTTTGAATTTGCCATAGTGTTTTTGATAGATGTTTCGTTATAAATAAATACCTTAATATCTTTACACTAAGCCTCGTTGCGTGTTTGCTTGTCTTGCTGTGAAGAATTGCCCTATTTTGTATACTCCACATACTGCTCAACTCTTCTTGAGGGAAGTCTGACTGCTCAGCCACAGCTACCAAGTGAATCTGTGTGGTACAGACTGCTACCAAGTGGGTTCACCGCCAACCACCTGTAGTCCTAAATCTTTTGCGGTGGTCCCAGAGGGAACTGCACAGGTTTCCGCCTAACAGAGGTGACAGTGAAAAGGGGTAAAAAAGAGAGGCCCGTTGTTGAACATGGTAATGGATACCCCACTGTCACATATTTGTAGACACCTCCCCTTGTATAGTGACTGAATAAAGAAGTATCACAGCCAGTGGATAGTGTAAACAGAGGGGGAGGGGATGCCCTATGCCTGGCCTGAAGAAGGGTCTTTTGATAGAGGTTATATTGGACCATGTCGCAACTTACCTAATGGCAAAATATAAGTAGAATAAACTCCAAAACAGACGGGAAGTGTTAGATTTGTGGAAGATGTTTGAGGAGACAGCAGTCGAGCATAGCATGGGAAAAGTAGGGGAGGGGGCCGTAGAGGTGAAGGAAAATGAAGAGAAAGAAGGGAAGTGTAACGATGAACCCAAGAAACTATACCCACTGCTCACGAGATCCACAGAGGGATACACAGACTCAGCTTGTGTGCCAGGGGGAAGCCCTTCCACACCGTATGTCCCCTATACTCTAACACCCATGGCCAGCCCCCAGGGACCATCCAACAGAGATCTCAAAGTGGCATAACATCGACTCAGGCAGAACTGGCCCAGTTAAGAGCAATACGTGAGATGACCCAGGAATCCTGGGAGGGCTCCCACCACCCTTAAAATGTTCCTCTGTCCAACCAGAGGATGAATGGAAATCAGGGTTTGTCTTTAGGGAGGACAGTGTCCCCATATGGGAAGTACGTGTAGAAATAGAAGGGGAGATAGAAAGTGTAGGATATGACAAAGTGGCATCAGTGAGGGATGAGGAGTGCTGGAGCGATTTTAATGAATCCGATGAAGGGGCTGTGGGGGGAATCCAGCAGGTACAATGGGTCTCTCCGCGGGTGATAAAGGAGGAAGAGGGGTGAGAACACAGGCTCTGAAACAGAATAGGAAGAATAGCCTTAGCAAAAAAGAAAGGAACAATGGTAAGTAGGGGAAACGTAAGGTCCGAATTGCATATGCCCCTCATCCATAAGGGAGCAGGACGGCTGCATTATGTGCCATGGGTGACGATGGATAAAAACAATCTCTTCAAGTCCCTCCCACCGCTCACGGCAGACACGAGAAAAATGATTTATGCCTTTGAAAAGCATACTGCGGAAGTGCCTCTGGCCATAGGGTACATCAAAAGCTTGCTAGTATCTGCTGTGGGAGATCAAGCAGACTCGGTGTGGGTGAAGGCAGGATTCCTGGGTGTCACCACAGCGAATGATACACATGATGGGGCATCTTTTAACAATGTCTGTGGACAAGTTTGGGATGCACTGCGGAGGTCTTTACCCGACACCCCCGATCTGCACTCTATAATGCAATGCACTATGGGGGATGAGGAAGATGCTGCACAGTTCAATCTTCGGGTGGAGGAGATGTGGAGGGCAGACACGGGCACAGCCTGGGACCAATCCACCTCCCTATTTTACTTTATCATTAAAAGAGGCCTCTCGAAGGAAGTACAGAAGGCCCTTGATAAAATAACTGGGATAGAAGCCAAAGGGTGGCCAGAGATTCAGAGCATCGTAGTACACTATTGCAGGAGGATCAAAGAAAGGGAAAAAGAAACAGCCCAGAGGAGATTAGCAGAAGAAGCAAAGCTTCCACAGAGCAAGTTAGTGAAGGTCGCAGCAATAATCACAGTGCCGCCCTCGGAGCAGCAGGGAGAGGAAGGGGGAGTGTCAGTAGCCATAAAGGCTAGGATGGCTGCAGCATGGGCAGACAACGGCCAAGAACAGTTGGGTTGAGATCAACAATACATGGGACCCCAATGGCAAGGAAGGCCCGCAAGAGGTAGAGCTGGATGCTGAGGACGACGGGAAGCAGCAGGGGCTATGAAGGGCCAGGACCCAGACCCTGTTGGTCGTGCAGGAGGTGGGGCCATTTTGCAAGGGAATGCCGCATTCGGCCAGTGGCCAATTATAAGAATAACCAGAGGTACAGCAATGAACAGCAATATGGGCACCCACACCCAGGTAGCCCGTATGGACTGCCCATAGGAAATTATGAACCAGATGGGCAGGCAGATATTAGACCTATACCAGGGTTCAATACCCTCAGACACCCCCTCACTGCCTGCAGACCCAGCCAACTCACCAAAATCAAATGACACACACACAAGCAAACCCATTTTCATGACGGCTAACGGTGCACCAGCCCCTTATCAGGGATCGTGTGTGCTTAGTGAAAAAGTTTTCTCTTGCCCTGGAACAGATACCCACCCAGACTAGGACAGCCCACATAGAGCACTTGCGTGTCCAGTCCTATCAATTACCTTATGCCCGGATGACGAACCACTGGTGGGGGCAGAGATAGGGAACAAACAGTTAATCTTTATGGTAGACTCAGGGGCAGAGAAATCATGTCTATGTAAGGGTGATTTCCCCTTACCTGGCAAAAATCTCGAGATGCAAGGATTCTCTGGGGCTGTGGTCACGGTTCCTTACACAGAAGATTTGGATGTTAGGATAAGGGGAGAAACAGTAGGACCACCTACTTTACCATGAAAATTTCCCTGTAAACCTATTGGGACGAGACTTACTTAGTAAGTTGAATATGACCATAGCATTCACAGACAGAAGTATATTGTGCTCCAACCCCAGCATGTGCTTGCTCAGAGCAATTCTATTAATACAAACAATAGCTAGCGAAACAGCCATACAAGGTGTTCCAACAATTGCAGATATGTTTGTTTATGGCATACAAGTGTTAGCAAGAGTAGTGCCAGAAATAACATGAAAGGAGTGGAGAGTACCATCTGATTTTGTTTTCCGGGCCGGTTGCCACCCCCAAGATAGTGCCTGGTACTGTTCTCTCACTTGATCTGCAAGGTGTACAGGTGTCAGCAAAGTGTATTGTAGCCATTAGCATGGACACACATGGTGCGAGTGGCACACAGTGTTGTGCATTGACCCAAATATACTGTGATGTGAATTAACTGATGAAGATCTGTTCACTGACAATGACACTGATGGGGAAATCATAATAGAAATATGCATGCCCTGTGATATAATGGTACAAAACAGACGAGTGACAACCCCCGTCATGGCCACTTTTTGTGACGTGGACCTGCAGCAGGTACTGCACTATTTGTGGACTACAAACTGCCATGATGTAGAATTATTAAGAGAAGTGACCCCAATAAAAATGTAAATCAAACCAGGCGAAGTACTGCCCTGGGTAAGACAGTATCCCCTGTCCAGGGAGGCAGAGGAGGGAATAAAAGAGACAATACATGAATTACTGCAACAAGACATCATTGTCTCCGTCAATTCTCCATGTAATACCACAGTGTACCCCATCAAGAAAGCGAAAGGGGGGTCGTGGTGTAGGTTCCAGGACTTCCGCCCACTTAACAATAGTGTGAACTGTTCCAGCATTGAGGAATATGCAATGGCAATGTCATACGATCCAACAATGGAACGCATTTAGTAAATGACCTCTTTAAGGAAGTAACCACATTATTGGGAATAAAACATAATATGTGTTCAAATTACCATGTGCAAGCGAATGGGCTGTTTGAGAAAATCAACAGCCTTATTAAAAGCAGATTGTCCAAACTATGTCACACCCTCAAAAAGAATTTGATCTATTGTTTACCATTGGCCTTATTTCAGTTGTGCACACAGGCTATCAAGGACCACCACTTGTCCCCCCACAAGATAGTGACTGGTAGACGAATGCAAACAACACTGTCCCCAGTAAGGTGAATATCAGATGCACACAGAACAGCGACAATGCCGTGGAATCTAGATGGCATGGGGATATAGGAAAATAGGGTTGACGGTCCATTTTGATGTCTGCAGACGTCATTTGAATTGGGAGTTTCAGGGCGAGTTGTGGTGTGGTGGTTGTGGCCAGTGGCCAGATTCTTGGGTGCATGGCCGTATTATGCTGTGGTTGTGGCCAGTGGATACATTCTTGGGTGCATGGCTTTAGGCTATGTAGCAAAGAATATGTACACTGGCCACACCACCACAGCATAATACAGCTATGCACCCAAGAATCTGGCCACTGGCCACAACTATTATAATGATATGCGTACAGAAATTGAATCTAGCCACAACCATTATAATAATATGTGTATAGTATTTGTAACACAGTGACATAATACAATTGAAGAGACAATAGTACTTATGATTGCTGTACCATTGGATTGAGTTTGTTTTACATGGTAACGAAGGAGAAATATTTGCTTCTTTCTCTGTGAAAAAACATAGTATAGTATGTTTGAAACAAGATGACTGTGTTTTCTGCACAGTTGCTGTTTCTGTTTTAATAATCATTGGGTCATTGGTAAAAATAATCATACACGATTTAGAAAACAACTACTACATGTATGTGATTTTAACTCGCACAGTATGTTTGTTTGAATTGTGCAGCACTTAAGGGAAAGTTTAAAGTGCATACATAAGTGGATTTATTGTTACAAGCAGTGTTGCAGTAGGAAGAATCGTAATGGTGTATTTGCAATAAAGTGTAATGAAGGATATTTTTGAGATATTTATATACCAGTTGGTATATTGTAACTAGTGATAGTTTTGTAGTTCTGAAGGGTATTTTTTGAAGCAGTTCAATACCTGTTGGTGTATTCTAACTATTGTGCTATTCAACAGTAACATTGCAGTACTATGGATGCAGTTACATACCAGTTGGCATATTATAACTGTTCATGGTTTTATAGTTATTACAGGTATTTTTTGAAGCAGTTAGATACCTGTTGGTGTATTATAACTATTTTGCTATATAAACGTAGCATTGCAGTATTATGGATGAAGCAAGATACCATTTGGTGTATTCTAACTGTTGATAGTTGTACAGTTTTGAAGAGTATTTTTTTTAAGCAGTTTGATACCTGTGTGTGCATTTTAACTATTTTGCTATTCAAAAGTAGCATTGCAGTACTATGGATGCAGTTACATACGAGTTGGTGTATTGTAATTGTTGATAGTTCTACAGGTCAGTGACTAAACTGTGTAGACCCTCATAATCAGTACATTGTAAGTACTATGTTTGAAACAACATTACTGTGTCTACTGCACAGTTCTTGTTTCTGTTTACATAATCATTAGGTAATTTGGAAATAAAATCTATACAGCATTAAAAAAAACATACTACATTTATGTGAGATTCACTTTCACAGTATGTTTGTTTGATGTGTGCAGTACTTAAGGGAATGCTTAAAGTGCACTAACTATTGATAGTTTCACAGGTCAGTGACTAAATTTAGTTTTAAGGAATATTAAGTAGGCATTTGTTAGATTTGATGGTAAACTCTGTTTTACAGTAACAGAAGTGACATTGCATTCAAACCAACCACATTTATTTTTAAACTATGCAGTTTGGTGACCAGTGTGGTAAATTATGCCTACTGCTGTGAAGGTTTTCTTACCAAGAGATACTTTCCTGTGTGTGAAGCTAGTAAGCTTGCAGAGGTTTTTGGTACCATCTATGTTGTACTTTAAAAGCATTAGTATCAGATATTGGCTATGTGAGTTTATGTGCAAGGTGGAACGATTGTCTAAATTGCAAAAAGTGAATAATATATTATTTACATTTTGCACCAGCTGATGAAATGGAATGGATTCTTAATTTGTTATAGAGACATACACAAATTGTTCATTGTGGCTGTGCTCTTGTGAAACATTACAGAGATTGCTTGTATGGTTCCACGTGTATGAAATCTGGAAGATTTCATCTATAGGTATGTTTTTGTTTTCCAGTACTTGCTGCAAGTCATTAGAAATTCCTGTGGATCTTCCTGTGTGTTATGGTGAATTTTACCATTCCTGCACAGTAATCCAATTATTGCCTATTCCTGAGACACTGTAAGTGTTGTCAGGATTATTTGTGGCATTTCTATGAAGGACGAGCATTTGCAAATACAACTGGTCTGAGCCATTCAAGTAAATGTTTTGAACAACTGGTGTCAATTGGGACAGATTGATTGATTGCTACATTTGCATAGCAATTTACACTGATTGGGTTGTAAAATGCAAATGGACCAGAGAGTTATGACTCTGTGTCATTTGCTGGACCTTCACTTGTTTTTTAAAAATAAATATTCCTCGTTATATCTGCTGATAAACGTGCAGTTGCGTTTGCACTAGATAGTTTTGTGGCTGTACTGCTTGATGGAGTAGCAGTTGTTTTTGTTTACTTTGTGGTACTGTTGGGAGATTGCATTTAAGTTCTGTTTGCATTCATTTTCTTTTTAAAACTGTACCTTTTTGAGGAACAGGGTACATATGTAGATAAGGTTTGTACAGTGCACATAGTCTGTTATACTCTAGGATGCAAGAAATGTCAGCCTTGATTGTGTTTGCATCAACATTGACTATATATAGTCCTTTGAGTGTTTGTAGATGTGAAAGTGCTACATAACGCATACCTTCTTTAAGGACTGTGCTGCCAATGTCAGCCAATGCTTGATCTAGGGTTAGACCTTGCAATTTGTGAATGACTGCATATGCAAAAGACTGAGAGAGTTGTTCTCTGTGTACATACATGTCTTTGAAAAGAAAGAATCGTGCTGTTGAGCAACCTATCATTTTAACTTCGAAAGTTTGTCAAAGTGGATGTTGACAAACTGAATGTTGTTGTCATGTGGATACGTCTGGAAGCCAAAAACTGTACAATTGCTACATTGACTAAACCTTGCACCACGTCAAGGTTATGTTTTAGAAATACTCTGCATTTCAAACACAACATTAACATTTTCTCCAAACCATCTGTGTTGGAGATACATATTTTCTAAGCTATTTAGTCGTGCTGTTGCTTGTTAACACATAACGTGTCGTGCTGTGCACTTCCATTTTGTCTGTGGAGCGAATATGCTCTATTGGTTGTATTTCTTTTTTTAACATTATCTCATTGAATTGAGTACAGCTTGCTAGGGTTGGCATTAAGCACATGCATTTTAAATTCTTTTGTGCTAATTGTTCCATGACATCCAGAGCAGATGTGCTACGCCCATATAGCTCATGGATGAGTCTACTATTTAGGATGGATTGTCCATCTTCAGAAACAAGGCCAGTTCTAATGCTTTTTAAAATGTTAGCATAGGTGAGGGATGCGGACTGACACATGTTTTGATTTAGTTCTCTGTAGTGGAAAAGTTGCCAGAGATTTACATTTCACATGCTGCCAAGGGTATTGTGGCACTGTTTGTGTTATAGGTTTTTAAAAATAGGTTAACCTTTCACTGGTGTAAATTGCAGGAGTTCTCCAAATCAATAATCTGTTTTCCTCCAAAGACTTCTTCATAGTCCGTTTTAAGGACTTCTTGCAATCTGAGGTGAATTAAAGCCAAAATTAGGTTGGAACCCATGCTTACCTCATGTATTAGGAGCATTTTCATTTGTTTCAGAATTCTGCATACTTCAGTAGAAGCTTCTGCTGATAGCTTTTAGTACTCTATTTTCTTTTGGTGTTCTACTGGAAGGAGCAGTGGCCAGTGTAAAGTAACACCTCCTATGTTGTAGGCAGCTAAACCTGTGGGGGCTGTTACAACAGCTGAAAGGTTGTTCATTACATTTTGGAGGAATTTGCTGATGATCTTAATTAAGAATGTGTTTCCAGAATAAGATTTACCACTTACATAGAGAAGCAAAGGTTTAGCATTTTGACAGCTACAAGTTTTACTGTCATGCTTCAAACCATGTTCAATTTCTTCAGTACTTCTAGGTAAATCCTAAGTTGCTCATCATTTAGCTGTGACCTCAGCACTGACAAGTGTTCTTCTGATTGTTCATATTGATGCATGTTACTTTCTACTTCAGTCATGGCTATTTCTGCTTTATTTAGAATGTGTGGATCTCCAAGTGGTTCTGAGCTTCCTTCAAGATGTTTTTGTATTGCTTGATATTGACATTTGTTATAATATTGCTTTCATTTGCATTGAATGCAGCTTCAAATGAGCCATAGTTACCTAATAAATCCTCTTCTTTTCTCCATGGTTTAAACAGTTGCACTAAGGCCATGTAGTAAAGTTCTCTATGTTGAGGAGTTTGAAATTATAATTTTATCTGATTAATTAGGCTGATGAGGCTTCCTTCACAAGCTGATTCCATGTATTTTCCACTTTTTTCACATGGTTTAACATTATTTTTTAGGAGAAGTGTTGAGCAATGTGGTACAGGCACATGTTTTGCAAAGCAGTACTTCTGTTTGGGTACTTTGTGTCTAATACATTGTTTTGTTTTTAATGTCCTGGCTGTTGGGATCATTTGTTGCTATTGTTTCTATGTCTTGGTAGGATTTTAACACTTTTTTTTTGCATGCAGCTGGACCAAAGCTTAGCGAGACTATGTGTTCAGATTTGCCATATAAGGCTGTGCCTGTTAAATGGTCTGCAGCTTGGTAGCATCCAAATTCTCTATTGGATGGCATACTTATGCCAAAACTGTACCATTTTTGTGAAAGTGTTTTGTCAGATTATACGTCATCCCAGATGTCTTTTAGTTATGTTTTCCCAGCTTTGGTGAGATAAGCTCTGACATATCTTGCAACAGCAGTGGAATTGTCTGTAATATATTGTATATCTATGCTTGTATTCCACAAGAGGGCAATGATTGCATTACTTTGAAGCTTCTTTTCTTTTAATGCTGTATGTGTTTTTAGGCGATATGCCTTTCACGCTGTGTCTAACAGAATACATCAATCTGTTTACTTGTCCTTTTGCTGAAAATGGTCTAGAAAAACCAAAGCAGCATTTGGTGTAGTATTTACCTTTGTTTTTATATCTTCATCGGCAGTATATACCACAATTATGCTTTTGGAAGTGTAAAATGTGTGTATGTAGCTTAGTTTGTGAGGTTACGGAAGGGATGTCGCAGGATATGTATTTGTGAATAAACAGCAAAACAGTGGCATCACTGTCATGACCAAATTTAGGAGCATCTTTTATCCACAAAATCATGTGGATGTATTGTGCTCCTTTGGATTGATATTCTTTTCTCCAAAAGAAGTGTTTCACTTCTCCGAGGGCATTGATACTTTTATTACAGATGAAGTGCAGCATGGCAATAAAGCGGTGGTGAAAGTATCTTGATACATTTACAGGGTCAAGCGAACAGAGTTTTCCTGGTGTTTTTATGTCTATAACTTCTTTATCTTGGTTTGCTATGCATAAGAAGTTGTGCAAGTCATCCCATGCATATTCTGCACAATTTTAAGTAACAAAACATGTGGGTGGGCCAAGGTTCCTTACATTACAACATACATCAGCATGACATCGGAACCAGTATTCTTTTGTACCATGCATGTTTGCTAAGATATTTGTGATACTTGACTGCAAAACTTCATCTTTGTCTTTTATCTTTTAGAGGAGATGTGTAGCAGACATTTTTTTAAAAATTAGAGCCTGTTTTTAATGTGTGTGCAACTCTGTAGCATAGAGTTGCTAGTTCACTCTCAAACATGATGTGGAATATCTATTCTACATTTTGTCTGGGTTAATATCGCTTCACGCGAATTACAAATGGAGAATGTACTGATTGTTTCTCAAGTGTATTTGATCATATAATAACAACCGATTGCTTTTGATTTTGGCAGATTATGTTAAAAATTCTAATGACAATTTTATAAGATCATGGAAACTAAAAGTTCATGAATATCTCCACGAAGTGAATATTTCCCAGGAATTACTTATATCAAACCTAACAAACCTATCAAACCTAACAAGAGCTCAAACCAAATTTTGGGAAATTGATTAGATACAAACTAGAGAGCAATGGGCTAAGTATAAAGAGTTCAGAAATAATCCTTTCAAGACAAAGTGGTATGGTACTGTTGAGCCTTACTTGTTGAAGTCACTCAATGAACAGCATTGTGGAGATCTCATGCGCTTTAGGTTCAACCTTTGGCAAACTAAAGAAATTATATCAAGATGGTACTCGCTAAAACTGAATAACTGATTGTGTCGGTATTGCCATGAAACAGAGGAAACTATGAAACTCATTATGGGTGAATGCATTTCTTTGACGGCACAGAGAATTATACATTTTAAACAGTGTTTTGAATGATATCACGAGCTAGATGTACACAAAGCATCGGAAATAATTTTCAATATGAGATATAAATCATCAGATATGCCATTACAAATGTTCTATAGGAGGTGAACTTGGCAAAATATGAATTGATCAAATGAATCTGGAAATTATTATATAAAAGCAAGATTTGTATTTAGATTTGTTCTCTAATTTGAACTTAAATATGTGACTCAGCTTAGTATGAAATGCTCGCATGTGTTTTCTGGCTCATTTTCCTTTGTTTCTTTTTGTTTTATCTAGTAATTTGTTTTTTTTTTAAATGTGTTTTCTTTTCTCACTAATAATCAATTGTATGAAGAATTGATTTTTTAAAAGGGTTATCTTATTCTTTTAAATTTAAATTGTAACTGTGATTGTATTTATGTAGTTATTTTGAAAGGTTGATTTATCAGCCAAATCAAATCAAACAAATTAAAAAACATACATCAGCGTGACGTCGGAACCAGTGTTCTTTTGTACCACGCATGTTTGCTAAGAGATGTGTGATACTTGACTGCAAAACTTCATCTTTGTCTTTTATCTTTTAGAGCACTTGTGTAGCAGACATGTTTCAAAAATTAGAGCCTGTTTTTAATGTGTGTGCAACTCCGTAACATAGAGTTGCTAGTTCACTTTCAAACATGATTTGGAATATGTATTCTACATTTTGTTTGAATCTGGGGTCTTCAGAATACATTTGTAAAGAGCGATCTTCTGATGCTGTTATTTGTGTGGATCTTTCATCATATCATCCTCCTTTTCCTGTAGAGGCTTCTACACTTTTCTCCCATATGCTGATTGGAGATCCTTTGGCTTGACGCATTTGATATGTTTCAAATGCATCATCTATGGTGTCTTTGGAGTGTAGTCTGTGATTTGTATTCTGGTCCAACATATTGGCTGCAGTAATAGAATCTACATGTTCAAATTGGCCAGTTGGTGATGAATCCTGAATTATTTGGATGGTTTATCTTAAGTTCTCTACAATGTGTATATCTTTGTAGTACCCATTGTTTTCTTTTGGATATTGTAGGGCTTTTTTTTAACATGTTTAAGTCTACTAGTTGTTGCCAAATTATTTTGTCTTTTATTGGTACACTATTAACTAGGATGATCAAAGATTGATCTATTGGCCATTGCACTCCTAGACTTTCTATATGTTCATCAAGATCTAATGGCAAATATACTACTTTACCATGAACGTCTCTTAATAATCATTCAGCATTGTATGTAACTGCCACTTTATGTCAGGAAGAGGGAAACGAGAGTATAACTGTTGACTAGCTTAATGCAGGGTAAGTGGCAGAAACCATGCTTATATGCATTTGTAAAAGAGATGGAAATAATAATTTTAAAAATATATGCATAACTGTACTTTGTGTTGATAGATGAAGATGTGGTTGAATCTGCAAATATAAATCTTGGACATTTTTATAGTAGTTTTTGATGTAGGTGCTTGTAAGCAGCAGAAGACATGTACTCTGATAGTTCAGCAGTGCATCTGAAGTGTTGAACTAAGATTACAGAGATAGATGTAGAGTTTGAAGGATGTGATTGGTGGATGGGTGTGTGACTGTTTCAAAGTAGCCAATGAGGGAGTGCTACAAAGATTCAAGTGGAAGTGGAAGAAGGGCTGCCCTGTGTTATGGGGTCCACAGACAGCACGGTAGTCTCTGGACAGGGCGTGCCACATTCGGGTATTTTAAGGATGCCTGGCATGGAAACGGGACTGTGGGGATTAGCCAATGAGGTGTTCCCCTTATGGTGAATAGGAAGAGAGGGTGGCAGTTCTTTTCATTGCTGTGTGTAGGGAAGGTGGCTGTGGTTGTTCAGATGAGAAGGCATATTGTGTGGATGGTGGGAAATTCCGAGATGGGGAATCTGTAAAGGTACACAGAAATATGTGGCATTTCTGCTAATATTAGATTGGTGGGAGTGGAGGTTTTCTGGTATGTTGTGCCTGGCCGAAATGAAGAGACATTATTTGCACATTGCAAAACATGTCGCATTTCCAAAGTCCAAATATCATTGTAGTCCATTGTGGTGGACATAGTTTGAGCTACATCAGTGCAATATCTTTGCAGATTGACACATATGCTGAAAGCACTAATGGAACTATTTCTACATGGAAAGATAATATTTTCACACATACCTCCTAGGTTAGTATGGAGATACACCAATATGTGTATTGTATGTATGTGTATTATGTGTATTATGTGTATTATGTGTATATGTATTTATGTGTATATGTATTATGTGTATTATGTGTGTATATGTGTGTATATGTATATTATGTGTATATGTATTATGTGTATTATGTGTGTATGTGTATTATGTGTATTCCATTAGTGCTGAAAGCACTAATGGAACTATTTCTACATGGAAAGATAATATTTTCACACATACCTCCTAGGTTAGTATGGAGATACACCAGTATGGAGATACACCAATATGCATCTTGTCTGCAACAAGATGCATGAAGGTTTGTTGTGAACAAAGGGGTATGGTAATTTTTGAATGGTGTTGGGATGATATCCTTCCCAAATGAGAACATTCTGTCGGATGGTGGACATCATTTTTTCAGTGATGGCATGACTTTCACTGATTTTGGTAATGCAATCTTTCTTCAAAACATGGAAAATACACTCAGAAAGCTCTTGTGAAAATGATTTAGAGTGCATTTGAGTAGTTGTAGGAAAGAAAAAAAAATGAAAATCACCCCAAAGAAATCACAACTGAAAAAAGAAAAAGCTCTTTTCAGAGCCACTACTACAGATTAAATAACTTACATTGGGCCTCATCACGACCCAGGCGGTAAGTTACCGCCTGGGCCGTGACTTTACCACCATGGCGTAAACTACGTTTACGCCATGGTGGTTGGCGGACTTACCGCCCCATTCGGACCTTGGCGGGGCAGTAAGTCCCCAATCCCCATTTACCCTTCCCCATTCCCATTTTTGCCCCATAGGGCATAATGGGAGTGGGGAAGGCGTTAATTACGCCACCGTAAATTACGGTGGCGTAATTAACTCCATGGTCCCTTAGCGCCATGGATTTTAACACCTGCTAAAAGCAGGTGTTAAATTCGCCATGGCGCTAAGGGACCTCGTACTCAGGCGGTAAGGGTCGGCGCTGTTTACTGCGCCGTAAACCCCTTACCGCCTGGGTCGTAATGAGGCCCATTGTGTTCAATTTCCCTGCTCACCCCCTTCAATTGGACAATCTGTACATGGACACTGCGGTAACTGTGGATGGAACGTGCCACATCAAGGTTTTTTGTCAGAGGCTAGGCATGGAAATGGGACTGTGCAGCCTAGAGGATTAACCAATCAGGGATCCTGAGATTGGTATACAAGGAGAGAGTCTGGCAGAAGCTTTGTTTGCTGAGAGGAGTGCATATGGCTATGGCTATGGCTATGGCTATGGCTATGTGTTTCAGTAGGCATACTGTATGGATTTTGGGGGACTTGTGGATCCATTGGCTGAAAATCTATGAATGAATGATGTTCATGTGCAATGGTATGCAGTGCACAGCATGAAGTTGGTGGGCTTGCTCACATTTTGTGTAAATATGGTCACATTGAAACATCCAGGCATTATTATTGTTCATTATAGACAGAACAGTTTAGGGTATGTCACTGGAATGTCACTGCAGTTTGCAATGAAGGAGACATTTGGCAAATCGAAGGAAATGTTCCCGAAGTCTAGACTGATTTTTTTCTCACATTGCCCTGAGACAGGTGTCGATGCACTTTTGTCCATTTGGTCCACAAATGGAGAAAGCAAGGTGCATTGTCAACAAGACATGAAGTCTTTGCATAGTGAAAATATAAAATGTGACATTGCCCATATATTCCGCAGAGATGGAGTACATCTTACTGATGCGGGTCATCAGCTTTTTCTGCAAAACATTCACAATGCTTTGTAAATGTGCAAGGCATTTTTCAGACAGTGCACAAAAAAACATGGAACCATGGGGAAAACAAAATGCCTCCTTTTTTTGCAAGTTTAAAGAAATATTTCAGTTTAATAGAATGCAGTGGTGTTGTTAGGTCCGGAAAAGATCCGGGGCTATGCTAATTTTGGGACTGTCGGGACTGGGGGCTAGCTAGCCATTTTGGTTGTAACCCATCAGCCTCAATCCGGGGCTACAACCAAAAGACCCAGGCTATAGCCCCCTCAAACTCTCCTAGCAACGCCTCTTTATGTTTATGAATGTTATTTAGTTTACTTTAAAACTTGAAAAAAAAGTTCAAAAACAAAAAAATACAATAAAAGGTTCTTTTCAGTGCCACCACTTTCCCACACCAAATAGTTTAATGTTTTTGATGCTATCACCACACACATTTTTTAGATGTCCGCAGACTACTGCACTGTCTGCAGTCTCCACAGGCTGCGCAGGGGCCTGTAACTATTTTGGGTGCTACTTTTTTTCCAACTGTGAAAGGTGGCTCCTAAAGGAGAGATGAGGGTGGGGAGGGAAGGGGCATCAACCACGGGGATGAAGGTGCAGGTGGAGAGAGGAAAATATTGGGTGGCCTTAATTAGTAAGGGGGCAATGTTTCGCGTGCTCCTTGACTGCGGTCTCGAAAGCACTCTCAAACTGCTGCAAGGCAGTGTGTCACAGTACCTGCACAGCACTGTCACCCTTGAAAGTTAAGGGTCGACTGTGTTATGGATGGCCTGTGAGGCTTCCACTGGGATCGTCTGTGGTAACAGGAGTGGATGATAAGGATGAGGTAGCAGCCGTCAGCCTACTTGTTCCTTCGAAAGGTACAACCTTTTTCACTGCTCCTTTGTGATTGGACCTGAGGTGACTCCGCATGGAGGTGGTCCCATAGGAGTGCAGACCTGATTTTCCACAACTGAGTAAAACCTTGCACTCAGTGCATCGAACCTTGTCTGTCCGAGCCTTTGGTACACCCTAAACAAAGATTTTCCACTGAATTTGTAAGGTTTTTATTAGTGCAACTTAACTATAATGTCCCTTTAACAATGGTTTTTTCACTGAAAATATATATATAGAGGGAGAGAGCAAAAAGTGCCATCATAAGTAAGTAAAAATGAAAGTAAAATGTTTTCATTTAAATATGCTCTTATGGCACAGTGCTGCTTGAACTGCCTACCTCCCTTAATTATTATTTTGTTGTATTTCACAATACATTATTGTTGAAATCAACACACTCTTCTGGTTTTGTAACTAACACCATCTTTAGAAAACAGGTTTTTGCAAAAGTCTTTAGGAAATGATCAAATGAATTAAAGAAGACAAACATGATGTTATGCATTTGATGAGCAAAATAACAAGATATACGGGACATTTTAAGATGCCACTAACTCTTCAGCCTTTTCTTATTTTGTTTCTTTGTGGAAGGCAGTTCTTAGCAGTGTATCAGTGAAAATACCGTATGCCATATGAAATTCTTATTGAACTTTTTCAAGAGTTGAACCTTCACATCAAAGGGCGGAACATGGATAAAAATGTCTGTTCATGTTTTCTAGACCAACTCTCTAAGTAGCTTAACATCAAACTCCCCTGCTGGTTACCTTCATTGTTATCAAACAATATCCCAAGTAACCTGTCTTTCACCTCGCCCATGGCCTTGTGATTTATTAATGAAGCAATAAGTGCCGTACAGCTTCTTCAGATTAAACGTTCTGGTCGGCGTTTGAAGTCCTTTCGAATGGCAATGATGCTTTTCGCAAAATGTGACATATTAAATACATGCATGAAAGCTGAATCGACTCATCTAAATATGATATAAAATAGCTGCTTAGAAAATGGGGTATCACTCTGCGGTCTAATGTCACATTGTTTCTTAGTACAAAGGACATTATTCAACATTTAAGGCTGAAATAAAAAGTTATCTTGAGGTGAAAGATGCACAGACATAAACGAAACATAGGGCCTCATTAGGACCCAGGCGTTAAGAAGTTAATGGTGCCGTAAAAGGCTGCGACGGCGTTCACCCCTAACACCTTACTACAAGGTCCCTTTCGGCTCCCGACCTGAACGGCTGGTCTGAACCAGCCGTTAAAGTAGGGACCCTCAAAGGGACTTTGATGGCAATTACGGTACTGCAATTTGCGGTACCGTAATTGCCGCCTTCCCCATTCCCATTGAGCCCTATGGGGCAAAAATGGGAATGGGGAAGGGCCATGGAGAAAGGGGGAATTACTGCCCCGCCAAACTTGGAATTGGGTGGTAATTCCCCCTTTCTCCATGGCGGACTCTGGCATGGACCATGGTGCTAATAGAACCATGGTTTAGCACCGGAGTCCTAATGAGGGCCATTGTCAATTAAAACGGTCAGAATGGTCATGACAAATATTGATTAAAGCTACAGATTCTGGAAGCTTCACAAAGCATTTTGCTCTGTGCAAAGTGACTTTTTGTCCAAAAATTGGACTTTGCATCTGGTGGTATATCTGCTGGTATGTCTGATTGCTGTTCACAAAAGGCAATGGCCCTCATTACAAGTCCGGCGCTGGACCATGGTGCTATTAGCACCATGGTCCATGCCGGACTCCGGCATGGTGGATGGCGGAATTACCGCCCCATTCCAAGGTGAGTGGGGCGGTAATTCCCCATTCACCATTTGCCCTTCCCCATTCCCATTTTTGCCCCATAGGGCATATTGGGAATGGGGAAAAGCGCTAAGTACGGTGCCGCAAATTGCAGCACCGTACTTAGCACCAAGGTCACTTTGCGGCATGGGTTTTAACGCCTGCAAAAAGCAGGCGTTAAAACCCGGGACCTCTTAATCAGGCGTTAAGGGTTTAACAGCGCCAACGGCGCTGTTAAACCCTTAACGCCTGACTTGTAATGAGGGCCAATGTGTACTGAGCAAGGGCCCCTAGTGCATTTTTGGTTCATTATTGCAAAAGAGGGGCCAACGTAAGGACGGTGAATAGGTGGAATGTACATGACGCTCCATTATATCGAGAGAAAGGGTAGTATCATGGGAGCCGGTTGGGAGGCACTGTTCAAACTTCTAAACACACCTATCAAAGTGCAAAATCAACCTAATTCACAAATAAATCTAGAGCTGTTGCACAAAAATCAAAACACCCTGAACCTTATCCGGAGCTGTGGCCAGTAAAAATGCACCATACAAACATAGTCCAACCCTGTGACAATGGTTGATCATGCATTGCTTACACTTGTGCTAGCTCCCAATGGTAGAAGGAGAAAGAGACAATTCTGGGTCTTCCTCAACCACACCACAATATTTGGAACGGCAATTGAGGATGTCTATTGCAACTACAGATTCCCCCTCACCCCAACTCCAAATGTGATGCTGGATATGGTGAGGGTGTGGTAGGATGATGTTAGACCTCACACTTTGCATGCATATGCTGTAGCCCCACAAGTGAAGGGATTGGCAGCCCTTCACTTCCTTGACATTGGGATATTTAAGCATGCCACATCCATCCTAGGGGCTATTTCCGAGGCCATCTGATCACGATGCCTGCTTCAGGTGTTGCAGTGCATCATTGCACTCATGCACAAACACATCAATATGTTCCGCACAGCGTAGACAAGGCAAGCATCCCGCTGGTACTTGTGTATCATAGCAGATTTCCTCAGGGTCCTTACAGCATTGGCTGCATGCATGGGGTTATGCAATTCCCCAAAAAAATACAAAGCACATCTACAGGAACTGAAAACATTGGCATTCCATCAATTTGCATGGAATATGAAATGTAAACGGCACATCATGAATGTGAATGCTAATTACCTGGAATGCACCCATGAAAACGACATCCTCCGCACCATTCACCTCTCCATCAGGCAGGGGCGTTGCTAGGGGAGGGCTAAGGGGGTTATAGCCCCTGATCTTTTGGTTGTAGCCCCGGATAGAATCTCTGGGGCTACAGCCAAAAGACTAGCTATCCCCCAGTCCCAACAGTTCTGACATCAGCTTAGCCCCGGGTCTTTTCCAGACCTAGCAACTCATCAGGCCCTGTTATCTGGAACCTTTTCGGCAATATGTGGCTGCTTGGCGGGTCTAATTCCACACATCTTAGCACACGCACAGGCAAGCACATGAAAAGCATGCACTAACCATAGTAATGAAGCCAACCAAAGTTGCATATGTCATAATTTGCAGGGGACTCTGAATACCCACTCGCACTGTTCCTCCTGACACCCTTCAGAAATCCATCCACCCCAGGTAAGAACTGATATAATGCTGCACACCTTGCCAGAAGAGGCATACTTGAGCACACCTTTGGTGCACTTAACTCACAGTTCTACCGCCTGGATCACTAGGTTGGTGCATTGCTATACACCACCAATGGTATGCAGGATTATTCCAGCATATTGTGTGTTGCACTCCCCGTGGAGATGCAGGAGGGATTGGGCACACATCTGTGTGCTTCATCCACCTCCCTGCCAGGTTTCCCTGTTCCATGCATGACAACTCGAGCCAGTCCTTGTTGATTCTTCCAATTGCATGCTGGAACTTGTAGTTTGTTTTCTCATTGCAAGGGTTGGACTACGAGTCTCAAAATACAATGCAAAAAATAAAACAGGACTGGCACAAAGATTCTGCACCAAAGATATGCACCCATATCCTTAAAAGCACAAAAGGCGCAGGGAGAGTCCACACACAACCATTTGGTCCATACAGTTTTGCATGAACCACAACCTTTGTTTTAAACACATTCCAACCCCACATCTTTGATGGTTTCCAATGATGAGAAAGGAAAATAGTTGTCTGCCTAACATGCCCTGAGAAAGGACCTCCAGGAGGGGCAGTGGGTGTGCGCACAAAGACAGAAAATAGACTGCAAGCTCATCTGCCTGTACATGTCACAAACATACCAAAAGAAACACAGCACACACATACCCCATGGTAGGCTTCCTCTATATTCATGCAAATCTTGAAGACCACGTGTAGTTCCATCATCCAACTTAACAGGACAACACTGCAAGAACAACCTGCATGCACACAAGTAAAGAACATGCATATATCAAGAGACCATACACTGCAACCATCACTTGAAGCTGACAGATGTCCATGCCACATTGGCTAGGTAACAAGCAAATAAATGACATAATAACATATGACACGTGCACAACAGTTTATTCCTCAATGTGACGATCCTATACTTGAGACAGATAAGTGACATCATATACACCCCTAAGTGTGGCCTTGCAGTTCACTCTATGTGACTGAACATGAACACGTGTGGCTGCAGGTGACCGATAAGAGTAAAGCCTGCCTCATGGAACATACAACTTCCAAGTAGCTCGCTAAGTGCATGACTGATATATGTAAAAGAAAGCAATGAAGGCCACATTACAAACACACCTACAAAAGTCGAACATCAAGGTGAAACATGGCACACAAAAAATGAAAAAGCAACAACGATCACAAACCCCACCATCAAGGCCACACAAATGCATGGCAGGGTCCAATAGATTGCTTTAATTCCATATGTCTCTAGTCACTGGTTCACATCCCCGTGTGCAGCCGACTGCTCTGGGGACCCACTCAAAGAATGCATTGCCAAAGTCTGATCCTCCATTGCCACAGCAATGTGTGATAGTGAAGCATGCAAAACATAGCCAACGCCAATCATACCCCAGTGCATGTGATCCCTTAATGCATGAATCTCCGGTGGAATTCCCAAATAACCACAACAAGGCTCATATGGGTGATATTCCCAGACAACTCCTCCAGGACCTGTGTGTGGCCTAAGCATGCCTGAAAACAATGGATTGTACTGTTGTAATAAGCCCAAAATGTGTGGTCATGTCTTAAAACTTTTGCGCACAGAGACCATTGCTTTGCCGTTTGCTGAATCGCATCCTGGTAGCTGTAGTCACCCAGTCAAGATGGGGGGAATAATGCCACAGTTGTACACCTTTTGCCTTACATAGCTCTATACGGAGTTTTATATTTGAGTGACACTATGGCTTTCCAAGTTAGAAACTATAAAGCTGAGTATTTTTGAAAACCAGACATGGAGTGAGGAGGGGAAATTATGAGAGGGGCTGTACGTCATGAGTATTTGCCCATGATGTGGCAAGAGAGTTTGCAATCCTAGACACTGGTACAGTTATTTTCCCCTGATCATGGCTGCTTTTCAGGGCACCAGTAAAGGACACATGTGGGTGGAAAGCGTAACTTTTTGTTCAATGGGCGGATGCAACCCTATGTTTTTTTTTTTGAGGTTGGCAAGATTGCTAAAGTATTTGGCTACATGGATTCTACTCAGGTTGTCATGTCCCCAGTGCAGACACTTACTCACAAGACCACAAGCACTTGTTTCATATTGGGATTTAGCTTTCTAGGGAATATGTCACAACGGATTGCTGGGTTTAAAAGGTGAGCACCTTTTATACCTTGCCAGCATATTTATTGGAACAATTTCTCTCTCAGGTTATTATTCTGGTAACAGTCCAATGCTATTTTGTCTTGCACACTTGCGTCTGAGGAGTAGGTCTATTCAACTGCATTTGTATAGTTTACTTAAAAATATTTATTCACTTACTGTGCACCTATTCATGGGTGTTAGCTTTCAAATTACGCTATGGGGGCAAAAGTACCTGACCATATGTTATTTCTTCAGTTGTTCATTTTTTTTCCCTATTACGTGCTGCTTAAATGCTGTTAGTTGGAGTAGTGTGATGGATGACAGCAGTCACCAAAAGACAGACCGTAAAACAAGGGGCTTGTAGCACCCTGCTTAACCAAAGTGTGTGATCTTCGGCAAATATTTTAATCGCACAGGGCATTGACTAAAAACAGTGTGAGTTCTCAAAGCCTGCAATCTTATATACATAATAACAAAAATAGATATTTCTACGGCTGCAGGGACATCAGAGGTGACAATGCACTGGTGACCCAAGTCTCCCATCTATGCAACAACCAGGACTGACCCTGCTTAGTTTCAAAGTATTTATTTATTTATTTAATGTATTTATTTATTGGTAGAGCACAGCAAGCCCTGAAGCATCTGGGTGCTTAAAGTGAGGAAAAAGGCCAGGGAGTGATGAAAAGGCCAGCTCCCTCAGACCATGATGCCTAATAAGTGAAGCAATGTTACAAGACCACTTAGAGCATCATGGCCTGAGGGGGCCGTCCCCTTTGTCACTTAGAAGGTAAGCAGTACTGTGGGTATATTCATGGGTGTCATCTTTTGTTTTTCAAGTTCAGTGCAGACAATACCTGTGCATATGTTATTCTTGCAGGCAGTCACTTTATTCCTGTTTCCGTGCTGCTTAGATCAGGTTAGTTGGGGTTGTGCGATGTATCATTACAGTCACCAAGAGTCCGGCAATAAAACAAGGGGCTTGGAGCACAGGACAGGCCATTTCACCAAGGCCAGTTATATGCATGTCATTATGCTGCAACCGTTTCACTGCAGGTCCCATTTGGGCACGCCCAGTTAGACACGGGCAGTTGGGTGCAGAGACCTCTCAGCGCAAGGATGTTTTGGCACGAGAGGTTGCAATTGGCATGGCATGAACCTGAAGGCACTTTGCATTTTGTACATCTCGGCGCAAGGATGTTTTGGCGTGAGAGGTTGCAATTGATATGAACCTGCAGGCAATTTGCATTTTGTAATATGGATTAAACATTAAAAGCATTTATTTACTGGAATCTTATAAAACAGGATGGGCCATGTATTACACCATCATTGCAGAATTGAACATGTATTAAACATGAAACACATGTATTTACTGAACGATTATATAACAGAATGGAACATGTATTACACCATCTCTGGGCAACATTACAAAACTGAAAAAACACATTTGTGATGGATGCTGTTTTTGAGAACCCTGGCCTGCAGGCGTTCGAGATGCCACGCTTAACCATTATGCTACAATGCTATTATTATTTGTATTGTCACAAGTTTTATACTTTGCCTTTTAGAATTGGACCTATTAAATTGTAGGCTACGTATGAAATGTATGCACCGTGAAGCACTAAGCCATTGTGGCGTTGTGGTTGAATGCTGGTCCTTGAACTCTGGCAGACCAGGGTTTAAGCCTTTTAAAAAAAACATAAAATGTAAAACAGTGCATTTTAGGTAAACACTACGCAGTCTTAACAGGCATGGCTTTGGTCCATGTGGCCTCCTTCATGGAAATGTTCACCCAATCACTGCATGATTTTAAGAAGGTCTTTTGAGATGCACTACCAATGGGTTAATAATAGTTGTGGGTCTTCCATTCCATGTGAGCCAGCAAAGAAAATATTTTATTTGCAGCTCAAGGGAGGGGCTTGCCACACAGTCCCATTGTTCCCTTAAAATATTGCACTACTTTTAGACTTTGAAAATGGCGGGGGCAAGTAGGCACCACTCCACTCCAGACCCTTATTCTCACTTTCACCAGCTGAAAAAAATATTGTACTGTTTTTCCTCTCCTCCTCCTTTAACAACTTACAGATCCCCTACTTCCATTCAACCCTAACAGATAGAGGTGCAGGTGAAATCATGAATATAGCCAAGCTACATGTCTTGTATAGATTGTTAAATGCCATACGTCCCTTGGTATTTGGAAGATGATCATTCAGATTTCTTTTTTACGTTGCATGTTGGGACTTGTATTACAGGACATTTGATGGACAAAACAAAACTACAAGTCACAAAATGCAACGCACACACACACCTACACACACTGAGAAATCACACTTGACTTGTGACAATGCTCACATACACACATACACACACGGGTGCACACACATGGGCAGACACTAACACTTGCCTTCACGGAGCAAATGCACACTGCATAAACAATCCATCACACACACCTCCGCACCATGTACTCACACACATACACACATACACACGCTCACATCAAACACACACACATTGCATGCACACCCTCTCAGATGAAATGCACACCCTCACACTGCACATTCCCCCTTACACTACACATATATTCAATAGAGGACCACACCATCTCTGGGCAACATTATAAAACAGAACAAATTAAATAAAAAACATCACCTTTATGCTAAACGCTGCCATTGGAGAACCCTGCCCTGCAGGCCTTTGAGATGCAGCATTTAACCATTAAGCTACAATAATGTTATTGTTTGGATTCTCAGAAGTTTCATAGCTAGCCTTTTATCATTGAACATATTAAATGATAGGCTAAGTATGAAATGCATGCCCTGTTAAGCACCAAGCCATTGTGGCCTAGTGGTTCAATGCTGAGCCTTGAACTCTGACAGACCAGGGTTCAAGCCTGTATGTTTTTTTAAAAAACATAACTAATTTCATTTAATTAAAAGAAAAGCAACACAACTAGGAGGTGGCGAGGTTTGTTGCAGTGCAGTCCTCTGCTCTTATTTGGCATGAGGGCATTTAGTTAGACATGGCTGCAATGTCATCAGTCAAGTCCAAACATCCCTTGCTCCAAAATAGCAGCGCCAAAAAGGGCAAACCGAAATGGGCGCTGCAGCAGAATGGGCACATCAAATCGGCCTGCGCCAAAATGACGGAACAAAAAAGGTGTGTACAGCTTGGAGCATGCTGCTGAACCAATCTGTTTGGCGAATGCAAATATTTTAATCTCACTGCGCATTGCCTAAAAACTTTGTGATTTCTCAAAGCTGGCAATCCAAAGCCCATGGCTAGTGGTCTGGTAGCATTTTAAAATGGACAATGGGTACGGCCAAAGGGTGTGCCTGCTGACCATGGCCGAAGACCATGCTAGTGATGTGGAAGCATTCTAAAAATCTATGAAATAACAAAACCCTTGACCTTCAAGGCAAAACATGTAGTTAAAGGACGTTAAGGTGAGCAAAACATTGTAACTAAACCTTTGAAATTCTAGAACCAACATTTTGTTGCAGGGACTTTAAGGTGAGAACTTAAGGCAACAAAACCCCTGAAATTCAGCTAATGCCACCCTAACTTTGCGCCCCCTGTTGCGCAGCCTATGACCACAATGATGGCATCACAGAACACATCACTGATGACATCAATAATTACATGTTGTATGAGAACACTGATGACATTACAAATCATATAATGGCATCATTCGTGACAACACTAATTACATTGTATATAACTAATTACACCAATAATGGAATTAGACATAACATCATACATAAGTTAGCTCATGAAAACTTTGATTACCTTAATAACAATTAAGGCCGTGGACTTGGCCATGACAAAGGTTGGGGTGACTGGCTAGCACCAAATGCCGTAGCTAGTAGTTGATTAGCATTCAAAAACACCAATGTGCTTGGCTAAAAGCCATGCCTAGTTTTCCATCACTGTTTTTTAAAAGGTATCTGTATACAAAGTAAAAACAAGAATATATGGTATATTTGTTCAAATTCCGGCTGCACCATACGATCCCATTATAGCAAACAGGGGTAGTGGGGAGATGGAGTGTTCCCCTCTCCCTTGTTTGCTATAATAGGATGAGAGTTTGCGGGGGTGTCCTCTGCTTTTGAGTGGGTAGACAAATAAAGAAATACAAAAATAAATTAAAAAAGTACCTTCGTAAGTGACGAGAACTGGCGTTGCAGAGAGACAGGGGAGTTCATCATACATGATTGTGTAAGATACCTCTTCTTTTCTATCATTAATTATGTGGGCTAACTTCACTTTTAACTTAAAATGTAATAGCGTATATGCCCACACATGTAATACTAACATTAATTTGCCGATACAAAATGATTGTACTTTACAATCAAATTAATTTTGTATTTCTTTTGCCACACACTTTTCTCTTTCACGTACATCCTTTTAAAATATACAGTGGGCCACGTTGAAATCTGTAGTCAGTGGCCATGGCTATAGGCCATAGCTAGTGACAATTAATATATTAGTATATACAGTCAACACAGCCAAAGGCTGTGGCCACTGGCAAGTATTGTGTTGAAGACCAAGGCTAGTTGCCCGTTAGTGTATATAATAGACAGTGGGCACGGCCGAATGCCATCGCGTATTGCATTTTATTATTTTAAAATATACAGTGGATATGGCGAAAAAATGTACAAACTGCTCAAGGTCAAAGGCCATGGCCCGTGGCCCATTTATATGTTAGAAGATATAGCGGGCACAACAAAAAATTGTGGCCACTGGCCAGTATTGTGCTAAGGTTCATGGCTAGTGCCTGACAAGTGTATATAACATACAGTGGACACGGTTGAAAGCTGTATCAACTGGTAAAGGTCAAATTCTATGGTTAATAGCCTGTTAATGTTTTAAAATATTCAGTGCACATAGGTGAAAGTTGTGACCACTGTCCATAACTGAAGGCCATGACTAGTACCCATTCATGTGTCAAAATAGAGTTGGCCATGCACACTGGCCATGGCCAGGCTTAATGCCAATTACTGTTGTAATGCAATTAGTGATGTCATCAGTGATGTGATCTGTGAACAAAAACAAGTGACCTAGATATGTGATGTCATCAGTGATGTAATCAATAACATTTGTGATGTCATCTTTTCTGTCCTCTGTGTTATTCTTAGCAGTGAACAGTGGTGGTGCAAGTTATGGATGGATAGCATACCATAACTTATGAATTTCTGGTGTTTTTTGTTTTTTAGTGTAACCATAACTTCCCTTTAATAAAGTTCATTCACTGAATGTCATGGTTTTTATTAGTGCAGCTTAACCATAACATCCCTTTAACAACATTTTTTCACTGAGTTTTTTCTCTGAATTTCATAGGTTTATATGAGTGGAAATGTTTCATGATGTTAGATCACTGTATATAAGTTATTAATAATTCCTCTTTTAATATATACAAAAAAGAACTGTAAACCTCCTTTAACAAACATATGTTTTGCAATGCACACTGATTTGTGTCATTATCAGCAGCACAGGCTTTGGATCCAGGAGTAGTGTGCCAACAACGATCTCTGCCTTAATGCCAGTAAGACAGAGATTCTCCACATCAGCACACCTGCACCCTCCTTTCCTGTTACTCTCGGCTGGCCTCCCTTGGCCATCTTCGTGCTCCCACCTGTGAGGATAAGAAACCTTGGGTTTTCTTTGACTCCACACACTCTTTGCTCCTCACATCTCTGTCATCTGTAAGAAGTGAAAATACCAACTTCACCCCCTCAGAGGTCTTCTTCCTTTCCTCTCCTTCCCCCCCCCCCCGGAAGCTCACTGTCTTCAGAGCTATGGTTTTCTCTAGGCAGGACTACTGCAACACCCTCTTTCTAAATCTGCCTGCTTCTTCTCTCCGGCCTATGCAACTTGTCCATAACAGGACTGCAAGACTTGTCATTGGCCTCAAGCCCAGGGATCGTATTTCTCCAGCACTGAAATCTCTGCATTGGCTCCCAGTGGCTTTGAGGATTAAGTTCAAGACCCTCTGCATTGTCCAAAAGGACTTCTGGGGCCTGGATCCTCAATAACTCTCTTCACAAAAACCTTCCTACCCAAGCTCTTCACTCCTCCTCCTGCAACTCACACAGGGTCAGTTCATTCTCCAAGCAACGAGTTGTTGTTAGATCTCTCTGTTCGGCTGGGGCCTCCCTCTGGAACAGACTCACTGTTTTTCTGAAACTTGAGGAGAACAATCTTCGGTTCCGGAAGAATCTCAAGACCTTCCTCTTTGCTTCTGCCTTCTCTCTTCCTCTCCCTTGGCGATCTCTGTCTGCTTCTGCTCTGGGCATCTAGCTACCCTATGATTTTGGGCCCAGATCCCTGCCCACCCAGCTGCCCACCCGCAGTGCACCCTTGCATACCTTGCACTTGGGTCTGTATTTGTAACCCTGCAGTGCCCTTACCTGCACTTATTTATACCCACTGTTTGTGCGTAATTCATGCACTTGCCACCTACTTGCCGCGAAAAACATTCTTGTGTTTGTTTATCACTTGTTCAACACTTTCCACTCCTCCCCTGCACATGTGCATTCACAATGTCACTGGGCCTAGTAGGATCGTTGTTTGTGTCCTCCCTTGTACCCCTTCCTTGCCTCGTTCTGCCCTGAAACACCTGTGTATGGGCACAATATAAATAAAACATCATATCATATCATATGCAAGTCATGGTTTAATTGCCTGGAGCATGAGGCTTGACCATGACCCTAGCCCCACTAAACCACCCCTGTTATCCACTGCACCTTTGCTGCATCCTCATTCAGTGTCTACTATACCCTCATAATGTGACCAATGGCCAGAGCTCATGGCTGCCAGCCATGGCCAATCTCCACAATCCATGGGGCATGGGCTTCGACCATGCCACATTCCCCAATGGGCAAATCAGAGTAGACATTTGTACTATCAGGACAGATTTGCAAAAACATACTTTCAGGTTCTTGCTGATGTTCCTTGCACAAGTTTGCTGCAATCCCATCCAGCACTTCGGTCGGCAGCCGCAGGCAGAATTTGTTTTCCCATTTAAACTTAGGGGTTTGGCCATGCTGCATGCCCGAATAAGTAAGTCAGAGTGAGTATTCATCCTTGCCGAGGGCCAACCCCACTATACATGTACCAAAGTTATATCACTATTTTTTGTACATACATTTTGACACTTTGGAAAAATAAAACACAAGACAGATTTGAAAAAGCATGCTTTGAGGTCCTTGCTGAAGCCCCTCGGGAATGTTTGCTGCATTCCCGACAAGCATTTTGCTCTGTAGCCACAAGCAGAATTTGTTTTCGCATTCAATCCATTCAGACTTTGCACAAACATTCAAGGCTGGGTCTATCATCTTTCTGAACATCTTTCTGCAGATTTGCCAAACAGCAACAAAAATATAAGCCATTTTTAAACTGAATATCATAGATTTTGATTAGTACAAAGTAACCATAAAGTCCCTTTAACATGTTCCTTTCACTGAATTTCATAGGTTTTTACCAGTGCACCCTTAATTTTCAAGTTCCTTATATCATACTCACCAGCATTTCTGCAGATGTAAAGTCTGTAGACAGTACAAAAGTCCACAGGCAACACGTATCATTCACAAAGCTCAGGGGAGAACAAAACATGTTGTACCCTTCAAACAACAAACACATATACATAAAACAAAATTACTTATATTTACTACACCCAAATATACCTTTTTGTACAAAATCATTTGAAATTGTACAAATATTTTTTTTAGCACATAATATAATAGAAGGCACCAAGCACAAACCAGAACTGTAAACCTCATATTATTATTCAGTACAACTCTTCATACATACTCACAAACACCAGGAGCTCATTCCAAAACAACCTCTTACGAAATAGTAAGTAGACTCTCTGTATTTATTTGTGTATTATTACCATTCATTATATAAACATTTCTTATAAGCAAAAAGCACTCTTTTTTTATATTCACAGAAATGACAAACAAACTTCAGTGGTTGGAAGTAAACTTCCCAGAAGAAGAAATGAGTGATGACAACATCTCTAATGCTAAACAATACATCTTTTAATATAAACAAATAATGTAATGTATTGAGTACTCTGTCAAATAATAATTTCTTCTCTTCTTATAGCACCTACGTTATTTGAAGAAAAAAACGCCCCAATTTAATTATGGAGAATCCCAAGAATAACAAAGGAACTTTTAAATTATGTTAAAAATCATGTAATTACACATGTTGATTATCACTGTCTTTCTTGCATCTATCCCTCTTTCCCCCAGCAATCACCCCCATCAAATTCCCAAAATATAAATGAAACACACTCCCTCCCTCCCCTTATAAAATTTCAAATTCTCCCTTTTATGTTTCCCATTACGAAACCCCATCCCTTTCCTAAATAAAAGTAATTTTTATTCTATAAATATCTTGAACATTGTTTTTACATAATATTTTCTTTTTAATGAAATAATAATCTGCAGATCATATGACTGTCTGGGGTGTCTCTTTACAAAATGGGGTGTACGCAGATATCATGCCGTGTCGGACATGTCCGTTCTCGCATGACGCACTTTTAATTAGTATGTGGACAGTGTGCCTGTTTGCAGACATCAATGCACATGTGCAGGGGTGTTGCTAGGTCTGGAAAAGATCAGGGGCTAAGCTAATGTCAGGGCTGGTGGGACTCAGGGCTAGGTAACCTTTTGGTTGTAGCACCTGCGCTTCTATCCAGGGCTACAGGCAAAAGACTATAGCCCCTTCAGCCCCCCCTAGCAACACCTCTGCACATGCACCCTACACTTTCCGCCCAATAGGTGTCCATGGACACCCGATCCGCTGCCGATGTCTAGGCGTGTCATCAAGTGACTGCACCCATGCAACTACATTTTGGACAATCTAGGATTTCAATTTGAAAGTGTACCCTTCCAGAGCTCCTAGAGTGATTCTTAGTTGATCTGGCAACTTTTTACAACTTCCTAAGGCCTATTTCTATCTCGATTGTCCACAGATAGTTGCACGGTCTGTGGATGGTTCCTTTGAAGGCACTCACCCATTTACTTTCCTTATTCTCAATCGGGTATGCAGGAGAGAGCATCTGTTTATAGCTGCTTGCTGCCGGAGACCTTCAATGGCATCTGTCATGGCCATCCCTCCTCTACAACCACCCCCACAACACCCTGGAGAGCCTGGAGAGGGGAACCGGTGAGGAGATGCAGAAGAGGATAAAAGAGGAAGAGCAATATGAGATAGAGGAAGTGCCTGCCTCTGGCGCCCGGAGATAGTCATGGGTGTCATGGTTTTTCACCACCTTTGCGGTATACCGAAGGCTCGGGCAGCCAAGGTGAGACGCACTGAGTGTTGAGTCCTACTCAGTAATGGAAAACCCAGATTGCACCCCTATGGGACCACTTCAGAGCGCTGCCACTCCAGATCCAACGCTCAGGTGCTCTCAGAAAGATTGTTCCTTTTCCAGGCAGAAGCAGGTTGGCAGCCTCTACCTCATCTTTCTCGACGCTCCTGCCACCACTCAGGCTAGTCCTGTGTGTTAGAGAATCACAGCGGCTGCAACTCAGGCCATAGAGAATGCTGTTAACCATTACCTTTCAAGGGTCACAGTAATATGTTTGTACTGTGACAAACCAGTCTGCAGAGGGGAGCAATTTGAAGTGCTTTTGAGGCTGCAGTCAGGGGCACAAGAAAGACTACAACCTACCTTACATTTAAGGCCCACCCACAATTTTCTCCTGTCCACCTGCCCATCCATTGCTGTGGTTTGTGCCTCTTCCCTCACCCACCTTACCTTGCCTACCCTGTTAAAAACAATGCAAAATCCACAAAAAATGGTTCCTTTAGGAGCCACCTTTCACAGTAAAGAAGTAGAACTTGCAAAAAAAAAATCACAGGACCCTTTGCAGCCTGCATAGTCCACAGACAGTGTAGTCTGCAGTCACCTGGAAAATTCCTGGCATGGTTTAGGGAATAAAAATAATTTCAATATGTTTTGTTCAAAAAGGGTGGCTCTTAAAAGAACCCTTTTTTTCTCTTTCTGGCTTTTATACATTTTTGTGATTATTTGGTTTCATGTACTGAACTAATAAATGTTCTACTAAACTTTATTATTTTTTCTAACTTTCACAAAAAGTGCTTCTTATCATTTTTTCTGTTTTTCCCTTTTGTATATTTCAATTACTGAAGAATTTGATGTGTTCACAAAAACTGCTGTAATGCATTTTTTTTTACATTTTCTAGAAATATCTGATTGCCTACATCAGTCAGATAGACTCCATCACTTCGAAAAATGTTGACAATATTAAATTTGATATTTTCATTCTGAAAAGATGTCATGGCAACATTCTGCAAAAAATGGCATACAATGTTGTTCACATTGCACCTTGTTTTCTCAATTTTTACACAAAATAAATTCGAATACATCCACATTTGTCTCAGAGCTATCTGAGAAAAAAAAATTCAAATGTGGAAACAGTTCCATCAACTTTCCAAATGTATCCTTCATTGCAAACTGTAATTAAATTCCGATAACCCAAACTGTTGCCTCCAAAGTGAACTACATTGATGTTCGGATGCTTCAAGTTAACCATATTCTCACAAAACGGGAGGAATTCCACCCACTTCATTTCTTGAACTCCATACTTGAAACTTGACATTCATCCAATCTAAGATTCTCAGACAATCCACACTTCTCAGAATACACCTTTAGCCAATGGACCTAACAATCGCCCTTGATCCCAACACTCTGCTTCCTCAAAGCCATAACCATAGCCACCTTTACAGCACACAACAAAGATAACTCTTGCTACCCAGTCTTCCAGCACACAACACACCACACCCAGAAAACCTGATTGGCTGATCCCCTGATATCCGCAGACATCCATGACTGTTCGCAGTCTCAAGAGTGCCCTTTCCATGCCTGGTATACTTAAAGGAGCAGGATGGCACGTGCAAACACCATAGCACAGGGCATCCCTTTTACACGTTCTGCTTTTATGTTTGTAACACTCCCTCATTGGCTGCTTTCAAACATTCACACATTTATCCTCCAATCACATCCACAAACTGTACATGTAACACTCTCATCTCAGTTCAACACTTCAGATGTACTCTTGGAATCTTAGAGTACATTTCTCCTATCACTCACTGCAACCTGCATACACACTACTGTAAAACTCTCCAAGATTTCTATTAGCAGATTAAACAACATCTGCATCTAACAAGACACAGTACAAGTAGGCTTATATTTAGTAAAGTATTTTTTCAACTCTTTTACAAATGTATGTATACAGGGTCCCTGCCACTTACCCTGTAAAATGCTTCTCAATAAGCATATTCTCTTTTTTAACCACTCTATCGAATGCCATGAATTGCTGCATTAAGCTCCTGCTCACATCGAGTGTCAGTTGCTTACAATACTGTGCGTTTCCAAATGTTTCTTTTTAGGAGCATTTATATGAAAGTAAAAATATGCATATGTGCATTTATAGCAGCACTGTGTGTAACATTTTTGTGAAAGAAAAGAAAAGCAAACAAAAAAACAAGACTTGATATACACCTACATATTGGAATGGATAAATTTGGCAAGTATGCATGTACTGCCAACATATAAAACTTACACACTAGTGCCACTTAAAAATGTTCTTCAAATCTTTTCCATCTGTTTTTGTTTTCTTTTACAAAAGAGTTACAGAGTGCTGCTGTAATTGAACATATACATTTTTTTTTATTTTCATGAAAATGCTCCTAAAAAGAACCCTTTTTAAACGTCAGCATTTTCCATTTTTCATTCCATATACATTTCTCACATTCCAACCTCACTCATTACATTCTTACACTTACACCATTCTCCACCTGCTCACACATATCTGTATACTGCCAAAGTATCTATATACAACACTACACCTTACATATAAAGTACTCTAGTCTCCCAACCTCTACTATAAGCCCCCAAACACTGCTGCAACAACAATCTGCCATTGCATTATCACTAGGTCACAGATTCCCTATTCTTTACAAACACTGCAACACATTACAAGTACATTAAACCACAAACACAGCATTTGTTTTATTAAAATCAGCAGCGCAAAAATAACCTTTTTCCAAAACCCATTTTTCCCTGTTCCTTCTAATATGTCAAACAGCACTTCTCATACGCCAATTGTTCTAACAACATAGTTAACCCACCTTAGTAAACACAACTTCATTAACTCTTTTCCCAACAACTCATCCTACATTCATTAACAACTGTGCTTACTAAAAGTACATCACCATTACCACATATACCCACTAACTTTCTTTTACAATTACAGGAAGGAAGAATATTGCTGAAGACAACTATAAAAAAAAGAACGCTCTTCACATCCTACAAAGTAAGTACATTATTATAGCATGTGTATCTCTGTAATTGCAACAATGTACTTTTACTATATATTAGCCTAGAGTATTCTTTTCAAATCAACAACATGTATTTCCCCCTTACTCATTATATTGCGACATTCACACTCTCTCTATTCCCATATATACACCAACATCATAACACCCACTGTTTTCCTCAAAAGATCATAATGTCCCTACTTATTCACACCACTACTCCCTTACTCATTAATCCAAACCCATCACACCTCTACAGACTCCTACACTTACAACCTTGCCAACCACACCTATCATCTTACTACACAATCACACAGCACTCTGTCACAGGTTTCCCCCTTTCTCACCTGTTTCGCTGCTTGATGGATTCTGTTGTAGATGTTTTCTTCCTTATGGTTCGGGTATTGTACAAGCCCGCTCGGCCGTCTTCGGCTTCCAGTGTTCGTTCAACTTCTTGTCTAGGATCAATAGTAAACGGGTGCACGGATTCCGGGAGAAGGTTGGGTGAGAAGGAGAAGGGATAAAATGCAGCAAGGGTCCGGAAACCAGGAAAGCAACAAAGTTCCACGAAGGTGAACTGCGGAGCACACGTCTAGCCACAGCTAACAGTAGCTTTGAGACGTGCGGAAGCGCGGGGGTGTCGCTATTTCATCGAGTGTGCTGCAATGAACGCAGCGTTCAGTGTTTGCGGCCATATTGGTAGTACAACAGAGTGCAAGCCCTGGCGTGACAGGGACCAGGAGGTCCAGAAGGGGTGTGTCCGATGGGTCTTGACAGCATGCCTCCTCCGAAAACCCATCCCGCCAGGTTTGCCCGGGTGTATCAGATGGAACCTATGGAGTAACCTGGGGGTATTCAAATTGGAGACGGGTTCCCAAGTGCGTTCACTGGGTGGATATCCTTTCCCTTCCACCAGGTACTGGAGCTGACCACGTTTATATCTGGAGTCACATATTCGGGAGACTTCATGTTCCAGTTGGTCATTGACAAGAACAGGGCTAGGTCTGAGGTTAGTCCGAGAGGTCTGGATATATGGCTTTAGTAGAGAAGTATGAAAAACTGGGTGGATCTTCTTCCAGGAATCTGGCAATTTGAAGCAAAAGGCCACTGGGTTGATGATTTCTTTTATAGGAAAAGGCCCATAATATCAGGGAGCCAGTTTATTTGGCCATAGATGTCGAGGCAGTAGTTTCGAGATTAACCATACTTTATCGCCTATTGCATAGGTAGGGCCTGGTCTTCTCTTTGAGTCCGCATAATGTTTGGTCTGATTCCGGGCTCTTTCTAGCTGTTCTTTGGCTTCTCTTTGTACATTGATAAGTGTTTTAATCCAGGAATAGACTGTAGGAACTGGTGTAGGATGGGGGAGGACAGAAGGTAGAACCGAAGGGTGGAACCCATGGCTACAAAAAAAAGGGCTGGTTTTAACAGCCGAGTGATCCGAGTAATTACAGGCGAATTCAGCCACAGGTATTAAAAGGGACCAATCATCCTGGACCTTGGTAGCAAAACATCGAAGATATTGTTCTAAGGTTTGATTCACACGTTCAGTAGCTCCGTTGGTTTGGGGATGATATCCTGAGGAGAGAGCACGTTGAATTCCTAGTATTCGACAAAGGTGTTTCCAAAACTGAGAGATGTATTGGGGTCCTCTGTCCGATATTATCTTGGAAGGGAGACCATGAAGCCGGAATATGTGTTCTAGGAAAATTCCAGCAAGTTGTGATGAGGATGGTAGTTTATACAGGTTGTAAAATGAGCCAAATGAGTGAACAAGACAATGGTGACCATGATAGTCGTGTATCCCCTGGAAGGTGGCAATTCCACAATGAAGTCTGTAGCGATAAATTCCTAGGGCCTTGTTGGTAGTGTTGGCTGCAGTAGGAGACCCGCCGGTCTCTTGTTGTCATGTTTGTTCTGACTACAGACAGAACAGGCTTGGACGTACAGCTTTACGTCAGTCTTCATTCTAGGCCACCAGAATTTCCTTTGTATGAGACGGAGGGTATTGGTAATGCCACGATGTCCAGAGTGAAGTGTATTGTGGCAAAGGTTTATTATCCTTTGTTGTAGTTTCTGTGTGGGAATGACTAAAGCATTATCTTTGAACAAATATCCGTCCTTGGTTTTCGATCCCATTGATTCTTCCTTGAAATGTTCTTCCAGAGTTCAGAGGACTGGGTTTGTAAGCAAATTTCTTCCAGGAGACTGATTGTGTGAGCTACAAATATCGTATGGGGGAACATTTTAGGGAATATCCAGTCTTCAGGAGGCTCGTAATCAGGACGTTGAGATAAAGCGTCAGTAATTAGATTCTGCGTTCCAGGGTCATGGTGAATCTGGAACTGGTATTGGGCAAAGAAGAGGGCCCAACGGGCTTGACGGTTATTTCTGCATTCCAAGGCCTGTAATACTTGAAGATTTCAATGGTCCGTGCGAACCTGGACCGGATGTTTTGCTCCTAAGAGTAAATGACGCCACTCTGTAAAGGCTTGAAGGATGGCTAACAGTTCCTTTTCTAAAACAGAGTAGTGGGTTTCTCTAGGAGTTAAGGTCCGTGAAAGATAAGAAATAGGATGTTCCAGTCCATCATCGGATTCTTGTTTCAGAACTACTCCAATGGCGTAGTTAGAGGTGTCTGTTTAAACTCGATTGATATCAGGTTGAGCCAGGTTGGGAGCTTGGGTGAACTCTGATTTCAAGCGTTGGAAGGCTTCCTCCTGAGCTGTTGCCCAATGAAAGGGAGCGTCTTTCTTCAACAAGGCAATAATCAGTTGGACTATCTCGGAAAAGGAAGGTATACATTTCCTTTAGAAATTAGCTAAGCCCAGGAAGGACTGGATCTGTTTCACGGTGGTCGGACTTGGCCAGGATAGTATAGCCTTTACCTTGGATTGATCCATTCCAATACCTTCTTGGTTAAGAACAAATCCTAGATAGTGGACAGTTAGGACATGAAAGAGGCACTTCTCGGGTTTTGCCTGGAGCTTGTGTTCACGTAGCCATTGTAAAACTGCCTTAACATGTTCCTTGCTTGAGTGGGTCCTTCGAGAATATTAAGATATCGTCCAGATACACGATGACAAAAAGGAATAGCATATCCGGAAACACCCGATCCATGAAACGTTGGAAGACCGCTGGGGCGTTAGCAAGTCCGAAAGGTATGACAAAGTATTCATAATGACCAAATGGTGTTCTGAAGGCTGTCTTCCATTCGTCACCTTCTCTAATACGGATCAGATGGTAGGCACCTCTAAGATCCAATTTGGTGAATACTACGGCTCCTCTTACTGCTTCCAGGAGATCAAGGGCAACAGATACCGGTCCTTTAGGGTGCACTGATTTAGGACTCGATAATCAAGGCAAGGTCTGAGCTCAATGGTGTCTTTCTTTGGAACAAAAAACAGTGACGCTCCTGCTGGAGATTTGGATGGTGGTATGGTGCCATTTTCAAGGTTAGTATCTAGGTATTCACAGAGGGCCTTTTTCTTGGGTTCGGATAAAATGAACATCCTCCCAAAGGGGAATACAGCTGAAGGTTCAGTTTCAATAGCACATTCTTCTGGTCTATGAGGAGGTAAGACTTGAACAATAACAGAAGAAAACGCATCAGAGTATTTCTGACAGACTTTTGGAATCTGAATGATGTTTGAGACCGAGAGTGGACCTAGATGGTTTGCTGAAAGTCCTTCCGCTGGTGTCGGAGCGGAGTCCAGGGGTAGGCAATGAGACATGCAATGTTCAGAACCCAGGAACAAGGAACCTGCTGCCCAATTGATGTATGGATTGTGTCTTTGTAGCCAGGGCATTCCCAAAACCAATGGGTAATGGACGGATTTTATGATGTCAAACCTTATCGTCTCTCGATGGTGGTTTATTGCTAGCTCGATTTCCTTAGTCTGGAGGGTTATTGGTCCGGAAGAAAGGGGTCTCCCATCAATTGCTTCTACAGGTTGCATGACATTCCGGGATTCGTAGGGACTACAGTGTTTAAGGACCCATTCTTGGTCTATGAATATTCCCATGGTCCCACAGAACACTAGTGCCAGAATGGGATAGGTGTTCTTCTTGGATGGCGGTAGAAAGGCCTGTAAAATTACCAGATTGTTCTGTCCAGGAGAGTTCAAGGATGGTATAGATGTGGATCCAACACCTCTCTCCTGAAACTGCGCTCCATCTAGGATCGGGAGCTGGCGTTTCCCGAACGCTGTGGAGGAGCTATAGGACACTGTCTCATTAAATGTTTGTCCGATGCGCAATACATGCATAAGCCGGTATGGACCCTTTGTAATCTTTCTTGGGGGGATATAGGTCCACGGAAGGCCCCTAATTGCATGGGTTCAGGTTGGTTAATAGGGGCAGAGCTGTCTTCGGATTTCGTGGGGATCTCTATGGGATTCTTCTGGAAGGGTGACTTGGTTTTCTTTTTCTCTGCCTTCCTTTCCTGTATGCGAAAGCCAATCTGTAGAGCACGAACCATAAGGGCCTGGTATGAACTTAGACGTGCCACCCTGGCCAGTTCATCCTTGATGTCTTCATTCAACCCTCTTCGAAAGAGGGTGAAACAGGCTTCAGAGGACCAGTCTGCTTCTTTAGCCAATTGCTTAAATCGTGTAACATATGTGAGAAAATCCTGGGAGCCCTGCTGGAAATTGAGAAGGCGTTCCTGAGCACAATAGACCTGATATGGACGGTCAAACATGGTCTTAAGTGTTTGAATAAATCCGTCATAATCATCCAGGAGGGCATCTCCGGCATTAACTAATGGCGTGGCCCAGCTTAATGCATTCCCGTTAAGGTGTGAAATAATAAAGCCCACTTTATCCCTAGGGGTGGAGAAATAATAGGGCTTAAAAGTAAAGTGGACCAAACAGGAATCTAGGAATCCACGAAGGTTCTTTGCTGACCCATCGTATTTGTCAACAATGCCGCCCAATAGTATGCTTTCCTTCGTGGCAGAATCGCGGGATAAAACCAATTGCTTTAGCGCAGCATTCTCTGCCTTTAGGTTTTGTACTTCGGTCGTTAGTTCCTGCATGCCGCGCATAAGATCCTGAATGGCGGCCTCCATGTCTGTATCGACTTCAGTCAGGTGACGTCTCAATCTGTCACAGGTTTCCCCCTTTCTCACCTGTTTTTGCTGCTTGATGGATTCTGTTGTAGAAGTTTTCTTCCTTATGGTTCGGGTCTTGTTCACGCCCGCTCAGCTGTCTTCGGCTTCCAGTGTTCGTTAAACTTGTCTGTGATCGATAGTAAACTCCAGGAAATCCATGAAAAAATAAGGGGAAGAAGCACTCGGAGGTGGGTGCACGGATTCCGGGAGAAGGTTGGGTAAGAAGGAGAAGGGATAGAATCGAGCAAGGGTCCGGGAACCAGGAAAGCAACAAAGTTCCACGAAGGCGTACTACGGAGCACACGTCTAGCCACAGCTAACAGTAGTGTTGAGATGCACGGAAGCACAGGGTTGTGGCTATTTTATCGAGTGTGCTGCAATGAATGCGAAGACTGGTAGGCAGCGTTCAGTGTTTGCGGCCATATTGGTAGTACAACAGAGTGCAAGCCCAGCGTGACAGGGACCAGGAGGTCCAGAAGGGGTGTCCGATGGGTCATGACACACTCTATGTATCTCTACAATCAAACCCACACATCCATGAACAATACATGCATACACATACCACCACTTTCAACTCCAAACTTTCTTTGTATACACCGGACAGAACATAATGCCTACTAAAAAGCAACTGAGCAGATAACTAAAACAAAATAGAGCAGATAAGAATAAAACCAAACTATATACTCATCCACCTAAAACAATGTATTCAAAACTTTGAAACAAAACAGCTAGTCACCTTGCTCAACAAAACTAAACCAACCACCCCTAAAAAAGTAAGGCTCCTCTTGCAAAAACGAAAACTTGCAGAACACTAATCCTCATAGATCTAATTGACATAACATTTACTAAATGATTTTCACTATATTGATTTTAAACAGAATGAAACTACTACCTAAATTAATCAATAAATTACAAAAAGTACTTCTAAACATGCACAATGTCAGTATAGATACATTTTCAAACTTCTACGAAGGTGAATGGATTCACACAAGCAGCAGAGAACCATATTTCAATGAAAAGGCTTATAAACAAGAACAAAAAAAACAATTGGAATAGACAGTAATGGCTGAGGGTATGAAATGGTAGTAGACAACATTATGGCAAAACAAACCTTATAGAAAAAACATCCCCAACAAACGTTCAACCAAATATTCCTTTCTTCCAAACAAACCGTACAGTGTATAAACGGACATGCAGCTAAATATGTAATGCACGCCAACACTCCTTCAAACCTTTACAACAATTCCTCAATCACTATGTCAAACTAAAGTACAAAAGTGGAATGAAAACTTTACAAACCATAGAGTCCAGCCACACAGGACTGCAAGGACATTCCTTAGCCTGCATTTCAGGAACTGCTTGGAAAAGCACATTCCACAACATCAAAATGTTAGCAAAACACCATTCCACGATAAAGTATCTTGTGCACAGACTGTACTATGCAAACAGTCCTGCTCTAGAACTCCAAAATTTAAATAACACTCTCCTACATGGGACAGCCAAAGAACTCCTTTGAGAAATATAACACATGCAAAGTAAATATTTTTTAACTGAAGTTGACTCAGAACATTCAGTAATTTCAGAAAACATTACGATACACCTCACAAACATCAACATCCAAACAAACACAAACAAAAAAGAAATAGGAATGTTTCAAAACACATCTGCTGAAATACCAGACCAAGTGTGTGTCTGTTGTCGCAGAACATTTTATGAAAAGAGCACAGAAAAATTAGATATGGCCTACAAAATAGAGGACAATGAGGAATGCCAATGGTTCCAATTTGCTTTATATCTGACAATAGAAAACCAAATTAATGACCCCTCAATAGATTGCACATACTGCAATAAAAAGCTTGACAATAACCAAATGAAATCAGGTGCTATTAGAAACAATTTAGAATTGTTCCCACTTCCAAAAGCTCTCCAACAACTTAACCTGTATGAGGGCATTATGGTCCAAAAAGTAAACCCATGTCATACTATAATACTCCTTACAACTGAAATTGGCACCAAATTGCTGCCATCTGAGTTACTAAAAGGTATTAATAGCAAAATAATATATTTGCCATTAGAGCTTAAAGAAAATGTAGTAACTCTAGGTGTACAATGACCAATAGATCAATCATTGATTGTACTAGTTTATGGTGTACCAACAAAAGACAAAATAAATTGTCAACTACTAGTAGACTTTAACAAAGTTATATAAGCACTAAAATACCTCAAAGAAAACAATAAATACAGCAAAGATATAAACATACAGGAAAACTTAAGAGAAACCACCCAAATAATACAAGAGAAACCACCCAAATAATACAAGAGTCACCACCAACTGGCCAATTTTAACATATTGATCCTGTTACTGTAGCCAACATTTTAGACCAGTATACAATTCACCACTATACCCCAGAGACACCATAGATGATGCATTAGAAACATGTCAAATGCATAAAGACAAATAATCCCCAGTGAGCATACAGGAGAAAAGTGTAGACACACGTTTCTTTCCTCTACTCTTCCCTACAGGAAAAGGATGAAGATATGATGACAGATCCATAATAACTACTTTACCAGAATATCGCTATTTACGAATGTATTCTGATGACCCCAGATTCAGAATAAAATATAGAATACATTTTCCACATCAAAAGTAAACTAGAAACTCTATGTTATGGAATTGCACACATTAAAAACAGGCTATCATTTTTTAAATATGTCCGCTACCCAAATAATTAAAAGTCTAGTATCTCAAATCTCTTGGCACACATGCATGGTACAAAAGAATACTGGTTCAGATGTTACGCTGATGGATGTGGTATGCTAAGAAATCTAGGCGCACCCACATGGTTTGTTACTTTACATTGTAAGAGTACGCATGTATAAATTGCACAACTTCTTATGCACTGCAAACCAAAATAAATTGACCATGTCAATTTATCAAGGTACCTTCACCATTGCTTCATTGTCATGCTGCACTTTGTCTGCAATATAACTACCCCTCCACTTGGAGCACCACACATCCACATGTTTTTGTGGATAAGAGATGCTTCCAAATGTGGCCATGCTATTGATGCCACTGTTTTACAGTTTATTGAAAAATACATTGCCCGGGACAACCCTTCAAAAACCACACATAGTGGCCTAAGTACACAAATTGTTCACTTCCAAAACATTAGTGCAGCAAATACTGCTGACATAGATATACAAACAAAGGTAAATACTATACCAAATGTAGCTTCAGCTTCTCTAGACTAGTTTTCAAAAAAGGACAAGTAAATAGTTTGATGTCTTCTGTTAGACACAGTGTAAAAGGCAAATCCCCTAAAATCACATACAACACTAAAGGGACGAGGTACCCAAGCACATAAATGATTACAATGCATTCATTGCCCTCTTGTGGAATGCAAATATGGGCATACAATACATTGTAGACAATTATACTGCAGTTGCAAGATATGTCACAGCCTAGCTCACCAAAGCTGAGAAAACAGAGTTAAAAGTTCTCTGGTATCTGACAAATCACTTTCACAAACATCGTACAGCTTTGGTATAAAAATGCTTTGCCCTAGAGAATGCGGATGCTACAAAGCTGAAGACCGTTCAACAGGTACAGCCTTGTATGACAAATCCGAACATATTGTCTGCCTAAAACTTGGTCCAGCTTCATCTCGGAAAAGAGTACTAAAATCCTACCAAGAGATAGAAACAATAGCCACAAATTATCCCAACAGCCAGGACATTTAAAAGAACATTGTAATTGACACATACTACCCAAACAGATGTACTGCTTTGGAAAACATCTGCCTGTATGATATAGCCCAAAACTACTAAAAAAACATTGTCACATGAGATGAGACAACTAGCAAAAAATATTCACTCTCAACTTCTGAAGGAAGCCTGGTGAAACTTACCAAACCCAACCTAATAAATCATATAAAGTTATTATTTAAATCTCTATAACATAGAGAACTGTGTTACATGGTCCTACTGCAACTTTGTAAACATTGGTGAAAAGAAGAAGAATGTTTTGGTAACCATGACTTATTTGAAGCTTCACGTGAAAGTATTATGGCAAATGTCACTTTCAAACAATACGAAGAAATGTTGCACAATGAATACCAACAAGAGGAAGAACCTGAAGCTCTACTATATAAACACACTCCTGGGGGGAGTGAACCTACCCTTACAGGAAGCCAAGAACAACCTGGAGAACCACACATTTTAAATGAAGCAGAAATAGCCATGACTGATGTAAAAAATATCATGTATTTATCTAAACAAACCACAGCTAAATCATGAACTACTCAAGCTTTCTCTAGAAATCACTGAAGAAATTGAACATGGATTTAAACACGAAAATTAAACGTGTAGCTATAAAAATGATAAATCTCTGATCCTATATGAAAGTGGTGAAGCTGGTTGTGGTTAAAACATTTCTACAAGACTTAACAAACAACAACCTTTCATCTTTAACAGCACCCACAGGCTTAGCTGCCTATAACATTGGATGGGTAACTTTACACTGACTACCGCTCCTCCCAGTAGAACATCACAACTATTTAGAATACTACACATTTTCAGCAGAAGCTGCTTCTGAAGCAATTAGAATTTTAAAACAAATGAAAATGCTCCTGATAGATGAAATAAACATGGTTCACAACTTCATGTTGACTTGAATTCATATCAGAATGCAAATAGTTCTAATAACTGACTACGAAAAGCTGTTTGGCGGAAAAAAATGTTATTGTTTTAGAGACCTCCTACAGTTAACAACAGTAAAAGGTCAATCTATTTTCAAAACATTTGGACACAAACAATGACGTAACACATTTGGCAGCATTGGAAATGTAAATCTCTGGCAACATGCTCGCTACAGAGAGCTAACTCAAAACATGTGTCAGTCTGCAGATGTCACCTATGCTAACATTTTAAAAAGCATTCAAACTGGTCTGCTTAGTAAAGATGCTAAATCCATCTTAAATACTAGACTAATCCATGAGCTATTTGGGCAAATCACATATGCTGCTGATGTCATGGAACAAAATATAAAAAGCATGTCCTTAAAGCCAACCCTTGCTAGCTGTAGGCAATTCAACGATACAATGTTGAAAAAAGAAATGCAACCAACACTGTATATCAGCTCCATAGACAAACTAGAAGTGCACGGCATGGCACTCCCTATTTGTCAACAATCAACAGCAAAACTAAATACCTTAAAGAAATGTATGTCAAACACAGCGTGATTAGAACAAGTTTTAACGCTGTGTCTAAACTGCAGAATAATTCTAAAACATAACTGAGACCAAGGTTTAGTCAATGGAGCAATTGTTACTGTTGTTGGCTGCCAAACATATCCACATGACAACAACATTCAGTCGGTCAACATCTACTTTGACAAACTTGCAGAAGTTAACAAAATAGGCTGCACAATAGCATGTTTCTTTATTTTCAAAGACATGTACTTATGCAGAGAGCAATTCTCTCTATCTCTTGCATATGCTCCCACTATTCACAAATCGCAAGGTCTAACCCTAGATCACGCATGGATTGATATTGGCAGCACATTCTTTAAAGAAGGTATGAGTTATGTAGCACTTTCACATCTTCGTACACTCAGTGATCTACTCCTAGTTAACTTTAATGCAAACAAAGTCAACACTGACATTCCTTGCATCCTAGTATAAAACAGGCTATGTGCACTGTACATCCTCCATCTAGATATGTACCCATGTCCCTCAAAAAGGCAAACCTTTAAAAAGAAAATGAATACAATCAGAACCTATAACAGATCTACCAACAATACCACTAAAGAAACAAAGAACAACTGCTGCTCCATCAAATAATACAATCAATAAACTGTCTAGTGTTGGGAAGGGGGCAGCCCCGCCCCACCCTCCTAGGCACTGTTGAGTGAAGTGAGATGCATTCAAAGCACTATGATGTGCCAAGGGGGAGAGATGACGGTGTGACAACTGCCTTCCAATACAAAAGAAGCCCATGCCAATATAATCAAATATAATCAACCCACTTAGTATAGCGTAGAGAGCGAGCAATGTCACTTCTTTGCTTAGATATTAGGAAACCATAGGTAGAAGGGAAGACCTGCATGGTAAATGTGGCATTGCATGCACTAGGCCCAAATCGCGAGATGGGGGAAAACCCCAGCCATGCCCAAGCTCACATGAGGACAGCCCGCACAACAACCAACCGCCATAACGCCAATTCATTGTTCTAACAGTATTGCAAATATGTTCGAGAGGAGTGTGCCCTACAAGGCTCTGCGAACATAGACTGGCGCCTTGTCTGCATGCTATCTCACACTGGCCAAACATTGACCCGGCCCATCCCCAAGCAACCACAAGTTATAGCCCATATAACTGACTAAAACTTAAGACCCCTGAATTCCATGGCACCAGGTGGCCTTTGACCACCAACCCCAAAGTAACAAGTCCTGAGATATTCAAAGAGGATGGACAGGGCACATTGTTGAAGCAACAATTGTGTGATTTGTATTGCAAGGTAGTGGAAGGGATAAATTATAGTTCAAAATGAGGGTGGAGACTTTGGAGCCGGATGGCACAGAAGGGAGTGAGTGAAATATGTGTGTAAAGGTTAGACTGCCACAGAACCTCCTTTGTGCACGTCTTAAGTCCTGCCAAGTGCACAGTATAAGTGATAAAGTAGTCATATGGTAGGAGTATAATTAATTTGTTCTCAGACCTTAGATGTGAGAAGAAGATGATCACTGCAGTAACCAGGTGACATAAGATGGACAGATTGGCCTGTAACCAATAGCGTGGCATTCCTTATGGGGCAGGCAAATCCTGTATAGGAGCACACAAACCAGCCGTGCAGGATTTTACCCTATGTATTGTGTTATGTTGACAATGTTTCTCTTTATAAGATTCTGCTTGTACGACTTTTCGGCAGAACATTCTTAGCAGCAGAGTTCTTTGCTATTTTTCGCATCTGCATGTGAGATTAAAACTTGTTATCCTTAAAAGATCGATTTGGGCATTTCTTCCCTAGCGGTTTGTACTCTCTCTGGTGTGAGCGTTCTCTCAGGGGATTGCCTTCACTATCAGAAGATAAAGAGTCAAATGTCTCTTCTCAAAATCCAAGTGCAGGCCCATCAAAGGATACAGAGGCACACCTCTCTGGTCCATTTCAATTCAGCAAAACAACTGGAGTAAATTGCTATGAAAATGTAGCAATCAATCTTCTCTTCCAAATATCACCAATTGTTCACAGCATTTACTTAAACAGCCTGGACCAGTTGTGTTTTCAAATGGTCCTCCTTCATAGAAATGCCACAAATAATCTTGCCATGACTTACAGTGCCTCAGGTATAAGGCACACATTGGACTACCGTACAGGAATGGTACAATTCACCATGCACACACAGGAAGATCCACAAGAAATCCTAATGTAAATACTACAAGTACTGGAAACCAAAAACATCCTTATAAATGAAGTCTCTGCAACCATGTTTCACAAGAGCACATCCCTAATGATAGATGGGTGTATGTATCCATACCAAATTCTGAATCCATTCCATTTCACAAGCATCTGCAGAATGGAAATCATAGCATATTATGCCTTTTTGTAATTCAGCCAATCGTTCCAACATACTCACATAGCCAATATGTGAAACAAATGCTTACACAGTGCAGGTACAGTGCAGATTGTACCAAAACAACTGTACGCTTAAAGGCTTCAAACATAACCACATATCTCTTGCCAAGAAAACCTTCACAACAGTGGCCATAATCTACCACACTGGTGCTACAACCACTTCAGGCCACTATAATGCATATGTACTTTTAAAAGCCAAGATAGTTAGAATACGCCAACATGTATCTAACTACTTCAAAAATACCCTTCATTGCAATACACTTCAAATATGCCATCTCAGTCCTTGTTACTGCAATACTTCTTGGAAAATCCAAAATAATTACAATACGCCAATGTTTCCACCAAATTTAACAAATGCCTACTTAATATTCCTTCTCCCCAAATTTACTCATTAAACTATACTACAATGAACAGTCATAATAAGCCAACTGGTATCAAACTACATCTGAAATCCTACAATTGCATACATAAAACCCAAAACAGTTACAATATGCCAACTTATAACGAACTACTTCTAAAATACCCTTAATTGCAATACACTTCAAATTTACCAATACAGCTGTATTTTTACTGCAAAACGACTTGTAAAGTCCAATATAGTTAGAATACACCAACTGGTATCAAAGTACTTTAAACATTCCCTTAATTACAACACACTTCAAACAAGCATGCTATCACACTTACAGTCACACAGTAATACTATATTTTTTTTAATCCTCTCGATTTTTCCCCCTAATGGCTCAACGATTATTTCATGTCAATGCAACAACAGTGTATCAAACACTCATGTTGTACCACACATAGCCGATAGATTGTACATTTTATGAGGGTCAAAAAAGTTAATATATATATAACATGGTATGCAATTAAAGCTTTTAAACTATCCTGCTTAACAAGTTATATATTTTTTTCACAGAAAAAGAACAAGCCATTCCAGCTTTATAGCTGTATGCAGCTAAGTAACCATACTAAGTAATAACCTATATGTTATCTTCACAACTAAACAAATACCTATTCTGTAAGCACTATCCTCATTAGTACTACAATCATAAATAGAATATACACTTAAATTATATAATTCCACCATATTACAAATACTGTACACACCCCTACAGTACATATACTTACTGTACACATATTACTATACTATGTATTGCCAGTGGCCAGATTCTTGTGGGCATGGCCATAGGGTTATGCCCTCAAGTAATCTAGCCACAGCCACCTCAATAATATTAAACCATATAACACATGTTTTCAATACACATTCACATAATAAGACTCCCCCGATCCCCCTGCAATCCAGATGTTGTCCGCAGATACAAAAAGTAAATGCAGACTCAGTGGCACCTGCACACCTTTTTTAACCTATAAAAAGAGCACCATGTCAACTTTTTTCAAACTCCCCAACCTTTCCAGACCCTCTTTCAGCCACCAAGTAACCCCAAATGTGTTTTCCACAATTTTTCCTCATCATGCTATCCGTGGAAACGTACAGTTGTCCGTGGATCCAACATGGTGACTGTTTCCCAAAATATGACGCAGCTCACGTCTTTCACCATCCAAACGGTGTGCACATACGATGTTTGCGGACATCATGCCAGACCTTAATTTGTCAAGAGGCGTCCGCGGAACCCGAATCAGGAAATTAGTCCACAGACCCACATATCACTAATTTGCTTTTACCTACTTTTAGGCCATTGTTAAAATAAATACTGGATGGATTTACACAAGTTTACAAAAGCACACTTTCGGGACCAAGCCACCGCTGCGAGCGCAAATTTGGTAAACATCCGTCCTTTGGTTTGGGTTGTAGGCATCAGTGAGGATTTCCCCACATTTTGCGATCTCCTATAACTATGCGCCCCCCCCAGACAAAACGGCACCAAACTTCACAAAATTATTCTGAGGGGGACATATAAAGTTTGATGAGTATTTGTCCAGGGCGGTAAAGTTATAAGCCACCCAAAAAGTGTTCCTTCTATGAGTTGAAGAACTTACCCATATCTACAGAGCTGCTACCGCAGGCCCTGTAAAATAATAGGGTGGCGGTTGAAGCCCTATAGTTAAGGTGAGTCGGACTCTCATAGGAATTACTCAAAATTCTATTGCTAATAACTTTTGATTCGAGTAACAGATTTCACCAAAGTCATTAAGGACTCATGGGACCATCCCGACTGCTAAGTTCCATAAGATTTGCTAAAATATAATAAAAAAGTTATTAAGAAGACAAAAACATTTGTTTTTCCAAAAGTGTGGCCTACTTCCCATTTATTTTCTAAGAGACAAACATGGTACATTTGTGCCAAAGCACATAGCCCAAACCGGTGGATGGATTTGGACCAGGTTCGAAAGAACTTGGCCACAAAGGGTTGATTTGCAATCCATGTGTGGTTTGGTGTTATTCTGTGTAGTAGTTATTTAAATATTTGACAGAAAAGGGGGTGCCCCTTCTCAAAAATGGATAGCTATATCTCAGGGATTTAACCAAAGCCAGGGTTTTTTAAAAATTAAACAACTGCCATCGTGTTTTTCTATCAATGTGAGAGATAACCGCAGCCATAGCCGAGTATAGCAGGAAATGAAAAGTAGATAAATAGCTAATCGCATGTTAAAATATTTGAAAATGACTTTCGTCTAGTGGTGGAGCGGTTGCCAGAGGACACCAAGTGAAATTTGGGAGTTTTAGGAGGTCCAGGGACTGCAGCACAGAGCATCCTGTAGCCATGGCTTTAGCTCGAATAGCCGACATTTCAAAGCAAACTTCATCACAAAAACAGTGTGTGTTTTGGGGGAAAAGGCAGAGGACTTGGGAGGTGAGGAGTCAATCTGGGGGGTGGGGGGAGCTGGCACAGATGAGGGGGGCACTTGGTGAAGGCCAGGGGAGCAGGAAAGCATTTTCTTTTTCAGCCATTTTTCAGATATGTGTGGCTATATTTGAGGGTAAACAACACTACAGCTAGCCGCAGGTATGAGTAGTTTGTGCCTGTGGCTATAGATTATGGGGTGTTTGTGTTTTCTTTCTTTTTAAGTTATTTTGATAAGAATAGTGACATTGGGGGTGGAAAATCACTGCCCATGGTCAAATGCCATGGTCAGTTGCACAGTAGGTGTTTGGGAGTCTTATCTATTTTGGCTGTGTGTTATTAGACTTTACTTGTGAGACGCTGTAGAAAAAAAAGAAGAACATTGTTTTAAAAGGTCAATAGAAAAAGGAGCCTCATCCACTGTATTTTAGCTTGTGTATTCTAAGCCATGCTATTTGATCTTGTATAATTGTGCACATATGTATATATGTAGAAAACCTGATTGTGACCCTCCCCCTTTAACTAGCAATTTGTAACCAAGTTTATGAAAAACGTCAATGAACTCTAGCCGCGGTTATACTGAAAATATGTTTGGGGTATTATTTCATTGTATTTGTGTATTTATAGGTGTTAAGCAGTCCTTAAAAGGACTGTTTTAGTGTACACTGCGTGTATTATTTTAGCACATTTGGAGTACTGTTTTGATGTTATGAAGGAGCACTGCTTTTCCTTCATCGATTTGGTGTACTCTGTCATGTCAATGGAAACCGGATATGTATTTGTTTGAAATACATAATTGGTTGTGGTCTCTAATGAATGCTGAAGCTACTTTATCATCATCCACTTTAAATAACTCCATGAGCAGTCATTTATTGTATATACATCTTTTAAGTACCATTGTATCACTACTGTCTCTTTTGTCATTTATATTTCATACAGTGTTTTTGCGCCTTGAAACACTTGGCTATAATAAAGGGGAGTGATTAGTATATTGATGATCTCGCATAGCAACAGCAACGACGTGGGTGTTTTCCCACTGCTATTTAGCATGCACCTCTCATGCGGTGTTGCTACCCGTGGGTAAAAATGGCACTGTGTGCATCCGCGGCTATATTCTATCAAATAGCATGTTGTGTGGTTGTTGACATGTGGTAGCCACAGCTACGAGAGATGCTGGGCAGGAATAAAAAGGATTTCAGTGAGTTTGATTATTTGTCATTGGTTGTTGTCATGTGTGTAGCTGTCTGTAATAGGTTGTGATGAACATGTGTCATTCATTTTAGTTTTTTTGTAGTATATAGTCCTCTTTTTGTGTGGTATTAATGTCTGCAATTGTATCCTTTTCATTGTGGCAGATGTGAAAGTAAGTGTTAATACACATATACATATTTACAGGTGTATTTGCAGTGTTGTGTGTGGTAGTTGGATTAACCACTGATATCAGATGGTGTGTATTATCCTTTGTTTCATCTGCTCTGATTGTGTGGAAAACATTTCTTAATATATGTTTTAACGTTCACTAAAATGGACCTACAACATTAGATTTTTCAATCAATGGCATGTATATGTAGGCATTCAGTTTGTGTATACATGTTAGTTACGCTTGAACGTTTATTTGATTATATGTGTTGTAATGTTTATGCAGTTTCAGCCATACAGTCTCTCAATTGTTTTGACTTTTCTGTGAGGTAGTAAAATTGATGGTGTTTTGCAAGTTCATTTTAGTCATTTTTTTGTTTTTGTATTTTCTTGTAGCTGCTTATTTTAGTATCTTTTGGAAGAAAATTGGATTCTTTGCTTTTATTTTCTGTTTGGGTCTTTGATGTTTTTAGGATGGGCAGGTGCTGATAGTATTCAAGTACTTGAGGTGCTCTGGCTACTGAAGAATATGTTTTGTTAACTCCAGTGAAAGGTCAACCTATATTCAAAGTGTTTCCCATGTTCTCCAAGTTTACTTAACTTACTTCATACATTCTTTTCTGCATGTTTACTTAAACTATTCCACTCTCTCTTGTTTTCCACATTTATTTAAGTAAGTATTGTAATTCCTTAGAATAATGTCCCTTGTTTGTTCTCAACCATGTTATATATGTATGTATGTTAATTGATTATAGTAACTGTTTTTAAACGTTTATTTTAGCTTTATTGTGTTAATGAATTAGTGACAGCAATGTATATTATGTTTGGAGAGAGTGATTTTTCAATGGGCTAGTGTGGCATCTTCTGGGGCAAGTCAATTCTGGCATAAGCAGCACATTACTCTCATAACTGAAACATTGGGAGCAGTAAAATTGGAACAGGTGGAATTGAAAATTTTGCAGAAGTGGAGTGCTCAATCACTGTTGCTGGTGTTCCACTGAAACTGTATGTTTCCAAGCGCTCAAATGGAACATTTGAAGGTCCACATCTTAATGTCTTTTTGAAAAAGGCACACAGGATTGTCTAATGTTTTTAAAACAGTCTTCTGTTTTCTTGAAATATTTGGAAGCATCTGCTTTGGTCTTCTTGGAGGTTGTCTTTTTGTGGGGTGAAAAGGGCTGCTAAAAAATGATAGTACTAGTTTCTACCAGTGTGATAGTTTTCTGTCCCTTGTCCTCCAAGTTTACTTATCCCACCCTATTCTCTTTTGTTCTCCAAGTTTACATAACCTTCCACATCCTTTGTCCTGCAACCACCCAGTATAATATCCTTTGTTTATTCACACCGAGTTTATATTTCCCTGTTTGGTTATTGTAGTGGTAGTTTGTATACTTTTTAAAACAATGTTTATTTTTTTTACCCAGGTTGGATTTTCTTTCCCAATGACCCAATGATTAGTATGTGTAAAGAGAACAACAGGTCTGCATGTGCACATGTTGTATCTTATATAGTGCATGTGATGAACTGCAGACAAGATATGAGGGTCGTAAAAATATGTGTATTACATTGTGTTTCTTAAAGTGTGTGTGTTCTTCAACTAATTATGTTCTGTATTTTTACAGATAGAAGGATATTTATTTTTTAAACATAGATGAATAGCTCCAGCCTCGGTAACACCCAATGGGGTTTTGAATTTCAGAGGCAAGGTTAACCACAGCAATGAATGGGAAGTGTTATAGAAGAAGGTTTATTGGACTATACCCATGGTTATAGGCCTCAATGTGCAAAAATGTACAGTGTTTGTACCCGGAAGAGTCCTTTCTAAGAATTATGTATTATGTATATATACATATATATATCAATGAAAAAACTTTGTTAAAGGGGCGTTATGGTTAACTGTACTAATAAAAACCTTTGAAATTCAATGAAAAACCTTTGTTAAAGGGACGTTATGGTTACAAGTAAAACCAAAAAAAAAAACAGAAATGTGCCAGTTATGGTAAGCTAAGCAACCTTAACTCACGCCATCACTGTGCACTGCTAGGACTAACACCCAGGACATCAAAGATGACATGACAAATTTCATTGATGACATGACTGATGACATCACATATCTGGGCCCCTTGTTTTTGTTCACTGACATATATAGGCCAGGTGGTTTTGTTCAGTGACAGTCAGAATATTAAAATCGAAAAAGGTGCTATATATCTATACGTTAACCTTCTCATATCTTCTTTAAGTACTTTCCTTAGGGTCTGGTCTCAGCTCATGGTGCACATACATGGGGAAATGAGCAGGCCTCAAACACACAATTAATTTTTATACATGAAGATAAACGTTAATGTCATTAACATTTTCTGATGATGCCGTTTCTTTTTTCCTTAGTTTAGTTTCCCTTTATGTGCTTCTGATTTATATGCATTGTGGTTATTCATATGTATTGTTTGTACCAGCACAAGTGTTGTAAGTCTTGAATTGTTAGCTAGTTATTACATGTTTAACATTACTCAAAACCCTGATAAGGTAGCATTCATTATTGTACTATCCAAAAGATTATAAATAGTGCACTTCTATGGTGCATGTTGCAGTCATTGTCTATGTTTATATATCATTAGGTTTCTGTATTAACAACAACACTTCAATACAATGATTTTAGATGAGTACATTCTTTAGTAGATTAAGTAGTTCATGATGGGCCCCTGATCACTCCTGACATCTTGTTACCAACAATATAAACACAACTCCGTATAGGGACTTTTCATCAAAATGTATTTCACATGTGATGTCATCACTGATGTCATCAATAACAGTTGTGATGTTATCTTTGATGTCCTGGGTGTTAGCCTTAGCAGTGCACAGTGATGGCGCGAGTTATGGTTGCTTAGCTTACCATAACTGGTGAATTTCTGGGGGTTTTCGGTTTTACTTGTAACTTAACGTCCCTTTAACAAAGGTTTTTCATTGAATTTCAAAGGTTTTTATTAGTGCAACTTAACCATAACGTCCCTTTAACAAAGTTTTTCGTTGAATTTCCTAGGTTTTTATTAATGCAACTTAACCATAACGTCCCTTTAACAACATTTTTTCATTGAATTTCATGGGTTTTTACCAGTGCATGGAATATTTTCCAACAAATGACTAATATCATACATACCCAATATAGTAATATTTGTGTCCAATTTACAAAGTGTCACCTTAAAACTCTGACATTTCCCACCGTCTAGAATCATGTTTAACACTTCTGTACACTTTTTTCAACTATTACAACTAGTTTTGCATTCGTAGACGTCTACGAACATCTGACTTCATTGCGGACCTTCCGGACAGTGCCACAAGACCATATGTTGGCTCGCGGCATGATGACGTGTCTGAGAACCCGTCCGCACTTCACAATAAGATCAGAGCTTCGCGGGCAGTTCGGAACTGCATTTTCTACTGATCTAGGAACTTTAAACTTCTACATTTCCATTGCACAGTTCCAACACCTACTCCTACTCATTATCCATTAACAATCTAGTACACAGTACATACTTTTAGCAAAATTGCTATTTATCTTAAAATGGCATCAGCTAGAGTCATCCCTCCTCCCCAAGAGCCACCACCACTGCTGTAATAAAGCAGCATGAGAAACACTGCCCCTACCTTAGAGATAACACAAGCGCAACATTTTCCCCTGTCCACCTACCCCTCCATATTAGTGTTTGGGGCCTCTTCCCTCATTTCCCTCCCCAGCTTTCATTCTTAGCTCTCCTGCCAAAAAAAATAAAAATACATCCAAAAACAATAAAACAAATGTTGCTTTAGGAACCACCTTTCACAGTTAAAACATAGAACTAAAAAAAACATATAGCCTCCAGCTACTTTATATTTCTCAGTAAAGAACATATACACAATAAGATTTTCCAACATTTCCATTTGCATTTTGTGTTATGCTAATAGAAATACTGTGGCATTCATCCTCCGTTCCAGGACTGGAATGGTGGACACCGGCCTGGCAGCCCTAGTTAGCAGCCCAAGCAAAGTGAGGGTGTATAACAAGGTCTCTGGACCATTATCCCCCCATTCCAGCCCCTTTAATGGGGGATGAATGAGTTTAGCACCCTAGGTTCCCAAAGCGGGAATCTGGGGTGCTAAAAAAAGGATTTTTCTTCTGTGTAAGAAGGAAAATTCTTTTCCAAGATGGCCACCATGGAAAGGGAAGGGAGGGTTCCATACAGGGCCCCTTTTTGCTTTCCATGGCAGCCTGAAGAATGTAAAAAGAGAACTCTATGACCATATTACCACAAGCACATTTTTCTTCCTTTTCAAATCTAACCCAATTTCGAATTCCAGGTGGACATGGCCAATGTAACCCAATGTTTTGTCCCTCGTGGTCATGGCCAGTAGCCAGATTGTCCGGATCATGACCTTATTCCATGACCCGCACAATCTGGCCACTGCCCATACCCACAGGCTACACCTCATTCACCAAAGGTATATCACTATCTTTTGTACCTACATTATGACACTTGTCAAAAAATAAAACACAGGCACATTTGCGAAACCATGCTTTCAGGTCATTCTCAATGCTCCTTACACAAGTTTCCTGGAAATCCACCCATGTTTTATTTTTTCAAAAGTGTCAAATGTATGCACATACAATCGTCATATAACCTAGCTCCCACTTCACAAAATCCATTCAGACTTTACAAAAACATTTATATCTAGATCTATAATCTTTTTGCAAACCTTTGTGTAGATTTGTCAAATGGCCCCACATTTATAAGCCTTCACAATATTTTGGGACCCACCCTCTAATTCTGCCCCCTCTTGACAAAATCCCACCAAACTTTGTAAACACATTTATATCGACATCTATTATCAGTTTGCCAAATTAAGTGTAGATTCGTCAAATGGCACCTCATTTATAAGCCTTTATATTATTTTGAGACCCCCACTCTAATTTTGCCTCCTCTTGACAGAATCCCACCAAAATCTTAAACACATTTGGGATCAGGTCATGAATATAATTGCAATATTTCATGCAGTTTCAATAAGTGGCACCAAAGTTATAAGCCATTCAAGAACTGCTTTTCACCAACCCTGTAATGCAGAGGTGTCTGCAAACTTCACAGGACTGTTTGCGCACATCCACACCGTTTGCGGACTCTGTAGCAAAAAACACCTTTTTTTTGCTTCTTGCAGCCATATTCCATCCCATCGTCATCACCCCTCACCTCCCCAGAGATTATTTGATAAGTTTGACAAGTGCAATGTTGTGTTTTTTAATATGTTTTTACTGCAATGTCCGGGGACATCGGCCGCTGTCTGCAAATCCAAGATGGCGGCCGTTTCCAAAAATCTGATGAAACTCATGCTTCACTCAAACCAATCAGCGAACACGTCATGTGCCCGTGGACATGATGCAAGCCGATTATCCAATCGGTGTCCTGTGTGCGGAGCGAACAAGGAAGTGTGTCCTCGGAGCTGACATAGGTTCTCACTAATTTTTTTAGACCCACTTTTTGTTCATTTTTTTAAAAGTACTGGACGGCTTTTCACCAAATTTACAAAAACACACTTTCGGGACCAAGCAGCCACGCTTCTGCCATAAATTTGGTAAAAATCCGTCCAGCGGTTTGGGCTGTAGGCGTGACGGAAATATTTTCTCCATTCAGTCTATGGGAAAAAAATAAATTTTGGGACCCCCACTATACCTTTGCCCCACATGGACCAAACCTCACCAAACTTTGCAAATGAATTCAGAGTGGGCCATATACTTTTTTGCAATGTTTGGTGAGGATTCGTCCAGGGAGAGCGAAGTTATAAGACGCCCAAAAAATGCTCTTCATATGGGGTTAGCATAACTACATGGCCACGACCGCAGGCCGAGTAATACGAAAATCAATGTGACCTACCACCCCAAAGTTTCATATTGTAACCGCAGGTAGTCGGGCGCATCATATAAGATTGCCCACAGCTTAGTTGTACATAATATACAATACAATACAATATACATTATATACAAAATGCACTTTTACAATTTTTTACAATTTACATGGTAATAGCGCAGAGAATATTTATACATTATATACAAAATGAATTTATGCAAAATCTTTGCGAACGGCATACCGAGTGGGGTCCGGAGTAGAGGAGGGTAGGTTCTAGGTGAAGAGAGCGAACGCCAAAATCACGCTTAGCCATCAGAACCTTTGAACATTTTTATAAGGATGTGGCGAAATTTTGTGTAGGATGGTTCTAGTCTGAGTAGGGTAGGGAGTGAATTCCATAGTCGGGTAGCCTTGACCTGGAAGCTGTTACCTCCCACTTTGGCCAGTTTGAATCTAGGGGTCAGGAGGCAATTAGTATTTGACTGTCTGGATGGTCTTGTCTCAGATTTAGTAATGATTCTGTCCATAAAATAGCGAGGGGCCGCTTTGTTTACGCATTTATGTGTAAGGGAGGCGACTTTTAAGTTTTATTTTGTCCATTGTCGACAGCCAGTTGTAAGCTCCTCTGGTGTCCGAAATAGGGTCTCTCCTGGCAAATCCGAGCGCGGCTCTAAGGGCATTGTTTTGCAGGAGTTGGATTTTCTTACTGGTTTGCTTGCTCGCCCCAATGTACATGGCATTGCAGTAATCAAGTCTTGATAATATAAGAGCTCTAGCAAGGGTGATACAGCTGTCATTGAAAGGAAGGCTCTGCCAGCTCTGATTAATTTACAGGTATAGGCTGTGGCCGAGGACAATGTATTTACCTGTTTGTTAAACGTTAAGGCAGAATCCAAGTAAAAACCTAATGTTTTTACTTCCTTAGCAGTTGTAATAATGTTATTGTCGACGCTAAAGGCAGTGTAATGTGGGCTTAGTTTCTTTAACGATAGTTGTGTACCCAGGATGATGATCTCTGTCTTGTCATCATTCAGGCATAGTCCATGAGAGGCCATCCATGCCTGGATGATGAGGTAAACCTTATTTACCAAGGCCAAATACTTTTCATAATCACCGGTAATTGGTAGGAGGATCTGCGTATCATCTGCATAGTTGGTGTAGGTGATACCCAGATGATCCAAATCATGTTTGGCTAGGAGAATTTCTTTTTTGTAGAGGGCAGAGATAGCGCACAGATTAGTTTTATTTTCTTCAGAAGGGTGAGCTTTCCATAGTAATTGGCATGATCTTTTTTTAGTACGTAATGTTTTTAGATGGGGTGTGTAGCAAGAGTTGAGGTGTGCCTTAGGTTTGCTTTTTCTGAGTTTAAGTGGCACAATTGTATCCAGGGAGGTGGTCATGGTATTGTTGAAAATTTTGATCAGGGCATCTGGTCCCAGGTTTTCTGGGAGGGCATTGAGTGTGGGTAAGATGAGGGGGAGTAGTTTATTGCAAGTGATGCTTTTTTTGTTGCGAGTAGGGACTGAGGGAGCTAGTAGTGCGGGCGGGGCAATAGTTTTCTCAGTGTTGATGGTGAAGGTTATCAGATGGTGGTCTGACCATAACACAGGTGAATTGGAAGAGATGGTCGCATTACAGTTATGGTCCACTATCCAATCCAGAGTTCTTCTTTTAGAATGTGTAGGGTCCAGTACTTTTTGGGTGAGAGCTTGTTCTGTGAGGATATTTGCCACAGCAGAGGCATGTGCGTATTTTGGGTCATTATATCCTAAGTTAAAGTCTCCTAATAAAATGACTTGGGAAGAGTTTTTTAAATTGTTTGATATGATATTAGATAAGTCATCTTCGAAGGTACCAATGGAATTTGGTGGCCTGTATATTAGGTGGATTGTAAGAGTTTGGGTACAATTTAAGTTAAGTTTGGCTGATAGGTTCTCACACGAATTGGTATCCAGGTGTGGTATAAGTCTGATAGGTAGGTTATCTTTTACAATGAGTGCAATTCCTCCACCTCGTGCCTCAGTTCTGTCTGATCTAAGGATAGTGTAGCCTCTAAGGATAGCTAGTGATAGTGCTGGGCCTGCCGCGGCGTGCAACCAGGATTCAGTGACTGCTAATAGGTCTAGTTGTTCTAACTATATGATCTCCGATATCTCGATGGCATGTGCTACAAGGGATCTGGCATTTATTAAAGCTCCTTTAAGAGTATGGAAAGGTAGGCCGGCTGGTGCGGTGGTCTGTGTTATTTGTGGTTGGTTACCTTTGGCTTTACTAATATTGGTGACAGGTGAAATGCGGGATCTGTTGTTACTAGGTGCTAGTGTTCTGGCAAGCGGTACCAGTACCGTAGTGGGACCAATTTCTTTGGTGTTGTAAAATAGTTCTTCTGTAACTATGTAGGATGCAATTTAACACCATGATGCAGTTGTTATATTTGAAACACATTACTTTGCAGCTGTGCTTATTGGGTATAGGCAGGATGGGAGGAGTTGGGTGTAGGGGGCTGGAACAGAGGAGGTGTGACACAGGTGTGCTTTTCTAGAGCAGACACCTGTGCACAGATTATATGCCATGTGTTTGTACATTTTAATGGAAATTAACCTTCCTATATGGTTCCTACACATTGTTGTAATGGAACTGGATGAGGTGCTGAATCAAATCAGAGGTTGCAAAAGTTTGGGATGCTTTATTGGAAGCTTCTATCTGCAACAGCTTACAACAGAAACACACTGAACCTCTTTAATATCCTTTTTACTCAATTACTATTTGACACAGAAATACTGCCAGCTGGCAGTGACAGTTTTCTGGGCACACTGATTCTTCCATGCACTTAGGGCGAATATTAAGCATACCGATGCACATCTTCATAACTTTCTTTCATTGCTTTTTGCGAGCACGTGATTCACAAATTCTCCAAGAAATTGAAACTGTCCAATGCAACTTAAACATCTCACTGGTGTTTATTTTGTTTATATGTTGAAGTATGACAGAACAAATACCTAATGTTTATTTTTCACTAAACGGGTGTTTCTTAAAATGGGTGATGGACAAAGTCTGACAAAGTCTGAAACAATTAATAAAAATTAACATTTTTTGTTGGGTTTTCTTTGATGAACAATTTGCCAAATGATTTGCTCTTGGATGTTGCTGCCTTTGATGTTGCTAGCTTGCCCAAAATAGGATTAATATATACTATGATGGCCCTTTTCCTTTCTGTTGTGATTGTACTGTTGGTATTAAGCAGTAGGCACATGGCTTTTGGGGCCCATTTTGTCAGAACGGTAGGGTCTATGTTCCCCCTTTTCTCTTTTACTTTATCAGCAAGGTGGGGTATCTTTGACATTGGCCCAAAACATCCATTCCAAGATGAATCAAGCCATTTCTTGTTGTGTTTAGTATACTTGCCCATGCAGGTGAGCATGCTTTTGTCTTTTTTGTAGGTGTTTCAGCAATTCCTTTGGGCAGATGTGGTCTGGAACACTAATTCCGTAGTTTGTTAATGACTTTTTTGGCCAGTGGTGTTCTCAATCTTGTCATCAGGTATGCAGATATTTCTGTTGGTGGCTCACATTCAGATGACCAGGGCTGAATTAGAGTGTCTGGGTGTAAGTCATCTACATTCTCCTTCTGATTTTACTCAGTCTTTCTTTTCGTGAGAACTCTTGTGTCTTTATCTTGACAGGAAGATGACAGCGTTTCCGCCTCCTCTAAACTGTAATGTTCTTGCCAGCTGTCATTTTTATCGACCGCGCTAGGTGAGCATATGTTCTATCATGCACTTTCTTTTATCCTTGATCTAAGCGTTCTCCTTTTGACATTTTTCTCCTTCTGTAGTCTTCTCGGGGGTGTGTTGCCATCATGTGCCCTGTGGGCTTTCTTTCTTTCACCCTTTTTTTCTTCAATGCTCACCTGTACTTATGATCCTGTTCATGCCTATGGAAAACATTAACCAGTTCATCATGAGGAATAGATGCTTTGAAGTATGTCTCAAACTAGCACCAAACACCTTCTGGATGGTCTGCACCACACTGGGCTTCAGCCTTTTTTGGCTTAAATGTGGTTTTACCTGTTCACTGTAGATGTGAGCGGTGGTTGTGCGGAATCAATCTCCACCCATTAAAGGTGTTGCCAGCAACAGCCAGAGTCTTAAAACACTGTTAGCCCTGGATCACTCCATTTGATGAGTCATCAGAAATGCTAGAGAGTTTCAGAGAGGAGGCTTCATTTTCCAATTTTACCGACTCTGAATTTCTAAGTAACGAGAGTCATGTGTGACCTATGCCACCAATGGTAGCTATGGGAGGTGCTGCAACTAAGGATTGGGACATGTTAATAGCAGAATACCAGATTAATTGTCATCCCTAGTTTTCGTTTTTTTTTAAGTGGCAATTTTTTCCAACCTTCTTTAGAAAAACAGAAAGATTATGTGTATGTAGAATAAACACTTATGGCATTAGACATAATATTATTCATAAGTTTTCTTATAAAAACATTGTATTTCTTAATAACAATGTAGGCTATGATAGTAGAAGTCACATTGTGCACATGGTGACTGTTGCTGATGTAAACATCTGTGGATCTTTTGGATAAGCAGATAGTAAGTGTCAATAAATATGTACAGTTTTGTTTGCAGTTGAAACTCTGAGTGTGTTTGTTGCACTATTTAGAGCTTTCTCTATGATAAACTATTGTTTACCCTCTTACAGATTTATATTTGCAAATTTAAGAAGATCTATATTTTAAATCTTTCTTTTTTCTATGCATATTACTTTTCAATAAAAAGAAGAACATGTAATGGAATCAATTTACACATGGGTTTGGGGAATTAGTGTCTTCTCAGTCTAAGTGTGTAATATATTACACATTTGTGTTGCAGAAAACTATTATTTAACAATAAGCCCTGAGCCGAGTGGGGCATTATCATGAAACACAATCCCAATCACCAACTGTACAGAATCAAATCATGAACTTGTCTTCAAAATTAGATGAATTTAGCAATGACTTTAAAAACTTGAAATGTATGTTAAACATCATGTCATTAAAAATCTTGATTATTGCTGCCCTACTTGTACCTGTACCCCTTAACCCCAGCATTCACCCTAATCATTACCAGAAGATTCTCCTAATAAACGCTTTGATGACATTTCTATCCCCAATTGCCCCAATAATGAAAATATTCAACCTCCCAATTCCCCTATTTATATTTCCTATTCAGATTCACCATCCCTTTTTTGACATAAATAATTATAAATGTATCTGTGTATATTAGTCCCACACATTATTTGTTTTGTAGATATATAATGTAAATAAAAAATGTAATGTTCCAAAGTTTGTACAAATGTTATCTTTTAAAAAATTCCAATTTGATGCCTGTGGACTATAATAATGTCCATGTCGACATATTTGCATACCAATGATGCAGTATTGATGCGTCAGTATACACGAACATACCGCCTAGTCCGGAAAGAGATCTACATACTTTTAATATGTCCGCGAACATCATTGTCTGGATGCGGACACAACACCATGTTCATGCTAGGTCATAGGTCACGCGGTATTCACTGTAGATGTAAAAATCTACTTTCTTTACTCTCTTTTAAAAACAATATATTTTCCCCATTATCGAGGGTACAATAAAAATGCACTACAGTTAGCCACAGTTATCTGCAGCTATACGATACCCAAGGTTATGAGGAAAAATGGTGAATACAATGCGTTTGTGCTCTCCTAGGCACTCACAAAGCACTCCTCTCATCTGTGCCAACTCCCCCCAGTCCCATCAAGTCCTCCTCAACTCCCCAGCTCTGTCCCACCACCACCAACACCATGCGCAGAATGAATGTGCACCTTTCATACAACTGTGCACTGAGTGTATGAGTTTTACAGTTCATAAAATATGCAATTAACGGTACATTACTAAACATCTCCTAAAAACTTACATCAAAGGGAAGTCTCATTTGTCATTGATGTCAGTTTTAAGGTGATTGAATAAATGTACACTTTTCATACGAACTGTACACACAGCGTATGGGTTTTACAGTTCACACATCACACAATTAACTTCTCTGAAAAACTCACATCAAAAGTAATTCACAGCTGGATTTGATATCAGTTTTAAGGTGATAGAATACTTTTACACTTTTCACGTGAACCACAGCAAGAAGATTAGGAGTTTCACAGTTTGTACACTAAGCAGTTTACATCTGAAAATGCATCAAAGTCGGGGTTGCTTTCACACACGCCCCTTCTACAAATAACATGTGGACATAAAACACATGCTCTCACATGCACCTAGAACACATGCACCTATGACATATTTTGCTACAACACATGAAACTGCTGTATTGCCCAACTAATGTTTCTCTTGCCAATGTATGGAAAGAAGCAGTCTTGGGTAATCATTACGTAAAGCCCACAGATGTTCTCTGATTCTTGTACGCAACTCCCGGATGGGGCTACCAATGTAAATAAGTCCACACACACAAATTATGGCATTTACTATAAACTTAGACTACCAATTGATGACATCCATGATCTCAAAGGGTTATTTCACATTGATGTGTATAATTTTCATTTCGAACCTAGTTTGACACATGCTACATGTACCACACTTTAAACAAAATGTCACATGCCTATTTAACCATGTTTTCTGTGTTCTTATTGGGTTCAGATAGGATGGGCTGACGAGGGCCTGATTGTTGGTGCTCTGGTATATACAAAAGAAAAGGTGGTCCCTTGCAAATATATTCGCAAAGAGTGTGATCTAAATTTAGAATGTGCCATTGTTGCTTAAACACCTTACTTCATTTTTGTTTTTATTTTTGTCTTTAGTCTTAGGTTTAAGCAATTCACTCATGGTGGTTTCCATCCCTTGGGGGTAATTCATGGATTATTTGCACCAAAAAAGTGGGATTTGTGCGCCATTCTGCCTTTAAATCCACATTTGTTTGCGGCAGAAAGGCGCACAGATCCCGTTTTTTTTAAACGCAAATAATCCATGAATTACCCCCCTTGTTTCCTTGCTATTTCAATTTTTTTCTCTGTATCCCCTCTGTAGAAATTGTGTTTTTAATAGACCACATTATTTCTGAAACTTAAACAAATACCTGCAATTCCTTCTGGCCCTAATATATTCCCCTGACATTATTTTGGTCTCTTCTGTGTGCAAATGGACATCTAGAAAATCGATTTCCATCTGATATGTTGTATAAAATTCATGCACTGGACTTTCATTTCCCTGCCAAATCATAAACACATTATCTATGTAAAGCACCCACAATTTGATGTGTGATGACCCATGTTTTCTCCATGGACATATTGATTTTTGAATAGACCCATGAATAAATGTGCTAATGGGGCACATTTCTGGTTTGTTTATACAGTACATCGTTAAACAAAATCTCATTAATATTCAGGGTAAAATGTACCTTTTAACATTACCCATTGTATCAAATAAGAGGCAGACCTATTGGCATAAATGTATTCTATGGTCCTATGAGCTAGATTGTGCTGAATTGACGTATATAATGATTTCAAGTCTAATGTAACAAAACAAAATTCATCACTCCATTCAAAATGTTCTAGTTGTTGTAGAAGGTGCACCATATCACTTAAATATTATGGTATTTTCACAACCTCACTAATTAGAATAGCATCGATTTATTTTGAAAATCTCTCTGTCAACCACCCTATCCCACTCAAAATGGGTGTTCGCTCATAAGATTTGTGCACCTTTGGTAGAAAAAAAATACAGGTCATTTTGGATATTAAACTATGAAAAACTGATTTTCATCCTTGGTAACCAATCTGGTTCTGACCAGTTTGCCAGCTTCTGTGTTGATTGCTTTTGTGGGGTTTCTTATTAGTATTTCATAACACCCTGGTTGGTTCAAATGTTCCTCTCCCATTCAGATATAATCTAAACAATCAAGTGCAACAATATTCCCCCTTTGTCAGCTTGCTTGATTACAATGTCCTGATCTTTGCTCACTGCTTTTAATGCTTGTCTTTGCACTAATTCCAAATGACCATATGCTCTGTTTTTCCTTTGTTTCTCTATAATGGTGTGGACATGATGTGTCACAGCTTAATTAAAGATATCTATCACATTCAGAATGCCTTAAACTGCTATAAATCTTGACTTATCTTTCATCCCAAACTCTGTCAAATGTTTAGGATTTATTTTAAGATCCTTTAATAGGGCTAGCTCATCAATAGTACCCTGTTCTTCCGAGAGATAATACCAATTTGGTGTTGCTAATGTCACTCTCAGTGAGTTTACTATCTGGACCCACCTCATTGGTGATGTGTCTGGTTATGAAAAAACGTTTTCAACTTTAATTTTTGTGTAGATTTGAGTCTCTATCCGGTTATTATTGTTTCTAGGAGCAAAAGACACCCCCTTGTTCAAAATGGCTATTTTGGTTCTGTTAATGCCCTTTTGGACAAGTTCAGCATTATATTGGTTAATGTCTGCACCTCGAAACACATTGTGTATAGGCACATTATAAATACCCAATAAATAAATAAAATAAATGTTGTGTTTCTGGGACAGACACATGGCTACTCTTCTCTATGTCCGCTTCCTCCTCCTCTTCTCCTCTCCTTGTTCTTGTATGGTTTAAGTACCTTCTACTGGTGGCTCTAAAAATCACACTCTTTTGGATTGTACCTTGAAGTTTCCCTTCCGGATTCTTCTCAGTTTCTCTAAAAAACATTCTTATTCTTATTTTTTGCCACTGTGCTCCCTGTGGTGGTCTCAGATTTGCTATCAGCATCTGAGCTACCTGGTTATGTTTGTGGAGTATTTTCTTTTGAAAGGGCTTGTGCATTATCGTCATACTTTGGCTGAAAAGTGTAAACCCTATCTTATTGATATTCCTGATCATCCAGAAAAAATGTACGGGACTTCCTCAACTTCACCTTGTCTTGATGGAGTTTTAATATGTCATGCATTGTTTTGTAATTTTTATCTATATTTGTCTCCAAAGCATTCTTTTTCTTTGCTTTCATTTTGAGTCCCTCAATTTCTATGTTCCCTTGTGGCATGTTCTACAAGGCGCTCCATCATGTCTGTAGATCATTGGTTTAAGTTTGTTTCCCATTTATTAGCCAAGCTGGAGTCCACAGGGCTACTAAACCGAGTGAGAATTAAGATTCATAGTCCCCTTGGTATTTTATCTTGCTCCAAGTATTGTTTAAAAGTCATACATTCCCAAAATGTATTAGCTTCTTTTTTAGACATTCTTTCCAGCTTGACGCATTTTGGTCTAAGAGTTTCTCTTGGACTATTCAAAATTCTGAATGCACTCTGAGGTCCAAAGGCGTGTAGCTCTTGAAATAAATAAATAAATAAGTGCTATCTTTGGGCGTACACAGTGCTCTTATGTCTTCATCCCTGATTCAGGTCAACTTTGCAACATTGGCGCCATCCAGCATTATATCACCAGTAAACTCTAAACTCATGTGGGTTTTCTTTGTAACAGTAGCGCCCCTTAGTGTTACAATACTGTTAATTTATGGAAATTGCCACGCTGCAACGTGACATCACGCATGAAATACAAAGCGTAATTTTTCAAAATGGCATCACATATAGATATGCAGGACACTGTGAACAATCATCAGGCTTGGGACAGATCCTTTTCAACCTGAATTTGGTAAGTGTAGAATGCAAAATAACTGTATTGGACAGAAAATTGGACAGACATTGATGGGATGATACTAGAGCATATAGGATGCATGTGTATCCAACCCATGTGGGTCCCATAATAAGTCAAACACCTTTATTTCTTTTTCCTTGGAAGGGTTCACTGGATTTGACGAGTCTTTCATAGATTTTAATGACCACAAGCAAGTCAAATCACAACAGTATGTGGAAATAAAAAATGACTTAACCTATGTTGGAACAAATATATAAAATGGTTATTCAGGGACATTAGTTGGCAGCGCATCCTTGAAGTAACAGCTCTTATCTATTATTACATGGCCTGTGGTAGCGGCCATGTAGTTATAGATAAGTTGCTAAACCCATAGTAAGAGCACTTTTTGAGCGGCTTGTAACTTCACTCCTCCTTGATGAATCCTCACCAAAATTTGCAATAAAAGTATATGGGCCACTCTGAAGTTTGGTGAGGTTTGGTCCAGGGGGGGGAGTTATAGGAGGGGTGCCAACATTTCTTTGTTTCCATTTGACTGAATGGAGAAAAAATTTTGGTCGCGCCTACCGCCCAAACCGCTGGATGGTTTTTCACCAAATTTGCCGTTGGAGCAGTGGCTTGGTCCCGAAAGCGTGCTTTTGTAAATTAGGTGGGTATCCGTCCATTAGTTTTTTTTTTAATACAACCAAAAAGTAGTTCTAAAAAATGAGTCTGCTCCATGGACACACTTCCCTGTTTGCTCCGCGGACAGGACACCGATTGGCCAATTGGCTTACGTCATGTCCGTGGACATGCGATGTGCTCACTGACTGGTTGGAGTGAAGCGTGAGGTGCGTCACATTTTCTCGATGCGCCCACCATCTTGGATTCGCGGACAGCGGCCACTGTCCGCGGACATCGCGGTAAAAACATATAAAAAAACACAACTTTGTACTTATCAAACTTATCAAATAATCTCAGGGGAGGTGAGGGGAGATGAGGATGGGATGGGATATGGTTGCAAGAGGAAAAAAACAGGCCTTTTTTGCCACGAAAGTCCGTGAACCGTTCGGATGTTCACAGACAGTCCTGTGAAGTTCACGGACACCTCTGCAGTACAGTGTTGGTGAAAAGCAGTTATTGGATGGCTTTGGCGCCACTTAATTAAACTGCATGACATTTTGCACTTATATTCGTGACCTGATTCCGAATGAATCTGCAAAGTTTGGTGGGATTCTGTCAAGAGAGGGCAAAATTAGACAGGGGGTCCAAAATAATATAAAGGCTTATAAATGAGGTGCCATTTCACAAATCTAAACTTAAGTTGGGGAACTGATAATAGATCTAGGTATAAATTACCACTGCCTCTAATTCTAGGTTTTTAGTAGCGCAACTTAACCATAACGTCCCTTTAACAACGTTTTTTACTGAATTTCATAGGTTTTTAGTAGCGCAACTTAACCATAACCTCCCTTTATCAACGTTTTTTTTACTGAATATACATTTTCATAGAGTGAATTTGATATATGTTTACTAGGATTCCCTTTAGATACATGTAACATAGAACATGCTGAACCCCCTGTTAGTGATTTTGATGTCCGCGGACTGTGCGATATGTCCGCGAACGGACACGGACAACATCTACACTACCCAAAACTCAGGGGGTATCTTGTATTGTTCTATCATGCCATATAAACAATGCACAAGTTCAAAAAGCAGCACATAAACACATTATATGTAATAATAAATAAGAAGTGGAACCTATATATCTAACACATCAACCATCCATTTAAATACCATATGTAGTAAAATGGAATATACCAAAACAAAACAGATATGCCTCCAACATAATTACCTCACAAAAACTGCAGAGCTAGAAGCAACAGTAGACCTACACCACAGTACGAATACAACTTAGCAGAAACTTGTAAGTAAACTTCATTTTTCTTATATATTTCTAAACTTTTTGTATTAGGTACACTACAATTAATATATTTTCGTTTTTCACACAGAAATGTGCAGTACTTTGGAATGGCTTGAGGAATATTTTCCACATGAGGAAATGTCTGAAGACAGTTATAATAATGGTAGACACTTCTCTATATGAGCAAATTAATAATAATTACTTTATGTGTACTTAACATATATATAGTTATTTTTAACAGACCATACAAACATTCAAAATAATACACCAAAAGACACATTGGAAAAGATTCTGCAATGCATGGAACAGAAAATGGACATGCTCAAGGAAAATTTCAATGATTTGAAACAGTTTGTGGAGGACCACATACAAGTAAAAATGAAATACCATTTTCCCACATGTACCTGTTCCCCCTCTCCATGTCCCGGTCAACTATTCCCAAACCCTCAACACCAAGAAAAATGTTTTGATGAGACTTCCATCCCTTCATCCCCTCCCATCCATACTCTCCAATCCCCTCATTCTCCTGTATTTGTATCAGTTTCTGCTTCCCCCTCTCGTTCATAAATTGTATATGTGTATATAATAAAAAAATATTATGTTTCTTTTAATGAAATTCTTTGTGTCTCATTTTTTTTTTTAAAGCAGTTAAAATGTCTGCGGACAGCGCGCCTGTCCGGGCTGTCCGTAATTAACAAAATGGGGATGTCCAAAGGACACTATACCTGTCTGTACCATTCGCAGCAAAGATGGAACTGTTCTTAGAACACACCCGGTGTACGGGATGTCCGTAAATTAACAACATGGGGGTGTCCTAAGTACACTATACCTGTCCGTACCGTTTGCAAACAATATCGAACTATTCTTAGAACACACCCGGTGTCTGGGATGTCCATAACTGAACAAAATGGAGGAATCCTAAGGACACTATACCGGTCCGTACCGTCCGCAGCCAAGTTGAAACTGTCCTAAGAACACGCATGGTATCCGGGATGTCCGTAGTCAAACAAAATGGAGGTATCCTAAGGACACTATGCCTGTCCGTACAGTCTGCAGAACATCTACGCACATGCGCACCACACCCGTAAATCCTGCGAACATCGAGCCTGTCCGTAACTGTCCGTCTCACTTGTGTCACATTTTAATTTGTTTGAGGACCCGAACACTGTCCGTAGAACACCCGTGCGCATGCGCACGTCTGTTCCCGTGCATTTGGTGTCCTGCGGACACCCGTTCCGTTCACGGAGTGTTCCCGATATCATCATGTGACCGCACCCATGCTGAGCATGTCCTAACTTGCAGATACTGTCCGGTTCCCCAACATTTGAAAAGAAATTTTTCAGACAATCCAAATTATTTTACAGTAAAAATTCACCATTGCACATGTCTCAGACAATGACCCTGGTTTACCACATACTTTTTGGAATTTTTTGGGTGTTCGATCTGTTCGTGAAGCGCACCCCTCCACGCCTATAAAAGGCCACACCACAGAGCTGATCTTTATTGTACTTCTGGCTATTGCAAATTGACTTTTGCTGCCATTATCTCATCAACCCTGATGGCATCGATGGCTTCTGTTGCTACATCTGCCTCAGTATCACCCCCAAACCCTCCACCACCACCACCTCCCCAAGGGCCTGCAGAGGTGAACAAGGATGACAAGGATTAAGAGAATGAGGTTGAGGAACTCCCTACTATCAGCATTCGCCGGGAGTCTTGGTTGTGGCGGTTGTTTACCATTCATGGGAACGTAACAAAAGCATGTGAGAACAAGGTCGCCTGCAAACAGTGCAAAATGGTGTTGAGTCGTGGGCGACGTGGTTCATACAGCTTTGGTACAAAAACCATGAAGCGACACCTAACGTCGTTCCACAGTGGGGACATTAGCAAGGTTGTACCTTGTGATAAACGTAGTAGGTTGAGTTCCTCTACAGCATCCTCTGTTTCTGTTCCTCTCACCACAAGAGACACTCCTCTGGGAGAGCGCATCCCTCCAGCTGATCACAGGCCATTCACGATGCTGTTAACCCTTACCTTTCGAGGGTCACAATATTGTGTATGTACTGCAACGCACTACTCTGCAGGGGGGAGAGTCTTCAAAGTGCTTTCGAGACTTCGGTCACAGAGCACCAGAAGACCTGCTACCTACCTTAGTAAGGCCCATCCTACATCTTCCTCTCTCCACTTGCCCTTTCTTATCCCCGTGGTTGGCGTCCCTTCCTAACCTTCCTTTCCCCTCCTCTCCTAATGTGTTGTGTGTAAAAAACCCAAAAAAATATAAAACAACAAAAATCCCCCAAAAAGGCTCTTTTCAGAGCCGCCTTTCACAGTTTAAAAATAAAAGTGGCAAATAAACAGTGCAGGGCCCTGTGCATTTTTTGGAAGTCCGCGGACAGTCCTAGGGCATATAAAGTTTTAGGGTGCTGCCCTAGAAAAACGAATGCACTTTTCTCTGGGAGGAAGTGGTGCCTCTGAAAAGAGCCTTTTGGTGGTGTTTTTGTGTGTTTGAAAAACTTGAAATCGTCAACAGCAAAATAGATGACTGTAATTCCAAAAAAGGTTGCAATGCATTTTGTACATTTCTCAGAAAAATCTGATTGCCAGCATAGGTAAGATGGACTCCATCTCTACAAAAAATGTATGTGCTACGAAACATAATATTTTCATTGTGAAAAGAGGACATGCCAAAATCTCTTAAAAGGCACAAACAGCCTTATTGACATTGATCCTCGCTTTCTCCATTTGTGGACCAAATGAAGAACGCAGCCACATTTGTCTTTGTGCAATACGAGAAAAAATTACTTGGGAATTCGGAAACATGTCCATGACCTTCCCAAGTCCTTCTTTCATTGCAAATTGCAAAGAAACTCCTGACACATGTCCTAAACTGTTCCCTCCAAAATAATCTTTTTTCGGAAACACACAGCCATCGCTATCTGTTCTACTCTCTGGAAAAAGACGTTCTGACAAAATCTCTCCTTACACAACACACCCAGTACACTTTACTGACCAATCCCTAGCTCCGCTCATTCTCATTTGCATGCCTCTCCACCCCAGAATCCCCGTATGGAATACGCGATGGCCGCGGACTACCGCCATGTCCGCGGACATATCGAAAATCTCAGCATGGTGAAGGTAAATTTAAATAATGTGCACCATTTCCCCTTTGCGGTTGGCTCTGAAAAGAGCCGTTTTTTTGTATTATTTTTAGACAGGTGTCTGACTGACAGACACCTGTTATTTTGTATTTTTTGTTTTTTTTATTCTTACTTTACTACTAAAATCTTCACATTACCTTCTCGAAAGCAACCGTTACATTCCAAACCAGCATGGCATTTCCCAAAAAAGATAAGGAAATGCCATCTTCTTCTCAAATCAATATTCTCATTATTACAGAAAAAACATACCAGCTCTAAGCATGAAAGCAGACATGCCTCGGGTTGACTGCACACCTAGCAATGTTTTGCTCAGGACAAAAAACAGAACTATTGTCCCATATTGCCCTAGGTAATAATCCAGAAAAAAATACTTTTGCATTTGGAAGGACGTTCTTACTGCTTGAACCAACTGTTCCAAATCTGCCAACAAAGTAGGGGCACTGACGTAGCCCAAATGGAAAGCACCATAGTGCAAAACTACCAGATGGGGACTGTTCATCCTGTCCATATCTTTTTTTTTTTTAAAAAAATTTTTTCATTTAGTTTATACAAACTTTTTGAAAAAACAAAATTATACACACAATTCCTCCCCTATCTATCTATGGGGTGCTTCAAAAATGAGTCATTGCGGTGCATTATTTCATAACAGAGTGTATCGTTCCATGCCTTCTTGCTTCTCTCCGACTTGGTTGATCCCACTTTTCATTAACTCTGTTCACTACAGAGGATTCTTTGCTCCATTACCAATCCTTTATCTGGTTTTGCTTCATCTCATCACCTCATCACAACATTTTTGAAGCACCCATTACTTTTTAGATTCTTTCTTCAAGTTAGATCTCTTTTAGCAAACTTTCGAGTACTTCTAAGAAATGTGTCAACCCGAAAATGTCCTTTTCACATGGGTTATGAAATTTTCGCCATAGATCCTCTCCGCTTAAGGTGGCGTATTTCCGCACTAGATGTCCCAAATGTACAGATCTCCGGTCTTTCAGAGCCTCACAGTACAGTGTAAGATGTTTAAGGGTTTCTTGGTGTTTATTACAGAGACGACACCTGAGTAATGCTTTCGAATTCCGCGTTCTTATTGCTTGGCTTACTCTGGTGTTTATTAAGTTCATACGAAATTTCATATAGATTGCTCGATGTCTTGCATTAGCAGATCTCATCAAGTATTGAGGCAATTTCTTTCGATCTTTTGCCTCAATAGCTGCATCTTCCATAAGTTTGTGGCGATTCCATATCTTCACAAACTTGTAGAATTTGCTCTACATTGCAATCAGGCACAGCGATCAACACCACCACCACTCCTTTAACATCAAAATTGTTTGCCACATGCCTACATTCAGCATACTTCTGTAAAGCAAGCATAAAGACATCTCCGAGCACCAACACCCTGACTTTCTTCACCTCTGCCATCTTCACTACACACATAGGCCGATTCATGGAATTAATGTGCGCCGAAAATTCTGGTGCAGAGGTGCCAAAACGTGCGATTCGCAGTGAAAGTGGGAAAATCGCAGTGCAACTGCGAAAATCGCAGGGAAACCAGCGCACATCGATTCATGGAAGTCCGTGCGCGAGAAAAATATTGGATGTGAGCTGAAAAAGTGCGCGGCGCACGCCGGCGCACAGATCATCCAACGGCGTGCGCCACGGCCGCTGCGAAATCGCACATAGCGCAGCGCACATTACAAAAGTAGGCGGAACACAGGGCGGACCACTCGGAATGGGAAACAACGCGTGAAAATATGGGCGTCACAGGGGAAGTACAGGAGGCAAGTGCGCAGAACGCCCACACGCTCGACTACAACTCGTATTCATGGAATCGAATAGGGCAAACCAGCGCACGGTCAAAGACGCGCACAGGCCCAAACAAGTACGCCACAAAAAAGCAGGCGGTAGCGTCCCTATGCCTGAAATAAATGTGCGCCAAAATGTGCGCTAACAAAAAGCACCCATATACAGCTATGATGAATGATCCATACTGTGGCCCTCTAGGACAAATGAGGTGCAAAGGGGTACCGACAAACACGGACACCCGCTGTGTGAAAAATATTGTGTGCGTGTATTACGGGGTTCGCGGGAAGTTCCACACGTGATTGGCCTGGGCACGTGTATTCCGGGGTGCGCGGGAAGTTTCACACGCAATTTCAGCAGCGTACGTGTACTCCGGGTGCGCGGGAAATTACACACGCAAATCCAGCAGCCTACGTGTATTTCGGGGGTGCCGGGGAGCCCCACACGTGAATTGGCCGTGTGGGTCTTCCCAGCTGTTCCCTCTACACCCTCCACTGCCCACGCAGGCAGCCCACACCACAGGGGACTACCCTGCGCCCCTGCACATGTCCCGCAGGCAGCCCATCCACCATGGCCATGCCCCCCAGCCAACCCACATGTCACCTTGCAATACTGCCCACCAACGCATGTCTCCCAGCACCCCACCCCCCAGCAGTGCAGGGCACCCTCCACCAGGCCCCCACTCCTGTCCCCCTGCACCCACACCCCCAAGCACTCAGGGGCACCCTCCACCAGGCCCCCACTCCTGTCCCCCTGCACCCACACCCCCCAGCACTGTAGGGCACCCTCCACCAGGCCCCCACTCCTGTCTCCCTGCACCCTCACCCCCCAGCATCCAGGGCCACCCTCCACCAGGCCCCCACTCATGTCCCCCAGAACCCTCACCCCGCAGCAGTGCAGGGCACCCTCTACCAGGCCCCCACACATGTCTCCAAGCAGCCCCACCCCCCAGCATCCAGGGGCACCCTCCACCAGGCCCCCACTCATGTCCCCCTGCACCCCCACCCACCAGCAGTCAGGGGAACCCTCCACCAGGCCCCCACTTATGTCCCCCAGCACCCGCACCCCCCAGAAGTGCAGGGCACCCTCCACCAGGCCCCCACACATGTCTCCCAGCACCCCACCCCCCAGCATCCAGGGGCACCCTCCACCAGGCCCCCACTCATGTCCCCCTGCACCCCCACCCACCAGCAGTCAGGGGCACCCTCCACCAGGCCCCCACTCATGTCCAACTCATGTCCCCCTGCACCCCCACCCCCCAGCACTGTAGGGCACCCTCCACCAGGCCCCCACTCATGTCTCCCAGCACCCCCACCCCCCAGCATCCAGGGGCACCCTCCACCAGGCCGCCACACATGTCTCCCAGCACCGCCACACCCCAGCAGTGCAGGGCACCCTCCACCATGCCCTCACACATGTCTCCCAGCACCCCCACACTCCAGCAGTGCAGGGCACCCTCAACCAGGCCCCCACTCCTGTCCCCCTGCACCCCCACCCCCAGCAGTCAGGGGCACCCTCTGCCAGGCCCCCACACATGTCTCCCAGCACCCACACCCCCCAGCAGTCAGGGGCACCCTCCACCAGACCCCACTCATGTCCAACTCATGTCCCCCTGCACCCCCACCCCCAGCACTGTAGGGCACCCTCCACCAGGCCCCCACTTCTGTCTCCCTGCACCCCCACCCCCAGCACTGTGGGGCACCCTCCACCAGGCCCCCACTCATGTCTCCAACCCCCCCACCCTCCAGCAGTGCGATTTGCCTGGGTACATGTATTTCAGGGGTGCGCGGGTAGTCTTACACGAGATTTCATCAGGGTACGTGTATTATGGGTCCGCGTGAACTTCCACACGCGATATCAGCAGGGTACGTGTATTAGGGGGTTCGCGGGAAGTTCCACACGCGATTGCCCTGGGTACATATATTTCGGGGTGCGCGGGAAGTTTCACACGTGAATTCGCAGGGTACGTGTATTTCGGTGTGCGCGTGAAGTTCCACACGCGACTGGGCCTGTGAGAGTGGGGTACGTGTATTCCAGGGGTGGGCGGGAATATTTATACGCGACTGGGACTGGGAGAGCGTGTTACGTGTATTCCTGGGGTGGGCGGGAAGATTTACACGGTCGCCTACAACGCGCAAAAAAGAAAAAGGTCCAATCCGGAAACACGTACGCCAGCATGAAGCAGGCGCATGTCCCGCAGCATAAAAGAGTGCGCAAACAACAAACAAGCTCAGATGCCAGGATGAATATACCGTTCCTAGCAGCAGTGGCCGTGGGATACCACAGGAGGAGGAGAAGGATAGTCAGGGCCAGAATCTTCACACCCAGAACCAGCCTATTTGGTATGCCTGATGACCAGGTGTATGGGAGGTATAGGTTTCCACCACACATAATACTCGACCTGGTCAGTGAGTGGGAGGATGACCTCACATCACCCACCCTGTGCTCCCAAGCACTCAGCCCCCTGGAGAAGGTCCTCAATGTACTGCACTTCTTGGCTACCAGATCATTTCAGCGGACAAGGGTCATAGTGGGGTGGGGTGTCACAGGCCACGCAGTCACGGTGCCTACACCAGGTGTTGGCCATCATCACTGCACGCCCATCAGTCCGCAGGCACATATACCTGCCCAGAACACCTGCAGAAAGGCAGGCTGTCAGCCAGGATTTCTACAGGGTGGCACAATTCCCAAAAGTGCTAGGTGCCATTGATTGCACCCATGTGGCTCTACGTCCCCCCAGGGCATCTGAGTATGAGATGCCAAGGGAATCATCACCTCAGTATATGCCAACTATCCAGGGTCCACCCACGACAGCTTCATTTACAGGATGTCAACCCTAAACCGGGACATGGAGGTGATGCATGGCTGCTTGGTGAGTATAAATGCCACAGCACACGCATGCATGACAGATACAGAGTAATGTCAATACCCCACTAATGATCCCCATCACCATCTCCCCAGGGGACAGTGCCAACCCTCTGAGCACCCACATGATGACGCCAATTCAGAACCCCATCACGCCTCCCGAGGTAAGATACAACACAGCCCATATTGCAACACGGGGCTAGTGGAGCGCACATTCAGAGTGCTCAAGTCACTCTTTCGCTCCCTTGACCGTTCTGGCGGGCAGCTGTTATACGCTCCCCCAGTATTGTGCAGGATCATAGTGGCAGCATGTGTCCTGCACAATGTTGCAACACGCCGGGGCCTGGCTGTGTACATGGTGGTGCCCCCACATCCCCAACCATGGGAGGGGAAAGGGCACGGGGTGAGGCAGCCCGTACGCAGCTGGTGGCTAATTACTTCACATAGAAATCACACCCCTGTGGAGTGCACACAGCCCTGGCACATACCATCTGACAATCAATGATGACTCAATCTGACAATTAAGATGAATTAACGGACAGTCACCTGTCAGAACCATAGCAGCCTGAGATTGTTCATCTGGAAGTGTCACAATGTGTGCATCCCTACCTACACAAACACCACCAATGCAGTGTCATGAAAAGACACACTTCCATGCAGCAAAAATGAATACCCACTTGCAAAATACAACATGAGAACAGTGCATGTCACCCAACCCCTCCCCGGCATGGCCACACAACACACCATGGCATGTCATGATATGTGAGAGCAAACAAATTAATCCCCACAACATGACCCAAGTGTCACAAACTACACTGTCCCTAATGGAAACTGGACACACATGAAATGCTCACAGTAATGCAGGACCAACAACACACATTACCAAATACTTACCAATAATACTAATCACCTACACAACCTCCAACCTACCATAAACATGACAGTACGGACTTAAAAAATTGGTAGCCTCACTACCTGATAATGCCAGCACTTCGAACACTTCCAACTGTACAGTGTTAGCATCACGCAAAAGTGTAGGTGCACTGCTTATAACATGGACTCCATTTCCAAAGTAGACCGCCTTGTGAAGACATGACAAATGGACCTGCAAATTAGGAGGATGAGATGGATGCAGAGGCACATATCAATACACCATGCAGTGTGCAATACAACAACAATATGCACTAGGAATGTATACACAGTATTGAGTACAGACTGCCCACACATCAAATGGGAGTCCAACGTCACCGTGTAAGTCAATGGCCCTCATTACGACCCTGGCGGAGGACCATGGTGCAATTTGCACCATGGTCCATGGCGCTGAGCTGCCAACTCCGCCATGGGGGTTGGCGGACTTACCACCCCATTCCGACCTTGGCGGGGCGGTAAGTCCCCAATCCCCATTTACCCTTCCCCATTCCCATTTTTGCCCCATAGGGTATAATGGGAGTGGGGAAGGCGTTAATTACGCCACCGTAAATTACGGTGGCGTAATTAACAACAGGTCCCGTAGCGCCATGGATTTTTCCGCCCGGAAAAACCAGGCGAAAAAACCACCATGGCGCTACGGGAACTCGTAGTAAGGCGGAAAGGTACGCCATGCATTACGCTGGCGTAAAACCCTTTCCGCCAGGGTCGTAATGAGGGCCAATGTCACTTGGGCACAGCCTTTGCAAGCCCATGGAAACGGGAACCAGGAGGGGTGTGTGTCACACAAACCCAAGCATCTGACCTAAATTCAGGACAAGCATGTATGTGCCCAGCCACAATACAGCGTATGCCCACGGGAGCCACACAAGGCAACACACTGTCCAAAAAATCAAAAATCAAAAATCAAAAATGGCCATGAATGGGCCTGGGGGGGTGGGGGAGGCCACCCAGGAGGTACGAGGACAGGGTGCACACCAAAACCCACCTGTGTGGATCTTGCGGAAAAAAAACACCTCCATGGGCTCATGGCCTGCACGGCTACCCTATTGTGGGAGAATCGCTGCTGTCGCTCTCCTCACCCTCTGCAGCTGCATCACGAGGTGGTGGCACTATGGGAGGCAGCCCACGCAAAGCCCTAGTCTGGTGCTCCATAGCAGCAAGCATGCGGGTGTGGAAGGTCTGGTTCTGGAGGATAATTGTGCGGAGGTCCCCATGCAACAACTAACGGGATGCCCGGACCTCCTCCCTAGTTGCCTGCATCTCAGCTGAGAACGTATGTGTGAGCCGCTCCAGCTGCTGTTCTGTCCTCGTGTTAGCTGAAGCCTCAAGCTCAACCAGAGTTACCCTGAGCTGACGGAGTTCCACTCTCAGGGCTTCCCTGTGACCCTGGGACTCAATAGAAATGGCTTCCCGCAGAGTCTCCAGTGCCGCCCGCCTGTCCCTGTTGGACGCCAACATGTTCTCCCTGTGTGACTGGCTAATGGAGTCTGTTGCCTGCTGTAGTTGTTCAATCAGCCTTTCTTGGGGGACAATGGAATTGGCCGCCCTATCCATGGCCTGAGCCATCATCTCAGTTGATGCTGCCTGTTGGTTTGCCATACCGTATATGGATTGCTCCCATGCGGTATTGCCAGGTGGTGTACGGCCACTGTGTCGGCGGACACCACACCTGTCTGGGGCAAGGCGAACTGCGCCTTGCTGTGCCGGCACTGCCTGAGGCTGCAGGACTGCATTCCCCCTCTGATCTGCTGGCCCAGGAACAGGATCAGATGTAGCGGAGTGTGACCCTGCATCCGTAACCACCAAAGGCGGACCTACCAACACTGACATCCCCATTGAGGGTTCTACCCCTGGTGCAGGTGGGTTGGACAGTACAGAATCCCTCCCAGAAACACTTACCTGCGACGGCACATAGGTCTCATCATCCGAATCGACACCTGAATAGAGCTCGGGGGAGGTGCACCCAGAGACACCCCTTGAGATGATGGTCTGCAGCAAGTGTGGGTTCTCACCCACCACCACACCACGTCGCTCACTGGTGCCCAGTCGGGCCTGAGACCCCTCCTAGGTCTGCACCATCTCCACAACCCCAGCAGTATCAAGTGTGTCATCCCCTGCAAAGACATGAAAGAAAAGAAATGGGAACAGGCATTAGCACCATGGCACACAATTAGGGCTGAGAAGCAACAGAAACAGTACTTCATTGACACATGTCCCACATGACTATAACCCTCCCATGCATGCACTGTCACTGCGTATGAAGAGGAGGCAAATGGCCCACATTGATGACACCAAGATGGAAGACCAACAAATGTGCTGCATGCTGGCTAGCAGTGCCATCACACATTGGCCTGTGATTGGCATGTCCAATACACATACATGACACATGCCATCACACAGATGGCATGTACCCTAGCCATGTCACACATGTGACAACAGGACTGAGAAATGCCTAGTGAAAGTGGTGGAATGCAGACAATCAGCCTGAATGAACACAGAATATGCAACTATGTTGTGGCAAGGTGACACTTAAAAGGCAACTGGCGTGGGGTTGGGCTGAATGTCTACTGTTGCCAGAAGGGATACTGCAACACCCAAATCCTGGTGCACAGAATGTATTGGATGAAGCAATGGGTGACCCAAACCACTCAGGCACACACACCCTCACCTGGCACTCAATCAGATGCACTCACACACACACCATGCACATGGATGACACACACATGCATGTGCACTCACCGGACAATGCCTCGTAATCTGGCAGGTCTCCCACGCCTTGGATCTGTTCCTCCGTGACGTAGGTCCCAGCAACATACTCATGTGGAGTGAGTTCTATGTCCTCTGCTGGAGACCCACCTCCAGTCACTAGAGTTGCGGCATGACTTGAGGCCAGCTTTTTCTTTGCCCTGTGCTTCAGGTCATTCCAGCGCTTGTAGCAATCATTAGCTGTGCGCCTCACGATTCCAAGGGCACTTATGAGGACCGCGATGGTCTGCCAGTGTGCCTAACGTTGTGCAGGTGTGGTCTTGCATCCTGCAGTAATCACCATTTTGCTGCCATGTGCGGACGCATACTCCACAAGTGCATCAAGTTCGGCCTGATTGAAGCTGGGCTTTCTTGGTGGGCCGGACTGTGTAGCCATGTCTGGGGCATCAGCCTGTACTGGACGAGCACTCTTCCTCTTCCGCTTGGAAGGAGGTGGTGATACTGAGTGTCCTACGCCGCTCTGGGCACTAGGGGCAGGAGCCCCGGTGGACTGTGAACTAGGAGTGTGGGAATGAACACTCACCATGGGACTTGGTGCAGGCATTAGCTGAAGTGTGATGTAGTCAGGGGGAACGTCAGCAGGATGGAATAGGACCGACACTGTCCTGGCTGGGGTGGATGGAGCCGCAGCTGCCCCTGCAGCCTCCCCACCCTGCCTACTTGGGGCAGCAGATCACATAGCTGCCCCTGATCCACGTGGGCTGGTGACACCAACGTGCACCGCCATATGTGGCCTAGACCTGCTGACCTGGAAGTCAGCCATGGAGTCACCCTGTGCCAGGTCTGGTGCCACAATGGGCTGGTTCAACAAGGGCTGAGCAGGGATGGTGTCAGCCACGTTACCCTCAACCGGGGGGGGCATGGGTGTCCCTGACTGGTCACCCACACATGGGGGGCTAGGGGCACCCTGCAAGTCCCGGCCACGTCCCCTACTGTATCCACCACGGCCACCTCTTGTGGCTCGCCCACCTTTGCCACCCTTACAGCGTGCTCACCTCCCAACCATGGCACTGATGTTGTTGTGCGTATGGTAGTTGCAATAAACTATTGTCCTGGGCAATTGGGGGTCAAAGGGGTAGGGTACTAGATGGAATTCGTACCCTAGTGCTCTAGCAAGGCTGTATGTGACCCCTGGGGGAAGATGACGGGTCACGAAACGCATAGGCACCCCGAAAAAGGGAGATAATGTGCACGCAACACCTCCTAGACCACGTGCGTGGAAAAATAAACCTGCACTACGCTGTGGCACCCAGAAACACAAAAATGAACATATGCGTGTCACACGGAGCCTAGACTGACCTCTGAAGGGGTAGGCAACACACAGGGCAAGCGCAGATGTCAAATACATGCGCGACTCACCGTCTGCCAGGAAACATTGCGTGAAAAATACCCCCCACCCCTGCCAAAAGAAGAATTGTACGCTGTCTGAGGAGACAGGACAACATGAGAAGTGAACGCTGTTTGAGGAAACAGGCCCAGGAAAAAGACAAGAAGAGAAAAAGCTGTCAGAGGTAACAGGGAGTACGAACTTGGAAGGCCGTGAAGTAAATCGCGTGTGAACCGACTGTTAGGGAGAATTCTCTGTTTAGGCTGAATTTCCTAACATAGTGAGTCCCCCAGCAGCTTTGCTGGATTTCTGGAGTTTGTTTTTTTTCCATCCTGCCAAGAGTGAGACCCTTTTTCTCCCACTCTTGGACATGAATGTGTGTCATTCCTTTGAATGTCAATGTGTTTTATGGGCTATGGGGTCTTTTACTCCATAGGGTCTCATATGTTTTGCTATGTGTGTTATACTGCACCCTACGTGCCGTAACACTGGGGCATCCTAGCGGACCTCCACCATAGACTCCATACCCGGGGACTGACTACTGTCTCCCCGGGCATGTAAAGTCACCATTGGATTTACTAGACCTAAATTTACTAACAGAACTAGTACAAACCATCCTATTGTGGACGTACTAGTAGGGGTAATTCGATTACTCCTAGGTCTGTTATTCGAGGGGGCACTGTCACGTCCCCCCTCGTCCAGTTTTGGCTGGTGGCAGTGGAAACTACTTGTTATGTTCGACCCCGAACATAACCCTATGGGATTCTTCCCATTGTTGGAGATTGATACTTTTCCTCGTTAATCTCTAACATACCATCAGTTTACTTATCTTAAATAAGTTTACCGGATGGTATTTTCTGCCAGAACTCGGTTTTTAAAATGGCGTCTGTGTTCGTCTCTGTGACTCCTAAACCTAAGTTTGAGCCCTTTGTTCCACTTTTGGCGGGCTCTGTACAGAGACCCTCCAAAGTGGTGCCATTCTGTCTGGGTTACCACAGGGGTGTGGGAGGGGGTTTAGGCACCCTGGACCGAGTTGCCTTGCCAACTCCGGTCGCACTCTGGTGTGATTGGCCCAAGTGGTGAGCCTCCCCGCTCACCACTTAGTGTGTTTTGATTGACAGCTAGGCTGAATGAGTGGGGGTTTTCTGCATAAAAGCAGGGCTTTTGGGACTGGATCTTCAGAAGTCGCCACAGGACCTAAGAATCTGACGAGGGTAACGCTGAGCTGACCTGCACGACGACACCTCCGGTGGAGCCCTGCGGAACCGACTCGCCACTTCCCGACGACAGAGATCTCCCTGCCGGAGAGTCTCTTCCCCTGACTGGTGGGAACAACCAGTCCCCTTTGCTTTTTCTTCGCTCCAGGACGAAGTGGTCGAATTGCCCGTGCAGAGCACCTCGGCAACCGGATAGCCACTACCCCTGCACCGCGACCAAAAGGTGGTGCCTTGTGATGGAGCACTTTGCGGCTGGTCTCTTCCCTGGTGGTGCACCGGACTTCACTTTTCTTCGATGACGAGATCATCTCTACTCTTGGCAAAGACCCGACGTGCATCCACCACCAGGAACAACTGCCCCCGCCAGAGCTGTCTCTCCACAAACAAGGTACCGTGTCCGCCTGGCTTCCCTTTCTGCCGGATCGAGTGTGGTGTCTTAATCCTCGCCATTCCTTTGGGTCGCCTCCAAGCTTTCTTTAGCGTGTTGTTCTGAACTGGTCCAATCTTCCGATAACAATTTGCTACAAAGACTCGAACTAAGAGACTTTTTGGGACATATCGCCTTGCCTCTCTCCGAGTGGGCCTGGCCTCTGAACTTTATGATCTATCGTGGTTCTTGTCTTCTTGCCTTGCATTTTTCCGTGAAGTATTGAGCTGTGTTGATTTCGTAACCTGCTTATTTTTCTCTCCCGTCCTAACAAATACTAGAGTGCCATCTAGGCTGAAGCATACACCTCTGTCTGCAAATAAGTGATGCTGGTAGAACCTAGACTTGTCCAACTATTGTTAGGGGGATTGATCTGTTTCCTTTGTAGAGTAATTGTAATTGAAGTGTTTGCCGGGATAGTGCCAGAGTGTTTTCTATAGATGTGTCGTTATGAATAAATACCTTTATATCTTTACACCAAAGCCTTGTTGCGTGTTTGCTTGTCTTACTGTGTAGAATTGCCCTATATTATATACTCCACATACTGCCTAACTCTTCTTGAGGGAAGTCTGACTGCTCAGCCACAGCTACGAAGTGAATATGTGTGGTACAGACTGCTACCAAGTGGGTTTACTGCCAAACACCTGTAGTCCTAAATCTTTTGCAGTGGTCCCTGAGGGAACTGCACAGGTTTCCGCCTAACACCAACAAGAAGTACAGATTTCACGCACTCGCTCTCCACGAAAAGCACATACAAGGAAATGGCGTTCTACACGTACCTTTTAAACATGCCCACACATGTACGCGCTAAGGCCCCATCCTCCAATTACACAAGCTGACACTCTGACGTGCAGTCATTGGACGTGTAACATGCACCCGTGTACAGGGAAACGCCCGCACACGGACGTCACAGACGCGCATATGCGCTGGTGGCCTTTGGGCCAATGAATTCGCGTACGTGTGCTGACGCGCTTACGCGCTAAGGCCCTTTCCTCGAATTACATGCAGACGTGCTGGATTTTCACGTGCCAAATCACTCCGTATCAAGCTGGCCACGCGTAAGCACAAGGAAGACCACGCTCTTGCCCAGAAGGCCGAATTACTGCCCCCCAGAGCCCTGAGCATGCTCCCACCTGCCATCTGCTGCTGCCTGATTGCCTGCTTCCCACGTGCCCTGCAATTTGCTGCCTGCACATCAGCCAGGGGTGCTGTTGCTGTGACCACCCCTGCTGGAACCGGAGACTCCCGACTGGGATTCCATCACTCCACAGACCAGCCCCAGGACCCAGTTGCCCACCCACTCCTGCCTCTGGGGTTGTCATGTCGGGCACTGCAACATCTGGCACCACTGACAACCCCCGGCCAGAGAGGCAGAGGGGCACCAGCTTCACTGCCACCGAATTTGGTGTCCTGGTGGAGCAAGTCCTGGGGCAGTATGATGCCCTCTCCGGAAGTTTGCGCGCCGACAAGGAAGGACGGACTCGGATATGGGCGGTCATCGTGACTGCCATCAACGCAGAGGGGGTGGCAGTCCGACTATTCCATCATGTCAAGAAGTGCTGGTAGGACTTCAGGTCCAGGACCCTCAACAAGGACCGGCGCCTCTTGAAGGCAGCGGATGCTAAGGGGCGACGGGGCCACTTGTCGGACGATCAGATGAGGGTCCTGGAACGCATATCCCCAGTGCTCCACGTCCAGGTCCTTGAGAGGCAGACCCGTCTGGAGTCGAGCGGTAGGTGTACATGCATCATGATTGTGAGCTGTGCGTGTGGTGATGTGCCATTAGTGTGCAGGTTGCACATGTGTTTTTATGGGGCCAAGTATGGGGGGGTGTACAGGGCCATGAGGCTAACACATGCGAGGGCTGTCATATGTGAGACATGGATGGTGCTTGTGTGTGTAGGCTTGCATGCCAAATGCAGTTGTATGGGCACACATTTTTGGATGAATGTGTATGTAAGTAGGCATGTTTGTGATGTCACACATGGATGTTGTTTTCAGCTGCATGTATCAGCACTGTGTACATGTGCATGTGTGTGTATTTGACAAGGGTGCAACAGTGATGCAACATGGATGCATGTGACAGCGGGATGTGGAAGCCTGATTGGCAGATGTGACATGGATGCCAATCTGATCACTGCGACAGTTGGCAGAGATGTACACATGCATGCAAGTGTGGTGGTGTGTGTGCATGTGTAGTGCACTCCCTGTGTTGCATGTGATGTCTGGCTCACCTTTGCCTGCTCATGCTGTTGTATGTGTATGGATGGTGCTGGCTGTTGCGATATGGCTGTGGTATGGCTCATGTGTGCGAGTTGAAATGACATGTGTGTTGGCGATTGTGATGCCATGTCTGAGGTTTGCCAATGCCACTCATGTACAACTGTCATGTGTGTATGTGTCCATTGTACAGTGCCCTGATGCCTGTGTTTTATTTCTTCCTGTCTGCAGCGTCAACTGATGAAGAGGGCGGAGAAGGTGCTGTGGAGCACAGCGGCGGGGATCGCACCGCCAGCCGGAGACGCAAGGCCCGGCTCCCCTCCCAGGTTGTGATCTCATCGGGGAGTGAGGAGTCCGGTGCCGCCTCCCAGGCCGCAGCTGCCGGGGGGGAGGTCCAAGAGGCGGAGGTCGGAGTTGGACTCCTCGGCAGCAGAAGGGGCAGCTGGGACCCCACAGGGCCCAACGGGGGAAGATGGCACAGAGTCATCCAGGTTGGTGGGGGGTTTGGTGGACGAGGAGGAAGTGCAAGCGACAGCGACGGGGTCTGGAGGTGGGGATTCCACTGGTGCTAGTGGTGCAGTGCAGGACCAGGGACAGGAGAAAGCACAGGCTGCCGCGGAGGTGCCTGTGTGCAATCCTGTCCCTGATCCTGTCACTGCATCATCTTGCACCAGCAAGGATGCCTATGTCCCGACCCGTTTTCAGGCAGGGGATGAGCTCACAACAACTGGCCTTCCTGTGCCTGCGGACGTGGGTATCCAGGTACGGGTTGAGCCTGTCCTGACTGGTGTGGAGTTGCGTCAATGGGCCATGCGAGGTGACCTGCAGTCTTTTCATGAGGAGACTGCACGTCATCTCGAATGGCACGTTGACCACGTCGGCCTACTGGGACAGGTCACCCAGGCCGGATTCCTCCGTTTGCTGCACCTTGCTCCGACCCTCTCCTCAACTGAACACCCTATGCGCCAGTCGTCCTCCGTGCCATCTTCCCACCCATTTGTCACCTGGGTGCCCTGTGGAGCTGCCTCTGACGGTGCGGCCAGGCTGGTGGAGGAGGCATCCCTGCCACAGTCGGGAGTCGGACTTCCAGCAGGGGTGGCCACATCAACGACTGCACCCCAGCCGGTGGAGGATGTGCAGGCAGCAGGAGCCAGGGCACAGGCACAGGCACAGCAGCAGCTGCAACGAGGTGGGAGCCATGATGGCTCGGGGCCTTCGGCATCGGAGGGGCAGGCATCGGCCGGAGGGCAGGAGGACCCAGGACGGGAAGTGTCTTCCGTGTGGCAGCGGTTGGGCCACGTCATAGATGTGGAGCGGCAGCGGGCGGAAGAGGCACGGCTCACGATGGTCAGGGCGGAGAACTCCATGCGGAGGGCCCTGAGGCGGGCCGAGTGCATTGAGGCAGTCCGCAGGGAGTTGAAGGTGAACATGTCGTCGGCCCTGCGGACCCTCGGGGCCATGGATGAGGATCGCCTCCGGGACATTGAGCAGGAGTTCGATGAGGCCCTCGCCCGGAACATCCCGAAGTGAGCCGTCGGACTGGCCCGCTGCCCTTGTAAATAGTTCTGTAGTTAGTGTTAGGTTTCCTTTGCTTTTTTATATTTTTTGGACCTTTTGGACAATGGACCACATTTTTGTATATAGTTTTTTTTATTAGGTAGTGTTATTAGATAGGTTTCATTTCTTCTGTTGGGATCATGGACCCTGGATTGTTTATCTGTATATAGTTGACAGTTGGATTTTTTTATTTTTATTTTTGTTTTACCCATGGAGCAATGGTTTTTGGTTTTAATTTTCCATTGGATTTACTTTTGTGAACTGTGACTTTGGACACCTTTCCTTTGGATTATGATTTACATTATTTTACGGACATGCTGCTTTTTGTTTTTAATTCCCATTTTCGTTTGTTTATTTTTGATTCCATTTATGTTGCTTTTAATACATATTTTTTCATCATAATTCAATGTGTAGTATCATCTCATTGGTTTCATGCATGTCATGATATGGGTTTTGACTTTCACTGACACCCATTGTGTGTATGTGAGGGACATGTCTTCATTTACATACTTGCCATTGGGGTTGTATCATGTAATTGGCATTTCTAAGTGGGTGGATGCAATACTTGGGTGGGTGTTTGGCATGTGGAGGCTGCCCATAAGGGCCAGGGATCTAGATTGTGATGACGTGTTGGCTAGGGGACGTGAGTGGGGGCCTGGTGGAAGGTGCCCCACAGTGCTGGGGGGTGGGGTGCAGGGGGACATGAGTTGGACATGAGTGGGGCCTGGTGGAGGGTGCCCCACAGTGCTGGGGGGTGGGGGTGCAGGGGGACATGAATTGGACATGAGTGGGGGCCTGGTGGAGGGTGCCCCACAGTGCTGGGGGGTGGGGGTGCAGGGGGACATGAGTTGGACATGAGTGGGGCCTGGTGGAGGGTGCCCCTGGATGCAGGGGGGTGGGGTGCAAGGGGACATGAGTTGGACATGAGTGGGGGCCTGGTGGAGGGTGCCCCACAGTGCTGGGGGTTGGGGGTGCAGGGGGACATGAGTTGGACATGAGTTGGGGCCTGGTGGAGGGTGCCCCACAGTGCTGGGGGGTGGGTGTGGAGGGGGACATGAGTTGGACATGAGTGGGGCCTGGTGGAGGGTGTCCCTGGATGGAGGGGGGTGTGGGTGCAGGGGGACATGAGTTGGACATGAGTGGGGGACTGGTGGAGGGTGCCCCTGGATGCAGGGGGGTGGGGGTGCAGGGGGACATGAGTTGGACATGAGTGGGGGCCTGCTGGCAGGTGCCCCTGACTGGTGGGGGGTGGGGGTGCTGGGAGACATGAGTTGGACATGAGTGGGGGCCTGCTGGCAGGTGCCCCTGACTGGTGGGGGGTGGGGGTGCTGGGAGACATGAGTTGGACATGAGTGGGGCCTGGTGGAGGGTGCCCCACAGTGCTGGGGGGTGGGGGTGCAGGAGGACATGAGTTGGACATGAGTGGGGGCCTGGTGCAGGGTGCCCCACAGTGCTGGGGCGTGGGGGTGCAGGGGGACATGAGTTGGACATGGGTGGGGCCTGGTGGAGGGTGCCCCAGGATGCAGGGGGGGTGGGGGTGCAGGGGGACATGAGTTGGACATGAGTGGGGCCTGGTGGAGGGTGACCCACAGTGCTGAGGTGTGGGGGTACAGGGGGACATGAGTTGGACATGAGTGGGGGCCTGGTGGAGGGTGCCCCACAGTGCTGTGGGGGTGGGGGTGCAGGGGGACATGAGTTGGACATGAGTGGGGGCCTGGTGGAGGGTGCCCCACAGTGCTGGGGGGGTGGGGGTGCAGGGGGACATGAGTTGGACATGAGTGGGGCCTGGTGGAGGGTGCCCCTGGATGCAGGGGCGTGGGGGTGCAGGGGGACATGAAATGGACATGAGTGGGGGCCTGCTGGCAGGTGCCCCTGACTGGTGGGGGTGGGGGTGCTGGGAGACATGAGTTGGACATGAGTGGGGGCCTGGTGGAGGGTGCCCCACAGTGCTGGGGGGTGGGGGTGCAGGGGGACATGAGTTGGACATGAGTGGGGGCCTGGTGGATGGTGCCCCACAGTGGTGGGGGGTGGGGGTGCTGGGAGACATGCGTTGGTGGGCAGTGGTGCAAGGTGACATGTGGGTTGGCTGGGGGGCATGGCCATGGTGGATGGGCTGTCTGCGGGACATGTGCAGGGTAGTCCCCTGTGGTGTGGGCCGCCTGCAGGGGCCGTGGAGGGTGTAGAGTGAACAGCTGGGAGGACCCACACGGCCGATTCACGTGTAGGACTCCCCAGCACCTCCGGGATACACGTAGGCTGCTGGATTTGCGTGTGGAATTTCGCACGCACCTTGGAATACACGTACCCTGCTGAAATTGCGTGTGAAACTTCACGCAACCAGAAATACACGCACCACGGACAATCGCGTGTGGAACTTCCCATGCACCTTGGAATACACGTACCCTGCTGAAATCGCGTGTGAAACTTCACGCGCAACCAGAAATACACGCACCACGGACAATCGCGTGTGGAATTTCCCGCGCACCTTGGAATACACGTACCCTGCTGAAATTCTATGTGGAACTTCCCGCACACCCTGAAATACACGTACCCAGGGCAATCGCGTGTGGAACATCCCACGCACCCCGAAATACACGTACCCAGGGCAATCGCGTGTGGAACTTCCTGTGCACCCCGAAATACACGTACCCATGGCAATCGTGTGTGGAACTTCCCGCGCACCCCGAAATACACGTACCCAGGGCAATCGCGTGTGGAACATCCCACGCACCCCGAAATATACATACCCAGGGCAATCGCGTGTGGAACTTCCCATGCACCCCGAAATGCATGTACCCAGGGCAATCACGTGTGGAACTTCCCGTGCACCCCAAAACACATGTACCCAGGGCAATCGCGTGTGGAACTTCCCAAGAAACCCCGAAATACACGTACCCAGGGCAATCGCGTGTGGAACTTCCCACGCACCCCGAAATACACGTACCCAGGGCAATCGCATGTGGAACTTCCCGCGCACCCTGAAATACACGTACCCAGGGCAATCGTGTGTGGAACTTCCCAAGCAACCCCGAAATACACGTACCCAGGGCAATCACGTGTGGAACTTCCCGCGCACCCCAAAATACACGTACCCAGGGCAATCACGTGTGGAACTTCCCAAGCAACCCCGAAATACACGTACCCAGGGCAATCACGTGTGGAACTTCCCGCGCACCCCAAAATACACGTACCCAGGGCAATCGTGTGTGGAACTTCCCAAGCAACCCCGAAATACACGTACCCAGGGCAATCACGTGTGGAACTTCCCGCGCACCCCAAAATACACATACCCAGGGCAATCGCATGTGGAACTTCCCACGCACCCCGAAATACACGTACCCAGGGGAATCGCATGTGGAACTTCCCGCGCACCCCGAAATACACGTACCCAGGGCAATCGCGTGTGGAACTTCCCAAGCAACCCCGAAATACACATACCCAGGGCAATCGCGTGTGGAACTTCCCGTGAACCCCGTAATACACGTACCCTGCTGATATTGCGTGTGGAAGTTCACGCAGACCCATAATACATGTACTCTGATGAACTTGCGTGTCAGACTATACGCGCACTCCTGAAATACACGTACCCATGCGAATCGCACTGCTGGGGGATGGGGGGGTGGTAGACTGGAGTGGGGGCCTGGTGGAGGGTGCCCCTGGATGCTGGGGGGTGGGGGTGCAGGGAGACATGAGTTGGACATGTGTGGTGGCCTGCTGGCAGGTGCCCCACAGTGCTGGGGGGTGAGGGTGCTGGGAGACATGCGTTGTTGATCAGTGGTGCAAGGTGACATGTGGGTTGGCTGGGGGGCATGCCCATGGTGGATGGGCTGCCTGCGGGACATGAGCAGGGTGCAGGGTAGTCCCCTGTCGTGTGGGCTGCCTGCAGGGGCCGTGGAGGGTGTAGAGGGAACACCTGGGAGGACCCACACGGCCAATTCACATGTGGTAATCCCCGCGCACCCCTGAAATACACGTGCCCTGATGGAATCGCGTGTGATACTTCCCGCGCACCCCGGAAATACACGTACCCTGCTGAATGTGCGTGTGATGCTTCCCGCGCACCCCTGGAATACACATGCCCTGATGGATTCGCGTGTATTACTTCACGCGCACCCCTGATGTACACGTACCCAGGACAATCGCGTGTGAAACTTCTCGCGAACCACTGAAATACACGTTCCCCGCTTGGCGTTTGCTGTTTGGCAGCCCTGTGAACTGGTCCAGGGTTAGCGCAGACATTTGCGATGAATTGGGAATTTTGATGGCTTTTCCTTGCACGAGGGTGTTCTTGGGGGCGTAACTGGCGCTGCTGCAGGGTCGCTGCGCCACTCTGCGCCATGGCTGGTTTTGGAGGCTAAAATCCATGAATTACGCTGTGCGATTAAATGGATTTTATCGCACGCGGCTGGCGCAGTGTATCGCACGGGGACACTCTGCGCCAGCCGCGTGCGCCACTTTTGTGTGAAATTCTATGAATTACCCTGTGTCAGTCTCTTTCTACACAAATCCACAACGTCAACATCTGATTGGCTGATCCCTACAGTCCCCTTTCCATACTGGATTTGCTAGAAAACCCTGGATGTGGCACGCCCTATATGCGAACAGCCGCGGTGTCCTCTCGGCGTGTAACTCTTACCAGCCCTTCTACCCTTTCCACATCACTCTTGGTGCCATTCCCTCATTGGATGCAGGTAAGCAGTCACACAACCATCCACCAATCACATCCAAGACCTCTACATCTAACTCCATCATCAGAGTTCTGCACTTCAAATATACTGTTGATCACTACTCTACAACTCTTCAAGATTTCTACTTACAGCTGCATTCATATCCACATGCATGAATACAAACTAGGCGTATGCATATTTTTTTCACAGTGCATGTACAACTCTAATGAATCCATATAAACAGAGTAATGCCACTAAACCTGCATAACCTATACATACATGCCAACCCTCCCGATTTAGGCGTGAGACTCCCGATTTTTCCTAGAAAAATTGCACTATTTTTTATTATCTCCCACCTAAATTAATGCTAGTCCCAATGCAATCCTATGAGAAAAATAAATATTCCCGATATTGTATTCACAGTACATGCATACATGCCAATCCTCCCAATTTAGGTGGGAGACTCCCGATTTCATTAGCAAAAATGTTGCAGTTTTGTACTGCCTCCCTCCTAAAATAATTTTAATCCCAATGCATTCTAATGGTGAAATTCAGCTCGCCCGATTGCTCGGAGATAATCTCCCTCCCAGTTGCTATAAAATGTTTGTATGTATGTACATGTACAACTCTTATGAATGCATATGAACAGAGTAATACCACTAAACCTGCATAACCTATAAAATGAACGTATTGAAATGTTTCCCATCTACTACAATCAACTGTCACTTCCAAACCTGTCTGCTATCTACAACACACCTTTAACAAACCAAGTGAATTTCATACACTGAAAATTCTACTCATTTGCAAAGCATGTTGAACTAACATATTGTAAATAAAATATAAAGGCTCCAAATAGTCAAATGAAAGGCATGCATACACTATGTTCAGATATCAAACAAGAATACTATTTCAAAAACATAAAAATCAACGCCTACATTAACATCAGTGCTATAAACCTACAAAATTACTAACTTCTTTCTTTTACAATTGCAGTGAAGACCACTCTCCTGAAAATCAGCAGCATCTGAGCTACAAACAACATATCCGAAGAAACATGCTCATTCCACAAAAAAAGAGTAAGTACAATACTACCTTAATATTGTTACTGTTCGTAAAAAACACACTGTGTGGTTCATTCATGTAATTTGCGCACCAAAAAAAAAGAGATTTCGGAACCATTCTGCTCACAAATCCCCATTTATTAAACAGGGATTAGCAGGCAGCATGGCACACAAATCCCTGTTTTTCTGGAACACAAATAACATACTCAACCCCTAGAATGTTAGTATTACAAAACAAAGAACTGTTTTTAATTTTATAATATTAGGTTGCCTATTAATGCTTATCCTCACCACTAGCTCACTTTCTACTCCCATCTGAACCGCAGTTTAGTAACACGCAAATAGAAGAATAGCCTTCCCAACTAATTGTAGCTGCCCAATGCACAATCACATGGCACCACATACATATTTCCCATCATACTCAGACACTCATGCACACAGCACACATACATTGCCGAACAGCCCAACCCATACCTTCTTTTTTCTTCAACAGACCCCAAAGAATGCCTATCAAAAAGCAAGTCTGTAGAAAGCAACGCAGAAGTAGAGCAAATCAAAATAAATGTGTCCAAAATAAGCATCCATCTCGACAAGAGTTTGTACAAAAAGTTCAAACAAAACAGCTAATACAGTCATTTAGCGAAAGAAAACAAGCTTACAGAAAATAAACTTTGCCTCCTCTATCAAAATGTAAAAGAAAATAGAAAATGATTAACAAGAATTTGGCTGCCACTACTGCTAGAACTGCTCCCATAAATCTTGATATACAAGCAAGTAACCATACCAAAAAAAGTATTTTAGGAAAAATGTTCTGCCACAGAGTCCTTCAGAATCTTATAAAAACAGGAGACAAATCATCCACAACCCTTCAAACCTACCGCAGAAAAATAATCTTAGAAGCTTTGATAGACAGTGCAATCCTTCTCAAAAGAAAGTTATTCATTTAAGTGTTAAACAGAATGAAAGCACTAACAAAATTAGCTACTAAATTACAAAAAAACTTCTCAATAAACGGAATGTCAACAAAAATAACTTATTAAATATCTGTGGAGGTGAGTGGAGTCACACTACAAGCCCAGAACCATATTTTAATGAAGAAGCATACAAACAAAAGCAAACTAACACAATTGTCATACATAGAGGTGGAGGAGGTTATGAAAACATTAATAATACCATAATGGAACAAGAAATACCACTTACAAAAATATCCCCAGAAAACTCAGAATTACCTTTCCATTCGAGTGAACCAGAACGTCCAGTATACAAATGGCCATGCACGTCAATGTGTAACATACCCAAAAAATCTTTGAAATCTTTACGCCAGTTCCTCAATCAGTATGCGAAAGGCAAAGACAAAATCAAAATGAAAGTGCTGCAAAATATGGATACCTGTCCAGTGCGCAAATACACAGGACTACAAGGACATTCATTAGCCTGTATTTCAGGACTTATTTGCAAAAGGACCTTCCATCATATCAAAATGATATCAACACATCGTTCAACTATAAGAAATCTAGTCTATAAACTGTACTATGCTAAAAGTCCTGCTTTAGCACTAGCCAATTTAAATAATACTCTTCTACATGTTACACCCAAAGACCTACTCAAAGAAATCGACCACATCCAGAGAAAATATTTTGGAAGTGAAAGCCACTTACAAAATGCAATAGCTTTACAACAGACTAGCAACAATTCTGCAAATACAAAAAAGAAATACTAAAATGTAAAAGTACATCCGCTGAAGTACCAAACCATGTGTGTGTGTGTTGCCACAGAACTTTTTATAAAAGTAACACAAAAACTGTAGACGTAACATAGAAAATAGAAGACAATGAAGATTCCAAATGGTTTGAATTATCTCTCTACCTTATAGCAGAAAACAAATACGAAATAACTGACTCCTTAATACTTTGCAGTTACTGCACTACAAAACTTGACAACAACCAAACTCCTTCACGTGCCATCGCAAATAACTTGGATTTATTCCCACTACCAAAACCCCTGCAACAACTCAATTTATATGAGAGCATTATAATTCAAACAGTGCACCCATTTCAAACAATAATGCACATTCAACCAAAAACAGCAAAATTACCTCCCTCTGAATTGGTGAAAGGCATTTATAGCAAAGTAGTTTATTTACCATTACATCTGAAATAAAATGTGCACACTCTGGGAGTGCAATGTTTAATAGAGCAATCTTTAATTGTCTTAGTAAATGGTGTACCAACAAAAGACAAAATAATTGGCAACAACTCGTATACTTACATAAAATTAGACAAGCCTTGCAATATCTAAAAGACAATAATGAACACTACAAAGAAATAAATATTGAAGAAAACTGAAATAATTCAAGAGTCACCAGAAACTGGTCAATTTGAACTTCTAGATCCTGCTACAGTATCCAATATTTTAGACCATTATGCAATTCATCTATTACACTCTAATGACACCATAGATGATGCACTAGAAACGTACCAAATGCAACAAACCAAAGGATCACCAATCAGCATATGGGAAAAAGTATAGAAGCACATACTTTTCCTCTACTCTTTCCTACTGGCAAAGGAGGAATGTACGATGATAGACCCACTCAGATAACAGTATCAGAATACCGCTTGTTACGGATATATTCTCAAGATCCCAGTTTTAGACAAAATGTGGAATACATATTCCACCTACTCTTTGAAAGTGAACTAGCAACTATATGTTACAGAGTTGCACACATATTTAAATCAGGAATCCATTTTTAAAATATGTCAGCTACGCAATTAATACAAAAAGTGCAAGAAAAAAATGAGGTTTTACAATCAAGCATTACAAATCTGTTAGCAAAAATGTGTGGTAAGAAAGAGTACTGGTTTTGATGTCAGAGAGATGTACGTTGTATGATAAGAAACCTTGGCCCACCCACTTGGTTTGTTACATTAAGTTGTGCAGAATATGCATGGGAAGATTTACTTGATTTCTTACGCATATCAAACAAAAATAAAACAAACATAGATATGCTAACACCTGGAGAACTTTGCTCTCTAGATCCTATTAATGTTTCAATATATTTCCATCATTGTTTCATTGCTATGCTACACTTTATTTGTAATAAAACTGTTCCTCCCCTCGGAGAAGTGCAACACTTCTTTTGGAGAAAAGAATACCAAGCCAGAGGAGCACCACATATCAACATGCTTTTATGGATTAAAGATGCTCCTAAATTTAGTCAAGACTGTGATGCCACTGTTTTACAGTTTATCGAAAAATATGTCACAAATTGTACAATTTAAAAGACACAAATGTGGCAAATATTGTTGTCAAAAATACAAAAACAAAGGGAAATACTACACCAAATGCTGCTTTGGTTTCCCTAGACCAGTTACAGAAACAGGTGAAGTGAACAACTTCATGTCTTCAGTTAGACATAGTGTTAAAGGTAAATCACCTAATAACACATATTAAATAAAAAAACAGAAGAATCAAAATGTATCAATGATTGCAATGCAATCATTGCCCTCTTATGGAATTCAAACATAGATGTGCAGTACATTGCAGACAATTCCACTGCAGTTGCACGATATGTTACAGCCTACTTAACAAAAGCAGAAACACAGAGCCTGGAGAACTCTGGAATGACCTATCATCGGACAAAACACTATCTCAGAAATTGTACAGTTTATGCATAAAAATGCTCTCTCATAGAGAATGTGGCTCCTATGAAGCTGCAGATTGTTAAACCGGTACTGCTTTGTATGGAAAATCTGAGAATATAGCATGGCTAAGTCTTGGTCCTTCTAAACCTAGAAAAAAAGTTCTCAAATCATGTGATGACATACAAACAATAGCCAAAAATGATCCCAACAGCCAATACGTTTTGAAAAACAATTTACTAGACACATACTTCCCGAACAGGAGTACCACTTGGAAACGATGTGTCTATGCCACATAGCCCAAAACTTCACATCCAAAAATAATATAAAACATGATGAAAAAAAAGGTAGATATAGAGTGACAGATTGTGAAGGCAGCTTAGTGAAACTTACCAAACAAACCTTAATTAATCATATCAAATTGTCATTAAAAACTCCTCAACATAAAGAACTATATTACATGTCCCTGCTACAACTTTTTAAACCATGGAGAAAAGAAGAAGAGATACTAGCAAACTATGACTCCTATGAAGACGCTTTCAAAGCAAATGAAAGCACTATCAATGATATAAACTTTACGCAGTACAAAACCATGTTGCACAATGAACAGCAACACGAATAAGAACTCCAGGCCCAACTAGATAAGGACACTGCCGACAGTAGTCAACATTCTGTACAGGAAGTCAAGAACCATTGGGACAGCCACTAATAGCAAATGAGGCAGAATTAGCTATGACAGAATTAGAGTACACCATGTGTCACTATGAAGAAGATACAGAAGACTTAACTGTACCTCAATCAAAACTGAATTCAGAGCAGCGTACCATTTTTCAAGAAGTAACAAAAGAAATTTGCCAATTCACGTGTAGGACTCCCCGCGCACCCCCAAAATACACGTATCCTGCTCAAATCGCGTTTGGGACTTCACACGAACCCCAGTTATACACGTACCCCGCTCGGAACGGGCCAATCACGTGTGAAACTTCCCGTGCACCCCCGAAATACAGGTACCCGGATCCAATGGCGTGAGACTTCACGCGAAACCCAGTTATACATGTACCCCGCTCGCACAGGGCCAATCGCGTGTGAAACTTCCCGCAAACCCCGGTAATACACGTACCCCACTCGCACAGGCCCTTTTGCGTGTGAAACTTCCCGCGAACCCTAGTAATACACGTACCCCACTCGCACAGGCCCTTTCGCGTGTGAAACTTCCTGCGAACCCCAGTAATACACGTACCCCACTCGCACAGGCCCTTTCGCGTGTGAAACTTCCTGCGAACCCCAGTACTACACGTACCCCACTCGCACAAGACCAATCGCGTGTGAAACTTCCCGTGAACCCCAGTAATACACGTACCCCACTCGCACACGGCCAATTGCGTGTGAAACTTCCCGCGAACCCCAGTAATACACGTACCCCACTCGCACAGGGCCAATCGTGTGTGAAACTTCCCGCAAACCCCAGTAATACACGTACCCCACTCGCACAGGGCCAATCGCGTATGAAACTTCCCGCGAACCCCAGTAATACACGTACCCAACTCGCACAGGGCCAATCGCATGTGAAACTTCCTGTGAACCCCAGTAATACATGTTCCCCGCTTGTCGTGCTGGTACAGGGTTAGCGCAGCCCTTTGCGCTGGATTGGGGATTTTGATGGCTTTTCCCTGCGCGAGGTGCGTTCTTGGGGGCGTAACTGGCGCTGCTGCATGGTCGCTGCGCCACTGTGTGCCACGGCTGGTTTTGGTAGCTAAAATCCATGAATACGCTGTGCGCGGAAATGGATTTTGGCACACACGGCTGGTGCAGTGTATCGCACGGGAACACTGTTCGCCAGCCGCGTGCGCCACTTGTGCACTAAATTCTATGAATTACCCCCTAAATACCTTAGAAAATTCTATCTCCAACAGAGCTGGTTTTGGAGAAAATATTAAAATTATCCTTAAACTGTAGAGTAATGCTTAGACGTAACCTTGATGTGGAGAATGGACTAGTTAATGGAGCTCTGGGTACAGTTGCTGGCTTTCAAACATACCCACATGACAACAACATTCAGTTTGTCAATATTCTCTTTGACAAACTTTCAGAAGTAAAAAGGATAGTGCGCTCAACAGCTTGATTCCTTCTCTTCAAAGACATGTATGTATGCAGAGAACAATTTTCTCTAACTCTAGCATATGCAGTCACCATTCACAAATCACAAGGTCTTACCCTAGACAAAGCATTGATAGATATTGGGTACACAGTCTTTAAAGAAGGCATGAGCTACGTAGCACTATCACGCTTCTGTACACTTGACAGTCTATTTCTAATCAACTTTGATGCAAGTAAAGTAAACGCTGATATTCCTTGCATTTTAGAATACAATGGACTACGTTCACTATAAACCCCCCATTTAAAAACATATCCTGCGCCACAAAAAGGAAAACGTTGTAAACGAATACTAATTCAAACCGAAATGCAACAGGGTCTCACTGCAAATCCTCCAAAGAGAGTAAAAGAAGCTAATACTTCATCAATCACCACAACGAAAGAAGAACCTATTACTCAAAGTAACTCAGGGACTTCTTCAAAGAAGCAACACACACCCCGAAAAAATGACTTTGCCACAGAACTATCTGGTCCATTCAAATTTTCAAATATAACTGGTGCAAGTTGTTGCGCAAATGTAGCGATGAATATTCTATTTCAATTGCCACCAATTGTTGACAACATTTACTTACACAGTCCAGACCAACTGTGTTTGCAAATGTTAGTCCTTTATAGAAACACAACAAACAATCCTGACAGCACGTATAGTGTTGATGGAATAAGACAAGAATTGGACTACTGTGCTGCAATGGTAAAATTCAAGAAGATCCACAAGAATTTCTAATGTACTTACTACAAGTACTGGAAAACAAAAACATACCTATAAATGAAATCTTCCAGATTTCATACATGTGGAAACATATATGCACTCTCTGCGACAATGTGACGCAGGAACAAATCCCCAATGAGCGCTTTGTGTATGTATCAATACCTAATTGTGAATCTGTTCCATTTCAGCAACTGTACAAAATGCAAACCATGGTAGATTATGTACTACCTGCAATTCGGATAATCGCTCCACCTTACTAATACGAACACATAGTAAATACGTAATACTAATGCTTCTACGTTACAATGCAGATGGTACCAAAAACAATTGCAAGCTGACTAGATTCACACATGGTCAAGTATCACTTGGTAAGAAAACCTTCACAACAATAGGTATAATCTACCACGGAGGAGCCACAACCAATGCAGGTCACTATACTGCATATATAAAAAAGAAATGTGGATGGTTTGAATGTAATGTACCATTACTGTAAAGCAGAGATTACCAGCAAATCTTGCAAACGCTTATTTAATCTTCTTAAACAAAAATTGAATAACTAATCTGTACTTAATCTGAAAACAATAATGTGTTTTCCTCCAAAGAGCTCTTTGTAGTTTGTTTTGAGTACTTCTTGTAATCTGAGGGGAATCAAGGCCAACATTAGGTTGGAGACCATGCTCACTTCATCTATTAGTAGCATTTTCATTCGTTTTAATACTCTGCGTAGTTCCATTGCAGCTTCTGTAGAAAGTTTGTAATAGTCTAATTTGTTTTGGTGTTCTACTAACCTATGTTGTAGGCAGCTAAACCTGTGGGCGCAGTGACAACAGCTGACAGTTTGCTGTTTGTCAATTGTTGAAGGAATTTACTGATGATTTTGATTAAGAATGTTTTGACAGAACCAGCTTCACCACTGAGGTACAGTAGTATAGGTTTGTAATTTTGTGAGGGGCATTGTTTGTTTTCATGTTGTACACAATGTGCAATTTCTTTTGTTACTTCTTCAACAATGCTATACTGTTCATTGTTTAGTTTTGATTGTAGTATAATTAAGTCTTCTTTATCTTCATACTGACACATGGTGTTTTCTACTTAATAGCTAATTCTGCCTCATTTGTTATTAGTGGCTCTCCCAGTAGTTCTTGGCTTCCTGTTACAGAAGGTTGACTACTGTCAGGAGTGTCCTTATCTAGTTGGACCTGCAGTTCTTCTTCGTGTTGCTGTTCTTTGTGCAACATTGTTTTGTACTGTGTAAAGTTTACATCAGTTATAGTGCTTTCATTTGCTTTGAAAGCATCTTCATAGGAGTCATAGTTATCTAGATTTCTTCTTCTTTTCTCCATGGTTTAAAGAGTTGTAGCAGGGACATGTAATATAGTTCTTTATGTTGAGGAATCTTTAATGACAATTTGATATGATTAATTAAATTTGGTTTGGTGAGTTTTACTAAGCTGCCTTCACAATTTGTCTCTCTGTATCTACCTTTTTTTCATCTGGTTTTGTATTATTTTTGTATGTGAAGTTTTGGGTATGTGGTATAGACACATGGTTTCCAAAGTGGTACTTCTGTTTGGGTAGTATGTGTCTAGCAAATTGTTTTTTAAAATGTCTTGGGTGTTGGGATCATGTTTGGCTATTGTTTCTATACTTCGTATGATTTTAGAACTCTTTTTCTAGATTTAGCAGGACCAAGACTTCGCCATACTATATTTTCAGATTGTCCATAATAAGCAGTACCAGTTAAACGATCTGCTGCTTCATAGGAACCACATTCTCTATGGGAGAGCATTGTTATGCCCAAGCTGTATAATTTTTGAGATAGTGTTTTGTCTGATGACAGGTCATTCCAGAGGTCTTGTAGCTCTGTTTTTTCTGCTTTGGTTAAGTATGCTGTAACATATCGTGCGACTGCAGTGCAATTGTCTGCAATGTACTGCACATCTATGTTTGCATTCCATAAGTGGGCAATGATTGCATTGTAACCATTGATATATTTTTCTTCTTCTGTTCTTTTTATGTAATATGTTTAGGTGATTTACCTTTAACACTATGTCTAACTGAAGACATGAAGTTGTTCACTTGACCTGTTTTTGTAACCGGTCTAGGGAAACCAAAGCGGCATTTGGTGTAGTATTTCCCTTTGTTTTTTTATTTGTATTTCCCTTTGTTTTTGCATTTGCAACAACAATATTTTCTACATTTGTGTCTTTGAAATTGTAAATTTTGTGCTTGAAGATCACTATTTGTTGCTTCTGATGGAATTTGACAAGTGACATATTTTTCAATAAACTGTAAAACAGTGGCGTCACTGTTTTTACCAAATTTAGGAGCATCTTTAATCCATAAAAGCATGTGGATATGTGGTGCTCCTCTGGCTTGGTATTATTTGCTCCAAAAGAAGTAATGCACTTCCTCAAGGGGAGGAACAGTTTTATTACAAATAAACTGTAGCATAGCAATGAAACAATGATGGAAATATATTGAAACATTAATAGGATCTAGAGAACAAAGTTCTCCAGGTGTTAGTACATCTATGTTTGTTTTGTTTTTGTTTGATATGCGTAGGAAATCGTGTAAATCTTCCAATGTATATACTGCACAACTTAATGTAACAAACCAAGTGGGTGGGCCAAGGTTTCTTATCATACAACGTACATCTCCATGACGTGGAAACCAGTATTCTTTAGTACCATGCATATTTGCTAATAGATTTGTAATATTTGATTGTAAAACCTCATCTTTTTGTTGCACTTTTTGTAATAATTGTGTAGCTGACATATTTTGAAGGTGGGATCCTGATTTTAATGTGTGTGCAACTCCGTAACATAAAGTTGCTAGTTCACTTTCAAAGAGTAGGTGGAATATGTATTCCACATTTTGTCTAAATCTGGGATCTTCAGAATACATCCGTAATGAGCGATATTCTGAGGCTGTTATTTGAATAGGTCTATCATCATACCTTCCTTCTTTGCCAGTAGGAAAAAGTAGAGGAAAAGCACGTGCTTCTATACTATTTTCCCACATGCTGATTGGTGATCCTTTTGTTTGACACAATTGGTACATTTCTAGTGCATCTTAAATGGTTTCATTAGAATGCAATGGGTGAATTGTATAATGATCTAAAGTATTGGATATTGTAGCAGGATCTAGGAGCTCAAATTGACCAGCTTCTTGTGTCTCTTGAATTATTTCAGTGGTATCCTTCAAGTTTTCTTCAATATTAATGTCTTTGTAGTATTCATTATTGTCTTTTACATATTGCAAAGCTTGTCTAACTTTATGTAAATCTACCAGTTGTTGCCAAATTATTTTGTCTTTTGTAGGTACACCATTTACTAAAATAATTAAAGATTGCTCCATTGGACGTTGCACTCCTAGAGTGTGCACATTTTCTTCTAGATCTAATGGAAAATACACTACTTTTCCACGAATACCTTTCACTAATTTAGAGGGAGGTAATTTAGCTGTTTTTGGTTGAAGGCGTATTATTGCTTGAAAGGGGTGCACTGTTTGAATTATGATACTCTCATATAAATTGAGTTGTTGTAGGCATTTTGGTAGTGGAAATAATTCCAAATTATTTGTGATAGCATGTGAAGGAATTTGGTTGTTGTCAAGTTTTGTAGTGCAGTAACTGCAAAGTATTAAGGAGTCAGTTATTTCATATTTGTTTTCTGCTATAAGGTAGAGAGCTAATTGAAACCATTTAGAATCTTCATTGTGTTCTATTTTATATGTTAGATCTACAGTTTTTGTGTTACTTTTATAGAAAGTTCTACGGCAACATACACACACATGGTTTGGTACTTCAGCAGATGCACTTTTAAATGTCAGTAATTCTTTTTTGTATGTGTGTAGTAGAAGGTTGCCATGCATAGAATTGTTGCTAATTTGCTTCTAATGCTATTTCATTCTGTAAGTGGCTTTCGCTTGCAAAATATTTTTTCTGGATATAGTCGATTTCTTCAAGTAGGTCTTTTGCTGTACCATGTAGAAGAATGTTATTTAAATTGGCTAGTGCTAAAGCAACCCTTTTAGCATAGTACAGTTTATAGACTAGATTTCTTATAGTTGAATGATGTGTTGATATTATTTTGATATAATGGAAGGTGGTTTTGCAAATAGGTCCTGTAATGCAGGCCAATGAATGTCCTTGTAGTCCTGTGTATTTGCGCACTGGACAGGTATCCATATTTTGCAGCAGTTTAATTTTCATTTTATCTTTGCCTTTGACATATTGATTGAGGATTTGGCATAAAGACTTGAAAGATTCTTTGGGAATGTTATACATTGACGTGCATGGCCATTTGTATACTAGATGTTCTGATTCATATGAATGGAGAGGTAATTCTAAGTTTTCTGGGGATATTTTTGTAAGCAGTATTTCTTGTTCCATTATGGTATTATTAACTTTTTTATAACCTCGTCCGCTGCTATGTATGGCAATTGTATTTGTTTGCTGTTGTTTGTATGCTTCTTCATTAAAGTATGGTACTGTGCTCGTAGTGTGACTCCATTCACCTCCACAGATACTTAAGAAGTAATTTCTGTTGACATTTAGTTTATTGAAAAGTCTTTTTTGTAATTTAGGCATTAGTTTTGTTAGTGGTTTCATTTTGTTTAACTGTCAACTCATGGATGGTCACCTCCTTTTATCATGGGAAAGTTTCTCTTAGGATAAAACTCTCTATAACTTTCCCATCAGCAATATGTATTTGGACTTGTAGTCTTCAATATGTAAAGGCATTAACATTCATCTACTGGTGGATTATGAACACATCTGTATATTCTTTTAATTTTGAACTCTGAATGTAACTCATTTCACTTTTTACTCTTAATTGTTTTTATTTTCTTTTTTCTTTTTTCTCTTTCTTGTTTATTTTTTCTAAATTTGCTTTTTATGTTACTATTTTTCTTTTTTCTTTTTATTCATTTAATATGTCAGTATTTACTTTTATGACCATTGTCTTATTTTTGTTGAATGTAATTTCTTATGTTATGTGAAAAGCTTATAATAAGCTGTAACACATTAATAATAAATTAAATTAATTTTGTTTAACACTAAAATAAATAACTTTCTTTTGAGAAGGATTGCACTGTCTATCAACGCTTCTAAGATTAATTTCCTACGATAGGTTTTAAGGGTTGAGCTTGATTTCTCTCCTGTTTTCATAAGATTTTGCAGGACTCTGTGACGGAACATTTTTGATAAAATACTTTTTTTGGTATGCTTAGTTTGCACTATATCAAGATTTATAGGAACAGTTTTATCTGTAGTGTTAGCTGATTTTTTGTTAATTGTTTTGTGGTTTGTTTTACATTTTGAAGAGGAGGCAAAGTTTCTGTAGTTGAAGCTTGTTTTGTTTTTCTAAATGACTGTATTACCATTTTTGTTGTAACTTTTTTTACAAATTCTGCTAGAGATGGATGCTTGTTTTGGACACTTCTATTTTCATTTGCTCTGTTTCTGCGTTGCTTTCTATGGACTTGATTTTTGGTAGGCATTCTTTAGTGTCTGTTGAAAAAAATAAAGAAGGTATGGGTTGGGGTGTTCTTAATGTATGTGTTCTGTTTACATGAGTGTGTGAGTAAGATAATAAAGATGCATGTAATAGTCTGTGATTGTGCATTGGGCAACTACAACTAGTTGGGATGGCTATTCTTGAATTCATGTGCTACTGAACTGGGGGGTTCAGATGATAGTAGAAAGTAAGCTGGTGGTGTGGAGAAGTAGAAATAGTAAATCTAATGGTATACAATTAAAACAGTTGTTTGTTGTACAATATCAAAATTCTAGGGGTTGAGTTGGGTTATTTGTGTGTCGAAAACTAAGAAATTGTGCTTCATTCAGCCGATAATCTCTGTTTAAGAAATGGGGATTTGTAGACAGAATGGTGCACAATCTCTATTTTTAGACAAAGAAATAGCATGAATTAACCTTACAGTGGGTTTGAATAATAGTACAAATAATATGGTGGTATTCAACTTACTTTTTTTCTGAAATGAGCAGGTTTCTTCTTAGTTGTTCTTTGTACTTCAAATTTGGCTGCTTCTTTTCAGGAGAATGGTCTTCACTGCAATTGTAAAGGAAACAAATAATGAATTTTGTTTGTATATAACATTGTTTTTAATTTAGACATTGATTTTTTTAATTGACATTGACCCTCAGCTCCTTCCTCAAAATCATGAAAACTATCTTATTCACATAAGATGCGTTGCACCAGTTGAATACATATCATATGTTCTTAATGCATAAACTGTATTGTAATGACTAACTGTACCAGCCAAAATATCATGTGTATGCCTTGTGGAATTCATAATGTACCACTGAATACCACCATTTCTGTAACTAAGCCCTTGCAAGTAACAGCGCCTCAATGTCATGGGCTGCTTGCGCAGTATATAAATATAATTAAATAAATGTTTATATTTTTGTTCAAGTATTGTTGTTTGATTTTCGAACATACTGTGTGCATGCAATTTTGTTTGAGTATGTTAGCTCTTCATATTGTACTTTAAATATGTTAGTTCAACATGCTTTGAAAATGTGTGTGTAAAAAGAAATTAAATAGCAGATAGGTTTTGAAGTGACAGTTGATTTTAGGAGATGGAAAAAATGACAGTACATTCATTTTATAGATTATACAATCTAAAAGTCAGTTAATCTGTTTATATGAATCTATAAAAATTGTACATGTACTATATAGAAAATATGCATACCTGTAGTTTGTGTTCATGCATATGGATATGCATGCAGCTGCAAGTAGAAATCTTGGAGACTTGTACAGTATTTCTGGTAGAAGGTGCTTTCCAATGATATGACACTTGTACTCAGAGAGATTAACAGTACATTTAAAGTGCTGATCTATGATGATGCAGTTAGATGTAGAGGTCTTGGATGTGATTGGTGGATGTTCATGTGACTTCTTAGCTATATGCAATGAGGGAATGGCACAGAAAGTGAAAAGGAAATGGTAGAATGACTGTTCATGTTATGATATGTCCGCGGACATGGCGGTAGTCCGCGACCATCGGGTGTTACATCCAGGGATTTTTGGGTTGGGGAGCCATACAAATGAGAATGAGCAGAGAAAGAGATTGGTCAGGAAAGTTTAGTGGGTGTGTTGTGCCAGGAGAGAGTTTCTCAGATACTCTTTTTGCTGAGAGAAGAACAGATAGCTATGGCTGTGTGTTTCAAAAAACAGATTGTTTGGATTTTGGGAGACTCGTGGATACATTGGTTGAAGGTGCATGCAGAAAACTGTGGAGTAGCTGTAGATCTTGGATTCCCACATGTGGAAGTGCACTGGCATGGAGTACGTGGTATGAAGTGGTTGGACTTGCTACCTCTCTGTGCTACTTGGAGACAGAGCAACATTCAGACATAATTATAATTCATTGTGGAGGGAACAGTTTAGGACATGTGTCTGGAATTTCTTTGCAATTTGCAATGAAAGAAAGACTTCGGAAGGTCATGGACATGTTTCCAAATTCTAAGTAATTTTTTCACGGATTGCGCAGAGACAAATGTGGCTTTGTTCTTCTTCATTTGGTCCACAAATGGAGAAAGCAAGGCACAATGTCAGTAAGGCTGTGTGTGCCTTTCTAAGAGATTTTGGCATGTACTCTTTTCACAATGAAAATATTATGTTTCGTAGTAGATACATTTTTCGAAGAGTTGGAGTCCATCATACACACAACTGTGACCCTTGAAAGGTAAGGGTCATCAGCATTGCGCATGGCCTGTGAGGCAGCTTGAGGAATACGCTGTCCCACAGGAGTGTTCCTTGTGGTGACAGGATCGGAAACAGAGGATGAAGTAGAGGAAGTCAACCTGCTACGCTCCTTGCAAGGTACAACTTTGCGAACGGCCCCCGAGTGGAATGACTTTAGGTGTCGCTTCATGGTAGTTGTCCCAAAGCTGTATGAACCATGCCTCCCGCGACTGAGTTCCATTTTGCACTGATTGGAGGTGACTTGGTTTGCATGCACCTTAGGACCATTACCACGAATGGTAAATAACCGCCACACCCAAGACTCACGCCGAGTGCTGGTAGTAGGTGTTAGGGAGAATTCTCTGTTTAGGCTGAATTTCCTAACCTAGTGAGTCCCCCAGCAGCTTTGCTGGATTTCTGGAGTTTGTTTTTACCATCCTGCCAAGAGTGAGACTCATTTTCTCCCACTCTTGGACATGAATGTGGTTAATTCCTTTGAATGTCAATGTGTTCTATAGGCTATGGGGTCTTTTACTCCATAGGGTCTCATATGTTTTTCTATGTGTGTTACACTGCACCCTCCGTGCCGTAACACTGGGGCGTCCTAGAGGATCCCCACCATAGACTCCATACCCTGGGACCGACTACTGTCTCCCAGGGCTCCCAGGGCATGTAAAGTCACCATTGGCTTTACTAGACCTAAATTTACTAACAGAACTAGTACAAACCATCCTATTGTGGACGTAATAGTAGGGGTAATTGGGGCTACTTGTTATATTCGACCCCGGATATAACCCTATGGGATTCTTCCCATTGGTGGAGGTTAATACTTTTTCTCGTTAATCTCTAACATACCACCGGTTTATTTATCTTAAATAAATCTATCGGTTGGTATTTTATGCCAGAAATCGGTTTTTAAAATGGTGTCTGTGTTCGTCTCTGTGACTCCTAAACCAAAGGTTGAGCCCTTTGTTCCACTTTTGGCGGGCTTCTGCACAGAGGCCCTCCAAAGTGGTGCCATTCTGTCTGGGTACCACAGGGGGTGTCGGAGGGGGTTTAGGCACCCTGGACTGAGTTGCCTTGCCAACTCAAGTGCACTCTGGTGTGATTGGCCCAAGTGGTGAGCCACCCCGCTCACCACTTAGCGTGTTTTGATTGACAGCTAGGCTGAATGAATGCGGGGTTTCTGCATAAAAGCAGGGCTTTTGGGACTGGATCTGGAGTTGTCGCCACAGGACCTAAGAATCCGACGAGGGTAAAGCTGAGCCAACCTGCAACGACGACACCTCCGGTGGAGCCCTGCTGAACCGACTCACCACTTCCCAACGACAGAGGAGATCTCCCGGCTGGAGAGTCTTCTTCCCCTGACTGGTGGGAACAACCAGTCCCCTTTGCTTTTTCTTCGCTTCCAGGGCATAGTGGTTGAATTGCCCGTGCTGAGCACCCCGGCAACCGGATAGCCACTAACCCGTACCGCGACCAAAAGGTGGTGCCTTGTGACAGAGCACTCCGCGGCTGGTCTCTTCCCTGGTGGTGCAACGATCTTCAACTTTCCTTCGACGACGAGAGCATCTCTTCTCTTGGCAAAGCCCCGACTTGCATCCACCACCAGGAACAACTGCCCCCGCCGGAGCTGCCTCTCCACATACAAGGTACCATGTCCACCTGGCTTCCCTTGATGTGTCTTAATCCTCGCCTCTCCATTGGGTCGCCTCCAAGCCTTCTTAACTTTCTGTTCTGAACTGGTCCAATCTTTCTGTGACAATTTGCCCCAAAGACTTGAAGTGCATTTCCCCTGTGATACTTTTTGGGACATATCGCCTTGCCTCTCTCCGAGTGGGCCTGGCCTCTGAACTTTGCGATCTACAGTAGACCCTGCCTTACTTGCCTTGCATTTGTTTGTAAAAGTGTTGGTACCGAGTTGATTTCATACCCTGCCTTTTCTCTCCCATCCTAACGAATACTAGAGTGCCATCTAAGTTAAAGCATTCACCTCTGTCTGCAAATAAGTGGTGCAGTTGAACCTAGACTTGTCGAACTATTGTTAGGGGGATTGATTTACTTATAGTAATTGTAATTGAAGTTGTTTGCCGTATTAGTGCCAGTGTGTTTTTCATAGATGTGTTTTTATAAATAAATAACTATATATCTTTACACCAAAGCTCTGTTCCGTGTTTGCTTGTTCTACTCTGTAAATTGCCCTATTTTGTATACTCCACATACAGCCTAACTCTTCTTGAGGGAAGTCTGACTGCTCAGCCACAGCTACCAAGTGAATCTGTGTGGTACAGACTGCTACCAAGTGGGTTTACTGCCAAACACCTGTAGTCCTAAATCTTTTGCAGTGGTCCCAGAGGGAACTGCACAGGTTTCCGCCTAACAGTAGGGTCCGCCACTACCTCATTCTCAGCATCCTCTTCTTCCTCCTGTGCATCCTCACTCCTGTTCCTCTCTTCAGGCCCTTGGGGAGGTGGTGGTGATGGAGGGGGTGGGGGTGGTGCTGAGGCAGATGCAGTACAAGTTGGCAGTAGTGGAGCCACGGATGCTATCAAGTTTGCGATGGAAATCTGCAAATTGGCAGCAACATTTGCTGTGCTCTGTAGGATAGCCAGAAACACAATGAGAATGAGCTCTAGGGCGTGGTCTTTTATGGGGGTGCTTGTGCACGGTTCGCGGACATGCGTGCTGTCCGCGGACAGATCAAACAGAAAAAAGGGTTCAAAAAGTCACAAAAAGTATGGAGAAACTCAGGATTACTATGTGGGACTTGTTCTATGGTGAGTTTGTGTTGGAAAATGTTGTAGATTTCTTGAAAATGTAGTTTTAAATTGTTCGGGGACACGAACAATGTTCGCAATCAGAACATACGCTGATCGTGGGCGCAGTCACATGATAGCTTTGCGTACATATCCGCGAAGGGAGCGGGTGTCCGCAGGACACCAAATGCACTGAAACTATTTTGCGCATGCGCAATTGTTTTCTACGGACACTGTTCGGGTCCTGAAGTGAGTAAAAGTGTGTCACAAGTGAAATGAACAGTTACGGAAAGGCGTTTCTTCTTAGAACAGTTTCAACTTGTCTGCGAACAATACGGACAGGCATAGCATCCTCAGGACACCTCCATTTTGTTTATTTACGAACATTCCAGGACACTTGATGTGTTCTTAGAACAGTTTCAACCTGCCTATGAACAGTACGGACAGGCACAGCGTCGTCAGTACACCCCCATTTTGTTTATTTACGAACATTCCAGGACACATAATATGTTCTAAGAACACTTTCATATTGCCAGCGAACAATATGGACAGCGTCCTCAGGACACCCACATTTTGTCCATTGACGAACATTTCAGGACACCGCGTGTGTTCTTAGAACAGTTTCAACTTGCCTGCGAACAATACGGATCCTCAGGACACTCCTATTTTGTTTCTTTACAAACATTTTAGGACACAGCCTGTGTTCTTAGAACAATTTCAACTTGCCTGCGAACAATACGGACAGGCATAGCATCATCAGGACACCCCCATTTTGTTTTTACGAACATGCCAGGACACATAATATGTTCTAAGAACACTTTCATATTGCCAGCGAACAATATGGACAGCGTCCTCAGGACACCCACATTTTGTCCATTGACGAACATTTCAGGACACCGCGTGTGTTCTTAGAACAGTTTCAACTTGCCTGCGAACAATACGGACAGGCAGAGCATCCTCAGGACACTCCCATTTTGTTTCTTCACGAACATTTTAGGACACAGCCTGTATTCTTAGAACAGTTTCAACTTGCCTGCGGACAATGGCCAGGCATAGCGTCCTCAGGACACTCCCATTTTGTTTCTTTACGAACATTTTAGGACACAACCTGTGTTCTTAGAACAGTTTCAACTTGCCTGCAAACAATACGGACAGGCATTGCGTCCTCAGGACACTCCCATTTTATTTCTTTACAAACATTTTAGGACACAGCCTGTGTTCTTAGAACAGTTTCAACTTGCCTGCGAACAATACGGACAGGCATAGCGTCCTCAGGATACACCCATTTTGTTTATTTACGAACATCCCAGGACACATAATATGTTCTAAGAACACTTTCATCTTGCCAGCGAACAATACGGACAACGTCCTCAGGACACCCACATTTCATCCATTGACGAACATTTCAGGACACCGCGTGTGTTCTTCGAACAGTTTCAACTTGCCTGCGAACAATACGGAAAGGCAGAGCATCCTAAGGACACTTCCATTTTGTTTCTGTATGAACATTTTAGGACACAGCCTGTGTACTTAGAACAATTTCAACTTGCTTGCGAACAATACGGACAGGCATAGCGTCCTTTGGACACCCCCATTTTGTTTATTTACGAACATCCCAGGACACATAATATGTTCTAAGAACACTTTCATCTTGCCAGCGAACAATACGGACAGTGTTGTCAGGACACCCACATTTCGTCCATTGACGAACATTTCAGGACACTGCGTGTGTTCTTAGAACAGTTTCAACTTGCTAGTGAACAGTACGGACAAGTATAGTGTTCTAAGGACACCTCCATTTTCGTTTCTTTACGGACATTCTAGACACCCGTGCTGTCCACGGACACATGAATTGCTTTTAAAAAAAAAAACAAGAAATGAATTAGGACACAACATAATAATTTTACTTTATTTACATATATGTTAAATTTATGACAGAGAAGGTGAGGCAGAAACTGAAACAAAAACAGGAGAATTAGGGGTTTCAATAGGATTTATATGAGGTGAAGAAGGGTTGGAAGTCTCATCAAAACGTTTTGGTTCATGGTGAGGGTTTGGGGATAATTGACTGGGATATGGTGAGTGGGGCAGGTACACGTGGGGCAATGGTATGTAGTTGTTTGTTTGAAGTGATCCTCCACAATTTTTTTAAATGATTAAAATGTGCCAAGAGTAGGTCCGTTTTTTCTTCTATGTGCTGCAGAGTCTTCTTATCCAATACAGCTTTTTTATTAGTATTTTCAATTTCTGTATGGTCTGTACAAAAAAAAATATATGTTAAATGTAAATAAAATAATATTAATTTATTGGTTTATATAGTAAAGTGTCTACCATTAGATTCACTATCTTCTGACATTTCCTCACGTGGGAAATGCTCCTCTAGCCACACCAGAGTACTAGACATTTCTGTGAGAAAAAAAAACATTATATCATTCTTTTTTGTATCTAATACAGAAAGTTTACAAATATATGAGTAAAATGCAGTACACTTACTATTTCAGGTAAGGTGTGTTCTGAGTGGTCTGCAGATCTGCTGTTTCTCTTAGTTGTGGAGTTTCTGTGAGGTAATCATGTTGGAAGCCTATCTTTCTTCTTTTGTATATTCAATTTTTAGAAAATATTGTATTTAAATGAATGGTTCGTGTGTTATATATATGGGTTACACTTCTTATGTATTACTACATATAATGTGCATGTGTGCTGGTTTGTGAATTAGTAAAATGTTCATATGTTATGATATAACAATTAAACATACCCCCCAGACTTTTTGGGTAGTGGTGCTGTTGTCCGAACATTTCCGCGGACATTAAAAGAGTTTGCGGACATCAAATTCAGTAGAGGGGGTTCAGTATGTTCCATATTACATGTACATAAAGTCAGAGTTCATATTGTTAAATTGTGCTACTAAAAACCTATGAAATTCAGTGAAAAAAAATTGTTAAAGGGACATTATGGTTCCAAGCAAAACCGAAAAAAAACCCTGAAATTCGCCAGTTATGGTAAGCTAAGCAACCATAACTCACGCCACCACTGTGCACTGCTAAGACTAACACACACAACATCAAAGATGACATCACAAATGTCATTGATGGCATCACTGATGACATCACATGTGCATTTACTTTTCATGAAATGTCTGTACAAGGGATTCTTATTATAATGTTGAGGAAAAAGTGTCAAAGATTATTGGAATAAATATCAAGAGCTGATTAGTGCATTAAGCGATGCATTGATATAAATAGCATTACATTATGAAGTTCTATCCAATATACCAAGGTACTCATGCAGAAACATACGCATTGTGTGCAGCATACATGATGAAGGTATAATATTCATAATGTTGATATGTTGAATAATGAAATGATAACTGTTTTCTTATTAGAGTTTTGTGTACTGTGAAATACGTAATAAGTAGCTCACAAAACCCACGTATAATATAATTGCATTATTACAGACAAAACACAAAGACACAATAACACATACAAATATGGGTATATACAGGGAAAGTGAAGTAAGCAAAAAAGCAGAAGTAGTAGCAGAAATAATTAATAACCTAACTGATTATCTTTATGCAAATAAATTATTGCTCTGTTTCAAAGCTGCTATTTATCCTATGTACATGTATTACATGATGTGACTGGATCCTAAGGAAAGTAGTGTGAGTACAATGTATACAAATATGAGCATATACAGGAAAAATACAGTAATAAACAAACAACAGAACTATCAGAAAGTGCTGACAACTCTACTGATTATCTTCATGCACAGAAAGAATTGCTGTTTTTCAAGCGTGTGTCTTCCCATATGTATATGTTTCATATGATATGACTGGAGCCTAAGTCTACAAATATAGTACCTTTTCAATTTTTACTTCCTGACTGTTACTGAAGAAAACGATGTGGCTTAGATATGTCAGTAAAGGAAAAAAAGGCAGAGCCAGCCATGTGATGTCATCAGTGATGTCATCAATATCATATTTATTGTTGCTTAATACAGCACATTACAAAACACAGAGGTGAAATAATGGTAACCATCTTCCACCCGAGGGGTGAGTGTTTTGTTCAACCTTATGGCTGTCACAGAGGCAAATGATTTCACCTCTGTGTTTTGTAATGTGCTGTATTAAGCAACAATAAATATGATATTCTAAATAGCTAGGTCTTGTGTGCTGGAGTATTTTCTACGCATGCCCACTGGGTGTTTTTTTGCAGTGTTACAACCGCGCAGGGGCTTGTGTGTTTTTCTCATATTTACGAATTTGGCTAATTTCGTCACTCCAGCACCAGCCACTTAAGGAGGTAGAGCGCCATCTTTTAGCTAAATCGATGTACTCATATATATATATATATATATACATATATATATATATATTACATGGCCACGGTAGTGGCCATGTAGTTATGGTTAAGTTGCTGTTTCCATAGGAAGAGCACTTTTTGGGCGGCTTATAACTTCGCTCTACCTGGACGGATCCTCACCAAACTTTGCAAGAAAAGTAGTTGGGTCACTCTGAATTTTGGTGAGGATTCGTCCAGGGGGGGGGAAAGTTATAGGGGGGGTCCCAAAACTTTTTTTTTTCCCATAGACTGAATGGGAAAAAACTTTGCGCACGGCTACAGCCCGAACCGCTGGACGGATTTACACCAAATTTGCGGCAGGAGCGGCGGCTTGGTCCCAAAAGCGTGCTTTTGTAAATTTGGTGTAAATCCGTCCAGTAGTTTTTTTAAAAATGACCAAAATGTAAGGCAAAAAAATTAGTGATATCTGCGTTCGCTTCGCGGACGGACTTCCCTGTTCGCTCCGCGGACAGCACCCCGATTGGCCCATGGGCTTGCGTCATGTCCGCGGACATGCGACGTGTTCGCTGATTGGACGGCGAGGGGCGTGGACCACGTCAGATTTTCTGTGGCGCCCGCCATCTTGTATTCGCAGTCGACCGCGTACAGCGCAGTGAAACGTGGATAAAAAATTGTATTTAGTGCCGTGTGTTGGTGTGTAAGAGTGTTTGGGGAGGGTTGGGGAGTATGAGATAGGTTCAATGTTTTGTTTTTTTATGTGCTAGACCTTTTTGTTGCGTTCGATTTGTCCGCGGAGAACATGGCTGTTCTGACATTTTGTAAATAAACTGGTGGGGTGTTTAGAGGACGGAGTATGTGTCATTTTTGTTTGCAAGGAAGGTAAAAATGAGCTATGAACACTCGCGGTGTACTTAATTGTTCGTAAATACACAAACTGGGGGTGTCCTCAGGACGCTGTCCGTATTGTAATCTGTCTAGTTGAATGTGTTCTAAGAACACTCGCAGTGTCCCGAAATGGTTGCAATTACACAAAATGGGGGTGTTCTGAGAACGTTGTTTGTATTGTTCGTTGTCAGGGTGAAAGTGTTTTAAGAGCACTCCTTTTGTTCGCTAATAGTACAATTTCCTAGGGGCATCAACCGACTTTTTGTCCACTAAAGAAACGATAAATCCGGCTGGTGTGCACAGACATTATGTGATAATCCTATGACTGGCGCTATTGACCTGGCTGACTTGCTTTTGCGACACTAAATCATATCTCCCGCCCCTAAGCCTGATATTATCAAAGCATTCATGTTCCCCGCCTCTCTCCGTGACGTTACAGGGTGCGTAATGAAACGCGGCCAGTCGTCTCCAGTACTACGCGACTTTACACAGAACCCGGAAGACAGAAATTTCATCTTTATCTTCTCTTATGTTTTAGCAACACTCCTTCAAGAGAAGTCTTTCATCACAATCTCTGTCTGTCAAGGTCAAACACAATACAACCTTATAGTCCACTTCGTGAGCCTCTCTAGGGCCCGAGAAAAAAATGGAAGCAGCTGACCTTCACTGTGAACGAGCATAAATTCTTACTTTGCAACATTCTGTGTAAAGCCATCTGTAGAAGTTGTGGAAGCAGCTGACCTTCACTGTGAACGAGCATAAATTCTTACTTTGCAACATTCTGTGTAAAGCCATCTGTAGAAGTTGGTTTTTGCACGCCATGTTTGTATATTGTTTGCGTGATATTAAAAAAACTTTGTTAAAGGGACGTTATGGTTAAGTTGCGCTATTAAAAACCTGTGAAATTCAGTGAAAAAACTTTGTTAAAGGGACGTTATGGCTCAAAGTAAAACCGAAAAACTCCTGAAATTCGCCTGTTATGGTAACATAAGCAACCATAACTCGCACCACCGTGCACTGCTAACACTAACACCCAGGACATCAAAGATGACATCACAAATGTCATTGATGACATAAGTGATGACATCACATGGCTGGCTCTCCCTTTTTATCCTTTACTGACATATCGAAGCCACATAGTTTTCTTCAGTAACAGTCAGGAAGTAAAAATTGAAAAGGTACTATATATGTAGACTTAGGGTCCTGTCACATCATATGAAACATGTACATAGCGGAAGATACAGGCTTGAAAGAGAGCAATCCTTTCTGTGCATGAAGATAATCATCATGGTTATCAGCACTTTCTCATAGTTTTATTTTTATTACTCTACCTTCCCTCTATATGCTCATATTTGTATACATTATACTCACTCTCCATAGAGTGAATGGGAAAAAAATTTTGCTCGCGCATACAGCCCAAACCGCTGGACGGATTTCCACCAAATTTGGATCAGGAGCGGCGGCTTGGTCCCGAAAGCGTGTCTTTGCAAATTTGGTGAAAATCCGTCCAGTAGCTTTTTTTTAAAATGACCAAAAAGTAGGTAAAAAAAAATTAGTGATATCTGTGTTCGGTTTGCGGATACACTTCCCTGTTCGCTCCGCGGAAAGTGTCCTGATTGGCCAATCGTCTTGCGTGATGTTCGCGGACATGCAAAGTGTTCGCTGATTGGACGGCGTGGAGCGTGAAGCGCATCAGATTTTTCGGTAGCGCCCGCCATATTGGATTTGCGGACGTCCCCAGACAGCGCGGTGAAACTTTGTTCAAAATGTTTATTTTGTAGAGTGTGTTGGTGTGTAGGAGTGTTTGGGGAGGGTGGGAGTGTATGAGATAGGATGAAAGTTGTGTTTTTTATGTGTTAGACGTTCTTTTTGTGTTCGATTTGTTTGCGGCCATTACGGGTGTTCTGAAATGTTCTAAATAAACTGATTAGGGGGTGTTCTAAGGAGTCAATATTTGTCCGTTTTGTTCGCAAGCAAAGTGAAACTGTTCTAAGAACACTCGCGGTGTCCGGGGAGTGTTCGTAGGTAGTGTCCTGAGGACGCTGTCCGTATTGTTCTCTGTCAAGTTGAATGTGTTCTAAGAACACGCGCGGTGTCCTGAAATGTTCGCAAATAAACAAAATGGGGGTGTTCTGAAGACGTTTTTGAGAACACTCCCGGTGTCCTGAAATGTTTGTAGGGGTTGTTCGGAGGACACTGTCCATATTGTTCTCTGTCAAGTTGAATGTGTTCTAAGAACACTCGCAGTGTCCTGAAATGTTCGCAAATAAACAAAATGGGGGTGTTCTGAAGATGCTTCTAAGAACACTCGCGGTGTCCGGGGAGTGTTCGTAGGGGGTGTCCTGAGGACGCTGTCCGTATTGTTCTCTGTCAAGTTGAATGTGTCCTAAGAACACTCGCGGTGTCCTGAAATGTTCGCAAATAAACAAAATGGGGGTGTTCTGAAGACGCTTCTAAGAACACTCACGGTGTCCGGGGAGTGTTCATAGGGGGTGTCCTGAGGACGCTGTCCGTATTGTTCTCTGTCAAGGTGAATGTGTCCTAAGAACACTCGAGGTGTACTGAAATGTTCGCAAATAAACAAGATGGTGGTGTTCTGAAGAGGCTTTTATGAACACTCGCGGAGTCCGGGGAGTGTTCGTAGGGGTTGTCCTGAGGACGCTGTTCGTATTGTTCTCTGTCAAGTTGAATGTGTCCTAAGAACACTTGCAGTGTCCTGAAATGTCCGCAAATAAACAAAATGGGGGTGTTCTGAAGACGCTTCTAAGAACACTCCTGGTGTCCTGGAATGTTCGTAGGGGGTGTCCTTAGGACGCTGTCCGTATTGTTCGTTGTTAAGTTGAAAGTGTTGTAAGAACTATCGCGTTGTTCTGAAATGTTCGTAGGGGGTGTCCTGAAAACGGTGTCCGTATTGTTCGCTGGCAAGTTGAAAGTGTTCTAAGAACACTCACATTGTTCGCGGACATTAAAAGTTTCCCATACATCATAGTTGAAATGTTTGACTCTATGGATGTGATATGCTGCGGTGGTTGTTGCCAGGGCATAGAGTCTTGGGTGCATGGCCAAAGTTGATTAGAAATAGACCGTCAAGTGTACGTAAGCGTGATAGTGCTACGTAGCTCATGCCTTCTTTAAAGACTGTGTTACCAATATCTATCATTGCTTTGTCTAGGGTAAGACCTTGTGATTTATGAATTGTGACTGCGTATGCAAGAGTTAGAGAAAATTGTTCTCTGCATACATACATATCTTTGAAGAGAAGGAATCTAGCTGTTGAGCATCCTATCCGTTTTACTTCTGAAATTTTGTCAAAGAGTATATTGACAGACTGAATTTTGTTGTCACGTGGGTATGTTTGAAAGCCAACAACTGTACCCAGTGCTCCATTAACTAGTCCTTGGTCCACGTCAAGGTTACGTTTAAGCATTACTCTGCAATTTAAGGATAATTTTAACATCTTTTCTAAGCCTGCTGTGTTTGAGATTGATTTTTCTAAATTATTTAGCCTTGTTGTGGCTTGGTCAAACATGGGTAGTGTCATACCATGTACATCTAGTTTGTCTGTGGCGCTAATTTCCATTATTGGTTGCATTTATTTACTTAGCATGATTTCATTGAATTTGAAACAGCTTGCAAGAGTTGGCATTAAGGCCATACAATTGACATTTTTGTGGGCTAATTGTTCCATAACATCTGTAGCACATGCATTATCACCATAAAGTGCATTAATGTGCCGGGTTTTCAATGTTGCTTCTGCTTCTTTAGAAAGTATACCAACTCTCAAACTTTTTAAAATGTTGGCATAAGTTAGATCTGCAGATTGGCGCATGTTTTCTGTTAATTCTCTGTATTGGAAATGTTGCCAAAGGTTGACATTTCCAATGCTGCCAACAGTTTTACGGCAGAGTTTGTGCCCTAATGTTTTAAAAATAGGTTCACCTTTTACTGGTGTTAATTGAAGCAGATCTCCAAAAAAAATAATGTGTTTTCCTGCAAAGAGCTCTTCATAGTCTGTTTTGAGTACTTCTTGTAATCTGAGGTGAATCAAAGCTAACATCAGGTTGGAGACCATGCTCTCTTCATCTATTAGTAGCATTTTAATTTGTTTCAATACTCTGCGTAATTCCATTGCAGCTTCTGCAGAAAGTTTGTAATAGTCTAATTTGTTCTGGTGTTCTACTGGTAATAGTAGTAATCGGTGTAATGTAACACCACCTATGTTGTAGGCAGCTAAACCTGTGGGGGCAGTGACAACAGCTGACAGTTTGTTGTTTGTCAATTGTTGAAGGAACTTACTAATGATTTTGATTAGGAATGTTTTGCCAGAACCAGCTTCACCACTGACGTACAGTAGTATAGGTTTATAATTATGGCAGGAACATTCTTTATTTTCATGTATTACACCATGTGCAATTTGTTTTGTTACTTCTTGAAAAATGCTACTTTGCTCATTGTTTAGTTTTGATTGTAGTATAGTTAGGTCTTCCTTATCTTCATACTGACACATGGTGTTTTCTACTTCTATCATAGCTAAATCTGCCTCATTTGTTATTAGTGGTTCTCCCAGTGGTCTTGGCTTCCTGTTACAGAAGGTTGACTACTGTCAGGAGTATCCTTATCTAGTTGGGCTTGGAGTTCTTCTTCATGTTGCTGTTCATTGTGCAACATTGTTTTGTACTGTGTAAAGTTTACATCAGTTTTAGTGCTTTCATTTGCTTTGAAAGCATCCTCGTATGAGTCATAGTTATCTAGTAATTGTTCTTCTTTTCTCCATGGTTTGAAGAGTTGTAGCAGGGACATGTAATATACTTCTTTATGTTGAGGAGTCTTCAATGACAATTTGATATGATTAATTAAATTTGGTTTAGTGAGTTTAACTAAGCTGCCTTCACAGTCTGTCACTCTATATTTACCTTTTTTTTTCATCAGGTTTCATATTATTTTTGTATGTGTAGTTTTGGGCTATTTGGTATAGACACATGTTTTCCAAAGTATTACTTCTGTGTGGGTAGTATGTGTCCAATAAATTGTTTTTTAAAATGTCTTGGCTGTTGGGATCATGTTTGGCTATTGTTTCTATATCTTCATATGATTTTAGAACTATTTTTCTAGATTTAGCTGGACCAAGACTTAGCCATACTATATTTTCAGATTTACCATACAATGAAGTACCAGTTAAACAATCAGCTGCTTCATAAGATCCACATTCTCTATGGGTGAGCATTTTTATGCCCAAGCTGTATAATTTCTGAGATACTGTTTTATCTGATGACAGGTCATTCCAGAGGTCTTGGAGCTCTGTCCTTTCTGCTTTAGTTAAGTATGCTGTGACATATTGTGCAACTGCAGTAGAATTGTCTGCAATGTACTGCACATCTATGTTTGCATTCCATAAGTGGGCAATGATTGCATTATAATCATTGATATATTTTTCTTCTTCTTTTCTTTTTATGTAATATGTATTTTTAGGTGACTTTCCTTTAACAGTATGTCTAACTGAAGACATGAGGTTGTTTACTTGACCTGTATTTGTAACTGGTCTAGGGAAACCAAATCGGCATTTGGTGTAGTATTTGCCTTTGTTTTTGTATTTGCGACGACAATATTTTCCACATTTGTGTCTTTGAAATTGTAAAATTTGTGCACGAAGATCACTATTTGTGGCTTCTGATGGAATTTCACAAGTGACATATTTTTCAATAAACTGTAAAACAGTGGCATCACTGTCTTGACCAAATTTAGGAGCATCTTTAATCCATAAAAGCATGTGGATATGTGGTGCTCCTCTGGCTTGGTATTCTTTTCTCCAAAAGAAGTGTTGCACTTCTCCAAGGGGAGCAACAGTTTTATTACAAATAAAATGTAGCATAGCAATGAAGCGATGGGGAAAATATCTTGAAACATTAACAGGATCCAAAGAACAATGTTCTCCAGGTGTTAGAATATCTATGTTTGTTTTGTTTTTATTTGCTATGCGTAGGGAATCATGTAAATCTTCCCATGCATATTCTGCACAACTTAATGTAACAAACCAAGTGGGTGGGCCAAGGTTTCTGATCATACAACGTACATCTCCATGACGTCGAAACCAGTACTCTTTAGTACCACGCATATTTGCTAATAGATTTGTAATATTTGATTGTAAAACCTCATCCTTTTGTTGCACTTTCTCTAATAATTGTGTAGCTGTCATATTTTGAAAGTGTGATCCTGATTTTAATATGTGTGCAACTCCGTAACATAAAGTTGCTAGTTCACTTTCAAAGAGTAGGTGGAATATGTATTCCACATTTTGTCTAAATCTGGGATCTTCAGAATACATCCGTAATGAGCGGTATTCTGAAGCTGATATTTGAATAGGTCTATCATCATACCTTCCTCCTTTGCCAGTAGGAAAGAGTAGAGGAAAAGCACGTGCTTCTATACTTTTTTCCCATATACTGATTGGCGATCCTTTTGTTTGACGCATTTGGTAAGTTTCTAGTACATCTTGTACGGTGTCATTACAGTGCAAAGGATGAATTGTATAATTTTCTAAAGTATTTGATATTGTAGCAGGATCTAGTAGCTCAAATTGACCAGCTTCTTGTGTTTCTTGAATTATTTCAGTTGTATCTTTCAAGTTTTCTTCAATATTAATTTCTTTGTAATATTCATTATTCTCTTTAAGATATTGGAAGGCTTGTCTAACTTTATATAAATCTACCAGCTGTTGCCATATTTTTTTGTCTTATGTAGGTACTCCATTTACTAGTATAATTAAAGATTGCTGCATTGGGCGTTGCACTCCTAGAGTATGCACATTTTCTTTTAGATTTAATGGTAAATAAACTACTTTTCCACGAATGACTTTTACCAATTCAGAGGGAGGTAATTTTGCTGTTTTTGGTTGAAGGCGTATTATTGCTTGAAATGGGTGTACTGTTTGAATTATGATGCTCTCATATAAATTAAGTTGTTGTAGAGGTTTTGGTACTGGGTATAATTCCAAATTATTTGTGATAGAACGTGAAGGAGTTTGGTTGTTGTCAAGTTTTGTAGTGCAATAACTGCAAAGTATTAAGGGCTCAGTTATTTCATATTTCTTTTCTGCTAGAAGGTAGAGAGCTAATTCAAACCATTTAGAATCTTCATTGTCTTCTATTTTGTATGATAGGTCCACAGTTTTTGTGTTACTTTTATAAACAATTCTACGGCAACATACACATACATGGTTTGGTACTTCAGCTGATGTACTTTTAAATTTTAGTATTTCTTTTTTGTATGTGTTTAGCAAAAGGTTGCCATGTGTAGAATTGTTGCTTAATTGGTTTAAAGCTATTTCATTCTGTAAATGGCTTTCACTTCCAAAATATTTTTTCTGGATATAGCGAATTTCTTCAAGTAGGTCTTTTGCTGTACCATGTAGAAGGATGTTATTTAACTTTGCTAGTGCTAAAGCAGGACTTTTAGCATAGTACAGTTTATAGACTAGATTTCTTATAGTTGAATGATGTGTTGATATCCTTTTGATATCATGGAAAGTGGTTTTACAAGTAGGTCCTGTAATGCAGGCCAATGAATGTCCTTGTAGTCCTGTGTACTTGCGCACTGGACAGGTATCTATATTTTGCAGTAATTTAATTTTGATTTTGTCTTTGCTTTTTACATATTTATTGAGGAATTGTTGTAAAGATTTGAAACATTGTTTGGGAATGTTACACATTGACGTGCATGGTCATTTGTACACTAGACGTTCTGATTCAGTTGAATGGAGGGGTAATTCTAAGTTTTCAGGGCAGATTTTTGTAAGGAGTACTTCTTGTTCCATTATGGTATTATTCACTTTTTCATAACCTCGACCACTGCTATTTATGCCAATTGTATTTGTTTGCTTTTGTTTGTACGCTTCTTCATTAAACTATGGTTCTGTGCTCGTAGTGTGATTCCATTCACCTCCGCAGATACTTAAGAAGTTCTTTCTGTTGACATTTCGCTTATTGAGAAGTCTTTTTTGTAATTTACTTATTAGTTTTGTTAGTGGTTTCATTTTGTTTAACAGTAAAATAAATAAATTTATTTTGAGAAGAATTGCACTGTCCATCAATGCTTCTAAGATTGATTTCCTACGATAGGTTTTCAGCTTTGAACCTGATTTCTCTCCTGTTTTTGTAAGATTTTGAAGGACTTTGTGACGGTATATTTTAGCTAAAATACTTTTCTTGGTATGCTTACTTTGCACTATATTAAAATTTGAAGAAGTAGTTTTATCTGTACTGATAGCTGATTTTCTGTTAATTGTTTTTTGGTTTGTTTTACATTTTGATAGAGGAAGCGAAGTTGTTGTACTTGAATCTTCTTGTGTTTCACTAAATGATTGTATTAGCTGTTTTGTTTCAACTTTAGTTACAAATTCTGCTAGAGATGGATGCTTATGTTGGACAACTTTATTTTCATTTGCTCTAATTTTGCGTTGCTTTCTACGGAGTTGTCTTTTGGTAGGCATTCTTTGGGGTTTGTTGACAAAAATAAAGAAGATATGGGTTGGGGTGTTATATATATATATATATATATATTCAGTGAAAAAACTTTGTTAAAGGGATGTTATGGTTCCAACTAAAACCGAAAAACCCCTGAAATTCGCCCGTTATGGTAAGCTAAGCAACCATAACTCGCGCCACCACTGTGCACTGCTAAGACTAACACCTACGACATCAAAGATGGCATCACAAATGTCATTGATGACATCACTGATGACATCACATGTCTGTCTCCCTCTTTTTCCTTTACTGACATATGTAGGCCACATGGTTTTCTTCAGTAACAGTCATGAACTAAAAATTGAAAAGGTACTATATTTGTAGACTTAGGGTCAAGTCATATCATATGAAACATATATAGCAGAAGACACAGGCTTGAAAGAGATCAATCCTTTCTGTGCATGAAGATAATCATTAGAGTTATCAGCACTTTCTCATAGTTTTATTTTTATTACTATACCTTCCCTGTATATGCTCATATTTGTATACATTGTACTCACACTCCTTTCCTTAGGGTTCACTGACATCATTTGATACACATACATACAGTAAGTAGCAGCTTTGAAACTGAGCAATCATTTCTCTGCATAAAGATAATCAGTTAGGTTATGAACTCTTTCTGCTACTACTTCTGCTTTTTTGCTTACTTCTCTGTCCCTGTATATACTCATATTTGTATGTGTTGTTGTCTCTTTGTGTTTTGTCTGTAATAATGTAATTACGTATTAAGTGGGTTTTATTAGCTACTTATTACATGTTTCACAGTACGCAAAACTCTAATAAGAAAGGAGTTATCATTTCAATATTCTACATGGCAAGATTATGAATATAGCACCTTCATCATGTATACTGCACACACTGCCTAAGTTTCTGCATGAGTTGCTTAGTATACTGGATAGAATTTCATAATAGAATGCTATTTATATCAATGCATTGCTTAATGCACTAATTAGCTCATGATATTTATTCAAATGATCCTTGACACTTTTTGGTCAACATTATAAGAATCCCTCCTACAGAGTTTTCATGAAAAGTAAATGCACATGTGATGTCATCAGTGATGTCATCAATGACATTTGTGATGTCATCTTTGATGTCCTGGGTGTTAGTGTTAGCAGTGCACGGTGGCGCGAGTTATGGTTGCTTAGCTTACCATACTGGCGAATTTCAGGGGGTTTTCGGTTTTACTTTGAACCATAACATCCCTTTAACAAAGTTTTTTTTACTGAATTTGATAGGTTTTTAGTAGCGCAACTTAACCATAACGTCCCTTTTAACAAAGTTTTTTCATTGAATTTCATAGGTTTTTATTAGCGCAACTTAACCATAACGTCCTTTAACAAAGTTTTTTTACTGAATTTCATATGCTTTAGTAGCACAACTTAACCATAATATCCCTGACTTTATATACATGTAACATAGAACATACTAGCTAGTGATTTTGATGTCCGCGGACTACCGCCATGTCCTTGGACATATCGAAAATCTGAGCGTGGTGAATGTAAATTTAAATAGTGTGCCCCATTTCCCCTTTGAGGTTGGCTCTGAAAAGAGCTGTTTTTTGGGGGAGGGTTTGCAGATGCTTGACAGACACCTGTTATTTTGTATTTTTTTTTCTTAGTTTACTCCTAAAATCTTCACATAACCTTCTCCAAAGCAACCCTTACATTCCAAAACAGAATGGCATTTCCCATAAAAGATAAGGAAATGCCATCTTCTTTAAAATAAACAGCATTACTGGAATCAATATTCTCATTATTACAGAAGAACATACCAGCTGTAAGCATGAAGGCACACATGCCTCGGTTGATTACACACCTAGCATTGTTTTGCTGAGGACAAAAAAATGAAATATTGACCCATATTGCCCCAGGTACTAATCCAGAAAAAATTACTTTGGCATTTGGAAGGATGTTCATTACTGCTTGAACCAAGTTTTCCAAATCTGCCAACAAAGTAAGGGCACTGACATAGCCCAAATTTAAAGCAAAATAGTGCAAAACTACCACATGGGGACTGTTCATCCTGCCCATATCTTCAAAAACTTCCACAATTCCCTGTACATTGCAATCAGGCACAGTGCTCCACACCACCTCAACTCCTTTAACATCAAAATTCTTTGCAACATGCCTGCATTGAGCATACTGTTGTAAACCATGCACAAACATATCTCCAAGCACCAACACCCTGACTTTCTCCACTTCTGTCATCTTCACTACACACAGTCTCTTTGAACACAAATCCACAACCTCAACATCTGATTGGCTGATCCCTACAGTCTTCTTTCCATGCTGGATTTGCTGGAAAACCCCGGATGTAGCACGCCCTGTCCGCGGACCGCGTAACTCTTAGACAGCCCTTCTACCATTTCCACTTCACTCTCTGTGCCATTCCCTCATTGGATACAGCTAAGCAGGCACACAATACGGAGAACGTCCTCAGAGCACCCCCGTTTTGTTTATTTTCGAACATTTCAGGACACCGCGAGTGCTCTTAGAACACATTCAACTTGCCAGCGAACAATACGGACAACGTCCTCAGAACACCCCCATTTTCTTTATATACGAACATTTAAGGACTCCGCGAGTGTTCTTAGAACACTTTCAGCTTGACAACGAACAATACAGACAACGTCTTCAGGACACCCCCTGCGAACATTCCAGGACCCCAAAAGTCTTCTTAGAACACTTTCAACTTGACACCGAATCCATTCTGTTTATTTACAAACATTTCAGAACAGCCGTGTTGTCCGCAGAAAAATCGAACACAACAAAAGAGTCTAGCACATAAAAAAAACAGAACATTTAACCTATCTCATACTCCCCCACCCTCCCCAAACACTCTTACACACCAACACACTTCACTAAATTCAATTTTTAATCCAAGTTTCACCGCGCTGTCCGCTGTCCGCGGTCGTCGGCGAATGCAAGATGGCGGGCGCCACAAAAAATCTGACGCACTCCACGCCCCACGCCGTCCAATCAGTGAACACGTCGCATGTCCGCGGTCATCACGCAAGCCGCCCGGCCAATCAGGGCACTGTCCGCAGAGCGAACCGGGAAGTCCGTCCGCGAAGCGAACAGAGATATCACTAATTTTTTTGCCTTACATTTTGGTCATTTAAAAAAAAAACTACTGGACGAATTTACACCAAATTTGCAAAAGCACGCTTTCGGGAGCAAACCCCTGCTCATGCCGCAAATTTGGTGTAAATCCGTCAAGCGGTTTGGGCAGTAGGCATGCGCAAAGTTTTTTTCCCATTATGTCTAAAGGGAAAAAACAAAAGTTTTGGGACCCCCCTATAACTTTGCCCCCCTTGACCAAACCTCTCCGAACTTTTCAAAAACTTCAGAGTGGGCCATATACTTTTTTGCAAAGTTTGGTGAGGATTCGTCCAGAGGGAGCGAAGTTATAAGCCACCCAAAAAATGCTCTTCCTATGGAAACACCAACTTAACCATAACTACATGGACGCTACCGCGTCCATGTAATATATATATATATATATATATATATATATATATATATATATATATATATATATATATATATATATATATATGGATTGTTGTATGAGCAGAACCCCAATAGGAGAGGGTGCATGCAATGTGCAACTTTAAAGACAAGTGCCATTGAGAATATGTTACGTATGTGTAAATAGGTTCTTTGATCAAACACATTAAGGGCATTGGAATCATACATAGAAAAGAATAGTAACTGGTACAATTGTGGACAATGAGTTTTCCAAGATTGGTATTAATCATTATATTTGCAATTTCTCAATTGCAGAGTTTCGTTCAGAGGAGACTGTAACAACCTGTGACAACCTGTGATTGCACGGGCTATAAAGGTTTATCATTAAAAAAATATGTATTCGAAAAAATGAAAGGGAGAGTGTCTTTTTAAGGTAAAACCGCAGTTGAACAACAGTTTTTAGCAACAATTGTCACATAACTAGTAGGAGGAGTGGCACTGTGGTGTTTTGGTAACCCTTATATGAATTTTTGTGTTAGGAACTGCTCTTCGAAGTGGTGAAAACACATACGCAGAGACTAGTGCCTATAACAGTAATCAATAGACTTACGTGCAGAAAGGAATGTTAAGAGATGTTTTCAAAACACCTGACTGTGCATTTTTCTGCCGTGGTTACACAGTGTGATGTCTAGCAATTAGATTATTGCATTTTTAACATGAGAATAGATAATTCCAGCACTGACTGACATGTTGTTTTTGAGTTTCACAGTTTGTATATTTCCGAGTTTACATCTGAAAACACATCTGAAAATACATCAAAGTCAGGGTTGCTTTCACACAAGCACCAACTACACATAAGATGTGGGCATACAACACATGCATCTATGGCATATGCTCCTACAACACATGCTTCTACAACACATGCTACTACCATATGCACTCTCACAACACACCCTTACCACACTCTCTTATGACACACTCTCCTCTGACACATGTTCCTATGACATGCGCTGCTATGAAATGCACTTCTACAAAACATACTTCTATTATGCATGTTCCTATGATAAGCAGACCTAATACACACCAACTAGCTACACATAACATGTGGATGTATGACAAGTAATCTCATATGCACCTGGGACACTTGAAACTATGACAGAATGACTGCCAGCACATGCACCTATGGCATGTCCTACTATACCACATGCTTCTACGACACACACTCCTACCACACACACTCTACTAAACATGCTCTCTTACAACACACACTGCACACTCTTATGGCACACATTCTAATGACACATACTCCTACAACACGTGCTCCGATGCCATGCACATCTAATACATGTGCTTACTACACATAACATGTAAAGGTACAAACAGTTGTATCACATGCACCCAAGATACATTCAGCCAGGACACATGCACCTAGGACAAATTCACATGCAACACATACCTACAATTCATGCACCTGTAACAAGTACTCCTATGACATGTGTTCATATGACATATGTGCCTAGCACACATGCTTCTACCATGCACAATCCTAACACACACATACACACGTATGACACACACACTCACTGCACACTCTTATGACACACACTATAATGACACACACTCTTATGACACAGACACATGTGCCTATGACAAACAGTGCTATAACATGTGCTCCTCCAACACACACTTCTATAATACATGTTCCTATGACACATGCACCTACTACACATGATCCTACTACACATAACATGTGAAGGTACGGCATGTGTTCATACAACACATGTTTCAACCACAAACACCCTTACGATGCACATTATTGCAATGCATGCTTGCCACACTTACTCACAGCAAAGGCAAGTCTCATTTGTCTTTGATGTCAGTTTTATGGTGGTTGAATACATTTACACTTTTTATATTAACTGTACAAAGAGCATATGAGTTTTACAGTTCGCACATTACACATTACCTTGTCTGGATAACTCAGATCAAAAGTAAGTCACAGCTGGCTTTGCTGTCAGTTTTAAAGTGATGGAATAAATATAGACTTTCTACATGAACCATAGCAGGAGGAGTATGAGTTTCACTGCTCGTACAGTATGTAGTTTACATCTGAAAACAACATCAAAGTCAGGTTTGCTTTCACACATGCGCCTACTATACATAACATGTGGACATACAATACATGCTCTCACATGCATCTACAGCTCATGCACCTATGACATATGCTCCTATGAGAAATGCTTCCACAAAACATGCTTCTACCACACACACTTTCACAACACAACCTTAGCGCACTATTTTACGACACATACACTAATGACACACCCTCCTACAACACATGTTTCTACGACATGCACTGCTATGAAAAGCTCTCCTAAAGCACATACTCCTAGGATGCATGTTCCTATGATACCCACACTCAATACACAGGCACTTGCTACAGAAATCATGCAGATGTACGAAAATTGAGTTTGTATGCACCTGGGACACATGCAATTATGACTCTTGCACTAACGACACATGCACCTACCACATGCCATAATATGCCACATGTTCCTGTGACACAAACTCCTACCACACACACTCATGCTACACATGCTCTTACAACACACACTTTCACACACTGCTACAAAACACACTCTCTAGACACACAATCCTACACCATGAGCTCTGATGCTATGCGCACCTAATACACATGTGCTTACGACACATAACATGTAGAGGCACAAAAAGTAGTATCACATGCACCAAAGACACATCAAGCAAGGAAACCTGCACCTATGACAAATGCACCTATGACACAAGTACCTACACCACATTCTCCTGTGACAGGTGCTCCTATGACATGTGTGCCTATGACAGAGGGTCCTAACACATGTCCTCCTTTGACACATGCTTCTACTATGCACACTATTAACACACACACACTTATAGCACATACCCTCACCGTACACTTATGACACACAATCGAATGACACACACTCCTATGACACATGCTCATATGCTCGAATGACACACCCTGCTGTAACATATGCTTCCAACACACACTTCTATAATACATGGACACACGTACCTACTACACATACCATGTGGAGGTATGGCATGTGCTCATATGTCACATGTTCCAACCACACACACTCTTACGATGCACATAATTATGATGTACACTTACCACACACTCTTACCTCACTTCAAAGCATCATACGAGATCATACATTATACAATTAACATCTCCTAAAAACCCACAAAATAAGACAAGCAAAAGTTGAATTTGCTGTCAGTGATTGAAAAACTATATACCTTGTAAATGAACTGCAAATAGGCACATAGAGTGTATGCTTTTTACAGTTTGTATATTACACAATTAGAATCTACTAAAACTCACAACAAAAGTAAGTCACAGCTTTCTTTGATGTCAGTTTTAAGGTGATGGAATAGATGTACCTACAACACAAGCTCCTATGACATGTGCTCCTATGACACATGTTCGTACCACACAGACTTCTACCACACTTGCGCCTACCACACACACATACTGTACACTCTTATCACACACATACGATAATAAAACACACTACTAATAAACATGATCCTAGGAGACATGCTGTTGTAACATTCACTCTGACAACCTGCGTTCCTATAATACATGATCCTATGACACATGCAGCTGCTGCACATGCACCTACTACAGATAACATGTGTAGATATGGCACGTGCTCTTATGACACATGTTCAAAATACACACTCTTATGACCAAGCATGCTTACAACACACATTGTTATGATGCACACTAACAACACACTCTTAACTCACATCAAAGGCAAGTCTTATGAGATTGTACATTACAAAACTAAAAGCTCCTAAAAACTCACATAAAAGGCAAGCCAATCTTAAATATCCATTTAAAGTGATGGAATAAATGTACACTTGCCACACACATTGTAAACAGAACTAATGAGTTTTACAGTTTGTGCTACATGTACTAAACTCACATCAAATGGAGGTCACAGCTGGCTTTGATGTCAATTTTAAGGTGATGGAATAAATAAACACTTTTCACACAAAACAGAGCAAGAGGAGTATGAGTTTCACAGTTTGTGCATTATGCAGTTTAAATCTGAAAACACATCAAATTCAGAGCTGATTTTACACACGCGCCTTATGCACATACTATGTGAACGTACAATACATGCTCTAATGTGCACCTATGACACATGCTCCTCTGGCACATGCTTCTATTACATGCTACTACCACACACACTCTTACAACAGACACCTATTGCACAGTCTTATCTCACACAGTCTAAAAACGCTCAATCCTACTACACATGCTCCTCCTGCATATGCTCCTATGACACATGCTTCTACAACACATGCTACTACCATATGCACTCTCACAACACACCCTTACCACACTCTCTTATGACACACTCTCCTCTGACACATGTTCCTATGACATGCGCTGCTATGAAATGCACTTCTACAAAACCTTCTTCTATTATGCATGTTCCTATGATAAGCAGACCTAATACACACCAACTAGCTACACATAACATGTGGATGTATGACAAGTAATCTCATATGCACCTGGGACACTTGAAACTATGACAGAATGACTGCCAGCACATGCACCTATGGCATGTCCTACTATACCACATGCTCCTACGAAACACACTCCTACCACACACACTCTACTAAACATGCTCTCTTACAACACACACTGCACACTCTTATGGCACACATTCTAATGACACATACTCCTACAACACGTGCTCCGATGCCATGCACATCTAATACATGTGCTTGCTACACATAACATGTAAAGGTACAAACAGTTGTATCACATGCACCCAAGATACATTCAGCCAGGACGCATGCACCTAGGACAAATTCACATGCAACACATACCTACAATTCATGCACCTGTAACAAGTACTCCTATGACATGTGTTCCTATGACATATGTGCCTAGCACACATGTTTCTACCATGCACAATCCTAACACACACATACACACTTATGACACACACACTCACTGCACACTCTTATGACACACACTATAATGACACACACTCCTATGACACAGACACATGTGCCTATGACAAACAGTGCTATAACATGTGCTCCTCCAACACACACTTCTATAATACATGTTCCTATGACACATGCACCTACTACACATGATCCTACTACACATAACATGTGAAGGTACGGCATGTGTTCACACAACACATATTTCAACCACACACACCCTTATGATGCACATTATTGCAATGCACGCTTGCCACACTTATTCACAGCAAAGGCAAGTCTCATTTGTCTTTGATGTCAGTTTTATGGTGGTTGAATACATTTACACTTTTTATATTAACTGTACAAAGAGCATATGAGTTTTACAGTTCGCACGTTACACATTACCTTGTCTGGATAACTCAGATCAAAAGTAAGTCACAGCTGGCTTTGGTGTCAGTTGTTTTAAAGTGATGGAATAAATATACACTTTCTACATGAACCATAGCTGGAGGAGTATGAGTTTCACTGCTCGTACAGTATGTAGTTTACATCTGAAAAAAACATCAAAGTCAGGTTTGCTTTCACACATGCGCCTACTATACATAACATGTGGACATACAATACATGCTCTCACATGCATCTACAGCTCATGCACCTATGACATATGCTCATATGACAGATGCTTCCACAAAACATGCTACTACCACACACACTTTCACAACACACCCTTAGCACACTATTTTACGACACATACACTAATGACACACCCTCCTACAACACGTGCTTCTAAGACATGCACTGCTATGAAAAGCTCTCCTAAAGCACATACTCCTAGGATGCATGTTCCTATGATACCCACACTCAATACACAGGCACTTGCTACAGAAATCATGCAGATGTACAAACATTGAGTTTGTATGCACCTGGGACACATGCAATTATGACACATGCACTGACGACACATGCACCTACCACATGCCATAATATGCCACATGTTCCTGTGACACAAACTCCTACCACACACACTCATGCTACACATGCTCTTACAACACACACTTTCACACACTGTTACAAAACACACTCTAAAGACACACAATCCTACACCATGAGCTCTGATGCTATGCGCACCTAATACACATGTGCTTACTACACATAACATGTAGAGGCACAAAAAGTGGTATCACATGCACCAAAGACACATCAAGCAAGGAAACCTGCACCTATGACAAATGCACCTATGACACAAGTACCTACACCACATTCTCCTGTGATAAGTGCTCTATGACATGTGTGCCTATGACAGATGGTCCTACGACATGTCCTCCTATGACACATGCTTCTACTATGCACACTATTAACACACACACACACTTATAGCACATACACTCACCGTACACTTATGACACACAATCGAATGACACACACTCCTACGACACATGCTGATATGCTCGAATGACACACCCTGCTGTAACATATGCTTACAACACACACTTCTATAATACATGGACACACGTACCTACTACACATACCATGTGGAGGTATGGCATGTGCTCATATGTCACATGTTCCAACCACACACACTCTTACGATGCACATTATTATGATGTACACTTACCACACACTCTTACCTCACTTCAAAGCATCATACGAGATCATACATTATACAATTAACATCTCCTAAAAACCCACAAAATAAGACAAGCAAAAGTTGAATTTGCTGTCAGTGATTGAATAAATATATACCTTGTAAATGAACTGCAAATAGGCACATAGAGTGTATGCTTTTTACAGTTTGTATATTACACAATTAGAATCTACTAAAACTCACAACAAAAGTAAGTCACAGCTTTGTTTGATGTCAGTTTTAAGGTGATGGAATAGATGTACCTACAACACAAGCTCCTATGACATGTGTTCCTATGACACATGTTCGTACCACACAGACCTCTACCACACTTGCACCTACCACACACACATACTGTACACTCTTATCACACACACTATAATGAAACACACTACTAATAAACATGATCCTACGAGACATGCTGTTGTGACATTCACTCCGACAACCTGCGTTCCTATAATACATGATCCTATGACACATGCAGCTGCTGCACATGCACCTACCACAGATAACATGTGTAGATATGGCACGTGCTCTTATGACACATGTTCAAAATACACACTCTTATGACAAAGCATGCTTACAACACACATTGTTATGATGCACACTAACAACACACTCTTAACTCACATCAAAGGCAAGTCTTATGAGATTGTACATTACAAAACTAAAAGCTCCTAAAAACTCACATAAAAGGCAAGCCAATCTTACATATCCATTTAAAGTGATGGAATAAATGTACACTTGCCACACACATTGTACAAAGAACTAATGAATTTTACAGTTTGTGCTACATGTACTAAAACTCACATCAAATGTAAGTCACAGCTGGCTTTGATGTCAGTTTTAAGGTGATGGAATAAATAAACACTTTTCACACAAAACAGAGCAAGAGGAGTATGGGTTTCACAGTTTGTGCATTATGCAGTTCAGATCTGAAAACACATCAAATTCAGGGCTGATTTTACACACGTGCCTTATGCACATACTATGTGAACGTACAATACATGCTCTAATGTGCACCTATGACACATGCTCCTCTGGCACATGCTTCTATTACATGCTACTACCACACACACTCTTACAACAGACACCTACTGCACAGTCTTATCACACACAGTCTAAAAACCCTCACTCCTACTACACATGCTCCTCCTGCATATGCTCCTATGAGATGCACTGTTGTGAGAAGGGCTCATACAACAAACATTCCTAAGATACACCTTCCTATGATACGTTCAACAATTACACATGCACCTACTACAAATAACATGTGACTGTATGTCACATGGTCTCCCATGCACCATAGACACATACACTTACAACACATGCACCTATAGCTCATACTCCTAGGACACAACCTCCTATGACACATGCTCCTACATCACAGGCTTCTATGCCACATGCTCCTATGACACATACTCTTATGGCACACATGTATTTCAGACTCTTACGAAACACACTGTAGTGACACACACTCCTATGACACATGTGTTCTACCAAACACACTGCTATATCATGCACTCCTACAACATACTCCTATAATACATGTTCCTATGACATGCATACCTACTAGATATGTGCCAATTACACATAACATGTGGAGTTATGTCACATGCTTTTACATCAAATATTCAAACAACACAAACTCCTATGACACACACTGCTACAACACACACACTAACAACTCTTCTAAAATAAGTGCACCTAGAACAAATGCTCCTATAACAAGTGCTGCTACTAAACATGCTACTACTACATACACACAATTTCCTATGGCAGATGCTTTTACAACATGCGCTCCTATGACATGTGCTACCACAACACATAGACCTACGACACATACGCTTACAACACATATTCCTACCACACAGGCACCTCCTACATGTGCTGCAATCACGTACATAGACTGTATGCATTTTACAGTTAACATATCCTGAAAACTCACATAAAAAGCATGTCATACTAACTGTACACAGAGTGTATGACCTTTACTCTTTGTGTATTACACAATTAACATATCGCAAAAAACTCACATGAATGGCAAGTCACAGCTCACTTTCATGTCAATTCTAAGTTGATGGAATACTTTAACACTTTTCACACACACTGTACCAAGAGGAATATGAGTTTCACAGTACATTACACAGTTTACATCTAAAAACTAACATCAATCAGGGTTGATTGTGACTTTTCAGGGGATGCAATAAAAGTAAACTTTTCATACAAACTGTACCAAGGGGCATATGATTTATGCAGTCCATAGATTGTGCATTGTTAGGCTTGCAGTTTGGCAAACTGGTTGGTGCCACCAGCTCAAGGGGAGAAGATTCCTTGCAGATCTTCGCTGTTGTCGAAGTTTGGAGATTCAGACCCGCAGCAGGGCTTCACCAGGAAGTTCAGTCGAGGTAGAATTTGTCTTCTATCAGCTTCTCTTCGGTTCTCTCGATCCAGTGTTGACTCTGCCTTCTCAGAGACCTGCTTTTTATGCAGTTTTCCCCCATTCACACAGCCTGGCTGTGAATTACACAGCAGGGTGGCTGTCCTGGCAGGACAGTCACCACAGCCAATCATACAGAGTGCGACATGAGTCTCCAACCCCTCCCTCACATCCTGTCCCCCTCAGACATTCAGGCGCATAAGGAGGGCTTTTGTGCAGAAGCCCGCCAAAGGACAGCGAACAAAAGAACCAAACCTGGTTTGGCGCGCAGAGTAAAACACGAGAAAGACCTTTACAAAAAGAAATTGCGAAAAAACCCAGTCGGAACCAAATAAAAGTCAATGGGGTCCAGCGGGTTTAAGTTTGAGGCTACTAACTTAGCCTAAAACAGTACCAAGGCTATTTAAATAGGCCGCGGTAGGAAAAATAGGGTATATACCACTGCCAACAGCCACGTTTTAAAGAAAGTGGAACGAAATAATGTTCCATGAGAAACAGACAAAAAGGGCTAACTATTAACCCTTTCCAGAACTCTATGTAAGATAGTTTGTGCTGGGTCTGTGAATTTATAAAGACTAATAAAGTAAATGACAACTTTACATGTTCTGGGAGACAGAAGTCAGTCCTAGAAAATGGAGTTTAAAGTGGGATGTCTGAAAAAGACAACCCTGTGTCACTGCACTAATGGTGCTGTGTAACACACAGTAAAAACATGATGCCTATAGAGTAGGTCAGGCTCCACAGTCTATGAATACAAAAATGTTAAACACATACAGCAAAACACATGTAAGAGTGGGAAAAAAGGCTTACACTCCTACCAGGTGAAAAAAATGTATCCTAGAAATCCAGCAAAGCTGCTGAGTGACTGAGTAGGTAAGAGAAATGAGCCATTCTGGAGAATTCTCCCTAACACTCTACACCCTCCTGCCCCCTAGACTAAGGGACAGGAGAATGTAATCCACTCCTGGGTGAATCTCTTCACTCTAGTCAGTTATAAACATCCTAGAGAGACCATCAGCATTTTGGTGGGGACATCCTGACCTGTGCTCAATGGTGAAATCAAACCCTTGCAGGCATATTGACCATCTTAGAAGTGTTGGGTTCTCCCCTTTCATTTGCATTAACCAACTCAAGGGTTGGTGGTCTGTCTGAATCACAAAAGTATATCCATACAAGTGTGGTCTAAACATCTTCAGAGACCACACAATGGCAAAACATTCACGCTCTATGGTTGCCCACATTCTTTCTGGTTCCTTCAGTTTCCTACTGATGAAGCAAATGGAGTGCTCCCTACCTTTCTCCTCCAGTTGATTAAGGACTGCACCTATACCTGTATTGGATGCATCTGTCTACAAAATGAAGGGTTGGTGGAAATCAAGAGCTCTGAGGACTGGAGCTTGACAAAGGGCTTTCTTCAGGTTTGCAAAGGCTTGAGTGCACTCCCCATTCCGTCTAAACTTTTTAGGGAATTTTGGAGAGGAGATCACATTCAAAGGAGAACCTATGGTCCCAGAGTTCTCTATGAAATTCCTGTAGTACCCAGTGAGACCTAGGAAGGCTCTCACCTCGGTTTGAGTAGTAGGGGTGGCCCAGTTTTGTACAGATTGTACTTTTCTAGGCAATGGCCTTATTTCACCTCCTCCTGACGTCTGGTCTTGAGACATATGCCTTCAAACAGTTGGTGTGAAAGACTCTGGGAGCCTCCTTAGGTCTGCCTAAGTCCACCAAATAGTTCACCTCTCCAAGTCTGCCCACAACCTTGAAGGGTCTCATCCATTTGTCCTGCAAGGCCCTCTGCCTTGTTGGCACAATAACTAGTACAAGCTGGTCTGGTATAAACTCAACCATGCTGGCCTTCTGGTCATGCCAATGTTTGACCAGAGGCTGACCTGCTTTTAAGTTATCACTAGCTTCTGCCATCATGTGGAACATTCTCCTCCGGACACTTATCACATAGTCAGTCACTCTGACTGGCATGGGGGAAGGAGCACTCTCCAACCCCTCTTTAATCAGGGCCAATGGACCTCTGACTGGATCTCCATAGAGAAGTACAAAGGGACTGTAACCAACTCCCTCCTGAGGGACTTCTCTATAAGCAAAGAGAAGGCACGGCAGTAGAAGGTCCAACTTTCTTGTAATGAGTTCCTCTAAAGCACCTATCATGCTCTTCATAGTATGATTAAACCTCTCTACCAGTCCATTTGTCTGTGGATGGTAGGTTGTAGAGAACTTGTAAGTGACACCACTGTTTTTCCACATGGCCTGCATGTATTGGGACATACAATTGGATCCCCTGTCGGATATCACTTCCTTAGGAAACCCTACTATGGTGAAAATAGTAGAGCCTTAGCCACAGCCTGAGCCGTAACAGTCCTCATAGGTATTGCTTCAGGGTACCTAGTAGCATGGTCTACTACAACCAGGATAAACCTGTTCCCTGAAGATGTGGGAGTGTCAAGGGGACCAACAATGTCGATGCCCACCCTCTCAAAAGGAACTCCCATCACAAGGAGAGGCACCAGGGGTGCCACATTCTTGGCTCCACTCTTGTCAGAGGTTTGGCAAGTGTGACAGCTCCTACAGAATCTGTCAACTTCTGAACCCATCTTAGGCCAGTAGAAGAATAAAGAGAGCCTTTCCTTGGTTTTGTTTTAAACTCAAATGACCAGCCAAAGGTATCTCATGGGCCAACTGTAAGAACTGGAGTCTGTTTGCTAGGGGCACTACAAGTTTTTTGCAGTCCCCTGGGATTAACTCAGTCGGTTCACTGTGGAAGAGGCCATCTTTCCAGTGCAACCTATGCTTCTCAGGCTTTTGCGCATCGGGCTGAGAAGCTGCCTGTAGGCTAAGACCTTCAAGAGTAGGACACGCTCTTTGTCCTCTGCTGAAGTCTGCACTGTTGGGCCCACCTTCTGCCAGTAAAGACTGCAGCTCAGGATGGTCAACCGGGTCTAGATCTCTAACTAAAACAATGTCGTCCTCCAGATCTGATTCTTCAGAAACTGGATCAACCACACAGGGTTTTACCTCACACTCTGCCTCAGAAGGTGGAGGAGTCACAGGTGTGAATATGGACAATCTTGGGGATGTCCTTGTTGGTAGCACAGGGGTGCTATCTGTCTTTTTCTTGGAAGTCTTGGGTTTCCCCTTTGCCTCGTTCTTTCCAGAAATAGTAGCAAGCAGCTCCTGTGGACTGAGAGTGATAGTTTATTCTACTAACTCCTGTGGAGAGCCTCTTAAGGTCCTCTCCCTTGCAGGCCAAGTGAGCTCTTGTTCCCTTTTACTGGGAGGCCTGGGGGTGCTAGACACAACTCCAAGAGTTTTCAGGTAATTAGCCTAAAACAGTACCAAGGCTATTTAAATAGACTGTGGTAGGAAAAATAGGGTAGATACCACTGCCACCAGCCAAATGTTTAAGAAAGGGGAACGAAATAATGTTCCATGAGAAACAGACACAAAGGGCTAACTATTAAACCTTTCCAGAACTCTATGTAAGATAGTTTGTACTGGGTCTGTGAATTTATAAAGACTAATAAAGTACATGTTCTGGGAGACATTAGTCAGTCCTAGAAAATGGAGTTTAAAGTAGGATGTCTGAAAAAGAAAACCCTGCGTCACTGCACTAATGGTGCTGTGTAACACACAGTAAAAAGATGATTCCTATGGAGTAGGTGAAGCTCCACAGTCTATGAACACAAAAATGTTAATCACACACAGCAAAACACATGTAAGAATGGGAAAAAAGGCTCACACTCTTACCAGGTGAGAAAAAAATCCTAGAAATCCAGCTAAGCCGCTGAGAGACTCAGTAGGTAAGAGAAATTAGCCATTCTGGAGAATTCTCCCTAACATGCATTTTACATCTTTTGAAAACTGACAGAAAAGTACTTGATGACTTTGATGAAGGTTTTCAGGAGCTCTAAAGAGCTGTACATTGCATACTAGTAAATTTCTAGACACCTCCTATATGTATTAAAAATTAACATTAAAGTTAAATGTAACTTTAATGTGAACTTTCATATGTATAATGGGAATAAAATGCACAAGCAGAATATGACACACACTTGCCACACACTCTTACAGCACATAATCTAATAACACTCCTATGACATGTCCTCCTTCTACACACATTCCTATGACTTCCTAATTCACATTCCACACATCCCGAACTAACATCCCCTTTCGCTAATGACCTCAATATCCTAGCAGACATCTACAAAGATGTCATCACTAAAGCTAATAATGAAATAGCACCACTCAAATGGAAAAAAGAAAAGAAATCACTACACACCAACACTTGGTTCACTGAAGAACTGCACTCAATGCGCTCCCACAAACGAGAAGCACTAAAAAACTGGCAAACCAACCCCTGTAGCAGTGCCAAAAACAAATTCAACTTAATCTCCCACCAATACAGAACAGCCATCACCGCTGCCAAAGCCAACGCCTTCAACACATGAATCTCTAATGCCAAATCACACCCTAAAGAAATGTTCGCCATTTTTAAAGAGCTCACCCCCCCCTCCCCCAATACACCTCATGAAATAATCAAAGATGAAGCTTGGTGTGCTAATATCCAAGCTGCCATGCTACACAAAATTGACCTTCTCCAAAAGAAAATCAAAGACCATTGCAAAGCATTACCTCAACTGACAGGAACCAAGCCTACCAACTCCACACCCGCCTCGTCTAAGCCCACCATACCTGACTTCTCCTTCAGGGATGTCACTGAACCTGAAGTTATCAACTTACTAAAAAATCTCAAACCCTCCCCTTGTAAAGGCGATATATGCCAGTCCAAGCTCATCAAAGACTGCGCAGACTGCTTTGCACCGCTCTTTATGACCTTCATCAATGCGTCCTTTAAATCAGGCGTTATCCAAGCTAGCCTCAAAGGGGCCTGGGTCCACCCCCTCCTAAAAAAACCTACCCTCGACCCCCTTTAACCCAACAACTACAGACCGATAACTACTGTGCCATTCCTCCTGAAATTATTGGACAAAGCTGCACATTGCCAAATCCAACACTTTCTGGAAACCCACTCCATCCTAGGGACCAGGAAATCAGGCTTCTGGAAAGGACACGGCACCGAAACAGCCCTGCTGGATCTAAAGAGTCAGATCACCCAAATCATGGATAAGGGCACGCCAGCCCTATTGCTCCTCATAGATATCTCAGCTGCATTCGATCTGGTTGATCACAAGACCCTCACCTAACACCTCACACACAGCCAATTTCTCTAAGAATCAGCTCTCTGGATCACCTCCTTCTTTGAGGGAAGAGCCATGAAGGTCTTCTCGGACCCTGCTAACACCAAACCCACTACAATCCATTGCAGGGTCCCTCAAGGATCCTGCACTGCACCCACACTTTACAACTTGTTCACTAAGCCTCTCTTTGACAAACTTGACTCTATGATACTAGGTCAACAGAGCACCCTAGACAAACTGGTCAAATTGTACGCCAACTTCTCCATTGACAACTCCATCATCCCCGTATCCACAGCTGTGAAGACCCTAGGAGTATACCTAGACTCCTCACTATCAATGACCAGGCAAGTCAGCATAATCACTTCCTCATCTGTGCATACCACCAAACTTATAAACGCCATCAAGCCATACCTCTCAAAACCTAACTGCCCTTCAATAACCAGAGCAACCATTGGAGCCAAACTGGGCTATTGCAATGCCCTCCTAGCAGGCACATCGGCAAACAACCTTAACAGACTACAAGTCACACAGAACAATGCTCTCTGGGCTGCTCTTAGCATCCCAAGAAGAGAGCATATCTCCGAGACCAGACACTCAGCCCAATGGCTCCCGGTCAAAGAGCAGATCACACTCAAAATCCTCACCCTCACACACAAATGCCCCTCTCTTTCTGCCCCGTCCTACCTATCAGAGACCATCTCCAAACCCTCCACATCACGTCCCACCAGGACGCAATACACCAACTTACTCCATATCCCACGCATCAAAAAAGCCAAAGTTGGTGGCCTAAGCTTCCCCTACATTGCTGCCAAGTCCTGGAACGCTCTACCTGCAGACATTTGAGCAGAGAACTCACTCCCGATTTTTCGTAGGAAACTTAAGACCTCCTTCCTTGCACAATAATATGTGACACTCGCTAACCTATGTAAATATACTGCACTGTAAATTTGTACAAATGTGATACCTGCTCCTGTAAATTATGTATTACTTGTGTATATGCAACTAAGATATGTCTGTAACAAGCGCCACAATGCCCCCGGGTGGACGTGCACTCTACAAATCCGAATAAATAATAATAATAATATTTTACATGTTCCTTTGACAGGTGCACCTACTACACATAATATGTGAACATATGACACATGCTCCTATGATACATGATCCAATACACACACTTATCACACACTCTTACACCACACACTCTTAAGATACGCACTCCTACAACATGTGATCAAATAATATGAGTTGCTATGGCATGTGCAGCTACTGTATATGCTCTGACTACACCCATGACACATGCTCCATCAACATGCATTTTACAACATTACACTCTTATTACAACATTAAATAGTTAAAAAAAAGTTGAAATTATTTGAAAATAATGTTTTGCAAAAGATGTAAGGGTAAACCAGCAAAACGTAGTCTACAAATATAAAATATAATCTGACAACATAATACACTTTTTGAATTGAAAAAAAATTATTAATAATGGAATTATGTAATGAGGTGGAAGGAGGCCGCAGTATTGCACCAGATCATTAATGGGGTACTTTGATGAGTAAGAACGAGGGGGGGTAATGCAATGGATTACTATTGGGGTACTTGTAAGAGGAAGAGGGAGATCACAGTGATGTAATGGATTGCTAATTTGGACGTGGATTACGAAAATGATTACTAATGGCGCACTAGGATAACAAAAGAGGAGGTGGGGTAAATAACATATTACTAATGGGGTACTGGGACGAGGTTGAGGGAGACAGACAATTGAGCACTGGTAGAAGAGAATGGTGTTGAAAATGTAAACCATTACTAATGGGCTACTGGGATGAGGAAGAGGTGGCAATGCAATAAATTATGAGTGGGGTACTGGGACAAGGAAGAGGTAGGTGTGGGTAATAGAGCACTGGTATGAGGAAGTAAGGGGTGGAGTAATTGAGTACTAGAACGAGGAAAAGGGACGTGGGATAATGTATAGGATTTTTTAATCAAATTCTGGGTGCACCAGGGTTTGCAGTAATTTACTGGATTATGAATGTGGTACCAGGATGAGGAAGAGAGATGTTGGGTTAATGTAAGAGATTGATATATGGAACTGGGGCAAGATTGAGAGAGGTGGGAGGAATGCAACAGATTACTATTGGGGAACTGAAATCAGGAAGAGGGTGTATGGTAATGAGCATTGCTAATGGGTACTAGGATGGGGAATAGGGAGGTGGGGTAGGTAATGCAAATTATTCAGGGTACTAGTATGAGTAACAGGGAGTCAAGGTATTGCAACACATTACTAATAGGGTACTGGGAAGAGGAGGAAGGAGCTGTGGTAATGTAAAGGATTACTAATGTGGTAATTGGAAGAGGAAGAAAGATGTGGAGGTAATGCAATGGGTTATTATTGGTGTTACAGAGATGAGAAAGATGGAGGTGGGATAATGGAGTACTGAGAAGGCGGAGAGGGAGCTGGGAGTAATGTAACAAAATACTAATGGAATCCTGGGATGAGAAACTGGTGGTGCCAGTACTGTAATGGATTACTAATTGGTTCTTGGAGTAATTGGACTAGGAGAACATGGTGGTGGTAACATAAAGGTTTAATAATGAGCATTGGTATAAGGAATAGAAAGGTGGGGCAATGCAACCGTTTACTAATGGGGTACTGGGACTAGAGGGATGCAGGGAATTGCAATAGATTATGAGTGGGGTACTGGGATAAGGTAGAAGGAAGTAAGGGTAATGGAGTACTGGGATGAGGAAGTGAAAGGTGGGGTAATGGAGTACTGGAATGAGGAAGAGGGAGGTTTGGTAATGTAATGGATTACTATAGGGTGCTGAGACGAGGATGAGAGAGGCAATGATAATGGAGTTTTTGGATGAGGAAGGAGTGAGTTGGTGTTAAGGTAAGACATTTCTAATTGGTTACTGGGTTGAGGAAGAGGGATGGATTTGGGGTAACAAATCAGCTTACTATTGGAGTACTTGGCCAAGTAAGAGGGAGGTGTGGATAATGCAACATATTACTATTGGACTACTGGGTTGAGGAAGAGGGAGGTGTTGCTCATGTCAGAGTTTACAGATGGGCACTTGAAAAAGGAAGAGGGATTTGGGGTTAATGGAGTACTGAGACAAGAAGTATGGAGGCAGGGGTAATGAAATACTGGTATGAAGAAGATGGACGTGGGGATAATGTATCAGATCACTAATGGGATAATGGGACAAGGAAGAGGGATGTGTTGGGGATGCAACACATTTCTATTGGGGAACTGGAAAGCAGAAGAAGGAGATGGGTAGGGGTAGTGCAACATGCCACTAATTTAGTACTGGGATGAGGAATACGGAGGTGGGGGACCTAAACAGATCACCAATCGGTTACTGGGACAAGGAAGAGGTGGTGAGGGTAATTACTAGTGGGGTATTGGGATGAGAAAGTTGGAGGTGGGGTTAGTGGAGTACTGGGATGAGGAGGAGGGAGACAGGTTTCATTAGGTACTGATGCAAGGAAGATGGTGGTGATAATGTAACACATTTGTAATGGGGTAATTGGACAAGAAAGAGGGATGTTGGTGCAACCCACAAATACATATTGCAGTATCGGCATGTGGAACAATGAGGTAGGGGTAGTGGAGATTACTATTCGGGTACAGGACAAAGAAGATGATGGTAGGATTAATGGCGTACTGGGATGAGGAGGTGGGAGGTATAGGTTATGTAATGGCTTACTATTGGGGTACTGGGACAAGGAGGAGGATGGTGGTGGTGGTAAAATAACTGATTACTAATGGGGTACTGGATGAGGAAGAGGGAGTTGGGTGTAATGGAGTACTTGGATGAGGACGTGTGAGGCTGGGATAATAGAGTATTGGGACGAGGAAGATAGAGGTGATGAAAATGTATTGGATTATTGATTGGGAAACGGGATGAGGAAGCTGGATTTTGGGGTAATGCAACAGATTATAATTGGGGTACTGGAATGAGGAAGAAGGAGGTAGTGGTACTGGGAAAGAGTTGGGGTAATGGAGTACTGAGATGAAGTAGAAGGAGGTGCTAACAATGAAACACATCACTAGTATGTGCTGGTAGAAGGAAGAGGGAGTTGGGGCTAATGCAATAATGTACTATTGAGGTACTAGGATGAGGAAGATGGAGGTTGTGGCAATGGAACTGATTACTAATTTGGTACTGGATGAGGAAAAAGGGAGGTGGGGGTAATGGAGTACTTGGACAAGGATGTGTGAGGCTGGGATAATAGAGTATTGGGACACGGAAGAGTGAGATGGTGATCATGTATTGGAATACTGATGGGAAATGGAATGAGGAAGATGGATTTCGGGGTAATGCAACAGATTATAATTGGGATTCTGGAATTAGGGTGAGATAGAATGAGGTGCTAGCAATGAAACACATCACTAATGGGTACTGGGACAAGGTAGAGGGAGTTGGGGGTAATGCAATAATGTACTATTGAGGTACTGGGATGAGGAAGAGGTAGGTGGGGAAATTGTGTGCAGGGATGAAGGGGAGTGCAGTGGAGGTAATGGAGTACTGGTAACTGGAAGAGGGAGGCAATATGGTAAATGATCACTAATTTGATACTGGGACCCAGAAGAGTGAGTTGGGGATAATGCAAACAGATAACTAATGGGATACTGGCATAAGAAAAAGGAAGGTGGGGAAATGGACTGAATGCATGCCAAGAAAATCTTAATCTTCACTGTTAAATCATGTGACACACCTGTCTATTCAAAACAAAGGCTATTGGAAATATGAATCGGCACCACATGAGCTTCTTTTGAAAACGTTGTGTTCATTATAAAACAAATGAAAGCTTTTAAAGGTAATCCAACAACCACAATAGACCACTAATACCACCCTCCCTCACATGTTTGGTTACTTTACAAAGCAATCCCTGTTTTTTTTACAGTAATTAAAAACAGGGATTACTTCCTGATTTCAATTAAATACTTCTCTTCCTCTACTAGCATTTACTGTGCTTGCTACATCTCGATTCTTCATATTTATTTTGCCACTAGAAATTAATATAGATATCAGATCTCAGATCTCAGATAAATGTTCAAAAAATATTCACTATGCCCAGACCTCAAACCTTCCACAAATCCATCTGTTTTACCCTGCCCACATGGTACCCAGCTTCAAAATGCCCCATACTCACTCCCCTTATATATGTTTAGGTTTGTTTTAAAAGAGCATGAGTCTAGATTCAGTTCTTGATTTTCTAGATGGTTGGTTTATCATGAATGAAAAGCTTTGGATCTAGCAATGCATCATGGGAGATATTGATAACTTTGTGGGTACCGGGTCATCCTGCTCTCTACCAAATAAAAAAGAAGAAATATTGGCTACAGTTTGGGCTGTGCACATGAGCAAACATTTGACATTTTCCATAGGAGAAAACAAACGCAAAAAAAAAAAAAAAAAAGAACAGATGTGCAAAGAATCTTTCAGTTTAGGGGGATTGGGCTAGAAATCCATTTTTGGAATATTTCATGTTGATCCTTCCTACAGTTGAAAATGTATTAGACATAGAGGGCCTGATTCATGGAAGTGTTTTATAATGGTGCAATCCTATAGTAAAACGCTCCATGAATCAGGCCCAGAACGTTTGCATTTCCTATCGATGAGAGAATTCACCTTTAATATAGGGTACATATACAAACTTCAGATCATTATGAATTTCTGAATGCACATTTCTGATAGAAAAAAGAAGGTGGGTGAGGCGCGCACTCCCGGTCCTGGTCAATTGAACCTGTTGCAAAAAATATAATAAGTAGCTGGGTCAAATCCCAAAATGGACAAATATTCACAGGGTTAGATCCCTTCTGCTGCAAATCAGGTACTCAGTAATAACAGGGTTAGATCTCTTGCTGCAAATCAGGTACTCAGTAATAACAGGGTTAAATCCCTCAGCTGCAGTTCTGTGGTCTGTAGTTGTTCTCCTCCTAGCACTTTCTTATCTCAAATAATCATCAGGGAGGCTGTTGAGCAGGTGTGTCTAATTAGACTCAAAGGATTCTGGTAGCTGTAGTGAAAACGTTTTTTTCTGTTCAGGTGACCAGCAACCGACACCCCTCCAAAGCACAAGTCCTTCCCAAATTTGGGGGAGGGGAGAGAACCATCTTTATGATTCTCCAAAGTGGGGCACAGTCACCCCGTGGCGCTGCCTCTGGAGCCCGGGACTCCCATAGCATTCAGTACAAAAAAGAAGGTGGGTGAGGCGCGCACTCCCGGTCCTGGTCAATTGAACCTGTTGCAAAAAAAATAATAAGTAGCTGGGTCAAATCCCAAAATGGACAACTATTCACAGGGTTAGATCCCTTCTGCTGCAAATCAGGTACTCAGTAATAACAGGGTTAGATCCCTTGCTGCAAATCAGGTACTCAGTAATAACAGGGTTAAATCCCTCAGCTGCAGTTCTGTGGTCTGTAGTTGTTCTCCTCCTAGCACTTTCTTATCTCAAATAATCATCAGGGAGGCTGTTGAGCAGGTGTGTCTAATTAGACTCAAAGGATTCTGGTAGCTGTAGTGAAAACGTTTTTTTCTGTTCAGGTGACCAGCAACCGACACCCCTCCAAAGCACAAGTCCTTCCCAAATTTGGGGGAGGGGAGAGAACCATCTTTATGATTCTCCAAAGTGGGGCACAGTCACCCCGTGGCGCTGCCTCTGGAGCCCGGACTCCCATAGCATTCAGTACAAAAAAGAAGGTGGGTGAGGCGCGCACTCCCGGTCCTGGTCAATTGAACCTGTTGCAAAAAATATAATAAGTAGCTGGGTCAAATCCCAAAATGGACAAATATTCACAGGGTTAGATCCCTTCTGCTGCACATCAGGTACTCAGTAATAACAGGGTTAGATCCCTTGCTGCAAATCAGGTACTCAGTAATAACAGGGTTAAATCCCTCAGCTGCAGTTCTGTGGTCTGTAGTTGTTCTCCTCCTAGCACTTTCTCAACTCAAATAATCATCAGGGAGGCTGTTGAGCAGGTGTGTCTAATTAGACTCAAAGGATTCTGGTAGCTGTAGTGAAAACGTTTTTTTCTGTTCAGGTGACCAGCAACCGACACCCCTCCAAAGCACAAGTCCTTCCCAAATTTGGGGGAGGGGAGAGAACCATCTTTATGATTCTCCAAAGTGGGGCACAGTCACCCCGTGGCGCTGCCTCTGGAGCCCGGGACTCCCATAGCATTCAGTACAAAAAAGAAGGTGGGTGAGGCGCGCACTACCGGTCCTGGTCAATTGAACCTGTTGCAAAAAATATAATAAGTAGCTGGGTCAAATCCCGAAATGGACAAATATTCACAGGGTTAGATCCCTTCTGCTGCAAATCAGGTACTCAGTAATAACAGGGTTAGATCCCTTGCTGCAAATCAGGTACTCAGTAATAACAGGGTTAAATCCCTCAGCTGCAGTTCTGTGGTCTGTAGTTGTTCTCCTCCTAGCACTTTCTTATCTCAAATAATCATCAGGGAGGCTGTTGAGCAGGTGTGTCTAATTAGACTCAAAGGATTCTGGTAGCTGTAGTGAAAACGTTTTTTTCTGTTCAGGTGACCAGCAACCGACACCCCTCCAAAGCACAAGTCCTTCCCAAATTTGGGGGAGGGGAGAGAACCATCTTTATGATTCTCCAAAGTGGGGCACAGTCACCCCGTGGCGCTGCCTCTGGAGCCCGGGACTCCCATAGCATTCAGTACAAAAAAGAAGGTGGGTGAGGCGCGCACTCCCGGTCCTGGTCAATTGAACCTGTTGCAAAAAATATAATAAGTAGCTGGGTGAAATCCCAAAATGGACAAATATTCACAGGGTTAGATCCCTTCTGCTGCAAATCAGGTACTCAGTAATAACAGGGTTAGATCCCTTGCTGCAAATCAGGTACTCAGTAATAACAGGGTTAAATCCCTCAGCTGCAGTTCTGTGGTCTGTAGTTGTTCTCCTCCTAGCACTTTCTTATCTCAAATAATCATCAGTGAGGCTGTTGAGCAGGTGTGTCTAATTAGACTCAAAGGATTCTGGTAGCTGTAGTGAAAACGTTTTTTTCTGTTAAGGTGACCAGCAACCGACACCCCTCCAAAGCAAAAGTCCTTCCCAAATTTGGGGGAGGGGAGAGAACCATCTTTATGATTCTCCAAAGTGGGGCACAGTCACCCCATGGCGCTGCCTCTGGAGCCCGGGACTCCCATAGCATTCAGTACAAAAAAGAAGGTGGGTGAGGCGCGCACTCCCGGTCCTGGTCAATTAAACCTGTTGCAAAAAATATAATAAGTAGCTGGGTCAAATCCCGAAATGGACAAATATTCACAGGGTTAGATCCCTTCTGCTGCAAATCAGGTACTCAGTAATAACAGGGTTAGATCCCTTGCTGCAAATCAGGTACTCAGTAATAACAGGGTTAAATCCCTCTGCTGCAGCTACCAGAATCCTTTGAGTCTAATTAGACACACCTGCTCAACAGCCTCCCTGATGATTATTTGAGATAAGAAAGCGCTAGGAGGAGAACAACTACAGACCACAGAACTGCAGCTGAGGGATTTAACCCTGTTATTACTGAGTACCTGATTTGCAGCAAGGGATCTAACCCTGTTATTACTGAGTACCTGATTTGCAGCAGAAGGGATCTAACCCTGTGAATATTTGTCCATTTTGGGATCCGACCCAGCTACTTATTATATTTTTTGCAACAGGTTCAATTGACCAGGACTGGGAGTGCGCGCCTCACCCACCTTCTTTTTTGTACTGAATGCTATGGGAGTCCCGGGCTCCAGAGGCAGCACCACGGGGTGACTGTGCCCCACTTTGGAGAATCATAAAGATGGTTCTCTCCCCTCCCCCAAATTTGGGAAGGACTTCTGCTTTGGAGGGGTGTCGGTTGCTGGTCACCTGAACAAGAAAAAAACGTTTTCACTACAGCTACCAGAATCCTTTGAGTCTAATTAGACACACCTGCTCAACAGCCTCCCTGATGATTATTTGAGATAAGAAAGCGCTAGGAGGGGAACAACTACAGACCACAGAACTGCAGCTGAGGGATTTAACCCTGTTATTACTGAGTACCTGATTTGCAGCAAGGGATCTAACCCTGTTATTACTGAGTACCTGATTTGCAGCAGAAGGGATCTAACCCTGTGAATATTTGTCCATTTTGGGATTTGACCCAGCTACTTATTATATTTTTTGCAACAGGTTCAATTGACCAGGACCGGGAGTGCGCGCCTCACCCACCTTCTTTTTTGTACTGAATGCTATGGGAGTCCCGGGCTCCAGAGGCAGCGCCACGGGGTGACTGTGCCCCACTTTGGAGAATCATAAAGATGGTTCTCTCCCCTCCCCCAAATTTGGGAAGGACTTGTGCTTTGGAGGGGTGTCGGTTGCTGGTCACCTGAACAAGAAAAAAACGTTTTCACTACAGCTACCAGAATCCTTTGAGTCTAATTAGACACACCTGCTCAACAGCCTCCCTGATGATTATTTGAGATAAGAAAGCGCTAGGAGGAGAACAACTACAGACCACAGAACTGCAGCTGAGGGATTGAACCCTGTTATTACTGAGTACCTGATTTGCAGCAAGGGATCTAACCCTGTTATTACTGAGTACCTGATTTGCAGCAGAAGGGATCTAACCCTGTGAATATGTGTCCATTTTGGGATTTGACCCAGCTACTTATTATATTTTTTGCAACAGGTTCAATTGACCAGGACCGGGAGTGCGCGCCTCACCCACCTTCTTTTTTGTACTGAATGCTATGGGAGTCACGGGCTCCAGAGGCAGCGCCACGGGGTGACTGTGCCCCACTTTGGAGAATCATAAAGATGGTTCTCTCCCCTCCCCCAAATTTGGGAAGGACTTGTGCTTTGGAGGGGTGTCGATTGCTGGTCACCTGAACAAGAAAAAAACGTTTTCACTACAGCTACCAGAATCCTTTGAGTCTAATTAGACACACCTGCTCAACAGCCTCCCTGATGATTATTTGAGATAAGAAAGCGCTAGGAGGAGAACAACTACAGACCACAGAACTGCAGCTGAGGGATTTAACCCTGTTATTACTGAGTACCTGATTTGCAGCAAGGGATCTAACGCTGTTATTACTGAGTACCTGATTTGCAGCAGAAGGGATCTAACCCTGTGAATATTTGTCCATTTTGGGATTTGACCCAGCTACTTATTATATTTTTTGCAACAGGTTCAATTGACCAGGACCGGGAGTGCGCGCCTCACCCACCTTCTTTTTTTGTACTGAATGCTATGGGAGTCCCGGGCTCCAGAGGCAGCGCCACGGGGTGACTCTGCCCCACTTTGGAGAATCATAAAGATGGTTCTCTCCCCTCCCCCAAATTTGGGAAGGACTTGTGCTTTGGAGGGGTGTCGGTTGCTGGTCACCTGAACAAGAAAAAAACGTTTTCACTACAGCTACCAGAATCCTTTGAGTCTAATTAGACACACCTGCTCAACAGCCTCCCTGATGATTATTTGAGATAAGAAAGCGCTAGGAGGAGAACAACTACAGACCACAGAACTGCAGCTGAGGGATTTAACCCTGTTATTACTGAGTACCTGATTTGCAGCAAGGGATCTAACCCTGTTATTACTGAGAACCTGATTTGCAGCAGAAGGGATCTAACCCTGTGAAAATTTGTCCATTTTGGGATTTGACCCAGCTACTTATTATATTTTTTGCAACAGGTTCAATTGACCAGGACCGGGAGTGCGCGCCTCACCCACCTTCTTTTTTGTACTGAATGCTATGGGAGTCCCGGGCTATACAGGCAGCGCCACGGGGTGACTGTGCCCCACTTTGGAGAATCATAAAGATGGTTCTCTCCCCTCCCCCAAATTTGGGAAGGACTTGTGCTTTGGAGGGGTGTCGGTTGCTGGTCACCTGAACAAGAAAAAAACGTTTTCACTACAGCTACCAGAATCCTTTGAGTCTAATTAGACACACCTGCTCAACAGCCTCCCTGATGATTATTTGAGATAAGAAAGCGCTAGGAGGAGAACAACTACAGACCACAGAACCGCAGCTGAGGGATTTAACCCTGTTATTACTGAGTACCTGATTTGCAGCAAGGGATCTAACCCTGTTATTACTGAGTACCTGATTTGCAGCAGAAGGGATCTAACCCTGTGAATATTTGTCCATTTTGGGATTTGACCCAGCTACTTATTATATTTTTTGCAACAGGTTCAATTGACCAGGACCGGGAGTGCGCGCCTCACCCACCTTCTTTTTTGTACTGAATGCTATGGGAGTCCCGGGCTCCAGAGGCAGCGCCACGGGGTGACTGTGTCCCACTTTGGAGAATCATAAAGATGGTTCTCTCCCCTCCCCCAAATTTGGAAAGGACTTGTGCTTTGGAGGGGTGTCGGTTGCTGGTCACCTGAACAAGAAAAAAACGTTTTCACTACAGCTACCAGAATCCTTTGAGTCTAATTAGACACACCTGCTCAACAGCCTCCCTGATGATTATTTGAGATAAGAAAGCGCTAAGAGGAGAACAACTACAGACCACAGAACTGCAGCTGAGGGATTTAACCCTGTTATTACTGAGTACCTGATTTGCAGCAAGGGATCTAACCCTGTTATTACTGAGTACCTGATTTGCAGCAGAAGGGATCTAACCCTGTGAATATGTGTCCATTTTGGGATTTGACCCAGCTACTTATTATATTTTTTGCAACAGGTTCAATTGACCAGGACCGGGAGTGCGCGCCTCACCCACCTTCTTTTTTGTACTGAATGCTATGGGAGTCCCGGGCTCCAGAGGCAGCGCCACGGGGTGACTGTGCCCCACTTTGGAGAATCATAAAGATGGTTCTCTCCCCTCCCCCAAATTTGGGAAGGACTTGTGCTTTGGAGGGGTGTCGATTGCTGGTCACCTGAACAAGAAAAAAACGTTTTCACTACAGCTACCAGAATCCTTTGAGTCTAATTAGACACACCTGCTCAACAGCCTCCCTGATGATTATTTGAGTTAAGAAAGTGCTAGGAGGAGAACAACTACAGACCACAGAACTGCAGCTGAGGGATTTAACCCTGTTATTACTGAGTACCTGATTTGCAGCAAGGGATCTAACCCTGTTATTACTGAGTACCTGATTTGCAGCAGAAGGGATCTAACCCTGTGAATATTTGTCCATTTTGGGATTTGACCCAGCTACTTATTATATTTTTTGCAACAGGTTCAATTGACCAGGACCGGGAGTGCGCGCCTCACCCACCTTCTTTTTTGTACTGAATGCTATGGGAGTCCCGGGCTCCAGAGGCAGCGCCACGGGGTGACTGTGCCCCACTTTGGAGAATCATAAAGATGGTTCTCTCCCCTCCCCCAAATTTGGGAAGGACTTGTGCTTTGGAGGGGTGTCGGTTGCTGGTCACCTGAACAAGAAAAAAACATTTTCACTACAGCTACCAGAATCCTTTGAGTCTAATGAGACACACCTGCTCAACAGCCTCCCTGATGATTATTTGAGATAAGAATGCGCTAGGAGGAGAACAACTACAGACCACAGAACTGCAGCTGAGGGATTTAACCCTGTTATTACTGAGTACCTGATTTGCAGCAAGGGATCTAACCCTGTTATTACTGAGTACCTGATTTGCAGCAGAAGGGATCTAACCCTGTGAATATTTGTCCATTTTGGGATTTGACCCAGCTACTTATTATATTTTTTGCAACAGGTTCAATTGACCAGGACCGGGAGTGCGCGCCTCACCCACCTTCTTTTTTGTACTGAATGCTATGGGAGTCCCGGGCTCCAGAGGCAGCGCCACGGGGTGACTGTGCCCCACTTTGGAGAATCATAAAGATGGTTCTCTCCCCTCTCCCAAATTTGGGAAGGACTTGTGCTTTGGAGGGGTGTCGGTTGCTGGTCACCTGCACAAGAAAAAAACGTTTTCACTACAGCTACCAGAATCCTTTGAGTCTAATTAGACACACCTGCTCAACAGCCTCCCTGATGATTATTTGAGATAAGAAAGCGCTAGGAGGATAACAAATACAGACCACAGAACCGCAGCTGAGGTATTTAACCCTGTTATTACTGAGTACCTGATTTGCAGCAAGGGATCTAACCCTGTTATTACTGAGTACCTGATTTGCAGCAGAAGGGATCTAACCCTGTGAATATTTGTCCATTTTGGGATTTGACCCAGCTACTTATTATATTTTTTGCAACAGGTTCAATTGACCAGGACCGGGAGTGCGCGCCTCACCCACCTTCTTTTTTGTACTGAATGCTATGGGAGTCCCGGGCTCCAGAGGCAGCGCCACGGGGTGACTGTGCCCCACTTTGGAGAATCAAAAAGATGGTTCTCTCCCCTCCCCCAAATTTGGGAAGGACTTGTGCTTTGGAGGGGTGTCGGTTGCTGGTCACCTGAACAAGAAAAAAACGTTTTCACTACAGCTACCAGAATCCTTTGAGTCTAATTAGACACACCTGCTCAACAGCCTCCCTGATGATTATTTGAGATAAGAAAGCGCTAGGAGGATAACAAATACAGACCACAGAACCGCAGCTGAGGTATTTAACCCTGTTATTACTGAGTACCTGATTTGCAGCAAGGGATCTAACCCTGTTATTACTGAGTACCTGATTTGCAGCAGAAGGGATCTAACCCTGTGAATATTTGTCCATTTTGGGATTTGACCCAGCTACTTATTATATTTTTTGCAACAGGTTCAATTGACCAGGACCGGGAGTGCGCGCCTCACCCACCTTCTTTTTTGTACTGAATGCTATGGGAGTCCCGGGCTCCAGAGGCAGCGCCACGGGGTAACTGTGCCCCACTTTGGAGAATCATAAAGATGGTTCTCTCCCCTCTCCCAAATTTGGGAAGGACTTGTGCTTTGGAGGGGTGTCGGTTGCTGGTCACCTGCACAAGAAAAAAACGTTTTCACTACAGCTACCAGAATCCTTTGAGTCTAATTAGACACACCTGCTCAACAGCCTCCCTGATGATTATTTGAGATAAGAAAGCGCTAGGAGGAGAACAACTACAGACCACAGAACTGCAGCTGAGGGATTTAACCCTGTTATTACTGAGTACCTGATTTGCAGCAAGGGATCTAACCCTGTTATTACTGAGTACCTGATTTGCAGCAGAAGGGATCTAACCCTGTGAATATTTGTCCATTTTGGGATTTGACCCAGCTACTTATTATATTTTTTGCAACAGGTTCAATTGACCAGGACCGGGAGTGCGCGCCTCACCCACCTTCTTTTTTGTACTGAATGCTATGGGAGTCCCGGGCTCCAGAGGCAGCGCCACGGGGTGACTGTGCCCCACTTTGGAGAATCATAAAGATGGTTCTCTCCCCTCCCCCAAATTTGGGAAGGACTTGTGCTTTGGAGGGGTGTCGGTTGCTGGTCACCTGAACAAGAAAAAAACGTTTTCACTACAGCTACCAGAATCCTTTGAGTCTAATTAGACACACCTGCTCAACAGCCTCCCTGATGATTATTTGAGATAAGAAAGCGCTAGGAGGAGAACAACTACAGACCACAGAACTGCAGCTGAGGGATTTAACCCTGTTTATTACTGAGTACCTGATTTGCAGCAAGGGATCTAAACCTGTTATTACTGAGTACCTGATTTGCAGCAGAAGGGATCTACCCCTGTGAATATTTGTCCATTTTGGGATTTGACCCAGCTACTTATTATATTTTTTGCAACAGGTTCAATTGACCAGGACCGGGAGTGCGCGCCTCACCCACCTTCTTTTTTGTACTGAATGCTATGGGAGTCCCGGGCTCCAGAGGCAGCGCCACGGGGTGACTGTGCCCCACTTTGGAGAATCATAAAGATGGTTCTCTCCCCTCTCCCAAATTTGGGAAGGACTTGTGCTTTGGAGGGGTGTCGGTTGCTGGTCACCTGAACAAGAAAAAAACGTTTTCACTACAGCTACCAGAATCCTTTGAGTCTAATTAGACACACCTGCTCAACAGCCTCCCTGATGATTATTTGAGATAAGAAAGCGCTAGGAGGAGAACAACTACAGACCACAGAACTGAAGCTGAGGGATTTAACCCTGTTATTACTGAGTACCTGATTTGCAGCAAGGGATCTAACCCTGTTATTACTGAGTACCTGATTTGCAGCAGAAGGGATCTAACCCTGTGAATATTTGTCCATTTTGGGATTTGACCCAGCTACTTATTATATTTTTTGCAACAGGTTCAATTGACCAGGACCGGGAGTGCGCGCCTCACCCACCTTCTTTTTTGTACTGAATGCTATGGGAGTCCCGGGCTCCAGAGGCAGCGCCACGGGGTGACTGTGCCCCACTTTGGAGAATCATAAAGATGGTTCTCTCCCCTCCCCCAAATTTGGAAAGGACTTGTGCTTTGGAGGGGTGTCGGTTGCTGGTCACCTGAACAAGAAAAAAACGTTTTCACTACAGCTACCAGAATCCTTTGAGTCTAATTAGACACACCTGCTCAACAGCCTCCCTGATGATTATTTGAGATAAGAAAGCGCTAAGAGGAGAACAACTACAGACCACAGAACTGCAGCTGAGGGATTTAACCCTGTTATTACTGAGTACCTGATTTGCAGCAAGGGATCTAACCCTGTTATTACTGAGTACCTGATTTGCAGCAGAAGGGATCTAACCCTGTGAATATGTGTCCATTTTGGGATTTGACCCAGCTACTTATTATATTTTTTGCAACAGGTTCAATTGACCAGGACCGGGAGTGCGCGCCTCACCCACCTTCTTTTTTGTACTGAATGCTATGGGAGTCCCGGGCTCCAGAGGCAGCGCCACGGGGTGACTGTGCCCCACTTTGGAGAATCATAAAGATGGTTCTCTCCCCTCCCCCAAATTTGGGAAGGACTTGTGCTTTGGAGGGGTGTCGATTGCTGGTCACCTGAACAAGAAAAAAACGTTTTCACTACAGCTACCAGAATCCTTTGAGTCTAATTAGACACACCTGCTCAACAGCCTCCCTGATGATTATTTGAGTTAAGAAAGTGCTAGGAGGAGAACAACTACAGACCACAGAACTGCAGCTGAGGGATTTAACCCTGTTATTACTGAGTACCTGATTTGCAGCAAGGGATCTAACCCTGTTATTACTGAGTACCTGATTTGCAGCAGAAGGGATCTAACCCTGTGAATATTTGTCCATTTTGGGATTTGACCCAGCTACTTATTATATTTTTTGCAACAGGTTCAATTGACCAGGACCGGGAGTGCGCGCCTCACCCACCTTCTTTTTTGTACTGAATGCTATGGGAGTCCCGGGCTCCAGAGGCAGCGCCACGGGGTGACTGTGCCCCACTTTGGAGAATCGTAAAGATGGTTCTCTCCCCTCCCCCAAATTTAGGAAGGACTTGTGCTTTGGAGGGGTGTCGGTTGCTGGTCACCTGAACAAGAAAAAAACATTTTCACTACAGCTACCAGAATCCTTTGAGTCTAATTAGACACACCTGCTCAACAGCCTCCCTGATGATTATTTGAGATAAGAATGCGCTAGGAGGAGAACAACTACAGACCACAGAACTGCAGCTGAGGGATTTAACCCTGTTATTACTGAGTACCTGATTTGCAGCAAGGGATCTAACCCTGTTATTACTGAGTACCTGATTTGCAGCAGAAGGGATCTAACCCTGTGAATATTTGTCCATTTTGGGATTTGACCCAGCTACTTATTATATTTTTTGCAACAGGTTCAATTGACCAGGACCGGGAGTGCGCGCCTCACCCACCTTCTTTTTTGTACTGAATGCTATGGGAGTCCCGGGCTCCAGAGGCAGCGCCACGGGGTGACTGTGCCCCACTTTGGAGAATCATAAAGATGGTTCTCTCCCCTCCCCCAAATTTGGGAAGGACTTGTGCTTTGGAGGGGTGTCGGTTGCTGGTCACCTGAACAAGAAAAAAACGTTTTCACTACAGCTACCAGAATCCTTTGAGTCTAATTAGACACACCTGCTCAACAGCCTCCCTGATGATTATTTGAGATAAGAAAGCGCTAGGAGGATAACAAATACAGACCACAGAACCGCAGCTGAGGTATTTAACCCTGTTATTACTGAGTACCTGATTTGCAGCAAGGGATCTAACCCTGTTATTACTGAGTACCTGATTTGCAGCAGAAGGGATCTAACCCTGTGAATATTTGTCCATTTTGGGATTTGACCCAGCTACTTATTATATTTTTTGCAACAGGTTCAATTGACCAGGACCGGGAGTGCGCGCCTCACCCACCTTCTTTTTTGTACTGAATGCTATGGGAGTCCCGGGCTCCAGAGGCAGCGCCACGGGGTGACTGTGCCCCACTTTGGAGAATCATAAAGATGGTTCTCTCCCCTCTCCCAAATTTGGGAAGGACTTGTGCTTTGGAGGGGTGTCGGTTGCTGGTCACCTGCACAAGAAAAAAACGTTTTCACTACAGCTACCAGAATCCTTTGAGTCTAATTAGACACACCTGCTCAACAGCCTCCCTGATGATTATTTGAGATAAGAAAGCGCTAGGAGGAGAACAACTACAGACCACAGAACTGCAGCTGAGGGATTAAACCCTGTTATTACTGAGTACCTGATTTGCAGCAAGGGATCTAACCCTGTTATTACTGAGTACCTGATTTGCAGCAGAAGGGATCTACCCCTGTGAATATTTGTCCATTTTGGGATTTGACCCAGCTACTTATTATATTTTTTGCAACAGGTTCAATTGACCAGGACCGGGAGTGCGCGCCTCACCCACCTTCTTTTTTGTACTGAATGCTATGGGAGTCCCGGGCTCCAGAGGCAGCGCCACGGGGTGACTGTGCCCCACTTTGGAGAATCATAAAGATGGTTCTCTCCCCTCCCCCAAATTTGGAAAGGACTTGTTCTTTGGAGGGGTGTCGGTTGCTGGTCACCTGAACAAGAAAAAAACGTTTTCACTACAGCTACCAGAATCCTTTGAGTCTAATTAGACACACCTGCTCAACAGCCTCCCTGATGATTATTTGAGATAAGAAAGCGCTAAGAGGAGAACAACTACAGACCACAGAACTGCAGCTGAGGGATTTAACCCTGTTATTACTGAGTACCTGATTTGCAGCAAGGGATCTAACCCTGTTATTACTGAGTACCTGATTTGCAGCAGAAGGGATCTAACCCTGTGAATATTTGTCCATTTTGGGATTTGACCCAGCTACTTATTATATTTTTTGCAACAGGTTCAATTGACCAGGACCGGGAGTGCGCGCCTCACCCACCTTCTTTTTTGTACTGAATGCTATGGGAGTCCCGGGCTCCAGAGGCAGCGCCACGGGGTGACTGTGCCCCACTTTGGAGAATCATAAAGATGGTTCTCTCCCCTCCCCCAAATTTGGGAAGGACTTGTGCTTTGGAGGGGTGTCGGTTGCTGGTCACCTGAACAAGAAAAAAACGTTTTCACTACAGCTACCAGAATCCTTTGAGTCTAATTAGACACACCTGCTCAACAGCCTCCCTGATGATTATTTGAGATAAGAAAGCGCTAGGAGGATAACAAATACAGACCACAGAACCGCAGCTGAGGTATTTAACCCTGTTATTACTGAGTACCTGATTTGCAGCAAGGGATCTAACCCTGTTATTACTGAGTACCTGATTTGCAGCAGAAGGGATCTAACCCTGTGAATATTTGTCCATTTTGGGATTTGACCCAGCTACTTATTATATTTTTTGCAACAGGTTCAATTGACCAGGACCGGGAGTGCGCGCCTCACCCACCTTCTTTTTTGTACTGAATGCTATGGGAGTCCCGGGCTCCAGAGGCAGCGCCACGGGGTGACTGTGCCCCACTTTGGAGAATCATAAAGATGGTTCTCTCCCCTCCCCCAAATTTGGGAAGGACTTGTGCTTTGGAGGGGTGTCGGTTGCTGGTCACCTGAACAAGAAAAAAACGTTTTCACTACAGCTACCAGAATCCTTTGAGTCTAATTAGACACACCTGCTCAACAGCCTCCCTGATGATTATTTGAGATTAGAAAGCGCTAGGAGAACAACTACAGACCACAGAACTGCAGCTGAGGGATTTAACCCTGTTATTACTGAGTACCTGATTTGCAGCAAGGGATCTAACCCTGTTATTACTGAGTACCTGATTTGCAGCAGAAGGGATCTAACCCTGTGAATATTTGTCCATTTTGGGATTTGACCCAGCTACTTATTATATTTTTTGCAACAGGTTCAATTGACCAGGACCGGGAGTGCGCGCCTCACCCACCTTCTTTTTTGTACTGAATGCTATGGGAGTCCCGGGCTCCAGAGGCAGCGCCACGGGGTGACTGTGCCCCACTTTGGAGAATCATAAAGATGGTTCTCTCCCCTCCCCCAAATTTGGGAAGGACTTGTGCTTTGGAGGGGTGTCGGTTGCTGGTCACCTGGACAAGAAAAAAACGTTTTCACTACAGCTACCAGAATCCTTTGAGTCTAATTAGACACACCTGCTCAACAGCCTCCCTGATGATTATTTGAGATAAGAAAGCGCTAGGAGGAGAACAACTACAGACCACAGAACTGCAGCTGAGGGATTTAACCCTGTTATTACTGAGTACCTGATTTGCAGCAAGGGATCTAACCCTGTTATTACTGAGTACCTGATTTGCAGCAGAATGGATCTAACCCTGTGAATATTTGTCCATTTTGGGATTTGACCCAGCTACTTATTATATTTTTTGCAACAGGTTCAATTGACCAGGACCGGGAGTGCGCGCCTCACCCACCTTCTTTTTTGTACTGAATGCTATGGGAGTCCCGGGCTCCAGAGGCAGCGCCACGGGGTGACTGTGCCCCACTTTGGAGAATCATAAAGATGGTTCTCTCCCCTCCCCCAAATTTGGGAAGGACTTGTGCTTTGGAGGGGTGTCGGTTGCTGGTCACCTGAACAAGAAAAAAACATTTTCACTACAGCTACCAGAATCCTTTGAGTCTAATTAGACACACCTGCTCAACAGCCTCCCTGATGATTATTTGAGATAAGAATGCGCTAGGAGGAGAACAACTACAGACCACAGAACTGCAGCTGAGGGATTTAACCCTGTTATTACTGAGTACCTGATTTGCAGCAAGGGATCTAACCCTGTTATTACTGAGTACCTGATTTGCAGCAGAAGGGATCTAACCCTGTGAATATTTGTCCATTTTGGGATTTGACCCAGCTACTTATTATATTTTTTGCAACAGGTTCAATTGACCAGGACCGGGAGTGCGCGCCTCACCCACCTTCTTTTTTGTACTGAATGCTATGGGAGTCCCGGGCTCCAGAGGCAGCGCCACGGGGTGACTGTGCCCCACTTTGGAGAATCATAAAGATGGTTCTCTCCCCTCCCCCAAATTTGGGAAGGACTTGTGCTTTGGAGGGGTGTCGGTTGCTGGTCACCTGAACAAGAAAAAAACGTTTTCACTACAGCTACCAGAATCCTTTGAGTCTAATTAGACACACCTGCTCAACAGCCTCCCTGATGATTATTTGAGATAAGAAAGCGCTAGGAGGATAACAAATACAGACCACAGAACCGCAGCTGAGGTATTTAACCCTGTTATTACTGAGTACCTGATTTGCAGCAAGGGATCTAACCCTGTTATTACTGAGTACCTGATTTGCAGCAGAAGGGATCTAACCCTGTGAATATTTGTCCATTTTGGGATTTGACCCAGCTACTTATTATATTTTTTGCAACAGGTTCAATTGACCAGGACCGGGAGTGCGCGCCTCACCCACCTTCTTTTTTGTACTGAATGCTATGGGAGTCCCGGGCTCCAGAGGCAGCGCCACGGGGTGACTGTGCCCCACTTTGGAGAATCATAAAGATGGTTCTCTCCCCTCCCCCAAATTTGGGAAGGACTTGTGCTTTGGAGGGGTGTCGGTTGCTGGTCACCTGAACAAGAAAAAAACGTTTTCACTACAGCTACCAGAATCCTTTGAGTCTAATTAGACACACCTGCTCAACAGCCTCCCTGATGATTATTTGAAATAAGAAAGCGCTAGGAGGAGAACAACTACAGACCACAGAACTGCAGCTGAGGGATTTAACCCTGTTATTACTGAGTACCTGATTTGCAGCAAGGGATCTAACCCTGTTATTACTGAGTACCTGATTTGCAGCAGAATGGATCTAACCCTGTGAATATTTGTCCATTTTGGGATTTGACCCAGCTACTTATTATATTTTTTGCAACAGGTTCAATTGACCAGGACCGGGAGTGCGCGCCTCACCCACCTTCTTTTTTGTACTGAATGCTATGGGAGTCCCGGGCTCCAGAGGCAGCGCCACGGGGTGACTGTGCCCCACTTTGGAGAATCATAAAGATGGTTCTCTCCCCTCCCCCAAATTTGGGAAGGACTTGTGCTTTGGAGGGGTGTCGGTTGCTGGTCACCTGAACAAGAAAAAAACATTTTCACTACAGCTACCAGAATCCTTTGAGTCTAATTAGACACACCTGCTCAACAGCCTCCCTGATGATTATTTGAGATAAGAATGCGCTAGGAGGAGAACAACTACAGACCACAGAACTGCAGCTGAGGGATTTAACCCTGTTATTACTGAGTACCTGATTTGCAGCAAGGGATCTAACCCTGTTATTACTGAGTACCTGATTTGCAGCAGAAGGGATCTAACCCTGTGAATATTTGTCCATTTTGGGATTTGACCCAGCTACTTATTATATTTTTTGCAACAGGTTCAATTGACCAGGACCGGGAGTGCGCGCCTCACCCACCTTCTTTTTTGTACTGAATGCTATGGGAGTCCCGGGCTCCAGAGGCAGCGCCACGGGGTGACTGTGCCCCACTTTGGAGAATCATAAAGATGGTTCTCTCCCCTCCCCCAAATTTGGGAAGGACTTGTGCTTTGGAGGGGTGTCGGTTGCTGGTCACCTGAACAAGAAAAAAACGTTTTCACTACAGCTACCAGAATCCTTTGAGTCTAATTAGACACACCTGCTCAACAGCCTCCCTGATGATTATTTGAGATAAGAAAGCGCTAGGAGGATAACAAATACAGACCACAGAACCGCAGCTGAGGTATTTAACCCTGTTATTACTGAGTACCTGATTTGCAGCAAGGGATCTAACCCTGTTATTACTGAGTACCTGATTTGCAGCAGAAGGGATCTAACCCTGTGAATATTTGTCCATTTTGGGATTTGACCCAGCTACTTATTATATTTTTTGCAACAGGTTCAATTGACCAGGACCGGGAGTGCGCGCCTCACCCACCTTCTTTTTTGTACTGAATGCTATGGGAGTCCCGGGCTCCAGAGGCAGCGCCACGGGGTGACTGTGCCCCACTTTGGAGAATCATAAAGATGGTTCTCTCCCCTCCCCCAAATTTGGGAAGGACTTGTGCTTTGGAGGGGTGTCGGTTGCTGGTCACCTGAACAAGAAAAAAACGTTTTCACTACAGCTACCAGAATCCTTTGAGTCTAATTAGACACACCTGCTCAACAGCCTCCCTGATGATTATTTGAGATAAGAAAGCGCTAGGAGGAGAACAACTACAGACCACAGAACTGCAGCTGAGGGATTTAACCCTGTTATTACTGAGTACCTGATTTGCAGCAAGGGATCTAACCCTGTTATTACTGAGTACCTGATTTGCAGCAGAATGGATCTAACCCTGTGAATATTTGTCCATTTTGGGATTTGACCCAGCTACTTATTATATTTTTTGCAACAGGTTCAATTGACCAGGACCGGGAGTGCGCGCCTCACCCACCTTCTTTTTTGTACTGAATGCTATGGGAGTCCCGGGCTCCAGAGGCAGCGCCACGGGGTGACTGTGCCCCACTTTGGAGAATCATAAAGATGGTTCTCTCCCCTCTCCCAAATTTGGGAAGGACTTGTGCTTTGGAGGGGTGTCGGTTGCTGGTCACCTGCACAAGAAAAAAACGTTTTCACTACAGCTACCAGAATCCTTTGAGTCTAATTAGACACACCTGCTCAACAGCCTCCCTGATGATTATTTGAGATAAGAAAGCGCTAGGAGGAGAACAACTACAGACCACAGAACTGCAGCTGAGTGATTTAACCCTGTTTATTACTGAGTACCTGATTTGCAGCAAGGGATCTAAACCTGTTATTACTGAGTACCTGATTTGCAGCAGAAGGGATCTACCCCTGTGAATATTTGTCCATTTTGGGATTTGACCCAGCTACTTATTATATTTTTTGCAACAGGTTCAATTGACCAGGACCGGGAGTGCGCGCCTCACCCACCTTCTTTTTTGTACTGAATGCTATGGGAGTCCCGGGCTCCAGAGGCAGCGCCACGGGGTGACTGTGCCCCACTTTGGAGAATCATAAAGATGGTTCTCTCCCCTCCCCCAAATTTGGGAAGGACTTGTGCTTTGGAGGGGTGTCGATTGCTGGTCACCTGAACAAGAAAAAAACGTTTTCACTACAGCTACCAGAATCCTTTGAGTCTAATTAGACACACCTGCTCAACAGCCTCCCTGATGATTATTTGAGTTAAGAAAGTGCTAGGAGGAGAACAACTACAGACCACAGAACTGCAGCTGAGGGATTTAACCCTGTTATTACTGAGTACCTGATTTGCAGCAAAGGATCTAACCCTGTTATTACTGAGTACCTGATTTGCAGCAGAAGGGATCTAACCCTGTGAATATTTGTCCATTTTGGGATTTGACCCAGCTACTTATTATATTTTTTGCAACAGGTTCAATTGACCAGGACCGGGAGTGCGCGCCTCACCCACCTTCTTTTTTGTACTGAATGCTATGGGAGTCCCGGGCTCCAGAGGCAGCGCCACGGGGTGACTGTGCCCCACTTTGGAGAATCATAAAGATGGTTCTCTCCCCTCCCCCAAATTTGGAAAGGACTTGTGCTTTGGAGGGGTGTCGGTTGCTGGTCACCTGAACAAGAAAAAAACGTTTTCACTACAGCTACCAGAATCCTTTGAGTCTAATTAGACACACCTGCTCAACAGCCTCCCTGATGATTATTTGAGATAAGAAAGCGCTAGGAGGATAACAAATACAGACCACAGAACCGCAGCTGAGGTATTTAACCCTGTTATTACTGAGTACCTGATTTGCAGCAAGGGATCTAACCCTGTTATTACTGAGTACCTGATTTGCAGCAGAAGGGATCTAACCCTGTGAATATTTGTCCATTTTGGGATTTGACCCAGCTACTTATTATATTTTTTGCAACAGGTTCAATTGACCAGGACCGGGAGTGCGCGCCTCACCCACCTTCTTTTTTGTACTGAATGCTATGGGAGTCCCGGGCTCCAGAGGCAGCGCCACGGGGTGACTGTGCCCCACTTTGGAGAATCATAAAGATGGTTCTCTCCCCTCCCCCAAATTTGGGAAGGACTTGTGCTTTGGAGGGGTGTCGGTTGCTGGTCACCTGAACAAGAAAAAAACGTTTTCACTACAGCTACCAGAATCCTTTGAGTCTAATTAGACACACCTGCTCAACAGCCTCCCTGATGATTATTTGAGATAAGAAAGCGCTAGGAGAACAACTACAGACCACAGAACTGCAGCTGAGGGATTTAACCCTGTTATTACTGAGTACCTGATTTGCAGCAAGGGATCTAACCCTGTTATTACTGAGTACCTGATTTGCAGCAGAAGGGATCTAACCCTGTGAATATTTGTCCATTTTGGGATTTGACCCAGCTACTTATTATATTTTTTGCAACAGGTTCAATTGACCAGGACCGGGAGTGCGCGCCTCACCCACCTTCTTTTTTGTACTGAATGCTATGGGAGTCCCGGGCTCCAGAGGCAGCGCCACGGGGTGACTGTGCCCCACTTTGGAGAATCATAAAGATGGTTCTCTCCCCTCCCCCAAATTTGGGAAGGACTTGTGCTTTGGAGGGGTGTCGGTTGCTGGTCACCTGGACAAGAAAAAAACGTTTTCACTACAGCTACCAGAATCCTTTGAGTCTAATTAGACCACCTGCTCAACAGCCTCCCTGATGATTATTTGAGATAAGAAAGCGCTAGGAGGAGAACAACTACAGACCACAGAACTGCAGCTGAGGGATTTAACCCTGTTATTACTGAGTACCTGATTTGCAGCAAGGGATCTAGCACTGTTATTACTGAGTACCTGATTTGCAGCAGAATGGATCTAACCCTGTGAATATTTGTCCATTTTGGGATTTGACCCAGCTACTTATTATATTTTTTGCAACAGGTTCAATTGACCAGGACCGGGAGTGCGCGCCTCACCCACCTTCTTTTTTGTACTGAATGCTATGGGAGTCCCGGGCTCCAGAGGCAGCGCCACGGGGTGACTGTGCCCCACTTTGGAGAATCATAAAGATGGTTCTCTCCCCTCTCCCAAATTTGGGAAGGACTTGTGCTTTGGAGGGGTGTCGGTTGCTGGTCACCTGAACAAGAAAAAAACGTTTTCACTACAGCTACCAGAATCCTTTGAGTCTAATTAGACACACCTGCTCAACAGCCTCCCTGATGATTATTTGAGATAAGAAAGCGCTAGGAGGAGAACAACTACAGACCACAGAACTGAAGCTGAGGGATTTAACCCTGTTATTACTGAGTACCTGATTTGCAGCAAGGGATCTAACCCTGTTATTACTGAGTACCTGATTTGCAGCAGAAGGGATCTAACCCTGTGAATATTTTTCCATTTTGGGATTTGACCCAGCTACTTATTATATTTTTTGCAACAGGTTCAATTGACCAGGACCGGGAGTGCGCGCCTCACCCACCTTCTTTTTTGTACTGAATGCTATGGGAGTCCCGGGCTCCAGAGGCAGCGCCACGGGGTGACTGTGCCCCACTTTGGATAATCATAAAGATGGTTCTCTCCCCTCCCCCAAATTTGGGAAGGACTTGTGCTTTGGAGGGGTGTCGGTTGCTGGTCACCTGAACAAGAAAAAAACGTTTTCACTACAGCTACCAGAATCCTTTGAGTCTAATTAGACACACCTGCTCAACAGCCTCCCTGATGATTATTTGAGATAAGAAAGCGCTAGGAGGAGAACAACTACAGACCACAGAACTGCAGCTGAGGGATTTAACCCTGTTTATTACTGAGTACCTGATTTGCAGCAAGGGATCTAAACCTGTTATTACTGAGTACCTGATTTGCAGCAGAAGGGATCTACCCCTGTGAATATTTGTCCATTTTGGGATTTGACCCAGCTACTTATTATATTTTTTGCAACAGGTTCAATTGACCAGGACCGGGAGTGCGCGCCTCACCCACCTTCTTTTTTGTACTGAATGCTATGGGAGTCCCGGGCTCCAGAGGCAGCGCCACGGGGTGACTGTGCCCCACTTTGGAGAATCATAAAGATGGTTCTCTCCCCTCTCCCAAATTTGGGAAGGACTTGTGCTTTGGAGGGGTGTCGGTTGCTGGTCACCTGAACAAGAAAAAAACGTTTTCACTACAGCTACCAGAATCCTTTGAGTCTAATTAGACACACCTGCTCAACAGCCTCCCTGATGATTATTTGAGATAAGAAAGCGCTAGGAGGAGAACAAGTACAGACCACAAAACTGAAGCTGAGGGATTTAACCCTGTTATTACTGAGTACCTGATTTGCAGCAAGGGATCTAACCCTGTTATTACTGAGTACCTGATTTGCAGCAGAAGGGATCTAACCCTGTGAATATTTGTCCATTTTGGGATTTGACCCAGCTACTTATTATATTTTTTGCAACAGGTTCAATTGACCAGGACCGGGAGTGCGCGCCTCACCCACCTTCTTTTTTGCACATTTCTGATAGGAACGATGCTATGGATACACAAATGATAGTAATGTGACACAGGGCATGCATCCTCACTGAACATTCCTTTAGCAAGTCACCTGCCCTGTATGGATGGATACATTTTAACTTTTTGCTAGTTAGTGACACATGTTTTCCACCAGAAGCCACTGGAAATTATGCTAGTAGTATAGCATACTCATTCTTGCCCATTATCTGTGTAGTTGTAATTTCGTTGTTTTTAAATGTGAATATGATTACATGGATTAATCACACCTTACCGGTACCAGCAGAACTATTGAGTGGAAAAGGAAAATAAGTTTAATAAGCAGTTCATATTGAGAAATGGTACAATTTGATGTCACTTATCTGCATATGCTATTTCTTCTATACACAGATCCCAGGTATTCTAAAAGAAATCCCTTTTCTAAGCGTATTTAATATGCATATTTCAGGTACACATACTCTGCACAATTAGCATTCATTCTTCTTTAATGCTTACCTCACAAAATCAATTGCTGTGGAGAGTTAGCGTTCTATCTGCTGCATTATTTGATATCACTTAACTAAATATGTGACTATACATTTGATGAAGGGGAAGTTCTGTTAAATCAAAGGTATTTCATTGAAATATTCACAAAGCATACAGCTTCTACATGTCACTGTAAAGAAGTGTAGCACCTCATATATAAATTAAGTATTGTTGATGTATGTGTTCTCTGTGAGCCAGATTTACTTCATGTTTAACAGTGATGCTAAACTCTATGCCATGAACTGTTTGAATGCTCATGCTCAAACGCATCATATATCCTAAATGATATATATGTGCTGCAGGATGTCTTAGCTATCAACCCGTTTCTGGGGGGATACTTGGCCAGATACCGCTCACCAGCCAAAGCTTAGCCATGCCCAAGTGAAGCAATGGTCTTTGCAACAGATCAGAGCAGTTAACCAGTCAGGTACTCTCCCCAAAGTGGGTCTGAGAGCTATTTGCATGCAGGGACTCCATCTGGGGTCAAATAGCCTTATTGACCTTTTTCCCAGGTGTTGGGCTAAAAGGATTGCTGACAGCAGAGCGAAATGAAAAGGGACAGAGTCCCTTTTCTATGTGTATGATGGTGGCTCATCGGAAAAGAGTGGTGGTGCTGGGAGCCCCAGCAGTTAAGTCGGGTGGTGGTGAGTGGGAGGTGATGTGGGGGGCAAGGGAAAGGGGGCCGAAGGGTGCCAAAAAATGAGTCACTCAGTGAAGAGCCTTGGGGGTGGTGGGGCTAGTACAATGTGCAGAGAACACTGGCAGTTCTCACCCATGTTTCCAACCACCTGATTTGTTGAGCACATTTCCCTGGATGTGAATGTAATATTACTAACACCTAAAATGTAACTGCAATGTTAGAGACAGAATACATGGATCTCCTTTCCCTTAGAAAAGGAAAGCCGAGCACAATACTGCTGCATTATTTGATATCACTTAACTAAATATGTGACTATACATTTGATGAAGGGGAAGTTCTGTTAAATCAAAGGTATTTCATTGAAATATTCACAAAGCATACAGCTTCTACATGTCACTATAAAGAAGTGTAGCACCTCATATATAAATTAAGTATTGTTGATGTATGTGTTCTCTGTGAGCCAGATTTACTTCATGTTTAACAGTGATGCTAAACTCTATGCCATGAACTGTTTGAATCCTCATGCTCAAACGCATCATATATCCTAAATGATATATATGTGCTGCAGGATGTCTTAGCTATCAAAGCTATCAACCCGTTTCTCGGGGGATACTTGGCCAGATACCGCTCACCAGCCAAAGCTTAGCCATGCCCAAGTGAAGCAATGGTCTTTGCAACAGATCAGAGCAGTTAACCAGACAGGTACTCTCCCCAAAGTGGGTCTGAGAGCTATTTGCATGCAGGGACTCCATCTGGGGTCAAATAGCCTTATTGACCTTTTTCCCAGGTGTTGGGCTAAAAGGATTGCTGACAGCAGAGCGAAATGAAAAGGGACAGAGTCCCTTTTCTATGTGTATGATGGTGGCTCATCGGAAAAGAGTGGTGGTGCTGGGAGCCCCAGCAGTTAAGTCGGGTGGTGGTGAGTGGGAGGTGATGTGGGGGGCAAGGGAAAGGGGGCCGAAGGGTGCCAAAAAATGAGTCACTCAGTGAAGAGCCTTGGGGGTGGTGGGGCTAGTACAATGTGCAGAGAACACTGGCAGTTCTCACCCATGTTTCCAACCACCTGATTTGTTGAGCACATTTCCCTGGATGTGAATGTAATATTACTAACACCTAAAATGTAACTGCAATGTTAGAGACAGAATACATGGATCTCCTTTCCCTTAGAAAAGGAAAGCCGAGCACAATACTGGCTTTGGGAATTCACTACTAAGTAGTACTGCACGATGTTTATTTTTGTAATCATACAAGGTCATCATTTCCTCACTTCCCCTCCCAAAATAAGGGCAGCTTAGAGAACATGCCCAACACCCAGAGTTTACAACTGCAGCGTTAAAATGAACAAGACTATCCAAGCAAACACCTCTGCTCTTTGAGACTCCAATATTATGTTGACAAAAAGAAAGTTATCCATTATAAGAGTATCGAAAATGGTGTAATACATTGAAGAAATGGTAAATGGGAGTTACAGCCAATTCCCTAAACATTTACAGCACTATCGTGTTTATATCCTAAAAAATGAAGGAGGGAGCAGGATCTGTTGCTTGCTGTAAAATGACATGGTGCTTGAAAGGTTTTTGAATCCTAACCAAACACAGCAGTACAAGTTAGTTATGTGTCCTTACATAAGATTACAGTCAAATATAATGAATTGGACATGTATAGGTCTGCTGACCACGTAGCACACGACAGGCGATTATAAGAGGAAAGTATAAATATTAGAAATGTGTTTCATATCATGTGTTTTCAAATCATAGGATTGGTGGCATGAGCAGGGTCCACAAAATCTCCACTAAGGACACCACAGATGGCTGCATTCTCCAAAGGTTTCATTAGAAAAGTGAGTATAGGCCACATCAAGATTTTGAAATCACAGGGAGAATAAGAATCCTGAGCACCTGGCATCTACCACACCAACAGAGACCGGAAACAAAACCTTGGTGGAAAGGGGGAGGTGCTTAGATCATTTTTATAGCATTTCACCCATGTAACCTAGCCCCTGCACAACAGATAGGAACAGATTGGCCCAAATATTATTGTGAGCACTGCAGCCAATGGAAGGGGAGGGAGAGACTGAACCAGAATGAACGAACACAGTATAAAAGGGAAGTGAATGGGTGACAGAGTGATAGTTGTACAGATGTAGTCAGGCAGCGTGGAGATGGATCGAGAGAAAATGAGGAGGATGGACAGAGGGGCAGATTGCTGAAGAGTTCTTAGCAGTGTTGGAGTAGAGGGCAGGTGCAATATTATGTCTGAAAGAGAGTGGTAGCAGTAGTATGAGTGCAGTGTGGTGAGGGAGGTGTGTAAAAAGGTGAATGAGGTAGAGAGGGAGACTTGTAGGGTGAATTAGAGAGTTAAAGTGGGAGATAGGGTGTTTGGTGGGTGTGGTGAGAGTGCAACACAGTAGTAGTAGTAGCAGTGAGGGCGGAGTGAAGCAGGAGCAGGGGGTGAAGGTAGTGGTAAGAGATGACGGAAAGGGTGTGGAAAGGTGTAGATAGAGATGGAGGGTGAAGTGAGTGATGAGGAGTGCAGCGAGAGCTGAAAAGTGGGGTGTACTAAGAGGTGAGATGGGGATGTAGAAGAGGTGAGGAAAGTGGTGTAGTGATAGGTTAGATTACCATATGTGCTGGAGCGTGCAGTCTTCTGATGCTTCATCATAAAAGCAACTAAATCTGATAAAGAGTTCTGGTGAGATGTATAATGGGCCCGTGACTGCAAGGCTTCCACTCAAGGAAGCTCTGCAGACTGATATCTTGCAACATAGTGAACACATCAGATTTACCGTTAAAAAGCAAGTTCCAGAATTCCGCTGAGACAAAACGGAAGTGGAGCCCAGACAAAATGTTGATGAATCACATGTTGATGAATCACTTGCAGTGCTGATTTGAAAAACAGCACATATGTACAACATTGCACGGTTGATAAATGAAACAAAATGGCTTGCAAACGGCATGTCCTAAGTGATGAAAAGATTCAAATGTATTCATTTGGAGTAAACCCATATCGGAGATGCAACAATATTAAAACATACAGCACATACAGTCAGAGTAAATAAGCCTACCTGTTTCTGGTTATTGTTTTTGTGTTCCTTCTCTATGGCTCCATACCTTAAATACAGAATGTGCTTAATGGGGAATATTCTGTAGTAAAAGGCACGCTTCATTGTTCTGCAGTTAACCAAAGAAGCTAAATTGAAGGAGAGAGATAAAATGCATAGCACAGGTTTGTTTGTTCAGCAGAAGCAAACAAAACAAACCTCCCAATTAATTTTGATTAATTCAGTTCCCTGAATCAGCATTTCAATTTGTGTGTATCCGGTTTTAATAAATCCTACTGCTCTGCATTCTGAAGTGTACATGGCGTAGCCAGTCTACTACCTGGTTAGTTTAAAATGCCTCCAATTGGATTAAACGTCTAGGAATCTGGGATGTGTAATTAATAAATAGCACCGGAAATGACTCAGCTACTGAATTCATTGCGAGTGGTGGTATAAAAGTGAACCTAGACATTTTTCAAATATAACACTTTTAAAAAGAAATATCTATAAGACAGTGGCACTCGATATTAGATTCTACTTAGGCACGTGAAATTAATTAAAGAAGAATGTATCACATGTATTACCAAGAGCTTTCAGTTAACATCTGATTGTCTGTTCTTGAAAGAGCTGCATAGGTCACAGGGCTGCAGATATCTGTTGACCCTTAAAGTTGGATCCCTGACCCCCTCCACGATTGCCATGCCACTGTACTACCATTCTGCATTGTTGATTTTTGGCTTGTTTGCACATCTCCCAATCCCCCATTTTTTTACTCAACTGTTCCAGAATGTTCCTGTGCTGTTACAGTGCAAATTCCTTTTCCCCTTCCCCTCCCTGTCCCTCCCCTCCCCCTGTTTTTTCAAGCTCTGCAAACTATTCATGCTTGCAGTTGGCACTGTACAAATCAATAAATGAATAAATGAAGAAACTAACAAATGCCCAAAACCAAAATTAAAAAGATACTTATTGTGAGCATGTATATTATGGTCGTACTCACTGGGCAGGTTTTTACAATAGAACATTTTAAAAGTAAGCAAAAAGAAAGAATATATAATGATATTTTGATTACTAGAGAACGTATAATATCAGGTTCTCTACAGTGGCATGCCAATCAACCCGGAGTATTTAGTCAGCCTTCTAGTGCAACACAGGGATTCATTGAATCTGATGGTAAAAAAGATGGTTGTAAAGTGATTTTTAAATAAAGATTAAATGAACCAGGAACTCAACTCATTTTCAGGCTCCCCTCTGCCACCTCTTCTACCTCTCTCATCTCTGACTTTCTGTCCGCCATCCAGGAACGGTGTGCCGACAATGATCTCCACCTTAATGCCAGTAAGACCGTGATTATCCTCATTGGCACACCATCCCCCTCCTTTCCTGTCACTCTCTGGCTGGCCTCTCTTGGCCCTCTTCCTGCTCCCACCTGTGAGGCTGAAAACCTCAGGGTCATCTTTGACTCCACACTTTCCTTCTCTCCTCACATCTCTGACATCTCTAAGAAGTCACACTACCAGCTGTACCTCCTCAGAGGTATCATTCCTTTCCTAACTTTCCCCCAGAAGCTCAGTCTCCAGAGCTCTGGTTCTCTCCAGGCTGGACTACTGCATCAGCCTCTTTCTAAATCTGCCTGTTTCTACTCTCCACCCTCTGCAACTCATCCAAAACAGGACTGCAAGACTTGTCCTTGGCCTCAAGCCCAGCGATCGTATCTCTCCAGTGTGAATAAAAGAGACGATGAGCTGCACACTCTGGTGCCCATTCATGCTTACCTGCTTCAACACAGTTTGTCTTCTCCTCCAAACGTTTTCTTGACTCTATCAATCATCAGGGAGGCTGTTTTCCTTTTCAGCTGTGTCTAATTAATTTTCATTAAAGTCTCTAAGGATTTTGGTAGCTGTAGTTGCACAATGTTTTCAATGCAGGTGACCAGGGGCCAATTCTCCTCCATAGCACAAATCTTACCCTTGTTAGGGGGAGTGGGAAAGCCATCAATATGGCTCTCCTTAGTAGGTCATGATGACCCCAGTGCTGCTGCCTCTGATACTCGGGATTTCTGTAACCACTGTGATAAAAAGAGAGGATGAGGCGCGCACTCTGGTGCCCAGTCGTGTTTACCTGCTTCAACATAGTTTGTCTTCTCCTCCAAACGTTTTCTTGACTCTATCAATCATCAGGGAGGCTCTTTTCCTTTTCAGGTGTGTCTAATTAATTTTCATTAAAGTCTCTAAGGATACTGGTAGCTGTAGTTGCACAATTTTGTCAATGCAGGTGACCAGGGACCAACTCTCCTCCATAGCACAAATCGTACCCTTGATAGGGGGAGGGGGAAAGCCATCAATATGGCTCTCCTTAGGGCATGATGACCCCGGTGCTGCTTCCTCTGATACTCGGGATATCTCCAGGACTGAAATCTCTGCACTGGCTCCCAGTGGCGGTGAGGATTAAGTTCAAAACCCTCTTCATTGTCCACAAGGCCTTCTGGGGCCTGGGACCTCAATACCTCCAACTCTCTCTTCCTAGATAGCTTCCTTCTCGAGATCTTCCCTCATCCGCCTCCAACTCCCTCAGAGTTAGTCGCTTCTCCAAGCAGAAAATTGGTGGTAGATCTCTTTCTTCTGCTGGGGCCTCCCTCTGGAACAGCCTCCCTGCCTCTCTGAAACTTGAGGGGAAACATCCCCAGTTCCGGAAGCACTTCAAGACCTTCCTCTTTGCTTCGCTTTCTCTCCCGCTATCCCCTGCTGATCCCCTGGCTGAATCTGACCTGCACTGGTTACCTGGCTACCCTCTGATCTCGGGCCCAGGTCCCCTCCCCACCAGTTGCACACCTGCACTGCCCCCTGGCAACCCTTGCACTCAGGGACAGCTTCTGTATCCCTACAGCCCCTACTAGCACTTGACAACACCTGATGTCTGCAGTTACCCGTGCACTTCCCACCAGCTGGCCGCACTTATATTTATTGTCTTATTTTTCTTACTGTTATCCTACGTACTGCACTGCATCCTCCCCTTCCCCCCGCACTTTTCCGCTTCCCCCATCCCCTGCACTTGCGCGATCTCAATATCACCTGGCCTAGTAGGATCGTTGGCTCTGTCTTCCCTCTGTTTCCCCCTCCCTTGCCTCGTCGCACATTGAAACACTTGTGTATAGGCACGTTATAAATGCCATATCATATCATAACACTGCTAATTAAAATGCCAATAAAAACACTTTAAAATAAAATAAATAACACTGCTAATTAATAGTTTTGTTTTGTTTAAAAATAAGGTGAAATACTTATTTCTAGTACCTTTTCACTGCTGAAATAATAGTGATTAATGCTTCATCACCTTGAGTAGTTAGAAGGCACATTACTAGTGCCTGGTGTACATCAAGGCAGAAGAATAAAAACCGAGGTTCAGAACAGGAAATCCTGAAGCAAGAATATAACAAAATAAGTATTGCAAAGGCCATAGATCTGGCTTTGTAAATGTAGTTTTTTTTGTAACAATGCATAGGACATAAAAGGCTTAGGCTCTCCATTTGGAAATACAGACCTTTTTGACATTATAATGATAGAGCTAACTAGCCACTTGGTGTATCACGACATTGCCAATGCGTCTTAGGTCTTTTTGTACATATTTGATGTAGTTCAATGTCCTTCCAGACGCTGGCAATGCCGTGATACACCAAGTGGCTAGTTAGCTATATCAGACAATGTTAAACTATGTCCCAGAGGTACACCCGTGGTAGTCAACTGGATGGTTCCTCACAGATATTGCAAATGCAGTACCACTTAGTACTAAAGTGAGTGATGAAACAATGCCACAAGGACATGTGCTATGCACTAGCAGCTACCCTAAACAACCATTGAATTACCAACCACATCATGTGTATGCTGTCAAGTACCAGTACATATATTCTAGTAAGGTGTTATGCTCTTCTACAATTATTTTCATGTACATGACAATTTGGAAAGTGCTAATCGTTTACCATTCTGTGGTTGTCCTACTCATTGCCATGTGTGGTGGCAGGCACCTATAGCAGTGTCACAGGGCATCCCCATCACTACAACCAAAATAAACCACCAACTAAACTTTCAGTATCACAGGAAAAAAAAAACACCCCTCCAAACCTCCAGAACACTAAAAGACTCCATTCCATGCATCCTCATTCAAAGCTGCATACTACACAGAATTAAAGCGTGGACCCTAAGGGGTAACCACACACACTCTCACTTGCAACCACACATTCCCACCTCAGATTAAGCCCAGAACACTTCTCATTGGACTGTGCACCTGTAAAACACCTTTGGACAAATCGATCAAGAGTGGTGCTAATATATGTAATGGTTATCGGCGGATGCTCAGAAAAAGTGTTCTAAACTACCCCAATGAAAATAAATAAATACATGCAGTATGTAAACATTATTAGTGATAGTCTACTAGATTGCCATAATTCCTTTTAGGACAACCACCCCCAAAATAAATTTAGCAATAAATATAGAAAAATAGTTATGTCACCGGTCCCCATGATTTGAGCTTTGTCCCTCTTACACCATTGGTTGTCAATTCACTTCTGGGTGTATCACTCAATGCATACCATACAGCTACCTCTAGAAATGTGCAACCTGCTCACATAGAATGTTCCGTAATAGACCTTTATTGCAAGAAATCAATAAGGATCACTGACATTCTTTTGTGTCCACTTTCATTGGAGGACTGATCCTGCTGCCCGACCCCCCACCCCCTGCCATACTGTCAAACATTTGAGAACATCCAAGGTGGAGTATGTGTAACTGGAAGTGGGAGACCACCCCCTCCCCCAAGCGCTGGCATTACCTTGCATTGGAGAAAAGCTCACTTTAAGTAGGATCAAGTTAAGCATAATTCTTTAAATTATGAACATTTGGAGCTCAACAATGCAAAATATGGAATGTTGCTGGGTATGGGTAAGAAGAAAAAGGACTTGTTTGTGCAAAATAGGTACTTTAGCTGGACTTGGGCCGGCTGCAACAAAAAAGTGAAAAACACATCAACAATCCAAGCAGCATGGAATCACAACAAAAACATAAAAACAACATAAAACAATACATCCACAAATTAAACAGCTCGGCTGCATACCCCATAATGGATGCTGCTGTAACCAATCTTTTCCTTGGATGATCTAATGACATAGAATCTGACTGATACCAGGACCCTTCTTTAATGTTTATCTTCATGAACTCTGACAGGGAGCAAAGTTGGCTGAAGCGTGACCTAAAAACAGAAATAGAGGATGCACCATGAAAAAAGTGTTGCAACAATATATCCCTCTGATGTATTTTATTTCGTTATACCCTGAGATGTAAGGTATTTTCCGCTGTTATGCAAACTGTCTCCAACTGTCTCAAACAAAATGTGCTAAGAAACCAACATTCCTCCGCCACACACAGGATTTGACGTTACTTTGCAGATTCATGACTTTAGTCAATGGTGTCAGAGAAACCAGGCTCACACATCAATTTTGGGTGATGACAAACAGAGACAGGATCATTGTTGTCTTGCAACCTCTAACCTCACATTTCCTCCAGTCCCCTCATATTTATAGGTCTCAAGTAACCTGACCAATTCAAAATCTGAGAACATTCTTGTAGTGATCACTAGGACTTCCAGCCTTAGCATCCCTCAAATTCAATGCATCCTTTCATTCACATGTAATTCTTTCTCAATGTGAACCTCATCGGATGAACCGCTCTGAGGGGCATTCACACCCATCCCATCATATCATCCATCATTCATGCTCTCGGAGTGATACTTTGCCTGTACCGTACTGAGCCAGTTTAGGCAGTCACATGTGCATACAAGTCCTACACTGGAGTTTATGCAAAGCAGTGCTTTGCGACCCATATTTTATACACATGTTCGAGATTGCTCTAGGAAAATAAGCAATCTCTAAGCTAATTTCCAAGACTGTAGCATTAAAACAATTGTCGCTAGAAGACAACACATTTCATAAGAGCTTCACTAATATAGTGTACCCAGGGATGTGGCGTACATTTCAATTTGTCCTTTTATTTATATATTTAATTTCCACCTCTCCCACAGTGGTATACAAATAATTGATATAGATAGAGGCCCCAATTCATAGAATCCAGCGCAGAAGCAGCGCAAGCAGCACACGCCGAGAAGGAGCGTGCGCCAGCCATGGCGCAAACCAGCAATTGCGCGGCACATGTATTCATGGATTTTCCCAGGCATCATTTGCCATGGCGCAATGAACAGCAAGCAGCACCAGAAACGCCCCCAACACAGCCCTGTGAGCAGGAAAAAGCCAGTGAAATGCCCAATACGGAGCAAGGTTCTGCGCCATCCATGGCCCAGCACACAACCCCCCCATCATAATTGCGTGAAAAATCAGAGCGCACCCCGCTTGCACCAGCCAAATTGCGTGGAAAGGCCCGCACGTACCCCTTCTGCACCCCAGCAAAATCACGTACCCCGCTCACACCAGCCAAATCGCGTAAAAAGGCCTGCGCGTACCCTGTCCACACCCCAGCGAAATCGTGTACCCCTTTGCACCACCCCAATCACGTGGAAAGGCCCGCGTGTACCCTGTCCGCACCCCAGCAAAATCACGTACCCCGCTCTCACCAGCCAAATCGAACAGAAAGGCCCATGCATCCCCTGTCCGCACCCCAGCAAAATCACATACCCCGCTCGAACCAGCCAAATCGTGTGGAAAGGCCCACGTGTACACCATTGATACAGCAACCAGCCTGCTGTTGAATATGGGTCCATGCAGGTTCAATTAATATTGTTTGGATTCAGAACCTCACCAGACACAAAGTATGTGGACAACCTTGGCCCGCGATCGGCAATGACAATGTAAATCCAGCCACCAAGTAGGCCAATTAGTGCCTCTAGGAGATTGCCATATGGCTTAGATAACAGCTAACGCATGTTTGCTACATGGGCATACGTTGACAAAATAAATAGTCTATTATAGGTGTCAGACCCTGCGGGTTCATCTCTTTCCATTTTAACCCTGTATTGTGCGCTTACTGACGAACAATGTGTCAGTCAGTCGGGATTTTTGTTCTTAGTCATAGATCATAGACATTAGTATAAATGTACATGTGGACCCTTTGGCACTCCTAAGCAATGCTTCTTTCAATTGCATTGTAGTTAATGTTTGCCAGCAAGTATGTTCATTAAGTCCCACACTGTCTGTGTGTAATTGGAAAATCCATAGTTGTTCCCTCTTATACAGTAGTGCTTATAGGTCATCTCCACTATGGGGGACCACGATTCTTTCTAGGATGGTCCATGTTGATTCTAGATTGCTATGTCCCTTTAGTATAAAGTGCTCAACCAAGGGGGAAGTGATCTTTTTTGTCCTAATACAAGATCTGTGTTCCCCAATCCGCACTTTAAAAGGTCTGGTGGTCATGCCCACATATCTCAGATTGCAGGGGCATGTGATGATATAGATAACATTGGTACTATTACAATTGGTGAAAAACCTTTGGTGCCAGGGGTAATGCCAGCCTATGTCAATAGACATGCTTCTCACTGTTTGTGTGCATACATGGTGCATGTGACCTAGGACTAGTTTGATTCCACAAGGTAATAGGTGGGTTGTCTTATATCTCTTTGTAGGTGTGTAGCAGTGTGTCTCTAAGGTGCCGTCCTTGTTTCATAGCGAACCTTGGCGGTTCACTGGTATGTGAGCCCACATTAAGGAGTGGTCATAATCTGGGCACCTCCTTCTTGAGTTGATTCACCAAAGGTGAGTAACTAAACACTGCAGTGATGGTATCATAGTCAGCTGCTCTTCTCCCATGTTGTTCAAGGGTTATGTCCCTAGGTATATTGCGTGCCCTTTTCCTGGCATTGTGCGCTGTGCATTTAGGATAGCCACGGCTCCTCAATTATAGGGCCAAGTTAGTAGATGTTTGATCCTAATCCCATAGAGCAGTGCAGTTCTTTCGGTAATGGAGGAATTGTCCAAACGGGAGATTCTCTTGCAAGCTCCTTGGGTGGTAGCTTTGAAAGAGAAGCAGGGAGTTTGTATCTGTGGAGTTGTGGTATACTTTGCTTTTTATCCTGCGATTGTGAGAAGGTCTCTTGGTCACACTTCACCTCAAGCCCTGGCCTCACCTAAATAAGCAACACTTCCTGTTTCCAGTGTACTGCTTATATTGCCCTTTCTTTAGCAAGACCAAGAGGTGATGGCTGGAAGATTTAGAATTAACCTTAAACCTCTGACAATTGCTCTGGCAACCCTCCACACCATTGTTCTTTGCCTGCCAAGCCATTCCAGGATTGGGCATGTGTATAAAACTGGAAAGTCATAAGTAGGTGCCTAAGCCACTCCCACTTTATCCACATGGGCTCTCTGAGTACTGGGGATTTTGAGGCCAGGTCATATTTGTGTTCCAGGACACTATTCCAAGGCATCCCAAGGTAACTTCTTTAGGGAATGGTGGGTTTTACTCCCCTGTTGGGTCCACTGATCTAGTGGGCCTCTGGGTTGTTACATGGGTTTGTTTGTGTTGCTGAGCACCTCCAGGTGGTCCTCATACCAATGATACATAAATGCCAAGTAACATAACATAACATAACATATGGTACCGGCTTCTCTGTGCTGCTTTCTTTTTCCACGTCTTGAAACATAGCCACTCCTGGTGCATGTTTGTAGCAGTGTCTCTGCTTGCCTACTTGTCAACATCTCTCTCTCTCTCTCTCTCTCTCTCTCTCTCTCTCTCTCTCTCTCTCTCTCTCTCTCTCTCTCTCTCTCTCTTTCTCTCTCTCTCTTTCTCTCTCTCTCTGCAACCAATTAGTGTATCAGTCTAGTAATATTTCTGATTGCGCTTCTGTTTCATGGTTTTGCTCTGTTTCTGGTTTGGCTGCACAAGATCTGAAAACAATAGAAAGTGTCATGACTGCTACCATATGTCTGGCGCCGAGGCAGCACAAACTCCTGCCTCCCTAAGCTCTTGGCACCTGGGACTGGTATGAACCACAGGCAACCGCGACCTGCTGGGTAAAGAGCGTTAGGGTCCATAGATTGGATGGGTAGAGGGTTGCAGGGTAACCGGAACAAGGGTTAGGGAGAGGTTGTGGGTGGGTAGGGGTCATTTGGGTAAGATGCTCCTCAGCTCCTGCCGTTGGTTTGACTGGTTCAGCATGTGGTGTGTTCTCCGCCCTTTCAGACCACACACACATAGAACTTGCCCAGCTGTTTCAGGTAGCCTTTGTAGTGGAGTCTCTAACCACACTTTTTGAGCTTTAGCCTGGAGCTCTAACCAATGCCTTCTAATTTAACTGCACCTTGGCATTCATTGAGTATGCTACTGTACTGCTTACTGCATTGCTTTCATCCAGATAGGAATCTATGTGTTCACACTGCAATCTAACACATTACACCATGTGTGCTTACAGGTTTTCAAGTAGCGACTAAAACAAGAAAATGCACTTAGCTGCGGATCGTAGTTCTAGGTACTTTAGTGCTGCACGGGAAGTCCCGAATGTTCTGTGATGAAGCTCTGCTGGAAAATACTAAAAATAACAATAAGCGAGAGCCGAGCTAACTTCAGTGTTCATAGCACTTTTGCTTTTTACCCAATGGAAAGGGCAATCATGTGCGAAATGAGCGCACAGCCCGGGGTTAATGTCACCCGAGGCTCCGCACATGTGTTTTCTGCAGTTCTCCATTAGAGGCTTCGGAGACCGTACGTTCCAGATTGCTGTCACCCAGAACATAGTAAATATTGTTGAACGTTCATTAAGCACAGTCACTCCAGAGAATGCATTCTGCATGTGGATTGGTGTCTGCCAAGCGCTGCGGTCTTTACCGCGTAATCGTAAATAACATGCCCCCCAAAAGGATTAGTTCTGTTCCTCACACGAAGATCTAGTAAGCTTGGCACTTATCTGTATATAGCCGCAGGGCTTGTGGAGTGTTCAGGCAGGTCGATCCCCGGATAGTCTTGCCCTGTGCGGAGCACTGAGAAACACTTCCGTTCTCTTCTGAATCCGGAATATCAAGCAGGAGTGCAAGGGTGCGGCCTGCGCATGTGCAGATCGTCAAGGCGTGGCTTTTCCCATGCCGGCAGGCTTGTGAAGCACACAGCCTGCTGGGAAATGAAGTTTCCTGGTGTTCCTCTGTCCCTGGGAATTCTGCCTGCAATAAGGATGGAATAGCCTCCTTCTGCTGGGAAATGTAGTTTCCTGGTGTTCCTCTGTCCCTGAGAATTCTGCCTGCAATAAGGATGGAATGGCATCCTTATGTAACATGTAGAGGGTTTGTGCAAGGGGTCAGCAGCACCAAGGTATTTCTGGGGGGTTTGAGTAGGACTCATAATACAATTAACATGCCCAGCCCTGACAGAACGAAAGTGGCAAGTATCTAACATAGGAGGTAAAGCTGGAGAAAACAGTTCTCTGCATAGAAACATGCCTGCACAAGGGTGTACCAGTCATTGAGTCTCTCTCAAGTGCTGACATTCTCAGGCTGAGGTCTGGCTCTGGATATCTCTAATCCAGCCATGTTCTCTTGAAATTGGTTCTTAACCCTGTTTGACAGGGCCAGAGTATTCATCTGGGACACCTTGATTAAACATGGGCTCATACACATGCAGTGTAACTGAATGCATTTGCCATAACGTTAGAATAACAGAACATAGGTGGGGGTGCTGTAAAAATGGTTTAATGTTGTGATCGAAGCAAAAGGGCATTAAATGCAGGTTGACTAAACACACCATCTGTTTTGCTGCTGGCTGTAGGAGAAATCTGTACTGAGCCAGGTTGTTTGAATGGATAGACTATCACACACAAAAAAGCAGTTGAGTTGTTTTTGTGGGGAAGGAATCATTTTGAGGATGCTGGAAGAATTGTTGGCGGTAGTGGAAGTGATTACAGAAGGTGGTCATTAGTGGCAGGTTGATGCAACACACCATTTGCTTGATCACACAGAGGCGTAGGCCATAAGAGGATTTTGCACTGGACTAGGTTGTTTGAATTGGTGCACTCACACACAAAACAAGCAGTTCAATTTCTTTGTGAAAAAAGAACATTTGGGGACTCCAGAAAGATTGTTGGAGGTGGTGGTGGTGATCACAGGTGGTTGGGATTAGTAAGAGGCTGATTGGCTGTGTAAGTCAACTCACCAACTACTGGAGCATACTGAGCAGTTGCCTGGAGGACTAATCTGTTCTGCAACATCTTGCTTGGAGGGCACTGACAATCCAAGCATGGCTTTGGAAGAACCAAAACGAATTTGATAGTGCCAGAAAGGTTATTGGAGGTTGTGGTGATGATCATACGTGGTGGGCAAACATTAAAACAGTTGTAGTTTCTTTGAAAAAAGGGGTTGCCAGTTTCAATGTGTTTGAGGCAAACCATACCACATTTTAGAACCAAAGGCCAAACATAGAAGATGAAGAGGAATTTGCCATAGAAATGTTTCACAGTTCACTGTAGAAATAGTAACTGCTGCAATTACTGGGGATGTACACGTCTATGGTAGTAGAATAGTACAATGTAATTCAATAGCCACATGCTGTTTATCCACCACTGCTACAATACAAGCATTTAAAGTCAAGTTATGTGGGTTGCTATTGGTGTAGCTTTTCAGTTTAGATGAGTTTCAGTTTGGGTTAGCTGTGTTTGCCAATTCAGGGCAGCCAGTCCAAACCTCAACATCCCTAAGATCATAGTGTGATAAGGCTAGTTCTCTGGTCTTGTCAGGAGGGGAGGCGAGAGCATCACCCTTACCCCTTCTCTTTGTGCCAACCGGTGTGTCAACAGTATCCCTGTATTTCCCACCATACCTCAGAGACAGCATGCTCACCGGGCCAGCAGGAAGACAAGCTGAGTAGTGGTACTCCGAGGCACAATTGACCCACCCGCATCTACTGAGAAAGAGAGGAAGGATTCCCATCGATGTGTCAGAGCGTGCCAAACCAGAGGCATCATCCCAGTCTCATCGCTGCCAGCTGATTCAAGCAAAAAGCCCACAGGGGAGAAATGAGCAGGGCTAGCAGCCCTTTTAAAGATTCCCACACAATTACACTAACCTAGAGGTGGCATAATCCATCTTATGTGTTAGGAACTAGTGGCCAATCAACATGGGGGACAATGTAAGTAGGAAACATGAAACAGGATGTCTGTGTTATCTGGTTGAGGTCAACAGTGGAGTGGAGGTGGACCAAGAGACCAGCAGAGGCAGGAAGAAGAAGCAGAATGTGGAGACAGTTATTAAAGGTGAGGTACGGGTGTAGTGAGTGCAAGGGATGTTTCAGTGTGAAGAAAGGCTAGTGTAAAGAGTGTGTGTGAAGCAAATGCCAACAGGATTAAAGGAGGGTGAAGTTGCAGTTCGAGGAGGGAGATGCAGAGTGGAGAAGGAGCAGTAGAGTGGAGGAGGGGGATGCATGTGGAGTAGGGGGAGTAGTAGTAGTGGAAGGAGATGAACAGTAGTATTAGTGAGAGGGGGCGTAAGTGTTGTGTTAGTGGAAGTAGGAGAAGTAGTAGTAGAGTGAGAGGAGTATGAATTAACATCAAAGAGTAGAGCTAAGAGGAATGCAGAGTGAAACATCAGAGTGACAGAAAGTTGGTAGGATGGACCTGAGTAGGAAGAGACAGAGTAGAAGGGTAAGGCAAGGGTGATTGTGATAGGTCTTGAGTGGATTCAACAGTGATTGCAGGCTCTGTTATCAACTCCCCATCAAACATTATGTGGGGCTATAGTAGGGATAGCTAGAGAGTCATTGAGGGAGTCAGTGAGTGGGAAAACCACCCTAGCATATGATCCAGAACTGAGAGAGTATTGGTTATCAATCTATAGCACTAACCAGGGGTTACGGATGACTGTGCTAGGTTGGGCATCCCAATGGAGATGAGAGAGGGGGCCAACCCTAGTGTCAAGCCTTCTAAAGCCCCTGGATATGCCTGTACCATGGACCAAACAAACTGTCTGCCTTTCATCATTGTTGTAACAAGAACAGTCCATAACACCTGTGATATTGGTAGAAAGGAAGGGTAGCCAAAGGGGAGGCGAGCTGTGGGAGACCTGGGAGACATGAAGTTGTGTTTTTTTTGGATGAGGTCAGAGGAGGCATACAAGAAATCAGACAGAGAAAGGATGGTGAAGAGGAGCATGAAGGAGAATTATGTAGGTGGTGTGTGAGGTGAGGTATTGGTTGGTGAGAGGAAATGGTACTGAAAATGAATGTGCATGTATGCGAGTGGAGTGGTAGAACAGATTAGGGTGTGAAGGAGGTAGTGATTGGGGAAGTGAAAGGAGAGTTAATGTAAGAGAAGTTGTGGGACAAGTAGCAGTGGGGTGGACAGAGTAGAGTGGTAGCAGTAGTGACAGTATGTGGTGATGGGAGAATAGAAGGGGTGTGGAGAAAGGAGAGGATACATAGTGTGGAGAGGAGAGATTAGTACTATTTTGGAGAGGCAAGAGTATTAGTGGTTTGGAAAGAGGACAGTAAATGTAGTGTGGATTGGGCAAAAGGAATTGTGGTAAAATCAGTAAGTGGAGGTAAGCAGTAAGGATTGAGAGGGAAAGAGGACCATTTGAGGGGCCATAGATGCAGTGTGAAAGAGAGAGAGAAGGGGCTGTGGGTGGAGTAGGAGGCTGGAGTGTAGAAAGAGCAGGGGAAGAGTGGTAGAGAATGGAGTTTTAGAGCACAGAAGGACCATAGAAGTGGAAAATCTGAGTATCTGAAAGGCACAACCCCTAAGTCATTCATGTGGGTAAAAACATGGGATAGAAAGCACTAGAAATGTATTTGTATGTCTCTACTGTCTCAGAAAAATAAAGACACAGCCTGGATATTTGCATATCTTCTTTTCTAAACAAACATGACCTGTTGGGAACCACCAAGTAATCCAGGTGCACTCCAATAGGGGATCGCCCCTTAATTACTTCAAAATATGATCACTTCAAACAATAACAGTATGATTAGGTTGACAAAGGATAATGTTGTGATTTTTGTAGGTAACATTAAATATATAGACTGAAATAAAATGACTGCTATTTAGCCTATGAAGAAGAATACATTCTGATATCTGAAATGTTTCGGCAACACTGTAAAGTCATGAACCAACAGATTATGCTGTCAGAACCTTGGTGTTAAACAGAGTTTATTGAAGAAGCTGAACTTTAAGAGGAACTGCTCCTAAATATATGTATGTGATTGGGGAAGGTGGAACTTGTCAAACACATCCCAGTGCCAATGCTGTAGTTGGTTCAGAAGAGCTGTTGTACCGAGTCAATGGGTAGACGAGATCTTCCTAACAGTTTTTGACCCCGGGATCAAGGTACACTCCAAATAAGCTGCCTCTGCTGCTGAATCCCTCAGGCTCCTTAATGTAATCCTACGCCAAAGGGTATGGTGACAGAGGGGGGCTGTCTTAATGCCCTCCCAGTACTTTAAGAGGAACTCCTTGATCATCATGGGCATTCTTTCTCCCCCTGATCCCTGCTGTACAGACTCTCCTATTGTCACCTGCTTTACTTGTTCTACACTTAACCCCTGCTATAGTGGTTGTGCCAATGGCTCAGACACTTCACCTGCCTCTGTTTTAGCATAATTTCCACCATCACCTTCAGTAGCATCCTTATCACCACAACTAATTCCAATCAAAGTCTTCCACTTCATCACCTGCTGGAGGAGGCAGATTGTCTGTGTGCCTAAGTCCAAGAATGTTCATGAACTCTGCCTCTGCCTCTACCTCTTCAGATTCTAAGTAGGAGAGGAGATCTATGTCCACTTGTTTTTCCAGATATCTGTAGTCATCCAGCAGAGACAGCACCAGATCTGCTTCCTCCCCTTGCATGCTGTCATTTTATCCAAAAGAAGATTCCCTAATCAAAATAAAAGTAATGTATTCTTTCTACAGCAAAATAAAATGTAGGTAAGTTTTCAAATTCAAATCAGAACACAAAATGAAAGGATTCCCTAACAAACAAAATAATGTCTTCCTAAATAAACTGGCAATGTGCCTGGATCACAAAGTAAGAAAACTAAATTAAAGTTTTCCTTTAAAAAAAAAAACTTTTTTAAATCACAAATAACAGACACAGTTCTTTCTAACACCTGGTGTGGATAGGCCCAGTGGGCCTCCCCAAAACAAACTTGATCCATAAAGGAATCAGGAAGTTGCTATTTACGTATTCTCTGAAACATATTTTCTGCTTCTGCTTGCATTAATTCACATAACCATATTTGAATCTGGTGTCATTATGATGGTCTTGCCTAAAGGCTTGCTGAAGGCCTGAATCTTCATACAGCCTCCCTGATCTTGTCCAAATCGGCAAGAGGAATTCGAATGTTGTGTGTCAAAATTCTTAACACAAATTCAGTGACTGAGTCTGCAGGTGTTCTTGGGGGCAGGGGTTTACTGAGATTTGCCTAGGTTTACTGGTAACACAAAATTCCTCGTAATATTATCAGGAAGTAAGGAAATGCCAACACTGAGGCTGAGGAATATGAAGAATTGGATGGATGGAATTTACTTATTTATTTATTTTGGCATTTGTAAAGCACACTAAGCCCATGGGCATCAAGGTGCTGTAATTGTGTTCCAAATCAACCCTAAACAGAGGTATTGGTGTACAACACCAACAGAAATGCATGGTACTCTTTATTTTTGATGGCATCATCTGTCACCTCACAGACTCCATCTGTAGTGGTAAGCAAGCTTTCCATTCTTAAAGACTCTCTGCTGATCTTGGAACCTCATGTCCCACAGGTGGTAAAGTCCTGCTTCTTCCAACTGACGAGCCTAGCACATCTTCTGATGTTTCTTTCTTTCAGTGTATGTCTGGGCATGCTAGAGAACATGTAACCCATTTGAATCAAGTACAGAATGATGCAGCAGGGCACTTGTTGAGACCTAAAAATCTCAAACAAGTGTCTCCTGGCTTGGAATGCCTGTAATGGCTCCTTGTTCAGAATAGATTAAAATTAAAAGCTATGTGATGGTCCATAAAGCCATCTTCAGACCAAGATCCATGCTCATTACAGACTGTTTTACTTGTATAATCACAGCAGGCTGCTCAGATATAACTCTTAATCAGCATCACGGAAGCACCCGCAAGCACTGTTGACTAGCCCGAGATGCTGAGTGCATTTCCTCGTATGCCGCGATAAAAGATACGAGCAGGAGGAAGTCTTCAGAAGCAACACAAACGTTGCCTGAAGTGAGCATCACTGATTACGCCCCCAGGCCTGCCTGGCCACTCCCTATATTTACCCATGGTACAGCGCACCAGCGCGCGTACCACGGAAGCACCCGCAAGCACTGTTGAATGGCCCGAGACGCTGAGTTGTTTGCTCGTATGCCGCGATAAAAGATACGAGCAGGAGGAAGTCTTTAGAAGCAACACGAACGTTGCCTGAAGGTGAATGCTAGTGAACAATGCCCTCTGGTGGAGGCTATTGACTTTGTTCACCCTGTGGACTTGATACTTTCATGGATGCCTGTAACTTGATATATGCACTTTTACAGATGCCTGTAACTTGATACATGCCCGTCACCAAACTATCACACTCACATGCTACTTTTTTTCTTTTTGCCTCAACAGTGAGCGTCACTGATTCCGCCCCCAGGCCTGCCTGCCACTCCCCATATTTACCCATGGTACAGTGCACCAGCGCGCGCACCACGGAAGCACCCGCAAGCACTGTTGACTGTTCACTGTGAACAGTGCGCAGGGCGCTATATTGACCACCTCTTTCCTCTGCTTATTTGATCAAGCAAGGCGCCAATAGAGAGCACTCGCAGAGACATAAGTTGCGATGCTGGTGCCTTGTTCGGTAAGATCTTCTAGACAGATTTAGCGCGATTTCTATCGCTCTTTTCTTCTTTAGGCTGTTGTAATTTCACAACCTTTTAGAAAGGGTTTTTGTAATACTCCCTGATTACTCCATCTTTCCTGTGTAGATCTCTCTAGTTACTTACTCGTGACAGATATGAAAGGTAAGAAAGGGAAAGCTGGGAACATGATGAAAGATCCCCGTGCCGACTTTTTCACTGCAGTTTCGACACGACGAGCAAGCCTAGCGCGCGCAGCGGCACTCCTGCTCCCTCCACCATGCGTGGAGGAGGAGGAACTGCTGCTGTGTGCTCAGGAATGTTCAAATCAGTTAAAACTAAATGAGGACCCAGAATCTAATGATATGCAATCGAATGAATGTTCACAATCCCTTTATGCCGAAGATCTGGCAATTCATACCCAGAAAGAAACCTTGAAAGCCCTCTGGAACGATTTAGCAGTAACCCAGGGGGAAGCCGACTTGGCTAATCACTCATTTGAAGACATACCTTCTATCTTTAAGGTTGCTGACTCAGATACTTTTCAACAGGAAGAGGATCAGGTTTTAGCAAATAAGGGGAACAACGCGATTGTTGAAGGGATTGCTACTGATAACTCAAACAACACTAATCTGTGCACTTTGATGGGAATCTTTAATAGGCTAATCCTGGGTGAATTAAGAAAGCATACTGATTTACTGACGCAAATAAATACATCTGTACATCAGGTTCCAATGAAACTCAATGACATATTGTCAAAAAAAGTTAGTAAGACTCCTACTGTAACAAACTATGAAGGAACCGATATACCACAGGCTACTGACACAAGTAGCGTCAAGGAATCGGCAAAAGTCCCCTCTGCAGAGCCAATCATGATAGAAGACTCGCTGATTGAGGTTGACACGCTTAAACCTGAATTAAATGGGAAAAACAAGTTGGGAATCACAATGGGAAATCAAACTCCTACTCTCCTTACAATGACAGTACCAAAAGTAAATATAACTAAAAAAGAAAGAAAAAACAACAGGCGCAATTTAGAAACCAAAATCAAAAGAAAAATCTTTGCAAAACGTCTCGGAAGTACTTAAGAGACGTGAATTTTAAAAACATGATTGACGAGGACTGTCATGTTTTGGTTGGCAATTATGACACAAATAAAGAGACGGCCTACTCTTTAGCAAAGGAAATGTCAGGATCAAAAGACGGTTCCGAATTAGCAAAATCTCCAATGCAAGAAGGTTATATTGAAGCAAAAAAATCGATTTCTGATACCATGAAAAATAAATTGGAAATAGTGGATATTGCCTTGCAGTTGTCCTCTTTAAAAACTGGTCTAGTTGATATTTTTGAGATCTTTAAAGTGAACGCTGCAGGTATATGTAATGAAAGAAAAGGAAAAACTGCTGAAACAATCGATAAAGAACCTAATCCCAATAATTTAGGAGATGATGCTAATTTTACAACTGGTAGGGTAAAACCATCTTTTTACCCTGCTTCCACTTTGAATACAAAAGTAGATCAATCAATCCCGAACATCCCCGGGGCGATACCCTGCCCTCGGTAAGGAATGGTAGTAAAAACAACTCCAACACTAGCCATTTGATCCCTGAGCAATGTAGCAAAGCATCTGCAACCCTATCAGACGAATGTATAGGCGAGGCTGATTTGATTAAAGCTCAGATCGATGACCTGACGGCCACTGCCGAACAAGGTTCTGGTACTGTGTGGTATAAGGAAGAATGTGTGAAGCAGGGGAATGTTATGGGTGTTGATTCTGATCTCCTGGTCAAACAAGATGAAATCGCTTCTATTGTTAAAAAAATATTACAAGATCAACTTAATAACAGGAAACATTCTAATTATGGACAAGTATCCAATGAGGCCGTAAGGCAAATCCAAAAGGCATATGAAAATGTAGAACTGGCGAATGACAGACAGGACTTAAAGAAACCAGCATTGAGCGAGTTACCCAGTATAATTCTGACTACGCTATTTACTGAAGGCACACAAATCTCGCTGAACCGCCCTTATATTCTCTCGTTATTTGCCACGATTCCTTCGTTATCACTTGTTTCATCTCAAGACATTACTCTGGTAGATTTCTTCCATAAGCATAGGTTGGACTATGTGCGCTTAGTAATCCCCTCACCTCTTGTTAGAGATGTCCTGCTGAAAGAAGCTGAAAATCTGCAGTGTAAAGGCTTTGATATCTACCCATATGCACAAACTGATCCAAAAAAAAGACACAATCGATATCTCATTAATTGCGAGTTAATGATATTAATGATTCCATCAGAGCTGATGACAGGGAAGGGTTTGGCACCGATAAACAAGAATGGAGAGGGCTTACATTAGCGCTTAAGGATGCTATTTCGTCGCTCCAGGCATTGGCCAAACGACTTTAGCCCTATCAGTAAAACCCTTGTTGCCTCTTGGAATTCTAGAGGCCATGCGCATCTGACAAGTAATATTGAAGTTACAGATATCTTGTCATCTTTTGACTTGATTTTTTTTTTTGCAAGAAACATGGGCCATACCTGCCCTTAGTTGGGAAGGATATGATATCTGGCAACTACCTGCTCCCAAAGGCCCCAAAGGGAGGCCCATGGGTGGCTTGCTAATGGCATGCAAACATACTTTGGAACCAAAAAACATTGAGATATGGTCACACTTGAAATACTTCTTTGCATTCATATGTACCTTGAAACTCGGACGCAACATTATTGATATATGTATTATAAATATATACTGGAACCCCCTAAAACACACTGAACTGCAGCTGACGAAAGAATTAGCTGAAGTAATGGCAAAAATTGATGATTGGAGGATGTTAAAAATCAACAGGCTGGTTATGATGGCTGGTGACCTTAATGCAGACTGCGACATAGACACTACTGAAATTGACTCTCTAATGTGTGGCTTGAATGCTGCTACAAAATTACATAGAGCTCCAACTAGTAATTCAAAGTTGAGAGGTGCAATTTGGATGAACTTTCTTGAAGTTATGGGGCTGGTGAAGTTACCAAATTATGTCCACACATGGAACGCTAGAGGTAGTAGCTCTATATTAGACTACGTCTTTGTGTCTCATGGTTTGGATAAATACATATCCGACCTGACGGTTAAAGAAATGTCAACCAGTGATCATAACCTCCTGTCAAGTTATATAACACATGCCAACGACACAGAACAAAATGCAACCTATAAACCAGGCCTGATTGGAAATCTGACGGGTACGCGGATACGTTGGTCTTACTCCAACACAAAAAATTTACATCGCTGCTCCTAAAGAATCATACAAATATGTCACATGAAGAAAGTCGATTTTATCTTGCTTCATCCTCTTTCACGAACTACATTAATGAAATTGTTACTCAGACATGTTGTGAGAAGAAAATTACAAAACAACCCTGCAACCATGCCCATGCTTTCAATATAGACATCTTAAACCACAAAAAACAGTTAAGACGAGATATTCGTAGTGCTGTCAATACAACAAGTATAGGTGCAGAAAGAGACAAGAAACTAAAAGGTCTGAAACAGCAATATAAAAATTGGCTAATTTCAAATAGAATAGCAAGAGATCAAATGGATGGTGAAAAAATGCTTACTGCCATCAAAGGTAAAGATATCTCAAACTGCTGGCTGATGATTAATGGGACTCAACTAACCCAAAAAGAGATACTGCTGTCTCTGATCAGCGAACGAAGTTGGAAGGACCATTTTGCCAAGATGTATCATGGCGAATATGACAAAGATACGCCTCTTCTGGTAAAAAATTCCAAGTGGAACCTGAACATCTCCCCTAACAATATTACTAGAATTATTGTTAAATCCAAAAAATCGGCTGTACCAGGACCCAATAACTTATCCAATCAAACTTTAGAAATTGATGCTCAGTTATGGGGGAATATCTTACATGTGTTGTTTAAAGACATCCTCACAACGAAGCTTACACCGTATTCTTGGAGACTGGCTATCTTGATCCCAATTTATAAGCACGGTCCTAGAACTTCACCTGAAAGTTATAGGCCAATCGCTATTTCTGATCCAGACTACAAGATCTTTACCTCTATTATTCTTGAAGAACTTGAAGTCTGGATTGCTAACAATGATACAATAAATGGTAAACAAATAGGTTTTAGAAAAAATGTTGGAACGGACTGTGGAGGGCTAATTTTGAAAAGTTTGCAATCAAAAACATTGAAGAAGCCAGGCTATGTGATATTTGTGGCCTCAATGGATCTTTCAAAAGCTTTTGATCTTGTGAATAGACCGACTCTATGGTCTATTCTAAGAGATCTATTGATTCCTAGACATCCACTTGAGATGATCATTGATTTATACTCAGACACAAAGATCAAAGTCAGACATATCTCAGCAGGCAGACTGTCCTCTGAAATACCTATCCCTAATGGTTTAAGAAAAGGTAGCAAGTTAGCCGCCATTTTATTTAATCTATATGTTTCTAAAGCTGATGAAGCCATCTCGGGTAAGGGCTTAGTACCACCTAAATTGGGAGAAACCGCAATTGAATGGGTTGCTTATGCAGACAACTTCTTACTGCTTGATCGTACAAAAATTGGTTTGCAAAAATTGATAAATGAATTTGTCGTCTTTATTACTGGTCTACACTTAAAAATCAATGCAGCTAAAACAATTATTTTAAGAATGGGTAAGCCAAAGAAAAGACAAACTTTGCTTACTTGGTATTGCGAAGGTAAACGTTTAAAAAGCCAAACTGCTCTGAAATATTTAGGATATCACTTTGCCGCTAATAGTGCGCCGGTAATGATTAAAAGGCAGCTAGAAGTGAAAGCTGAAATCATACGACAACAGATGGTGAAAATTGATGCCAAGTATGGCAGATTTACAGCGATACCTTTGAAACGCTTTTACAATATTTCCGGAATCCCCAAACTCATATATGGTTTAGAATTTTATGAACTCGAGAGTAGGGATTTTATGAAAAAATTAGAAATGGATATGTGGAAAGGTGTCCTGTTTTTTATCCCTAAATGTATACCAATCCAAGCCATTAGATACGAGTTTGGGCTACAATCCCTTGAATCGATCATCTTATGGAGAAAAATGATGCTGTGGAGGAAATGTTTGATAAATAACCTCTCATCTCTTTACACGATTGCAGCTAAAGACCAATCCAACTTTTATTGCTCGCACTTAAAAATGGTAACTGAAAAAATGTTGTTGAATGCAGGGATTACGGTGGAAATGCTGGTAAAGAAACCTTTGAAAGTAAAATTTATACTTCAATGTAATGACTGGCAAGTGACTTTAGATAGTGTCCAACAATCCAAAATAGTTAACTAGATACACTCTCTCTGGAAATTCCACCCTGTTCTGGAAAACTATCTGGAGAAATCTCTTCTCGGAACTTTAGAAATTCATTCATGAGGTTCCGCTTTGATACCTTAAAAACAAATTAGATCCTAAAAAGATGGAATCTCCATAATGCTGAATGGGGGTGGTGTAGACACTGTAAGAAAGAAGGTACCGAAGAAACCTTGAAACATATATTATTGCTATGTCCAGTGCTTTTAAAGCAAAGAATTCTATACTTTGAGCTATTTGTAACACACTTGTATGCTGTTGACACGGAAATGTTATGGCATCAAATTAGGCATAATACTTCTACAGTCCTAAAATTGAGAATAATGGCATTTTTAAAAAAATGTTGTGACTTATCCTGAATGACTTATATGAATGCTTTGTGCAACTTGTAACACACTTGTATGCTGTTGACACGGTAATGCTATGGCACCAATTTAAGCTTAATACCTCTAGAGCCGTAAAATAGGGAATTATGGTAATCTTGAAAAATTCTGTGATTTATTCTGAATGATTAATATGATCTTTTCCCGTTTTTTTGGCTGATTGGATCGATAAGAAACAATGATATGATATGATATGATCGTTTATTTATATAGCCCCTATACACAATGTTTTTCAAAGCGCTTCAAGGAGGCAGGGGACATAGGAAAATGCAGTTGCATTCAGTAAAAGTCCTTGAAACAATACAGAATGTGAAAAAAAAACTATCGTAATAGATCTGTCGACATTTCTGATAGTGCAAGTGCATAGAACAAGTAAGGTAAGAGGTAATGGAAAGGAAGGAGAACAAAGCAAGCAGTAACATTACTATGTCTGACGACAATTTACGCAGTGCAGGTGGTAACATGAGGTGGGGTGGGAGGGAAGGGGGCAAGGGGAGGAGGGGGAAGGAGAACAAGGCACGCTACTGATCAAAAACATCGGAGACAAATTTATAAAGCAGGGGAGGGGGAGGAGGGAGAAAACAAGGGGGGAGGAGGGGAGACAGACAAGCTGCTATCGAGAGTCACGGGACAGATGATAGGAGTAAGTGCTAGGAGGGGCACATAGACACTCAGGGGGTCCAGGGGGGCACACAGACACTCACGGGGGGGCAGGGAGGCACACAGACACTCACGGGGGGAAAGGGGGGCACACAGACACTCACAGGGGGGCAGGGGGGCACACAGACACTCATGGGGGGGCAGGAGGGCACATAGACATTCCGGGGGGGCAGGGGGGCACACAGACACTCACGGGGGGCAGGGGGGCACACAGACACTCACGGAGGGGCAGGGGGGCACACAGACACTGACACTCACGGGGGCAGGGGGGCACACAGACACTCACGGAGGGTGGCAGGGGGGCACACAGACACTCACGGGGGGCGGGCGAACCGGCGTACCGCGGTGGACAGCGGTAGACAGGGCCTTAGTTGATGGCCTTTGGTGTGTGGCTGGCTCCCGCCTCCCGGTTTCAGCCATTTGCTTAAGGGCCAAAGGCTACCAATGGGAAGGGGGGGGGGAGCTGGCCAAAGGAGTAGGAAGAAAACAATTGCATTTTCCGGCAAGAATGACAAAGCGGCCATCTTGAAGGGCCTCAAATCATACTGGTAGTTGGCAGGGCAAATGATATACAGTAAACAATGCCGGGTAGAAAAGGCGCGGAGCGCAACATGCTGCATAAAGAATCCAGAATTACAGAGACACGATGCGATTCGTGCAATTACCAGCAAACATCAAGGTCGAACGTCGCCGCACTCGAAAAATTTCCACAAAGTCAATGTTTTGCAAATTTCTATTGAAAATTTAGGAATTTTATTGTTGCTTAGATTAAGCTCGAATGAATTGCGATTGAACCTGATCTTCTTAATTATGGTATCCTTTTTGATGTATTATGGTATTATGGTATAAATGGTTTTATACGATTTGCTACTTTTATACTGTTCTTAATAAGTTTTTTTTTCTATGAATTGTGATTGATGAAAATTCTATGAAATGTTATATTTATGATGAACTATGAACTATTTTGTAAAGGTTTAAACAAACCACAAACAAATAAATAAATAATAACTCTTAATGAATTGTGGGAGTTCTTTCTTGTATCGAGTAGATGAAATTCCTTGGCACTCCCCCTGAGAGAATAAACTGACATTTCCCATTATGAAAAATAAGAAACTTGAGACATGGTTCTTCAGTGCAAATTAAAATTGTACTTCTGAGGCATGTTCTGCTTAGATACTATGACAGCAGTATTATGTAATTGGAATAGATGTTGCACTTAATAAAGTGTTTACATGGGTATGAAGGTCTTGCTGAAGTAGACAGGAGGAATTATAAATGGTTCACATCCCACACTTCACAAGGTACCGGCTCTTGACCTGTTTTCAATACTTGCCCATGTGAAAACACATTGATGCTGTGAGGTATGAAAAGTGAATATGTGCAAGCTAATATATGCAAAATGAAGCATTGGGCTTCATTCTAAGTTTGCCGGTCCGGAAACAACAGACTTGGTAAACTTACCGGCCCCATTGTTTCCAGACCGGCAATCTACAGGTTTGCCGGTCGAAGCCGCTGTGCTGACAGGTCTGACCCTGCCGGGCACAGCGGTCACTCCAGGCAAAGCCATCACGGAAGCACTGGCACCGTTAACAAAAGTGCCGGTGCTTCTGTTTGCCCATTCCCATAGAGTCCTACAGGACTCTATGGGAATGGGGATTAAAGAAATGGCCGTCGCCAGACTTCCCAGCCACCAGACTTGGAATAGCCTGGTGGCACCGGGAAGTTAGGCGCTGGTCATTTTTGATGGGTCCAGCGGCAACCCACCGGTAGCACCGCCACAGTTACTGCCAGACCCGTAATGAGGCCCATTGTGTGATAAAGTCGAATTACGACCATTTCATCCATTACCACTTCCACCTGAAAATGCATCAGGCTTAGGGATCCAAACCCCAGTGCAGATTCTGCAGTGTCTTTCAGGGATTCCCATTTCCCCACTTCCCCATTTTGCGGATACACTAGCACATTCAGACATACCCCTTAGTCAAGAGGTGTAGATTATTGAAGGGAAAAATCAAACCTATGCCACCCTCATCAGAAGCAGCATGTGTAAAGGAGAACAGTTGTCTCCCTCCACTCTCGCGGAAACATTTAAAGAGAGAAATACTTCCTTACCCCTCCCCAAAGGAAATACAACATTTTCACATGTGCAAACTTACTAGATGTTTGCATGTCCATTGTGACGGCCTTTTTTACATGAGAATCTCACAAAACAAACTTTTGTGCAGTAGGACAGTCAGGAGGCAAGGCAGAAGCAGAACTAACAATCAACATCTGCAGTGCTTGGAAACCAATTGAAAGAATTCCAAGATGATAAAAAGTATTTTAAATACTTCCTTAACCTGGCTTGGAATTGGAACATTATTCAACAATGAATTCAAAGGTTTGCCTCAGACAATGTGAGAACTGTGAGTGCTTTGTAACTGAGCCTAAGAAACACAGATTGAGTATTTTGGACTTGGAGCTGAGGAGGGGAGTTTGCTGAGGTAGTCAGAGAGCACCAAAGGAGGGGAAGCCATTTTGCTCAGAAGGAGGGTGTGCTATAGTGACGAGTAGAAGAGCCCCTCCCCCCAGACTCAAGAAGTGGGGTGTGTTCCAGTAAGAGAGAGAGGAGTCCCTGAAACCAAGAAGTGAGGTATGCTCGAGTGAGGGAGAGAAGAGCCTCCCTGAACTTTCAACACAGGATCTGCTCAAGTGAGAAGAGGAGTCCCCTGAACCCCAGAAGAGCTTTGTTCTCCAGTGAGGGAGAGAAGAGTCCCACTGAAGCCCAGAAGTTGGGTCTGCACCATTGATGTGGAAAGGAGCCCCCCTGAGTCACAAAAGAGGAGGGTGCTTCAGTGAGGGAGAAAGGAAGCTCTCTTGACTCCAAAAATTGAGTTTGTAATATTAAAAAGACCATGCCCCCTGATCCTCAGAAGATGGATATGTTCCTGTGAGGAAGAGGTGAGCCCATGATTCCTAAGACGAGAGGTGGGCTCCAGTGAGAAGATAAGATCCCCTTGAGACCAAAAGAAAGGAACAGCTGACGCATGTTAATGGAGGGGAGAGAAGTAGAAAGAGAGTAACTTTGGCTCAAGAAGAAATCAGATGGATGAGGACAGGTGTAGCAGAAGCATAGAGCCCTGTTAACATGAGGGATGCGCTACTGTGAAGAGAAAAAGAGTGAGCAGGGCACTATATCCATAGATGCGGACTAGTGAGCAGTGCACAATACACCTGGGTATGGATAAGTAAGCAGAACACTATATCCCTATGTGTGAACTAGTGAGCTGGGCTCTATATACATTTGAATGGAAGAGGGAGCAGGGCACCATATCATTCAGTAAAGACAACGGGAAGGAGAACCCCAGGGAAGAGGGGGGGCTCTTGGGAATGCTTGACAAAAGTAGGAAGCCCGAAATATCAAAAGAGGTGAAGAGGCATTCAGATCCCCTGAGGAAGTGATTAAGATGTAATGCTAAAGTGATCAAAACATGAAACCTTCCTACCTGGAACTTTCTGAAGGCCTTTGTTGTATTGTCCTTCATTTATAATCCTAAATTCAAGTACTAAGCCTCCTAAGCATATTTAATTTATAGCAACCCTGTGCACATTTTGATGCAATTATCTTATGGTTTACTTTTATTGAATGAAACCCTTTAAAAGTATTCTAGTGTCAGATGATTTGTGATCACTCTGCCATCTGACATATGGTCTCATCCGGGGGATCGCAGAACCTTATACACAGGTTGGCCTATACCCCCCAGATATTTGTCTTTTAATGCTAGAGATCAGGATAGGGCCACCCATCATTCATGTCCCTCGCACTTAAAACTTGAGTGATGTTCCCCACATCCAATGCTAGGTCGGCCTTTGCGAATACTGTGTTGGAAAAACAAAATAGAATATATAGATTCATTTTTCACCCCCTGACCCATCAGTCTCACATCCAAACCAATGCAATTGTCTTATCTTTAACTTTTGTTTAATAAAACACTTTAAAAGTATTCTGGTGGCAGATGTTGTGTGTACATTTGTTCATCTGACATATGGCGGCATTGGTGTGATCACAGAACCTGATACAAAGGTCAGCCCATGACTCCCCAAATGATTTTTTCTTTTAATACCAGAGATCAGGATAGGGCCACCCATATTTTATATGCCTTGCGCTGAAAACTTAAATGAGGTTCCCTACACCCAATGCTGGTAGCCTTGAGAATAATGTGCAGGGAGAGAAACTTAGAATACACGCATTCATCTCTCACCTCCTGGCCCTCAGTCCCACATCCCAACCCATAGGTCACTCAAGAAGAACTGTTACGACATATGCAGTGCTCATGAAAAGGGAGAGAAGATTTTTGTGGAAAGTGATCTGCAACCCAACTGATCAAGAAAAAGAATGGTCTCAAGAAGGAAACCTCCAGGTATTTATATGGGCCCTCTAATTAGACACAAAGAAAATGTCAGGTACCAGTGACCATAAATTGTCAGAACATAATTAGCAAGTTAAGGATTTTTGGGTGAACAACATTCTTTTGGCTTCCCAAGTCCAGCTCCGGAAACTAGGGTGGGTAAAACCAAAGTACCGAACACCTGCATTCATGGTTGTAGGGAATATTATTAAACAGCCAAAGTGATAGTAGAGAAGGAAGAAATGATCATGCGGTAAGGGCTAAAGCATTCCCAGGGTTACCTGAATACCTGCTCTTAGGAACAGACTTCCCTGAATCAATCCAGTGGCTTGATTATGCATGCTTAAAAAGTATTGGAAGAGGAGAAACCCTGACTAAAAACAAAACCAGGATTCAGGAAAAATCTCTGACACAGGTAGTGCAGGTATTTAGTCAACCTACTCAGAAACCAAAGAAAGGTACGCCCCACAAATACAGTTTAAACCTCTAAGGTAAGAAATATTAGGAGGTGCCAGAGGAAAATGATGTGCCTATGTGATAAAGTCTCAGTACAAACATTGTATCCAGTCCACTTGTCCGCTTAAGAGTGGGACCAACTGTACTATCCCTGAACTATCCTCAAACCCCCTGAGTCAGCAACTGATTAGAAACTACCAGCTCCCAAAGCCACAGGGTATTCAAGACTACATTTCCCAAGATGCATCAGGTTTAGAAATTCAAAACCCGAAGGGGATTCCGTTTTGTTTTTCTGGTAATCAGGGAAAGATACTCTACTGGTAAATAGTAGCCCATGCAGAGATACCCATTAGTCAACAGGTGCAGATCCTCAAATGGAAATACTTAACTTAAGCAAGTGTCGACCCAGCAGCAGGTTGTGTAAAGGAGAAGGGGTTTCTCCCTTCCCTGCAGTTGCTGCTATTAAAAAAATAAAGGACCACATTAGGAGTTCCCGGTCTGGAAAAAATGCTGATGAAAATGCCAGTAATTCCAGCACCAGCATTTTTCCCGGACCGGGAAGGACAATTTTGCCAGTGGGGACAGTGAACTACTGGTAGGCCTGACCTGCTGGGAGCCCAGGCACCTACAGATGAATAAGTGCTGCAATCACCAGGACCAGTACCACCAGTGAAAGTAATTCCAGCAATCCCAACCCATGGAGTCCTTTGGGATGCCATGGAATGGGAACTTACCGGTGTCTCTGCTGCCTGTAATATACCGGTAATACCAGGATATCGGACTCCTGGAGCAATAAGGCAGTTTTGTCAGTAAAACTGTAATGAGGGCCAAAGACTTCCTTCCCCAACCCCAAAAGAAAAACAATGTTTCCACATGCAGAAACTTAATAGCGATATGCCTGTTCATTGTGATGGCCCATGTTACACCAGAAACCCACAAAACAAACTACTGTGTAGTGGGAAAACTAGGAAGAAAGGCAAGAGTAGAGCAGCAAGCAAACAACTGTTCCAGCACATGAAAGCCAACTGAAAGAAATGCAAGATCGTGGAAAGCATTTTGAAGTCTTCCTTCCCTTTGGCTGGAATAGAGCAGTTAGTCAATCAATTTAAATATTTGATTCAGCTAATGCAAGAATGGTGAGGGCTTCATAACAGAGGGTAAAAAACACAGACAGAGGGCCTCATTACACGGATGGCGGTATTAGCACATGGACCAAGGTGCTATTACCGGCAGCGCCTTGGTGGAAAGGGGAATTACCGCCCCATTCCAAGGTTGGCGGGGCGGTAATTGCCCCTTTCACCACTGCCCTTTCCCATTCCCATTTTTGCCCCATAGGGCATAATGGGAATGGGGAAGGTGCTAATTACGGCACTGCAATTTTGCGGTGCCGTAATTAGCACCAAGGTCCCTTAGCGGGTTGGTTTTTAATGCCTGCAAAAAGCAGGCGTTAAAGCACCAACCCGCTAAGGGTCCTCGTAGTAAGGCGGTAATGGTTAACGGTCACCGTTACCATTAATGGTGACCGTTAACCATTACCGCCATCCGTGTAATGAGGCCCAGTGTCTTCTGGGCTGGAGGATGTGAAGATGAGATTGCTTATGAAGTGGGAAAGTAGCAGACCAGGGAGGCCCCTTGAGCCCAGAAGATCGGTGTGCTCCAGTGACTGGGAGAGGAGAGCTCTGCACCCCAGAAGATGGGTGTGCTCCAGTGACTGGGAGAGGAGTGCTCTGCACCCCAGAAGAGGGTGTGCTCCATTGAGGGGGAGAGGATTCACTTGAACCCCAGAAGAGTGGTATATTCCAGTGGGGTGGAGAAAAGCTCTCCTTACCCTCTATAGTGGGATCTGCTCCATGGAGGGGGAGAGGAGCCTCCCTCAACACCAGAAGATGGATGTGCTCCAATAAGGGGTAGAAGAGCCCCCCTGAAACCCAAAAGAGAAGTATGTGCAAGTGAGATGGAAAAGAGCCCCCACGAAACCTAGAAGAGGAGTTTGTTCCTGTGAGTAATAGGTGAGCCACTAACACACTACAAGAGGGGTGGGCTACAGTGAGGAGAGTCCCTTGAGAGCAAAACAAAGATTTCTGAGAACCTAGAAAAAGGAGGAGTAAGAGAAAAGAAAAGAGAGCAGGCTCTGACAGATAATAGGGCAGTGCCTGAAGTGCAGGCCCAACATTCTAGTGTGGGCCAGTTTTTTTGGTTCAAAGTGAGACCGTTTTTCTTGGCCAAAGTGGGCCAATTGGCTGAGTTACTTCAATTAGCAGATAATAGTTTTGACCAGTGCTACTTAACAAAAAAAAAAAAAAAAAAAAAAAATATATCAATCTGCAATACATTTTACAAAAGATTCCCTGTTGGTACCATTCAAAAAGCCTATCACAAAGAAACACATTGCCGTTTGTGACTGTGTGGCACTTTTTATTGGTTCCCAAGCCCTTGTCAGACCCAGAGTGAATTTAGCCCAAGAAGAGGGGAAGTATGGCAGAAGAAGAGAGCGCCATGAACCCAGAATAGGTCTGTGCTACAGTGAAGACTAATGTGCAGAGCACTTTATTGCTGGGTGAAGATCAGTAAGCAGGCACTATAACTTGGAGAGTGAGCAGGGCACTATATTCTTAGGTATAGACTAGTGAGAATGGCACATCTCGGGGTGTTGAAGACTGGGCAGGGCACAATAACCCTGAGTAACACCGAGAAGGAGCGCCTAAGGGAAGGGGAAGAGTGTTTGGGGAACGTGACAAAGGGAGGAAGCACCAAATGACAAGAGAGGTGGAGAGGTGTCATGGTCATCAAAAGATGTTATAAAGACTCAATGTTAACAGGAGGCCTTTCTATCTGGAACTTTCTAAATGCCTTTTTTTGTATCCTGCTCTTTGTTCTAATCCAAATACCATCCACGAATTGTATGTATTAAGTTTGTTTAATAAAGTCCTTTAAACTTGTTCTGGTGTTAGTGGTTGTGTGTTCCCTCAGCCTTGTAACAATTGCTATTAAAATATCACACAGTACTTGGTTTCTCACCTGTGCGAGACCTCATGCATGTACACGTATTTACCTGACATTACGGTGATGATTTTGAGAAAGCTAAAAACCTGTTTTGTGGCCTGTGACTTGCAATGCATTAGCTGCAAACCTTCCATAGTGTCACTGGTAATCTTAACATATCTCGAGTTTTAGCATGTTATTGAGTCTAATGTGAATCTATAATAGGTTTGCACGTAAGCCATGTAAATTAGCTCCTCGTCTGATTGCCTTACTTACCTGCAGTGGATGAGACACCGAATGAATCACAAAGACAGCTTTTAATCAGGTGGTCTAATCTTTGTGATAATCTCTTGAGTGACGAAAATCAGCTTTTTAAAAGTTGGTAATTCTGGGAAAAGCATTTTAGATACTGTTTGCACAATGTCTGCTCCTACTGAGTTTAGCAATTTTCACTTATAGCTGGACCAAACAGCTCTAAAAAGGTTTCTGAGTCATTCAGAGAAAACATCATGGCAGTCCATTTGTTGTGAATTGACCATTTGAGCAATTTGTGTTTCACAGCTGCCTAGTTTTGCAGAGACATTATTTTCTGGAAAAAAAAGAACACCTGTTTAGTGTAATTGATAAGAAGCCAAAAAAAGAACAGATATCGACTCATATCGCTGTTCCTGTTTCAAAATGAATCGAATGGACATGACATACTTCCTAGGTCTAAACTGAAATCATACAAGGGTGCTACTTAATTGATTGAACGAATGTTAAAATAAACGCATTTAAACAACTGTTTATCAACCCGTATTTCCATGAAAAATGCTTGTTCTTGATATCATCATGGCTATTGAATTCCCATATCGTCTCTTGTAGCCGAATTTGTTGAAACATGGAAAACTAGTGGCCACTTCACAACCATCTATGGGTTCCAAAAATGCTGCGCCACTTTTCCCATGCTCTCTTCTCCCACCTCAGTAATCTCACAAATCCCTCCAACCCAGTAATGGGACTTGAAAGGCATATCAGTGGAGGGATCCAGTGGCAAGGGGCCAGCAACAACACTCACCTTCAGTGTTCAAGAGTCATTCAGGTTCCTGAAACTTGAACCACTGACTCTATTTTTCTGGTGAGCTTTAGTTAGCTAACTAATCGTGTGAAGTCAGTGAGCACTTTTTCTGTGAGAAGTCTTTGTTGGGCTTGTAAGGAAGGCATGTTATCAAACAGTAAGACAGACACAAGTGATCACAGTTCAAGTGTGTTTATTGAACTTTAATTTGGTTTGAAAAACGCCTATCTAATCCTAACTCTAAAGATGGGAGCATGCTGCGACCATCAAATAATAAGTCGAGTCTGTCAAAATGAAAGGGCCTATACTAATAAACCTATTGCCAATCCTCACTTCTAAAAAACACAAATCAGCTATGGCAAGACAATTCCTAGACCAAGGAGGACAGTAGAGCTCGAAGACTTGTAAGGAGAATAAGGCCCCCGAAGTCTGGGAATGGGGCGGGGGGAGAGAGGCTTGGACAGGATCACCCGTGGTGGGCCAATTTTCAATTGCATATATCCATACTCCGGGATTTGTGGACATCAGTATATCAGGACTATCTGAAGGGAAATCAGCGTGACAGATCATCTCGTATTTAGATAAGTTTGTTTTCGTCTGTTCTAAGATGTGATTTCTTGTATGTTTATGCTGGAAAACTGAATAAACAGTTTGAAAAAAAACACAGTATTGCTCAATTACGTTTTAAGCTACTAGGGCTTATTCCTCAAAAACCTTGTGGTTGGTTTCTAATTTCATCATCTGACACAAAATAATGTGTATGTGGCATTGTTAATTCATATGCTCATTTTTAACGGCTGAATCAGCCTTATCTCCAACAAATGTTGCCATCATTTTGTCCAATCTTTTCTGATACGCACTAGACCAGGGTCGTCCAATTCCAGGACTCATGAGTAGGCAGTATGTCCTATTTTCAGGGTATCCCTCATTTACATACATGGGATGACGGATATCCTGAAAACCTGTCAGGTTTGCAGCCCTCTAGTCCTGGAGTTGGACAACCCTGCACTAGACATATTAGACTGAGATGCTCTTCAACATTTCACCAGTATATGACTCGCTGTCATTCAACAGTGGTCGAAGCCCCTTTACCTGAATGCCGTGACTATAAACAAGCACAGTTAGAGTAGGAGAGAGTAGCATACAAAACCGTTTGAAGCCTAAGGGTATTTGGGCACTCACCAGGCTCTGTAAAATTGACAGACGCAAGTTTCAGTACTCGTAATTGATGGGAAACCAGGGTTCTATCCTGGCAATACCCTCATTAAATGAGTTAACACCTCAATTAACCGGCCACCATGTTTTGATTTGCTCCTCCAATGCTATTTTGTCACAATGCACACTACTAGCTGTGTTGTATTTTGATTGTATCTATTGTTATTTATTTATTATACTTAGTTTTTAAGCGATACATTATAATGCAAAGCAATCCTGTATCTACTACCATAGACATGCCAGAAGTTTAATTTGTGATACCTTGATGAACAAATGTAATACATTCCCCAGACACAAGTGATCGAAGTGAGGGGGAGCGGATGGGAGCGGTGCTCCTCTACTTTTTTTTTTCTCACTTACCATTCCTATACTTTTATTTTAAAAAGAAACTGCTCCGGAGCGCTCCTTTTTAAAGTAAAAGTATAGGTACGGCGAATGGAGAAGTTGGCTGCACTGCACACTGTCTCATGCAGGCTGCTGCTGCCATAGACTGGCAGGCATAGCCTTGGCCCACGCCTGCACATTGAGCAGCAGTTCCGTTCATTTCAGCACATGCCCTCAGTGTGCGCAAGCGTGGGCCAAGCTGTGAGTGACCAGGCAGCCTCTCTTGTTGGACTCCAGTCCTAGGAGGATTTCTTTACCTACTGCTGCCGCTGCCAGCAGGTAGGCAATGAGGTGGTTGCAGGCGCCGTGGGTTGGGTTGGGAGAGAGGGACAGTTCAGTGCAGTCCCTCTCTCCTGAGTCCCCCCCGGCATATTTACTGCATAATCCGGAATGCGGGCGGGCAGGGAGTTAAGGGCCAGGGTCGGGACTCGGGAGACAGGGACGGTTCTTTGCCGTCCCTTTCTTCCGACCCCAGCCTATTTTGCAGGGAATGCGGGCGTTTTTGGGGGAGGCACCGCACCTTGGAAACCATGTCCTTTACACAATCGGCAATCAGAATCCCCATTGGGTATATTGCTCTAAACATCCTGCTCTGCTCCATACATTCTGTGTTTATGTTAATCCTTACAGTATACCGTAAGCACCAGTTTGTGATCAACTTGAATTGTGTCTGTGTGTCCTTTTAAAATTACAAAATACCAACGTTCTGGTTTCTTCATGTTTAGGTGGGTGTGTGGTTGCTTGTCTGAATGAGACAAGGGTCTGAACTTTTATTTTTAAATATTTATAAACCCATCCGAAGCACTGCAAAGATTCCACAAGGTTTAATGTTGGCTCGCTAAACTGACCACAACATTCGTCTTCTCCATCATGTGTGGAACTCTCTCCCAGTTCCCATTAATATTATTATGCTGGCCACACACACACGGAAGGATGAGCAGTTTGTCTGGCTTCCAGATACATGCCTTACTTGAGTTTCTGGGTACCCAAAGGGATCAAGGCAGTGGTGAAGCCAGAGATCAAAAGGGGGTTCTCCGAGGATAACCCTTATTTCCTGCAGGTGCTTGAGTGAATGTAGAGTGTTGATGTTCGCGGAACCTTTGAATTGAGGACATTTAAAATAGAAATCCTCCACGGCGCTGGGAGCTCCTCACACTGCCTGCCAGTGGGAACCAATGTTAATCCACTGGGTAGAACAGCGCTGGGAGCACCTCACCTTGCCCGCCAGTGGGAACCAATGTTAATCCACTGGGTAGAACAGCGCTGGGAGTGCCTCACACTGCCCGCCGGTGGGAACCAATGTTACTCCACTGAGGTTGAACAGCGCTGGGAGCGCCTCACACTGCCTGTCAGTGAGAACCAATGTTACTCCGCTGGGGCAGAACATTGCTGGGAGTGCCTCACACTGCATGCCATTGGGAACCAATGTTATTCCGCTGAGGTAGAACAACACTGGGAGCACCTCACACTGTCTGCCAGTGGGAACCAATGTTACTCCGCTGGGGTGGAACAGCGCTGGGAACGCCTCAAACTGCCCGCCAGTGGGAACCAATGTCACTCTGCTGGGCTAGAGGGGAGTTCAGACTCCATACTTTGAAAATCAGCATCCTCTAAGCATAGATCGGAAACCGGTGAGGGGGAAAGGGTGGCGGGGTGCTACTTAGGAAAAGTGAAGTGGGTTTGTGAGGAAAGAATGGGTATGAAAGTAAGTATTGGTAAAAGGAATTGGGGATGATGTTGTCAAAGTGTTCTAGTTCTAGTTCTAGTTATGTACTATGTTTGTGGAAAAGTGTTCATGTCTCCCATAATTAACAGAATTGCTCTAGGCATTTACAATGGGTTCCTATGGAGTCTGCCGACTTTTGGACATCCGACAAAATGGCACCCTACTTTCTGTACTTGTAGCCTGCTCCTGTATGTCCGAGTGTATGGTGGATTTTCACACTACACTTGCTTTTGTGTTGTTGCATCATTTTCTCTGCCAAGGGAAAGGCCTGTCCTTTTCACAGTTTAATTCCTAAGTACATTCCTTTTCCAGACGTCACCTCTGGGGGATTGCGGTGCACTGCACTTTTATTATTTCCATTTCCTTAGGTAGTGTAGTGTTATTGATGGTGGATTTTCACAATTCACTTGTTTTTGTTGCATCATTTTCTCTGCCAACTGTCCCAATGCTACCAGCCTTTCAGAGACACCACCCTGCTGTGTTTCCTGCGCATTTACCTATGGACCAGTCCACCTCAGTGTTGAGGCACATGCATTTTATATGCTTCTCAGAAATGGCCAAGCAGTGGGTGCTTCAGGGCTGAACTGAGGTACCTTGGTGGAGCTGTGGATTGTTTAGGTGCTGACATCACATGTGCATGGTTGAGAAGCATTACTAGAGTTGCGTTCTGTCTCACATTATGGGATGACGGCCCGCACTCCAGAAGGAAGTGAAGCACAGCGCTTCAACATTTCCATTCAGCAATAGGATGGCGCTACACGGGGTACAGTAAACACATTTTTTAAAAGTGCATGTTTCTGCATTAAAATAGTGTCCAGATTTCACAGAGCCAGGCTTTCTCTCAGTACTGCACTAACAGGATGCGCTGCAGGCTGGTCTTGAGGGTCATTGCTAGAGTTGTATGTTGTTCCCTTAGAGTATTAGCAGAGGCCCCGGTCTTGAGGGTCATTGCTAGAGTTGTATGTTGTTCCCTTAGAGTATTAGTAGAGGCCCCGGTAGGGCGAGATAGAAGTGGGCTGCTAGAGCTTTACATTGGCTCTGTTATGCATTAAGAAAGTTAACTAGCCTGTGAGGTGGATATGAGATGCGCTGCCAGGGCTGCATGCTGTTCCTGTATACTCATTATTTTACGAGCTGCTACTAATGGTCAGCTGCGATAATGGTGATTTCTTGGTGCTGTTTGCCTCTGCGCTTGATCAGCACACGGTGCAGTTAGAGCTTTGTGTTGTCTCTGTGCTGTAGCAATGTGTTCCGCAGGACACGGGACTGAGGTACATTGCTAAAGTTGTGTGCTGTTGAGGTGGTGCATTAACAGGGTCTGTGCCCTTACACCGTGGTGTAATAAGGAATTGAAAAGACCAGACAGGGGTGCAAGGTAAACACATATTATTAATGAAAGATAACAGGCACCTCTTCTGGCACCAAAATGGGCAGAAATGCAGTGTAGTTTTTAACCAGGAGACATTCAATCTAATCTTACATATTACTTACGCAAATGGCATGATCCTTGGCAGATCACTATATTTCAGTGTAAGTCAGTTCTCTCATCTGTCAAAACGGAAAGTTAATAAACCTGGTTAACACTCAAACATACATTGTGGTATCGTAGTATGAGTGTCAAGAAACTGTTAACCTTTGCAGAGAAAAGTCCTCATTTAGAAGGGAGTATGTACACAACGCTGCATCGAACAGCCAATAACTGAAATAACACTGACTTTCCAAATGTACTCATACATATATATTTATATATACGCTTAAACAGCTCAGGTCATTAAGTGCTGTCTGCTGAGACCTATCTGTGACCAATCTCTAGTCGCAGGGTTGGATTCCAGCAGGCAAACTCAGCTTTTCAACCTTCTAAGACCAATACCTTGGGTGCCATTAACGGGTCTAATAAAAATGCCTGCTGTTTACAATGCTACACAAAGGGAAACGCTATGTGCATCAAGCGCTACGCAAAAGCACATTCTTCTAATGTTACGTCCAAGATTTGTCAAGATTAATGCAAGTTAATGCAAGGTAGACATAGTCTCACCAGCCAGTCAGTGCACCAGAGATTCTAATATAGTGGACTAACTGTCATGGAACCAACATTGCATATTCTCCCCTGTTGCCCCCAGCCACTGAAGTAGCTTGGTCCATCCAGAGTACTGTGACACACTCTGCTATGTCCTCCTATGCTTTGATATTGAGTCTTTCATTGCACATCATCTGCCATTCTCACACTTTCTAGGACCTTCACGATCTGCAAGAAGTGGGTGTTTTCAAACTTAAAGGGGAGAGTTAACTGATTGGAACATTGAAGCTGCACTAGAATAGTCACATTACAATGAGTAATGAAGTTAGATGCCCCTAAACAAGTAAGTTTGCCACTCCTCCACCGGCTCTGAAGTTAGCGCCTCTTCCAACATTTTTAGTGCAGGTCACATTCCTTTTAGCAGAGAGCTTGCATTGAGATTTTAGAACTGCATAGAATTTTACTTTTATAAATGTATTCAGCTAATAGTTATTTGCACCTTACATTTTAATGATAACTGCATTCTTTTAGTGCCTGCCCATGTCTGTGTTTATGATTATATTTGCATGAACAGCTTTTCTCAGTGCCCCTCATCCCCCCTTGGTCTCTTGTAGTGCCTAGAAGCAGTCAAAAGAAGTCTTGCCTAATTCTAAAGTGCTTGCCGGTCTCAAGTGGGCCCCCAGCAACAGCCCTCATGTTGACAGTCATCAATTTTGTAACACTGCAATATATTAATTTCTCTATTTTTGTTCTGTGGCTTAAAATGTGCGCTTTGCAATGCTCGATGTGTTTTCTCTTCCCATTGGATATACAAAAGTGTTATTATATAGCTACATATCCATTTGGAAAATGGTGTGCTGTATGTGTGCAATTGAGGTGGTAAGTGATTTTGTTATGGCTGGCTAGTAGTTTGCAACTTGAAATGTTCATCCCTGTATTACTATCCCATACCCCACCTAGCTCTTAACACATTTTTAAGCAAGGGATTTTCATGATAAGAGTCAAGACCGAGCAAATGATAAGAGTATCTGTGTAAAGTAATGTCTACAAAAGGTTGTGAGTACCAAGTATATGAAGAATACCGTACCTGCAATCACACTTGTGTGTGCATGCTCCTCGTAGTGCCATGGTTTCTTAAATGCTCGACTTCCTCGTATCTTGGAATGAGTGTGCTCTTATCCTTCTTATGCACTTCCTTCAACCTCAAGCTTCATTCTTTCCTAGACACATCCTTCTCTCAGTATCCTGCCTGACTCAAGCTTTGTAAACGTTCTCTAACATGCGAATGCCTGCTCTTTATTCCCTAGGGATTCATCTGTCCACAAACGAACCAGGTGAATGAAATCCTGCCCAGCCAACCCAGAGGTATACAGGAGGTATCTTTTCCAGACTGCTCAAGGTAAGAGAACAAGGTTGTATATCTTCCATATGTTATTATCGATAAAGCACTTGAAGGAAACCACCATTCACAGTCTGTTTACATGGTTACTAGTCTGTCCCAAACGGCTCCTGGATGTGTAGAAAACAGCTGCAGATTGTCCATGGTGTAGTCGCTGTGGTGGTATATCTGCTTGACTCTCAGATCATATGTACCCATTAACCTGACATGTTTTTGTGGGTTGTGGCCTGTAGGCTGAGATTCCACACTCAATGTGTCCAAAGGAGTACACATATGGCCACTTAATAAAGCAATATTTGACACAGAGCTGCAGAGAAATTAGGACTTTTTCATTAGCAGGGCCATAGATGGCTGCAGCCATCCCCAATCTGAGCCATGGCCTTTGAAGTCTCCCACTCTTGTAATCAGTCTAATCAAATCACTGCTAAGGTAAAGAGAGAAATAAATCTGGGGAATCAGAAGTTTGCATGAATCCCTTTGCCATGCAAATCGGTCTGCATATCTCACCCTTAGCAAAGAATAGGTTTTTCAATATCTACATCTGACATATATCCCCATGAGGTAGGGCTATCTCTTTCCTGAATCGTTCAACTCAGACCTACATTGTATCCCAGACAGGTGAATACCCTAACACAAGAATATAATGGATTAATTAAACAGACAATAAAAACATTGTGAAATGCAACTTGAATCTCTATCCTGCTATGCAACATACATATATTGTACACAACTGGATGATTCATTTATTGGAAAAAACACATTAATGTAATACGCCACAACACATGGAGACACTGTTTGAAGTGGGCGAGTGAATATTCACTCTGGGCTAGTAAGTAAGGCTGTGTTGTGTGAACTTTGAGAATTGGCTTTCATTAGCAATGGCAAGTTACCTTTATGTCTAGCTAGTGGATTACAACAACTGTTTGTAAAGGTCTCTCTACAAAACTATTTCCATAGTATGCTAAAGTGGCTCAAGAAGAAAAATGCTCCAGCTACATCTATGGAAACAGCACAAAAGAGTTCAGATGTCAGAGTAGAAGACTCAGCAGTGGCAGAAAATCTGGGCAAGGAAAGCAGCTTTAGTCCAGTGCCTGCAAGTAGAACAGATTAAATGCTTAAGGTACCTGAGAAAGAAAGAAAAGTAACCTCTAAAGAAGTTATGTCAGAGTTGATAGAAGCTTCTGATGAGAGAGACAGTGTAATGGACTTGGTCCTTCCTGAAAAGGAAAATGTGACAGAGGAGGAGGAAAGAAGTGAGCATCCTGATTGCTGGTCATGGGAACAGTATGAAAACAAATGCAAGGAATAACCTTGGCTTACTTCTTCCAAAGGGAAGCTTGGAGGTAAAATCTGTAGGGAAGTTAAAAATCTTGGAACAGAAACAAGACAAGGGGCCTCATTACAACCCAGGCGTTAAGGGTTTAACGGCGCGTCAGCGCCGTTAACCCTTAATGCCTGATTACCATTTTAACGCCTGCTTTTAGCAGGCGTTAAAATGCAAGGCGCTAACCCACCTTGGTGCTAATTACGGCACAGTAATTTACGGTGCCGTAATTAGCGCCTTCCCCACTCCCATTTTGCCCTATGGGGCAAAAATGGGAATGGGGAAGGGTAAATGGGGAATGGGGATTTACCGCCCCACTCACCTTGGAATGGGGCGGTAAATCCGCCATCCACCATGGTGTAATCGGAGTTTACACCATGGTGGTAAAGTAGGGAACTTACCGCCTGGGTTGTAATGAGGCCCAAGGTGTGCATTTCTCTCTGCAATGGGTTAATTGTTCAGGCAGCTCGTATGGTCCCACTAAAGAGAAACAACACAGTGCCCTGCGTAACAAAAATGTTTCTCCATAAGAGCAGCGCTTGCCATTTGAAAGCAGTGGCAATTTTAGATGTAAGGACTTGTGAAACCATTCATCAGTTAAATTCCCGAATGCAAGTTAAATTATATGAAGAAACATGTTGTGTATTTAGAAGTGTCTACAAAATAGGTAAACATGAACGTCCTTTCACTGGTCTACCATTGGATGTAGATATTCAAAGAATGAATGGTTTAGATTGGGGAAGAGTGCTGTATTCCGACAACAGCTGTGCTGAAATTATTGAGCAAATTGTATCCACAATGAGGGCAAAACTTGTTCACCATATCATCCAAAATGAATTAAAAATATCTGTATTAATAGATGAATCCACCACCTTCAGTAAACTAACTACTTTAATTATTTGTATAAGACCATGCATTGAGAAGGAGGATCCACATTTGACATTTTTCTTGGACCTTGCTGAGCTGCCTGGTACTTCAGCAGAAATAATTTCGGATAAATTATTGGCATGCTTGCAGAGTTATGGCTTTACAGATGACTATCTAAGAATGAATTTGATTCAGCTAGTGACTGATGGGGCTTCTAACATGATAGGAAGTAAGTCTGGTGTAAGAACACTACTTAAGATTAAGGGGGTCATTGCGAGTTTGGATGTAGCCATGGTGCTATTAGCGGGTCTGGGTCCAGGGTCCCTGAATGGGGACTTACTGTGTCATTCCAACCTTTGAAGACCCGGTAAGTCCCCATTCAGGGAACCCATCCCCATTCCCATTCGAGCCCCCATAGAGCTCAATGGGAATGGGGAGTGAGCTAACAACAGGCCCGTTAATAATCAGCCCCTTGTTAGCTCACTGGTCCTTTAGCCGCTCCCGCTAAGGACGGCTGACCCGCTAAGGGACCTCGTAATGCGGCGGTAAGGGGTTAACAGCACCGGCATCCTTACCGGCGCCGTTAACCCCTTACCGCCGACCTCAGAATGAGGCCCTAAGTATCCACAGTTGACTATTTGGCACTGTGCTAACCACAAATTAGAGCTTGCGGTTGGCGATGTTTCAAAAGAAGTCACAGGGATTAATCAACTGAAGATATTTTTTGACAAGCTATATGCAATTTACCATGACTCCTCAACAAATCAGCACAAGCTATGAGAATGTGCGGCACAGGTATAAGTGAAGCTTCTCAAAATAGGAAAGATTTTAGATATAAGTTGAGCGGCCTCCAGCGAAAGTTCAGTAAAGGCTGTGTGGAATAATTTTAAAGCTCTAAATAAGCATTTTGGTGAATCTTCTTGTGACACAGCGTGGAGTGAAATTGAGCATAGCAAATATTCTGTCTTAAACAGAATGCTAACATCTACAGTATTTGTGGAGAACCTGGGGATAATGTTTGATGCCCTAACAGAACTGGGTGACTTATCCAGACAACTGCAGCATTGTGATATGACATTATATGAGGCAAACCAAATAATCCAGAAGCATTTTTGTGTCTTTGAATCAATGGCATTGTCACCTGGGCCTTATGCTACAGCTACAGCAACTGCTGTCGAACAAATGCAATTTAATGGGATACAACTGCAGCAGAGTAACACCGAAGGTTGTATTAGCATATCAAGAGCTCAGTTCTTTAGGAGTTTGACAACTAATATTTGCCAAAGAATGACAACAGCCACAGCATAAAATCTTTCAAAGAATACCTCCACCAGAGAGGGAGAACTTGAGTACAGACAGCTGATAGATGCAATTAAGCTTCTGAATCCACATTATTGGCCAGTTCCTGTGGATATTTAATATGGTGTTGCTGATTTGCTGGCATTTTGTGATAAGTCACATGTTTTTGAGGCCCGACAGTACATCAACGCTTTCAGGGATTACAAACAAAACAAAGATTTCATGATACCTATACAATTGAAACCTCGAATTGTGGAACTATTTTCCACATCCACTGCTGATTGTGAGCGTGGCTTTAGCGTGATGAATGATGTGCTTAACCCATTGCTCAATAGGATGTCGGTTACTAGATTGTCCTCTGTAATGTTCTTAAAAATTGTTGGGCCTTCTGTGGCAGAGTTTATCCCAGACTGCTATGTAAGGAAATGGTTGCAAAAAGGTATGAGAAGCGCTGATGCCACAAACGGTACGGCTCGCAGACAAGTTGTTAATGAATCAGTTTACAAGCAAATCTGGCTCGTTCTGGCCAGTGAATAAAAAAATATTGTTACAGTTTTGCATTCTGATCATTTACGTAACAAGTGCAAACTTTCATGATGTAATTTACTTTCTGAGCACAAATTCCCTTTGCAACAAAACAATTGTGAATAAGGGTCCCTTAGCATCAGCGTACATAGACTACAACACAGTATCATTGCACTCTGTACCAATGTTTAAATACATATTTAAATGTAAATTACAATATTTATTTTGATAGTTTTGCTATATATATTTATATTATTACTACTGCCTATAAGTTTAATTAACAGCTGCCTCTGCTTGAAGTGTAAAATTCAATGTAATTCAACTATCAAGTTAGTATGTTCTTAATGTGGCCAATCCGGAAAGTGTTTCTTACTATGGCATGGTATTTTGAACTGTGTTGAGAGGTCAAAGCCAATATGAAGTGTATTCATAATATGGGTGTTGTGGGCATTTGTAATGTGTTCTTCCAGCACGGACATGTTTTATTACTGTGGCATGCCATCTTAAACTGACGTTAAGGGTAAAGCCAACATGATGAGCGTTTTCTATGTGGCCTCACCAGCCAACACAGTGCAGCCAGTCAGGACATCTTTCAATTGCCAGTATGGACATGTTTTTCATATAGTATCCTTACTGGTAATATGGTCAAAGCAAATGCTAGTACATTCTTACATGTAAATACTAGCATATATTAGTTTAACCAGCATGAACATGTATGGGCACACTCAGCATTAAATTACTTTTTTACAATGGCACATAATTGCATTGCAGTGTGAAAAAGCATCAGGAAAATGTGCTGGGAAGTGCTCCTGTCCACTGTTGGTGACTCTGCATCAAATCGATTTTCTCAAGACTTACCCTAAAAATCCGCTTGTAAATTTTGTATTCTTTTGCCCAATTTTCCTTGAAAATGTGCTGTAAAATGAACCATTTAACCCATTATTTAAAAACAATTCTCATGGGGAAAACACTCAGAACTCTTCTTATTTATTTAAGGCTCACTTGCTGCGCTCCGTCCCTACCACGGATTTATGGCAAATTTTAATTCCCAGTCCTGCCCATTTATAAAATTCACCAGCCATCGCTGGAAACAACACCAATTTTTCTACAAAATCCATAGCTCCACTGCTATTTTTCCCCCCACTTCGACCACTGCCAGACGCTGCTTTCCAAGTGAATGGATAATATAGCACAGCACAGGGTGCATTAGGCGCGATTACTGATATTTTACCGGTCCGTTATATCAGTAGATGTTTTCATACACTGTCCTTGTAGCAGGCTCTGCAGCCTGCAGCTCCTGCAATGTTTCGGACAAGTCCCATTATCATCGAGAATGGTTTGATGCAGACGGTTCAGTTCTGTCCACAAAACACACTGCCTGGTCATAACTGCAGAATAAGGGCATCATGTATCGGAATGATGGCTTGCAGGCAAATGGGTGCTCATGCTTCTAAATTCAGCAAGACGAATGTGTGCCTTGAGGCCACTTGCCAAACTAAAACAGTTAAGCCCATGCCATGATTCCGGAACATTGACCAAAGGGAAAAGCAGCTATATGGTACAAAGGGCCAGAATCTGCATTAGTGTTGCAAACTGTATGACTGTACTGCACCATAATGTACCACAAATAAAAGTATCTCCCATTATGTGGGTCTGCTGGAGGGCTAGGGAAGCATGCTGGTGCTTTCTTTCCAAGGAATGCTAAACGAAAATAATCCACCTTCAGCTACACCCAATTTATAGGATTTTAAGAGCATGGGCCGCAGCATGTTCCTGATCACAGAAGTGGAGACAGCATGTGGCAAGCAGAGGATTGTATTTGGTGATATAAATAAGCAAAAAAAGTATGTTTGCCTATACCCATACTTAACAAGACAGGTGTGCAGAAAACCTTCCCACACTGGAAGAGGACCACTGTAAATTGACCTTCGGCCAAGGACATATTTATTGTGTTGGTTGGTGTCACAGCTGCCCTCTCACAAGGAATGTGTGCCTTCACAAGCTCTTAAGCACAAATGGTTATCAAACTTACCCTGCATACCGAGTGGAGAAACATAACCCATTGAAATGACGCAAGTAATGGGCGTTGTGGGGTTGAAATGAAACTAGATCAGCCAGGTGCATAATTAGGAATGACTTCAGTAAATGCTATGGGATACCACACAGATTGACACATCATGCATAGCATGCATCGTGGCAGGGTATATGCGGATGTGGTTGAGCATAGGCCAGATGCTTAATAATTGCATTTTGATACAGTTGGTGCTCCCATGGCACCAGTTTCCTCTGCTAAATGCCTTAAGCGATGGTACACGTTTTCAACCAATGATTATAATAATATTATGTTTCTAAAACAAAGCAAGCTGTGTTGGTTCTCACAGGTACCTAAACTTGCAATAGGTGGCCCATGTACAGACTCGCTCCAATTATCACTTGGTGTTGCAGAGACAATAGCAGAATTCTCTTGAACACCAAGGTGTAAAGCTCATTACTGAACCAAGCATACATAAGCTTCCACCACATATTAAATAGGTGTTGCTCTGGAGAACATTTCAATGGTTGCACACATGCATCAAAACAAAGCAACACAAGGCCAATTCAGAAAGGTACTGGTAGAGCAGATATTTAAATCTAGCTCTCTTGGCTGCTCTTTTCACAGCAACATGTTTGACATATTTCACAAACCCTACCGTAACAAAGAAGCCCTTAGACATGTGTATACGCTACAATGCAGCCATGCTCATCATCGTACGTCATAATGCGCTTTACACAGAACGAATGTTGCACATTAGCAGCATGCTTTTTTGCCCACTGCTACAGACTGGAGAGAGAGGGGAGGTGTTCTTAGTTTGTATGAAGGTCTATTGGCAATTGGTATCATATTGGCGCAAAGTGTGCATTGCATGTTTACTTATATTGCAAATGATATTGGAGATGTTGATGACAGGTACAGGAGATTGCTGTGAACTAAAACGACAGCTTTTAGACTTTTGCGTGAGGAAACTTGTATTACTCATTATCTCTTTACTTTCCACAGGTAAGCAGTAATATTTGAAGAATGCAAACACTGCATCGTGCCCTCCATAAAGGGTGCTCCACGTAAGGTCTTGTGCGCGACTGATTGTAGATGTTTTTTTTGCTGACCCACAAGAAAGTCACATACTTGTTACCTTACGGGACTTCAGGAAACAATTGGAACACATATCAATGTTCATTGAACTCATTGGACGTGATATTTGATTTTATTAGGATTGTTTCTGAGGCTGTTCCATGGCATTATATTGAGCTTTTTTGATAACAATGTTTACAGACTACGTAACAAACATAGTGTCCTGAAATAGATTGTGGACTTTTAAGTGGATGTGATGATCTTTGAATTTGGTTGAACAGTTTATTTTCATGTTTTTAAAGCGCTCACACAGCCCGGTGGCATCGAGGCACTGTTACAGGAACATGTCCCTTAGTTGCGTATTTATAACGTGCTTAATACCTGGAGGTTTCTAAGCTGCGGACCCCCGGGATGGAACCTTTGTTGCTTCGTGTTGTCTTGTTTCCACTTTGACGCTGAGCTATCCTCCCGGCTAACAATCAAAAGAAAGCAGTTTGAATATTTGAAAATAAGCATACGTGTCTTGCAGTTCATAATTGTGTGAAGGCACTATTGATTAAGAACACATGCCACCCAAATAACTTCGGTTGTTATAATTTACTAAGACTATAAAAGTTGCTAACAACTCGGTGGCAGAACCTCCAAATAGCAAAACTGAAATGTCATCCACTAGAACAATGTGTGTGTCTGTGATGTGTGAGTGTGATATGCACAAATATTTCAAGATATTTGGGACCAGTGTGAATTGTGAATATGAAATCTTGGAATGGACTACATACATTGTCAACCCTATTTTCAAAATGACTGATGGGAGGGGCACTGCAATACATTCAATCATAACCTTGCTCTATTTTGTCTTGAATCTGTTTGCTGGTGACGTAGCTGTTTGCAGAACTGGAAATGATGAATGCATACTCTGTCTAGATGTGTTTTTGAGGCAGTTACACTAGAGACTAGACCATTAAGGTTCTGTAGGGGAGGCTAAGTAGATTCAGGACAGCCTTCAACACAAGTGAGCCCCCGTCTCAGGGGTAACATGAGACATGTGAGGGAAGTGCTGAGGGGCTTGGAGACTCCTGTTTTCCTTATAGTGGAAGAGTTTGACCTATGTGAAATCTGGGAGCAATCTAGAAATGTGCTTTGTGGTGTTAAAAACCATACATCAGAGATGTTAGTGTGGCCTGGTACTTCAATCTAATGTACCAGCTGTTCTATAGAATGCTGGATCATCTCAACTAAACAGTTAGCAAGATGTGTATGTGAGAGTGTACTTATACATGCAAATGATAACCTCCTTGCAAAGTCGATCAGGACTGGCTTGCAGTGTTAGATCAATGCTCTAACCAATCATTGTTTCGTCAGTTAATACAAAACAATTAATAACCTCTTGGAAAATATCCAATTCATGGTTCTCGGTTAACATCTTGGAGAATGAGAGCATTTAAATAGCTAGACATCCCATCCTACAATTTTCGGTCCAGAGAGGTCTCGTTTCTGACATGTTACAACATGCAACAAATGCAGCTATGAGTTTGCAGCCCTTAAATAGACATCAACAGGAAATCTGAGTAGCCACATCGAAAATAGCCTATGAGGCAAATATATCATCCATCTCTTTTATAGTTGTGGAGTTAAGGTGATTTTTAAAATTAACGAAATTCTAAGTATGATTCTGGTTTTAAGCCCTTGAGCGAGCACCATCCAAATCAGCACTTAGCCTCAAACATATTTTAACTCAATCGAGTAAAAGTTGGTAAAAAAGAATCTAATTAGCAATGCTCCAGAAATATTAACAAACAAATGGGGATTGACAAGAGCACATTCCATATCAAAATTATTCGACATCATTTTCACTAGGCCTGGGTGAACTTCCCAGCAACACACTTGAGTTACCTGAATTTTGGGATATTCTTTAAGGAGGACGAAGCTCAGTCAAACGTTTGAAAAGTTCATCTGAAGGTTTACCACAAGGCATAAAGCAAGTCATATTTCTGGAGCTCCTGTTCAGTGTCAGGCACAGGCCTGGACTAACATGTTTGCCTCCTGGTCAGAAATATCTTTTGGAATGGTTTGTCCTTACCACTGGAACGGAATGGTTTTTTTGGGAATGAGTCGCTGACCAACTTGGGTTAGACTTCCGGGACTCACATAATTATTCATCCAATAGGAAGTGCTGGATCTCTTCACTAATAACAGGTTTATTCATCAGGCTCATCAAGTCAATAAAGACCCTCTCAGTTAATTTGTCAGGTTTTGTTTAGGAAATCAGAACACTATAACCTCTTAAACAAAGTTTGTCCACTATATAAGTCCTTTTGACCTATTGTTCCTTTGTGGGTTTTCCTAGTCTGTGTGACACAGGGCAGACTCAATATCAGAGGGTGTTTCGAGGGTTTAGAGAAGTGTTTGTGTTCCTTGTAGCTTCTTTATGTAGTAGGGGGGCAGGGATGGATGGCATGATGTGGATGCACTAAATTAGTCAGTGGACCAGCTGACAGGTATGTTCATCATGTGTGAGGAAGGCATGGTTGCTACAAGCTTCTTCCAGGAGATATTTGTATTGTACCCTGAAAGGGTGGAGGGCATAAAGGAACAACTTGTTTTCACCCAGAAGACGTTAATGAGGGGCAGGCTTAAGAGGAGGATGCTTATAGGGAGGATCAGCCTATGGAAATGCTGCAGCAGAAGGCGGACCCACCTTAGGAGAAGGAGGAGGAGAAGGTGGGTCAGGTACAAGAAGAGAGAGTGTTGGGGAAGAGTCTTCCTGATGTGGTAGAGAGGTCAAACCAGGGGGAGATCAGAGAGAAATAATCCCAATAGCCCACACATTAAACAGAGTCTTGGGTGTGTGACAACTTTGCCCTGCTACCAGGGAAAACTGTCAGTAGAGGGTAGTCTGAGGTCTTCTGCACAGTGGAGGGCAGTGAGAAGCCATGTTGCATGGAGTGCCATGCCTAGAGACCATGGACATTATGAACCGCAATTGTATGTGTCATGAGAGGGCATACAAAACATAGTTGCCATCAAAGACCAGAGACCATAAAGTCATCCCCACACTCTCCTCCAGCAGTGATGAGGAGGACGAGGGTTTTAGAACGTCTCAAACTTGGGGTGCAGCATGGATCCAAAATTGAGCACTCTTTTGCCAAACCTTGCACCCATCAAGCCAGCTCAGTTGACAATGGCAGTGGCAGCTAAAGCCAATGGGGGACTCACTTTGCAGGTGCCACACACACAAGCAATAGGGAGTGCTGTGCCACCACCAGCAGCGCATATCATAATGCATTATCCCCTGGTTGTGATCAAGGAGAATGGTGAAACCAACAGGGTTCGAAATTGCTGAGGGCTGGGAGCTATTTAGCTCCTGTCTGTACCCTAGTAGAGCCTTGCTAACTTAAAACCAACAGTTACTAGCAGATACCTTTTACTCCCCAAGGCCAAGTGCTTATGATATGATATGATATTTTATTTGTATCACGCTCGTACACAAGTGTTTCAGAGTGTGACTAGGCAAGTGAGGGGAACCGAGGAGAACACAACACAACAACAACAATCTTACTAGGCCCAGTGAAATTGAGAACGCGAAAGTGCATGGGAAAGGGAAAAGGGAAAAAGTGCATGGAAGGGGGAGATTGGAAAGTGCGGAGCAGAGAAGAGCAGATAAATAATAATAAATACAAATAAATATAAAATGAAGGCAATAAACAGTGGTAGTGCAGCCAGTAAGTGGCAAGTACTGTGTTTAAGGCAACAGACTTGGTAAGCCTGATAAGTGCAGAAAAAGAAGAACAATGGGGGGGGTCTGTATGAGTACAGATACAGTCCCCAGTGCAAGGAGTGTCCAGGAGGCAGTGCAGGAGGGTGGCAGGGTGAGCAGGTACCTGGGCCCAGAGGACAGAGGGTGGCCAGGTGCACAGTGGCAAGAGAGAGCAGATCAGCAGGGGAGAGGGGGAGAGAAGGCAGAAGCAAAGAGGAAGGTCTTGAAGTACTTCCGGAACCGGAGATGGTTCTCCTCAAGTTTTAGATTGGCAGGGAAGCTGTTCCAGAGGGAGGCCCCAGAAACATTAACCTTGAGTGTTTTACATTGTAAATGAAAAAATAGCAAACATCTAGGACACATTTAAATATAATGTATCAAACATTATGGGCAAAAAGTTAAAGTGTGAATCTCATGTGAAGGTTCGAATTGCAGTGTGCGTAGTACTCACTCCTGGTTCCCCAGCGCTAGCTCCCGCCTTCTGGGTGAAGCCTGACACCCAGAAGCTGGATTTAGCTTCTGCTAACCTAATTTGAATTTCGAGCCCTGCACCAACTTATTTTAGTGTGGGCTCGGTGGAGCTCCAGAGAGTTGCACCATGCAGTGGTGGTAGGCAACTTGTAGCAGCATGTGAATCTCCATCACCCTCCTGTACTGTATGGTGTTGTGCTGGATGGAAGGCATAGGGCAGTCATGAGAAAGGCCTAACCTAATTTGGGGTCTCCCCACCCATGAGAAGGATATTTTACGTGGGAGAGCTGGAGAACTTTATTAAACACTCTGCAAGAGTTCTACATATTTAGTGGGCACCTGTGCCCAAAGAAAAGTGTGTGGCATTGCCCTGAGAAAATATCTGAAACTGAATGAGTGGTTGCACTCTAGAGAATATAAAAACATTTCTCAAGTGTGTGATTAAGATTCATTCATAAGCATTACCTGCAGTATAGAGGATGCAAAGGAATGTGTAAGGCGGCAACTAATCCCTCAGCACTAGTCACTACAACAGTTTCCCAATCAAACGCACCATGAAACAACCAGGCTCCACTTTCTGGTGTCCGTCATGTGTTTGTACAGAGTAACACATCAACCTCATCTTCTTCCACACTGGTGTGTAGTCTATGGGTAGATGCTGATTAGCATTCTGCAATTAATTGCTTGTTGTTTTTTAAAATAAAAGTTGATGTTTCTATATGGGGCACAGCAAGTATTCTCCTGTGGTTATGACAATATCCCTGTCAACGCTGAACATTATTTCAGTATGCAGACGTGTGGGAGGCAGGGAGGGACAGATTAGCAATCCTACAGCAACTCACACACATGCTGGCAGCCAAATGGACATTTTGATGTACCAATACTGCATCACATTGTAACTATCCCTTCACACTGGTGCAGTGTCCAGTAAATAGCCATCATGCATATGTGTAGCTGAGGGTTCTTTGCCTGTTCCTGATTACCGTTTGTATTTGTGATATCTGAGTGACCGAGGAGGGTGTGCCATAGATTCCTCTCAGCATGCTATGCTGTTTCTGTGCTGCTCTCAAATATTCCAACAGGTGGGGTCATGTACTGAGCTTGACATAATTCAAGCTTGTTTTTGATCTTCTGGGAGCCAGTCATTTGTCAATTGATGTTGCAAGAGATGCAGTGAGGCATCCTTGCATATCTGACCAGTGTCCCTTCCTTGAGATGCTTCTTGTGGAATGCTATCCTCTGAGAAAGTTGCCATTTTTACTTGACATGTTGGTCCTTAAATAAAGGCAGCAGGGAGTAAATATGACCTTATGATCCAACTACCTGTACATCGCCAAAAGGTTGAAAGATGGTCCATCACTATCTGAGCTGAATCAACATCAACTCACAAAGCATGGGCCCTTGCCATGTTGGTCAGGTTGGGCTAAAGCAGGTAGATCACAGGGAGCACCTCATCCAGGGATGGGTTGTGATGGCTAACCCACTTGGCGGCATCCTAAAAAAAGGTTGTAGTGCACAACAGACATTAAACAGCAGCTGCCACTGAGAAAGTGTTGAAATTGCCCCATCAAAAACTCTGCCGATCGTCGTGATAATTGCTGATGTTGTTGCACTACTCACATATCCTGTCAAACATGTGCAAAGAATAATTCCGACAGGTAGCCAACAAGATATTCAGGTTGTAGTGTAGCAATTTGTGTCACGCCTAAAGTTGGTGTAATTGATCTTTGGTATGGTAAACCCAGCCAAAATGAGAGTTGATCTGGGCCACAGTAACCATTTCTTTGACAGGTTGAGAATTATTGATACACCATGTGAGTACCAGTTAAAGGCTATGTGGTTAGGCAGCAAGACATCATTTCAGCCATTGTTTCATGCAACAAAGCCCAAATGCAAAATACAGGGCCTTAGCCACTGTGCTTCCATGTCTTTCACCTTCTCCAAAATGTCAAGCACCAATGGCTTCTGTGCTGAAACCCTTGCATGAACAAGTTTCCCCGCTGCCATGTTGCAAATAACTGCTGGTCCCTTTAATGAATCCAGTGCTCCTCTTAGCTGTTATGGGAAGCAGAGACCAGCTCATATGCTGTGATGGCCATCTCGTCAAAGCTTGGACTACTGGCCCATATGTCCATAGTAAATTCATCTTTTCCCATCACTAACCTCTATAGTGCCAACCCCACTGTAGACATTTCATATTCCAGTACAACTCTGAGAGAGAAAGAACATCAGCCATGAAAATCCCAGGAGTGATTGACTTTTCCCATAGGGTGCAAGAATCAATTTTTTTCCAGAAATGAGTAGTGTAAGAGATATGGTATCATATTATATGGCATTTATAACGCTCCTATACACAAGGATTGACGAGACAAGGGAGTACAGAGACAACAATCCTACTACGCCAGGTGACATTGAGATCACACAAGTGCAGAGGAGTGGGGAAGAGGGAAAGTGTGGGGGAAAAAGGGAGGGGGCAGTGCAGTACATAGGATAGCAGTAAAATAAATAGACAATGAACAAAAGTGCGGCCAGCTGGTGTCAAGTGCACGGGTAAGTGCAGACATCAGGTGTCGAGTGCTAGTAGGGGCTGTAGGGATACATAAATAGTCCCTGAGTGCCAGGGTTGCCAGGGGGCAGTGCAGATGTACAACTGGTGGGGAGGGGTCCTGGGCCCGAGGATTAACCGGAAGCATGCCATTTCCTCTCAGCCACCCTGCACCTGCATTTAAGGGTGACAAGGTTTGAATCATACCAAGAGTTACACTTGGCTTTGGGCTTAAAGCACATCCTCATGACAGGGGCAAGAACATCGAGAGTATCAGATATAGCAGAGCGGGGCATGGCAAGGGTGTGTCGAGGTGTGCGTCAGCCAAGGGTGAAGTGGGGAGAAAGTGGTGGCTAAAGCCTCAACAGACACGCGCTTCATGGGTCCGATAACTGAGAAGGTAGGTGGCAGTGCTGGAGTTGGCTTGGCCTGAGGGGTAGAGAGGGGGAGATGGGAGGAAAGGAGAAAGTGATTATTCCAGGAGAGAAGAGTGGTGAGAGGGATTGAAAGGGGAAGGTCTATAGAGATCAGAACATCCAGAGTGTGCCCTGCAGAGTGAGTCGGGCCAGAGGGGAGAATAGAGAGTGAGAGAGAGTCGCACAGGTCACAAAAGAGTCTAATGGAGGGACAAGAAGCATCCAGGTGGATTTTGAAGTCTCCAAGAAGGAGGAGCTGGGTGGTTGAGACCAGGAGGGAAGAGGAGAGGTCCGCCCACTCAGAGAGGAAGGAGATCTGACCAGGTGGCTGATAGATGGTAACCACAGTAAGGGAATAGCCAGGAGAGAGAGAGCCTGCATACGAGGCATTAGAAAGTGGTGTAGGCCTGCATAGGAATGACAGAGGCAGGAATCCACTCAGGGAAGATCAGGGCTACAACCCCTCCGGAACTGTTGGATCTGGGCGCGGAGAGGATCTTGTAGCCATCAGGCAGGAGTGTGTCAAAGCTCATGACAGAGCTGGCCATGAACCATGTCTCGGTGAAACAGAGGACATCAAGGTCAAGTTCCTCCAGCAGGTGACAGATGTCAGAGGAGTATTTGACAGCTGAACGAGAGTTTAGAGTGGCAATATGTAGAAGGCTGTGGTCCTTGAAAGACTTCCGGGGAGGGGTACAAATCAAAGGTACGCCCTGTAGAGGTGTATAAGCAGCCCAAGGGGGGGGGGGTGCAGAAGAGGAAGGTGGAGAGGGCAAGGTATCCAAGGAAGAGACATTAGGGGGAGGCAAGGAAGCTGTGGGGGGAGGAGGGGGTACAGCAGGAGAACAAAGGAAATTGATGAGGCGCGAAAAGCATCTATCAAAGAGAAGGTTTGCTTGAGGGCCTTGGACCAAGATGGTACCATTCAAGTAAACATTAATGATGACCTTAGAGGAGAGGAAGGAGGCCAGGAGGGCCTCCCACCGGGTGCCACCATTAATGAGAGAGAAAGAGAAGGGAGAGATCACAGAGACTATATGTAGAGTCCATAGGTCTGGCGAGGGAAGGACAAAGAGGATGTCGGTGAAGGTTTATCTGGAGGAGGCACTGGTATAGGCGTCAGTGTCAGGGAGGCCTCGGTTGGAGACCAGGATGTCCTTTTTAAACTTCTTCCTACCAGATTTAGTGAGGAGAGCAGGATAGTCAATAGTGAAGCAGTTAGAAAAGATAGGAGAGGCAGAGATCACCATAGAGAAGGTAGGAAGAGGAGAGAAGAGGAAGGGAGTGGGAAGGGGTAGCAGAGAACACCAGGGAAGGACGCAGGGCAGGGTGCAAGCAGACGAGACAAGGGGCCTCATTACGACCCAGGCGTTAAGGGTTAACGCCGTCGCTAACCCCTAACGCCTATTCTGATTTTAACGGCTGCTCTTAGCAGCCTTTAAAATCCATGGCGCTAACCTGCCATGATGCTAATTACGCCACCGTAATTTACGGTGGCCTAATTAGCGCCTTCCCCACTCCCATTATGCCCTATGGGGCAAAAATGGGAATGGGGAAGGGAAAATGGGAAATGGGGATTTACCGCCCCACTCACCTTGGAATGGGGCGGTAAATCCGCCATCCACCATGGTGTAAACGTAGTTTACACCATGGTGGTAAAGTTGGCGCAATTAGCGCCTGGGTCGTAATGACCCCCAAAGAGAGACAAGACCAATTGACAGTTGGACAAGAAAACAGGCGCTTAGATAGTGGTAGAAAGGTTCGCTAGATGAGTGCTTTGCTAGGAGCCACAGAACTGCATTACTTTCACAATGCAATTTAAAAAACAGTAGAAAAACAAACCTAGGTTTGGGAGTCCTGAATAGTGGGGAAAAAGCCTAGGTTTCACAATGCAATTTTAAATACTTTCACAATGCAATTTTGAAAACAGGAGAAAACATGCCTAAGTTTGAGAGTCCTGAATAGTGGGGAAAAGGCCTAGGTTTCACAATGCAATGTTAAATACTTTCACAATGCAATTTTGAAAACATGAAAAAAACACACCTAAGTTTGAGAGTCCTGAATAGTGGGGCAAAAGCCTAGGTTTCACAATGCAATTTTAAATACGTTCACAATGCAATTTTGAAAACAGGAGAAAACACACCTAAATTTGAGAGTCTACTATATGGACAGGTTTGCAGGGTAGAGTGAGGTTCTATACCTAACCCAGGATTGTACAACATGTCAAACATACAACTCAGGGATGACATTGAGGACATTGCGAGGTACTTTGCCACGACCGGCAGGGCCATTCAGGGAACTCCATACAGACTACGCAGACATGGGAGAGAGATGTAACGGGGCAAGGTATCTAATTGTGGTAGTAAGTCCTTTTTCTAGGTGGGTGGAGGCGTGCCCATGCCCCCACCCAGACGCCAAGTGCACAGCAAAGTTTCTAGTACGAGAAGTGTTTTCCCGGTGGGGAATATGTGATGTGATCCAGTCAGACAATGGCACACACTTTGTGAATGACCTCTTCAAGGAAGTGACGTCACTTTTGGGGGTGAAGCACAAACTGTGTTCCATTTATCATCCAATGGCTAATGGAGTGGTGGAAAAGATCAACAGCCTGCTCAAGAGTAAGTTATCGAAATTGTGCAATACATTGAAGACAAACTGGGTGTATTGCTTACCCCTAGCACGGTTCCAACTCAGAACGCAACCATGTAAGGACCACCATTTGAGCCCCCATGAAATAGTAACTGGGAGGCGAATACACACACCACTCTCCCCGATTAGGAGAGCATCAGATGCACACAGGGCTGCCACAGTGTTGGGGGAATAATTTAAGGAATACGCAGCATAGCGCGACAAATAGCACCGCCTTTTACTGAAAATGTGACAACTGATACTACCACGGCAGCTAGAGACAGCCCAACTAGGCCACTGATGCCAGGAGCACAGGTATATGTGAGTAGTTTTGTCAGGAGATGGAATTCACCAAGGTTTCATGGCCCCTATGAAGTGATTTATAGTACACCCACTGCAGTGAAGGTAAAGGGACTGAAATATTTGGTGCACCTCTCAGATCTGAGGAGGGAACGCGATAGTACACTCCCTCAGAGCGAACAGGAATGCGCAAGTGGTACTACAAGTGAGGTTGAGCAGCAATGACAAACTGATCAAATAAAAAGAAAGTTGTAAGGAGCAAAGAAAATGATGTGTCCTCTGATTTGTCTCACCCTACTTCTCTATCTTTTTTTTCCTTTCACCCTCTTCTCATCACTATATCTTTCTCTAGCTACAAAAATGCACAGCAAAAAAAAAAGAGAGGATGAAGACAATGACAGAAAAATGCATGATAAGTGCAGCAACCGTAACGAAAGCAATGAGTAAGCATGAAGTGTAAATATATAAATAACGTACATATTCTGGTGACTTAACAAATTTGTATCATCCCTCTAGATGACAAAATGGCCGAACGAAGTATGTTCGCGGAGAACACATTAATGTTAGATAGCAATAGGGATGCCATTAGGGCTAAAAGGTTTAGTAATGTTGAATGTGTCTTGAAATGTTCTGCTGTTTTGCTTTCTATGATGTTGTTCTTCATGGCCTGGTACTAAACTCTCTTGTCTCTGGTTAATCACATGCACAAGGGGGGGAGCGGGGCTAAGCTGATACAAGAAGGTTCAAGCCTAATATGGACTGGAGTAAAGACAATATGGGGAGAGACATATATCATTAGTATTAACAATACAAATGTAACACAACCTTCAGAGCACGCCCCTGCTGATCCAACAATTGTCTCCTTGTTACATCCTGGAATAAATATGAGTGATGATTATGGATCAAATGAATATGATGGCGACTATTATTGGCTGAGTAACTTAGCCAACACAAGTATGCATGCACAGATAACCATAGAACCTACCTCATATTATGCTGCTGCTAATAACGAGTATACACATTCCATATTCAACAGCAATGATACTGCCTGGGCTGGAATGTTCCCAATACATTACCAAAAAGTGAGAAGCTATAAGGAGGGAGGAAAAAGGAGAGAAAAAAGGTGGGCAGGAAGGAAGAGATATGACATTTATCATGACCTGGCGTTAGATGAAATAGAAGACCCCCGCCACCCTGATCAATCTAACAAATGGTACTCGGACATGAGTGCTATGGCAAAGCAAGCAACAAATGAAAGCTGCTATGTCTGTTCACTCATACCGCATGCATCAGGGACACCCAAAATGTTGGTACCACAGGAAGTGCCCTTGTCGGAGGCTCAATGTTTGATTCACTTAGTTATGTGTAGGATAAAAAGCACCTTCCAGGCACACACCGTTACTATTGAGAGTCTGGAAAGTGAGAGAACATGCACGAGCCGGCGTCAAGGAGTAATTTGCCTCAGAGAGCCATTTCTTGTCATAAAAGGGACGAGGTATGCAGAAAACAAATGGCATGACAAAGCTATCGAATGCAAAGCAGAAGCACTCCGGGGAATATATGAGGACACGTTCCAATGGATAAAGGAAGTGTGCGCCCCTATTTGGTCACAGCACGTCACTAAGCTAACATGGATCACAGCACTGGAAAAGCCTATAAAAATACAAAAAGAAATACCGCACAAACTATGCTTCCATGGGGAAGGAAAAGTGAACATGGGGGAGGCAAGTAAATGCAACAAGACAGTAATAATACCTGATATGAAGAAAGGCACCGCAGCCCTCATTGACATGTACTGGATTTGTAGCAAACAAGCCTACCAGCATCTACCTGCATCCAGGAAGGGTACTTGCGCCTTATCCACCCTCCGTACGGCCCTGATGGTAATACACGAAAGTCATATCCAAGGAGCAGCAGGAGAATCGGCTGGCAAATCGGCAGCAGGAGAATCGGCTGGCAAATCGGCAGCAGGACAATCGGCTGAGCCATCAAGTAAAAAAGAACCTCCAGCTTACGAACTGTTGTCAGAACACGAGTTGAAAACAAAGTTATCACATAGTAAAAGATCATCCAACTATATTTCTATGTAGAAACAGAATCAGAATATTAATTAACATATTTAGAATGAGTTGTAATATACAACATAAAGCACACTTAACCTTTCCTTACAGGTTGCCCTTACTAAAGAAAACATTCTGCCTATGTTCTAAGTATTACCTGCCTTTCAACAAGTAAAAACAGAACCTCCAGGTTACGAACTGTTGTCAGAACACGAGTTGAAAACAAAGTTATCACGAAGTAAAAGTTCATCCAACTATATTTCGTCTGAATCATCAAAACTCCTTGCTGAGATCACCCAAAAGTACAAGCTCTTCTCATCTGCAGAGACATCTTTTGCATCGCTCCTAGTGCCAGGGCTCCAAGCACGAGCAAATGCCAAATGGTTACAAATAGTGCGCTGGGAGTTAATCCAACTGGCAAACGACACTGAAGAAGGATTCAACGTTATAAAAATAGAGCTCCGTGCCTTGCGCCTAATGACAATAGAAACCGATATGTTCTAGACCTCCTCACGGCGATGGACGGTGGTGTTTGCTGAAAAATCGGGGGAGCGTGTTGCACAATCGTGCCATCTGAAGATGCAGATAACGGGACACTCTCGCATGTGATAACAGCAGTTCACAACTTAGGAGAAAGGATGAGAACAGAGGGCAGAGCAGAAGAAAGTACATGGTTTGACAACATGTTCAGCTGGATACCATCATGGGTAAATGTGATGATGAAAATACTCGTTCCCGTCATCATCTTTGTGTTACTATTCTTTTGTGTATGCCAATTAGACCTCCGGTGTTGTGCAAAAAGTATGCCTACCTCAAATATGATGATATTAACAATGGGCCGACCGACAACGGTAGCAACTATGATAGATGCACAAATACAAACAGGGGAACATAACACTCCAAAATACAGGATGACTGCCATCTACAGGCAATATGGGGACAGGGTTGACAATTTATACCACACCACAATCAAGGAACCAACAGAAGTGCAATGGTATAAGGAGGTATGGGTAGATCTGGATGGGATGGTGACATATAACTAACATGCACTCCAGACGAATATGGAAGAAGAGGGAATAGCTTGAGAAGTGTATGCAGAGCGTGGATGCCAATAAAGGGTACCCCAGCCTGGGAAGAAGCAGTTGCTGAAGCTGAGTACTACCGAAGGGGGAATGAAAGAAATAAAGTGTCATCATTTGTTACTTTAGATGTAACGAAAGTGGGGAATGTGTGGGAGCGAGAGGCCATCAGGCCCCTCGCGTCCTTTACTTCTCAGTACAAGACTCGGACCAAGTGCCTCCAGTGATGGGTTCGCCCCTCGCCTTTATGCAATGTTGACTTTGGTTAACATTCGCGTAGATGGGACCACTGTGCAGGACACAGAGCATCCATTTTTGTACCCCCTTTCTACTCCATCTTGGTGACTAGGCCTCACTGCGATAGTACAAAACGCTTCACTTACCTTTCTTGCAACGGCCAGATGCGCAGGACACATGGCCCCCGTCATCTTTGCCACTCTAACTGGAAAACTATGCGGCTCCATTCTCACACTGAAGCCGGAGGTACTTGCAACAAATAATAAATGTAACAGATCACTCTTCCTCTGAGTTCACTGTCCTGCATGTGAACCAGCATGAGCTAAGCACATAGCTCGTTCATCTCCACAAACGTGTCCTTGCCCCCGCACTCTAGCCAGTGGAAACTTACTGCCATTGTGACCCTGTGCCCCTGCAAGGTATTACTTTCATGTGCCAGACCACTGACCAAGCCATGATGCCCACCCAACAGATCCCCAACTAACACTAGACCCCTGCTGCAGTATTTCGTTGTCTACCACTAACAAATGTCACAAACCAGAGATTCTTATGAAGCAGACCTTAACTTCAACCAGTGTTATTATGGTGGTCAAGTGCCTTGACCTAAAACCTTTATAATCCAATGTAATTGATAGTGTAGATATACATGTGACTTTTATAGAGACATGATGAATTATTCAAACACTACGAACGATTGTTATTTAGTGCATGTATTTTGAGAATATATTATGTTAACTTAGCTAGTGACCACCCTGCTTCACAGTGACCTGACCTTCACCCATTCGGAGCACAGATGCCTGACGTCCATCCTCCCACCAACCAAGCAACCAACCCGGAGGAAGAAATGCTGCCCACACCATGGGCACCATATGGACTGTCCCATCCAGGACAAACGTAGCACCCTATTTTAGTTGCGTCATTTGTCCTATAAAATGTATTGTAACACTAATTTTGGTCAGAGCGCTCTCAGAGGCAACAGAGATCTTTGAATGCCATTTACTTAGATAAACCTTGCCTTGAACTCTCGCAGCCTGCTCTCTTTGCCTCATTCCCCGTCTGGGGTGTGTCGGTTTTATTCTTTTGCATGAGAAAGACGGGGAGGGCACAAACACTACCTTCCTTAGTCGCTGCTGGTTGACGGCTGGCCACTGGGGCTTGTGGTATGTCTGACTGCTCACAAATGCCTCATAACACTGCCCTGATACAATGGTCGATCACTGGCATTGCAGTGGCCTGTGAAGTAGAAGTTGATGTGCTACTCCCAGTGCCAGTGGTGTAGCAGCTGAAGTATTTTCTGGGGTAATAATTTGGACTGATGCCATTACGCTACTTGTCTTTTGGAACAAGTCGGTATGTTCTGCAGATCTTTTGACTTCTTCCCAGATATGTGCTGGGTGCTGCTCCATATGGGACTCCATAGAAGTTTGTTTGTACCTGTCTTTCCTCTTTACACTGTTCTCCTGCGGATGGTTCATGTGCCCAAATTTGATTACATTTGCATTCTGTGAAATACTACAACACTTTTGACATTTGCAGTGGGCTATCAGTGCAGAGCTTGCATTCATGTGTACATTACAGTGCTAGAGGTGGTGGTACTTTCATTTAGTGTTGTGATGTGCTTTATGATCGGTAGCCTGAGGTCTATTTTGCAAAGAGGATGCATGCAAGTGTTGGGAAAGCTTCAATTAACACTACAGCCTTCTAATTTGTGGCAGTGTCATTCATATCTTCCACCTCAGTATAACGGCTTTCCGACAGCAACACTTGTTCCCACCCTGGCTCTGTGTGATGCTGGAAATGCCTTGGATGGAAAGTGCCTCCGTGTCCTTATCCCACTACCTCCCGAGACTGTGTTTTCTGCTTATTTTCTGCACTGGAGTTGAGTTTGGATCTCCGGCAGTGCAGCTCTTCATTTGTGTTGTTGGTAAACAAAGACCCATGGGGGTACTCTTATGGCACCCACAGGTAAGTGTACACATGTGTACCCCTAGTGTGTGTTTTTGGGGACATGTGTATTGCTCACAAAGCAGGATATGGGCTGGTGGTAGCTACATGCTGAATTGACAATGGTTCTGGGAGTCCTCCCTTTTTGGGACACCCAGGCCCTGCCATAGGAATCACTGGATTCCAGGACAATGGCAAGTTGCCCACTGGTGGCCCACTTCATGTCCTTTGCTTTTACCTCTTGTTTCTCAAAGTCCTGAGACACTCTGTCTCTGTTCCCTTCACCTGATTGGATGTTGGGTGAAGGACCATATATCGAACCGGGACTGCCCCTGTTGGACTGGCTGGAATCCAACCTATGGCCTCCCCATATAGCTGATTTGCACTCTCCTTACTCTTCCTCACACATAAATGGTGGCACCTCCAGGGCCATCATAAATGTCTATTGTAATGGTACCATCCTATTGCAAGGGCCTCAAACCAACCTCTTACTTTTTGATAGGCTCCTTCCTCACCTTGTCAACTTTCCTCTTTCCTCTTCACGGGGTCCCTTGCCACCGGCCTCTATGGCCACCCAGACTCCGTTGCCAACTATGCCCACCCTGGCTACCTTGCCTCCTACCATCCTCACAACTCCCCCATTGTCGCTCTCAACTGTACAGGCTCCCTTGCCTACTCACACTACACTGACAACCTCCACCCTGCTGCCCTCGCCTCCCACTGCCACTGCGTCAGGAGTTCCCTTGCCTCCTTTGCCTCCTCGCATCCTCCTACCTCTATCTCTCAGACACCCTTTGCCGTTTGTGGGGGACATCATTCCCCTGCATCCCACAACGTACGTCCTTTAAAAGTGGCAACCTTCTCCATGTTGCCACACTAAACCTTCGCTCTGCTGTCAACACTCCTCTGACACCTGCCAACTCCTGGAACTGCTGGACCTTGATGTTCTTGCTCTTACTGAGACATGGTTTAAGGACAGCTCTGTCACAATTTTTGAGACACTTCTGCCTAAAGATTACAAGATCCTCTCCGTGCCCAGGCCCAACAGCCCAGGAGGTGGTGTAGCCTTGATCTTTCCTGAGTGGATATCTTTTTCCTTGATTCCCACTCAGGTCTACTCCTTCTTTGAATGCCTGGTCTGCAGGCTCTCTCTCTCACCTGTCGCCTCTCTGACTGTGCCCACCTTCTATCGACTGCCGGGCCAGTCCACCCTCGTCCTCTCGGAATGGGCTGACCTGGCCTCTTCTCTCGTCTCCTCCTCTTCCCAACCTCTCCTTCTAGGGGATCCTAACATCCATATTGACTCTCCTGACTCTTCAGGACCTTTCCAAATCTTATGTGACTCCCTTTCTCTTTCCATTCTACCCTCTGGTCCAACACACACTGATGGCCACACCTTGGACTCCCTCATCACCACAGCAATACCACTCTCTATTCCTCTCACTACTTCACTCTCCTGGACTGATCATTCTCTTCTCTCTTCGCACTTGAAGCTCTCTTCTCCTTTGGCAATAGCACAACTTGCACCACCTCCTGCCTTCAAGGTCATCTGACCCATGGAAAGAGTGTCAGTGGCTACCTTGGCCTCCACCTACTCTTCTCCTTCTACTCCTGTGGCTGACTACCACCCTGATACATCCCTCTACAAATGTCATCGTTCCATCTCCAACACTCTTGACATATTTGCTCCTGTCATGAGGGTCCGACTGAAGCCTGTCAAAAAATGCAACTATTGGTACGAGTCCTATCTGGAGGCCCTTAACCACAAGTCCAGAGCAGAGGAACAGAAATGGGGATCTTCAGGTACACCCTCTGACAAACTGGCGTGCCGCCTTCTTCAAAGGCAATGTAGACTCTGCATCCGCTTCAAGAAAAGAGTCTACATTCAAGCCTGCATCTCTGCGGCATCTAACAACGCGGCTGAACTCTTCAAAGTCTGCAAGGAACTGGCCAACCCTACCACAGCCGCATCCTCTACTACTCCTACCCAGGTCCTTTTCTTGGCCCTGGCTGCACACTTCACCACCAAAACACAGGACATCCTGTCCCCTCTCCCTTCTGCTCCCCATTGCACCATCCTCTCTTGGGCCCCCCTCGGTTGCCCCCACCCCTCCCAATGTTCTCTCCTCCATATCCCCAGTCACACCTGATGAGGTCTCTAGACAAGTCTGGTAGATGAAAGCCTCCTCCAGACAGGAGGACCCCAGCTCCTCCAAAACCATCAAGGACAATATTGACACTCTCACTCCAGCCCTGGCCAATCTCTGAAACCGCTCTTTCACCATTGGAGTTTTCCCCTCTCCTCTCAAGCACTCCTATGTGCACCCTCTGCTCAAAAAAACCCTCTGCTGACCCATCCATTTTGGCAAACTTTGGCTCGATCTCCATCACCCCATTTTCTCAACAAAAAAAAACTACTGGAGAAGCTGGCTATTACTCAACTTACCATCTATACTGAATCTGTTGGTTGTCTCTATGACCATCAGTCTGGCTTTAGAGCATCCAGAGGCACAGAGACTGCTCTTCTTCTTCTGAACACCCATGAAGACCTGCTCTCAAATCTTGACCCCAACTCTCCCTCTGTCCTCATTCTTCTCGACCTCTCTTCTGCTTTCGATATGATAAACCACAACATCCTGATCACCCATTTCTGTGATACCTTGGACATCACAGATCAGGACCTGGCGTAGCTCAGCCTCCTTTCTCTCTGACCAGCCATCCCAGGTGGATCTCTCCTCTACCACTCTCTCTACTTGGGGTGTCCCCCAGTGATCTAACCTTTCCCCCTGGTTCTTCAATATCTACATGGCCTCTTGGCCCACAGGATCTTTACCTTTACCTCTAACTTTCAGTGTTATGCGGATGACACGCAGCTCTCTTTCAGGCTACCCTCGGCCTCCTCCTCCTCCTTGCTCATCCCTGACTGTCTATCCAAAATTCATGCTTGGTATGCAGCTAACAATCTATGCTTGAATGCCGGTAAGACAGAGATCATCTTCATTGGGACCCTTTCTCCCACTTTCTCACTTTCTCACTGGCCTGCCTCCCTTGGCCCTGTGCCCTCACCTACTAATGAGGAAAAAAAACTTGAGGTCATCTTCAACTCCACTCTCGTTTTCTCTTCTCACATCTCTGACATCTCCAAAAGGTCCAACTATCAACTGCACCTGCTCAAAGGTATTCTACCTTTTCTCACCTTTCCCTCAAGGCTCATCGCCTCAAGAGCCCTGGTTCTTTCTAGGCTGGACTATTGCAACCGCCTCTTTCTCAATCTTCCTACTTCTTCTCTCTGTCCTCTACAACTGATCCAGAACAGAACTGCAAGACTAATTCTTGGCCTCAAGCCCTGTAACTGCATCTCTATGGTGCTGTAATCCCTCCACTGGTTCCTTGTGGCTGCAAGGATCAAGTTCAAGTCTTTCTGCATACTCCACAAGACTTTCTGGGGCCGGGCCGGCGCTATCTACAACACTCTCTTCCTAAATACTCTCCCGCTAGAGTCGTCCGATTGTCCTCTTCTAACTCTCTGCGGGTGAGCTGCTTTCACAAACAGAGATTTGCATCTTTATCCTCTGCAGGTGCTTCCATATGGAACAGCCTCCCTGCCTCTCTCCATCTTGAGCCGCAGCACCGTAAGTTCCGGAAACAACTCAAGACCTTTCTTTTCTCTTCCTCCTTCTCTCTCCCCTGCTAAGCTCCTTACTTGTCTCTCCACGTTCCTTCTCCTCCCCAACTCTGTTCAGTTTTGAGTTTTGCTGACTGGTTTCCTGGTTCACCTCGAGAGCCTACAGCTCTCAGGCTCCCCCTCCAGTCTTTGCACTTGCCTCGAGGCCGCTGCACTATGTTCAACATTACTGCACTTTCAGCTTACGCCGCTTGAGCGGGCAACCTATCTGCACTTAACCCAGGGTCCTGCTGGCCTGTACTCCTCCCCCAGCCACCTATCTCTGCACCTCCATCTGTACGTATGCATGACCTAAATGTACAAGGACCAGTTAGTTTGTTGACTGTCCTGCCCCCCCCCTGCCCTAGTTTACGTCCCTGATCCCGAACCTGGTCTGAACTGTACCACTTCATGCACTTGTACTAGGAGAAATGTTGTCAGGCCTAAAAATAAATCAATCAATCTTCCCAGGGATTACTGTTGTCGGTACACCCCAGGAATGGGATCTGTCTGAATGGAGAGAAGAGTGAAATTACATTCTATTTTGTGGTTCTCTGGTGTTGGTGTTGTATTACAGTGCCTGTGGTCCTGCCTGAGCCCACCTTGACTGAAACTGAGTGAATGCAGTGAATGCACTGCGTTACGTCCCTGATCCTGAGCCTGGTCTGAACTGTACCACTTCATGCACTTGCACTAGGAGAAATGTTGTCAGGCCTAGTATGTTAGTTTTTCTGTTTAGATCATTCTGAATCTTCAAGGCCTAAGATTGATCACTGTATTCCCTTGTTACATTCCCACCTTGAAGCGCTTTGAAGCACTTCACTTGTGTATAAGCGTTATATAAATAAACAATCAATTTTCCCAAGGATTACTGTTGTCGGTACACCCCAGGAATGGTATCTGTCTGAATGGAGAGAAGAGTGAATTTGCATTCTATTTTGTGGTTCTCTGGTTTTGGTTTTGTATTACAGTGCCTGTGGTCCTGCTTGAGCCCACCCTGACTGAAACTGAGTGAATGCAGTGAATGCTTTGAAAGGGTTGGAGTTAACACCAATCCACATCCTGTGTTATGGGTGTCTGGTTTTGGATGAATGGCCTAAATGACTGTGAGCATGATTGGTAGTTGCAAGAATGCACTTTGTTTGATTGGCTGACTGACTCAAGCACAGCTTGAGTGAATGTGGAACATTTGTATATAACTAGGGACCCGTCACTTACCTCCTAGTCAGAAGCTGAAAGTCGAAACTGATGCAGAAGGTGATGTCTCAAGAAGTTTGTATCCTTTAATCCAGCTGGAGGAAGAAGTATGCAGCTGCAACACTTCATCAAATTCAAGAGTTGCTTTGCTGATTTCAGGACTAAACCAGAGAGGACTTGGAGAGGCCACCTCTACCCATAGCTTCGAAGCAACATTGTGCAACTGCTGCTCTTCACCTGAAGTATCATGGAAGCCAGTCCTGTGTGCCTGTTGTCCTGAAGAAGTACGTGTGTGGGTCCAGAAGAGGAGAGCAGGGACATTTTGAGCCCAATAAGGCCATCTGCATCGTCCAGGTTCTGGAGGAGTGTTTGTGACAGCTCAAAGCCATGTTGATGTGTATCACCCAGAAGAAGGGGTGCTCTGGCATAGTTCTGCCCGATGCTCAGAGCTTTTAAAGCTCCAACGATCCAAGGAAATATTCAAAGGGTACTGCAACCTCAACATCTGTCTACTTTTCCACAGCTGAAGAAGTCCAGTGTTGCCACCTGCAGAGATGAGCCAGTTAGTCAGTTGCAAAGGCAACTGGTAAGTGCCTGGAGATGACCACTTGGTGAAGAGGGTCACCCAGCCAATACGGTAAGTGCAGGGCCTGCAAGACAACAAAGGTCAGTGGTACCCTAAGGCAAGTTCCGGGGAGGGCGAATAATGCGGGTGACTGGACAGAAGGAAAGGACCCAACAGGACACATGAGGTGCCCGACCAACCAATCATAGCGACTGTGGGATTTAGCACGAGATAGAGAGAGGGAATACTTGGTGAGGGTTCACAGTACAGTGAAGTGGTTGAGTCCAAGCCACCAGAAGCCACCCTGTCATCTGTGCTGTAGCTGCAGCACAGAAGAACCAAAAGGCGGCCAACCACAAAATACCAAAGCCCAACATGTACTACTGGCACTGCACCCATCATCACTGAAAGTCAGCAACAACCAACAATGGACTTATCGTCTTCATCCAAGTCTTGTCGAGGTTCACAGAAAATGACATCTTCCTGGGAAGCAAGCAACCCGACAACGGCGGCCACCACGAAAGACATGCATTGCTGGCTTTCTGATACTGCTTGGTTCCCCTTCCAACTCAACACCAACGTCCCAGTGACTCCTTCTTGCAAGTGGCAGGGGTCCATCCTCGATGGGCATCATCGAGTAAAGCAGAGAAATTCTGCCACTTCGCATGCTAAAGCGCCCAAGATACTGTGACGATCAAGAACAACTTCCATCCTCAGGATTCATCCAGGGGTCACAGATTCATATTGACTCCTGTTCTCGTGTGGCTTCCCAGGTACCTTGAGGTGGGAGAACCTGTACAAACAGAATCAGACTATTAATTAACATATTTAGAATGATTTGTAATATACAACATAAAGCACATTTAACCTTTCCTTACAGGTTGCCCTTACTAAAGAAAACATTCTGCCTATGTTCTAAGTATTACCTGCCTTTCAAAAGTAATGTTTTTGAGATAAACCCATGCCTAATAATTTAAATGTGTTTACTAACTGGCTGCAGCTGGTGCATTATAATTGAATTTAAAGGTAACAGTGGTACTGCATAGACAAGTACATATTAAGTTAAATAGCCTGATCAGATTTTGAGTACAAAGTGAGTCTTATTTATTTGTGTATACATACCTGACTTTTTATCCTTTAATAGAACTACTGTATTATCACCTAACATAGTGTGTGGACATGCCCTTGTGGGAAGCTTGGAGATTAACTCTCTCTAAGAACCAGTCTGCATCACCTCCCTTGAGACTCAGCGTTGGTTTCCTGTCCATAGCTAAAATTAGAGAACCTTGGCTGGGGTGCTATGTGCCTCTACCCAAACCATATAGTGGGCATAAGTACAGATACCCCCTCCAGCTGTTACACTCTGATAGAACATCATAGTCCTAATCTGTATCATCATAATCCATTTCTTCATCATTTCGTCATGATTACTGTCAGACCCAGTGTAAGTGAGTGATGGAAATAGAGAACTTGGATATTAAGTATCATCCTTCTGCGCTGGAGATGCTGGGTAGAACTCAAAGTGCACGCTCTTCTGTTAGTCTACGTAGATATTCATTGTAAGGTTGCAATACATGTGTGTTTTCCCTTATTGATATACATATCTCTGAGTAACTTGTGGTAGGGGGGAGCAGTGGATCTTCAGTTGGATGATTCCCTCAGTTCACCAATTGCATTTCTGTCCTCAACATTGAACACAGAAAGTGCTGCTTGCTTAAAGAGTGAAAAAAAAACTGTAAACAGGACGTCTGTACCACCCTTTAGCTCATTAGGGTGCTGGCACAGTGTTCCAATATGTCCAAGTGTGTCAACTGCCTCTCTGAATCTCTGCAGCTTCCTCCAGGGTAAATCTCTTCCCTGACATTTGTATAGCCGGCTAGCTTCAAGAGATGAACACTGACTGGCAATTTGGCCTTTTTCCCTGAATGTATGATGCTCCCTACAGGTATATCAATCAAGCATGACCCTGTTGATGTGGATTCCAAGCATCTATTGCTGCTCCTAGCAGGTGTCATTTGATGGCACATGTCTCGCTTGTTATTATCAATAGACTGAAAGTGATGTGTGACCTTAACCTCCCTGAATCTCTGCTGCTCCACATTACGGAAATTCAGTGAGCATGATTATCTCACATGCTGACCTCTGTGATTCCAAGACTCTCTCACTCCTCCTCCAAGGTGTCACCCAATGGTTCACCTGCTCACGTCATGATATTGATAGGTGTGTCACCTGCCTCCTCAAATATTTGGATCCAGCATGAACTTATGCTGTCCACCCACTCCAATTCAGTGAAAATATCACACATTGTTGCTTAAGCAAAATCAACCTTAAAGCTCACTCTCTGTCTGGGTCTCAATCTCTCAGCACCTCCTCCTACCTTTCCTCATATGATGACTCTTAATATCTCTTCACTTGTCTAAAAAACCTGGACTTGCCTCCAGCAATGAACTCCCGTCTCTCAGAAATCTGCCTGAGACTGAATAGGAGCTCCAGCCATGTGCACCCATTTAAATCATGATGAAGAATTTCAGACAAACCTTGCATTTGTGTTTGTTTTGACTTAGTACATACCTATTGAAAGATTAAAGAATATCAAGGCTTACTAGAGCATAATAGAAATACCCCAGTAACAAGGTCAAAGTTGTACTTTATTGACAAACCGCTATTTGGTTCTCAACACCCCACAGTGTGTGCAAGCAGATATTGTGAGATGAGAGAGTGCTGAACATTCTACAAAAGCACATATTTATACAAATTCTTCACAGCCTGGGCACATCGTCCAGCCCCTTCTTCATGTAATACATAACCTAGGGTTTGCAATTTAACTACATAACTAATTCATGCTTAAACATCTTCGCAAAGTTTGCTGTTTTCCATCAAACAATTCACATGTTTTCCAAATACAAGAATCAAAGGTAACATTCCTCATTTTACTCTCTTATATTTGTCTACCATTTGTTCTTGAGCTTAAAGTCAGTTAGTTCCAAGGAGAGAAAACAAGGATTTCTGCAGAAGAGCATGTTTAGCTATTCATTATTTAACTTTTCTGTTTGAACAGGGAAGGCACTGTTGGGACAGATGGTATCTAAATTATGGATTAGTACAGCTTCTGTTTTGTTACACGGTTCTTCAGTGTAGGATAAACAATCCAGCTCAGCAGCTTCAAAATTCTTATCTATGTTAAAATCATAAAGCAGCACAAAAGTTCATTTTGCTCTGTTGAAGCTGAAAACACAAATTATGAACATGGAACAGAAAGCAGGAGGCGATCAAAATGGTGTACAACTCAAAATGGTGGCGTTTTTCCAGGTTCATCTGATGTGAATGTGCTTAGGCCAATATTTACTATCAGGCAGTAATATGTCGAATATATTTTCACAAACCCACCTTTTGGCCTAAGCCAAGAGCATTACTCAAACGTTAGCATCATCCGAAAAACATGTGTCATCATCAGAACATCCTGAATCGCTATCTTCATAAACATGGATCACCATTAGATTCTTTATGGTGATATCCTGCATTACCAAGGCATTAGTAATTTTTCCCAGCATATGTGTCTTACATTCTAGTTTACAAACTGCTTGTGCACAACTACCCCCTACCATGGAACAAATGACAGGAAGACACTGTATGCAATAACAACAAAACAAGACTATGCCAAGGATCACCATCAGAACTGAAAATATTTTCAAGCCCCAAGTTCGGAACAGGTCCCAGAACCATGTGCCAATATTCCAGTTTCCCTCTGGAACATGTATTTCAGTCCTCGAGATGTGCAATTTATTTATTGCTTCAAATATGGTGGGGGAGGAATCGGGGGCAAAAACGCAACACGCGGATCCCACCATTTTGCACACTCCACCACGCTCAGCTAGAATGATGTCTAGAACCATCCTATTTTGGAGAGCCACTGATCTAATAGCCTTTTGCTCTAGTGTCATGTTATATAGGATGTTGGTAGTTTCATTGATGGTTTTCTCTAAAACCCTTGCCAATTTCCTAATATCTTTTATTATCTGTCCCCAAATAGGTACAAAGGATTTAGCCCAGAATCTGTGAGGGAGTGTCACGATCCTCAGCCCGCCTGGGACGAGTTCTAGAAACTTAGGCAGGAGTAACGACATATACACCTGGTAAGCATGGTCTTTGCCGTTGACATTGCTGTGTTGTCTTTCAATGGGAAAGCCTCAACCCATTTGCTGATGGCACATATCACTACCAGTACATATTTGTAGTTCTGGCAACGTGCCATCTCAATGAAATCAAAATTAATCACTTCAAATGGCATGGAGGGAGGACCAAAACTGCCCTTCTGTGTCGGAGTTCCCATCCCAATGTTATGTTGTAAACATATCATACAACTCTGAACCAAATGTTCAGCAGTTTTCTGGATATTAGCGTTATGCCAGACGTGATCTAGCTGTTGACATATCTTTTTAGCACATATGTGTGTTGGGCCATGAGACATGGTGACTATAGCAGTGACATAGGAGTTGGGCAGCATCCATCTTTGTTTCTCTTTATCCACCCAACAGCCTTCATCATGTAGACCCGCTGGACCCTCAGCCCACTGTTTGATTTCTCCCGAAGTAGCTTCAGCCTGAATCTCTTTTACACTGCTAATCCCTTAGTCCATTATGCAAGTATCAGTAACCCATCTCACTGAATAATGTACATACATTTTTGAGTGCAGATCAGTAGCAGTCTGTTGGCTATTCTGTCAGCAAAAGCATTTCCTTTTCCTACATCGTCAGTTACTTTCTGGTGTGCGGCGCACTTCATTATTGCTAGTTGTGTAGGAAGCGCAAGTGCTGACAGCAACTGGACTATCAGGGTGCAATGTTGAATTTTTGTTCCATGTGATGTCAAGAATCCCCTCTCAGCCCATAGCCAGCCAAAATTATGGACATCCCAAATGCATACTGGCTATCTGTATATATGTTTACACTAAGTCCTTCAGAAATTTCACAAGCTCTAGTTAATGCATTCATCTCTGCAGCTTGCGCAGAATTATGTGGAATTTGTTTCCTCTCTACAAGAGTGTTTAATGTGGTGATTGCATAGGCAGCGGTGGTTGTGCCATCCTGTAATTTAAAACAGGAGCCATCACAAAATAGCTACCTTGTGGATTCTTTAAGTGTGTATCAGTTAAATCAATTCTCCCCTTGGTTTCTTGTTCTGTAACAAAAAGGCAATCATGTGACATCTTGTCACTGCAGTCTGCCTCTTGTGGAGAAGGCCATAGTTCGGTCGGGTTCAATGAACAACATCTCTTAATTTGGATATGCGGAGAAAATAGAATCAGCTCGTAGCTTGCTAGTCGAGCTGATTTGAGATGGTGTGTCTGCGTTCTGTTTAATAGAATGTCTACAGAGTGGGGTACCATCACAGTTAAAGAGTGACCTAAAACCAAACCCTCAAGCCACAACTCTCAAACATCTTGGCAAAGTTCATGCATCAGGGTCTAACATGGAGGAAAAATAGCTGCACAGCCTATTCTTGCCCCCATGTTCCTGTGTCATAACAGCCAAAGCACATCCATCATGTTGATGCACAAACAATACAAAGCCCTTTTCCTAATTTGGTGTGCCCAAAACTGGTGCTGAACACAACGCAGCTTTAAGCAAATCAAAAGCGTTCTGGAAATCCATGTTCCACGGTAAAGGCAAAAAAATGTCCTTCTTTGTCAGTGCCAACATAGGTTTTATCAACAATGAAACATTTGGAATCCACTGTCTACAATATGAAGCCATGCCAATTAAAGCTCTGACCTCCTATGTATTTGGAACAGACATATCAGAGATGCTTTGTATCCTTTCAGGTGTCAGACTTCTTCCCTCCTTCGACAGTAGATAGCCCAGATAGGCGACCTCCTGTCGACAATACTGGAATTTCTTCAATGAAACCTTACGCCAATGCTCTGCTAAATGAATAAGCAGTAAAACGGTGCCCTCTTTGCAAGTATCTTCAGAATCAGCAGCTAGAAGTAGATCATCTACATATTGCAACAACGTGCATGTGGAAGGCAACTCAAGCATATCAAGCTGCTCTTTCTATGCTCTACTGTAGATACTTGGACTCTCAGTGTACCATTGCGGCACATGAGTGAATGTGAACAAGTGTCCCCCTAGGGTGAACACAAACAATTATCTGCTTTCAACATGCACAGAAATACTAAAGAAAGTCTTTTTGAAATCCATGACACTAAAATGTGTAGCCGTGGCTGAAATCATAGTCAGAATTGTGGTGACATCAGGCACAATTGGAAACTTTGGAGCAAAGACCTTATTAATTGCGCACAAATCAAAAATAAAATGAAAAGGAATTGCATTATCCCCTTTCTTGTAAACTGGTAAAATCAGGTTATTACACACGCTGCCCACAATTTCTTCAATCACACCTCGGTGTATGAAATCAGAGACAATACTCTTCAAGGCCTGTTCACCTTCGACCGAAATCTTATACTGCGGGATACGCAGCAATTTAACACCTGGCTTCAAAACAATTTTAACTGGCTGTTGGTGAAGGCACAGACAAAAATTGTGGAATGGAAATTTGTTGGGGCAAAATCGTCAGATACACTCCATCCGTAGAACAATGAATTACAGCATTCAATTTCTTCAATAAATTCAATCCCAACACATTTTCGCCACAATTTGTTATCAATAGAAATGGCCAGGAATCAGTGAATGGTCCCAGTGAAATTGGTACCGGCCGAGAGACTGGACTAACCACTGGCGTACCAGAGAACCATACAGAAATGTTGCTCTACCCTGACAGTGGTATATCTGGAACCCGTAAATGATCCATAAAACACTTCTGTGCTCCTTTGTCTATCAAAAAGAGATGCTCCCTATTCCCAAACTTCATTTCAATGTAGGGCCCTTTAAGATTGACGGGAATAGGTAACGGTTCCAGACCCTGCTTCGGGCTGTCCTAACAGAACAGTATATCGTCAGATGCAAAATCTTCAGAAAAATAGACATTCAAAGGATTATCAAAAATATTCCCACTATTAACATGCTGTTGCTGATTATCTTGTGGTGGTGCTGGTTGATTCTGTGCAAACTAATTTCTACCACGACCCCCTATCCCAGGATGGCCTCTGTATTGTCTACCCATGGGGCCATACGTGCTATTCAATCTCTGCTGAAGGAGCGGGAATGGTGCTCGCCAATGACCTGCCTGTCTACAATATGCACACTGGTTTATGTGTACGGGACCCAGTTGTGTGCCACCCGTTGGTGTAAATTGTCCTTTGGACTGTGTATTCCCACCTCTGTCTCCTCTAGCTATTTGCTGCAATAACACTCTAGTCTTCAAGTCTCCCTTTTTCTTTTCCACCTTCTCTTTCTACATATTAACCCCGGTTTCATAATACTGAGCCAAGTGTAACACTTCAGATTGTGATTTTGCTTGCCATGCACTCTCAGAAGCCATAATCTGTGATTGGATATCAGGCAACAATCCACACACAAATTTGCCAACAAACAACCTCTTTACTAGCTCTGTATGTAAATCTTGACCACTAAAATCTGAAAATACTTGCTCAAATCTGTTAAAATACTCTGTTGCACCATCTGACTTCCCTTGCATTCAAGCTGTAAGCTTAACCCATATAATTCTCTTTTCAGGTACCAGAGCTTTTCATTTAGTCACTATTCTATCTGGCAACATCAGTATCACCTGTGGCGGTTTCTTGCCGGCTTTCCTTTCCCCATCTGCTTGTACTAAGGCATCTCATGTATCACCCATCCCTGCCTGATCATCTATAGTTCTAATCGGCTTTCATAAATCAGCAGGAAGGATCACGGGAAACAACAAATCTGTATCACCCAGCATGAAAACTGACGAATGTAAGACAGATTCTATTTCTTTGTAAAATCCTGTTAGAATCTTCCTAATATCTGCAATTGATTGCCTAATGGTATTCGCTTCCTGTCTAGAAAACGGCACATGGACAAACTGTAAGATATAATCTGCTGCAGTAGTAGTGGCAGGTATTCCTTTTCGCGCCTTGAAACACTTGGGTATAGGCGCGTTATAAATGCCATATCATATCATATGGCATCATTGGGAATCTCTACTTTTGGAACAAATGTCAGAGGAACCTCCCTCATCAGCAATTGTAAAGAACGTCTATTAAGTAGTAAGGCCAAATCAAGTGACAAAGAAGTCAATGCAGTATCGGACGAAAATGCTCTTTTATAAATAACTATCAAATCTGCGGGAAAACGTATCTTTTTCTTCATATATTCATCTGGTAAACACTTAACCATCACCTGTAAAACTTTCCTTTTCATTGCCGGAGCATACTGACTAAACCTGTAATGCACTTCAATGAGAGAAATTGAAACATCCGAAATCCATCTAATAGCATCTCTTGTGCAAATGCGCATTTCTTCACTCATTGATTTCAATGGAGGAAGAAATTGCTTCAGCACATATGAAGTCTGCCGTCCATTTTCATCCATCTCATCTTTCTGTAATCGATCTAGCTCCCTTTTAAACTCAAATACCTTTTTTACATGCTCATATACTTTCGCTGCAATGTTCCTTGAGCGGGCAAGGACATTCAAATCCCGCAAACCCTGTCGGACATTCATATCCATCAAATCACTCCATATATCAACTAAATACGTTCCCATCCATTCTAACCAAATATTCTGTTTAGGAATACCCCTTGGCCAGAAATCGCAAATAAAGCAGCCGATTCATCACCCTCTTCTATGTACTTCTCAGCCCACTTATACAATTCTTTCATTCTGTCTTTAGTTACTGTGCCACGAGTCACTATTCTTGAATCAGCTCCCGCTCCTTCAACCACTACAGGTGGAGCAAAACCACCTGGCAAAGAGAGTTCATACAAATCTCATTCAGTAGGCAGTGGAGGAAATACCGCTGCCGGTGCAGACTGAACTATGAGGACGGCAACTGTTGGCACAGGTGCAGGAGGAGGAACAACAACAGAACGAAGAGGAACAAGAAGGGGAGGAGGCGGAAAAGGATGCAGAGCAGTTGAAACAGTTCTACGCTGATTCAATAGTTTATTAATTAACTCGTGTGATGTATGAAAATCCTAAAATGGGTATGTCTTTTGCACATCTAGTTGAAAAGCCCTGTCCATACCTCTAATGGATTCTGACTGTTTCTGCTGATCATGCAAAAATGCTTTCTCAGCATTCATCATGTATCTACGCACATGCTTTTCTCTCCTTTTGAGTTGCTGCTTAACGTCCTTCCTCCAATCTCTAACTGCATCAAATGCTGCAGGCCTAGCCTTTTTTCTCAACAATACAGATTCTAAATGCTCTAGGCGAGCAATTTCAAAACTACCATAAACTGGCCACTGAAGTTTGGGAACATGTCTGGACTGTCTGTGCCAAATAGCATTGAATACGATAACTCCCAGGCCATGCTTACAATACATATGATAAGCCGGCGTCCCTTCGGGTGGCGCCAGTTGGTCATGTTACAAAGATTGTCTCCCCCTTTGGAAAAATACCGCAAAGCAGGGTGACAATTTCCCAGGCATAGTTAAATCAGAATCTTACCTGGCAACGTTTGTATTTGCAAACACAACACTTTCAACAAAACAAATATCAGGATTTTTAGGAATCGGGGCACGACTCACCTGATTTCAACCAACAAAGGTCCAATGGACATCAAATCATAGTAGCTGGCATTTTTGTCAAACAATCCTCGGTACAGGTACCCTCGTCATGATGCCCTCTAAACGCTACCCACCGTCCAGGGATCAGGCGTTCAATACTGCAGAGGAATCCCGTCTCACTTTGTATGGCACCCTGTCACTCTCCAATCCCGGTTGGTGTCCTCGTCTTTGTCCTAGTGATGTGACATCAATTTTGATGGTCCCTATTTGGGTGGCATCTGAAAGATTAAAGAATATTAAGGATTACTACCACTTAATAGAAATACGCCAGTCACAAGGTCAAAGTTACAATTGTACTTTATTGACAACCAGCTGTTTGGTTCTCAACACCTTGTAGCGTGTGCAAACAGACACCGTGAGATGAGAGAGTGCTGAACATTCCACAAATGCACATATTTATACACATTCTTCACAGCCTTGGACACATCGTCCAGCTCCTTCTTCATGTAATACATAACCTAGTTATGAATACCCCTTGGCCAGAAATCGCAAATAAAGCAGCCGATTCATCACCCTCTTCTATGTACTTCTCAGCCCACTTATACAATTCTTTCATTCTGTCTTTAGTTACTGTGCCACGAGTCACTATTCTTGAATCAGCTCCCGCTCCTTCAACCACTACAGGTGGAGCAAAACCACCTGGCAAAGAGAGTTCATACAAATCTCATTCAGTAGGCAGTGGAGGAAATACCGCTGCCGGTGCAGACTGAACTATGAGGACGGCAACTGTTGGCACAGGTGCAGGAGGAGGAACAACAACAGAACGAAGAAGAACAAGAAGGGGAGGAGGCAGAAAAGGATGCAGAGCAGTTGAAACAGTTCTACGCTGATTCAATAGTTTATTAATTAACTCGTGTGATGTATGAAAATCCTAAAATGGGTATGTCTTTTGCACATCTAGTTGAAAAGCCCTGTCCATACCTCTAATGGATTCTGACTGTTTCTGCTGATCATGCAAAAATGCTTTCTCAGCATTCATCATGTATCTACGCACATGCTTTTCTCTCCTTTTGAGTTGCTGCTTAACGTCCTTCCTCCAATCTCTAACTGCATCAAATGCTGCAGGCCTAGCCTTTTTTCTCAACAATACAGATTCTAAATGCTCTAGGCGAGCAATTTTAAAACTACCATAAACTGGCCACTGAAGTTTGGGAACATGTCTGGACTGTCTGTGCCAAATAGCATTGAATACGATAACTCCCAGGCCATACTTACAATACATATGATAAGCCGGCGTCCCTTCGGGTGGCGCCAGTTGGTCATGTTACAAAGATTGTCTCCCCCTTTGGAAAAATACCGCAAAGCAGGGTGACAATTTCCCAGGCATAGTTAAATCAGAATCTTACCTGGCAACGTTTGTATTTGCAAACACAACACTTTCAACAAAACAAATATCAGGATTTTTAGGAATCGGGGCACGACTCACCTGATTTCAACCAACAAAGGTCCAATGGACATCAAATCATAGTAGCTGGCATTTTTGTCAAACAATCCTCGGTACAGGTACCCTCGTCATGATGCCCTCTAAACGTTACCCACCGTCCAGGGATCAGGCGTTCAATACTGCAGAGGAATCCCGTCTCACTTTGTATGGCACCCTGTCACTCTCCAATCCCGGTTGGTGTCCTCGTCTTTGTCCTAGTGATGTGACATCAATTTTGATGGTCCCTATTTGGGTGGCATCTGAAAGATTAAAGAATATTAAGGATTACTACCACTTAATAGAAATACGCCAGTCACAACGTCAAAGTTACAATTGTACTTTATTGACAACCAGCTGTTTGGTTCTCAACACCTTGTAGCGTGTGCAAACAGACACCGTGAGATGAGAGAGTGCTGAACATTCCACAAATGCACATATTTATACACATTCTTCACAGCCTTGGACACATCGTCCAGCTCCTTCTTCATGTAATACATAACCTAGTTATGAATACCCCTTGGCCAGAAATCGCAAATAAAGCAGCCGATTCATCACCCTCTTCTATGTACTTCTCAGCCCACTTATACAATTCTTTCATTCTGTCTTTAGTTACTGTGCCACGAGTCACTATTCTTGAATCAGCTCCCGCTCCTTCAACCACTACAGGTGGAGCAAAACCACCTGGCAAAGAGAGTTCATACAAATCTCATTCAGTAGGCAGTGGAGGAAATACCGCTGCCGGTGCAGACTGAACTATGAGGACGGCAACTGTTGGCACAGGTGCAGGAGGAGGAACAACAACAGAACGAAGAAGAACAAGAAGGGGAGGAGGCAGAAAAGGATGCAGAGCAGTTGAAACAGTTCTACGCTGATTCAATAGTTTATTAATTAACTCGTGTGATGTATGAAAATCCTAAAATGGGTATGTCTTTTGCACATCTAGTTGAAAAGCCCTGTCCATACCTCTAATGGATTCTGACTGTTTCTGCTGATCATGCAAAAATGCTTTCTCAGCATTCATCATGTATCTACGCACATGCTTTTCTCTCCTTTTGAGTTGCTGCTTAACGTCCTTCCTCCAATCTCTAACTGCATCAAATGCTGCAGGCCTAGCCTTTTTTCTCAACAATACAGATTCTAAATGCTCTAGGCGAGCAATTTCAAAACTACCATAAACTGGCCACTGAAGTTTGGGAACATGTCTGGACTGTCTGTGCCAAATAGCATTGAATACGATAACTCCCAGGCCATACTTACAATACATATGATAAGCCGGCGTCCCTTCGGGTGGCGCCAGTTGGTCATGTTACAAAGATTGTCTCCCCCTTTGGAAAAATACCGCAAAGCAGGATGACAATTTCCCAGGCATAGTTAAATCAGAATCTTACCTGGCAGCGTTTGTATTTGCAAACACAACACTTTCAACAAAACAAATATCAGGATTTTTAGGAATCGGGGCACGACTCACCTGATTTCAACCAACAAAGGTCCAATGGACATCAAATCATAGTAGCTGGCATTTTCGTCAAACAATCCTCGGTACAGGTACCCTCGTCATGATGCCCTCTAAACGCTACCCACCGTCCAGGGATCAGGCGTTCAATACTGCAGAGGAATCCCGTCTCACTTTGTATGGCACCCTGTCACTCTCCAATCCCGGTTGGTGTCCTCGTCTTTGTCCTAGTGATGTGACATCAATTTTGATGGTCCCTATTTGGGTGGCATCTGAAAGATTAAAGAATATTAAGGATTACTACCACTTAATAGAAATACGCCAGTCACAAGGTCAAAGTTACAATTGTACTTTATTGACAACCAGCTGTTTGGTTCTCAACACCTTGTAGCGTGTGCAAACAGACACCGTGAGATGAGAGAGTGCTGAACATTCCACAAATGCACATATTTATACACATTCTTCACAGCCTTGGACACATCGTCCAGCTCCTTCTTCATGTAATACATAACCTAGTTATGAATACCCCTTGGCCAGAAATCGCAAATAAAGCAGCCGATTCATCACCCTCTTCTATGTACTTCTCAGCCCACTTATACAATTCTTTCATTCTGTCTTTAGTTACTGTGCCACAAGTCACTATTCTTGAATCAGCTCCCGCTCCTTCAACCACTACAGGTGGAGCAAAACCACCTGGCAAAGAGAGTTCATACAAATCTCATTCAGTAGGCAGTGGAGGAAATACCGCTGCCGGTGCAGACTGAACTATGAGGACGGCAACTGTTGGCACAGGTGCAGGAGGAGGAACAACAACAGAACGAAGAGGAACAAGAAGGGGAGGAGGCGGAAAAGGATGCAGAGCAGTTGAAACAGTTCTACGCTGATTCAATAGTTTATTAATTAACTCGTGTGATGTATGAAAATCCTAAAATGGGTATGTCTTTTGCACATCTAGTTGAAAAGCCCTGTCCATACCTCTAATGGATTCTGACTGTTTCTGCTGATCATGCAAAAATGCTTTCTCAGCATTCATCATGTATCTACGCACATGCTTTTCTCTCCTTTTGAGTTGCTGCTTAACGTCCTTCCTCCAATCTCTAACTGCATCAAATGCTGCAGGCCTAGCCTTTTTTCTCAACAATACAGATTCTAAATGCTCTAGGCGAGCAATTTCAAAACTACCATAAACTGGCCACTGAAGTTTGGGAACATGTCTGGACTGTCTGTGCCAAATAGCATTGAATACGATAACTCCCAGGCCATACTTACAATACATATGATAAGCCGGCGTCCCTTCGGGTGGCGCCAGTTGGTCATGTTACAAAGATTGTTTCCCCCTTTGGAAAAATACCGCAAAGCAGGATGACAATTTCCCAGGCATAGTTACATCAGAATCTTACCTGGCAGCGTTTGTATTTGCAAACACAACACTTTCAACAAAACAAATATCAGGATTTTTAGGAATCGGGGCACGACTCACCTGATTTCAACCAACAAAGGTCCAATGGACATCAAATCATAGTAGCTGGCATTTTCGTCAAACAATCCTCGGTACAGGTACCCTCGTCATGATGCCCTCTAAACGCTACCCACCGTCCAGGGATCAGGCGTTCAATACTGCAGAGGAATCCCGTCTCACTTTGTATGGCACCCTGTCCCTCTCCAATCCCGGTTGGTGTCCTCGTCTTTGTCCTAGTGATGTGACATCAATTTTGATGGTCCCTATTTGGGTGGCATCTGAAAGATTAAAGAATATTAAGGATTACTACCACTTAATAGAAATACGCCAGTCACAAGGTCAAAGTTACAATTGTACTTTATTGACAACCAGCTGTTTGGTTCTCAACACCTTGTAGCGTGTGCAAACAGACACCGTGAGATGAGAGAGTGCTGAACATTCCACAAATGCACATATTTATACACATTCTTCACAGCCTTGGACACATCGTCCAGCTCCTTCTTCATGTAATACATAACCTAGTGTTTGTGACCTAACTACATAACTAATTCATGCTTAAACATCTTTGCATAGTTTGCTGTTTTACATCAAACAATTAACATATTTTCTAAATACAAGACACAATGGTAACATTCCTCATTTTACTTACTTATATTTGTCTACCATTCGTTGTTGAGCTTAAAGTCAGTTCGTTCCAAGGAAAGAAAACAAGGATTTCTGCAGAAGAGCAAGTTTAGCCATTCATTATTTTACTTCACTGTCTGAACAGGGAAGGCACTGTTGGGACAGATGGTATCTGAATTACTGATTAGTACAGCTTTTGTTTAGCCCCAAGGTTCTTCAGTGTAGGATAAACAATCTACCTTAGCAGCTTCAACATTCTTATCTATGTTAACATCATAAAGCAGCACAAAGTTAATTTTGCTCTGTTGAAGCCGAAAACACAAATTCCGAACAAGGAACAGAAAGCAGGAGGCAATCAAAATGGTGGATAACCCAAAATGGCGGCGTAGTCAGCCTGTTTCAGGTTCATCCAATGCGATATTGCAGTGCGATGCAAATGTGCTTAGACCAATATTTACGATCAGGCGTATTATGTCAAATATATTTTCACACTTGCTCAGAAGCAATGGGGCACTGAATATGAATTAGAGAGAACAAAACATTTACGATTACAAGACAATCCTAGAGTAGTGGCAATCTGATGATCGTGGATTATAAATTACAGCTAGGTTTTCCCTAAAATGCATGGTCTTAAATTCTTTTCTGAAGTGTGTAGAAATGGGGATGCACAATCAACACCAAACTTAACAGGAAGTATAGGCTCTGAGAATTGTATCCACATAAGGAGCCCAGACAAACTTAGGCCATTTTACTGAAGCAGACCCTTCTTGTGTTTCACTATTAGCTTAACACCACCAAGTATACCATTCTGTCACAAAAGGCCTACAGGGTAATTCATAGAATTTCGCAGAAAAGTGTCGCAAGCGGCTGGCGCAGAGTGTCCGCGTGCGATTGTCTGCGCCAGGCGCGTGCGCTAAAACCGATTTCCACGCACAGCGTATTCATGGATTTTAGGCTCCCAAACCAGCCGTGGCGCAGAGTATCGCAGCGACCCTGCAGCAGCGCCAGTAACGCCCCCAAGAACGCCCTCGCGCAGGGAAAAGCCATCAAAATCGCTAAATCATCGCAAAGGGCTGCGCTAACCCTGGACCAGTTTACAGGGCTGGCAAACAAGGAACGCAAAGCGGGTAACGTTTATATCAGGGGTAAGCGCGAAGTTTTACACGCGATTGGCCAGGGTACGTATATTACAGGGGTACGCGTGAAGTTTAACACGCGATTAGCCAGGGTACGTGTATTACAGGGCTACGCGGGAATTATCACACGCGATTTGGCTGGGTACGTGTATTACAGGGGTACACAGGAAGTTTTACACGCGATTTGGCTGGGTACGTGTATTACAGGGGTGCGCGGGAATTATCACACGCGATTTGGCCGGGTACGTGTATTACAGGGGTGCGCGGGAAGTTACACACGCGATTCGGCTGGGTGGGTCCTCACAGGTGTTCCCTGTACACCCTCCACGGCCCCTGCAGGCAGCCCACAAAACAGGGGACTACCCTGCACACCTGCTCATGTCCCCCAGCACCCCCACCCCCCAGCACTGTGGGCCACCCTCCACCAGGCCCCCACTCATGTCTCCCACCACCCCCACCGCCCAGCAGTGCAGGGGCAGCCACCACCAGGCCCCCACTCATGTCCCCTATCACCCCCACCCCCCAGCACTGAGGGGCACCCTCCACCAGGCCCCCACTCATGTCCCCTATCACCCCCACCCCCCAGCAGTGCAGGGGCAGCCTCCACCAGGCCCCCACCCATGTCTCCCACCACCCCCACCGCTCAGCAGTGCAGGGGCAGCCACCACCAGGACCCCACTCATCTCCCCTATCACCCCCACCCGCCAGCACTGAGGGGCACCCTCCACCAGGCCCCCACTCATGTCCCCTATCACCCCCACCCCCCAGCAGTGCAGGGGCAGCCTACACCAGGCCCCCACTCATGTCTCCCACCCCCCACGCCCCCAGCACTGAGGGGCACCCTCCACCAGGCCCCCACTCATGTCTCCCACCCACCCCACCCCCCAGCACTGTGGGGCACCCTCCACCAGGCCCCACCCATGTCTACCACCACCCCCACCCCCCAGCAGTGTAGGGGCAGCCTCCACCAGGCCCCCACTCATGTCCCCTATCACCCCCACCTCCCAGCCACCATGGGCAGCCTCCACCAGGCCCCCACTCATGTCCCCTTGCACCCCTACCCCCCAGCAGTCATGGGGCAGCCTCCACCAGGCCCCCACTCATGTCCCCTTGCACCCCCACCCCCAGCAGTCATGGGGCACCCTCCACCAGGCCCCCACCCATGTCCCCTATCACCCCCACCCCCCAGCCACCAGGGGCAGCCTCCACCAGGCCCCCACTCATGTCTCCCACCACCCCCACCCCCCAGCCACCATGGGCAGCCTCCACCAGGCTCCCACCCATGTCTACCACCACCCCCACCCCCCAGCAGTGCAGGGGCAGCCTCCACCAGGCCCCCACTCATGTCCCATATCACCCCACCCCCCAGCCACCAGGGGCAGCCTCCACCAGGCACCCACTCATGTCCCCTATCACCCCCACCCCCCAGCAGTGCAGGGGCAGCCTCCACCAGGCCCCCACTCATGTCTCTCACCACCCCCACCCCCCAGCCACCATGGGCAGCCTCCACCAGGCTCCCACCCATGTCTACCACCACCCCCACCCCCCAGCAGTGCAGGGGCAGCCTCCACCAGGCCCCCACTCATGTCTCCCACCCCCCAACCCCCCCAGCACTGAGGGGCACACTCCACCAGGCCCCCACTCATGTCTCCCACCACCCCCACCGCCCAGCAGTGCAGGGGCAGCCACCACCAGGCCCCCACTCATGTCCCCTATCACCCCCACCCCCCAGCCACCAGGGGCAGCCTCCACCAGGCACCCACTCATGTCCCCTATCACCCCCACCCCCCAGCAGTGCAGGGGCAGCCTCCACCAGGCCCCCACTCATGTCTCCCACCATCCCCACCCCCCAGCCACCATGGGCAGCCTCCACCAGGTTCCCACCCATGTATACCACCACCCCCACCCCCCAGCAGTGCAGGGGCAGCCTCCACCAGGCCCCCACTCATGTCCACTATCACCCCCACACCCCAGCCACCAGGGGCAGCCTCCACCAGGCACCCACTCATGTCCCCTATCACCCCCACCCCCAGCAGTGCAGGGGCAGCCTCCACCAGGCCCCCACTCATGTCTCCCACCACCCCCACCCCCCAGCCACCATGGGCAGCCTCCACCAGGCTCCCACCCATGTCTACCACCACCCCCACCCCCCAGCCACCATGGGCAGCCTCCACCAGGCCCCCACTCATGTCTCCCACCCCCCACCCCCCCCAGCACTGAGGGGCACCCTCCACCAGGCCCCCACTCATGTCTCCCACCCCCCACCCCGCCAGCACTGAGGGGCACCCTTCACCAGGCCCCCACTCATGTCAGCCACCTCCCACCCCCCCCAGCACTGAGGGGCAGCCTCCACCAGGCCCCCACTCATGTCTCCCACCACCCCCACCCCCCAGCCACCATGGGCAGCCTCCACCAGGCTCCCACCCATGTCCCCCTGCCCACAGGCCCTGACAATCCTCAAGCATGGGCCTCATGGCCAGTCACCACAGCCCAAAGACACAACCAAGTATTACATGCACCCATGATACTACTCCAATGGAAACAATGTAAATCAACACATGTGTCTCACACACACACAATGGTGGCAAGTGAACCTGAAAACCCATATCATGACATGCATGAAACCAATGAGATGAAACCACACATTGAAGAATGAAAAAATTCAAATAATGTATTAATAACAACAGTAATGGCAATCAAAATGAAACAAAATACACAAGTAAAAAAAAATACAAAATCAAGCTGCCTGTCCCTTTTCAAATTAAAATCAATAAATGATAATCCTAAAACATTTCTTCCAAAGTTCTAGTTCATGAAAAGGAAATGAAGGGAAAAAAGAAAATGAAAACCATTGCTCCATGGAAAAAAATATCCATAGTAAAAAAAATATCCAAATCCAAAGTCCAACTATGTACAAAGTATTCAGGGTCCATCATCCCAACAGAAGAAATGAAACCTACCAAAAAACCTATCTAAAATGGAAATATATACAAAAGGTGGAGCAGTGTCCGTCGACTCCAAATAAAAATAAACTATAAAGGAAACCTATCACTAAATAACTATATACAATGGCGGCGGGCCAGTCCAGCGGCTCACTTAGTGGTGTTCCGGGCCAGGGCATCATCGAACTCCTCGTCCATGTCCCGGAGGCGGTCCTGTTCCATGGCCCCGAGGGTCCGCAGGGAGGCCGACATGTTCACCCCCAACTCCCTGCGGATTGCCTCAAGGCACTCGGCCCGCCTCAGGGCCCTCCGCATGGAGTTCTCCGCCCTGACCATCGTGAGCCGCGCCTCTTCCGCCCGCCGCCGCTCCGCACCTATCTGCTGGCCCAACCGCTGCCACACGCAAGACACTTCCTGTCCAGGGTCCTCCTGCCCTCCGGCCGAAGCCTGCCCCTCCGATGTTGAAGGCCCCGAGCTATCGTGGCTCCCACCTACAGTCTCCTGCTGCTGCAGCTGCTGCTGTCCATGTGCCCTTTCCGATGGTGCCTGCACATCCTCCTCCAGTTGGGGTGCAGTCGTAGATGTGGCCACCCCTGCTGGACGTCCGACTCCCGACTGTGGCAGGGATCTGTTGTCCACCAGCCTGGCCGCACGGTCGGAGGCAGCTCCACAGGGCACCCAGGTGACACATGGGTGGGAAGATGGCATGGAGGACGACTGGGGCATAGGGGGTTCCGTGGAGGAGGGGGTCGGAACAAGGCCAAGGAAACGGAGGAATCCAGCCCTGGTGAGCTGTCCCAGTGGGTCAATGCAGTCAACGAGCCATGCGAGAAGACGTGCAGACTCATCATGAAAAGACTGCAGGTCAGCTCGCATGGCCCGTTGACGCAACGCCACCCCACCCTGGACAGGCTCAACCTGGTGCAGGATAGCCACATCCGAAGGGAGAGGAAGGCCAGGTGTTGTAAGCCAATCCCCTCCCTGAGAACGGGTCTGGAGGTAAGCATCCCCGCTGGTGCAAGATGATGCAGTGACAGGAGCAGGGACAGGATTGCACACAGACACCTCCGCGCTGGCCTGTGCTGCCTCCTGTCCCAGATCCTGCACTGCACCACTAGCACCAGTGGAATCCCCACCTCCAGACCCCACCTCTGTCGCTTGCACGGCCTCCTCCTCCTCCAAACCCCCCACCAACCTGGATGACTCCATGCCATCTTCCTCCGTTGGGCCCTGTGGGGTCCCAGCTGCCCCTTCTGCTGCCAAGGAGTCCAACTCCAACCTCCATCTCTTGGACCTCCCCTCGGCAGCTGCGGCCTGGGACACGGCACCGGACTCCTCACTCCCCAACGAGATCAGAACCTGGGAGGGGATCCGGGCCTTGCGTCTCCGGCTGGTGGTGCGACCCCTGCCGCTGTGCTCCACAGCACCTTCTCCGCCCTCTTCATCAGTTGACGCTGCAGACAGGGAGAAAGAAAACACAGGCATCAGGGCACTGTCCAATGGACTCATACACACATGACAGTCATACATGAGTGGCATTGGTAAACCTCAGACATGGCATCACAATACCCAACACACATGTCATTTCAACTTGCACACATGAGCCAAACCACAGGCATATTGCAACAGCCAGCACCATCCATTCACATACAACAGCATGAGCAGCCAAAGGTCATCCACACATCACATGCAACATAGGGAGTACACTTCACATGCACACACACCACCAAACTTGCATGCATGTGTACACCTCCGCCAACTGTCGCAGTGTTCCGATCGACATCCATGTCACACCTGACAATCATTACTGCACATCCTGTGCCATGCAAGCCCACACACACAAGCACCATCCATGTGTCACACATGAGACCCCTCGCATGTGTCACCTTCAAGGCCCTGTACACCCCCCCCTACTTGCCCACATAAAAATACATGTTCAACCTGCACACTCCTGGCACACCACACACACAGCTTACAATCAGTATGCATGTACACTTACCGCTCGACTCCAGACGGATCTGCCTCTCAAGGACCTGGACGTGGAGCGCTGGGGATATGCATTCCAGGACCCTCATCTGATCTTCCGACAAGTGGCCCTGCGCCCCTTAGCATCCGCTGCCCTCAGGAGGTGCCGGGCCTTGTTGAGGGTCCTGGACCTGAAGTCCTCCCAGCGCTTCCTGACACGTTCGTAGTCGCGGACTGCCACCTCCTCCGCGTTGATGGCAGTCACGATGTCCATCCAGATCCGAATCCGTCCATCCTTATCGGCGCGCAACCTTCCGAAGAGGGCTTCATACTGCCCCAGGACATGCTCCAACAGGACACCAACTTCGGTGGCAGTGAAGCTGGTGCCCCTCTGCCTCCTTGGCCGGGGGTTGCCACTGGTGCCAGATGTTGCAGTGCCCGACATGGCAACCCCAGAGGCAGGAGTGGGTGGGCAACTGGGTCCTGGGGCTGGGCTGTGGGGCGATGGAAAATCAGTCGGGAGTCTTCGGTTCCAGCAGGGGTGGTCACAGCAACAGCACCCCTGGCTGATGTGCAGGCAGCAAATGGCAGGGCACGTGGGCAGCAGGCAGTCAGGCAGCAGCAGATGGCAGATGGGAGCGTGCTCAGGGCTCTGGGGGGCAGTAATTCGGCCTTCTGGGCAGGAGCGTGGTCTTCCGTGTGTGAACGCGTGGCCAGCTTGATACGGAGTGATTTTGCACGTGAAAATCCTGCACGTCTGCGTGTAATTCGAGTTAAGGCCCTTAGCGCGTAAGCGCGTCAGCACACGTCTGTACATTCATTGGCCCAAAGGCCACCAGCGTATGCGGGTCTATGAAGTCACGTGCACGTTGAATATGACACACGTTTGAAATGTTGCGTGCTAAAAAAATGAAAGACACGTCCCAGTGTCAAAGCGTGTAATTGGTGGAAATAGCGCGTACACGCGGAAGTGACAATGCGTGTAAATGGTGGAAAAAGCGCGTACACGCGGAAGTGACAAAGCGTGTAAATGGTGGAAAAAGCGCGTGTAAATAGTGTACCCGAGGAAGTGACAAAGCGTGTAATTGGTGGATACAGCGGGTACACGCGGAAGTGACAAAGCTGTAATTGGTGGAAATGGCCCTAGCGCGTACACGCGGAAGTGACGCTGGACGTGTGGGCCTGCATAAAAGGTACGTGTAGAACAAACACCATTTCCTTGTACGTGCTTTTCGTGGAGAGTGAGTGGGTGAATTCTGTACTTCTTGTCGTTTCACAGGCAATTTACTTCACAGCGTTTCAAGTTCGTACTCCCTGTTACCTCTGACAGCTTTTTCTCTTTTTTCTATTTTTCTGGTTTTCCTGGGCCTGTTCCCTCAAACAGTGTTCCCTTCTACTGTTGTCCTGTCTCCTCAGACAGCGTACAAATCTTCTTTTGGCGGGGGTGTTGCCAACCAAACGCGCTTCTTTTTCACGCTCTTTTTCCTGGCAGACGGTGAGTCACGCACGTATCTAACATCTGTGCTTGCCCCGTGTGTAGCCTATCCCTTCAGAGGTCATTCTAGGCTGCGTGTGACACGCATACGTTCATTCTTGTGTTACTGGGTGCCAGAGCGTAGTGCAGGTTTTTTTTTCCGCACACGTGGTCGAGGAGGGGTTGCGTGCACGTCATCTCCCTTTTTTGGGCTTCCTGTGCGTTGCATGACCCGTCATCTTTCCCCAGGGGTCACATTCAGCCTTGCTAGAGCACTAGGGTACAATTATCATCTGGTACCCAACCCCTTTGACCCCCAATTGCCCAGGACAATAGTTTACAGCCACTCCCATACGCACATTAACATCAGTGCCATGGTTGGGAGGCGAGGATTCTGTAAGGGTGGCAAAGGTGGACGAGCCACAAGTGGTGGCCGTGGTGGATCCGGTAGGGGACGTGGTCGTTACTTGCAGGTTGACCCTGTCCCCCCATGTGTGGAGGACCAGTCAAGGGCACCCATAATCCCCCCCCCCTGGTTGAGGCTGATGTGGCTGACACCATCCATGCTCAGCCCTTGTAGGACCAGCCCATTGTGGCACCAGACCTGGCTGACTCCATGGCTGACTTCCAGGTCAGCAGGCCTATGACACGTGCGCTGGTGCACGTTGATGTCATCAGGCCACGTGGATCAGGGGCAGCAAGGTCATCTGCTGCCCCAAGTAGGCAGGGTGGAGAGGTTGCAGGGGCAGCTGCGGCTCCATCCACCCCAGCTCTCACACACCCAGCTAGGACAGTGTCGGTCCTAGTCCATCCTGCTGACATTCCCCCTGACACCATTACACTTGAGCCAATGCCTGCACCAACTCCCATGCTGAGTGTGCAATCCCACACTCCTGATACAGAGTCCACCAGGGCTCCTGCCCCTAGTGGCCAGAGCGGCGCAGGACACTCAGGATCACCACCACCTTCCAAGCGGAAGAGGAAGAGTGCTCATCCGGCACAGGCTGATGCCCCAGACACGGCTACACAGTCCGGCCCGTCGAGGAAGCCCAGCTTCAGGGATGCCGAACTGAATGCACTTGTCGAGTATGTGTCCGCACATGATAACGAGATGGTCATTGTTGCAGGATCCAAGACCACACCTGCACAACGCCAGGCACACTGGCAGACCGGACATCGTAAGTGCCCTTGGAATCGTGAGGCGCACAGCCAATGATTGCTATAAGCGCTGGAATGACCTAAAGCGCAGGGCAAAGAATAAGCTGGCCTCAAGTCATGCCGCAACTCTAGTGACTGGAGGTGGGTCTCCAGTAGAAGACATGGAACTCACTCCACATGAGTCAGTCGCTGGGACCTACTTCACGGAGGAACAGATCCAAGGCGTGGGAGATCTGCCTGATTATGAGGCATTGTCCGGTGAGTGCACATGCATGTGTGTGTCATCCATGTGCATGGTGTGTGTGTGAGGGCTTCTGTTTGTGTGCCAGGTGAGGGTGTGTGCGCCTGAGTAGTTTGGGTCACCCATGTGCTTCATGCAATACATTCTGCGCAGCAGCATTTGGCCATAGCAGTATCCCTTCTGCCAACAGTAGACATCTAGCCCAACAGCACGCCACTTGCCCTTGAAGTGTCACCTTGCCACAACATTGTTGCTCATTTTTCTCTGTTAATTCAGGCAGATTGTTTGCATTCCACCACTTTTACTAGGCATTTCTCAGTCCTCTAGTCACATGTCTGACATGGCTATGGTAAAGTGGAGTGACTTTGTTACCTGGATATCATTTGTTCACACATGTCCCTGTGCAATCGGACCATTTTGGACTGGCAGCTCCAGGTGAAAAATCAGACCTGTTTGAATTAGAAAAGCTATTACATGCGGGAACTGGACTGAATGAATAAGTGCTGCCCTCCTCTTCATCTTCACTCAATAGCAATGGTACATGCCATCTGTGTGATGGCATGTGTATTTCACCTGGCAATCACAGGCCAATGTGTGATGCCACTGCCAGGCAGCATGCAGAAAATGTGTTCATCTTCCATCTTGGTGTCATCAGTGTGTGCCATTTGCCTGACCTTCATACGCAGTGAGGGTGCATGCATGGGAGGGTTTTAGTCATGTGGGACATGTGTCAATCAAGTACTGGTTCTCTTGCTTCTCAGCCCTCATTGTGTGCCATGGTGCTAATGCCTGTTTCCATTTGTTTGCTTTTATGTCTTTGCAGGGGAAGACGCACCTGATACTGCTGGGGTTGTGGAGATGGTGCAGACCCAGGAGGGGTCCGAGGGCCGACCGACCACCAGTGAGGGACGTAGTGTGGTGGTGGGTGAGAACCCACAACTGCTGCAGGTCGTGCTCTCAAGGGGTGTCTCTGGCTGCACCTCCCCCGAGCTGCACTCAGGTGTTGATTCGGATGATGAGACCTATGTGCCGTCGCAGGTGAGTGTTCCTGGGAGGGATTCTGTTCTGTCCCACCCACCTGCACCAGGGTCAGAACCCTCAATGCGGATGTCAGTGTTGGCAGCTACGCCTTTGGTGGTTACGGATGCAGGGTCACACTCCGCGACATCTGATCCTGTTCCTGGGCCAGCAGATCAGAGGGGGAATGCAGTCCTGCAGCCTCAGGCAGTGCCGGCACAGCAAGGCGCAGTTCGCCTTGCCCCAGACAGGTGTGGTGCCCGCCAACGTGGTGGCCGTACGCCACCTGGCAATACCGCATGGGAGCAATCCATTTACGGTATGGCAACCCAACAGGCAGCATCATCAGCGATGACGGCTCAGGCCATGTATAGGGTGGCCACTTCCATTGTCCCCCCCGAAAGGCTGATGGAGCGACTACAGCAAGCAACCGACTCCATCTGCCAGTCACACAGGGAGGACATGTTGGCGTCCAACAGGGACAGGCGGGCGGCACTGGCGACTCTGCAGGAAGCCATCTCCATAGAGTCCCAGGGCCACAGGGAAGCCCTGAGGCAGGAGCTCCTTCACCTCATGAGGACTCTTGTTGAGCTTGAGGCTTCAACAAACCAAAGGACAGAACAGCAGCTGGAGCGTCTCACCCGTACGCTCTCAGCTGAGATGCAGGCAACTAGGGCAGAGGTCCGGGCATCCCGTGAGTTGTTGCATGGTGACCTCCGCACACTCATCCTCCAGAACAAGACCTACCACACCCGCATGCTTGCAGCCATGGAGGAACAGACTAGGGCCTTGCGTGGGCTGCCTTCCATAGTACAACCACCTCCGGATGCAGCTGCACAGGGTGATAATAGCGACAGCAGTGATACTCCCACAATAGGGTAGCCGTGTGGGCCATGAGCCCATGGAGGTGTTTTTTTTTCCCAAGATCCACACAGGTGGGTTTTGGTGTGCACCCTGTCCTCGGACCTCCTGGGTGGCCTCCCCAACCCCCCGGGCCCATTAATGGCCATTTTTGATTTTTATTTATTTATTTATTTATTTTTTTCTTTATTTTTATTTTTTTTGGGATCATGTGTTGCCTTCTGTGGCTCCTGTGGGCATACACTGCATTGTGGCTGGGCACATGCAGGCTTGTCATGTATTTGGTTCAGATGCTTGGGTTTTTGTCACACACACCCCTCCTGCTTCCCGTTTCCATGGGCTTGCAAAGGGTGTGCCCAAGTGACATTGACGTACATGGTGACATTGGACTCCCACTACATGTGTGGGTAGTCTAGTCAATACTGTGTATACATTCCTAGTGCATATTGCTGTTGTGTTGTACACTGCATGTTGCATTGATGTGTAACTCATCATCCGTGTCTACCTCCTAATTTGCAGGTCCTTTCCTCATGTCTACACAAGGCCCTCTACTTTGGAGATGGGGTCCATGTTGGCAGCAGTGCACCTACAACTCTACATGGCGGCAACACTGTACAGTTGGAAGTGGTGGGAGTGCAGGCATTTCCAGGTGGTGAGACTACTAATTCCTTACATTCGTAATGTCATGTTAATGGTAGTTTTGAGGGTCAGTGGCTGATAAGTGTTATTGCTAAATACCTGCTCAAGTGTGTTGTTGGTCCTGCATTACTGTGAGCATTTCAGGTGTCGCGAGTTTCAATTAGGGACACTGTACATTGTGACACTTGTGTCATGTTGTGGGGATTACTTTGTTTACCTGCACATAGCATGACATGGCACGATGTGTCGTGTGGCGGTGCTGGGGATGGGTTGGATGACATGGCACTGTCCTCATGTTGCATTTTGCAAGTGGGTATTCATTTTAGCTGCATGAATGTGTTTTTTCACGAAACTGCATTGGTGGTGTCTGTGTAGGTAGGGATACACACATTGTAACACTTCCAGGTGAACAATCTCAGGCTGATATGGTTTTGACGGTTGATTCTCCAGACATTCAGGATCAGTGTCAGGTTGAGTCATCATTGATTGTCAGATGGTATGTGCCAGGGCAGTGTGCACTCCACAGGGGTGTGATTTCTATGTGAAGTAATTAGCCACTAGCTGTGTACGGGCTGCCTCCCCCGTGCCCTTTCCCCTCCCATGCGCAGCCCCGGCGTGTTGCAACGTTGTGCAGGACACATGCTGCCACTATGATCCTGCACACTACTGGGGGAGCGTATAACAGCTGCCCGCCAGAACGATCAAGGGAGCGAAAGCGTGACTTAAGCACTCCGAATGTGCGCTCCACTATGCCCCGGGTTGCAATGTGGGCTGTGTTATATCTTACCTCAGGTGGCGTGGTGGGGTTCCGAATTGGCGTCATCATGTGGGGGCTGAGAGGGTAGGCACTGTCCCTTGTGGAGGTGGTGATTGGTATCATTGGTGGGGTTGTGACCTTGCTCAGTATCTGACATGCATGCATGTGCAGTGGCATTCATACTACCAAGCAGCCATGTATCGCCATGCCGCCCAGCTTCTAGGTCCCGGCTTAGGGTGGACATTCGGTAAATGAAGCTGTCGTGGGTGGACCCGGGATAGTTGGCATATACTGAGGTGATGATTCCCTTGGCATTACATACTACCTGCACGTTGATGGAATGCCAGTGCTTGCGGTTCCTATAGATGTGCTCAGATGCCCTGAGGGGACATAGAGCCACATGGGTGCATTCGATGGCACCTAGCACTTTGGGGAATCGTGCCACACCGTAAAAATCCAGGGCGGCAGCATGCCTTTCTGCAGGTGTTCTGGCCAGGTATATGTGCCTGCGGATTGATGGGCGTGCAGTGATGATGTTCAAGACCTGGTGTAGGCAGCGTGACTGCGTGGCCTGTGACACCCCACCCACTATGGCACTTGTCCGCTGAAATGATCCAGTGGCTAAGAAGTGCAGTACATTGAGGACCTTCTCCAGGGGGCTGAGTGCTTGGGAGCACAGGGTGGCTGATGTGAGGTCATCCTCCCACTCACTCACCAGGTCCAGTATTATGTGTGGTGGAAACATGTACCTCCCATACACCTGGTCATCAGGTATCCCTAAAAGGCTGGTTCTGGGTGTGAATATTCTGGCCCTGACTATCCTCCTCCTCCTCCTTTGGTAGCCCACGGCCACTGCTGCTAGGAACGGTATATTCATCCTGGCGTCTGAGCTTGTTATTTTGTTTGCGCGCAAATGTATGCGTCGCGGGTCGACGTATGCCTGCTTCCTACTGGCGTACGTGTTTCTTTGCGCGTGTTGTAGGCGAGCGTGTGAAACATCCCGCGCACCCCTGAAATCCAGTACCCAGGCCAATAGCGTGTGGAAATTCCCACGCACCCCAGTATACACGTGCGCTGATTTACTCACGTGTGAAACTTCCTGCGCACCCCTGAAATCCAGTACCCAGGCCAATAGCGTGTGGAAATTCCCGCGCACCCCGGTATACACGTGCGCTGATGTACTCGCGTGTGAAATTTCCCGCGCACCCCTGAAATCCAGTACCCAGGCCAATAGCGTGTGGAAATTCCCGCGCACCCCGGTATACACGTGCGCTGATGTACTCGCGTGTGTAAGTGCCCACGCACCCCTGAAATACACGTACATAGGCCAATCGCGTGTACGCGCACTTTTGTCCAATTACACGCGATGACACTCTGACGTGCAGTCTTTCCACGTGTGCTCCGTCATCACATGCTATGAGGGAAACACCCGTGCGGGTCACGTCACAGACACGCTTACGCGCTGAGGGCCTTTGGTCCAATAGAATCGCATATGCGTGCTGACGCGCTTACGCGCTAAGGGCCTTTCCTCGAATTTCACGCTGACATGCAGGATTTTCACGTGCCAAATCACTCCGTATCAAGCTGGCCACGTGAAAACACATGGAAGACCGCGCTCCTGCCCAGAAGGCCGAATTACTGCCCCCCAGTGCCCCGAGCAGCCTCCCACGTGCCATCTGCTGCTGCTGCCTGCCTGCCTGCCTTCCTGCTGCCACCGTGCCCTGCCATTTGGTGCCTGCACATCAGCCATCCGCAGGGGTCCAGTTGCTGTGTCCACCCCTGCTGGAACAGAAGACTCCCGACTGGGATAACATCGCTCCACAGCCCAGCCCCAGGACCCAGTTGCCCACCCACTCCTGCCTCTGGGGTTGCCATGTCGGGCACTTCCACATCTGGCACCAGTGGCAACCCCAGGCCAGAGGGGCAGAGGGGCACCAGCTTCACTGCCCCCGAAGTTGGTGTCCTGGTGGAGCATGTCCTGGGGCAGTATGATGCCCTCTTTGGATCGTCCCGCGCCAGCAAGGAAGGACGGGAGAGGATCTGGGCCGACTGTGTGGTTGCCATCAACACGGAGGGGGTGGCAACCCGCGACGTCCAGAAGATCAAGAAGCGCTGGGAGGACTTGAGGTCCAGGACCCTCGTGAAGGCCCGGCGCCTCGTGGAGGGGGGCCGGGGCCGCATGAGTTCCATCCAGATGAGGGTCCTGGAACGCGTACACCCAGCGCTCCACGCCCAGATCCTTGAGAGGGAGACCCGTCTGGAGTTGAGCGGTAAGAGTCCATGCATTGCTGTGTGAGACAGGGCATGTTGCGGTGTGCTGGTTGTCTGATACTTGCCTGTATGTGTGACATAGGAAATGTATGCATGTATGGGTGCAGGGACATCATGGTAATGCATGTGCGACCAGTGATGTGTGAACCACATGGTTGTTGCATGTGTTTAAATGCCACATGGGGAGCCCTATGCAGATTTTACACATGAGAGCATGCCAGTCTCTGTTCCTGGACATGGGTGGGGGTGAGGGATGGGTGCTGATGCCAGGTACATATATGGTAGCCATGTCTGTGTGCCTGACCTGCGTGTCTGTGACTTGTGAATGCCATGGATGCATGACACATGTGTGTGGTGACAATGCACAGATTCACTGATGCAGCCTAGTTACCCTTGTATCCGCTGTGTTTGGGGTGTATGAGGCCAGATGGATGTGACTGAGGTGAAGTGTGTGCATGTGATAGGCATGACCCATGATGCATGTGAGTCCCATATCATTGTATGTTTCAAGAGTCCATTGGACATGTATGGAAATGTCCATGGCATGCACCATGCCTGTTACTGTGTGTGTTTTGCCTGCACTGACCCATGTGTTGTGGAGGGACATGATGGAAGTGTACTTTGACAGTGGTACTCATCTGCTATTGCTTCCTGTCTAGGGGACCATTGAACAGTACCCTGATGCTTGTGTTCTATGTCTCCCTCTACGCAGCGGCTAGTGAAGAAGAGGGCGGAGATGGCGCTGTGGAGCAAGGCGGCGGGGATGCCCCCACGGCTGCAGCGGAAGGGGTGGGTGAGCCCCCACAGGGGCCTGCTACGGCGGAAGACGGTGAGGAGCCATCCAGGTTGGTGGTTTCCACAGAGGAGGAGGAGGCCGCCACTGAGGCACACATGGGGCCTGGTGGGGGCATCCCTGCTGGTGCAAGTGGTGCAGTCCAGGGGCAGGGGCAGGAGGCAGCACAGGTCACCGCTGTCCCTGACCCTGTGAGTGCACCACCATGCACCAGCAGGGATGCCCCGTCCCAGGCCCGTCCGCAGGTAGAGGGGATGTCCATGTCACCTGACTCCCCTCCACCTGCAGACGAGGGGACCCGTGTCCGTATGGAGAAGGTCCTGATTGGGGTCGCGATGCGCGCGGGTGCAATTCGTGATGATGTGCATGCTTCCCGGAAGGAGCACGCACATCATCAAGAAGAGCACCGTGCCGACGTGGCCCAATTGGGATCTTCCATGTTCGGGGGTTTCCTGCATGTGTCGGCCAATCTGGCGGCCCTCTCCTCCTCTGTGGAGGCTATACGCCGGTCGTTCTCCTTGCCGTATTCCGGCCCACATGCCACCAGGGCCCCCTGTGGACCTGCCCTGACCAATGCAGCCAGCTCGGTGGGGATCCCATCCCTGCCACAGTCGAGAGTCGGAGGTCCAGCAGGGGTGGACACCACAGCAACTGTACCCCAGCAGATGGAGGATGTGCCGGCATCATCAGGCAGGGCACGTGCACGACGGTGTCGGTGGATTCCATCAGCCTGGATGCCGTCGTGCTGGCAGAGGCAGTTGCGTCGGAGGCAGCAGCAGAGTCAACGTGGGAGGCATCATGGCTCGGGGCCACCAACATCGGAGGGGCAGGCATCGGCCGGAGGGCAGGAGGACCCAGGACAGGAAGTGTCTTCCGTGTGGCTGCGGTTGGGCCAGCAGATAGGTGTGGAGCGGCGGCGGGTGGAAGAGGCGCGGCTCACGTTGGTCAGGGCGGAGAACTCCATGCGGAGGGCCCTGAGGCGGCTGAGTGCCTTGAGGCAATCCGCAGGAGGTTGGAGGAGCAGATGGCGTCGTCCCTGCGGACCCTCAGGGCCATGGAACAGGACCGCCTCCGGGACATAGGCGAGGAGTTTGATGATGCCCTGGCCCGGAACACCACGGAGTGAGCCGCTGGACTTGCCCGCCGCCTTTGTATATAGTTCTTTAGTTTTAGGTTTCCTTTGTTTCTTCTTATGATTTGGAGTCGACGGACACTGCCCCACTTTTTGTATATAGTTGGATTTTAGTTAGGGTTTTTTGTAGGTTTCCTTTGTTCAGTTGTGCTCATGGACCCTTGGATGTTTTGTACATAGTTCTTCATTGGATTGTTTTATTTTTTTATTTTTGATTTATTCTCCATGGAGAAATAGTCTTTGCATTTATTTTTCTCTCTCGGATTGATTTTATTTTTAATGTGACTTTGAACAACATTTTTTTGGATTTGGATTTGTAGTTTTGATTTTTTTGGACGGACATGCAGCTTATCTTTTTTTCATTGCCATTGTAGTTTGTTTCATTTCATTTGCATTCAATTTTTTTTAATACAATTTTGTTTTCATACTTCACTGTGTGGTATCATCTCATTGGTTTCGGACATGGGTTCATTTGCTTTATGAACATTGGGGGTGTAACATGTAATTTCCATTTCCATGTGGGTGAATGGGTTACTTGGTAGGGCCTTTTGGCTGTGGAGGCTGACCATAACGCACATGATTGGGGATTGTGAGGTCCTGGGTGCAGGGGGACCTGAGTGGGGGCCTGGTGGAGGGTGCCCCTGGATGCTGGGGGGTGGGGGTGGTGGGAGACATGAGTGGGGGCCTGGTGGGGGCTGCCCATGGTGGCTGGGGGGTGGGGGAGGGTGGGAGACATGAGTGGGGGCCTGGTGGGGGATGCCCATGGTGGCTGGTGGGTGGGGGTGGTGGGAGACATGAGTGGGGGCCTTGTGGGGGATGCCCATGGTGGCTGGGGGGTGGGGGTGGTGGGAGACATGAGTGGGGGCCTGGTGGAGGGTGCCCCTGGATGCTGGGGGGTTGGGGGTGGTGGGAGACATGAGTTGGACTTGAGTGGGGGCCTGGTGGTGCTGCCCCTGCACTGCTGGGGGGTGGGGGTGGTGGGAGACATGAGTGGGGGCCTGGTGGCGGCTGCCCATGGTGGCTGGGGGGGTGGGGGTGGTGGGAGACATGGGTGGTGGCCTGGTGGAGGGTGCCCCACACTGCTGAGGGGGTGGGGGTGGTGGGAGACATGAGCGGGCGCCTGGTGGGGGCTGCCCATGGTGGCTGGGGGGTGGGGGTGGGTGGGAGACATGAGTGGGGGCCTGGTGGGGGATGCCCATGGTGGCTGGTGGGTGGGGGTGGTGGGAGACATGAGTGGGGGCCTTGTGGGGGATGCCCATGGTGGCTGGGGGGTGGGGGTGGTGGGAGACATGAGTGGGGCCCTGGTGGAGGGTGCCCCTGGATGCTGGGGGGTTGGGGGTGGTGGGAGACATGAGTTGGACTTGAGTGGGGGCCTGGTGGTGCTGCCCCTGCACTGCTGGGGGGTGGGGGTGGTGGGAGACATGAGTGGGGGCCTGGTGGCGGCTGCCCATGGTGGCTGGGGGGTGGGGGTGGTGGGAGACATGGGTGGTGGCCTGGTGGAGGGTGCCCCACACTGCTGGGGGGGTGGGGGTGGTGGGAGACATGAGCGGGCGCCTGGTGGGGGCTGCCCATGGTGGCTGGGGGGTGGGGGTGGGTGGGAGACATGAGTGGGGGCCTGGTGGGGGCTGCCCATGGTGGCTGGGGGGTGGGGGTGGTGGGAGACATGAGTGGGGGCCTGGTGGGGGATGCCCATGTTGGCTGGGGGGTGGGGGTGGTGGGAGACATGAGTGGGGGCCTGGTGGAGGGTGCCCCTGGATGCTGGGGGGGTGGGGGTGGTGGGAGACATGAGTGGGGGCCTGGTGGTGCTGCCCCTGCACTGCTGGGGGGTGGGGGTGGTGGGAGACATGAGTGGGGGCCTGGTGGGGGCTGCCCATGGTGGCTGGGGGGTGGGGGTGGGGGTGGTGGGAGACATGGGTGGTGGCCTGGTGGGGGATGCCCATGGTGGCTGGGGGGGTGGTGGGAGACATGAGTGGGGGCCTGGTGGGGGCTGCCCATGGTGGCTGGGGGGGTGGGGGTGGTGAGAGACATGGGTGGTGGCCTGGTGGGGGATGCCCATGGTGGCTGGGGGGTGGGGGTGGTGGGAGGCATGAGTTGGACATGAGTGGGGGCCTGGTGGTGCTGCCCCTGCACTGCTGGGGGGTGGGGGTGGTGGGAGACATGAGTGGGGGCCTGGTGGGGGATGCCCATGGTGGCTGGGGGGTGGGGGTGGTGGGAGACATGAGTGGGGGCCTGGTGGGGGCTGCCCATGGTGGCTGGGGGGGTGGGGGTGGTGGGAGACATGGGTGGTGGCCTGGTGGGGGATGCCCATGGTGGCTGGGGGGTGGGGGTGGTGGGAGACATGAGTGGGGGCCTGGTGGAGGGTGCCCCTGGATGCTGGGGGGTGGGGGTGGTGGGAGACATGAGTGGGGGCCTGGTGGGGGCTGCTCATGGTGGCTGGGGGGGTGGGGGTGGTGGGAGACATCAGTGGGGGCCTGGTGGGGGATGCCCATGATGGCTGGGGGGTGGGGGTGGTGGGAGACATGAATGGGGGCCTGGTGGGGGCTGCCCATGGTGGCTGGGGGGTGGGGGTGGGTGGGGGACATGAGTGGGGGCCTGGTGGGGGATGCCCATGGTGGCTGGGGGGTGGATTGGTGGAAGACATGGGTGAGGGCCTGGTGGAGGCTGCCCCTGGATGCTGTGGGGTGGGGGTGCTGGGTGACATGGGCAGGTGTGCAGGGTAGTCCCCTGTGGTGTCGGCTGCCTGCAGGGGCCGTGGAGGGTGTACAGGGAATACCTGGGAGCACACAGCCAAATCGCGTGTAGAATTTCCCGCGTACCCCTGAAATACACGTACCCTGCCAAATCGCGTGTCTAAATTCCCGCGCACGTACCCGGCCAAATCACGTGTGGAACTTCCTGCGCACCCCTGAAATCCATGTACCCTGCCAAATCGCGTGTGGGACTTCCCGCGCACCCCTGAGATTCACATACCCAGCCAAGTCGCGTGTGTAAATTCCCGCGCACGTACCCGGCCAAATCGCGTGTGGAACTTCCCGCGCACCCCTGAATTCCACGTACCCTGCCAAATCGCGTGTGAGACTTCCTGCGCACTCCTGAGATCTGAAGGCAAGCGTCCCCACACAGCACGATCCTCCCCGCAATGAGAGACAATGAAGGACTCTCCCAAAATGGGAATAAGGCCAAGACAGAGTGCGGGTGAGCGTAAATGGGAGTTTATCAATCAGAATAGGGCATGCAAAGGACTCTGCAAACTCCGAGAGCGCTCTGTCTGACAATAGCAAAGACAGGCGTATATATTTACAAAAAACGTCATAAGAACCTACACACTATAGGGGGCACAAGTTCATGGGGATTGGGTGGCGATGACTAACTATAGGTGCTGCTGTGATGTGGTTGGCTTTGGCTGGAAGACGTCACTGGGCAGCCTCGTGGGTTGGGCTGGGCCTGGCAGGGTGGCAGAGTTCATCCAGGCGGTGTTGTGGGGCCATCGCGGCCAGTGGCAGAGATGAATGTCTTTTCCTGACTTGTTAGCCCTAAGCCGTGCACACCGCAGTCATTCAAACATTCTGGTATTATCTTCTTTAGTAAATCTTTCGATAGGTTATACAACAGGTTAATGCAACACAGGAGGAATGCACCTTGTGAGGGGACTGGAGGCAATACGTCAGGGCATGGTTACCAGTGTCCTGTTGACCGGGGTCATAGGTCGAGGGGCTAAGCTTCGGGGCCTGGGACAGGCGGTACATGTCTTTCTGCCTTATTAGAAGTTGTTATGGATGTTCCGCTGTGTGTTGTGGTGTCCTGATTGCACAGGGCCATAAGTCTGAGATGGTCCGGTGGGTTGTAAGGTTTACGAGGGGGCGCGTGCGTTCAGGCAGAGGTTTACTGCTGTGCTGTAATAATGCAGGTGGCGGGTGGTGGCCTTGGGTGCTACAGAGGGGGTTATAAGTCTTTCAAGCGGCTCCAGCCTAGTTGGGGGAGGTAACGCAGCGCGGCGCGGTCTCTGCTCTCATGCCTTGGCAGCCCTCGCTGGGTGGGAGGGGGAATGGCCTTGCGCGTATTTCACAAAGGTATCTCCCTCGTGTGTTGCCGGTTTAGGTAAAGACATCACAAACATTTGAACACTCTATAATACTTATTCAAAACACTACAAAACATGCATTTAAACTTTGCTGGATGTGTCTTGATTATAACCAGTCTGAGTACCTTGTTTATACATTTATGTTTTAACACGTACAGTATTTAGTTATATGCATATATATTTGCAGTAAGTGAGGTAGAGTTAGGGTTGGTGGAGGACATAGAAAGTAATCCGCCACTTGTGCGTGATGGTGGTGGCGCATGTGGGGCCTAGACATGCACCTTCCCATGCATTCTTCACATGGGCCCTTTGGATGGTTTACATTCGTTTTCTTGTGTCCTCTAGCAGCATTAGTTCAGTTATGGCACGGGCCCCATGGGGTGTGCGTTTTTCAGTCATACACGTATTCGTGGTGTGTGCCGTTATTATTAGTACCCAACTGCAATGGTATATGCTCACCATCGTTCATATCATGGGGGCATGATCTCGTGTAATCATACATCCTACAGGCTTTTTGTAATATAAGGGGTTTTATGAGAGAAAAGCATCCTTTGCAAGTAGTCTCAGCATTAATATACAGAGATTGTCTAGCATATAATCGACCATTTTACTGTTCTTTTCATTTGCCTAGGCCTGCTGGCCGGGTCATGCTGGGAACGAAGATACACTGCGGGAGGTGAACTGTTACAATGTTAGTCTATTACGCTAGCTCATATCCGTCGTGTTCGTGGGAACGTGCTCGCAGCGGATCTACCAGGGTGCTGCGGCAACAAGGATGACTGAAACCCTCCAAGGGTGGGGGCCGCGCTACAGTGCGCTGAGCTCACACCATCTTTACCAGACAAAAATGGTTTCTAGGCCTAGCTACGTTTTAATACGTGTGGGCAATTAATACGTGCGGGCAATGTCTCCAGTGGGTGAGCCCTCCACCACCTGGGCCAGGGTGGCAGGAGGGGACGCCCAAGAGAGCCATAGTCCTCACCTGGGGAGAAAGTGCAGGCGAGGGGGGTCGTCTTGGACCAGTCCTCCCCTACAGATCCACGTACCCAGCCAAATCACGTGTGTAAATTCCCACGCACGTACCCTGCCAAATCGCGTGTGGAACTTCCCGCGCACCCCTGAAATACACGTACCCTCCCAAATCGCGTGTGAGACTTCCCGCACACCCCTGAGATCCACGTATCCAGCCAAATCGCGTGTGTGAATTCCCGCACACGTACCCGGCCAAATCGCGTGTGGAACTTCCCGTGCACCCCTGAAATACACGTAGCCTGCCAAATCGCGTGTGATACTTCCCGCGCACCCCTGAGATCCACGTACCCAGCCAAGTCGCGTGTGTAAATTCCCGCACACGTACCCGACCAAATCGCATGTGGAACTTCCCGTGCACCCCTGAAATCCACGTACCCTGCCAAATCGCGTGTGAGACTTCCCGCGCACCCCTGAGATCCCACGCACGTACCCGGCCAAATCGCGTGTGGAACTTCCCGCGCAACCCTGAAATCCACGTACCCTGCCAAATCGCGTGTGGGACTTCCCGCGCACCCCTGAGATCCACGTACCCAGCCAAATCGCGTGTGGGACTTACCGCACACCCCTGAGATCCACGTACCCAGCCAAATTGCGTGTGAAAGTTCCCGCGCACCCTGGAATACACGCACACGTTATTTTTCAGTCAGCGGGTGTCCGTGTTTGTGGGTACCCCTTTGCACGTCATTTGTCCTGGAGGGCCACAGTATAGGACATTCATCATGGCTGTATATAGGTGCTATTTGTTGGCGCACCTTTTGGCGCACATTTATTACAGGCGCTGAGACGCTACCGCCTGCTTTCTTGTGGCGGTCGTGTTTGTGCCTGTGCGCTGGTTTGACTGTGCGCTTTTTTGCCCTATTCGATTCCATGAATACGTGTTGTAGGCGAGCGTGGGGGCGTTCCATGCACTTGCACCCTGTACTTCCCCCGTGACGCCCACATTTTGGCAAGTTGTTCCCCATTCCGAGTGTTACGCCCCGTGTTACGCCTACTTTTGTTGTGTGCGCCGCGCTATGTGCGATTTTCGCTGTGGCCTGTGCGATTTTCGCTGTGAGCTGGCGCACGCCGTTAGATGGCTTGTGCGCCCACGTGCGCCGTGCACTTTTTTAGCGCACATCAATGGTTTTCTCGCGCACAGCCTTCCATGAATCGATGTGCGCTGCTTTTCGTGCGATTTTCGCACTTGCACTGCGATTTTCGCTATTGCACTGCGAATCGCACGTTTTTGGCCACTTGCGCCGCGCTAATTATTCCATGAATCGGCCTGTTTATGCTTAACACTAAAATAACAGGGTCTGCTGTCTGCTGCTTTAGAGGTAATTCATTAAGGCAGTTACTGACATTAAGTTGGCAAAGTTGGCTGATAAGTGGGTCTCCCACCGGCTGTCCCTTGAGGAGTCCAGTGGGAAGGACAAGTACAAATAGAAAGGTACCCCTCAGAAGGGTGAGGAGTCCAAGAAGCAGCCACAGCCTAATCAACCTAAACATTTTCCCTCTAAGGTCCAAAAGTCTAGTGGGGATAAGTCTCATGGGGTTCGAGTAAGAGAAATGGTGCTCCTTCTGCAAAACTGGATCCAGTTCAGTCACTCGCATTCCTGGCACCTGTTTGGATTGTGGGGCCTTGGACCGCAGAAAATGGGACCCCAAGTGTAAAGGTAAGGCACTTGGCATCCAGTCTGGCCTACCCTTTATGCCTGAGGTGGAGGCCACTGTCCTCCCCTCCTCTCCAGGGATCGCCTTTGGTGCTCCTGTAGAGATATCCTTAGTGTCCCTTGGGTCCTGGGACCAGTAATCAGATGTACTGGGTACTATCCCACAGAACTCTAGAATATTTTTGAGAGGTGTCCTCATAAATGGCCAGAATCCACTGGTTTGATAGACACTGGGGCTAGTATGACAGTGGTGGACAGGATCCTGCTCAGGCCAGAGTACTATGAAGGTACTCCTCTGAGAACCACCAGGTTAGTTGGTGGAACTCCCAAATCATCTCGAGCAGCCCTAGTCACCATTCATATTGATGTAAAGACAGCAAAGCTTCCTGTTCTGGTAATGGACAATGTGCCGGCCAACAATTTGTTGGGGAATGACTTGAGCGAAATGGGTTAATCTCAGATGGGTTAACCCTGACTGCTGCTGCAGTCACTAGGTCAAAGGTACAACAGGGTCTGACTGATAGTCAGTTACCAAAACCAAAGGGGAAAACCAAGGTTAAGAGGAAGAGAAAGAAGACCACCTCAGTGAAGGGTGCTCCTTCTCTTCCTGTTATTTCTACAGCACCCACAGTGGCCCCAGCTCCTGAGGGACTAGGCCCAGTGGCGACCCTGAAAGGGGCCCCTAGGGGTCTCTTGTGCTATGGAAACAAGGCAATAACCATACACGAAAAGATGCGCCAGACACGAGGTTCAAATTCCCAATGCTAGGGTTTATTGCAAGCAAAAATAGTCCGAATTGGCCAATTCTGGTCTCATGCCCCATGACGTGAGTTTCCTAGACATCGAGGGACGCAAGAGAGCGAATTCCGTACATCAGTTACATATATACAAAATGCATATCAACAATCAGCTATGTCATGTTTAACACCCTCCTTTATTAAGTTTCTTTGAACTCGGGATGACGATGGACATTTCCGACGGGTATGACAATTATGACACTTCGATGTCTATTCTAGTAACAACGTGCAATTTGGAAAGTGCGGAGGCATCTTTTAGTTGTTGAACAGAACACGGTGGTTCTGTTCTTGGAAGCAAGCTGCACACAGGGGAAGAGCCACATTCCATGCTTTGCTATCTATGAGGTACTATTCGTGTCCTGGGAGCCGACACGCTCTAAAGGGTTTTGCAAAGGGGGGCCGTAGGAAGAGCATAATTCAAGCCTTTAGCTGTTTTATTCTAACATATTCTACCATTGTACGAGACTGGCTGGCAGCTGTGAAGTGATTAAATGCCCTGCAGCTCTCCCTCAAGGCTACAGAGAGGGAGCGTGGGCATTCCTTTCTAGGCTACTCATGAGGAGTTTTCAACAAACTCCTCAATCCCACGACCTTGTCCTTTTCATATTCAGACAACAATGTTAACAGTTGAGCAGAGTAAGCAGAAACCGCAAGAATTGCAAGCTGCAAAGCAGTTTTAGACAGAAAGCAATGCGCAATGGTTAACATGCAAAATGGCGATTCTGCTACGTTTAAAATGGCCGCTTGTTGGTCAAGCAAAACAGTCTATATTTCTATAATTTGGTGCATAAAACAGTTGGCCTATGGCCATCAAGTTACGTCTGTCATGCAAATGAAGGGTATTCACTTTTCCAGATTGACAAACCCTCCTTTTGGCCGTATGCCAAACGTCTTATTCATTCATTTTATCCTCCTCCGATAAGGATAAGTCTGGGGTATCTATGTCTGAACCTTTCATGCTATTATCAGCATCATCTTCATCATTAATGTCTATAGCCATGAATTGTTTTACTGTTTTTGTTTCATCAGTGTCTCTGTTATTTTGGCCATGCGTTTGTTTTCCTCTCGACACCATGTGTACACATCCCTTAGTACATCCATCAGTTATTTCAGTGCAAACTATTGGTAAACAGTGTATGCAACAGCAACATGTTATGAATATACCAAGTACCATCATTAGTATCGAAATTAACTTCCATCCCCAAGACCGCAATAATCCCCAAAACCAGGATCCTATCCCCCAACCCCCTTCTTCAGTAGAGAGTGTGGAATTTAGGACATGTAATTTCCGCATTGCTTTAAATATCGTAGGGGAGTAATCATCTATATACACACAGCATGCAGTTTTTACGAGTTTGCAAACTCCCCCACGATCAACTAATATTATATCGAGAGCCATCCTGTTTTGGAGTGCCATTAGTCTTATTCCTTTTTCTTCTAACGTTATATTCAATAAAATATCCGTTGTTGAATCTATTGTATTTTTTAATATCCTAGACAGTTTTCTTATATTGTAAGAATGTTCTATTTGGGACAAGAATGGTATAAACGATTTGGCTATATCTATTGCTATCATTCCATCCTCGCTACTCCTTTTAGTTCTACCTTTTGTTCATCTAGCTACTTCTGCTGTCTCCAAGAGGAACACTCCTGGAAATAGTAGACCTAGGTAGCATGCACCTCCCCAGTTCCTAGGTAACCATGGATATGCTTTTTTTCCACATATAAAGTAAACAGGGTCCCCTACGTACACGGGTTCTATTTCGTGCTTTAAAGCCACTGTGTTCAGGCAGTTGCTAAACGTTCCTACTTTATAGGAACCCTTTTTCTGTAAACATAGGGGAGCAGTTTCAGGGCTGTGATCCACTGTATAGGCAGGGGGCAAAGCATCTTTATTCCATTCATCCCTCATCCGAAATGTCGTTACTGATGTTTCTTCTGCTGGCGGGGTTGGTCTATTTTGCCTATGTAATCTATCTAGTCTTGTTGGGCCTCATTACGACCCAGGCGGTAAGTTACCGCCTGGGTCGTACCTTTACCACCATGGCGTAAACTACGTTTACGCCATGGTGGTTGGCGGACTTACCGCCCCATTCCGAGGTTGGCGGGGCGGTAAGTCCCCAATCCCCATTTACCCTTCCCCATTCCCATTTCTGCCCCATAGGGCATAATGGGAGTGGGGAAGGCGTTAATTACGCCACCGTAAATTACGGTGGCGTAATTAACAACAAGGTCCCTTAGCGCCATGGATTTTAACACCTGCTAAAAGCAGGTGTTAAATCCTCCATGGCGCTAAGGGACCTCGGAATCAGGCGGTAAGGGTCGGCGCTGTTTACGCTGCCGTAAACCCCTTACCGCCTGGGTCGTAATGAGGCCCGTTGTCTTTCGTGTATTCTTCCTTATGGTGAAAACACGCAAGCTTTATGGAATATGGAACAACCCACAGGTCTCATGATCACTTCCTCAAATTCATTCATATTGGGCTCATCTAGCTGACCCGTATTACTCTTGTTCCATTTCCCAAAGAACATTGCACTCAATGATACTTCACATGAATAAACCAATGGTAACGGTTGTACATACCAGCCTATCCCTTTCCCACCGTGCTGTAGTAAATGGGCACAAACCCAACAATCTTTTTTCTTTGAAACCGCATGGGTCATGTTCATGATGAGCAACAATGTATTGTTGCCGTATCCTTCTCTATGGGCCTCATTCCGAGTACGGCGCTAACCAATGGCGCTATTAACGCCTTGGTTGACGCCGTACCCGGACCGGCAGCGCCTTGGTGGTTGGCGGAATTACCGCCCCATTCCAAGGTTGGCGGGGCGGTAATTCCCCAATCCCCATTTACCCTTCCCCATTCCCATTCTTGCCCCATAGGGCATAATGGGAGTGGGGAAGGCGTCAATTACGCCACCGTAAATTACGGTGGCGTAATTAACATCAAGGTCCCTTAGCGCCATGGTATTTAACGCCTGCTAAAAGCAGGTGTTAAAAGTACCATGGCGCTAAGGGAACTCGGAGTATGGCGGTAAGGGATTACCGCCACCGCTCTCGTTAGCGGTGGCCGCTATCCCTTACCGCCATACTCGGAATGAGGCCCTATGTCTTTCTTCCATTGGGGGCAAAGTACCAGTGATTACATGAACTGGACTTTCTAGTAGCTGCTTTTGGCAAAAGTGTTTCTAATGGGTGCACGTACTCCAGGAACCATAATATAACAGCTGTTATTGTTGGTACTACCACACTTAAGAAACACAGGACCAAATCAGTACCTTATTCCTTTTACCATGCTTTTTCCCTAAATTTACAATCTCTAAATCTATCATCTTTTCAGCAGGGGTGCAGGAGGAGGCTGAAACTGGTCTTTATTTTGGTCTTCATCGTCCTTCTTCTTGCTGGCAAAGTTCATCGCAAATGTCTCTCGTTCTTGATGCCAGAAACGAAAAATGTCACAGTTCAATTCTGCAGCCCTTTCACAGCCTAGATCACCTATCCACTCCGAGCAAGATTAGTTGTTCTTTCTCCCACTGCTCAGACGATTTCTGAGCAGTTCTTTATTGATAGAGTACTATGTGCATCCAGCATGTCCCGCTCTGGCTTAGGACACATGTACTCTATCAGCCTTAGTACTTATGTGCGTCCAGCTTGTCCTGCTCTGGCTCCTGACACATGTACTTTTATAAGCGCACCGAGGAGCCGTGAGTCTTGAATTGTCCGACTTGCACAACTCTCACACTCCTCTCCTCTACGCCCCTGGCTCCTACTCCGTCCGTGAGTGGAACCAAAGGCAAAAGAAAAGCACCAAAGATCTGTGGATCACTTTGCCTGTCGAGGCCGCAAATTATACCGGTTCACTCCTGGTATTGTATGATCCGTGAATAGTGCTGTTGCACTTCCAGTATCAGGCTCAGTGTCAGCCTGTGGCAATATGATGGGTAGCGATGAGCGCCGTGGCAATGATGTAGTTTCTTTCTTTGGCTTTGGTGCATTTGTAGAAACTGGTGGGCGCCAAAGGGGTACACACGTTGTTTCTGCTCGTGTTTGCAATGCAGGGTTTGTGTCGCTCGGCAGTGATGTTGTTTCTGCTGGGCAACGTTGGGGCACTTTTCGCCCTCTCCCCTAACTGGCAGCCTCAGGCTCTGCTTCGAGTTTCACTTCTCGCTCAGGCTGATGCTGTGGCAATGGACTGGCAACGGTTTCTTTAGTTTCCGAGACCGTTTCCCTTCTCTGGTCGTCGGAAGTTGTCAGCAGTCCTGGGAATCTTTTGGCATGTGTCGCGTGGATCCATCCCTTCTGTCCATCTACTCGGATGGCCGTTTGCGTTGCCAAAAGTACTTGGTAGGGGCCGCGCCACCTGGGTGCTAATGCTGTCTTCCGCTCAAAGTTCTTTATTAAGACCCAACTTCCAGGCTCCAGCGAGTGCCCCGGTCTGGTATATCGCACTGGTAACGCCTCCTGCACCAGCTGATGAATCAAACGCAACTTCTGCATTAAAAGGCCAGAGTACGTGCTTAACATAGGATGCTCGACCTCACGTAATGTTTTGGGCTGCGGTGCGTACCACACATTTGCCGGTCTCCCCATTATAATTTCATAGGGGGAGAGCCCAGTCTTAGCCTGCACAGACGTGCGCATGCACAATAGCGCTAGGGGTAATGCATCCACCCAACTCAACTTGCTCCCAGCGCAGATTTTAGCTATCTTTGACTTTAAGATTCCGTTATGTCTCACCACAAGCCCGGCAGAACTGGGATGCCTGGAACTGTGGAATCTCTTCTCTATCTGCAGACCTGCACAGATCTGTAGCACTACTGCGCCCACAAAGTGTGGGCCGTTGTCTGACCACAGGACACGGGGCAACCCAAACCGGGAGAAATATTCCTTCAACATTACTTTTGCCATTGACATGGCAGTACAGTCTTTTAAAGGATATGCCTCCACCCACTTGCTGAATGCACAAATCACCACTAACACATATTTGCAGTTCTGGCACCTTTCCATTTCTATGAAATCAAAATGGATCACCTCAAATGGCACAGAGGGTGGGCCAAAACTACCTACTGGAGTCACGGTTCCCTTCCCTACATTGGGCCTCATTACAACCCAGGCGGTAAGTTCCCTACTTTACCACCATGGTGTAAACTCCGTTTACACCATGGTGGATGGTGGATTTACCGCCCCATTCCAAGGTGAGTGGGGCGGTAAATCCCCATTCCCCATTTACCCTTCCCCATTCCCATTTTTGCCCCATAGGGCATAATGGGAGTGGGGAAGGCGCTAATTACGGCACCGTAAATTACGGTGCCATAATTAGCACCAAGGCGGGTTAGCGCCTTGCATTTTAATGGCTGCTAAAAGCAGGCGTTGAAATGGTAATCAGGCGTTAAGGGTTAATGGCTCCGACGGCGCCGTTAAACCCTTAAGGCCTGGGTTGTAATGAGGCCCATTGTGTTGCAGGCACGTAATACAATTCTGCACTAGCCTTTCTGCATTCTTTTTTATGTGCTCATTTTTCCATACTGTGGATAAATGCTGTACCATCTTCTTCGCGCAAATGTGGGTAGGGATATGCGCCATTGTAACCATTGCGGTTACGTAACAATTTGGCAACATCCAGTTCTTGGTCTCTTTTTCCACCCAACATCCCTCCAAATCTAACTCAGCAGAGCCCTCAGCCCACCCCTGAATCTCTTCGGTCGTGGCCTCAGCCTGCATTTCTTTGACTGTGGCAACTCCATTCTCTATCATACAAGGTACTTCCTCAGTCTGTACTGTCATCATTTTATTTCCCAAATCTGTGGCTGTTTCCTTCGCAATCCTGTCTGCAAATGCGTTTCCGTCTCCCACTTTACATTTACCTTTTTATGCGCCTTTACCTTTTTATGCGCCTCACACTTCACTATAGCTAGGCGCTTTGGAAACGTGAGAGCAGACAACAATCATACAATCAAAGGGCCATGCTGAATGAATCCTGGCCCCATGTGATGTCAAGAAACCCCTCTCAGCCCAAAGTCGGCCAAAGTTATGAACCACGCCAAAGGCGTACTGGCTGTCAGTATAAATATTCACGTTCGAATTCTCAGAGAGTTCACAGGCTCGGGTCAGTGCTATCATTTCTGCGGCTTGTGCCAAATTGTAGGGGATTCTTCTGCTTTCTACAACACTCTCTAGGGTAGTAATTGCATATGTGGCCGTTGATGTGCCATCAGGTAATTTAAAACAAGAGCCGTCACAAAATAACTCCCCATCAGGCTCTTTCTGTGGGATGTCGCTTAAGTCAATTCTTCCCTTTGTTTCTTCTTCAGTGACCATTAAACAATCATGGGGTGGTGATTCATTGTCACCAATTTCTGCTATGGGCAGTGGCATTAATTCTGCAGGATTCAATGCGCTACACCTCATAATTTGGATGTGGGGTGCAAACAAGATGAGCGCATATCTTGTCAGTCTAGCTGAGGTGAGGTGTTGCGTCTGTGTCCTATTTAATAGAACGTCTATAGCATGTGGCACCATCAGAATTAAAGTGTGCCCCAATACCATTCCTTCCGTTTGTTTCACTGACGCAGCAGCCGCTGCGATGGATCGCAAACATCGTGGCAGTGCACGAGCTACAGGGTCCAGCGCGGAAGAATAATAGCCGCACGGCCTATTTCTTCCACCTTGTTCCTGTGTCAAAACCGCCAATGCACATCCTTCACTCTCATTCACAAATAGTCTAAAGATCTTTTTATAGTTAGGAGTGCCTAAAACTGGCGCAGCACACAATGCAGCTTTCAATTCCTCAAACGCTTTCTGACATTCCTCATCCCACTGTAAAGGCATCAGTGCATCCTTTTTAGTTAACTTTATCATCGGCTTCACAATCAAGGCAAAATTACTAATCCACTGCCGACAATAAGAAGCCATGCCTATTACAGCTCTCACTCCTTTTTGAGTTTTTGGAATAGGCATACTAGAAATACTTTCTATGCATTCTGGTGTTAATCTTCTCCCTTCTTTCGAAAGTAGGTAACCCAAATAAGACACCTCCTTCTGATTATACTGGAATTTCTTCAAACTTGCCTTGTGACGATGGGTCGCTAAGTGTGTCAATAGTAATATAGTACTTTCTTTGCAGATCTCTTTTGTGTCAGCAGCTAGTAATAAGTCATCTATGTACTGCAAGAGTACGCAACCTTCGGGTAATTCTAGCATGTCTAGCTGCTCTTTTAGCACTCTGCTGTAAATGCTTGGGCTTTCTGTGTATCCTTGTGGAATGCGTGTGAATGTGAATGAACGACCTCCTAGAGTCAAAACGAACAGATATCTACTGATTTTACCCACTGGAATGCTAAAGAACGCGTTCTTCAGATCAACTACACTAAAGTATTCTGCAGTGACCATTATCATTGTCAGTATCGTTGTGACATCTGGGACCAAAGGGAATTGTGGGTCTACCACTTTGTTTAATGCGCTCAGATCAATTATGAAACGAGAGGGTACTTCATTGCCTCCTTTCTTGTAAACTGGAAGAATCGGGCTGTTACACGTGCTACCTGCAATTTCTTCAACCACCCCCAATCTCACCAGGTCAGTAACAATACTTTTTAATCCCTTCTCACCTTCAACAGAAATTTTATACTGGGGAATTCGTGGTAGTGTGACACCTTCTTTCAAAGTTATTTTTGCTGGCTCTATTTTCAAGCATCCTACATCGTTATCATGCATTGCCCACAGACAGGTTGGTACTCTACTTAGCTCTTCTGGTAACGCTTTTGACATAAATTCCATCACCGGTGCATCGTGGGGCCACATCGTGAGGAACACCCCATCTGCCGTACAATGTATGACTGCCCCCAATTTTCTCAACAAATTTAATCCTAGCAAGTTCTCTCCACAATTTTCTCTCAGAAGAAATGGACACTGTTCCGTAAATGGTCCTATTGTAATTGGGACAGCTTCGGACATGGGGTTAATTACTGGTGTACCTGCGAACCCTACAGAAACATTCTTTTGCCCCGACAGTCGGATCTCCGGAACCAAGTGGTGGTCTATCGAGCACTTCTGTGCCCCTGTATCTACAAGGAAACGGTGCTCCTTATTCCCGACTCTCATTTCTACGTAGGGTCCTCTCTGATTCACGGGAATAGACACTGGTTCCGACCCCTGCCGTGGGCTGTCCTATCGCGAAAATAACACATCGTCCGATGTGTAGTCACGGCTGCTCCTATAATACGTGTTTGGCTGTGTATCAAAAATATTCCCATTTCCCCCTCGGTGTCCTCCACTCTGATCATTTCTCTGTTGGCCCTGCCCGCCCTGACTTTGATTCGAAACACTTTGGTTCAATGCCTGGTTCTGTTGCGCTTGGTTTTGACCATAGGATTGGTTTTGAGTACCTCCATTGGTATATCCCTGCTGCTGCTGCATGCTATTTCTGCTTGGGCCGTTTGACCCCTGATGTCCTCTATGAGGCCTTCTCTGACCAAACCCACCTCTATTCTGTAGGTGCGGGCATTGCGCTCTCCAGTGTCCTTCCCCCTTACAGTGCACACATTGATTTACTCCCAATGACACCCCATGCATATTATTCAAATTTCCTCTGCCTTGTGCATTTCCTCTACCTCTATTGTATCCAATGACCTGCTGCAGTAACACTCCTACTATCGTTCGCATCGCTTCTTTTCTCATCTCCAATGGGTACCCATCACATATCTCACTTACTTCCTTCACTGACTTTCTTTTGTTCGACATCCATCGCATTGTTTCCCCCACCCATACCTGCAATCTTTGTTTATCACCTATTTGTCCCGGTACCGGCAAATGCTTTGTACCACCTGAAAAAACTCTCGGCCACGATTTTTGCATATACAACCTCGACGCCTCCTTCCTACCTGTCTTAATACACTCACTACTATATTCAGGTGTTGCAAACATCTCAGCATATCTGTCTTCCATTTCATTTTTCACTTCAATGAGTTTGTGCACATGTTTTCTTACATCCTCATCTTTTTGCTCACTACGTGCTAACTTATTCAAATCTAACAATCGCTGTGGCGGTAAATTCCCAAGTATCTTTTTCCATTCTCCCACCAAAATTTCCCCCATGCATTCCAACACTACCTGTCTTTCGTTGCTTCTTCGGTACCCATACAATGAGGCCAATGCTGCCGTCCCATCGTTTCCTTCTATGTACATTTCTGCCTCTTGCCGTAATTCAATCTTTCTTTCTTTGCTGATCGCGCTTCGAGTTACCCGTCCAAATCCTGTTCCTTAAGCCCCGCCTCTCGCCTCCCCGGTCTCAATTTCGACTTTGGGAGGTGCAGATGGTGCTGAATCTGTCTCTAGAGCGGGAGGTGCGGATGGGACAAGTGACACAGGTGGCATCTGTGAAGGGCCTTCCTGGGTGCTGGGTCTGCGCTTGTGGGAAAGCTGTGGGTGGGGCTTGGGTTAATGCTTGCGTGAGGGGAAGTGCTTGGGCTATGGGAGGGGGTACGAGAGCTACTGGCTGGGCCTGCGCAGTCACTACTGGCGTGTTTGGTTTTGATTCTGGTTTTGGGCCTTGACCCGTGTTCGTTAACAAATGTTCCATTAATTCGTCTGCTATGTGTAGTTCCCGCTGCGGGTATATTCCTTCTATGTTCATTTGGTCACGTCTCCCTTCCCGTCTTAGACTTGCCGTCCACTCCTCCTCCTCCTTTCCTTCTGCTACCTCAAACTTCGTTTTGTGCCTACGCGCATGCTTCTCTTTACTCCTAAGTCGGAGCATTGCTTCCCTCCTCCAATCTTTGACAGTCTCAAAAGCTGCGGGTCGTGCTTTTTTCCTAATCAGCACCCTTTCTAGGTTATCTATCCTCGCAATCTCAAAGCTACCATTAAACGGCCACTGATGGTCGGGTTGCTTTCTAGTTTGCCTATGCCAAATTTCAAAAAATATTATCGCATCCACACCATATTTTGCATACATGTCATAAGCCAGCGTTCCCCCAGGCGGTGCACTTTGGCCATATTCCAAGGACTGTCTACCGCAGCTGAAAAGCCCCGCTAAAGTGGACAGTACTCCAGGCATGTTTCTTTGACCGTCCCCTTTGGTTAGCTAACCTTTAACTGGACGTTTGAATTTGCAAAATCAACACTCTACCAAAAATCAGGTTTTTTATTTGAATCGGGGAATGACTCATCTGATAAAACAAGTCGCCTGTTCTAACGCAACCTCTCCCAACGTCGTGTCTGCGCTTCTCTGGCTTCTGCCTCATCTCGGGACCCTCGCCTCCTTTGCCCTCTGGCCTGGTACGTCGATCAGGTATCAGATGTGTGCAGATCTGCGGAAGGAATCTCTCCTCACTTCTAGAGGGCGCCCGGTACACCTCTTGATCCCGGCCTGATCGTCCCGTCCTCGCCGTTCTTCCGCCTTTACTCCGTTACAACGTATACGATGGGGCAAGTGGGGGAGGGTCCATATTCGGGAGCCATCTTGAAAGGGGCCCCTAGGGGTCCCTTGTGCTATGAAAACAAGGCAATAACCATACACGAAAAGATGCGCCAGACACAAGGTTCAAATTCCCAATGCTAGGGTTTATTGCAAGCAAAAATAGTCCCAATTGGCCAATTCTGGTCTCACACCCCGCGACGTGAGTTTCCTAGACCTCGAGGGACGCAAGAGAGCGAATAACATACATCAGTTACATATATACAAAATGCATATCACACAATCAGCTATGTCATGTTTAACACCCTCCTTTATTAAGTTTCTTTGAACTCGGGATGACCATGGACATTTCCGACGGGTATGACAATTATGACACTTTCGATGTCTATTCTAGTAACAACGTGCAATTTGGAAAGTGCGGAGGCATCTTTGAGTTGTTGAACAGAACACGGTGGTTCTGTTCTTGGAAGCAAGCTGCACACGGGGGAAGAGCCACATTCCATGCTTTGCTATCTATGAGGTACTATTTGTGTCCTGGGAGCCGGCACGCTCTAAAGGGTTTTGCGAAGGGGGGCCGTAGGAAGAGCATAATTCAAGCCTTTAGCTGTTTTATTCTAACATATTCTACCATCGTACGAGACTGGCTGGCAGCTGTGAAGTGATTAAATGCCCTGCAGCTCTCCCTCAAGGCTACAGAGAGGGAGCGTGGGCATTCCTTTCTAGGCTACTCATGAGGAGTTTTCAATGAACTCCTCAGTCCCGCGACCTTGCCCTTTTCATATTCAGACAGCAATGTTAACAGTTGAGCAGAGTAAGCAGAAACCGCAAGAATTGCAAGCTGCAAAGCAGTTTTAGACAGAAAGCAATGAGCAATGGTTAACAGGCAAAATGGCGATTCTGCTACGTTTAAAATGGCCGCTTGTTGGTCAAGCATAACAGTCTATATTTCTAAAATTTTGTGCATAAGACGGTTGGCCTATGGCCATCAAGTTACGTCTGTCATTCAAATGAAGGGTATTCACTTTTCCAGATTGACAACCCTTGACTAAATTCCAGAGGGAGAAGAGCCAGAGGACCCTCCTCAGGGAGAGGTACTCAACCCAGTGGATCACCTTGACCTTCAATAATGTCTACTGGATGAAGGTGGGCCTTCTAGGGAGGATTTCTGTAAGGGTCAAAGAGAGTGCCACTCTCTTTAGGGATTAAGAAAATTGGCCTAAACCCAGGCACAAGGGGAAGTGTCTAGGACTTTTAATATTTTCTGGGAGGGTGAGCTCCATTACAGTGAGTCCACTTATCTGGATCCTGGTAAAGTCAAGAGTTTGGTTTTACCCCAAGTACACAGGTTCTTCCTTTTGCAGTTGGCACATGAGGTACACTTAGCTGGTCATCTTGGGACCAAGAAGACTAAGCAAAGGCTCTCAGCCCACTTTTATGGGCCCAGAATGGGACTAGAAGTGAAAGCTGACTGCAAGACATGTCCCACTTGTCAGTTGTCTGGCAAATCTGGGTGCAGTTTCATAGCCCCACTGCAGTTTATGCCAGTGGTTGGCACAGGGTTTGACAGGGTGAGCATTGACATTGTTGGTCTCCTTGACCCTCCAACATCAGGTTGACACCGGTTCATCCTGGTACTGGTAGATCATGCCACCAGGTACTCTGAGGCTATACCCTGAGGCTATATCACTTTGGATCATAACAACAAAGGTGGTTGCCAGGGCCCTCCTAGGTATCTTTACCAGAGTTGGTAAAAGGTGATCTCTGACAGAGGAACCAACTTCATATCTAGTTACATTCAAGCTATGTGGAATGAATGTGGTGTAACCTATAAATTCTCCACCCCTACCATCATCAGACCAATGGTCTGGTTGAGAGATTCAATATAACTCTCAAGGGCATGTTAGGTGCTTTGGAAGAGCCCCTAAGGAAGAAATTGAATACCCTTCGACCATGCCTGGTGTTTGCTTACAGAGAGGTGCCTAAAGAGGGTGTTGTTTTCAGCCCCTTTGGCTCATCTTTGGAAGTCCAGTGAGCGGGCCCCTTGCCTTCGTACAAGAAGGTTTGGAAGCCACCCCTCCAGGTCCTGCCATGCAAGTGGGGGGATTGTCCATTAGGCCTAAGAATGAGGATGGCACAGATGATGGGACAAGCATCAGCAAATCCTATGGCTAGCCATGAATTGAACAAGTACTGGCATGACCTTAAATCCTCACAAGTGGATTGGACTCTTGGTCAGGAGTTGCTTGTGAAGGAGCCTACCAAGCCTCGAGCTTTGGCAGATAAGTGGACAGGACCCTTCAGGATAATCTCTAAGATGGGGGAAGTCAATAATCTGGTGGACATGTGTATTCCTGGGGTAGGTCCTTATGTCTTCCATGAAAACAGTCTCAAGCCTTTTCACAGAAGAGAAGAGGATGAGAATGAGTCATTTCCGGATTTGTTGTATAGCAACCCTCAGGCTGACACCAGAGTAGCTGAGGACCTGCTGGGCTTTGCTCCAGCAGGATGTCCCTCTATTCTCATGGATACCAGGCCTCACCTCATGGTATAGGCACGATATTCACACTGGTGACAGTTTACCTGTCCAAAACAGATGCTACAGGATGTCAGACACTGTGAAGAACCACATCCAGGCAGAGGTTGGCAAGAAACAGGACATGGGTGTCATTGAACCCTCAACCAGCCCCTGGCCCAGCCCTGTGGACCTTGTCCTGTGTGGGAGTGAGGGGCCATCAGGCCCTTCGTGTCCTTTACTTCTGCGTACAAAAACTCGTACCAAGTACCTCCAGTGATGGGTTCGCCCCTCGCCCTTATGCGATGTCGACTTCGGTTAACATTCGCGTAGATGGGACCACTGCGCAGGACACAGAGCATCCATTTTTGTACCCCCTTTCGACTCCATCTTGGTGACTAGGCCTCACTGCGATAGTACAAAAATGCTTCTCTTCCCTTTCTCGCAACGGCGAGAAACACAGGGTACATGGCCCCCACCATCATTCCCACTCTGACTGGAAAACTGCAGCTCCATTCTCACGCTGAAGCCGGAGGTGCTTGCAACGAATAATAAATGTAACACATGACTCTTCCTCTGAGATCACTGTCCTGCATGTGAACTAGCATGAGCTAAGCACATAGCTTGTCCATCTCCTCAAACGTGTCCTTGCCCCCCGCACCCTCGCCAGTGGAAACTTACTGCTATTGTGACCCTGAGTCACTGCAGGATATTCTTGTCATGTACCAGACCACTGACCACACCATGATGCCCACCCAGCAGATCCCCAACTAACATTAGACCACTGCTGCAGTATATCGTTGCCTACCACTAACAAATGCCACATACCAGAGATTCTTGTGAGCACAGACCCCCACTTCAACCCGTGTATTATAGTGGTCAAGACCCTTAACCTAAGACCTGTATAATCCAATGTTATTGATAGTATAGATATATGTGTGATTTTTATAGAGACATGATAAACTACTGAAAGACCTTGAACAATTGTTATTTAGTGCATGCATTTTTGAGAATATATTATGTTAGCTTAGATAGTGACCACCCTGCTTCACAGCGACCTGACCTTCACCCATTCGGAGCACAGATATCTGACATCCATCCTCCTGCCAACCAAGCAACCAACCCGGAGGAAGAGATGCCACCCACACCTAAGGCAACACACGAACTGACCAATCCGGGACCAACGTAGTATCCTATGTTAGTTGCGTCACTTCACTTATAAAAATGTATTGTAACGTTAATTTGGTCAGAGCGCTCTCAGAGATCTTTTGAATGCCATTCATTAGATAAACCTTGCCTTGAACTCTCGGAGCCTGCTCTCTTTGCCTTATTCCCTGTCAGGGTTGTGTCTGTTTTATTCTTTTGCACTTGTAGGACGGGGAGGGCACAAACATTTGGTGACCCCCTGCGACATGATTTGGAGAGGTGCCTCGAGGCCCGCACTGTGCGGCGAGATCCGAGATGCCTCCCAGCAAAACTGTCGCTTCCGCGGCCGACCAGCCTGTGCACACTACAAGAAAGGGTCAAGGGTTCCCGGTTGACAAATACCCGACTGAAAAGCTGCTCGCCGAGGTGGGCCACGGCTTGGTTGGGGTGCGGACCTGACTAGGGTCAGACCGTGAACAGTGGCCCTCGAATTACCTGATTGAACACGTGAGTGCCGGTTGCGAAGGTTCCCAAGGAAAAGTAAGGGGGAAAATAAGGGAACAAGGGAACAGGTGATAGTGGGTTAAAGCCGAGAGTAGGGACTGCGTGAGTGATGCTGAGGCTTTTCTGGTCTGCCCTTTATATGGCCATTAGGTTTTGTGAAAAGTGAGAAGAAGAAGAGAAGAGGTATCCTAGCCCGAATGGGGTAGAAGGCAACGCCGCGTAGCATTGTCTCGTCCAGTGCAGGTAAATAAGTGAAGATAAAGAGAAAATAGTAGGAGTCTCGTATATTGAGTAGACTCGGAGTAGATTATTTAGAATATTCTTTTTCTGTGTAAGTAAGAAATTCTTGGGAAAGGGTAAGAGGGGAAATAAAGGCGTGCAGGTGGTGCATGTGCATGTTATGTGTTATATGTTTTTTGCTTTTTGTCCATTTTTTGTCACATATGTCAAAATATTTTACATAATTTGTTGGTAAGGGGTATACATGCGAAAGTGAACTGTTGAAATTGGAAATGCAATAATTACAAAGGTAACATTGAATATTGATACACAATACCTGCCAATAATTGAGAAAAACTTGACATATTGTTGATCTATACAAGGGGACAGGTGGTTGGAGTGTGTGATTAGAGGGAGGCTCAGGTGCAAGCACACATATAAGTGAGGGGAGAAACATCGTCATGGGGGGAATAACACCGTTAGCTCATATTTGCCAGCACCTCCCACTATATAGTGATAGGATACAAAAAGACCACAATCAGTGGGTGACGGAGATAAAAGGAGACAGCGTGACACCAATTTGGCCAGAGGGAGGGTCGTTTGACAAAAGGGTATTAGATTTAGTGTCCACGCACTTATTGGCGAGATATAAGGGGAAACAGTTGCAGAATAGAAGGGAAGTATTGGACCTGTGGCGAATGTTCAAGCAAATTGCCCCCACAGCAGAGGAAAGTACAGAAAAAACAATCGAAAAACAGAAAACGCAGGAAGTGGTAAGCTGAACTCCAAAGGTTGAGTGCACAACAAACACAGCCGAGAATGACACAACCAAAATATACCCCTTAATGACAAGACCGGCAGTAGGCTACAGCGAGCCTCTGTATATACCAGCGTGCCCCAACCCCACTCCCTCAAATGGGGCGGTAGCCACGGCGCCACCGCCGTACAATAAAGGAGGCCTTTATGGCCCGACAAGTGCACCCCCTGTGAATTTAGCACGATTAACCGGAGAGTTAGACCACCAGCTAGCGCATGCACAAATAGAAATAACGCGGCTAAGGGCACTGTGTGACCGAGGCCAAATGCTACCGGGGGGAGGGAAGTACCACCGTTGTCCGTAGCAGATCTCACACCCCTGCTAAGTTCAACAGGGGAATTGGCCCCAGCAATGCCAGAGCCAGCACAGTCTGTACTTTCTCAGGGAACACCTGCATCACAAGGGCGAGTTCCTGTTCCATCTGAATGATAAACCAGTGAGAATTATACGCTCAGCCACCCCAGAAAGCCAGCGCAGAGAAGGACAAGAGGAGAATGGTGAGCAAGAAGAGGAAGTAGAAGAGGTGTGGAGCGATCTAGACGAATATGAGAAAGGGGTGACAGCTGTAGGATACCCACTGCCACATCATTTCGATGACATGGATCCATGATCACCCCCAAGATGGCAGGGTAGATTAAGGGAAAGAGTAGGGAATATGTTGGTGAGTAAGATGAAGAAAGGGACGGTAAGTAAAACAGGAAAGAAACACAAGTTGCAGATGCTGTTAATACATAAGGGATCAGGTAAGCCACATTATATTCCGTGGGCCCAAATGGACAAAAACAACCTGTTGAAACTCCTCCCCCCACTAGCGGGAGGGGCGGGGAAATGGATACATGCATTCAAGAAGAACACGGCAGGAGTACCACTAGCGATAGGTGATGTGAAAAGCTTGCTAGTGTCCGCTGTTGGTGATCAGGCAGACGCAGTGTGGTAGAAGGCGGGGTTCCCATGAGTGACGATTATTTGTGACCGCCACGATGAATCGCCCTTCAACAATGTTCGAGCACAAATATGGGACGCATTGCGGTGCACATTTCCAGAAATTCCAGATTTACATTTAGTAATGCAATGTACGATGGAGGAGAATGAGGATCCTATGCAATTCATACTGCGGGTGCAAGACTTGTGGAGAAGCGAAACTGGTATGGCGTGGAACCAATCCACCGCCTTGTTCTATTTTATCATCAAGAACGGGCTCCCGAAGGAGGTACAGAAAGCCTTGGACAAAATAGCTGGGATAGAAGCCAAGGGTTGGCCTGAAATTCAGAGTAAAATTGTGCACAACTGTAGGAGGATCAAAGAGAGAGAAAAGGAGATAGCACAAAAAATGTTGGCAGACAAAGCGAAACTGGTGCAGAACAAATTAGTGAAGGTCGCTTCCATAAACGCCAGCGTAACCGCTGATAGAGAGAACGAGGAGGATGAAAGTGCGGGAAACAGACCAGTTGGGATAGCAGCGCTGTGGGCAGCAGGAGACCAAGAATCGTGGAACGGAGAAGAGCCACACAGAGAACCACAGTGGCAAGAAAGACCGGCGAGAGGAAGAGGAGGGTACCATGGCCAGAGAGGGGGGTTCAGAGATATGGGGAATAGAGGATTCGTTGGGCAAGGGATGAGAGGGGGACAGCAAGGGTCATGTTGGAATTGCGGGAGATGGGGACATTATTCAAGAGATTGCAGAATGCGGCCTTCAGGGTATTTTCAAGGGCAGCCACCCATGGACAATGAACAGGTATGGGGATGCCCACACCTAGGTAGCCCCTATGGATTACCAATGGGAGGGGGAAGACCACAGGACCAGTGCCATAACGAACACCAAATGCAACAAAGACAGCCACCCCCACAACCACATCACAGTGCATCACAGCCCATGGCAAGACAAAAAACAGTAGGGAATGCCAGCAATACCAGTTTTGCAACAGCTGCAAACAGTGCACCTGCACCATTCCGTGGCGTAATAGTAGTTGGAGATAATGTCTTTTCAGTGCCAGGACAAGAAAGGTACGCAGATTAGGACAGCCCACAGGGAGCACTTGCATGTCCAGTCCTATCCACCACCCTACGTGCAGAAGAGGAACCACTAGTGGGGGCAGAGATAGGAAACAAGCAGTTTATCTTTATGGAAGACTCAGGAGCGGAAAAATCATGTCTTATGGAATGGCGGTTTGCGCTCTCAGGCAGGAATTTGGAAATGCAGGGGTTCTCTGAGGCAATTTTAAAAGTTCCTTACACCAAAGATCTTGATATAACGGTAGGGGGAAAAACAGTGCGTGCACCTTTACTGAACCACGAAGACGTGCCAATCAACTTGCTGGGTAGAGATTTGCTAAGTAAATTGAACATGACCAATTCATTTACAGAGCGGGGAATAGTGTGTTCCATCCCAGGAGTAGGCCCAGTACGGGCAATGTTGATGATTAGTACAATGATGAATGAAGTTGTAGTGCGAGGGATACCCATTGACATAGATATGTTTATCTATGGCATCAGGATATTAGCCCGAGAAGTACCTGAGATAACTAGAAAAGAATGGAGGACACCATCAGACTTTATATTCCGCCCAATTGCAAATACAGATGTCGTGCCAGGCACGATAATGTCCATAGACATCAAGGCAGTTCAGGTATCGGGTAAACGTATTGTGGTCATAGGCTTGGACACGCATGGGTGCGAGTGGAGAACTGTGTTATGCATAGATCCGAATGTAATGCTAAGAGACATAACTGACGAAGAATTATTCACTGATAATGAGGACGATGGAGAGATAATAATGGAAATAAGCATACCGTGTGACATCTTGATCCAGTACAGACAGGTACACAACCCACTTATGGCTAGTGTTAATGCCCCACCGACAATATTTGAGGAAGACATGGCAAAAGTGGCACCAGAAATTTGAACTACAGGCCCCAATGATGTAGGGTTACTACATGAAGTGACACCAATAAAGATAAAACTCAAACCAGGTGACATACCGCCAAGAGTGAAACAATACCCGATATCCAGAGAAGCAGAGGAAGGGATTAGGGAGACAATAAATACACTCCTGAACCAAGGTATCATAGTGCCATCAAGCTCCCCGTGTAACACGGCTATTTTTCCAATAAAAAAAGCAAAAGGAGGCGCGAGGAGGATGATCCAAGATCTCCGCCCACTCAATGACATCATTCAAAAAGAATTCCCGTTAGTGCCAAACCCGGCATCAATACTGTGCAGTATACCCAAAGAATCCACATGTTTCACTGTGGTTGACTTGAAGAATGCTTTCTTCTCCATACCACTTGGCCCAGGATCGCAGTAACGTCTCTTACGAGTTAATAATGTACTGGGCTAGGGTTCGCGCCAGGTTCATTCCTAATTTATATATCTTGTGCATGTGGTTTACTTCTTAATACATTTACTAACAATTACTACTATTCTCTGGATTCGACTTTACACTCTTTGCACATTTACTTCAATGCAGGTCAAACAGATGTTTTCGCATATGATGTTTAAATAGCATTATCATTCTTGTATACTTGTAGGTTAACATCGCCGATTTGAATAATCCCCTGATCCCTAGGTCAACAAAGGACAAGGTCTACATGACCCTAACATGTAGCCTGCAGGCAGGTTGGACATTAACTCGTCTACAAAGGTTGAAGAGGTTAAAGTAAGAACAATAGAACACAGGTTGGCCATTTTAGGCCACAGGGTGACTTTGCACGACAAGCCAAAATGGCAGCTTTAACCTAAAATGGAGGCTTGATTAACTTAAGGTCAAGACCTTGCAATACGGATTTCCTCACAAAGCGACTGGGCATAGGCCAACATATACAATGGAGACGAAACAATATTATATCAGTTTCGACAATATCACATACGACATCACGTATGGCATCATGAGTGACAAAACAGGTACAGCAGATCATGTGTACAAGAAATAGAGTTGTATCATTGAAAAGCGTGTTTCTGCATGTACAGGTGGATTCAGGTGCAAAGCTTGGTTAGAGTCTGCATTTTAAAATGCTGTCCATTTACAACCATGGCATTCTTACACATCAAAGTTACTCTGTGGTGATTGAGAATTCACCATGATTAGCTACTCTAGAACCTTTATCACTCTGTTTTAAAAAGCAGTCAGCTATGTAAAGGAGGCATTTGAGTTCTCCAATAATGGATTAGTAGCCCAATCTGCAGCACCTGCTCTGCAGTGGCACAGAGCAGGTTCAGAGGTCATGAGTGCTCATTTGACAGCTGCAGTGATAGCCAAGTCTCTGCAGTTGAGGGACTGGATTTAAGATATGCACTTTTGTTCAAATGCCCCATATTTATACGTATACTGACATGATGGCACATCAAACGCTAAATATAAGCCACCATCTGTTTTCCCTACACCTCTATCTTTCCTTCCTGTCCCCTTCACTTCCTATAGCACAAAGCACTTATGTGTGGTGTCAGAAAGAAAAGTCCACTTATTCCAAGGACATCATTGAGTCTCACACTCCTTTGTTGATTTACTCTTGAACAAAAATCTGAGGAAGAATTCATTGGACCTCTGTAGGGGACAAGTCCTAACTGAAGCCCTCCACTGGCGGTGAAGATTGTTCAAGGCAAAGGCAAGCACTGCTCCCTAACCATTCCAAAGGTGCATCAGGGGTGACCTGCTGCTGGAGCAACACTTGCCTCTCTGACAATCACAACAGTATAAAGGACGTCACCATGTTGAAGGACCCTTGCAATTTTGGACCATCTCCTCCATGTTTGAGAGCTTGAGTAGAAGGACTACATCTTATCCATGAGTACCAGGATTTGGACTCACACCAACTTGAGAGTCAAGACAACCAGAATCCCTGTATGTTTGCCGTTGATTTGATTCACACCATGATTCATGCGTGTTCAACCCTGTGGAACCAACAGGAACCTCTGGTGCTGCCTGGACTGGAATTGTGCAGCCAGTCACCAGTATCTTCACCGTCGAACTGACTGTCGAACTGACTCTGGTGGTGCTCACAATGCTCCTTCATTGAGTATATCTTTGAACTGTAGCAAGCCTCTGTTCAACCCCACTCCATCCCAGCTGTTCCCATCACCTGCTTGGCTCACACCAACTGCTTATTGCCAGACCGTGTCTTTAACCGCTTGAAGCTTGAAGCATTGCGTTATGAATTGATACAACACCATGGCCAATGAACAACCCAAACTGGCTTCACATTGAGTTGCTGCCTCATCGTACCGCACCTTATATCTTCAGGATCACAGTTTCAATCCCTCAGCAGACCTCAACTGGTACTGCTAGAGTATCACGCACCAACCCTAACGAGCAGTTGTCATGTACTAAACCAGACAAATCTTCGAACTGACCCTGTCTACTAATCAGAAATGCCTTGCTGGAACGTCACTCTCGGACTGCTCTGAGCTACCATTTCAAACCAGCTGGATGCCCGTTCCCCACTTGAGATTGCACAAACTGCTGCAGTCGAACTTGGATAGACCGGCTCACACAGCAAGAACAACCCTGTTTTGATTTGGTCAAACTGACAAGAACCACAAAAAGGTATTATTTACATTTACCTGCAACTCGGTCCAATTGTGGGCCCAATGACTGGCCAAGTCAATTACAATACCTTTTTGCACGAGACCAAATCCTTTAAACGAACATTATGGTTATTTCTAGCCTTTCCCCCCGATTCATTACCCAGAGTGTTGTATCTTGCAACATTTGCATATTCAGTGTTCTTTCCTCAGGTGTGGGTTTTGTGTAAGGTTTTTCTAGTTAGTTATTTTTGCAAATGGATTGTTAATTAACGCATTTATTTTTTTTAGAACCTTCATAGGGCATTGCCTTTATTTTGGACTGTTGTTGTTTGGGTTGCTACTGGATCACATTCACATCCCTCTTGAGAGCAAAGCCTTCCCTCGGCCCACATTACCACAAAAGGTGAAGGAGGTATATCTATCTGTGCCTGTTTTACCTTTATGTTTTGTATTTTGTAGCAGTTTGAGAGTTGAGTAGGTGCTTTAGCCACTACTCACACTTCTACTCCTGTGGGACAGAAGTACTTTTGTCACAATATAATTACCATATGTGGATATGTCAGAAACAACAACCACAATCACCACTAAGCCACCCAAGAGGAGAATGGACACCCAAAAACCAAGACATGCACAGCAACAGACCACAAGTTAACACATTCACTGAACCATCAATGACAACCCATTGCAAAATGCAAGTATCCCCATTTTGGACAAAAATCACCATGCCAAACACTCACAGCTGCAGACCATCCAACACACCCATGAACAACTCAACCAATATGCTGATGCACTTCAGCACTAACAACATGATGCCATGTGTCTCGATATAAAGTCACACAGTGTCACTCGACACCTCCCAGAACTGGAAATGCATCCCTGCGACCTGGCAATAGTGCTATATGTGTCAGAATGGCACGATGATGCTGCAGATGCCGCTGCTGCACCACAGCCAAGGAGGCCATGGAGGGAGCTGGTCTTCCGCACTGGAGTCACCCTCTTCAGAATTGAGGACACAGAGGTTTACAGAAATTATCGTTTCCTTCTGCATGTCATCATGGACTTGTAACAGGAGTGGGACGCTGATTTTCACCTCACCACATGCCTTCGGGCCAAATGTAATTCTCCTGGCTGCCCTGCATTTCTTCACCACTGGTTCTTTCCAGAAGACCAGTGGCATCACTGCTGTCATCTCCCAGGTCATGCAGTCATGCCCCCTCCACCAGGTAGTGGCATGTGTCACATCATGCAGCTGACATCATGTCCACATGCCCTCAACCCAGGAGAACCAAAGATAGGTGGCACATGGATTCTACACGACACAGCCTGTTCATGGAAGTGTATTCCAACTTCCCGGGCTATGTCCACGACAGCCGCATCTTCTGAGGTTCCAGGATATGTGCACAGTTGGAAGGCAAACACCACAGGGACATGTGGCTGATTGGTATGTACCCAAACCATGTTCCACCTCATGCACACAGCCTCACATCTACCCATGGTCACACATAAACATGGCCATCTCAACAGGTGCACCTCATCACTGTGTCCACACAAAAGTACCAAGCATGCATCCTACATCACACACAAAGGAACCCCCAATGCGCGTTGACACCATGCATGTACATCCTCATGCAGGTGATGCAGGTTAACCATTGCGTCCCTACCTCACTGTCAGTACACCACAGGAATGGTACAATACTGCACACCCAACCACAAGAGCCATCATTGAGTGGTCCAATGGCATCCTGAAGTCACAATTAAAATGCCTAGAACCCTCGGGGGTATGCTTCTGTACAGGATAAACATGTGCGACATCATACATGCATGTTGCATCCAGCATAAAATTGCAGTGCACAAAGCTGTAAACACAGATCTAGTACCTGACCTCTGGCCAGAGCTACGCGCAAGGCCACCAACCCTGGGGGGGGCAGTGCAAGTGATGGAGAGGCTGTTCAACAGCTCTTCACATGAGCATCCATGCTGCTGGAAAGGAAATTAGACAGCACCCATGATGAAAGGTTGGCAAGTGCCAGACACAGCCTGCACACACACACCTGCCTGAGACACCCATGTTAACAGACATGTGGCCATGCCAAGACATAAGAAACATGTATCCCTCCACTCACACTGCATTAAAAAGCTATGGACACATACACGCAACCATTCCACCATGCCAGTACTGTACATGCACAGTTTCCCATCAAGGATGAGTATGGACAAAGTGGGCAACAACAGCACCTCCATTGTACATAATGGCACTAAAACAACCATGTCCCCTTAAGCACAACCACTATCCCCGTCAGGGTCCACACGTACACGTACACGTACACGTACACCCACACCACTACACATGCACCCTAAATGACATATCACACATGGCCAATCGTCTACATACCATACCCACACCAATGACCAATTGAGTATGACACATCATGATACAACGACATCACAGTCGAACAGAGTCAAAATACTCCTCAGTGCCGTAACTAAAACAGAACACTTGAGGACCAGTTAAACAATATTGCATGAACTGACATGCCATGTGCAATGTGGATATTATGTCATCTACTGCCGAAATATCCACTGCCCTCCAATTTGCAGAAAACAGGCAATGGCAAGAAAGCACAACACACAACTCACTCACACTGCACTTGCGAGGAAGGGGCAAAGAGACACAGGGACACATCAGAGAATGTGCATGTGGAATTACACATACCCATTTGCAATGAATGTGTTGGCATTATGCACGGCTGGTATCTTACCCTCAACCTTCAAACCACCCAAGGGAACTCTACAAGCCTATCACTGAATTAAATGCTGCCTGTACCTCCTCCACACCCATCCACATCAGAACCCTCTGTGACCCATGCTCAGACCATTTCCACAACATGCCCTAGAAAGAAACAACTCCATTGTCTCTAAAATACTCTCTCAAATAGCATCACTCACCACTCCCTCCCCAGTGACCTCAATTGTGACTTTAGAACCTTCTCCCATCCTCACATTCTTCTCATCTTACTCTCGCACCTGGAATTTATCAAGCTACTAAAAGTTAGCAGCACCTCAGGATCCCCCGGAGGCCCCTGCCCCACTTTACTAAAAGAAATGTTGACATCCGCCTGCACCAGTGACTTCGCAAGATCTATCGTCAACACATTACTTATTTACGGCACCTTCCCAGCAGAATTCAAAATCTCATGCATCAAGTCCCTATTCAAGAAGTCCTCATTCGACCCTTTTGTCCTGACCAATTACAGACCCATTTCAAACAACCATATTATAGCTAAATTAAATGACAGAGCAGCATACTCACAACTATGCCATTTCACAAAATCAAACCAGATCCTTGACTCCATCCAAACCGGCTTCATACCTTTATGAGGAACTGAATAGTGCCTAATCTCCATCTGGGATGATCTTAAAAGACACTCAGACTCAGAAGGTTGTGCTGCCCTAATCTTACTCGACCTCTCGGCAGCCTTCAACACCATTGACCATTTCATCATCATGGACAGTCTTCACCCACTGGGCATCAGGGTCTCAGCTCTGAAGTGGATATCCTCCTTCCTCTCCAACAGATCCCAAATAGTATCCATGCCTCCTTTCTCGTTGACTCCCCACCCAGTTGCCCACAGAGTGCTGCAGGGTGCCTCTCTCTTCCCACTCCTCTTTAACCTCTACCTGAGCCCTCTTCCCACATTCATTCAGTCCTGTGGCCTATCCTGCTATAATTAGACAAACAACAACTCAAAATCCCAAACAGCCCCTCATCTACCTCTCCCAATCTCGCAACATCTCTATCAGAAACCAAACACTGGATGACTGCCAACCGCCTCCTGCTCAGCCCAGGTAAAACTAAGATCTTGCTTTATGGGGAGGCCACCCTCTTCCCATAGCTAATCATGTGGCTGCTCTCTCTAGGTCCACTGCCCACCACCTCCAACACAGTAAAAAAACAGATGCGTTATGGACATGTACCCTATCACATCACATCAACTCTGTACCAAAAAGCTGTAACCTGCACATTTGCATTCTCCACAATCGTTGCTATCATCCTCTCATGCTTAGACTTTAATCACACCCTATACCTGGTGCCCCCTGCATCACAGCTACAAAAACTCCAATGGGTACAAAACATTACTGCAAGGCTCCTCCTGGCCCCAGATCCTAGAGAACTCATCACACCTGCCCTGTGTCCTTAACCAGCTTCCAATCAGGTGACAATCTACCTTTAAGGAAATGTGTATCACCCATCTAGCTCTTCACAACATAGGACCATAATACTTGCAGCAAAAATGTACACACTATAGACCTACCAAAAACCTCATATCAGGACCAATACATTTCCTCGTCATCCCAGTGACAAATTCAACATCTTTATCAGCCCAAGCACCCACCATCTGTAATTCGATGCCATTCACCATCCGCCACAAAGAAGAACACCTCGCCAACAGGAAGGCCCTCAAAAGCTAGCTCTTCCTTTCGGGACCCTCACAGATTTAGCCCTTGTCATACATGGATGATTGCACACACCCCTGATGGAATTCCCGGGGCACATGAGGAGTCAATGAGGTGGGACATAGCACTCCCCAAGAGTGTAAATCAGTCAGGCCTTTATGATATTCTCCTCAAGACCATATCTAACTATGTGTCAGTATTTCTCCACCAGAATATCATGCACTCCATTACACAGAATACAATTGTGTCACAGCGGGGGCTCGGGCCACCCATCTCTATACATTTACAACCAACACTGCGTGACTACACGCAGCCCAAACACACATTACCTCCTCCAATACAATACAGCTGAGTCCCATGCAAAATTTGGTCAGGCCGTTCCCACAATCTAAATCTTGTAACTCTTTTCACTCTCCTATCTCAAATGACATTTTGTCACGGCACCCATCCTCTCACCTGATAATTATGGGCTGCTTTTAGGGGCCTAGCCGCTCCCTACTTACCTTTGTGCTGGCTAAAAATGCACACATGCATTTAGAACTCCTTTTATCACTTCCCAATCTGCTGACTATGGTCTTCTGAACAGGGTTCATCCCCACAGTGCTTCCAGGCCATACCAATGCAATTGCCATAAAGCATAAAATAAAATAACTATGACATCACACGCACACATTGGCTAACTATAAGTGCAGACTACATGAGGCCTGAACAGACAGCAGACCGCATCCAATTGGAGCAGGAGTCACAAAGTGCACCCTCTGAGTGGACAAAGCAAATATGACAACACAGAAAATTGGTCAGTGAACACCTGGAACAATGTGTGCCTGCACCTTGGGATGCATACATGATGGACATTGGCATGGTGAAGTGATACCAAGCACTGAATGAGAAGCACTAGTCACACAAGTATAAAGTTCAAAGACATACACATTATCTCCTCTGCATTGGGGGGGGGGTGTGTAAACAGGTGTGCCGAGTGTGGAATCCTAAAGCAATATCACCAAGAAACACCCTGATAAAGAAACTGTCGCCTACTTAGCTGCCACCCAGCACCGCTACATGCGCACATTCGGGGATTCTGTTTATGGTACACTGGCAAAGTAAAAAACTTGAAAACTGCCACTGCATTCATTTGCTTGTTTTACTGCTGCAGTTTTGGACCAATCTAATTTCATTTTCCATTCCGAGTTGTGGGTTAAACCAGCAGATGATTTCTGGTACATGTATGCTGTCCAAAAGGCAGAGGGCTGGAGGAGGCATACTAACTACATTTGTTTGCAGCAAGCTATTAAGAGCTGGAGAGACCCGGACTTTATTCACCTGTTCCAAGCTACTGCAGGCTAGGCTTCAGAGAGCTCGAAAGCCCTTAATTAGAAACCACTGCTGCAGGCTAATTAAGCCAGAGCTAGGCTTAATTGAACATAGCTGCCAGAGACTGCAATCAGCTCCACCCTGTTGGCCTACTGGCTGGGAGGGCCTTTATAAGCTCACTTTGAACAGAAGCAGCTGTCAGTCAACTGCTTCCACTGGGAGTTTGTGCTTGTGTTCCTGTTACCCGTTTTTGACCTTCTCTGAAAATCCTAATTTTGGCTTTTGAATCCTGGTTGCTGTTGCTGCTTGCAGCGCCATTTCCAGTCTGTTTTTGCAGTCTGCCTGTTTTTTAACTGTTTTCCAGTTTTTGACTTCTGTAACCTTGTCTTGTTTTGCTGTTAAAGACATTCCATTCTTAACTGATATCTTTTCTGCCTTTATGACTTTCTGTAAACACTGTGTTTTCTGTAAGCATTTCTGCTTCACAGACTTGTCCTTTTTCTGCCTTGCTTTTCTCTCTTTCTTTCTGCAAACCCATCCTTTTGAGGCTTTCCTGTTAGTTCCTTTCCTGTGATATTTCCTGACTTCAGTCCATAGTTCTAGTGTGTATTCTGAGTTCCCTGAATCCCTCATATTTGCTGTGTTGGCAGCGACCCACCTTGTCTTAGTACTTTGCCTTATGCTTGCTGATATTCTAGTCTCTGCTTTGTACTTTGTTTCTCTATCCTATCCTGTACCTGGTTATTTCTTTCAACGCTACTTTCTACCTGTATTACATATTGGTCCACTGTTGTACCTCTTCTTTGAATCCATTCACAGTGTGACCCCTAGGTTGGTCTTCATACAGATCAGATAAGGGGAAGACTTCTGTTGCCTTTGCCTAGTCTGTTGAAGTGTTACCTGCCTCAGTATATGGTCTCCAGTTTTATCCTTGCACTGAGTACAACAGTTTCTTTGGCACGTCTAACTCATGACGCTGATGTCTGACTGTTGTTAAGAGTAATCTACTGCTACCGATCCCAAGGGCTTTCCTTAACCCTGGAGACCCCTTATCACATTCCAGTACATCCTTTTGTCTGATCAATCCGTGTTGCCCAGTGTATTTGCTTGTCTTTGCTTTCTCTCTGTCTCTTTGTTTACAGCCAGTTTCTGCCCCTGCAGTTCCTGTGAATACCTGTTTCAACTCAGATCAGCTTGGTATGTACCCTGTTTCTGTTACATGCTAGCATTGCCTCCGGAATCTCACCTAATCTACAGTGCATACTGTGAGATATAAACCTTGCCCTGTGCTTCCCGGAGAGACTCCTGACAAAAACACCCTGATAGTGTGTTGACACTAGAGAACAAGTCACACAATGCAACCAAATGACACATGAGGATGCCCAACAACATCTTCAACAGTGGAGGGTGTGGCTCTACATTACCTGGCTCAGAGACAGGATCATCAGCAGGCAGGGAAGGGACAAGTATAGACAATGCACTGATGATATGAGACCCTGTAACTGCAGGCTACAACAAGCTGAACCTCGGTGATTCTGAAGACATGCAACCACACAGATCACACAACAAATGATTCCCCAACATCACAGACATCAAGAGGAATGATAGTGAGGGCTGGTGTTGACATGCAAATGTTGATGCACATTGCATACCTGCAATGCCTCGCATGGGAGATCAGGGGGGACAGCACTAATTGGACCACTGTTGACTCACATGAAAGGGCCACCTACACAGTGGCAACCACTCCATATAGCCCACATTAGGATGTACAACACCACACCCACCCAGTGCAAGCAACATCTCCCCCTAAATACAAACCACCCACACCCTTACAACCAACATGTCAGCACATGACCAATGCAGCACAAGTGTCAGCATGAGTGAACCATGATCACCTGATTTTGAACACGGCCACAGATGTGCTGTCAGAAAGCAACAGGACACATTCATTTATTTGTTATTTCAGATATAGTCGTAGATAGCAACAGGACCCTTACAGGGTGTGTGTGGTCCACACCTCCGCACAATGTCCCTTGCACCCACCAGACCTGCCTAGCCACTCAGCATGCACATGATAGAAGCTAGCCATGATTGGCCAAATGGGCCAAGAGCACCAATCTGATCAGAAATCACTATTTATGATGCTTAGAATTCTTCATGGTGCCGGGGTTGACTGTACACAATATTACACATTATACATATTGCATCACAGAGGAAGCACAGAGGTATCAGTCACCATGGATAGCACAGCAGGCAGGAAAATCAGTCCGTACATATCACTGTGCATGATCAACAGTGGCCCTCAAAACGACAGGTGAAAGGCTTTATCTTCTCGGAAAAATCAATTTTCTGGGACAAAAATCATGCAATGTAAATAGACACCAACACCATATCTAGGGACAAGGGGAGGGAAGGCACAGTCAGAACCCTACATGGGATATCAGACCCCCATCCCTTCCCACAGCTTGCATTAGAACACATGCACAGAGCCATGCTAGCAAAGAAGTGGTCTCTCAAATAGAGAGGTCCCAAAGTATAGACTTGTGTCGAAGTCCTCGCCCTGTACATGACTCCCATGCTGGACCTCTAATACATACAGGCAAATCCTCATGTAAGGGCTGAAAAATCATATATCTCTACACACAGCCGATAAATGTGGGACACACTGGTACACGCATACTCAAAACATAGACACATGTAGTCAGATAGAATCCTGAAGAGGAGCATCCGGATGTCAAAGGAACAACCCTTCCAAACCCTTTCTGTGCAAAATACTGTTCAGGAAGGCAAATGGCACCCATAAACCTAGTAATCCAGTGAAGGACTCAGGCCCTCTACCCATAGTTAAGCAATGAATCCACTGTCAGACTCCTTCTCCACTAATCAGTTGAGGTGGGCCTCAATTAACAGTGCATCCTTCAATGTTGCAGATGAGTGTTTCAAACCACAACCCAGAAGGTTGCAGAGAACAAGGCCCCATTCACTGTATCGACATAGCTGGAAAGTGCAAGGCTAGTGTGTTGTTCCAGGATGCAGGCAGGCCATGGCAGATGCGTACAGGAATGCATGGCACAGAACACCCCCCTGTCCCACCTGCCTCACCCAGCCGACAGTAATATCATGCACATTGGACATCCATATGGCAAAGTGCTAGTGCAGCATGTACTGTCCCTCCCATGATTGGATGTGATGCAGGAAGATGTGGACTCGATGTATGGACCTATCCAAGGGAAGATCACCTCCATGCCAGCAAATGTATATCTGAGAAGCTGCATGACCTTACATGCACATCACTGATGGAGTGGGTACAGGATTACTCACCTGACATAGGTGGATGCATATGTGCAACATGATATGAGCCCACTGACAAGCCATGCAAATGTGCACACATCGGCAAATGGGCATTCTTTGTACATAGGTGAATGCCTTACAATGCCAGGCCAAAGTAAACACCTGTGGTGACCATGTGCATGGTCGGCCCAACATCATCCTACACACCACAACCTACATTGCTAAAAGTGCACACACATAACAAGTGGCCCAAACCACTCTGCCGGTCACACTCCGGATGCCCTATTTTCCGGCGACATTCATATCTCTAAACTGGTCACCACCCCCCTCTCCTGGTATGACCACTCCCGCCTTTCCTCCCACCTGGGACCCTTGGCCCACTACCAGAGCCACCTCCAGCACTGCAAGCTCCTTCTCCATCATCCAACCTATGAAGAGAGTGTCAGTCACTGCTTTCGGCTCCACCTTCATACCATTTCTGACTCTCCCTCTAACTCTGTCCTTGCTAACGGCCACCTCTCTAGATCTGACACCCATGATATCCTTGCCCCTGTCATGAGGATCCATCTAAAAACTGCCTCAAAGAACAACAGCTGGTATGACTCCTATCTAGTATCTCTGAAACGCAGCAAGTGCACTGACAAACTGGCCTGCTGCCTTCTCCAAAGGCAATACCGCTTCTCTATCCACTCCAAGAAGTGGGCCCACATCCAAGCCCGCATAACAACATGGCCACATTTTTCAAACTCTGCAAGGAACTCAGCAATCCAGCTGCAGTCTCCACTTATCTCCTTCCTTCCCAAGCTCTCTGCCATGCTTTGGCCTCCCATTTCACATCAAAAACTCAGGACATCTGATCCTCACTCTCCTCCACTCCCATCTCCACTCCTGTGCCTGCTCCCCTGCCTCTCTTGGCTCCCCTCCTTCCATCCCCCTCAATCTCCTCCCTCCTTCCCATAGCAGATAATGAGGACTCTAAAGTGGTCCGCTCTAGAAAGGGCTGCTCCAAACAGGTGTTCCCTGCTTTTCCAGAACCACTCAGAACAACATCTCCTCTCCCACCCCTGCTCTTGCTAACCTTTGTAACCACTTCTTTCCTCTATCCCTCAAGCAATCCCTTGTGCACCCTCTCTTAAAAAAGCTGTCTGCTGACCCCTCCTGCCTGGCTAACTATTGCCTTATTTCCATTACCTGCCACCTGTGTACATTATTGGAGAAGCTTGTCTTCCCTCAACTGACCCTCCACACTGATCTTGTTGGTTGCCTTCATGTACATCAATCTGGATTCTGGGAATCCAGAGGCACAGAAACTGCTCTCCTGTACACCCGTGAAACCATGCTCACAAATCTTGACTTCAGCTCTCCCGCTGTTCTCATTCTTTTCGATCTCTCCTCTGCCTTTGACATGGTCAACCACTCTCTACTCATAAAATGACTCTGTGACAAACTCAGCATCACTGACCAGGCACTGTATTGGCTGACCTCTTTCCTCACTAACTGCCCTTCCCATCTGCAACGGGCCCTTTCTACTCCAGCACCTCACTCTCTACCTGTGGCATCCCTCAGGGCTCTTTCGTATCGCCATGGCTCTTCAATATCTATCTTGCCCCTCTTGCTTACCTGATTTACTCCTTCTCTCCTCATTTCCAGTGTTATGCCAATGACACCGTTTACCTTCAAACTCCCCCCTACTACCCCTTCCTCCTCTGTGATGCCTGACTGTCTGTCCATCATTCAGGCATGGTGTGCAGCTAACAATCTCTGCCTTAATGCCAGTAAAATGGAGATCATTCTCATTGGGACACCTGTGCCATATTTTCCTCCTAACCTTTGGCTACCCTCTTGGAGCCCTCTAGCTGTGAGGCCAAAAACCTTGGGGTCATCTTCGACTCTGCTCTTTCCTTCACCCCTCACATCATGGATCTTACTAAGAAGTTACACTTCCAGCTCCACCTCATCAGAGGAATTCCTCCTCTCCTCACCTTCCCCCATAAGCTCAATGTCTCCAGAGCTCTGGTCATCTCCAGGCTGGACTACTGCAACAGTCTCTTTCTCAATCTCCCCCTTTCCTCCTTACACCTCCTCCAGCTAATCCAGAATAGGGCTGCAACACTTATCCTTGGCCTCAAGACCAGGGAAAGTTTCTCTCCAGCCCGAAAATCTCTCCACTGGCTCCTGTGGCTCCTGTGGCTGCAAGCATCAAATGTGAGACCCTTTGCATCATCCACAAGGCTTTCTGGGGCCTAGGACGATGCTATAGCTAACTCTCCCTCCCTAAATACTCCCCTGCTAGAACCCTACGCTCCTCTAACTCCAGCTCTTTGACTAACAAATGCTTCTCCAAGCAGAGAGTGGGGGACAGGACTCCCTCCTCGGCTGGCGGCTCCTTTGAAACAGCCTCCTTGCATCACTCCAGAAACTGCTCAAAACTCTGCTTTTCTCTGCCTCTTCCCCTTCCTTGTTAATCAACCCACGGCCGCTGTGACCGGTGACCTGATCCTCATGAATCTCACAGGATTCCAGGCCCTTCTTCCCAGTTGATACCAGCATCCTTCACCCCACTGCACTGCCCTTATGGGCCCCTGCTTTACGGCTCTACATCCCACCCCTGAGAGTCGCCAGCGCTAGCACTTTGCCTGAGGTTCTCCTCCTTAGATCACCATTACAATTCCCTCCCGGGTCCTCCGCCAGCACTTGTCCACTCCTCTGCACTCCCTCCTCCCTCCCTCCCTATCTCCTGCACCTTTCCTCGCTGCACTTGCATGGCCAAATTACACAAGGCCTAGTAGGATCATGACAGTATTTTACTGTTTGCCATTGTTATTACTTCCCCTGTTCGCTTTCCATTTAGCTCTGTGGTGCTTTGAAACACAATTCCGTAGTATAAGGCGCCTAACAAATACTCAATTAAATAAATACAAATAAAAAGGACAGGTGCCATGGATGGCATATTGTACAATACATGAATGTGTTGCAAAAAATGGGGACGATTGCACAATGACATTATGAAGGAATGCATTAAGGGAATGGCGAGTGAAGTCAAATGAAAGATATACAATGAAGGTGGCATCCACTGAGGGAGTCAGACATACAAGTGGCCAACAGAAAGGTGACAAGAAATAAACAGTGTACAAGTCACACTGTTCAGGTAGAGAAAAATCAGATGGACACAATAGGGTGAATAAGGTTTGACTCATGTCCGATTTTGTGCACGGTGTAAGATCCACTCGTTCCTGACTTAGTAAACTACACAATTTGGATGCAACATACACTGCACGTATGGCTAAATTACTTTTAGCATAACTTATGCATAAAAAAGTCATAGGCCCTCATTACGAGTGAGCCAGTCTGGAATTAGGTTTCCAGTAACAACATTACCAGCACCTTTCCAGGACCAGCTTACTGTGTTTGCTAGTTGGGGCAGTGAACTACGAGCAGACCTGACCTGCCGGCTGTTCAGGCCCCTACCAGGATAATAAATCAATGCAGCACCGGTGCTTCAGTGTTACCCATTCCCATGGTTCTCTATGAGAATGGGACCTGGACCTTACCGTTCTACCACCGCCCGTAAATATCCTGGTATTTCCTGGATATCGGATGGTGGAAACGGTAAGCAGAGGTTGCCACTAGGCCACTGGTACTAACAGCGTTCTACCAGAAACCTTGAAGTGAGTGCCTGGGCCGTCTGAATTTATATGGCCACAATCGCACTAGTGGCATATACAATATTTGAACTGCACCCAAATATGCACTTAGCTTTTCGCTCTACATGCCACTGTCAATTTTTTAGGGAAATTGAAAATATTAGGACGCATGTTTTCTGACACAATTACTTGCATCCAATTCTGCCGTTGGCCTTTTTTCCCCTTGAATTGCTATATTTCAATAATGTAGGATGACATTTTAATTAGAGATAATATTATCAATAGTTCATTCATTTTAGAATAAGTTGTAGGTGCATAGATTTCATTTTCAATGTTATTTACAATTGTTCTACAGCTCCGTTAATGCTTTTCAGTTTGTTCTATTTTTCCTCTGAACCTCAGCATGTGCATCATAACAACTATAGCATTAGGCTTTCAGAAAAGCCAGTGCAGTTCCGAACCAACTTGAAAGGTTAGGCTAAAATGACATTCGAAAAATGCTCACAATATACAGTGATAGCAACATGAACTGTCAAAAAGAAAGATTACCTGTCAAAAAATGTTGAGGAAAAGCTTATTTCCCAAAAGCGTGGCAGATTATGCGGTTTTTCAACAGAATTGAAAAGTTGGATATTATCATTTTTGTAACCTCACTATCCAAAGGTGAAATTATTCTCATTAAGGCACCGACTAAATACCAGCTGCTACATTTCCACAAATACAATTTTACTGCATCCTTAATGTTCGCTCCTCTTCCGGCAAAAATAAGCAGATTATATGTAAATAGAGGCTCAGAGGGGAGATGAGACACAACCTCATCCCACGTGTATGTTGTCACGTTCAATTTATGAAATCCTTTTTTTAGACTTAGCAAGAAAAAAATGAATATTTCTGGCAATAGGATGTTATTACGTGAGCTATATTTAAGCCACAAAATGCATTGGAATTGTACAGTCTCTGCATCATGACGATGGTTATGATCTTTATTAATTTCTGAGCTTTCCCGAGTCCCATTCATGCCAACAGGCCGTACATGTGTTGATCTCCTTCCCTCAAATGAGATCCATCCCAGCAAAAATACCCACATCTGCTATGAGGCCCTTTGATCACTGAGGTCTACAGATGCCCTCAAGCTTATCACAGAGGCAAAGGCCCATCTTCTGCGGTGCCATCCCTATCTTGTAGGCCATCACATTAGGGAGGCCCACACCATTAAAAAACACACATAACATAGGTAACAGTGGGGCATTTGAGAAACTATATCATGGCATATGACCACTTTGGGGCATTATGGTTGCAATGTGTTAGAACTAATTTTCTATACTCTGGTCTGGTTGACAGATGTAAAGAAGGACAACCTATATTGTGACAGAGGCAACTCTGAGGAGCTGTAGTGAAACCAGTTCAGGTAGCAGTGACAGGCGGTGTACGCTGTGTTCTTCAGAGGTGGTGAGCTTGTAAAGGGTCCACAATGAGTCCACACAATGGGAATCACAGATTACACTTAGGATGTATGTAAATACAATGATTATTTATTGGCCAAAACACACTATAGAAAAATGACTACTGGCAAGTAGAGTTATCACTCAACACTAGCAAAATAGATTACCTATGTACATTCACTTATCAGAGGGCATAATATACATCACAAAATCGTACAAAGGAAAGGTAAGCTTATATTATGCACTTAAGGTCCACAGATAATGATCCCTAACTTAAAATGTCCATACAATAGTTGTCTGGGGCCTTTTGGCCTATAGTTCAGGTAAGGATCCACAGATTCTTTGAGGTAGGAAAATATAAACTAGCTAACAGAAGCAGCCCCAACTTTCAGCAAGCAATGGCAAATCCAACATTTTTTAGAATCAAGTTTATTATAAGCCCATAGACTTATACTGGTAGTTTAGCGGTCGGTAAGAGTCACAGTAACTTACCCCCAGTATTCCAATTCCTCCTCAGGCTTGACAGGACAAAGGAAGAGAGTATGAGGTTGTTTTTCCCGCCGATGGTCGCAGTCTTCAATTCTTAGGGGTTGCAGGTTCTGGTTGATCTCTGGTTGGTGTCTTTCACTGTTGCAAGGAATCTCGGATAAAGAATACAGCAAAACCCAAAGCAGGACCCCTCTCAGGACTGGACTTGGGTCAGGTGAGTGATTTCAGACTGTGGTCGCTGCAGCACAGTGACGCAAAGGGACTCAACTGCTGCTGTCAGACTTTCCCTTCTATCTGGGGTCCCCTTGATGTTAGGACTCAAAGATTTCCCGGAGGTGAGTCTTGTAGGGTAAGCCCAAGGATCCCCCAAGTTCCAGGTCAAAACTCGGAACAGTGACGTCAGCAGCACTGTAGCCCGAACTCGGAGCTGGTCAGCAACAGGTTGGTACCAGGACACTTCCAAAGGATCTTCTTTGCAGGGTAACGAGCAGACGTCAGCAATGGATGTTCACTCCTCTCCAAGGGTTGCAAGTCCTTTGCAGGAATGCTAAAGATCTTCAGAAAGACAAGGATCCTACAGGACAGCAGCAGAAGTTGGTAGCCAGGCCTCCTTCCGACGGGTCTCTGGTTTCTTCGCAGGTCTCACAACTGGATAGAAGTCTTGGCACCTTCAAGATTCTCCAGGATCTCTGAGGAATGTATGCAGGGGTCCTCTTCTTATCCAAAAAGCCAGGTAAGAGCTGAAACTCCCACTAGCCAATGGCAGGACTAGCCCAAGCACATACCCCAGCAGTGGTCCAATCAGGCCCACTGGCAGGAAAACTCATGCATATGACTCATACACACTGAAACCAGTTTGTGGATTGGGACCAGACAGTCTCGGTCCACATCCTGCCAGAAAACACACACACCCCTCCAGCATCCCACCAAAAGCTTCTGCCTTCCTGGGCACTGCAAGTCCTCATAAGGATGTTCCTGGCCTCACAGGCCAGGAAGAAGGCCAAAGAACAAAATGGCAAAAGGACAAGTGAAAAAGCATGTGGCACGGCCATGTTGGGACACTAGCCACAGTTAGTAGCCAAATGTGGTAAACACCATAAGGCTAAAACAAAAAGTCAGAAAAAATAGGAAGAAGTCCCTAGTGCCACCAGCTTATCCTTTGAGCATATCAAGAGTGACCAAAAATCCTTGGATTGTACCTCTAGGGCAAAACAAAACCTGTACCCCATTGTAATGCAATGTAAGTTGCTTTGTACATTGATACAAGTTACCACAAGTGATACAAAGTAACCAAAAAGTAGTAACTCAGTAACCCGACTAAGGGAAACAAATTTTCCCAGTACTGACATCCTGAAGGACTTGTCAGTTTCCCCATAACATATGAGCAAACAGTCAGCATCAATAATAAAAGCGAAACATTTGGTGGTTCCATAAATATGAAAGGAAAGGCACAATAAAGATAAATCTTTCCTAACACACTGCAGAACAGGACAACTCCCCAAATGCACCAGTTGTAGCTACCAAGGTTTTCAAAACACGGCCATGTAATCACTGCTCATGATATCTCATGTTGTGCTCTTAGACATGAAAAACTGGATGTTGTTCCTCAAATAAAATTCAAAGAGAGCATAAGCAGTCTAGCGTATTACTCTTTTTGCATAGTGATTTTTTCTTCTCAGGTCTTGGCAGAAATGTTAATATATGCATGTCAGTTGCAACATTTTGTGTGGGGTCCTAAGCAGGGCATGGTGGAAGCCAAGATTTGGTTACTTTAGAAAACAATGAATGGAAATGTATGTGGGTTTGTTGCTCTTGACTGTAGTTATACTTTTCCTTTAAATCAGGATTGGCCACTAAATATTTGGGATTTTTAATGACATGCATTAGTATAAGTACTCTGCAAAGCCTTGCCATGACCAGTGGGCAATTTATCAAGGATGGTTTGTCCATGACAGGCAAAGGTACGCAGAACAGCCATAATGATCACCCATCATGGACGAGCCACGCCAGTCCCTTGGAAACACCAGTTATCTATTTAGCTGACCATCGGAGCTGCGGGAGTGCTTCTGGGCTGGCTTAAACTGTCTAAGGGAAAAGTGGTTTCCCTTTGACAGTTTGTACCCCAGTTGCAACTGTCCTATGGGCCATGCATTGCCTTGGGTGTTTTGGCTCCCCAGCCTTACATGGCCCTTTATTTCGTATTTGTATTTATTTGTTTATTTAGCACGTTCATCCAAACCGGTTGTATGTGATGCAGGTTTGTGTACAGTACATTTGACGGTGAAAGGGGGTGTGCCTGCACCTCCCCGCACAGCCAAACATATCAGCAAGGTCTGTCAGAAGAACTCTGGCTTCTTCGTGCATGTTCAGGAACCAATATGCACTTTGTTTCCTGGTTCTTGTTCATGCTCCACGGGAGCCGCAGAACTTACTGGACACAGCGGCAGAGCTGAGCGAGGATCGGGCTGTGTGCAGGTACGATTTTTTTTTAAACGTATTATATGAGTGTGTGAAGGAGTGAGTATATGATGTGCGGGTGCGCATGTGAATTAGTGAGTGAATGCTGTGTGTGAATGGAATGGGCGAGTGATGTGTTGTGTGAATGTGTGAGCACATGTGTGTTTGTGCTGGGCCGGGAGTTGATTTTGGAGGGTGGCAGTTGGAGTGTTGGGAGTGGGTGACAACAATATCATTTTAGACTGGGCATTTACTGTAGATGTCCAGTAGAAAATCATCATATATTCTTTTATCAGCGGCGGTTGACAAAAGAAAGGATGATTTGTTGTGGCAGCCAGTCTACCCCTTTCCCACTGTACCATGACACTTCGTAATGGGCATCTATGACAAAGTGTTATTTCATCCCTAAACTGGCATTGCGGTGCAACCAGTCTAGTCATTTCTTACTGTGACATGGTATTTTAATATTGTCCTCTATGATAAAGTAAGCATGATAAGTGTTATTATGTGGATAGAATGGCATTTTTGTACATCCAATCTAGCCATTTCTTACTGTGGCATGGCATTTTTAACTGGGCATCAAGGATAAAGCAAACATGATATGTGTTATTACATGTTTAGAATGGTCTACATTGTTCAGCTAGTTTGGACATGTTTTCTTATTGTAGCATGGCATTTTTAAAGGAAAAGCCAACAGGATTATGTTCTTATGTGGGGTTACTGATTATGCATTGGCAGAGCCAGTGTAGACATGTTTTCTATGGTATCATTACTACCATTATATGCAAAACAAACATGAATATGTCTTATATAGGAATTGTAGCATATATTGGTGTGGCCAGCATGTAAATGTATGGGCAAAACCAGTGTGGACATGTTTTATGTTTTTATACTGGCATCTATTGCGGTCAAAAGCATCATGGAAATGTTCCTTTACACTGATGGTGATTTTTATCAAATGTATTTTTGGATTGGAGTTACCCTACACAACCAATTTTAAATTGTCTGGCTGTTTACACAGTTTTTCACAGAGAGTGTGCTGCATAATGCACCAGGGCTTTTGGGAGGCGCCAGCGACATTGAGTCGAGTTTGGACTGGGGATAAACAAAAGATTAAATGTAATGTATGCTGTGAATATGTATGCACGAATGAATTCAAGTGTGTATGGTGCAGGTTTGAATAAGTGAGTGTGAGCTGTGTGTGAATGAGCGAGTGAAGATTTGTGAATTTGTGTGCAGTGTGCTTGTGTGGTTGTGAAATTGTTCCGGGTCTGGCGCTGATGGGGATATCAGGTAAGGGATGTGCAGGATGAGGCATGGCATGGCATTAATGGGAATTTATGAAAAAATGTGCATGGTAGGTGTTACTATATGGCTAAACTTGTTACTTTGGCATGACAATGTTCACAGAGTTTATACACCAAGGCAAGCATGGTATGTGTTATTATGTGGCAGGAATGGCATTTAATGAAACAATATGTGTTATTATCTGGTGAGACTGGCATATTTTGGTCACTGACATATTTTGGTCACTGGCATGTTTTGGTGCAGCTGATCTGGCTATAATTTCTTACAGTGGCATGACATTTTTTAGTGGGCATCAAGAGTAAAGCTAATATGATATGTGTTATTATTTACCTGTCTGCACTATACTACATTTGGCCAGCAAATTTGGGCATGATTTCATATTGTGGCATGGCATTTTTAATGGAAAAGGCAACTGGAGTAAGTTCTTGTAGAGGATTCTGCCATATATTGGCAGAACCAGCATGGACATGATGTTGTACAGTATCATTACTTGCATTATGCACAAAACAATCATCAGTATGTTCTCATATGGGAACACTGGCATATATTAGTGTAGCCTACATGGAAATGTATGGGCACATACAGTGTGAACATGTTTTCATAGTGACATATATTGTAGGCAAATGTATCATGAAAATGGTTTAGGAAATGCTTGCGTAGACTGTTACATCTATTGGAACTTTCACCTATAAAACCAATTGCAAACTGTATGGCGTTTCACCCAATTTTTCACGGGAAGCGTTCTACAAAATGCACCATTTTTACCCATTATTCAAATATCTTCTTGAAATCCTCGCAACCCTCCTTGGTTGGTTCAGACTTCATCACTAAACTTGCTCCTTCTGGCATATAGGTGAGAAATATTTACGCATCTCCAATTCAAGAATTCACCAGCCATCAGCTGGCGGACATTATAATGTTGATAGGAATTCAGTTTTTACATTTTTGTTTTAGAGAAAACGCTGTGTCAATGGAATGTTATGGTTGCAGCACAACAAACAGAAATCATATGACATCACTAAATGCATTAATTGTCCATTATGACACTTTAGAAAATGGTATATAAAGAGCTTACACAACAAATTTGGATCACACAATGACTATGCCCCAGGAAAATATTTTTGGTTAGCGACAGTAAGCTTAGGGCTTAACTTGTAGGTAGTGCATGGGCAACATGACATAAAAAATACTGCACATGCTGTGTGTAGTAATCTGCTTTCAGGTTAGGTGGGTGTGTGACATCACCTACTTGGAATGTTTATGTAGAATGTTGGTGTGCAGGGTTCGGTGAGTGACGGTTGGGAGTGAGAGTGAAGAGTGAGCTGAGAAGATGGGTGTGGGGGTGAGCCCGGTGTTTTTTTCCTTGTCATCTCGTGTCCCCTACCATCCCTGTGTCTTGAGGAAGAGTACTGGACATGGACAATAAAGGAACCTCTAACTTACCTGAAGTACTGGAGGTCCACTTTGTTACACTGGCGACGAGGATGGGATTTGGTGGGTGGACTGCCTTCACGTTGGCGCTGCTGGGGGGGGTGCAGCACTTCAGGAACACCGCCCCCGTGAATCTCCCCCACACCCAGGCGGGTCTGTGTCGTGTTGACTCGTCGTGGGTAGTCCCTTGCTCTGTGGGACTACGTTGGGCTCAGTTTGTCGTCTCTGCCCATTTAAACCGTTGGCCTCCCCTCTGCCACGTTGTTGAGGGTGATTTGTGGTGCGGCCTGGTGACCTGGACTGGCGGCTATCCAGCGTTGCGTGTTCCCTGACAGTGGTGGTTCATCACGGCTGCAGCGCAAGAGGAAGAAAGGGTCCATGGTGTGCTGGATGTTCGGATCGTATGGCCGGACATAGGATCAGAAAGGGGTCTTCCGTTATGATCTGTGGCGCGGAGTGTTCCCCTGGGTCCAGAGTCAGAGCTTTGTGGTTTGCCAGCAAGTACCAGAGTGTGTTGTCCCATTGCCCGTTCTTCCGCAGTGGGGTGCCTTTCCCCTGGGTCCGGAGCCGGAGTGCCAGTTCTCGGCTAGTTCAGCCTTGGTTGAGAGCCCTGGGAGTCTGTGCTCTACGGGTGCGAATGTCCAACAGGGCTTAAGACGGATGTCCAACAAGGCTGAAGTATCGGGATTTCCTCCGTATGTTTTGACATGCTTGTTTCATTTTCAGGGTGCTATCTTCCCCTGCAACCTTCAGGTGGCGCTGTGGTGCACGCTCACCTGTGAGAGTTATCAACGCAATTTCAGGAAGTGATGTCTCCGACTGAGCAGCACGTCTTCAGAGGTATGTCGGGACTGCAGTGGAATGCACGCCTTCTTTGTGCTCTGCCCCCGGTAGGCTACGTTGGGGCCGGACAGCACAAGTTTTGTGTGTGGAGCGTTATTGGAGCAGCCAGCTGAGATGGCCAGGCCTGTGTTGCCAGCAAGTGTGGTGACGTCACGGCAGGACCACGACTACTGTGTAGTCACGTGAGTCGTGCCCGTTTGGTTGCCAAGGAGTCATCCTACTCCTTTATGGATGTACGGACCAGGAAATGTTATTATTATTTTGGTCCGAGAGTGCACTGTATGGGTGCGTGCAAGTGTTCTGGCGCATCTGAGGTCATGTGTTTTCAACTGCATTTGGTTCTTAGTGCCTGGCATTGGTTGTGCTGGGGTTGGTTACTATGTTTGCGTGTGTTGTTGATGTCTTGACCTTTGGGTGCATCTACCTGTGTGGTTTCAAGTTAGGTGTCTTGGAGTGAGGTGTGATTATGGTCTTTGGTGCCTGGTCTGTCCAGGGTGGGTCACTTTAGATGTTCTTGGGTGCCTGGTCTTTCCAGGGTAGGTCACTTTAGATTTAGTATCTCCCTCATTACTTTGGTGATTAGTGCCTGATAGTTCAGATTTGGTCACTTTGGCCTGTATGTTGTGGTCATTAGTGCCTGAGCTTAATTCAGGGTAAGTCACTTTTGGCGGAGTCTTATTCTCAGGGCAGTTGTTCGCTGTAGTGATTCATAGCGTTGTTATCTCTGTTTTGGTCGCTATGCCTGAGTTGAGTGGAGTTTTTCTTATTGTCCATAGTATTATCCTATTGGACGAGGTGGTGTCAATTTTGCTTTGCCAGTGTGCCTCCTGATTCCGAGTCTGGTATGTCAGGTTGTCTCCTGGTGTGTTCGAAATGGATTTTGTGGATAGAGGGAATGGCCAACGGTTTTGTGCAAGTGGTCCCTCGGTTTGTTGGGCATTTGTTGTTGCTTCCTTTGGGGGCGGTTGGTTAGCGCTTGGAGGGGCAGCTCTGAGACTTTGGGGTGGCAGACCGAAGTGGAAGGTGATTTGTGCTAAGGTGGGTAGGTTGGTTAGGTGTTAGTTGTGTTAGTGTTCGCTAACAATAGTTTTGGCTAGGGGTGGCAGCCCTAGGTCCTGAGGGGCAGCTCGGGACAGGCGTAAGTGCTCTGTTTTTATTTTTGTGGCCTCGAGGTGTGACCGAGGGAGTGGTGTTGTTTTGTTTTGGTTGCATGCCATTGGCAATCTTTTCCTTCTTGGTCCGTTGGTGTCCAGTTAATGCTGTCCTTTTGTTGGATTCCCGTTGTTGGTTTTGCCAGAGGTTCTGCACATAGGCGGCCGCTGTGTTGTGGAATTTCTGGTAGCGTGGTGTCTTGGGGTGTTAAGGTCCTGTGCTGGTCACACTACCTTGTCATTCTTTTTTGTCTTTCCTGGGAAGCGTTGGCGTAGCAGTTGGCTTTTGTGTTTCTAAGGGGGGGAGAAGTGTAGTAATCTGCTTTCAGGTTAGGTGGGTGTGTGACATCACCTATTTGGAATGTTTATGTAGAATGTTGGTGTGCAGGGTTCGGTGAGTGACGGTTGGGAGTGAGAGTGAAGAGTGAGCTGAGAAGATCGGTGTGGGGGTGAGCCCGGTGTTTTTTTCCTTGTCATCTCGTGTCCCCTACCATCCCTGTGTCTTGAGGAAGAGTACTGGACATGGACAATAAAGGAACCTGTAACTTACCTGAAGTACTGGAGGTCCACTTTGTTACACTGTGCATATGCCTTAAACTTAAGGATTGTACTTAGGTCAGTTTTCTTAGAATTTTGCAGAAACTCGTGGTGCACACAAATCGAATATATAAGCAATACATATCCAGATAAAGCCATGTGCATACCTTAGATGTATGATGACTGTCACTTATACTGGTATAGTGCCCTGGGCATTAGTTGGACGTTGAGTGTGCATCATGTATTTATGCACCAATGCTCTATGTATAGCGACAGATTCCCATAAATGAACGTTGATGAAAGAAACATAGAGGATGCATTTTTGTCAGTTGCGTTCATGTTTGAAATGAGAAGGTTACCTTATACTCAAAGGTGACCGACGCATTTCATGGGACCTGGACAGCAGCGTAAAAGATGCACTGGCCTGCCCCCTTATATACAGTAGTGTTGGGTGTGGGCTCCCGCCAATAAAGTATTACTGGCTCCCAGCACCCATTTTTTATTGTATATATTTATTTATTGGTCATTTTTTAAGCACCTATACAACAAATGGTGTTTTAAGGTGCCACAAGACATAAAAGGGGGTGAGGGGGTCAAGGAAGAAAACAACAACAGTCCAACTAGGCCTTGTGTCATTCAGATCGTTAAAGTTCAGGGGAGGGATTGAGAAGTAGGGTCATGCTAGGGTGGGAGGGAGGTGAGGGGCAAGAGGAGGTATATAAATGCAAGGGGGGTGAGGGGAAGAAGAGGGACTCAGGGGCTAGACACATGCTAAGGGGAGGCTAGGTGGGCAAGTGCCAGGGTATGCTGGGAGTGCAGGGTGTGAGGACCACATGCTGAGTGGAAGGGCAGGGGTGGACCAGGCTCGGTACGGATGCACACCACGCCAGGCTAGTCAGGGGAAAGGTGCACATAAGGGAAAGTGCATGTGGGGTAGGGGAGCAGGAAGAAGGGTGCTGAAGTAGACTGGGCGAAGAGGGCCTGGTGCCTGTGGCACAGAGAAGGGACCTGGCACCCAGTCAATGCAGCAGAGGGGTGCATTAGCAGTTGAGGGGAGAGAGAAGGAAGAAGAGACAAGGAGGGTGCTGAGAAGCTTCTGGAACTTGAGTAGATCCGGCTCAAGCCGGAGAGGGCCAGGGAGGCCCTTCCAGAAGGAGGCTCCTGCCTAAGAGAGAGATTTGCCCCCACTCCATGCTTGGAAGAGTGTCTGATCTGCAGAGAGTTGGAGCTAGAAGACCGAAGGGCTCTAGCATGGAGGTGTTTATGAGAGAGTTGGATGTAGCAGGGTCCATGGCCCCAGAATGCCTTGCAAATGATGCAGAGGGTCTTGAACTTGATCCTCACAGCCACTGGGAGCCATTGGAGTGATTATAGGGCTGAAGAGAAATGTCGTCCTTGGGCTTCAGTCCTGTTCTGAATTAGTTGAAGGAGGAGAAAGGAGGATAAAGGCAGATTTAGGAAGAGGCTATTGCAGTAGTACAGCGGAGAGGACAAGAGCTCTGGACATATTGAGTTTCTCGGGGAAGGTGAGGGAAGGGATAATATGCTTATGAGGTGGAGTAGCTAAAAGTGGGTCTTCTTGGTAAGGTCTGCAATCTGAGGAGAGAAGGAGAGAGAAGAGTTGAAAATGACGCCAAGGTTTTTTCACCCCACAAGAGGGTGAGGGGAGAGGACCCTTGGATGGTGCCGGAGAGTAGCACGGAAGGAAGGGAGCAGCGTTCCCAATGATAATGATCTCAGTCTTACTGGCATTATATCGTTAGGAGTGCATCATGCCTTAATAGCAGTCAGTCAGGAATGAGAGAGGAGGAAGAAGAGGCAGTGAAGGGAAGCTTGAAGGAGAGCTGTGTGTCCACATAACACTGGAAGTGAGGGCAGAAGGTGGGGATCAATTGTGCTTGAGGGCAAGGTAGATGTTGAAGAGCCATGGCAAGAGGAAAACGCCCTGAGGGATGCCGCAGGTCGAGAGTGTGGTGGAGATGAGAAAATGGCCCTGTTGAACCTGGGATGGTCGGTCAGATCGGAAGGAGGTCAACCAGTCGAATGCCGGGTCCATAATGCCAAGAGTATTCTGGAACTGATTTATAAGGATGGCATGATTGATCATATGAAAGTCAAATAAAATATTGAGTAGGATGAGAAAGGAAGGAGTGATGGAATTGAGATTAAAGAGCAAGTCGTCATGGGCATTCAGGAGAGCGGTTTCCATGCCTCTGGCTGCTCTGAAGATAGCCACCAGATTCATTGTGGTGGATCAGTTGGGAGATGGACAGCTTCTCCAAGAGTTTTCCCAGGAAGGGGGTAATGTAGATAGGGTGGTAGTTAGCCTGCAGGAAGGGTCAGCAGAAGGCTTTTTAATGAGAGGTTGCACAAGGAAGTTCTTGAGGGATAATGGGAAGAACCAGTGGCAAAGGAGCAGAAATCAGCAAAGGCTGAGCAAGGGAGGCAATGTTGCCCTTTATAGTTCTGGAGGAGCAGGGGAGCACCTGTTTGGAGGAGACTTTCATAGAGAGGACTTGTTTAGCGCCCTCATCAGATGCAATTTGTGAGAAGGAAGAGAGAAGGAGGGAAGGGGAGATGGGCCAGAGAGCGGGCAAGGGTGAAGGGAGGGGAGTTGAAGAGAAAGAGGACTGGATATGAAGGGGAGGCCAGTGTAGTACAGATGGCCTGGGAAAGTACAGGAGGAGTATACAATGCAGTAGGATTGGTGAGTTGCTTGCAGATTTTGAATAGTTCAGCTGTGTTGTTGGTGGCACCAGAGATGCAGGCTTGGGTATGGGTCATCTTATTAGGGTGAATGGAGAGTCTGTATTGTCTTTGGAGCAGACAGCAGGCCAGTCTGTCAGTGGATGTGCTTGAAGCCCATCACTTCCATTGAGCAACTCTGCACTTGCGTTTCAGAGTGGCTAGGTCAGAGTCATACCAGGCATTGCACTTGGAGGCAGCTTCGTGCAGATCCTCATGGCATGGACAAGGATGGTCAAGGTGTTGGAGATAGAGTGGTGAAGGTTAGTGAGGGCTGTGTCAGTGTGAGATTCAGTGGCTGGAATACGAGGAAGAATTAAAGTTTCAATAAAAGCAGCACTGACACTCGCTTCATCGCTCGAATGAAGGAGAAGGAGACTCGCAATGCGGGCTGAGGCTATGTCGGTGGATCCAAGAGATACATATGTGAGGACAGGAGAGTATATGTGAGGACAGGAGAGAGGTGTAGTGAGAGGGTTGGAGACGGGGATGTCTGCTGAGATGAGAACAACCTAGGTGTGTTCGGCTGAGTGGGTCGGACCAAAGGGTGAGGGAAACCGAGCCACAGATGCTGCAGAAGAATCCAGTGGACGTATCAGTAGAGTCCAGGTGAATATTTAAGTCTCTGAGGAGGAAAAGCTTAGAGGTAGAGGTGGTGAGGTTTCAGACCACTCTGAAAGGAAGAGGGAGTCTGGACCTGGGGTCCTGTATTTGGTGTGAGAGTCAGCGAGAGAATAGGAGGTACACCAAGCCTACAGATGAGGCATTCAAGAATAGGCCTGAGTGGGTATGACAGTAGCAGGGACCCCTTAGGGAAGATCAGGGCCACTCTACATTCAGAACGGTTAAGGCTGGGCTTAGAGAAGATCTTGTAGCTCTCAGGAGGAGTGTGTCAGAAGCAGTGACAGAGCTTGCAGCAAAGCACATCCCAGTGAGAGTGAGTACGTCAGTGTGAAGGTCTTCAAGGAGGTGACAGATGTCATAGGAGTGTTTAACAGTGGAGCGAGAGTTGAGGTTAGCTAAGTGAAGCTGGTTGCCACATTTGAAGGTTTTACAAGGAGGGGTATGGGGATGTGGTACGCCCATACGTGGAGGCGAGGGGCGGCAGACGTAGGAGTGGCAGGAAAAGAGAAAAAGTTGATGAGAGACAGAAGACGTCTATCAAGAAGAAGGAGGTCGGGCTGAGATCCCTGGGCCATGACAGTGCAATTATAGTACACATTAATAATGCATCTAGAGGATGTGATGGTTCCATCATTCATGGTTGAAGAAGAGAATGGGGAGAGGACTGAGACCATGTCGAGAGTCCATATCTCAGGAGAGGGAGCGACAAAGAGAATGTCACTGACAGTCTACATGGAAGAAGAGTTGACGTAGGTGTCAGTGATGGGCAGGCCTCGATTGGAGACCAAGAAATCTTTCTTGAACTATTTGCTTCCAGGCTTTTAAAGAGAGGTAGGACATGTGATAGAGTAGCAGTTGGAGTAAAAAGGGGAGACGGAGAGCATAATGGAGGGAGAGGGCAGAGAGATGGAGGGAGAGAGGGAGAGTCGGAGAGAATGCACAATGCACAATTAACTCACCAGGTGACATAATAGCAAGACAGGTGCAGACGAATAAGGTGCACAATGTCACACAGGTAGCCAAAAGTGGTATTGCAGTGCTCCAACAGCAGAGGAGGAGGAAGGAGGCGACTCAGGTGGGATGAATCAATCTCTGGAATACAAGGAAAGTAGAGGAGCACTTAGAAACAGGCAACCTAGCAGCAAGACAGGCACAGACAAATCAGGTTCATGAGAGAGGAAGTCCAGACCAATGAAGAGAGTCATGTGCAGGCATAGGGCGAGCTCTTACTATTGGCGGAGTCAAGCAATATACATCGGCAGAGCAGAGCGCTGAGTATGCCTCAAGATGCACATGGTCTCCTGAGCACCCGACTCCCCTGTCCCAGGCTTTCTTCTCTGTGTAGCATCTGTCAAACAAGAATCTTTCTCAGCGGCTGGCACTAAGTTCATGTGCCACTGCTGACACAAATATAAATGGAGAGGTAGATGAACAGACTTTAGCAACAATAGTCCTTTCAAAAAATACCTGTAGATCAATTATAAAAAGTATTTATTAAGATTAGAAGGTAAAAGATCTAAAAAATGAGACACAATACATGTTAATTCATAAAAAACAACAAAAACTCTAAGAGCATAAACAAATATGACAATGACGTAACACAAAATACTAAAAATAGAGAAAAAAGTGTAAAAATACAACAATTATGAATGAAACCTCAGGGTTTTATCCTTTGAGGTGAGATTCAGATCTCTCAGGATCTCTTTGTACAAATCTTATTTAACTCCTAGATTATCAACTCAACACGTTTCAGTCATATCTATGGTAATGAGACTTTCGTCAAGAGTGGTTACAATAATATTAGAATTTTTACAAAACTAGTCAAGGAACTTCTTCTATTGAAGCCTCAATCAGAGTTCTCAGGGTATCACTGTTGATAAAAAACAGAAAAAAACAGAATCAGTAATTCGCCTGTATTCTTAAAACACATTAAAGGTGTCTGAGTAGGCTCATGGTTAAATAAATTACCTGAGTTCCCTTGTGCAGTCCGTCCCTCGAAGGAGGAAAAAATCCAGCAAATAGTCAAATTCAATCGGAAGGTTTAATTTCTTCCACAAACTCCTATATATACATTTATAAAGAATAAGGGAACCGTTAGAACGGACCATTAGTCTACAGACGGGGGTTGCTTGCATGCCTCGCGTGGTTACGGGCGTAGAGCTCACAAAGCTGGCAAACTGGAAAATCTTCAAACTGGTGTCCTTCTCCCTGGCTATTCGGTTTCCTGAAGCACTCTGAGGAAAATAAAATCAGCTCTGTGAACGGTATCCAGGTGGCTTATGAGTTGATTGGTCCCACCAACTCAAAGGAAGAAGTCGTCCTTGAAGGGCTTCCCTGTCGAGATGAACTTGGTGATTCCGACCTGCAGCAGGGCTTCACTGGGCAAACCAATGTTCCAGGAGCTGCAGCAGCCGTCCTCTTCCAGCTCGTCTTCGGTTTTTTCGACCAGTGGTCGACTCTGCCTTCCAAGCCAAGAGACTTGCCTTTTAAACAGTTTTCCCCCATTCATTACAGCCTAGCTGCCACTCGCGCAACAGGGTGTCTGTCCTTGCCGGACAGTCAGACAGCCAATCATGCCAGAGTGCATTTGGGTCTCATAGGAGACTAAGGACAGGGAGTTTCGGGCACCTCCCTCACTTCCTGCCCCCCACAGACACTCAGCCGCCAGAGGCGTTCTTCAGTCCTGAAGCACACCATAGGCATAGGAAAAAAGGGACCAAACCTGGTTTGGCAGGCAGAGACAAACACTAGAAGGACCTTTCCAAAAAGAAAAGGCGAGAAAGAAGACAGGGACCCGTTTGAACAAAGGAGGCTCAGACAACATCTTGAAAAATATGGTTCCCGAGATTTACCGCTACCGGTGTTCGCGGTTGGGAAAAATCATGGTAGTTTGTTGTAAAACCACTGCCACCAGCCATTTTGAGTGGAAAGGGTAGCATTTGACTGCTACATGTGTTTCTAGAAATAGGGGATACTAGCTTACCCCTCCAGCACTCTATTGTATATGTGCTGGGTCTAGGAATTTAAAAGGACTAGTAGTCAATTTAAATTTACTTTCTCTGTGAAAAACAGTGGTTTATCCCAGAGAAGGTATTTAAACCCTGGGACAGCCTGAAAGGCTTCCCTGTGTCACTGAACTCTGGGTGTTTTGTGAACACAAGAGTAAAACACAAATCAAAATACATGAGAGAGTGGGAAAAAAGGCTTACACTCTCTCAAGGTAAAAAAAAATCAAGTCATCAAAATCCAGCAAAGTTGCTGGGGGTCTCTAAGGAGAAGGGAATTACCACATTTATGAGAATTCTCCCTAACACAGCAGTGCAGGAACTCTTACCCCAGCATACAAAGGTAAATCTGTATGAACAGGCCAAAGGCCCAACAGACCTGAAAATCAAGACAAGGTGGTTGCCACAGCTGATAACATCAGATATGTGAACAGTACCTCTGTGGTAATCTTCCTGCTCCAAGACTGTTGCATACCCACTCCGCTCACCTCAGGTGGCCACCTGACACTGATCCCCAACATTGCTTCGAGCACCCATGTGGATGTTAGTATCACATTTCACAGTGACAGTACCTGTCAAAGGGAAATACAATAAAAATAAAAATAAAACATTGCACCTATTCCTGTTTGAGGGATAGAGGGATAGCAATGCAAGTGGAACAGCAGAGGTGTTTCCCTTTTCAAAAAATGTTTGAGAGGGTCAGTAATTACAGGAATTACCCTATCATGAAATATACATTCGCCCGAATGTGTTCCAAACAGGTGGAAGGCGATGCCTTTAATTTCTTCACTTTTTAACGTGCATCCCATTTGTGAATTTGAATATGCTCTGCAATGCATAGCAGCACTGCCTGATATGTTCAAATGCACAAAAGGGTAAAAAGAGCATTGGAATGTGAGTCACAGATATCCTTTCTGAAAAGGGCATATTTTACTGTTGGTACAACTAATGAGGGTACAAATAATGAGGCGGGCTAGCCACCTCATCACTTGTGCCCCAAAACGTTTTGCTATCTGGGCAATCATCTATATATCCACAAACATGCTTGGTACTTTTGACTTGACTTGACTTGAAGTTTAACATTACTTGTAACTCTGATAAGCTTGGTCATATAGATCTGCTGACCAATGTTGCATATGACCTTAATAATACCCAAACTATAGTGATAGGTTCAAGGGCTTTTATTGCAAACACGTGTTGTGATACAAAGCAGGCTGAAAAATGGCACACTAAACATCATCCCTCTATCCAGTGGTGTGTCCACAGAGTGGCCTGGGATGGCTCATACTACCCCTAGAATCTGATTGGCCACCCCAGGTGCCACCCCATTATCCTAAACTATGATAATTAAACTTTAAACACAGGAAAGTAAGATACTAATGTTAGTAATTAAAGTAGATATGGGTAGTGGAGACAAATAGTAAATTAATGCTATTCAGTGTGTGTGTGTGTGTATACTCATAATTTATGCCACCATAAGTCAGTGCCCCACTTGGGCCACCCCAGTCAAAAGAGTCTGGACAAACCCCTGCCTCTATCAACGCTTGTGGGTGTCCTGCATCCCTAACCAAGGCTTCCCTGTATCCCGGGTTGTAGACTAAATGCATATATCAAGTTCTTTCTAAAATGATGACTAAGGTTAGGGTCTAAACTCCGTAGCCCCGTAGCCTTTACTCTCTCTCTCTCTCTCTCTCCCTCAGGGGTTTCCAAGATGATATCCTGACCTGACCGGAAGTGTCAGGCGACTGCTGGGAATCAGAAGGATTCAATCAACTGAGCTAGACGATCCAGATATACCTGTACTACTGGAAAAGGAATAAAAGTGGTCCTAGGTGGAAAATAATGGGGAGGTCTGAGTGAAATCTAGTTAGATAAGGAAGGTGGAAGCATCTGGGAGTGGGTTAACTGGTGCTACCAGCACTCCCACATTCCAAAACCAGAAAGACTCAACAACCCAAGATAAAGAGGACATAGGCACAGTGTCCCCAGTCAAACCACTGATAGAGGTCCTGAGTCCCGGGATACTCAAGCCAGAGAATGTAATCATGGAAGATCTATTAGAGCATTGGTGAAGGGTCAATTGGCCATTACTTGACAACATGAGGAAGTCAGTTTAGGCTCCCCCAAGGACAGGGGCGTTGCTGGGGGGGGGCTAAGGGGGTTATAGCCCCTGATCCTTTGGTTGTAGCCACGGATAGAATCTCAGGAGCTACAGCCAAAAGACTTGCTAGCCCCCAGTCCCAACAGTTCCGACATCAGCTTAGCCCCGGGTCTTTTCCAGACCTAGCAACTCCCCTGCCCAAGGATAAGGACAGACTACACAGAAGGGGTCCACCATGGTTGTAGAGAACATATATTGTTATAAGATATGCTTAAGTAGGGTGCCTGGGCTGGGGAGGTAGAAGCCCCCTTCCAGGGTGAGGTAACAGATACAGGCACCAGCCCTAGACTTGAAACTCCAATGTACTCGTTTTGAATATATTTGTATAATAAAGGTTTAAAATATATTGGACTTGGCTTGTGACTCAATGAGAACCATACTTATAGCAACACACACATTTAAAAAAAATGCTGAATACTATCGATGACCGGAAATCCAGTTTGCAGACATGAATACTGCACAATTAAAAAAATAAAAAAAAAAAATACATTATATTTATATTTATACAATAGTTCAGTTGAGTATCAAGTACCATAGGAAACCCAAAAATGTAAGTGCTAATAACTTTTGTATCAAATACGGATGTGGTTGATATTTTGCTTATGAAAAGTATACAACAGCCCCCCAGAACGTTTGGGCAAGATTTGTTAAAAAATCCAAAAAGTTTTTAAGAAAGCCTATTTCCCCATAGAGAAAAAGTACACAGCAAAAAATGCTGGACAGAAATGGAGCAGATAAATAGCAACTTGGGCACAAAGCGTTGACTCGATGGCCAGAAGCGATCTTGGGTTATTACATCCAGTAGATGTTGAAATATTTGATGGAGAAGAGCATGTCACCTTCTCCCAAAATGATCTCCCATGGGGCTTTGCAGCAGAGAGGCTTATTCAGAAATGAAAAAGCCAGCATTTTTTTTTTAATGCAAGAGATAATGGGCTGTTTAGGAAATAACCAGGGTTAGCCAAAAACGAAAAGTGGAAAAAATGCCATTTGGAGGAGGAACAGTTATAAAATGACATAAGGTGAAAGGTGGAGAGGGGGTAAGAGAACACCATGTGCAGTTGGGGGATTGGGTGGTTATGAAACGTTCACATGCAGCAATGTATACGTTAAGAACTAACATGCTCACTGCTTTAGAAATGGCTGCTCATTCGACAAACGCAACAACAACGCCGAAAAGTACGCTCCGAACCATTCAGCTAGTTCGTAGTAGCAGTGCAAGTCTTAATGTTAGAACACGTACTGTTACATCGGATATTCAAAATTCTGTGCAGTAGACCCTAAAGAGTTAGTACAAGAGAATGCTAAATGTCTGCCCTTAGCGGCACACACAATCCCAATTAAATCTTCTCTAACAAAAGAAACAATAGAGTCCGTTGATTTAACTGACACTCCTACCAATTCTTTAGTGCTAGAAGGGGCTCTGTTGATTCCTACTCCGTACATTGAAAAACCATCAGCCATCGAGAGAAGTCCCTCATGGTCTCCCGACAAACACTGGGAGATAGTTGCACCCTTGCCTTCTGATACTCTAGGTGAGATGTGTGACTATGTTTCCACTAATTTATCGTCTCTGATTAGCAGAGAAAAACCAATACACACATTTCCAAAAGCCCCCGTACTTGATATGTTCGAAAATGCACCTAACAGTGTTTCAGCAGTGCAATTAAAAGATGACAAAAGAAGAGAGTTGTCACAATCACCTGTAATGTTCTCTATGGTAGATCAAAAATCTACGATGTCCTCAATCTCATTTATCACCCGACACCGTGGCGCAAACTAGAATCAATTAGCAGGAGCTCTGACCCGGCTGTGGTGAATTATTCGATCAGATTAGATACCTCATTGCAATCCATGAACTCAGCTCTGTTTTTGTTGACATAACTGTATGAGACTATAGATGGCAAGTTGACTATACAACATAATATATTACTAGAATTGCAGAAGCGACAAACTTCGAACTCTACATGCAGCCACGCACACCACGATCTGCAAAAGAGAGTACCTTGCCATGGTTCAATGGTGAATGTTCCTACTGACGTCCAAGTTTGGATGAGGCAACTCTGACTGATTGCTCTCTTTCCCACCAATCACCTTCTCTTATATCCAAATGAGCAAATGATAAAGAAATGATTCTGTCATCTGATAACCTTGAAATTCTGCCGAAATTGGCAACTCTGATAGTGACTGAAAATAAACAACTTTGCTGCCAACCTGACAAACCCTGTATGGAAAAAATAAAACAAAAAAACATAATATTATAATACCTACCAGAATAAAGAACGTTCCTGCAGCAACATCAAAGACCTCTGTGACTGCAAAAGTGATTGCAGCGCCCGCTCCAAGTAATTACAACATTTAAAAAAAAAAAAAGACCTGTTCCAAGGTCACTAATGAGATGACCAAAAAGATGAAGAACATGACGACTGGTGTTGTTGATAAACCAAGTTGTTCCCGCCATTTCATTCAACATTACCCAAAACAACCCAATGGTTCGCCACTCAGAAACCTCACTTACCATCTGATGCTTATGGCTTGATCATAAATAATAGCAATAATAGATTCCATTGGATCCTGACACTATTCACACCTTTAACACAAAGTTTAGTCAATTATATCACAGAGATAGAGTCCACGATTTAGAGACTTCCAGTTATGGAACAAAACCAGCCTTGCTCCATGCGTATGATCCAGAAGTGGCTAAGAGGAAAGCTCTCTTTCGGGATGAAAAAAGGCGGCTTTCTTATTTACCTGCAACTATGAGAGCTGCATGACAAAAATGCTAAAATACTCCTACAAACATTGGTTTAAAGCAAGGAGAGCTCTAACTTATCAGCATGATGCAGAACAAAGGATGAAGTCAGTAGCTTTCAAAATTTCGGCTGCCATATGGGGTTTGTTGAACCGAGCCTATGCGCCCGCACATCCCATCGCCCAAATAAATGTCATCTCGTAAGAAACATGGGCTAACTTTACCAAGACCCTTTATGCTCCCACATACCTATCACCAAAGCTAACACTTTCCAGCAAAACATATACAGGACAACGCACTTTCAACACAGAGGATATTATTTTTCATATCTCCAAATTAAGTAATTGAAGAGCCTCTGGTCCTGATGGCCTGTCCAATCAGATGCTGAATCAACACCATAATTTCAATCTTCAAACAGGCCATCAGTTCACATCAGGTCTCCGCCTCGTGAAAAAATGCTATTGTTATACCTATATATAAGAAGGGTGACTATGCAAATCCCACTAACTACAGGCTGATTACTTTATTGGATGTCCCGGGCAAATTGTTTTGCAAATTGATTTTGTGAGAATTCCTTCATTGGCTCAGCTCCTCTAACATCAGAGATCCTAACCAGACAGGCTTTATGCCTGGTTTGGGGATGGCGACCAATCCTCACACTCTACAAGCAATAAAAGTAAAGTAGCAACAGCAAAATCAGCCATATATATGGCCTTCATTGACTTTTGGTCTCCATTTGATTCTATCTGTAGACACCGTCTCATACAAAAATTAATTGCAGCAGGCTGCCCGGAATATCTAACATTTTGGATTGACCAATTACTTGTGGCTCCTCCAAGGTACACACTTGGAGATAGTACAAGAGTATAACTATTTGGGCCTCCTTATTAGTAACCAGATGTCTGATTATCTGTATCATACTGTATCATTGACTTTTGGTCTCCATTTGATTCTATCTGTAGACACCGTCTCATACAAAAATTAATTGCAGCAGGCTGCCCGGAATATCTAACATTTTGGATTGACCAATTACACTCACAAACGTCAATACAAATAGGACTTGCTTTAGATGGCAGCCTATCAGAGCCTATCAAAACCTTCAGAGGTCTTAAACAAGGGTGTGTAAGGATATTTGGCATGTTACAGCACAGAGTACAGCACTACTGCACAGGTAGCAATTTTTTTTTATGCAGCACCACCACAAGGGTGCGGTGCATTGCTATATGTGTTACCAGATTAACAAGGAAATAAAGGCTATTCAGTCAAAAACGATTTTAACATATAAGATGCAAATCTATTTTTACAGTTAAAAGCACACGTGCACATTCAAAAATGCACACTATTTTTCACCTGAAATGCCTATGGTGCAAGAGACACATTTGAAAATTAATAACTAACATTACTCATAACTAACCTGACTAATGAAACTGAAGTTAACACAATCCACTAATAAAAATGTGTCTCCACTGCAGAATTAGGCCTATTCTGAAAGTGAACTTTTAAACGCACATCCATTTTTTTTTTCGTTTTCTCTGCTGCCCTGTCCACATAACTACAGGAAGCAAAAGGGCTCGAAAGAACAGGAAATCAGTTGGTTACAAAGTATTACTATAAAAATGAGCCATTGTGTAGAGAGGGAGGAGATGGCATGATTGATTCTGATTGGAGCAGCGTCATAGCAAGTATCATGCTAGAGGCAGTGATTAGGGTTTTGCTGGGGGGAGTTTGAGGAGAGAGGGAATACAGTGGAGATTTGGAGAGCTGGGAGAAGAACCTGTTTTTTCCTGGTTGGAGCATTTCTGCTGAAAAAGCTGAGAGTTCCAGGCAATGACCCCGGTTTGAGAATGAAAGGCGCTCCTTTTCACTGGGGTTAATCTTCAAGGGAGCCACATTCAGAAAGAGAACAGCTGAAGAAAACTCGGGCTGAACAGATAAGGTAATTACATAAGTGTGGGAGCTGAGTCTGTACGAGAATATTCAGTCAGAGTAGGAAAGGAGATTCCGGTGCCTTAATCACATGTTAATGTTGCAAATCGAGTTCTATTCTCCGCTACTCTCTTTTCAGTGTATCACAGACAATGCTGTTACTGTGCTATTTTATTTATTTCTGTAAAGAGTGAGATCGTGTTTAAATGCAACTTTTATAATACAGAAAAATATTTGAAAGCAGACGGGTGGTGTATTTTATATTTACCAATACAGCGCTGATGATGAGGGGAGATTTTTAAACAGTGCAATTGTCATTTTAAGACAGATGTGTGCATGATCATATTCAGTATGGACAGTTGAGAGTGATTGTTTGTAGCATAGCTCGTTGGAGGTACATGAGCCAACGGGAAGAGGGACTCTCTGGACATAGTTCCCTACCGTATATAAGGTAGTGGAAATTACCACAAAATTACCACATATAGCTCTCTGTCGTAAATAAGTCAGTGAGATCACCCATGGTGGCACACTAACACTAACACTGAAAATGTGGTATTCCTGAAATGTAGGTCTGAGGTCTCTCTAGTGATTACAAGAAAAATCTAAGCAAAGATAAGGGATTCTGGACATTGGGCCACAAATAAAACAAGGGAATTATGATCACCAAAATACTACCAACCACGCATACCAACCACGCATACCAAATATGCATGTCTGGGTGCTGAAATAATGCATGTCCACTGTATTATTGTTGCACATGGCCCAATCTGAATACAAGGAGTGATTATTGCTAAGTTATTTTTCGGCCCCAAATCTCCACAAAATACCCTACATATTTATGGTGCATTGCAGGCCGGGAAAGTGACCATAGAGTACCTACTGGGCGTGGCAAGCGTGTCTCACACTGCCATTTGCACATTAAAGGGAACCCATTTTATAATAGCAGTGTGCCACTAAAAACGAATTTCAGAATGTCACAAAGGGAAACCACATTCTCAGATCTAGTGCAATATTTAGAGGCAAAGTTGTTTGCACATGGCAATTGGTCGTCGAATAGCACGTTAGAATGGAGTAACCGCATTCAGGGTGAGGTGCAGAAAGAAAAACTAGACAATATTTTTGCAGAAGGCAGCATAATTCAGGTCTGCCTTACAAGATTATGGAATGCAGCCGATAAAAGTGCAGAGAAAGACTGTTTAATACGGCTATGCGGCAAAATATGGTTTATTTTAAACAAGTCCCTGCGAATGCAAGAGAATGATACTCAGCTAATTAACAGGTTAAAGACTGATTTAGATGGGGCAAGTAAAAATCAGGAAATGTTGAGAGCAGAATTGGATGTATGCCAAAAAGACATGCAATTAAAATGCAGAGACTTTGATACTCAGTTATCCAAAAGCAAGAAACAATTTGAAGATAGTGAGCAAGAATTGGCACACTTAAAAGCCTTAGTGGATCACATTAGACAGGATAAAGATGAGGTTGTTTCAGAAATGCAGATTTTACAAAAAGAACATTGTGAAAAAGAAGGTGATCTCCAGAGTGCAGAACAAGAAATGATTAAAATGATTCAAGAAAGAGACAAGAGAAATAAAGAGTTCAATGAATGCCAAATGCAAATGTGCGACATGCAGGAGGTGATTAATAAGATGAATGGTGAAAACAACTATTTGCAAGATGAAGCCAACAGACGCCTTAAAAAGTGTAAGGACTTAGAACAGCAAATGTGCATCCCCAGGTCCCAGGAGAGGCGGCAGGGTACCACATTCAATGGAGTGGAGGTGAATTATAGCTCTGCCCAAAGAGCTAGTGCTCCAGTGACTGGGCCGGTGACTGAACTTGGTTGCAGCGCCCTTGCGGGATTTGATACTCCCATTGGGGGCAGCCACCAATCTCATACACCTGAAAACAGGATTGAATCACAAAATAGTGCAATTCCATGCATTGCAACAAGTAGCCCCATAAAAATAATGAAATCCATTAAAGCCCTGATCAAACCATTTAAAAAGGGAGGTGAATGCTGCATTGAGGATCACTTAGAAGCGGTGCATGACATTTTTAAAGCACTCCAGATACCTAAGGAACAGTACAGACAATATTTTCATTTAACTTTAGATGCCCCGACGGCCAGCATCATAAGGGGATTAAATGAACTGCAGAATATGACATGGTCGGAGTTTGAAAAAGAAATTAGGCGTCATTTTTCTCCTTTTCAGTCATTGCAGGAGGCAAAGAAAGTCGCGTACACAATTACTGCTGGACCTAATACATATCCTCGCCAATTTTTACAAGACTTAAAAAGAGCATTTTCTCGCTTTGATGTATCTTTTGACTCAAATTCCAATGAGTTTAAAACTGCATACATCTATGGGCTACAGAAAGACATCATATCCCAATTGGTCCGTGAATTTGACCGTGACAAGTCCCTTGAATGGATTGTACATCAAAGCACAAAACTATATGCGGTACTCTATTGTCAGGGTAGAGAAAGTGATAAAATGAAAGATAGTAGACCTAAATCTAAAGAACCCTCAGCCACAGTAATGGAAATCAGGTCAGCCAAAATGTCCCTTGAGTCTACTCAAAGCCAAGGTAAAAATAATGTGACACCTGAACAAAGGGGTAATCAACAAAGATCGCCATTTCCTGTACCAATGTTCCAATCAAATGATCCTAGTAATAGAGAGAGCTACATCAGCCCTAGGTATTTAGGGGACAGACCCCGGGTAGGATACCGGCCTGATATGGCAGGTATGAACAATAACCAGAGACAAAATCAAGATCAAAGAAATGATGGTCCCTACCATTCATTGGGGACACAGAGCAGATTTGATCCCAGCACCATGATATATGGTAATCAGGATAGGCCCCGATATGTGGATCGATTTACTGATAATGGAAATCAACCTAGGGGCCAGTACCCACAATCTGAGAGACAGGACATGAGGCAAAACGTGAACTACAATCCACGCCAGTACAATGATTCCCCACCAGGGGACTATAATCAAAGGATGGGTGCAACCCGCTCCCCTCCACAAATGAATCAAGAGTTCAGAAACCATCCCAACCGACATCAATCACCTGAGAGGTATCAGAATAGATCCAATCAGGGGGAAAACAACCAATATCGACCTAGGCCACAGAAAGAGGATCCTAGAGAGATGGAAAGGTTCCAATGCCTTGAGGCCCAAGTGAAAATGTTAGCTGAGCAAATAGGAAAGCTCTGTACAGCGCAAAAACAACCTTCCAAAGAGGGGGCTGATGGCCATAGCATTGACCGGGGGGCTTCCGAAAAGTGACTAAGAACTCATGATAACTGCAGTGCCAAAATGACAGATTGCTCTGATATAATTTTGCATAACGACTCTGAGATGCCTAATGGATTAAAAATGAAAGTGCCAGTAAATGAACTTGTGACAGAAAGTGCAAATACTTCTAAAAAAGAGGTACGATTTAACCTAGAGCTAAATAAAACAGTAAAGATTTGCACAAATGAAAAAGAAACATTAGGAATTCCAAAAGAACAAAGGGACAGATTTAAGAAAAATGACTCATGCATGGGGAATACCAGCGAACACGGAGTAAGTGGGGATGCTATAGCTCCTTCCCTGGGCAAGCAAAACAATGACCAAACACAGACAGAAAAAGGAAATACTCAAAAGGAGGGTACAAGTCAATCACCTGAAGAATTCTTTGAGCCACATATTTTTGAAGAGGCTGAAAGGGCTGGTATCACACTAAATGATCACAAATGCACAGAATTAAAAAATGACAAATTGTTGAATGATGTTGTTACACATGTTCAGTTGGAGGATTGTAATGTGGTCTCTGATGTTACCCAGATGGATGGGCGAACAGTGGCCACACTCCAAAAAACCTCTGATCATGGAGAAATGAATAAAATCTCTCGTGCAGAAATAGGTAAAAAGGAGGGAAAAATGTCTTTCCATTTACCAATGTGTTTAGCCAAAAGTGAAAAAGACCTGAGAAAGGTGAGCCCTGAAATCAGTAAGAATTCACATTTCTTATGTGTATTAGAGGAAGTTGAACACAGATATTATGCACCCATCACTGTAGAAGAAAAATGCCACACCTTTGCTATGATTGACACTGGCTCACAGGCCACAATTATGTCCAAGGAGCTGGTAAAGAGTATCAATGAAGGGAGACCCCCAAAGAGTCAGATCACAGTGAAGGAAAATGAAAATCAAGGCCCAGTGCATAACTTTAATGGGGAGGAGGGGCCCATCATAGGTGTAACTGAGGTTGACATAAAAATAGGAAAGCACAGAATGAAACAAGAGGTATTGATCACATCTATTTGTGAAATTCCATTTCTGATGGGGACAGATTGTCTGAAAAGATTGTCTCCTCTAATAGATGGGGTGAATGGAGTGCTGTGGTCCTTAACCAAAAAACCATTGAGGCCTAAGAAACTAAAATCACAAAACAGCAATATAAATGAATGTCACACCGTTGCCAAAACAAATGATGCTGTGGAGGTATATCTCCAGAATAGCTGCATACCTAGTGTCACTGTTATATTAATGTGTCAAGACAAAATGCAGAGCGACAATGAAAAACTACCTGTACAAATATACTTGGACCCAAGGAAAAATTGGCAGACTGCCATAGATGAGCACACATTACGTTTTTATTTAAAAGAGAAAACATAAAAACAGAATATTGCTCCTAAAACAGATTCAGAAAAACACATTACCACTCTGGCAGAAATACACATGGAAGATGAGCAACCATGGGTTCATGTTGGTATAAATTACTATTTTAAAACAATAAAAGCCACTTTAGCGCTTGAACATGAAAGGAGTTTCATTAATGAGAAATTGTTGCAAAAAATAATGGAAAGGGAAGAAATCTTAAACTGAATACTCCCTGGAAATGGGAAAAAGAGCAGTCTGATGCAGTGGCTAGATTAAAGGAATGTCTTGTAAAGGCACCATGTTTAGCATACCCCAAAAAGGACAGGGATTTCTTTATAGAAATAGGTTTTTCTGAACATTGTATGTCAGCAGTGTTATCACAAAAACACGATTTGAATCACAAAACCATTGCATATGCAAGTAAGGCATTTTCCCAAGTTGAAATGAAATTTAATGAATGTGAAAAGGCCCTATTAACCACTTTGTGGGCGCTACAACATTTCCGCCCCATTGTTCAGGGAGAAAAGGTAATTATTGAAACAAATCATCAACCTTTGCAATTTTTAGAGAGTAAAAGAATTAGATCAGGTAATCTAGCGCAATCCAGAATCACTTCATGGACGCTGGCATTACAAGGTTTTCCCGTAGAAGTGAGATATGGACAAAATAAAAAGAACCCAATTGCTCAAGGGTTAGCTGACTTACATGACTGTGCAGCTGAACAAATACCAAATGAAATGGAAGTAGAAACTAGTTTGCAGGAATTTGAACAATCACCACACAAAGCTTTTGATGAAAAAACATGCAAGGATTTGCCAACTGTATATGTGGATGGTTGTGCTTTTCACATTGAAAATGACAGTAATAAACAGTTAGTGGCAGGAATAGGAAATGTCTGGTTGAAATGTGAAGGTGTCCCCAGTATAGGGATGAGGATTGGAGATAGGAGCAGTCAGGTGGCGTAATTGGCAGCCATTTATAAAGCAATTGCTACTGCAGTTGATAAAAAGTTCAGTGAAATTGTCCTGGTGACTGATTCTGACTATGCACGGAATAGCTTTGTGGAGTATTTGCCTGGTTGGAAAGCAAGAGGCATGGTTACATATAACAAAAAGCCACTTAAGCATGGAAAAATGATACAAGCCATAGACAAATTGGTGTCAGATAATAAGTTAACAATATACTGGAGAAAAATTCGTGGGCATTTAAAAACACCAGGAGAGGATAAGGAGGGAAATGATAAGGCAGACCACCTGGCTAAGATTGGGGCTGTGATGGGAGAATTGCTACCTATCGATTATTTAATGGGTGAAATACAAATTGATGCAGTCACACGTTCTAAAGCACCAAAGGAGGTAGATCAACCGGTGGTGCAGTGGAGTCATGACACGCCAGACCAAGATTTGATTGAGGCACAAAAGAATGATCAAATTTTGGGAATCTATTATAATCATTTGATAGATCCCGAACAAAATCCTTTAACAGAAAATGATTGTATGGGAAAAGAAGCGTTGAGGGTGCTATTAAAGAACAAAACACGAATTAGATTACAGGATGGACTCATGATTAGAGAGTCCATAACAGGACAAATACAGTGGGTAGTACCCCTTTCATTCAGAGGACTAATGCTACACCATGCACATGATGCCATAACTGCAGGCCATAGAGGTTCACAAAAAACATTAGAAATACTAAAAGATTATGCTTACTGGCCACATATGTCCCAAGATGTGGAATTATGTACTAGAGGATGTCTAGTATGCGCCCAATTTAAACCTGCTTCACCAATGCATAGAGCACCATTGATGAAAAGAGGCCTAACTTTCCCATGGTCAGATTTGCAAATAGACTATGTAGGTCCTTTAAAAAGGTCGAGCAGGGGACACCGTTATATTTTGAGTGTGGTATGTTTGATGTCGAAGTGGATTGAATGCATTCCTGCACCAGATTGTAGTGCGCAAACAGCAGCGCCATTGCTGGTGAACCATGTGTTCTCAAGGTTTGGGTTGCCACAAAGAATTGAGTCAGACAGAGGAAGTCATTTCACAAGTACTCTAATGAGTAAGGTATGGCAAATACTAGGTGTGAAAAGGAAACTACATATCGCATATCGGGCGGCGTCTTCAGGTACAGTTGAAAGAAGCAATAGGTCTGTTGTGGATAATTTAAAGAAATTTGTGGCAGAAGCAGGTTCCAGCTGGGATTTACGTTTACCGTTGGTTTTGATGGCAATCAGGTCAACTCCTGCCAAAGCAACAGGTGTTAGCCCCCATGAGGTCTTGACAGGTAGGAAAATGGTGTTGCCACAACACCTACTATATAGAACACAGGAGCAGACACTTGTGAGTGCATCCACAGTTCATGAATATATTGATGAACTGAGGAGGCATTTGCAACATGCATTTGCTTTTGTGCAGAGAAATCTGGAAAGAGCTGCTGACAGTGCAAAGTCTTATTATGACAAAAAGACATCAGTAAAGGAATACAGTGTAGGGGATCAGGTGTACAAGTTTCATTTTGGAAAAAGTAAACAGAAAAATTCTAAATTTCTAGCAGCCTGGCAGGGGCCATTTCGAATTATAGATAAGGTCTCTCCTGTAGTTTATAAAATTTTGAAAAATGAAGGTGAAACAGCAATAGAGCAGTTTGTCCATGTAAATCAAATCAAACCATGCCATCCCAGACATGAGATCAGGCAGCTTGAGCATGTAGAAACAGATAAAGTCCCTTGAACACAAAAAGAGAAAATAAATGGGTGCAATCAGGAGGCAGTGACAAAGAAGTTAAAAAGTTGATTGTTATAATGGCACATAAACACTGTAATATATGTAAAAATATATAATATAAAATAAATAAATAAATAAATATATAATGGAAGCTCATGGTTGGTGTGCAGAGAGAAAATGTATTAAATATTGAATGCTGTTTTATATGTGCTTGTTTTCTTTTAACTTGTGTTTAATTTCAGAAAAAAAAAAAAAAAAACAAAATATTTTTACCAAGCATGTTTTATTTTTGGCAAAAGGGTGAAGTTAGTATGGTGCTATGTACTTAATTTGTTTATTTTCTATTTGATTTAGAAAATTAACATTATTTGGTCGGAGGTTCCAGGATCAGAGCCCACGGGAGACGATGGAGTCCCGGAGCCCACGTGGACGGATTCCGGGAAAGTCCCAAAGAGGGGTGAAGACCAAGGCTGCAACGCGATGAGCATTGAAGATGATACCGATGATATGGTTAATGATGATGATATTTGGAGGGATCTTCAAGAATTCAGAAGCACAGGTTGTCATTGAACCTGGACCAGCATCTGGTATCGCGGTGGAAGAGGAATCAGGATTCATCATGAGTGATAGAAGGATGATTTTCCAAAATATATACATACCATTGAATCCTGAGATTTTGATTGAAAAACACTTGAACAATACCGGAATTAAGATTGAACAGACTAAAGAGTGGCTGGAAATAAGAAAAGAGGACACTAAGCAATCAATAAGAGATATATTAATGCAATTGGAAAAAAAACATTCGTGAATTCAGCAGACATTAAGAAGAAGAGAGGAAAGAGAGGTGCGGTGATGCTCGCGATATCAATGGTAATGTCTATATTTGGAGCCATAATAGGTACCACAATATCAACAGCCAATTCTATTTCGGTAGGAACGCTGAGTACTAAAGCGCAACAACTGAGTATTGACCTAGAAATAATACAAAAAACATTAGATGGAATTAGAGGGGGACTGGATGAACAAGTAAGATTCATAAATGAAACTGCAATCATTCTAAATGAACAAGCGGATGTAATGCAATGGGCGACTAAAATAATACTTAAGCATGACAGAACTTTAAATGAAATATTGAACATAATGAGTCCTGTTGATAGACTATTAACGAATTATATGAGAGAAGTTCAAACTGCAGTTTCACAATTGATTCAAGGACATATCCCCTTGTATTTTGTTTCGCAGGATATTATTCGTCAAATGATAGAAAGATTGACCAGGAGGGAGATTGATATAATACAGGTAAAAATTGCATTCGAAATGGGTAATGCAATGCCGTTATATGTGGACTTGGAAAGACTAGAGATCGGATTTTTGCTATGCATCCCATATGTAGCCCCTGAACTTATTTATCAAACGAAGTGGGTACACAACGTGGGATTTTGGCAAGAGGACAAATTTATTAAGATTAATACTCCAGAAGTGGTGGCATTTCAGTCATGGGAACCTGAAGTTTATTTAATACCAAGCCTGGAAACATGTGTAAAATTTAAAGAACAAAATTATATGTGTCCAGGCAAACCGTTTGTTCCTGATGCCACAGATGCTATTTGTGGTTTGAAATCTGACCCAAGCATATCAGAGGGATGTGACATGATTATTAGCAATATGGGGAGTGAAGAAATGGCACAGACTAAGATGGTCAGAGGTAAATGGTTGATCAGCACCTGTTTAAAGAACATGACGGTAGTACATTTAAACCATGGAACATACATGGTTAAACAGGTGAAATATAATGTTTTTTATTTACAGGTTCCAAAGGATACAATTGTGTCAATTGGGGGGTTAACATTGTTTCATGTAACAAATGATGTTTGGGAAAGCCAAGTGGAAAATATCGATTTTTTTCAGAGGGATACTTTTCCAATAGACCCGGATGTGGAATATTTATTGAATCACAAAGAAAGACATGTTATAAAAATGAATTTGAGAAAAAACAATATTACAATTAGTAATCTGGGGATAATAGAAGTGGAAAGATTTAATTGGGGAACCTGGGGGGAACGCTCAATAGTGGGTTTGGCTATCCTGGTGCTGATCATGGGTGGATGGTTGATTGTGCTATCAGTAAAAATGAAAATGTTACTGATTTTACTAGCTACGTCAGGAAGAGAAAGATATCCCAATACACATGCATTTTAAAAGAAAAAGAAAGAACAAGTTGTTTTTAGGAATTGTCTTGGATTGTAGCCAAGTTCTAAAAACGAAAGGAGGGTATGTAAGGATATTTGGCGTGTTACAGCACAGAGTAGAGCACTACTGCACAGGTAGCAATTTTTTTTATGCAGCACCACCACAAGGGTGCGGTGCATTGCTATATGTGTTACCAGATTAACAAGGAAAGACAGGCTATTCAGTCAAAAACGATTTTAACATATAAGATGCAAATCTATTTTTACAGTTAAAAGCACACGTGCACATTCAAAAATGCACACTATTTTTCACCTGAAATGCCTATGGTGCAAGAGACACATTTGAAAATTAATAACTAACATTACTCATAACTAACCTGACTAATGAAACTGAAGTTAACATAATCCACTAATAACAATGTGTCTCCACTGCAGAAATAGGCCTACTCTGAAAGTGAACTTTTAAACGCACATTCATTTTTTTTTCCGTTTTCTCTGCTGCTCTGTCCACATAACTACAGGAAGCAAAAGGGCTCGAAAGAACAGGAAATCAGTTGGTTACAAAGTATTACTATAAAAATGAGCCATTGTGTAGAGAGGGAGGAGATGGCATGATTGATTCTGATTGGAGCAGCGTCATAGCAAGTATCATGCTAGAGGCAGTGATTAGGGTTTTGCTGGGGGGAGTTTGAGGAGAGAGGGAATACAGTGGAGATTTGGAGAGCTGGGAGAAGAACCTGTTTTTTCCTGGTTGGAGCATTTCTGCTGAAAAAGCTGAGAGTTCCAGGCAATGACCCCGGTTTGAGAATGAAAGGCGCTCCTTTTCACTGGGGTTAATCTTCAAGGGAGCCACATTCAGAAAGAGAACAGCTGAAGAAAACTCGGGCTGAACAGATAAGGTAATTACATAAGTGTGGGAGATGAGTGTGTACGAGAATATTCAGTCAGAGTAGGAAAGGAGATTCCGGTGCCTTAATCACATGTTAATGTTGCAAATCGAGTTCTTTTCTCCGCCACTCTCTTTTCAGTGTATCACAGACAATGCTGTTACTGTGCTATTTTATTTATTTCTGTAAAGAGTGAGATTGTGTTTAAATGCAACTTTTATAATACAGAAAAATATTTGAAAGCAGACGGGTGGTGTATTTTATATTTACCAATACAGTGCTGATGATGAGGGGAGATTTCTAAACAGTGCAATTGTCATTTTAAGACAGATGTGTGCATGATCATATTCAGTATGGACAGTTGAGAGTGATTGTTTGTAGCATAGCTCGTTGGAGGTACATGAGCCAACGGGAAGAGGGACTCTCTGGACATAGTTCCCTACCATATATAAGGTAGTGGAAATTACCACAAAATTACCACATATAGCTCTCTGTCGTAAATAAGTCAGTGAGATCACCCATGGTGGCACACTAACACTAACACTGAAAATGTGGTATTCCTGAAATGTAGGTCTGAGGTCTCTCTAGTGATTACACGAAAAATCTAAGCAAAGATAAGGGATTCTGGACATTGGGGCCACAAATAAAACAAGGGAATTATGCTCACCAAAATACTACCAACCACGCATACCAACCACGCATACCAACCACACATACCAAATATGCATGTCTGGGTGCTGAAATAATGCATGTCCACTGTATTATTGTTGCACATGGCCCAATCTGAATACAAGGAGTGATTATTGCTAAGTTATTTTTCGGCGGTAATAAAATACCGTCAGGCCCCAAATCTCGACAAAATACCCTACAGGTGTCTGTTAGCGTATACGCTCTTTAATTGTTTTATGGCTGACATCTGCCATGATCTCCTTGCCGTTGTTTCTCACTCTCCTAGATTAGTGGGTCGTGTGGTCCCCTGGTTGTTTTATACCGATGACTTGGTCCTTATGGCGAAAACACCCAGGGGCCTACTTGCCCTCTTACTTAAATTGAGCAACTATGTAACATATAACCTACTGATGATCAATCAAAACAAATGCAAAATCATGATCATGGGTATGAATAAGAGAAGAAAGATAAAAAAAAACCTCCTGTGGCTCCTCCAAGGTACACACTTGGAGATAGTACAAGAGTATAACTATTTGGGCCTCCTTATTAGTAACCAGATGTCTGATTATCTGTATCATACTGACATTAGGCAGAAACTGAAAACTCTATCCTCCCAAGCCAAAATTATTCAGGCTAGGTATGGCAAATTCTCTGTCTGTCCGGCAACTACCTTTTTGAAGCAGAAGGTTGCCCCTATTTTGACTTACAGGCGGTAGTCAAGAGGCTGGATGACTGAGATATATTGGCAAAGACTGAAGGGTTTTTTTTGGAGATCTATTCTACGGTTAACGCAATGAACACCTATGTGTAATATCAGATATGAACTCTGAATGGTCTCACTCTATGCAATTTATATTTGGAAATGTGTAATGTTCTATAGAAAGTACCTGATGTCAGATAAACTGGATGGCATTCTAAGCATACTGTCTAATTATGTTTTAGTCACTAAGAACAAAAAATGGAAAACTAGAGATCTAAAATTCAGGGAATTTTCCAGAATGTGAACATTGAACTTTCTGATCTGATATCTGACCCAGACAGATCCAAGATAAAATTGTGGAGGAGTGACTGGATAAGGTTGATGTATAGATGCTCAATGTTACATCACTTTGTGGACCAGGCATTCCCGTCCAAAAAACTCTATACCACTAAGACATAATTGTTGTGCTTTCCTGATCTGAAATACAGGGATCTCTATGTAAGACTGAGGCTTAATCTCTGGCCCACAAATGAGGTCTGCTATTAGCGTAAACTCACTACAAAAAATAGATGCAGATTTTGTGCGCACCCGTCTGAACCTGAGTCTAAAAGACATCTGATCACTCAGTGTCCCTCCTTTACCGCTCCAAGAGTCGAATATTTCCATCATTTTCTTCAGAAATATCGATATATAGACTCAGAAATGCTGTGGAGATTTGTGTTTGATTGTCAAAGATCGGTGGTTAACATTGCTATGATTAAATGTATGCAATCTGTAAATTTACCTGAGGGTAACGTTTGTTACGATAATGGATGAACCTGGCTCTTGCAGCAGACTAAATGATGAAATATGTTCTGGAATAAGACATTATAACAAGCTCTCTTTTTTTTTTAAATCTCTTTTTAGCTGAATATGTTTCTAGAAGGATAGCTGATTTTATGTCTTAATATTATGTATAATAAGACCAAATGTAACAATAATTGGAACATGACAATGGGACTCATTATAACCCTGCCAGTCCGGAAAGAACAGTGGCGGTAAAACCATTGCCACTGTTGTTTCCGGACCGGCTGATTCAGAGTCCTGCAGGCGGGAGGTGTCACTCCCGCCCGGTCTGACCTGGCGGGATTAACACCACCCGCCTGCACGCGGACTTGGAAACACCGGCTCTGTCATAGATGGAACCAGTGTTTCTATGGTCCCCATCCCCATGGAGTCCTATGGGAATGGGGATTTACAGAATTCCGCCTCCGGAATTATCGGGTCACCGGGGATATAATGCCCCCGGTGAATACGGCAATCACAGAGGTGGAATGGTGATATGAGTCCGGCGGCAGCCTGCTGGTCTTTCTGGCACTGCTACCGCCGGACTCATAATGAGGCCCAATGATTCTTGAACGACAAAAAAAAAAGTTGGCATATTGAAAATATTATGTATCTAAGTTATGCCCACAAAATGTCTTGTCCATCACATTCCTAGATCTTATGTATTTTGTATTTAGAACAAAAGTATATGTTTTTTTTTTCTTAGTTGTTATTTAAGCTATTCTTGCGAGATGTCACTTATACTATATGTGTATATCTTGTGTAGTATGTGTACATATCAAAGTATATGTTTTATATTATTTGAAAGGCTGTTTTGGTTCAGCCGTACCAAATTAATAAAAATAAAATAAAATAAAAAAGATATTAAAATTAGGTGGACCTTCATGTCTTTTGCTGCCAGGACCTACACATCCTAGGACTCTCCCTGTCCTCTATAATGAGGATGTAGGCTTCTACGGAGTTCCTTTGTATCTTCCCATGCATTAAACTTCTATGGCTGTTATCTACGCAGGCGTGTAGAAAACATGAGGAACGCTATTTTGTCTGGTATTTTTTTTTGTTTATCGCAGCATGGTAATGAATTTAGATTACTGCGGACCGTTGCTGAATTCCAATAGACACTCAAAACTGAAAGTAATTAGCACTTGGTTTAAGCCCTTCCATACACATTGGAAAGGGCAACACATTAACATTCAAATCAGAAACAGCCTAATTGCAGCGGGACATGTTTGTAATCCATGTAAACGCAGGGCATATAAAACAGTCGAAATGGCGGTGTCTGCCATCAATGCACCCCACTTAACCCAAAGCACTCAAATTAATGTCTTAATCTGTTTAGGATTTGAATCTACTTTGTTGCGCTTTACGTGCACCTGCAGACATTAGGCGTCCATCATTGCCTCCTAATTAATTGCTCATCCATTTGACCTATACCTCCACAAAGCATAACATGTGTTAATGCTGTTTACTTCCCTTAAATGGACCTTGTTTTACTGGAACCACTTTATGCAGGCCGTATTTACATTCTCGGTGTTAGATGCGCAGTAGTTTGAAGACATATTAGTAAATTACATGTCTTTAATTTTGTTAGAAATTACCCGTGCACTGAGAGGCTAATTGTCTCTAAAAATGCCATTTACACTGAAACGAAGAGGCTCCCTGCCACCAAATATTTGTCATTTCTAATGCGGGATGCAAATGTCAAAGCAAAAGGCGGCGTTTTTTTTTTTTAAACAATTGTTTTATTTTTATGTATAACGCTGACGTAACCATGCCCGATGGCATAAGGGCGCTAACACTAAACACATAAGACAATTCCCAAAAATCAAACAGCACACATTATGACACATGCATAGAGCAAACTAATCCAGTGCTAAGTCAAACAGTATACATCCAAGTTCAAGTAAAGAGATAAGCTTTCGGCATCAAGGGAGACAATGCCCCTCAAGTCAAGAGGTAGTGTGTTCCATAATTTTGATGGTGCAGAAAAGAATGCTCCTCTACTCACCAGTAATCATTTAGTCCTAGGGACAAGTACGAGGTTTGAGTAATTTGATCTCAATTCCTCTGACTAGGAAACTTTCAGAGACTTTTGGCCAGGTACTCCGTACTCATACCAAACAGGCATTTTTGGATAATGGTCACAGATGGTGCGAAATCCAGGCATCAATTGGGAGCCAGTGCATATCTTTTCTGGCTTGTGAGACATGCATTTGTCTACTTAGCCCCACCACTGCTCTAAATGCAATGTTTTGTAGAACCTGTAACCTAGAACAATCTCCTGACTAATACCATGGAGGAGACTGGCACAATGATCAAGTATGGTGCCAATGATGGCCCTGGCAATGGTGGCACAGTCCTTTTGGGTGAGAAATGGATATATCTGCAAGAGCAGCTTAAAGTAATATGCCGAAGTTGGAAAAAAGATTATTGACCTGGGCTCTCACATTCATTTATTGGTTAAAGTCAACCCCTAATGATTTGAACTTTGTTTGGGTGGCTACTTTACAAACAGCTTTAACAAAGTGCTGGTCCTCAGGACCAAGCTTTTGTAGCCTGCAAGCTGTTCCAGCAATCATGAGCTCGGTTTTTTCATCATTCAAGGCTAGTCCGTTCTTCAGCATGCAAGCTTGAATCACGGAATAAACCAGATTAATACCCTCAAGATACCTTTCATCAAACCCAAGAAAAGGGATTAAACACAAAGTGGAATCAACATAGTTGTACATGTAATCCCCTTGCCATCTAGTAACTGAAACAGCTGCAGGTTAAAGATGTTATACAAAGATAGGGAGAGATATGGCCCCTGCGCAACTCCGAACTGGATCTTCACTGACACTGATGCTGTTTCGCCAGTGAATAACCTAGCCAAGCGATTCCCAAGGAAGGAGAAATTAGTATTTTGACGGCGGGGCGCCATTCTGTACTTACTTGAATGCAAGCAGGTCCCTGCCACATGTTTGTGATTTGCATTGGCGGGTGCAAATGTAAAGGGCCCTTCACATTTGCACTCTGCAGTGCAAAATGAGTAAATGCTGCCTGTCATGCTCACATGTCGCAAGGGTTTAATTTCAGCGTGAACATGGCTTACCATGCGTGCATGATAAGAAGTGTTCACAAATATTGGTGGTTTTGTATTATTTGAGATCCAATGTGCAAAACACCTACACAAACAGTGTGATGATCACATGACTACTGAATAGTAATCTTAACCACTGGTCTTGCTGCTCTTCAGCACAGTACATACTTATGAAAGCTGAAGCCTTCTGACAGGACAGGAGCCTATTCCAAAACAATTTGTTATGACCCTCCCGCTTTTATCTTGGTTAGTAAAATCCCTCTTAGTCTTCCTTTATGTATACAAGAATCTATCCACCAGGGAGGGGAAGAGAGTGTGTGAGAAGGGATGGTAGGGCTTGGAGTAAGATGAATACTGGTATGTAAACAGGCATTACCACATGTCCCTCATCCCAGTACTTACTTTGGAGGTGTAGCTGTGACTAATTGGCAACTAGCAAGGGTGCAAACGTCCTGGCTTTTTTGATTTGTATTAACTAATACAATGATAAAGCCAATTCCATTTCAGAAAGGGTAACCTGCTAACAAGGTCACCCCTTCCTTAAGCTATACGCAAGATTCATAGTATACATCTGTGCCTTTTTGAATCAGTATTCTGATTACAGCACCTGCTCTACAGCTGTTCAGAGCAGGTTCAGTTTACATGTGCCCTCTTGACAGCTGCAGTACAACCAAAGTCATTACAGAACAAAGGGCTGCATTTAAATTCCAAAAATCCCCAAATCTATATAAATATGAGTTTGCTATCCTGATGGCATGTTAAACTGTACATATGAGCCATACTTGAGTTTGAAGTATGGTGGCTGGCATCTCTCATAGTTATCAAAGCTATATCAACTTATAACACACATGTGTTAGCCATGTGAGCCCAGTTCAGCTGTGGAATGGTTATGTGTATTGCCACAAGCCAGGCTGTCTTTGCTGCCAGCAAGACTGTAGCCCTCGAGGTTGCCTCTGTCGTTGTCCCTTTGTAAGGGCAGCTAACACCTAGCCAGAGAGACAGCCACCCCACATGAAGCTGTTCTGTAAACAGGAATCAGATGGCACACTGATTCACAAAAGTAATAGCCTTGAGCCCAGGGTGCTGGATACCAAAAAGGCCTTTGATTCTATTGAGATGTGAAAGGGGGAAGTGTTTGTATAGTGTGATAATTCACTAGATGTTATCACTTCTCCCCCTTCCGATGAGGCTAGGGAAGTGAGGCCACTACCAAACACCCCCCCTAAAGGTGGTTTAATGCAGGACAACCTCATGTGGTGGAACTCCCCAACTGGGTACAAGTACGACCACCAAGGTTTTAGGCCCTCAGATGACATCACACCCCAACATCCTCTGACTCCCCTTCCATCACAAACTCCTTTCTTGAGGCTAAACATATGTTCTATTGTATTACCTTCAGTATACCCAAGGTAGAAAAGACTAGGACGAGGAAGAACACAGAGGGTGTGAAAAGGACTAGTCAGGAAAGTACTGGTATGAGGGGGACCCGAGGAAGAATAAATAATAAAAATGTCAAAAGGAACAAATGACTTTCAGCTAGGAAAGGGCTGCCAACAAAGTATACAGAGACAAAGGACTATACAAACATGCAAGCCTGGTTGGGTCAAGCCAGCCCCAGAGTAGCGAGAGGCAAAGAAGCTGCCAAATGCAGGAGTTCAGAAGCAGTGAAGACCAGAGACGGGAGGACATGAGCGGCACGCCGAGAACTTCTCCAGCAGGCCCAACGGCAGCGGATCCCATGACTGATAGAAGAAGGCGAGGCAGTTGTGAGACGTTCAACAGGGGGTGGGCCGCTTGGTCCTACAATTATGCTGAGACTGCAGGAAGCCTACAGAGGTTGAAATGCAGCAAAACCACCAAAAGCCACTGAAGACCAGAGGAAGCCAAGAAGAACAAACATCAGTCCCCGGAAGAACCAGCGCTGTGCAAGCAGCTTCAAACAGGAAATGGGGGCATGGGTGAACCAGTGGGGACACGGGAAGAATCAACGGGTCTCTAATTCCAGCCCTCAGCATGGTGCAACCTGAAAGTGGGCCAGGAAGGGTCAGGACCCTATAACTAATAGAAAGTGTAACCAAGGAGTACTTCCTCATCTCAATGGATAGAGAGAAACCATCGACCACCAGAGAAGGGCCTGGGACCCTATAATTAATGGAGAGTGCATCTGCGGACTACGTCCTCTTCTCAGTGTAGACAGTGAAACCACTGACCACCAGAGAAGGGTTGGGACCCTATAACGAATAGAGAGTGCATCCGAGGAGTACTTCCTCGTCTCAGTGGAGACAGCAAAACCACTGACCACCAGAGAAGGATCAGTACCGTATAATAAATAGAGAGTGCATCTGAGGAATACTTCCTCGTCTCAGTGGAGATAGTGAAAACACTGACCACCAGAGAAATGCTGGGACCCCTCCCAAACATAGACTGCATCCACCAGTTGAAACAAGCAACAGGGGAGAACTTCCTCAACCCAGTGGCCACAGGAAGACCTCTGAATACTCAATGTAGGTTGGGAACCCACAGCAAAGTTCAATACAGCATAAGGAAAACTTTCCCCAATTCAATGACCATAGAGATGTTACTTTCATTGATAGAAAGAGTTGGGACACTGTAAGAGCCTGGGAACAGAAGCCAATGGAATAGCAGAGCTGGCAGGAGTTAAAATCATTACAAGTTATATGTTGAGAACCAGGGAAAGAGAGTCATTACCCCTCGCTGGTGCCATTTTGTAAAGAGGAATCTCAAAGCTGAACTAATATAAAAATCAATAGAAATCATAGGAAGGGAGACATTACCACCTGGCTTGTGCCGTTTTGGAAAGAGAACTTGTCTGTGTGTACCATGGAGGATCTTTTGTTTTTGAACTGTGCCAGGAGAAGGGAGACATTATCCTGGTGACAGAGTTTATTTTGCATTCTTAGGTTTAAGTGATAGTAGTAGTGATAGAAGTAGTGTTTTGGAAAAGGGTGGTGAATGTTATTTGATGGACATTTAGACACTTCCTTAGTTTTAGGTTGAAGCAAGGAAATTCCTCATAGACTTAGGTATAGATAGGTTTCTTTATGGTATATAAAAATAAATATGTATAACCAAAACTATCACACCTCTTGGCCCATCTCATACTTCTATACCTTTACAATTGACATTCCTTACCAATGAGGTAAACTTCTGCCATCTTGTTTCTCTGTGCCTCTATCTTTCCTTCCTGTCCCCTAAGCTTCCAGTAGCACAAAGCACTTTAGGTGTGATGTCAGAATCGAAAGTCCAATTGTTCCAAGGAGGGGGATTGGACCTTTAAGGTAGGCTTGCTTTTGTCCAATCACCTGTAGACTTTTGCCTTTAAAAGAAGGGGTAACCCACTCCTTTTTCTGATCTTCTCTGGACTTCAGACCTTCAATAAAATGTCATGGGACCGTCCTGAATTTCAATGAACATCGATCTAGGATCAGAAATAGAGTAACATTGGATCCACTGGTATCTCATTTTTGTGAGTTCCAACCTTGCCAGAACCATATGAAATGGTTTGTTTTAGAACAGGTATCCTCAGGTACAAGAGGTGGCGCTATTGACCGAAATCTAGCCTCACAGGAACCATTCTGGATCAATAGTCTGCAAGCTCACATAGATGGTCTTATCAATTTATTGGAATGGAGATCATTACTTTGACCAGTTTAATATTCTAGAATGTACATGCTTTACTACATATGTAGTGGGGACTAAAATACTGTGGCCATTGAAATAAATCAAAAGTGTGCCTAAATATGTCGGACATGTTGTCCCAGTGAAGCAACACATACTATGTGGGCAGCAAATTACACACACAAACCAAAAAACGTTTCCATTTTTTCCAGTACAGTGATGAGTCTTGCATGTGCAATAGAAGGGACTGTGGTGATGTAGTTGAATTTAACATTATAGCGGTTGTACTCATGTCATACAAATTACATTAGTTTCTTGACCTCTTTGCAGTAATGCGTGATACCCTCTTTTCAATATAACCATGGCTGTTTAAAATCTCAGTTTAGCACAAGCGGCATTGTCCCTCCAGTACAGGTTATGATGAAAGAGGATATTTGCCTCTGCAATGGTAAGCTTGATCATGTACTTGTTTACCATGTAAGGAAGGCATGGCACCAACAGTAAGACAGAAACAAGTGACCACAGATCAAGGGTGCTTATTAAACTTCAAAAAGGGTTTGATGAATGCCTATCTAAGCCTAAATCGACCAATGGGAGCAAGCTACGACCATCAAATAATAATAATGCAGTCCTAGTGGTGTCTTTGTCAAAATAAAAGGCCTATACTAAAAAAAACTATTGCCAATCCTTACCTCTAAAAACAAATAGTGTGGGAAAAAATGTGTTCAGAATGATATGTCAGGTTGTTCAGGCCGTGGCCTCCCTTCCCCATGTTTTCAGCCGGGACAAGGTGGCTCACTTGAGCGTAGCACAGTCTCTGGCTTCTTTAGCATGAGGACATAGTTCAAATCATTAGCATCATGCCCTTTGGTTGCACAAGTCTCCTTGCTTTTAAAAGTCTCTTTTGCTCAGAGGGCCTGATGCAATTAACTAAACAACAAGTCCTTTTCCTCATCCGATTTGCACAAGTATTCACTTTGGGTGATTAACTTTTCATCCCGGATCCCCCTCAGCTGGGATCAGATCCCTTTCACAATGTTTATCACCTTAGATCCCCGTCATCCGGGCTCATATCCCTTTGTCAAATGTTATTCAATTGGGGTGATTCACTATTCACCCCAGATCCCCCTCAGCCGTGCTCAGATCCCTTTTCACAATGTTGGCCACCTTAGATCCCCCTCATCCAGGCTCAGATCTCTTTGACAAAACATTTGTAGTATATTATTTTCTTGAGCCACTCATGGTTCAACCCGTATCCCCCTCAGCCAGGCTTGGACGCCTTTTCTACAATTAGTCTCCCTCAGCTGAGCTCGGACCAATCTCAATTCACTTCAAATATCGAAAACATTTGTATGTGCACAGGGTTTGCCTTGACCCATTGCAGGACCACTTTGATTTCACAATTTCTCTTGTTCACCTTTTCATTGGATACCCAACAGAGACTCTCGAATGAGCACCCATTTGGTGCCGGACTATTCTGGCTATGGTATTGTATCTTAGCCTCAAAGTTCCATCACTCATTGACTCTTTTGATTATATTCCCGTTGCTTGCCACATACGTTTCATGCACTGTTCTCTTCAATAATCTTTATATAATGTTGCTGCATTCAACCTTGGTTTACACACAGACCGGTTTGGTATCAGTCTCCCCAACTCACCGGCTGTACTGACTTCACTGGTGTTGCTTTGATGTAGGAGCCAAGGACAGCACCGTGGCAGCAATTGATTCTCCCCACCTTGACTGTCGACACGGGAAAGCCACACGTGCCTCTGACACACAATGCAGGAATCTTCAGCTTTGATTCCAAATCTTATGTTTCCTATTCTCAAAGGCTCATGAAAGATACAGGCTTTCAGTGAAAAGGTCAAGGGCACTTCTCTCCTTGCAATCCTCTTCAGTCTTGCCATCTTCTGCCTTATATTAAACTGCTATCTTGGAACGGCTGCTTCTTTGTGTGCTTTCATGCTCCGCCTTTTATCCGTCTGGGGAACTGTGATGGAAGTCAGGTGTGTGTAATGATGAATAACTGCCTGACTCTGTCTGACCATTGTAGTGGGACACATCAAGTATACGGCTCAGGTGTTAGTCCATTTTCTTTCACAGTGAGCTGTCCATGGGAAATTGTTTGTGTTGGAAAAGGGGACAGGCGGTTGAATTCTTGAGGATTGTACTAGGTAGGATGGGGTAATGGTGGTACAGGGAAGGGGATACCCCCATCCCGATCCGGTGTCCAACCTCCACTCCCGAAGACCCCCCCATCCAGATAATCCTCCCGCACTGGGCCACCCGCAGGAATCGGACCCTAAAGTGATGGCCGTGTCCTGGTTACCTGGATGACAGATCCCTGGAGACTAGCGAGTGAGACACCTTCTGTTTTTTTCACACAAAGCTAAGTTAACATAAATCCTTTCAGTATAGCATCATGATAGTTATAAGTGATATTTGGAATTTTTTACGTTTGCACATACATGAAATCAAGAAAGGGAACATGAACTAGATGACCACAAAACAGAATAAACTCGCTAAGAGATGATTTAAATAACAGGCAACTTTGGTTTCAGTATTGAGATGGAAGATAATGTTGATTAAAGCTTCACTCATTTATCTTGCACCATATTCAGTTGTAAAATAAATTGGAGACTGGTTACTCCTAATTAAGGATGTATGACGTAATATGCTACTATCTTTAGCTGAGGTTATCTTTACATTCAGCTATACATATGTAGCAACAACAGGAATATTTAGCAGTGTGCTCTTCAACAGAACTAGCATATCACCAAGTTACAGAATGTATAGCTGCACTGTTGAATCATGGTTAAGCAGCCTTAGCTGTATGTTACAAAGAGGTTGTACTCTAGCATTTACTAGTTGGCCTATGGGAAGTAGTTGGCATACCTGAGCTTGCACAACCTAATGCATATTTTTCTTAAGCACTTATGCACTTGCAATTGCTCGACATTGTTAGATCCAAGATACAGATACCTCTATGCATTCATTTTATGTGAGGTAGTTACAATATGTGGTGTAGAATAGGTTCATATTTATTTTTGTCATGCAGTTATGCTCTTTACATTATGCAGCTTTGTTAGCCCTAATATGCAGATCAATGCATGCAAATATATCATTTGTGATTACTGTATGTATTGAATGCTGTTATGCACTGGTACTTATATGTTGTTTCGTATTGTTATGTGTGCGGCTAGAATAACATTTTTTTTATTTTTGTATTTGTTTGTGCCCTCATATACTTTTAATTATGCAGCATTGAGATACCCACTATACAGATTAACGTATGAATGTAATGTTGAGATGATTAAACGTGCTGTATGCTGATATCTATTTGTAATTTTGAAGTTACAATTAATTATATCAAATATGTATTAAAATGCCTTTGCAAATAAGAGGCACGTCTGTATTTGAGTATACTGTACCCTGATGTTACATATATTGTGTAGTGTGTATTGATCAGACATAACATTTTCAGTCTAGATAATGTTTCTAAATCAATTTGACTCTAAAATGTCTTACATTGTGCATGCACCTGAAGAGATGGTGTGTGTATATTTGTGTGTTGCTCCCTATTCTTCGCGAGGGCTCATGGAAACCCGGGGTATGTTGATGTATTACTGTGCTGAGTGGCTGCTCAACTGGGGGGCTCAGAGTTAAGTTGGTGTTGAATTAAATATGAACTTAATAACAATATAACCAGGGATTTCTTGCTACATTGCAAGGGTTTTGTTGCTGTGAGACAATTCACCTTAACGATTCATAACTAAAGTGTTTGCATTGAATTTCAAAGGTTTAGTTGTTCTATAGCATCTGCAAATAGTATCAGTTAAATATGTGTGTAGAATATATTGCAAATACCTATGGAACTTATTTAATAATAATAATAATAAATAATTAGGCATTTATATAGCGCTACGAACCCTCAGGTATCTGAGCGCTGCTGGCTCTGCACGGATGTCAAAGCGAGCGCTCTACTCGCTGTGCCACTTGACCGGCTTTACTATATATGAAAGCAACATTTTAAGTTGTGTGTAGAGATCATGCCTAGTTGCTTTTCAGGTTTTATTTTCATAAGAATTGAATATTAAAAACACAATTTAAAAATAAAAAATAAGGTTGCCGATATGGATTTAAAAATGAGGCTCTGTGCGGAGCGTCTCTTCCAATTCCATGGCTTGATGTATGGTCAAGCAAGGATACAAAGCACAGTATAGTGAATGTAGAGGTAAGTAGGAGGTAGGACAATGCGGTATGTGAAGATTGTGGAATTGCAGTTTGAGGCAAGTGTGGGGATGTGTGGTAGGTGGGAGGAGGCTACAAGACAAACAGCAGACGCAAGGCAGGCGTGAGTTGTAATCAGTTTATGCAGATGTTGACCAGTGTATTCAGCCTACTTCCACGGAAAGCTGAAAGATTCATACAGACATGCCTGGTATGCAACTTCCTCATAAGTCTCCACATTTACTGCTAACCATTTCCGACCTTTAGTTCACAAAGTAATAAAATTGTTAGAAAATGTTTTTGGTTTTGCTTGCACCTTTCTTTGCGCCAGTATTTCCTGTCTTCACATATGTGACTTATGCTATTCCCAGCGAATAAATGAAAGCATTGAAGTCCGTCTGCGTGTAGATTTTTTTTATGTATGTGATAATTCTTGGCCCTTTTGGATGACACGTTTTTCGGCATTACACTTTGCCTTTCTTAAATCCGGGCATTTCTGTGACAAAAAATATTGGAATAATAGAAATAAATAAAAAGTATCTAGTCCTTCTTCTATCATCCAAAAGGCAGTCTAACTGACTCGACGCTTGTAGCACGAATTGGACTTTTTTCAGGTAAGCCCTAGGGTCCTCTCACAAAACCCACCCTAAACTGGGACCAATCAATGCAAGTGCCGCTCATTTGGGAACATGCTGTTTTTAAATGAGCTTGGTCAACATGCTTTTTAGAATCTTAACATGACGCAACAAAGCTAAAAGTTATCAAAGTGTAATGAACACTACCATGCAGATGCCTCATAGTCAAACCGTCTTTTTAGAGAGACTGAAATTAGAAATTATTTTATTTTTCTCTACTTGGAATTCGTAACGTACTATAAGAAAGAAATTGCTAATTAACAAACTCGCACTACACTGCATGAAACTAGGATCTAAGCCTTAAACCAGGGTCATCCTAAATTTGTTTACTTTTTCTAGCAGATGGGTTTTGACCCCAACTACTAACTGGACTGCAATAAAGCATACTATTGGGACCGCAATATTTCAGGGTAAGAAAGCCCATACATTGCAACCAAATGTTTCACTCATATGCATTTCTTAAACAAAACAACAAATGATGACAACAGTTAGGTTTCCTTTTCTGTGAAAGGGAATGAGTTGGAGGAAATGTTAGGAAAATACTTACCAGGACGAAGTAGGGGACAAGATGAAACAGACATTAGAATGATAAATGGGGCTGAAATTGCTATAAAGTAATTGTATGTATATGCCAATTTAATTTTTAACTTTCTCATCACCAAGTAATCCCACGGGTTACTGTAACAGCATGAAGCGGCATTTTAGACCCCATTCTAACACATGCTTTCTCTGTAGGTTTATGCTGCACAAATTGGTATAATGTTAAATTTGTTGTGTTTTTTACTTCATGTATTCACTCTCTCACACGTTTTTGAACAGGGAAATGAATATGCAAATATCTTTAAGTTCTAGGACATGATTTCACATTTTTTATTTATTTCTATTATTTCAATATTTTTTGTCACAGAAATGCCCGGATTGCCGAAACACGTGTCATCCAAAAGGGCCTAGAATTATCACAAAAATAATAAAATCTACAAGCAGACAGACTTGAATGCTTTCATTTATTCATTGGGAATAGCATAAATCATATATGTGAAGACAGGAAATACTGGCGCAAAGAAAGGTGCAAGCAAAACCAAAAAAGTTTTCTAATTTTACTAACAGAGTTGAGCAGCTCATGGTCTCCGTGTTTGCATGCACCTGTGCGATAAACTGAAGGTCAACAAAACATAGCCATATTAAGGAAGGGCCGCAGGCAGCACCCAGCAGGCTGAGACCTTGACTGACATGTGAACGACTGCCTGCACGCCAGCCACGCAATATAGGGATTCCACAAACAGGAATCCTCTCATCTACAGACAGCCCTCCACGGCTGCAATAATTCAGCTTTTCCAGTTTAACTGCCATTCAACTGCAGCCACCACTTTTGAGAGGCCAGCCACAGGATTAACCCCTGTCAACCACGAGTGGAAGTCAAAACGCATCCCGGACTTCCGTCCAGGGAAGACCAAGTCAAGGCCCAGGAAGAAGGCTTCACGCAGAAACGTCACGGGAACACATTATTTTGAGGGCTTTATTCTCACTATCCCGGTCCATAACTCGATCTGTTTCTAGACGTTGACCAACGACTAGGTCCCGTTTCTCAGGAGCCAAAAAAAGAGAAAACCCAGTGTTAGAAAGAAAATAATGCCTTCTCTCCCTCTCTTTTTTCATGACTCTTGATTTCACACACCACATGTAATTGTTTGTTTTGTGACAAAAGAATACACCAGGTTTCTTTGCATTTACTGCTTATTGGAACAATAATCCTAAAAAAATACTAATGATGGTGTATGTAAAATTTATGGATTTGTGAACTTTTGCTAAACAATGTTTGTCACTTACTTTTCTTCTTTTTCAATGCATTTGTGAAACAACATGAATGGTCTTTGATCTAAATGTGCACAGAAAACAACAAAAAAAGTTTGTGTGTCTAATCCAAGCATATACAATTGGATTTACATTCATTACCACTGGCAAAATTAAAAAAAGCTAAAGTGTTTTTTCTAAAGTGTTTTTTCTAAAGTGTTTTTTCTGAAGGGCTCTTTTGTCCATCTTTTAGAATATGTATGACAGTAGCTTAATGAAATAGCCATTGCCATACTTAGCATGCTAAATAAATCAGCCTTTATCAAAATATATAGATAAAGGGACTTAACAGAAGTGGCAGGACGCCATCCTCCCTGTTCTAAGTATTACCAGCTCCTAAGTCCTCCCACTTAACTATGAGCTTACCCTCCAGTTATATAAGATGTTGGCTACAGGCACAACATTGCTCAAGCCGCAGTGTTCTGCAGGGGTTATTCAACCATATGTAGATGAATGGTTGTTGTACCTGCTATGGTTCCAACCTGAGATACATAGATTTGTACAGATTTAAGAACTCTGCATCGGGTGCATTAATCCACTAAGAATATCAAATAAGATCAAAACAATAGTAAACATTAATTTAGAAAAGGCATCTGGCCCAATGTATTATGTGGTTTCTCTTAGGAGCAATATACAGCATACTTGTATGGGAGATTTTTTTTTATAGTTGCCCTAATATTAAGTTCCTGGTCCGACTTGAGATTTCTATTGACCTGTATGAGACATGTATGAGACTTGACACATATTTTGGAGACATTAGAAGTTAACAGAACATTTTGGCGAAGTGCGTTTTACAGCAGCAGGAATGTTTTTCAGAATAGAACATTTTTTTTTAACAAAGTGACAAAGGTTAGATAACTTCATCAATAACCCCTGTTTAATGTTACAGGGAAAAGTCTGATTAAGGCAACTGTCCATCTGTAAATGCAGGCATAGTTTGTAACTATTTTGTAACTGGCAGTATCTGTAGCTCACAGCCCATTACAATAATGTAAATGTCGACGTTTAAGTGAAGAGATTTGCAAGCAAAACCTATGTCTGCTTTTTTTATTCTGTATTCTCCATTAGCTATAGTACGCTCAAACTTTAACAAAGCAAAACAGTTGGGTTTCCTGCAGTATGCAATTAGATGGTAATATCATTTTACAGCCTTTACGTGTTGCAAGGAAATATGTTATTAGGCATTCCAAAAGAAAGACTTTACAAGAAATATCAGTACTGTCACTGCTTTCCTGTAAGAAAAAGAGTGCAATTGACTAACTTTCTTTCAAAAACACAGCTGAAGGAAATAAGTTTGAAATTCTACACACGTTTTAAATGCAAGAAAGTCAAGTGTCACTTGTGTACAAGCTGTTTCTATAATTTATATATTTTCTTGGTGTGTGAATCTTTAAAGGAATGGGTTTTGGAGACCCACGTTTGTGTTAGCTCACAGGGTGAGGCTGACAGGGGTGATTTATGTATGTTCCGAGGAGGGTTAACTCATCAGCATCTGAAACCAGCCCCTGTCTTGGACCTTCAAAGCGATTACCAGGAGCACTTCTATCTTTACCAGAAGATAAAAAAAGACCTCAGCGCCCTTCATTTTCGATGGTTATATGTGATTTTACCAACCCAAATTTCAGAGTGGTACATTTTATTGTGACCATAATACCGATTTGTTTTGTTTTTTAAATTTGGGCAGGGTACCCCCTCAAACCCCCCTGCTTTTCCACCCTTATAAGGCCACCCCAACAGCATCCTGACTAATTTTAACCCCTTATCCCACTACCCCATATACATTGAATTCATATTTGTGGTGTTATGTCCTTCAGTGAAAAGTACCACTCTGTTTTGTTTTCGGTAAAATCCCAGGCTTTATGCATTTTCAGCTGTCTTTTGATTTTGTATTTAACTCAATTCAACACGCACAGTTGAAAACTAAGTATTCTTCTTTTCCTCCCTCCTAGAGATGCTGATTTTATAAATTTCCAGTCAATTCAATGAACCGTCTTTCTTCTAACCCATATGCCAACCTAAACATGGAATACAAATCACCAGGTAGCCAAAGACTATGTAGCACAGAGAACTTCCTTCAACATGAGTGTCTGCCAGAAAAGACACTTGACCCAATGAACAATATGAGAGTGACATGCGTTGACCTCATTAAACAATTTGGAGTATGTTTTTCTGAAGTCAAATGACACATCAACATTCATATAATGCCATCACACTCCTTTGAGAAGCAACAGACAACTTTAGGGTAGGATATTCTGAAGCGATAAGTTAAATACCTGAACATCTCATCCTATCATACCCGTTTATAGGAGAGAACCATTCTTCTTTTTGTTCAGGCGCATCATAGATCTTGAAATGTACAACAGAGGTGGACAATACAATGCCCTCCAAAAATACCAAGGAAACTGTCATGTATTACAAGGGTCACATATAAAATGTCATCACATCTGACCCCTTCATGGGAAAGAACATAACATGACCTTCCACACTATACAACACCTTTATTTTCCAATTTGAATTCAAAACAGCATTTGACACTGTGGTTTGACTCCAATTGTGGCAGGTCCTGAAAAGGAAGGGCTTACTTTATCACTTGTGCACCCTATCCAGTTGTGTTATTCAGATAACAGGGTAGGCTGAGCTATGGCCAAATGGAGAGTGCACTGACTTATTCTCTGTCAGTTGTGATGTTTATCTGGTTTTCCTTTTGGCCATGTTTCTGGTTTTAATGTACATGAAAAAGGTGGCCACCTAGATACACGATTTAGAGTGTAAAACTAGATGTATACTATTTGCTAATGATGTGGCATTATTTCAAAGACACCTATATGCTTCAAAAAACATGTAGCAACATTGGAGGGGTTCAATAAAGTTTAAAAGTGTCCATAAATAACAGTAAAACTGTGGTAATGATATGCCAGCATATGGTGCCTAGGAAATGAATGAATCATGTTGTCTTTAATGGCCGAACTATCAGCTTGGTTGAATCCTTTAATTACCTCAGAAATGTCATCTCAAATAATGGCCTGCAAGACAGGACCAGCTCAGACGAAGTGAGTGCATTCTTAGACAAAGGGCTGCAGTGATTACCTCACTTATTCACAAACCTAGGAGTAGCACAATCAGACCTGTGCTGGAGGTCTATAAATCTACATTTCAATGCACAGCTATGCATGGTTCAGAACTATGGAGCCTTGTGTCAACATAGAGATTTGGGCTGACTGAAATGAAGTTCTTAAGACAGTCACTTTAAAGTGTGTTTAGTGCCTCTTCAATCCCTATGTAATTTCAAGTGGGAATGCTTCCAATTGCCTATTAGATCTATTTTAAACCACTTCTTTTTTTGGTTCCATTAAAACACAGTACCAGACTTGTTACTTCATAAAACCATGTTATGGTCAATGGCTTTTTCCAGCCTCAATGTGGAGTATCGTCAAGACAATTGGTGGACTTGAACCTGCAATCTTGCCTGTAGACCACCCAAACCCTAACCTTTGAAGCTGGGCCCCGCTTCAGGAACCATTGTGTTTTTAATTATGACATCGTTTTTAAAGGTAGAATGGTTGAAGATGCAACTGGAAACTCGCAACTCCTCTTTGGATGAACATCGCTGCTGGACTATCTCAGAGTCATTTGTAGAGAATCTTTATACAGTGAAAGCATTTAAAACTACAAATGTTAACTATCTCCTAGCAATGCATATATTAATGTACCAGGTTGAGTGATTTTAAGGCAACAAGTGGACTTGAACATGTAACACTCTCATAGATAAATCCATATGATAACCTTTGACATACTGAGCCCCACTTGATAAAGTTCAGTGTTTTGCATCATGACATAGCTGTCAAATGTGCAAATATTGACAGTGCTTTTTGGAAACATGCAGTAAGAGCTGGGGTGGACATAGCAGCTGGACTCTGAGTCATGTCTAATGATAATAATGATACTCTGATAACGTTAAAAAGCATCACAAACACTTCACTTTTCCTATGACCTCTCAGTGCACCATGTGAAGTACGGTCAAGCCAATGAGTGGACTTGCAATTGCAACCTTGCCATTTGTACATTCATGGTCTAATGTCTAAGCTACTGAATCTCCCTTCATCGAAAATAGGTGTTTGCATTATGATGTAGCTTTCAAACGTATAATGGAAGAACATGCCTCTGGGAACTTGCATTTCCAGTGGGGATAGTCATAGGTGATGGAGCTGGTGTCTCCCTTAGTCATTTGTATCGGAAATAAAGGTGACAATAATATTTTTATATCAGTAAATGCTTCCCTCTCAATGCAACAATACAAGGTTGAGTATTCTAAAGGCAACAATTGGACATGTACCGGCAACCTTGCCATTAGACCCAAGTTCTAAACTGAATCTGACTTCAGAATATAGCTATGATGTAGCTTTCAAATGTGTAACGGATGAAGATGCACCAGGGAAATCATGGTTTTGGTTTGGATAAACAGGGGCAGGTCTCTCTCCAAGTAATGTGTATTTGACACTGAAAAACATAAAAATGGAACATGCACAGCTCAATTTACCAGGTTCAGAATTTTCAAGCCAATGAGTGGACTTGTAAATGCAACCTTGCCATTGGTAAACCCAGGTTTGGACATCGGAGCTACTTGGTCCCAGCTCAGATAGCATAGGATTGTGCTTTATGACAATGATGTCAAATTTGTAATGGGAGGAGATGCATGTGAGAACACGCCATGGTCATACTGGAACATATAATTGGACAAGGCACCAATGAACACAATGGCTAACAATCACACACTGCAAGTCGTCACTTTTCAGAACAGACTGTTTGAGGACCACACAGTGGTAAAATATCTTGAAATCATTCATTTAAAAGCATGTTTATATTGGAACATTGTTTAAAATTGGTGAGGAAACCTATGGTACTTGCCCACCGTGGCCAAACATGTGGCCCATTCTGAACAAAAACTAGCCAATGACAGAATCATGGGCATGTGCTTCGGACATTCTGGCAACAATATAGGCCAGTCTAAACCTATATCTAGCAATGCCACTTCGGATAAATGTAGGTGCTGCACTCTCTCTCCCCATCTGTCTTTTGTCATGCATATAATGATAAAACACAATTTTTATATCAGTTAAAATGCAATATTTTACCTACTTCCTCCAAATGCACAGTTGACCAATCATGGTCAGGATTTTCAAGACAATGAAGCTTGTTGAAAGTTTGCTGGTATTCTGGCGGTATATCCACCAGAATACCAGCAATCGGAATGACTGATACAGCCCCTTGATCAGGTGGTATTACCAATGGAGGTATTACCTTTGGAAGTAATACCACTTGATTACAAGTGGTGATTTGCCGGTGATAATCCCCATTTAATGGAGTCCATAGGACTCCATTGGGGATCTCTGCCAGTATCAACTCCACCGGTATTACCGGATGGCAATAGCAGTAATTTTTGGAGGTAAAGTGGAGGAGTTACCTTTAAACTGGAGGATACACCTCCCTTTTACCTCCAAAAATCTCTGCTATTACCCTCCAGTAATAATGGCAGTGGTGATACCAGCAAACTTGTAGTTTGACGGTGCGGGAATAATGGAGATAAACGGTACAACCTCCACTTTTGTTCCACACTGCCAAACTCATAATGAGCTCTAATGTGTGGACTTGCGCCTGTATGCTTGCCATTGGCTATCCCAAGGTCTGACCTCTATGTGTGTGGGTCTTCCTTCAGAACTTGAAATTGCATTTGGGATAAACCTAGGTTCTAGTGTCCAAAAACATGCACTGTTACCTGTAAATGCACAACTCATTGTACCATGTTGTGTCTTGTCAAGCTGATGAGTGGAGATGAACATGCAACCATATAACAGCCACACAAGAAAACATGTAACCTAGTTCTTGTAAATGTAGGAATAAAAATATCAGGTGGAGTATGTCTAAGCCAATGAGAGGCCTTCCTTCTGCCACCTGGTCATTGGTCTAACGCCTCTTCCAAAGTTAAAGCTTTTAAAATTATTATATATATAGCTGTCAAATGTGTACTGAATGACCAGGCACCTGGGAACTCTCAATTCTGGCAGAGATAAATTTATGTTGTGGGCTCTTTCTGTATCATGTGTAATATAAATAAAGGTAAAACAATATGTTATAACTGCAAACACTAATGTGTTTACCTATGTCATCTGATTGCACAGCTTTAACATTTCAAATTAAGTATTTGCAAGCAAGTGCACAGTAATCTGCAACCTTGCCATTTGTAGAGCCCTTAGGCCAGTAGGTAAACAGGTACTGTGCACAAGTTCACAAATAGAGACATGGTAAAGAACAGACACAACCAACAGGTACCACATGCAATAGAAACAAGCAAGTATAAAACCAAACTAGATAAGAACAATACACCACAAATAAATGCAGTAAGAACCAAATAAAATGCTAACGCAGTCAAAACAGATTAAGATGACAATAAGAACAAATGTCTAAGGCCAATAAGGACACAACATGTATATAAAGAAAAAGGTTTTCAGCATAGTTGCTGCACTCACTCTGAGCCATTTGTAACACTAATGATACAGACCAAACTGATCATGATATCATAAATAAGACCCTAGACATTCAGGTGGTAACTGCATAGACTTGTATGAAAGGTACACTGATAGTAAATAAACAAGGCAATCGCCTCACCTGGTCAAATCCTAACATCAGGATATTAAACTTGAGAATGGCCTGTGCTAATGAAAATAAACGGACACCTAGATCTTTGCAGGAATTGGACGGATGGATTATCATATTGTGAAATAACTGGGGAAAAACAAACCCTCGACAAGGTATTTAAATATAAGAATTGGCTAACTGAGCATAACATGTCTGACAGAAATAACAAGTGGCAGACCATGCTCAGTACGTTAGCCTCCAATGATTCCAAAATGTTCAGGCCACTAGTGAATGGGAACATAGGCAGACTTATTTCTGCCATGATAAATAGTGTCCCAGGGGATAAATGGGAGACTTATGTTACTGAAGTCTACTACACTGTTATGATTGCCCATTTAACGTTCCAAAGGATAGATATGATATTGGCAGTTACGATGCTTAAGACATTGAACTATTGATAAAAGAAATTGGGGTCTCAGGATTGGATCGTCTTACCAACATGATTGTTAAAGACGATCCTAGCATATGGGCTAACATCTTAAATAAATATAATGTCTATATTGTAGCTTCTAAAATCCTCCTATTATCCTGAAAACATTCTTTGATGATTCTGGTTTTTAAAACTGGGACTAGAGACAATCCTGCCAATTACCAGCTCTAGGCCATGTTAGACGTCTCTAGTAGGGTCTTTTCCACCATTCTACTTAGGTCCCTTAAACAATGGGCTCATGAAAGTAGCATTTTGCATGTTACCCAAATGGGGTCCGCAGTTACAACACAACTGTACATAATATGTTGAATTTGCGGACACTTGCCGGCTGAGCGAAGGTGGGAAGAGGTCTGAATTTGTATCTTATATACATTGATTACAGTCAAGCTTTTGGCAGCATGTAATAGATCCAAAGGATGTAAAAATTGCAAACCGGGGTATTGATAATGGTCTACTTAACATGCTCTGTGAGCTCTACTCAGACACTGCTGTTTGCATGTGTTTTGAGGGTACAGGCCAATTTACTGGGCTTATATAAACAATCAGGGGGTTAAAACAGAGTTGCGTTCTGACTCCCCTACTGTATAACCTCTAAATGGTGGACCTCCCAGGATTTGAAATAGGTGTACTAACTTCCTCCCTAAGTGAGGCACTGAAAATCTTTCTATGCTGTTTTCCATGGATGACGTAATCATATTGGATCACATACAGATTGAGCGAAAAAGGTCATGTATAGCCCTAATGAAGCAGTCACACGAGACAGACCTGATGATCACTTCCAAAAATGAATTAGCTTGATGTACTTTGGTACCAAAAGGTGTTCCCTGAAAACACGTCTTCATATAGAAAATGCTGAAATTGTGATGTCTCCATATTATATATATATGGACTCCCTAATCTCTTGCAAAAAGTCAGAGCAGGAGCTAATGGCTTCCATTGAACTGAAGGCTTATAGAAAATTAGGATCCATGATGTGGTTCTTATGGACTCCCCATGGGTTTAGTATCCGTAGACTATAAATTGTCTACAAACAAAGCCTGGTGCCAACTATTTTATATGGCACAAGTCTTGGGACAATCCTGATTGAAGTGCCTTAAACAGATATAGGGCACATTATTGAGGTGTGTTTTGGGTCTTCCTAACTGTATCCTCATATGCACAATAAGACTGAAAGTAGGACTTCCTTCGCTGGCCAACATACTTGACATTAGAAAGCTGATTATGTGGCTGAAAATGATCAAGCAACCCATTATCCCGATGTACTCCTTATTTGGAAAATAACTACACAATGAGGTAAATGAGAAATTGGAACTGTTTAAAAAGTCCTGGGTCAATTTTATGGAGATAATACAATGGACCATTGACTGGCTATGGATTTACATGTTACACAAAATGGCATTCAGTTGGGACTTTTGTACGCAGCTTGAATTATTGAAAAGATCATCCTCAACTCAGGAAAATGTTGAACAAACATATTCACATGACAAACCTCAAATGTATGTACTTAAGAGTCCAGGTACCAGAGTAATGAGGTTCTTCATGATGGCTAGATTTAATCAGCTTCCTTGTCTAATGGTAACAGGCCTCAGTCTGAATATACCTATGAAGAAAATAGTATGAGGTCTTTGTCTAGACATTAAAAAAGCTGATACTTTCAGACAAATTCTCACTCAATGTAATAATCAATAACACATACGTTTTAACAAGGTTCAAACACCAAATTGGATTCGCCCACCTGAGTTCTTCTCTTGTGCGGTTTCCTTCTGAACAGGAAGAAAGTGGGGAAATACCTAGAAATCCCTCAGCTGACCGGAACTGAATGATCCGGTCCACAGTGGGACCTCCAGGGAAAACCCCCCGAAAGGGGAAAAAACCCTGTGCAGGAATGGGCTGCTTGAGTTCGCAGTGTCCAGAGAACCGCCTTCCTTGTCAGGTCTGAATGGTATTTCTTTCAAGGTGGTCAAGTCTGTTCACAAGGCTGATAGGTGCTAATGAGGATTGAAGAACAAATACAGAGGTACAAATATACTTCACTACCAAAGGAGCTACCCTGAACTAGGAGGAAACCAAGAGAGAACTCCAATAGTAAAAATGTGGCTTACCCTGATTAAGGAATCAGAAATCTCCGAACGTCGGAGGAAGTGGTCTTTGAAGCAGGAAGCTAAGGAGCAGTCACCATGGGACTGTAAGGAAGGAACAGGGAACAGAGGGGTTTTCAAGGCTTGATAATACCAAGTTACTATAGAGAAAATCTTACTGAGACTGAGACCGAATTCATGTTACCTTCAGGGAAGAAAGACAAAGAATGGTGTGTTCTGGAAGTTGGAATTACTTAGGATCGGAACGGGCGCATTCCCCATAGATCAAGTTAAACTTCTGACATCTAGAAAAATAGAGGGAATAATGGTAAAAATAGTGGTGAAAAGGAAACGCTATTCGGACCTGGGGGAAAGAGAGCGGGGAGAGTGGAAATACTAAACCTCTGATGAAACCTACCCGCTAGCCGCTGCGTGCTGGTTATCAGGAGCAGCGTCTCCGTCACACAGTGAAAGTGAAAGTAAACACTGCCGTAAACTGTTTGCCCAGCCCCAAGCTAAGAAACAAATAGAAACACAGACAGATTATAACTACAGGGACCCCCTGATCTAATGCAAATGGGATACTACAGATTCCTTAGCAAGTAGAGAAAATAAACTCACGAAGCGTGGCTGATCTCTCTGTAGAGCAGCAACGCACTGGAGCACCTTCCGTGTATCCTGATATGCGTTGCCTGCGTCGGGAGGCGGGGCTCCCAGCACGTCGTCGGCAGTCAGAATCACTAGTCCGTTGCCGGCAAACAGAAACTCCTTCATTTTGTGAGGAGGAATCGAACTCTGTGTAGTAATCTCCTCGCATTGTGCTATCTCACGGATGGCATTCATCACACTCAATGCCCACAGCTTCAAAAGAAACTTTCAGAATTAATTGGTCCTTTTGCTTAAAGTAGTCACATCATAGAATCTTCTTCCTTTTGGGGTAGATGCACTCTTGATAATTTCCATTATGAATCTACGGATAGTAGCTCATTTACTGTTTACCACTTTCCTTTGATTGTCAAATATGTGTTTATGGAATAATGAAATGAGTTGTAGGACCTATTTATGGTTCTTTTAATTTTGTAATGATGAAACAAGTATCAATTGGGTGTGTTTTAATGTTCAGATGTAAGAATACCTTTTGATTATTTAAATTGTAATTATGTATTGATGAGATTGATATTGTTATATATTTTTATACTGGTGTGAACAGTACTCAACTGTAACAAGACAACAAAAACGATGTAAAGAAATTAAAAAAATTACTTAGCTGTCAAGGCATTATCGATGAAGATGCATTTGTGAACCTGCAATACCGGTTATCATAAACATAGTTTCTGTACTCTATCTGAGTTATTTGTAATAGAAATAACAGTAACACATTTTTTATAACAGATAAAAACATTGCAAACCTATTACCTCTCAATTTGAAGGTCATTGGTCCATGTTAGTATATGCAGACCAAGGAACCGTCCAAAGTTTCAGCTTTGCAACCATACTCCAAAAATGTCATTTTGGAATTTGTACACCCATGATCTAATCTCTGGGCCTCTGGGTCTCCCTTCAGAAAGGTACACTTTTTGCATTATGAAATATCTGTCAAATATGTAATAAAATGAGACATCTGAAAACTAGCCATCCTCTTTCTACCTGGGGCATGTAATTGGGCAGGGCAAGGCACCGATATAAATTAGGCCGATAATCACACAATGTGTTACTTTTCAGAACATCCTGTTTGAGTACTACCCAAGGCAGTGTTTTTGGTAAAACATCTCACAAACAAACTGTCCCACTCTGGACAAAATAAAAGTGTCACATTCTGGCCCCAGAAACAAGAATCATGGGCTGGCATTGCCCTTTAGATCAGTTAAAGCCTGGAACTAACCACTTGGGACAAACACGGGTGCTTATATGTCCCTCTAAGACATTTGTAAAGGAGACAATGATAAAACAATATTTGTATAACAGAAAAAGCAATAACATTGAACGTTTCATCTACTTCGTCCCAATCCTACCATGTTGAGAATTTGAAAGCCAGTGAGTGGACTTAAACCAGCAAAGTTCCCATTGGTAAACCCACATGCTAACCTACTGGTTCTTCTTTCATAAAATGTAGTTTTAGTTTTAATGCATTATGGCTCACCTGTCAACGGTATAATGGTTAATGATTCATGTAGGGATTAGCAATGCCAGTTGGGCTGAACATAGCTGTTTGGAATGGAAATAAATGCAAATCAATATTTTTCTAACAGTTAAAAAGGTTATAAACACAGTATTTAACCTATTCCCTCTACATGCATAGCTCAACATAGCAAGTTATTGTTAAACCAATGTGTGGACTTGAAGATGCAACCTTACCATTGGTTAACACACACTCTAAACTCTGAGCTACTGGTCTCCCTCTAGAAGTAGATCATTTGGCATTATAACTGTCAAAGTTAAAATGGACTAGGATGCATCAATGATCTCACAATGATGGTTGTGATACTGTTCACTCTCCGAGTAGAACGTAATGGAAATTAAGGTAAACCACAATTTGTATAACAGTAAATACATGAACTAAAAGTGTTACCTCTTGCACAGCTTAATGTGCCATGTTTAATATTTTCTCACCAAGGGAATGGACACAAACCTGAAAGCTTGCCGTTGGTAATCCCGAACTCTAACCTTGGAGCTACAGTGTAGCCTTGCCTAAATTGGAGTTGTTTGCATTATGACATAGCTATCAAATGTATTCTGGTTGAAGAGACATCTGTTTACTCCCAATTTCAGTTGAGATAAGCACATGTGCTGGTCTCTCTCTCAGGCACTTGTAATGGGAATAATGGTAACCAATACTTTTATGCAGTACAATCATTTAAAATTAAATATTTGACCTAGTTCCACTCAATGCAAAGGTTAGTGTACCAGGTTGAGTATTCTCAAGCTAATGATTGGACTTGAACCAACAATGTTGCTATTGTAAAACCATGTGCTGACCTCTGAGCTACCGGGTCCCTCATTATAAATCATAGCATATTGGATTAAGACATGTCAGAGGTGTGATGTATGAAGACACATCTGGGTTCTTGCATTCACTGTTGGGATAAACATATGTGATGTTTTTTCTTTGAGTTATTTGTCATAGAAATAAAGCAGAATAATGTTTGTATAACAGTACAAAAAAAACTAAAACAATTGTGTGCATTACTATCAATGCACAGCCCAACATGGAATGTTGAGTACTTTCAAGCCAATGAATGGCCTTGATTTTGCAACATTTGCATTTGTAAACCCAACCTCTCACCTCTGAGCTAATGGATCTCCCTTTCTAAAGCTAAATATTTTGAATTATGGCATTAATGTGAAGGTATAATGGATGAAGGTGCATGTGGGAACTCTCTCTGAGTTGAGAATATTTTGATAACAGTAGGCAACTTTAAAGAAGTGCAACCTATAACCTCTTAATGCATGTCTCTCCTTAACATGCAGAGCATCCACAAGCCAAAGCAAGGACTTCATCCTGAAACCTTCCTATTAGTAAACCTAACCTCTATCATTTTAGCTACTGGTTTTCCCTTTTATGTTTATAGCTTTTGGTATTATATCATAGCTGTCAAAGATATAATGGATGAAGATATGTCTGGGAACTTTAAATGGCTCATTTGTAATGGAAATAAAGGTAAAATAATATTTTTAGAACATTTGATAATCTTACAAATTAAAAATGTAACCTAGTTCCTCTCATTGCACAGCTCAACGTACCATGTTGATCCTTTTCAAGCAAATGCATGGACATGAACTTGTAACTAGTACCATTTTCTGAATATTATGCATGCCTACTAGCATATATGCCCAGCCTGTATGTCATGTGTTTTTCTATTTGTGGACATTATCAAAGTTTTAGGTACACCTTTGCTGGGGCAATGGGAACTGCAATACAGGATGCAACATGTCTCTTTTTGTCTTGATAAAATGGGTTGGAATGGTGTTTTAGCATAGCATAATGCAGCAATAGACCACTCCCCTATTTGCTTGCATTAAATATGAAAGTGTCTGCGCCTTTTCACGTATTTGCCGGCACTAGGCCTGTTTAGTGTCCTAAGTGTGCACACAGCCTCCTCGTCTTCTTGGGATGCCATTTCCAGATTGTGTGGGAGTAGAGGTTTATCTTCTTCCTTTTCTGTCTCAGCATCCTCATATATGCGTTCAAAGGGAGGGAGTGTGCAGCTTGTGGAGTGATACAGATCAAGCTCTTGCTCGTTCTACTCTTTGTAAGATTATTATTGTTTTTTTTTCATATTGTGACTTCACTATGTAGGTTCAATATTCACACACCCCTTCTGAATCTTTTATCCTGATGGATATACCTATTTTTATTTTCAGGCTCTTTCATATATGTCCATGATCTTGCGGACCGGAGACCTTGCTTTACAGATTTATTACCACTCCTCCTTCTAAGAATTGGCCTTTGAGTGGAAGACATATTGTCTCAATGGCTGACTTATTTCATCATAGAGACACCATGGTGAAAGTGCTGGCTGAGTGGTGATTGGATGATGATGGCTATTCCTTGACTTGGCAGCCTGATAGAAGTCCCATTTCCATATAAATGTTTGGTATACAATTTCTGGTTTTTAGAATAGGTAGTATTTAATAGGTATTTGTGTGCCGATTTAACACAATGTTTGGTTAAGTGACTTCAGCTGGTCATTCATAGGTGGTCAATTAAATCTTATCTTCATGGATGTTTTTAATGGTATTCTGTATCTCATATTCATTTTGGGTATACTGGACTAACTGTCACCAAAGATCCTCCTGTGCTTAAGACCAGCCAGGCCCACATGCTCTACTTTTTCTCTGAATCATTTGCACTCCCTGCTCTGCATAATCTGTAGTGGTGTGCCTGTGTGTATTTGTTAAGGTTACAGAGGGAGCCAATAAATGTACTCAGGGGCCATATGTGGATGTTTGTAGTGGGACACATATACATCTTTGAAATCTATCTATTCAATAATGCAGTTTGTAGAGAAACCATTGATTACCACTACCAAATGTTAATTTGTATTTTAAAATTGACGATTGGATTAAATAAAGAAAATATATGAATACATGGCAGTCAAATTAGTATGTACACTTGGTTGAAATATAGGTGATAAGGTTTGTTTCTATGTCAAGTGCCATACTAAATGTAAGGGAGTGTATCCTTATTAAATTGTTGAAATTCTAATAATGGTGCAGAGGCAAATATTATGCATTTATTTATTTTCAATACATTTAGCAGTAAGAGATACAAAAAGAAAACCTTCAGCTCCCAGCACCTCAAGTGGGGTTCATTGTAGCCCAATCAATGACCCTTCTTTAAGTGCTATATCTATGTGAAAGTTACTTAAATCCTGTCTGCTATTTTCTTGCTGTCAATCCAATGCTGCCCACAAAGCCAATTTCCCAAAAACTCCAAATGGACAACAGCCCTGGACACTCTCGATAAGAGGAAGAAGACTGGAAGCATCAGAATCAAATCTGTGGTACACTGAAAACTTCTTCTGTTGAAACAACAATCAAATATAAGGGAACTAAAATATCAGGTAAGATAATACGTCTGCCCATGTATTTAATAGGATTATGACACATTTGATCGGAAAACTCAACAGTCTTTGTCATGGCATGAAGGTTTTATATTAGGCACATTCAAAGCCTATAAATCACAGTCAGAGACGAGAGATGAGACGTGCGTACACAAAATTTACAAAATAACCACTTTTTGGATGGTTAGACTGTGGATCTAAGAATATCCTCTGGACTTCCTGCAGCTGATATGTCCTTAGAGGGCCATTGCAGCTGTGGTGGAGTGATCCCCAAAATGGCAAATATCAATACCAACACACCCAAAATGGGAGTATTTGATGTGCTCTGATTGCGGCCTAACCGATCTGCATGTTGCCACATTGCCAGAGGGACATGATAGGGAACCATTATTTGTGTATCAATATCAGTTGCCTCTGGCATGTTTGGAATCATTAGCTGAGATAATTAAGAATTTACAATCCAGAGGAATCATTAGGCCCATTCATAACACATCAAATACTTCCATTCTGGATGCGTTAAAACATAATGGCCAATGGCATTTGTGTGCGGACCTACGAGAGCTAATCAAGAGAGTACCTATTTCCGGTGGCTCCTTCCATGTATAGATCAGGGTCTCGCACAGGTCCACAGGTGTTTACCACATTAGATCTCACAGCTGAGTTCTGGTGTGTGCCACTGACTGAAGATATCCAAAACTTGTTTGCATTTTCTTTTGACAAATTCCAATATGCATGGTCCTGGACACCTTTTGGATATGTCAATAAATGGAGTGAATTTGGAATATTTTTGAGGAAAGTGCTCCCAGATGCAGCAGAAAGGGGAACAATAGATGATGTGCTAATTAAAAATGAGAATCTGAAAAGTCATTTCAATGAGATTAGATATGTGCTTGGCCAGTTACAGAAGGCGGGAGTCAAGGTATCTTGGCAGAAAGCACAATGGTGTAAAAAGAAAGTGAACTTCTAAGGTCATGAGGTGACTGAGAATGGGTTGAATTCACAAAAGAAAAAGGTGGAGGCAAAATAAAAATTGAGATTGGACCACTGATAAAAGATGAGATATGATAAAAAAATATATAAACAATAAAAAAAAAATCTCCTGAAAAATATATGCTATCTATAGATGTATTGAAACATCATTAATATATATGATTGGAAATGTTGCTCCTTGCATGAAAACTGGGGGATATACATAATTTATAACACCTGGGCTTCAATGTGTATGATGTTTATTTCAAATATGGGCACTTCAATTGGGAGTACAGACATTCTTTTTTTTTTTTTAAAGGTTGTTTTATTTATCCTGCAGTGATATCCCAGGGGATCGCAGCAGTAGAAAAAGGAGGGATATGTAGGGATACGGTATATGGAGACAGTAATTGATCCATGACATTACATTCAGAAGAGGCAGCAAACAGTGGCAAGGGGATTCATGTGGAGAATACAGACATCAAATGACTAGTGTACATTTCAAATGGAAATGCACATTCTTGCAGTGAGCATGTGTTTAAAATGCCAAGAGTTCAGGGTAAACAGGTAATTTGGCTGGTTTGCACTGCATACATACTAATCTAAACTATTCCATTAACACCCTTACCCCATAATTTATAACAAGAAGTGCAAAGCAGGCCCAGTTGACAGGTCGAAATTGAAGTGCTTTTTCTGCAAACGTGCAAGTATTCTCTGGCTGTGCGATTTCTGCGGCATGGCACAGATTGCGAAAAAGGAATGTGCTTTGCTGAGAGGAATATGCTTTGCTGAGAGGCATTATTCTTAAACCAGGGCCAAAAGGAAGGGAAAAGTATCATTTTGTTATCCAACAGTAATACCACGTGGGTTTCAGTGGTATGATTTAGAAAGGGGAAGAATTCTGTTTGAATGGCAGCAGGATGCTTAAAATGTGGCTGAGAGAGAGGGTGGAGGGCAGATGTTCAGAGAAGAACAGCAGACATCCTGGCAGACGAGCTGTGCAGAGGGGCAAAGATTACTTGGCAGGCAGCAAACTGCAGAGGCTCTCTGGAGACTGAGCTAATGGGCTATAGACACTGGGGGAAGCGGAGATCCTGGCAGACGAGCTTTGTCCTTCGTGTGGGCAGCTGGGCTTTGCAGAGTTTGCAATATTCCTGTTTGCTGATAACCCAGTTCAGAACAGTCCCAATATAACAGTGCACGAATCACTGGAGTGAAAGGTGAATATATTTGTGAATTGAGGTGTACATATGGGTGGATGGATTTATTTTTATTGTCAGTCAGGATCAATTGGTCATTTATATGAATAATGCCTTTTAGTACTTGAGATGAATACTGATTCAAAAGTGTAAAAGAAAAAAGAAAAGTTTGCTTGCTGTCGTATTTTCCTTTCTTGTTTTGTTTTCTCTCTCTCAAACTGTGAATGTGGCCAATTTTATCAGAGCACAAGGTCTGTGGTAAGATAAGAACCATGGGTGTTTATTAATGAAGACAAACTGGTCATGTAATCTAATGTAGAGGTTCTATTTTGTACTCATGCTTATACTCACAACCTGTTCTCTGAATAGATTCAAATAACAGTGTATATAAAAACAAACATTTTTAAAACGGAAAGAGTTTTCTGTGTATAAATGTGTCCAATGACAAAGAGGGTGTGAGGTTACAGGGAAGAGCCCCAGTGTGCCAAAGGAGGTAATGCATTTTACAATAGGTGGTAAAATATGAAATAAATGTTGGTGTTCATAGTAAGTATGTTTAAAAGTGTAATGTTGCATGCGTGACTGGTGAATCTTTCCCCACGGAAAATGGTCTATGTGTCAGGTGACACTGTCAAGATTCCAAGTGTTACAGGTCTGCTGATTTTCCTTTAGAGTTGGCCCGGGATAAATGACATGTTTTAGAGTATTTTCAGGGGAGCATTATTACTCTAAGGGCAGCATTACCATAATAGCACCATACCACTTTACCACCATAAGAGAATACCACAAGATTAGACATAGCCCCCTGACAAAATCTCTAACAGCCCGAAAATGGCAAATATCAATACCAGTCTGGGACATAAGGACGTAAGACACTTAACCCATCTGGACAATGTAGGGGAGAAAACAAGGCAGAGGTTCTAATGAAAAGAAATGACAAAGCTGATTGGTGGTCATCCTTAAAGTTTCTGTATGTGACTCGTATTCTTTAAGACTTCACACCACACGGCACCTATGAAAATCTGAAAAAATGGGAAGATGAAAAATACTTACAGAGTCTAATTGTCTGTAAACGACAAAGCAAAACTGCCCAACGAAAAGGACTTCATGTAAATATCAAGAGCTCTACCATCTGTCATTCTTCTGAAAGACACCAGGCACATAAGCGTAACTTTCTTAGCAGTATGAGACTGAAATAATAAATCACCATTGTATAGTCAGTCTCAAAACAAAGACAGCACGCTGTTAGTATACCATAAACCACTATACCTAGCTGTGGGAGTTTTGTTAAATCCAATACCATTTAAAAGGTAACCAACCAAAGCATGTTCCCTCACACAGAAACTTTCCACAACTACATGCATAAGGAAATGTAAGGATATTTGGCGTGTTACAGCACAGAGTACAGCACTACTGCACAGGTAGCATTTTTTTATGCAGCACCACTACATGGGTGTGGTGCATTGCTATATGTGTTCCCAGAGTAACATGGACATATAAGTAAAGACATGCTATTCAGTCAAAAACGATTTTTACATATAAGATGCAAATCCATTTTTACAGTTAAAAGCACACATCTGCACATTCAAAATGCACACTATTTTTCACCTGAAATGCCTATGTTGCAAGAGACACATTTGAAAATTAATAACTAACCTTATTAACAACTAACCTGACTAATAAAACTTCATTTAACATAACCCACTAATAAAAATGTGTCTCCACTGCAGAATTAGGCCTACTCTGAAAGTGAACTTTTAAACACACATTCATTTTTTCTCTGCTGCTCTGTCCACATAACTACAGGAAGCAAAGAGCTCGAAGGAGCAGGAAATCAGTTTGTTACAATTGCCACTGTAGAAGTGAGCCATTGTGTAGTGAGGGAGGAGATGACATGATTGATTCTGATTGGAGCAGCGTCATAGCAAGTATCATGCTAGAGGCTGTGATTAGAACTTTGCTAAAAAAGCTTGAGAGAGGGGGAAGACGGTCGACATCTTGCAGAGCTGGGAGAAGGATCTCTTTCCTGGCTGGGGCATTCCTGCTGCAAAAGCTGAGAGCTCCAGGCAATAACCCCGGTTTGAGAACGGCAGATGCTTGTTTTCACTGGGGTCGATCTTCAAGGGAGCCAAATTCAGAAAGAGAATAGCCGGAGAAAACTCATGCTGAACAGATAAGGTAATTACAGAAGTGAGTGGGAGCTGTGCGAAGGTGCGCAAAGCTGTTCAGTCAGTGTATTAGAGGGAGTCTCAGTCTCTTATCAGCATATTTAATGTTACCAATTGAATATATTCTCACAGCTCTCTGTACATTTTATCACAAATAATGTTGTACCATTTTATTTATTTCTGTGAAAAAAGTTAAACTGTGTTTAAATGAAATTTCTATAATACAAAAATATTTGAAAACAGATAGCTAGTGTGTATTATTTTTCTCTTTCATTTTGCATGGGGAAAGGTTTAAACGTGGGTAGATTTTTAAACAGTGCAATTGTCATTTTAAAGCAGATGTGTGCATGATTCTATTCAGTATGGACAGTTGTGAGTGACTGTTTGTAGCATAGCCTGTTGGAGGTACATGAGTCAACGGGAAGAGAGACTCTCTGGACATAGTTCCCTACCGTATATGAGGTAGTGGAAATTACCACAAAAATACCACAATTGCCCATGGTGGCACACAACACTAACACTGAAAATGTGGTATCCCTAAAATGTAGGCCTGAGGTCTCTCTAGTGATCAATAACAATCTAGATAAAAAACAAGGGATGTTGGATATTGGGGCCACAAATAAACCAACCACTATACCAACCAACCACGCAAACTACCGCGCATACCATCTAAATAGGTCTGAATTCTGAAATAATGCAATGTATTATTGTCATGTGTGACCCAATATGAATACAGAGAGTGATTATTGCTAAAGGTATTTTGGCGGTAAGAAAATACCGCAAAGCCCCAAATATCCACAAAATACCCAACAGAAATAACTGGCCTATAGGTGTTCCCTGTATGATAAGAAAGCACAGCGTCAACATATGTTGAATAGTTCTCAATGGAGACAGTACAGATCTATAGGAATCCAAATTAATTTGAAGATACCAGTGAACCCATGCATTCCAGGCAAAAGTGTAAACCATGAAGGTCCTTGAACCATGAAATTCAATGGACATTAAATTGTCTGCTTAAAGACCCCCTTGATATCTTCAAAGCCATTAGTTGATCGGAACTACTACAAAATCATGGGTTTGTGGGAGAAGAAGGGCATCTAGTAAAACATTTGTTAAAATGGACTAGAGAATTTGAACTGCACAGTAACTGTAGGGCCAACAGGGAGCATGCATGAGACAACTGGAATTATGTTATTAAAACCAGCATTGTTGCAGTTAAGCATGAATAAGTGCATAACATATCATGCAAAATGGTGGGGGGGAGCTTAGAGAAACCTGCTGCTCACTGTTGAAAATATTCTTCCATTAATCTGGTGTCTATCTGTAAAACACTGGAGGATGAGGATTCAGATGGGACACAACAATATCAATCCAATTGTACCCTAATGGGTTCTCGAGGTCCAGAAATAAAACAACATGTGGAGTATCGGGTCCAACAGTACATGCCATTTTTCCATCTGATGTAAACTGCTTATCTGTGTCCAATTTTGTAATCCTAATTTTTTCATTCCAACTGAGGAGGGTCTCCACATTTCCTCCCCAGATATTACATTTAAGTATTTCTAGCACCACCCATTAAAAATCCATGTCACTTCCAGATTTGCTCAGATATTGTTTTAACATTAGTGCTTGTGGGATCTTTAGTGGATCTGACAAAAATTGAATTTAGCTACAAAACATGAAATAATAACAGCCATGGATATTTTTGTGACCTCATTGTAGTGTTTGATTTAGGTCAGGAGAACCACAGAGAGCTGCTACATGCACCTTTTAAACTTGAAGTTTGTAGTCTAATCTAAACCTAACTATGGAGTCACTATTATAACATCTGTAATATGTCATGTTCTTTTAAGCTGTTATGAAATACTTCTTACATATTCAGTGTTTTCCTTGCCACTTAATTGATAATCAATGTTGAATTTTCTTCTATGAGTGTATTGTCTCTGTTTCTTTGCATAGGATTAATTTTAACATGTGTGATGTCAGAAAGTTTAAGATATTTAGGATTACAAATTAGGTTTGTATTCAAATGTACTGTAGTTGGGTAAACTATATTAATAATATGATTTCCTCACAGACATAGGTGTGCACTTTTGTAATAGTACAAGCTATATACATTTATGCACAAGTTGATTCTAAGCCCTATATAGTAGATGTTATGTTAACATGTAATGTGGCTCTTAGTACCTCTAATGGGGTCAGCGTACCTCTCCAAAATAGTGGATTATGGGCCCTAGGGTGGTATTGGCAAAATTCCCTGGTCATCCTTGCATACGCCCCACTACACGAGATTGCCACATAAAGTCCTTTGTGAATACTGTCAGTTTGAGGAACAGGATTACTGCACTCTGAGGAACAAAGATGTAACAGTAATACTCTGCCCTCACTATTTTCAAAGGAAAGTGTTGCCTTCAGCCCCCACCCACAGAAACACACAAACACAGCCTTTTTAAGGGAGTCACTGGGCAGGGTATTCATTTATATAACAATGGAAATTACACACAGGGCTTGAAACCATGAAAAATTGTTGTGGTGTATGTTGCTTGCTCACCGTTCCCGCATAGACAACAAAGACCTCTGTCATCCTAAACTCATTCGCCAAGTTGGAATAGACATCAGAGATCGTTCACAATCTTTCCTGATGTTCATTCACTGTATCTGCAAAGACATCAGACACACAGTAGAATTTCCTGTGAAGCGCAGCCTGGCTCAGCTATTCCTGGCTCCACAGGCCTGAACTATATCAGCTGGTTTAATTCACAAATATTACTTGACAATGCCACAAAAATACTTGGTCTTATACTAGTCTCTGAATGCAAAAACAAAAAATGGCATTGCCATCTAAAATCACAACACCACGCAACAGATTCAAAGTAGACACAGTGGTGGGGATTAAGCAATACCAAACACAATCCTACATTCATGCACTTCTAGATCTACAGATCAGCAGTACAACCCCAGCTCCTTTTAAAACAAGGAAATCCCAGAATGTGAGGCTCTCATGTATTTCTTAGGTGGAGGAAAACCCCACCAAATGTGATTCATAGGATGAGGAGAGCACCAAGGCAATGTTGGTAACATGCACTTTTTGTCAGTGGAAGAGAATGTGCAACCAATGTTATGCACACGTGAATTCTGTAGGCAGAGGAGTATTCTATGGGAATGAAAACCACATGTGTTCTGTATAGAACGAGTAAGCTACATAGGTAATGGTAGGAATGCATGCATTATGCAGGTGGGGAAGCTACTAGGTATTGCTAGGCACATATGTGTTTTGTAGGTAGAGAATGCAAAGGCAGCGATAGGCAGGTCTACATTGTGTAGGCAAGGAGAATACAAAACATGCAAACTCCACAGGCATTTTGTAGCCAGAAGAGAACATTCTTTGTTTTGGGCACATATGCATTATTTAGGTGGAGGGTATTGCCATGGCAGTGAAAAATTGATTGCACTTTTTAGGCAAGAAAATATACCAAGGACATATTGCATGGTAGAGGTATAAAAAATGAATATGCTGTAGTAAGAAACATGGTGAAGGATTGGTATAGCCCACAGAGGAATGCATGTGTTGGACTATTTTCAACTTCTATAGCAGCAGCAGTATTTGCACTAGAAGTACAGTTAGTGCCCCGGACTGATTGGCAAGCCTGATAGATCAGAAATTGAAGATCTCTAAAGCATGGGAAAATCCGTCTCAAGTGCTCTAGTGCATTGCAGAGAAATGTAATTGTGAATGCTCCACTATCCCTCTTGCATCATGTGACAAATGATGAAATTAGAGACAAGGAGCAAGAGTAGGATGATATGTCTGCATCATTTGAGTAAAAAGAGGGAGAAGAAAATACCTTACCTCAGCAACAAAGATGGAAATCCACAAATGATGAACAAGTAAAGATTTCTCAATAGCCCCATTTTAAAATTGTCTTGGAAACATACAACAATGAAGACCATGCCAGCAATTATACATATGATATGGTAATAATAGCTAGGATGCATGTGTCTTTCCAGTGTTTAATTGATAGATATGCTGCATTTATGTAGAACACAGAACTATTAATGAACCTCACCAATAGAAATAAATCCTGACTGGGTGTGATGAGGTCCCCAGCGAAATTGAAGTGACATCTATTTATTTATTGTTTATTTATTTGTATTTGTAATTGGCGCCAAAAGCCTGCAGGCATCGGGGCACCAGGGTATCATCAACACTAAAAGACGAACATAGAAGACGGGACAGAAAACAACAAGGTGAAGTGATGATTTCCATCAGGGGAGGCATTGCTTAAAGAGAAAGATGTTTAGCTGTCGTCCGAATCTTGTGATATTTTGTTCCTGTCTCAGGGTCTGGGAAAGTGAGTTCAAAAGTTTGGCTGAGAGGACAGGGAAAGATTTCCCCAAAACGTTAACCTATTTAAAGCTAAGGTTGGTGATCACAGACAGTGTAGACAGGCAAAGAGTTTGTCTTGGCTCGTAGGTGGTTACCATGTTTCTTAGATAAACTGGCACAGTCCCATGTGGACATCTGTGAATAATCACAGCTGATTTGAAGTGCACGTACCGTGAGCCAGTGTTGGTTTTGTCGAATGCTGGATATGTGATCAAGTTGGTATTTAATTTTAATAATGCGAACAGCATTATTCTTAGTGATTATCAGTTTTTGCAGACATTTCTCTTTAGCTCCTATCAGTAAAGCATTGCAGTAATCAATCCTTGATAATATGGCATCATGTATTGGCCTTAATGTCAGAGAGAAAATGGCAAATCATTTTCAGCAATCGAAGCTAATAGGCACAGATATTTGTCACATGATTGGCGTGGGCTTCAGAACTGTATGAGGACTCAAGATGAGCGCCTAATGTTTTCATCTTCTCAGATACCTGGATATTGCAGTCTTGAATTATATTATTCTCACTTTCACAAAAATCTGCTTCAAAGCAATTTGAATGTTTTCCAGAAAAATCTGATTACCGTGTTCAGTATCATGGCACTATAGCACTCGTGGAGAAGATGGAAATGGATGCAGTCACTTGTGCCGTTACAATATCCTCATAACATGTGTTACAGGTCTAGTTGATTTCCAAGATAGCCACCACCATTCTATTTACCGCAGAGGATTGCAGAGAGTGGATGTGTTGCAACCCTCTGGCTCCTGGGTAGGATGCTAGTGGTGCTTTGCTCACTGCTACTTTCCAGCCCTTCTGTTGCCTTTATTCCTAGCTTCTCTTGCCTTCCGATCCACCCTCCCTGTTACTTCATGCCTTTTTTTCCCATTCTCTCTTGTTATAATGTTTTCCTTTTTTGCGCCTAGCCCTTCATTTTCTCCTGAATACTTTTGATCAAACTCCTGTTTTCTCCTCTCCTTGGATCCTACTTAATTCCTGGTGCCCTTATTTCACCATCCCACGATGACTTGGATTCTACTAGTAGTTTATAACTGTGACTTTCAGTGGCATTTTGGACCTCACAAGATACTTTGAAACTGACTACTTCTTTTGGCTAACAAGACTTTCAGGTGATTTTTTTCAGCCTATGCTTTTTCCCCAAACCTATGGCCAATCCAACTGTGGCCTCTTTGTCTGGTCTGTACTTCTGACAGGTGCTGTTGATACAGTGGGGGAATGCTCTTTCCTCTAAAAGGAAAGCTCCCCTTTCAGGAAGGGGCAATCTAAAGGGAAGAAGATGGCCAAGATGACCTGGAAGCAGGGTGAGTCCAATTCCGACAGCGAGCATTGTGTAACTCCATCTCTCTGAAAAATGTGGGCAATTTCGAATGTGATGTACTCATTATTAAAACGAAAGATGCCATGCCAACCTCTCGCAGAAAAGCACACACAGCTTTATTGTCTTTGCGTCTCGCTTTTTCCATTTGTGGACCAAAAGAACTGGAATGCATCCACATCTGTCTCTGAGCAATGTGAGAATGTTTGGAATTGGGAACTTTCCCAATGTTGCCTTCATTGCAGACTGCATAACATACACTGTTTCCTCCACAAGTATAATAATGTCTGAATGTTTCAATTGAATATTTGTACAAAATGGGAGCAAGTCCACCCACTTCATCTCTCGCACTCCATATCATGAAAGATTACAAATCAATGCAATCCAGGATTATCCACCAATCCACATGCTCTGCAAACACCACCAGACGTTGCTGCCAATCAAAGGGGTGGGCGGGAGTGTAAACTCAATTTCAGTTATTTATTCTTTAGTGGTGGCTCCGAAAAGAAACTTTTTGGGGGGGTTGTTAACAAACAGGGTTTTTTTTTCCATTCTTGCATTTATTTACATTAGTACTGTGCATTCAACGATTTTCTTACAATAACTTTTTCAATGCATTAATAACATTGTAAAGGAAAATTGTATTTCTGACATCTGTGAAATGAACTCCATCTTCACAAAAAAGAATCACACCATTAGACCTTATATTGTCATTCTGAAAAGATGGCATTCAAGCTGCATTAATTCTTCCATTTGTGGACTGAAAAAGTGGTTTGACATCTCCATGTTTGCCTCTGATTTATTTGAAAAAACATTATTTTGGCAGCAGGAAACAGTTCCATTAGGTTTTTAATTAAATCCTTTATGGCAACCTGCAAATACACTTGAGTCACATAACCTAAACTGTCCCCGCCACAATGCACAATTACAATGTATGGACATTTAAAGTAAGCCATACTCTCACAAAATAAAAACAAGCTTTCCCTGTTTAATATATAATGGTTGTGTTGAGCTATCCCTTGATAGTGCATAAAGGTGCTGAAGTTCACAGGGATGAATCCCTCCTGATACAAAGAAGTCCTCCGTATGTACGAGTGTCCTGGACACTCGTACATACGGAGGACTTCTCAGCACCTTTATGCATTATGCAGTGACTTATGAGCTATCTATATAGCCTGGATTCGATAAAGGCAGCTCTGCCGAAACACGTGTCATCCACAAAGGCTCTAACATCACAAAAATAAACAGGAATTGATTAATCATCACTACTTGCCATTCCATTATTTTTCGGCGCACTATCAAGGGATAGCTCAACACAACCATTATATATTGTCACAAACGGAGTGGAGGGACTCTAAGTCTCCGTAGTAGCTAAACCTGGTGCGACGCAAGATCTTTAACATCACCTCAACTCTCATGGACAAACCCTTTTAATTTAACGGGGCGCGTAGGTACTGCAGCAGGTGTCATCACAAACAGTCCCTCACCAAGAATGCAATACTTTCCCTATTTAAGCCACAAACCTCAAGCCACAAAACATGCACTTCTGCCAATCCAATACTTCCAAAGGTGCTATGATTTTCAGCATCAATGACATTTGTGATGTCATCTTTGATGTCGTGGGTGTTAGTCTTAGCAGTGGACGGTGGTGGCGCGAGTTATGGTTGCTTAGCTTACCATAAATGGCGAATTTCAAGGGTTTTTCGGTTTTACTTGGAACCATAACGTCCCTTTAACAAAGTTTTTTCACTGAATTTCATAGGTTTTTAGTAGCGCAACTTAATCATAAAGTCCCTTTAACAAAGTTTTTTCACTGAATTTCATAGGTTTTTAGTAGCGCAACTTAATCATAAAGTCCCTTTAACAAAGTTTTTTCACTGAATTTCATAGGTTTTTAGTAGCGCAACTTAAGCATATCGTCCCTTTAACAAAGTTTTTTCACTGAATTTCATAGGTTTTTAGTAGCGCAACTTAACCATAACGTCCCTTTAACAAAGTTTTTTCACTGAATTTCATGGGTTTTTAGTAGTGCAACTTAACAATAATGACTTTGACTTTATAAACATATCATATGGAACTGACTGAATCTCTTCTACTATACTTGATGTCCGCGAACTCATTTAATGTTCGCGGACATGTTCGAAGAACAGTACCACTACCTAAAAACTCTGGGGGGGGTATGTTTGATTGTTATATCATAACATAGGAACATTTAACAAATTCAAAAAGAAGCACACAAACACATTATGAGGGTAATTCATAGAATTTTGCATAAAAGTGTCGCAAGCGGCTGGCGCAGAGTGTCCGCGTGCGATTGACTGCGCCAGGCACGTGCGCTAAAACCGATTTCCGCGCACAGCGTATTCATGGATTTCAGGCTTCCAAACCAGCCGTGGCGCAGAGAATCGCAGCGACCCTGCAGCAGCGCCAGTAACGCCCCCAAGAACGCCCTCGCGCAAGGAAAAGCCATCCAAATCGCTAAATCATCGCAAAGGGCTGCGCTAACCCTGGACCAGTTCACCGGGCTGGCAAACAGCAAACGCCAAGCGGGGAACGTGTATTGCAGGGGAAAGGTCCACACGCGATTCCATCAGGGTACATGTATTTCAGGGGTGCGCGGGAAGTTACACACGCGAACGGGCCAGTGCGAGCAGGGTATGTGTATTCCATGGGTGCGCGGGAAGTTCCACACGCGATTTCATCAGGGTACGTGTATTTGAGGGGTGCGCGGGAAGTTACACACGCGATTGGCCCAGTGCGAGCAGGGTACGTGTATTTCAGGGGTGCGCGGGAAGTTCCACACGCGATAGTCCCAGTGCGAGCAGGGTACGTGTATTTCAGGGGTGCGCGGGAAGTCCCACACGCGATTGTCCCAGTGCGCGGGAAGTTGCACACGCGATACCAGCAGGGAATGTGTATTTCAGGGGTTCTGGGGAGTACTACACGTGAATTGGCCGTGTGGGTCCTCCCAGGTGTACGCTCCACAACCTCCACGGCCCCTGCAGGCAGCCCACACCACGGGGGACTACCCTGCACCCCTGCCCATGTCCCGCAGGCAGCCCATCCACCATGGGCATGCCCCCAGCCATCCCACATGTCACCTTGCACTACTGATCAACAATGCATGTCTCCCACCACCCCCACCCCCCAGCAGTGCAGGGGCAGCCTCCACCAGGCCCCCACTCATGTCTCCCACCACCCCCACCCCCTGCCACCATGGCCACCCTCCACCAGGCCCCCACACATGTCCCCCTGCACCCCCACCCCCCAGCATCCAGGGTCACCCTCCACCAGGCCCCCACTCATGTCTCCCACCACCCCCACCCCCCAGCATCCAGGGTCACCCTCCACCAGGCCCCCACTCATGTCCCCCTGCACCCCCACCCCCCGGCAGTGCAGGGGCAGCCTCCACCAGGCCCCCACTCATGTCTCCCACCACCCCCACCCCCCAGCCACCAAGGGCAGCCTCCAACAGGCCCCCACTCATGTCTCCCTGCACCCCAACCCCCCTGCCACCATGGGCATCCTCCACCAGGCCCCCACTCATGTCTCCCACCACCCCCACCCCCCTGCCACCATGGCCACCCTCCACCAGGCCCCCACTCATGTCCCCCTGCACCCCCACCCCCCAGCATCCAGGGTCACCCTCCACCAGGCCCCCACTCATGTCTCCCACCACCCCCACCCCCCAGCCACCAGGGGCAGCCTCCAGCAGGCTGCCACTCATGTCCCCCTGCACCCCCACCCCCCTGCCACCATGGGCATCCTCCACCAGGCCCCCACTCATGTCTCCCACCACCCCCACCCCCCAGCCACCAGGGGCAGCCCCCACCAGGCCCCCACCCATGTCTCCCACCACCCCCACCCCCCTGCCACCATGGCCACCCTCGACCAGGCCCCCACTCATGTCCCCCTGCACCCCCACCCCCCAGCATCCAGGGTCACCCTCCACCAGGCCCCCACTCATGTCTCCCACCACCCCCACCCCCCAGCATCCAGGGTCACCCTCCACCAGGCCCCCACTCATGTCTCCCACCACCCCACCCCCCTGCCACCATGGGCAGACTCCACCAGGCCCCCACTCATGTCTCCCACCACCCCCACCCCCCAGCCACCAGGGGCAGCCTCCAGCAGGCCCCCACTCATGTCCCCCTGCACCCCCACCCCCTGCCACCATGGGCATCCTCCACCAGGCCCCCACTCATGTCTCCCACCACCCCCAGCCACCAGGGGCAGCCTCCAGCAGGCCCCCACTCATGTCCCCCTGCACCCCCACCCCCCTGCCACCATGGGCATCCTCCACGAGGCCCCCACTCATGTCTTCCACCACCCCCACCCCCCAGCCACCAGGGGCAGCCTCCAGCAGGCCCCCACTCATGTCCCCCTGCACCCCCACCCCCCAGCATCCAGGGTCACCCTCCACCAGGCACCCACTCATGTCTCCCACGACCCCCACCCCCCAGCAGTGCAGGGGCAGCCTCCACCAGGCCCCCACTCATGTCTCCCACCACCCCCACCCCCCTGCCACCATGGCCACCCTCCACCAGGCCCCCACTCATGTCCCCCTGCACCCCCAGCCCCCAGCATCCAGGGTCGCCCTCCACCAGGCCCCCACTCATGTCTCCCACCACCCCCACCCCCCAGCATCCAGGGTCACCCTCCACCAGGCCCCCACTCATGTCCCCCTGCACCCCCACCCCCCTGCCACCATGGGCATCCTCCACGAGGCCCCCACTCATGTCTTCCACCACCCCCACCCCCCAGCCACCAGGGGCAGCCTCCAGCAGGCCCCCACTCATGTCCCCCTGCACCCCCACCCCCCAGCATCCAGGGTCACCCTCCACCAGGCACCCACTCATGTCTCCCACCACCCCCACCCCCCAGCAGTGCAGGGGCAGCCTCCACCAGGCCCCCACTCATGTCTCCCACCACCCCCACCCCCCTGCCACCATGGCCACCCTCCACCAGGCCCCCACTCATGTCCCCCTGCACCCCCACCCCCCAGCATCCAGGGTCGCCCTCCACCAGGCCCCCACTCATGTCTCCCACCACCCCCACCCCCCAGCCACCAGGGGCAGCCTCCAGCAGGCCCCCACTCATCTCCCCCTGCACCCCCACCCCCCTGCCACCATGGGCATCCTCCACGAGGCCCCCACTCATGTCTTCCACCACCCCCACCCCCCAGCCACCAGGGGCAGCCTCCAGCAGGCCCCCACTCATGTCCCCCTGCACCCCCACCCCCCAGCATCCAGGGTCACCCTCCACCAGGCACCCACTCATGTCTCCCACCACCCCCACCCCCCAGCAGTGCAGGGGCAGCCTCCACCAGGCCCCCACTCATGTCTCCCACCACCCCCACCCCCCTGCCACCATGGCCACCCTCCACCAGGCCCCCACTCATGTCCCCCTGCACCCCCACCCCCCAGCATCCAGGGTCACCCTCCACCAGGCACCCACTCATGTCTCCCACCACCCCCACCCCCAGCAGTGCAGGGGCAGCCTGCACCAGGCCCCCACTCATGTCATGTCTCCCACCACCCCCACCCCCCTACCACCATGGCCACCCTCCACCAGGCCCCCACTCATGTCCCCCTGCACCCCCACCCCCCAGCATCCAGGGTCACCCTCCACCAGGCACCCACTCATGTCTCCCACCACCCCCACCCCCCAGCAGTGCAGGGGCAGCCTCCACCAGGCCCCCACTCATGTCCCCCACCACCCCCACCCCCCGGCAGTGCAGGGGCAGCCTCCACCAGGCCCCCACTCATGTCTCCCACCACCCCCACCCCCCAGCAGTGCAGGGGCAGCCTCCACCAGGCCCCCACTCATGTCTCCCACCACCCCCACCCCCTGCCACCATGGGCAGCCTCCACCAGGCCCCCACTCATGTCTACCACCACCCCCACGCCCCTGCCACCATGGGCATCCTCCACCAGGCCCCCACTCATGTCTCCCACCACCCCCACTCCCCAGCAGTGCAGGGGCAGCCTCGATCAAGGCCCCCACTCATGTCTCCTACCACCCCCACCCCCCAGCATCCAGGGTCACCCTCCACCAGGCCCCCACTCATGTCTCCCACCACCCCCACCCCCCAGCAGTGCAGGGGCAGCCTCCACCAGGCCCCCACTCATGTCTCCCACCACCCCCACCCCCCAGCAGTGCAGGGTCACCCTCCACCAGGCCCCCACTAATGTCTCCCACCACCCCCACCCCCCAGCAGTGCAGGGGCAGCCTCCACCAGGCCCCCACTCATGTCCCCCACCACCCCCACCCCCCAGCAGTGCAGGGGCAACCTCCACCAGGCCCCCACTCATGTCCCCCTGCACCCCCACCCCCCAGCATCCAGGGTCACCCTCCACCAGGCCCCCATTCATGTCTCCCACCACCCCCACCCCCCAGCAGTGCAGGGTCACCCTCCACCAGGCCCCCACTCATGTCTCCCACCACCCCCACCACCCAGCAGTGCAGGGGCAGCCTCCACCAGGCCCCCACTCATGTCTCCCACCACCCCCACCCCCCTGCCACCATGGGCAGCCTCCACCAGGCCCCCACTCATGTCTACCACCACCCCCACCCCCCTGCCACCATGGGCATCCTCCACCAGGCCCCCACTCATGTCTCCCACCACCCCCACCCCCCAGCAGTGCAGGGGCAGCTTCCACCAGGCCCCCACTCATGTCTCCTACCACCCCCACCCCCAGCATCCAGGGTCACCCTCCACCAGGCCCCCACTCATGTCTCCCACCACCCCCACCCCCCAGCAGTGCATGGGCAGCCTCCACCAGGCCCCCGCTCATGTCTCTGACCACCCCCACCCCCCTGCCACCATGGGCAGCCTCCACCAGGCCCCCACTCATGTCTCCCACCACCCCCACCCCCCAGCATCCAGGGTCACCCTCCACCAGGCCCCCACTCATGTCTCCCACCACCCCCACCCCCAAGCATCCAGGGTCACCCTCCACCAGGCCCCCACTCATGTCCCCCTGCACCCCCACCCCCCGGCAGTGCAGGGGCAGCCTCCACCAGGCCCCCACTCATGTCTCCCACCACCCCCACCCCCCGCAGTGCAGGGGCAGCCTCCACCAGGCCCCCATTCATGTCTCCCACCACCCCCACCCCCCTGCCACCATGGGCAGCCCCCACCAGGTCCTCACAATCCCCAATCATGTGCGTAATGGTCAGCCTCCATGGCCAAAAAGCCCTACCAAGAAACCCATTCACCCACATGGAAATGGAAATCACATGTTACACCCCCAATGTTCATGAAGCTAATGAACCCATGTCCGTCACACACAATGGTTGCAATTGAATGGGAAAACACACAACATGACATGCATGAAACCACTTAGATGATACCACACAGTGAAGTATGGAAACAAAATTGTATTGAAAAAAATAAAGAATGCTAAAGAAAGAAAACAAACTACATTGTGAATGAGAAAAAAAAGACATTGTGAATGAGAAAAAAAGCTGCATGTCCGTATAAAAACACAAAACTGGAAATCAGAATCCCAAAAAATTTTGTCCAAAGTCAAATGTAAAAAAATCTCCATGCAATAAAGAACTATGTACAAAAATACCAAGGGTCCATGAGCCCAACTGAACAAAGGAAACCTACTAAAAAACCTACCTAAAAATCAACTATATACAAAAAGTGGAGCAGTGTCCGTCGACTCCAAATCATAATAAGAAAGAAAGGAAACCTAAAAGTAAAGAACTATATACAAAGGCGGCGGGCAAGTCCAGCGGCTCACTCCGTGGTGTCCTCGGCCAGGGCATCATCGAACTCCTGTTCGATGTCCCGGAGGCGGTCCAGTTCCATGGCCCAGAGGGTCCGCAGGGACGACGCTGTGTCCTCCTCCAACCCCCTGCGGATTGCCTCGAGGCACTCGGCCCGCCTCAGGGCCCTCCGCATGGAGTTCTCCGCCCTGACCATTGTGAGCCGCGCCTCTTCCGCCCGCCGCTGCTCCGCACCTATGGCGTGGCCCAACCGCTGCCACACGGAAGACACTCTCTGTCCTGGGTCCCCCTGCCCTCCGGCCGATGCCTGCCCCTCTGATGTCGAAAGCCCCGAGCCTTCATGTCTCCCACCATGTTGCTGCTGCTGCTGCTCTGCCTCTGCCCGTGCACTGCCTCCTGCTGCCTGCACATCCTCCGCCGGCTGGGGTGCACTTGTTGATGTGGCCACCCCTGCTGGACCTCCGACTCCCGACTGTGGCAGTGATGCCTCCTCCACCAGCCTGGCTGCACCGTCAGAGGCAGCTCCACAGGGCACCCAGGTGACTGATGGGTGGGAAGATGGCACAGAGGACGACTGGCGCGTAGGGGGTCCAGTTGAGGAGGGGGTCGGAGCAAGCCCCATCAGACGGAGGAATCCGGCCTGGGTGACCTGTCCCAGCAGGCTGACATGGTCAACGAGCCAATCGAAATGACGTGCAGTCTCTCCATGAAAAGACTGCAGGTCACCTCGCATGGCCCGTTGACGCAACGCCACACCAGCCAGGACAGGCTCAACCCGGACCTGGATGGCCACGTCCGCAGGCAGAGGAAGGCCAGTTGACGTCAGCTCATCCCCTGCCTGTAAACGGGTCTGGATGTAGGCATCCCTGCTGGTGCAAGATGATGCAGGGACAGGATCGGGGACAGGATTGCACACAGGCACCTCCGCGGCCGCCTGTGCTGCCTCCTGTCCCTGGTCCTGCACTGCACCACTAGCACCAGTGGGATCCCCACCTCCAGACCCTGTCTCTGGTGCTTGCGCGGCCCCCTCCTCCACCAAACCCCCCACCAACCTGGATGACTCCGTGCCATCTTCCCCTGTTGGGCCCTGTGGGGTCCCAGCTGCCCCTTCTGCTGCCGAGGAGTCCAACTGCAACCTCCGCCTCTTGGACCTCCCCCCGGCAGCTGCGGCCTGGGACGCGGCACCGGACTCCTCACTCCCCGACGAGATGACAACACGGGAGGGGAGCCGGGCCTTGCGTCTCCGTCTGGCGGTTGGATCCCTGCTGCTGTGCTCCACAGCACCTTCTCCGCCCTCTTCATCAGTTGACGCTGCAGACAGGGAGAAACAAAACACAGGCATCAGGGCACTGTACAATGGACACATACACGCATGACAGTTGCACATGAGTGGCATTGGCAAACCTCAGACATGTCATCACAATCCCCAACACACATGTCATTGCAACTGGCACACATGAGCCATACCACAGCCATATCGCAACTGCCACCACCATCCATACACATACAACAGCATCAGCAGCCAAAGGGGAGCCAGACATCACATGCAACACAGGAAGTGCACCAGACATGTACACACACCACCACACTTGCATGCATGTCTACACCTCTGCCAAGTGTCGCACTGTTCAGACGGGCATCCATGTCACATCTGCCAATCAGGCTTCCACATACCGCTGTCACATGCATCCATGTTGCATCACTGTTGCACCCTTGTCAAATACACACACATGCACATGTACACAGTGCTCATACATGCAGCCGAAAACAACATACATGCCTGACATCACGGACATGTCTACTTACATACACATTCATCCAAACATGTGTGCACCCACAAATGCATTTGCCATGCAAGCCCACACACACAAGCACCATCCATGTCTCACACATTACAGCCCTCGCATGTGTCAGCCCCACGGCCCTGTACACCCCCACCCATACTCGACCCCATACAAACAGATGTGCAACCGGCACAATGCCGAATAATCACCACACGCACTGCTCACAATCAGGATGCATGTACACTCACCGCTCGACTCCAGACGGGTCTGCTTCTCTAGGACCTGGACGTGGAGCGCTGAGGATATGCGTTCCAGGACCCCCATCTGTTCTTCCGACAAGTGGCCCACGGCGCCCCTTGGCATCCGCTGCCTTCAAGAGGCGCCGGGCCTTGTTCAGGGTCCTGGACCTGAAGTCCTCCCAGCGCTTCCTGACATGTTGTAAGTCCCGGACCGCCACCCCCTCCGCGTTGATGGCAGTCACGATGTCAGTCCAGATCCGAGTCCGTTCTTCCTTGTCGGCGTGGGAACTTCCGAAGAGGGCATCATACTGCCCCAGGACTTGCTCCACCAGGACACCAACTTCGGTGGCACTGAAGCTTGTGCCCCTCTGCCTCTCTGGCCGGGGGTTGTCAGTGGTCACAGATGGTGTTTGCCCCGACATGACAACCCCAGAGGCAGGAGTGGGTGGGCAACTGGGTCCTGGGGCTGGGCTGTGGAGCGATGGAATTCCAGTCGGGAGTCTTCGGTTCCAGCAGGGGTGGTCACAGCAACAGCACCCCTGGCTGATGTGCAGGCAGCAAATGGCAGTGCACGTGGGCAGCAGGCAGTCAGGCAGCAGCAGATGGCAAGTGGGAGCGTGCTCGGGGCTCTGGGGGGCAGTAGTTCGGCCTTCTGGGCAGGAGCGTGGTCTTCCATGTGCTTACGCGTGGCCAGCTTGGTACGGAGTGATTTGGCACGTGAAAATCCTGCACGTCAGCGTGAAAACCGAGGAAAGGCCCTTAGCGCGTAAGCGCGTCAGCACGCATACGCGATTCTATTGGACCAAAGGCCCTCAGCGCGTAAGCGCGTCTGTGACGTGACCCGCACGGGTGTTTCCCACACAGCATGTGATGACAGAGCACACGTGGAAAGACTGCACGTCAGAGTGTCATCGCGTGTGATTGGTGGAAATGTCCCTACACGCAGAAGTGACAAAGCGTGTAATTGGTGGAAATGGCCCTGCACGCATAAGTCACAAAGCGTGTAATTGGTGGAAATGGCCCTACACGCATAAGTGACAAAGCGTGTAATTGGTGGAAATGGCCCTAGCGCGTACACGCCGCGTAAGTGACGCTGGACGTGTGGGCCTGTATAAAAGGTACGCGTAGAACACCATTTCCTTGTACGTGCTTTTCGTGGAGAGCGAGTGGGTGAATTCTGTACTTCTTGTCGGTTCACACTCGATTTACTTCACGGCGTTTCAAGTTCGTATTCCCTGTTACCTCTGACAGATTTTTCTCTTTTTCCTCTTTTACTGGTTTACCTGGGCCTGTTCCCTCAAACAGTTTTCCCTTCTACTGTTGTCCTGTCTCCTCAGACAGCGTACAAATCTTCTTTTGGCGGGGGTGTTGCCAACCAAACGCGCTCCTTTTTCACGCTCTTTTACCTGACAGACGGTGAGTCACGCACGTATCTAACATCTGTGCTTGCCCCGTGTGTAGCCTACCCCTTCAGAGGTCATTCTAGGCTGCGTGTGACACGCATATGTTGATTCTTGTGTTACTGGGTGCCACAGCGTAGTGCAGGTTTTTCTTTCTGCACACGTGGTCTAGGAGGGGTTGCGTGCACGTCATCTCCCTTTTTTGGGGCTCCTGTGCGTAGCGTGACCCGTCATCTTTCCCCAGGGGTTACAATCACCCTTGCAAGAGCACTAGGGTACAATTACCATCTGGTACCCAGCCCCTTTGACCCCCAATTGCCCAGGACAATATTTTACAGCCACTCCCATACGCACATTAACATCAGTGCCATGGCTGGGAGGCGAGGATTCCGTAAGGGTGGCAAAGGTGGAAGAGCCACAAGTGGTGGCCGTGGTGGATCCGGTAGGGGACGTGGTCGTTACTTGCAGGGTGAGCCTGTCCCCCCATGTGTGGAGGACCAGTCAAGGGCATCCATAAAGTCCCCACACCCCCCCCTCCCATTGATGTCACCATGCCACGTGCATCTGGGGCAGCAAGGTCATCTGCTGCACCAAGTAGGCAGGGCGGAGAGGCTGCAGGGGCAGCTGCGGCTCCATCCACCCCAGCCCTCACACACCCAGCCCGGACAGTGTCGGTCCTAGTCCATGCTGCTGACATTCCCCCTGACACCATCACACTAGAGCCAATGCCTGCACCAACTCCCATGCTGAGTGTGCAATCCCACACTCCTGATACAGAGTCCACCAGGGCTCCTGCCCCTAGTGTCCAGAGCGGCGCAGGACACTCAGGATCACCACCACCTTCCAAGCGGAAGAGGAAGAGTGCTCGTCCGGCACAGGCTGATGCCCCAGACACGGCTACACAGTCCGGCCCATCCAGGAAGCCCAGCTTCACGGATGACGAACTGAATGCACTTGTCGAGTATGTGTCCGCACATGACAACGAGATGGTCATTGTTGCAGGATCCAAGACCACACCTGCACAACGCCAGGCACACTGGCAGACCGTTGCGGACATCGTAAGTGCCCTTGGAATCGTGAGGCGCACAGCCAATGATTGCTATAAGCGCTGGAATGACCTAAAGCGCAGGGCAAAGAGTAAGCTGGCCTCAAGTCATGCCGCAACTCTAGTGACTGGAGGTGGGTCTCCAGTAGTAGACATGGAACTCACTCCACATGAGTCAGTCGCTAGGACCAACGTCACGAAGGAACAGATCCAAGGCGTGGGAGATTTGGCTGATTACGAGGCATTGTCCGGTGAGAGCACATGCATGTGTGTGTCATCCATGTGCATGGTGTGTGTGAGGGCTTCTGTTTGTGTGACAGGTGAGAGTGTGTGCGCCTGAGTCGTATGGGTCAGCCATGTGCTTCATGCAATACATCCTGCGCAGCTGCATTTGGCCATAGCAGTATCCCTTCTGCCAACAGTAGACATCTAGCCCAACTGCACGCCAGTTGCCCTTGAAGTGTCACCTTGCCACAACATTGTTGCTTAATTTTCCACTGTTCATTTAGTCAGATTGTTTGCATTCCACCACTTTTACTAGGCATGTCGCCGTCCTCTAGTCACATGTCTGACATGGCTATGGTAAAGTGGAGTGACTTTGTTACCTGGATATCATTTGTTCAAACATGTCCCTGTGCAATTGCACCATTTCGGACTGGCAGCTCCAGGTGAAGAATCTGACCTGTTTGATTTAGAAAAGCTATTACATGCGGGAACTGGACTGAATGAATAGGTGCTGCCCTCCTCTCCATCTTCACTCAATAGCAATGGTACATGCCATCTGTGTGATGGCATGTGTGTTTCACCTGCCAATCACAGGCCAATGTGTGATGCCACTGCCAGGCAGCATGCAGAAAATGTGTTCACCTTCCATCTTGGTGTCATCAGTGTGTGCCATTTGCCTGCCCTTCATACGCAGTGAGGGTGCATGCATGGGAGGGTTTTAGTCATGTGGGACATGTGTCAAACAAGTACTGGTTCTCTTGCTTCTCAGCCCTCATTGTGTGCCATGGTGCTAATGCCTGTTTCCATTTCTTTGTTTTTATGTCTTTGCAGGGGAAGACACACCTGATACTGCTGGGGTTGAGGAGATGGTGCAGACCCAGGAGGGGTCCGAGGGCCGACCAACCACCATTTAGGGACGTGGTGTGGTGGTGGGTGAGAACCCACAAGTGCTGCAGGTCCTGCTCTCAAGGGGTGTCTCTGGCTGCACCTCCCCCGAGCTGTACTCAGGTGTTGATTCGGATGAGACCTACGTGCCGTCGCAGGTGAGTGTTCCAGGGAGGGATTCTGTTCTGTCTCACCCACCCGCACCAGGGTCAGAACCCTCAATGGGGATGTCAGTGTTGGCAGCTATGCCTTTGGTGGTTACGGATGCAGGGTCACACTCCGCGACATCTGATCCTGTTCCTGGGCCAGCAGATCAGAGGGGGAATGCAGTCCTGCAGCCTCAGGCAGTGCCGGCACAGCAAGGCGCAGTTCGCCTTGCCCCAGACAGGTGTGGTGCCCGCCGACGTGGTGGCCGTACTCCACCTGGCAATACTGCATGGGAGCAATCCATTTACGGTATGGCAACCCAACAGGCAGCATCATCCGAGATGATGGCTCAGGCCATGGATAGGGTGGCCACTTCCATTGTCCCCTCCTGAAAGGCTGATGGAGCGACTAGAGCAGGCAACCGACTCCATCTGCCAGTCACACAGGGAGGACATGTTGGGGTCCAACAGGGACAGGCGGGCGGCACTGGCGACTCTGCAGGAGGCCATCTCCATTGAGTCCCAGGGCCACAGGGAAGCCCTGAGGCACGAGCTCCTTCACCTCAGGACGACTCTTGTTGAGCTTGAGGTTTCAACACACCAAAGGACAGAACAGCAGCTGGAGTGTCTCACCCGTATGCTCTCAGCTGAGCTGCAGGCAACGAGGGATGGAGGTCCGGGCATCCCGTGAGTTGTTGCATGGGGACCTCCGCACACTCATCCTTCAGAACCAGACCTACCACACCCGCATGCTTGCAGCCATGGAGGAGCAGACTAGGGCCTTGCGTGGGCTGCCTCCCATAGTGCAACCACCTCCGGATTCAGCTGCACAGGGTGATAATAGCGACAGCAGTGATACTCCCACAATAGGGTAGCCGTGTGGGCCATGAGCCCAGGGAGGTGTTTTTTTTCCCCCAGGATTCTGGTGTGCATCCTGTCCTCGGACCTCCTGGGTGGCCTCCCCAACCCCCCCGGGCCCTTCAAAGGCCATTTTTGATTTTTTTTTTTTTTTATTTTTATTTTTATTTTTATTTCTTTTATTCCCAATTTTTTTGGGACGATTTGTTGGCTTCCGTGGTTCCTGTGGGCATACTCTGCATTGTGGCTGGGCACATGCAGGCTTGTAATGTATTTGGTTCAGATGCTTGGGTTTGAGTCACACACACCCCTCCTGCTTCCCGTTTCCATGGGCTTGCAAAGGGTGTGCCCAAGTGACAGTGAATTACACAGTGACGTTGGACTCCCATGAGCTGTGTGGGCAGTCTGTAGTCAATACTGTGTATACATTCCTAGTGCATTTTGCTGTTGTGTTGTACACTGCATGTTGCATTGATGTGTAACTCATCTTCTGTGTCTACCTCCAAATTTGCAGGTCCCTTCCTCATGTCTACACAAGGACCTCTAGTCTGGAGATGTGGTCCATGTTGGCAGCAGTGCACCTACAACTCTACAGGCGCCAACACTGCACAGTTGGTAGTGGTGGGAGTGCATGCATTTCCAGGTGGTGAGACTACTAATATTAAACATTAGTGATGTCATGTTAATGGTAGTACGTGCTCAAGTTTGTTGTTGGTCCGGCATTACTGTGAGCATTTCAGGTGTTGCAAGTTTCTAATAGGGACACTGTACATTGTGACACTAGTGTCATGTTGTGGGGATTACTTTGTTTACCTGCAAATAGCATGACATGGCACGGTGTGTCGTGTGGCGGTGCTGGGGTTGGGTTGGCTGACATGGCACTGTCCTCTTGTTGCATTTTGCAAGTGGGTATTCATTTTAGCTGCTTGAATGTGTAACTTCACAAAACTGCATTGGTGGTGTCAGTGTGGGTAGGGATGCACACATTGTGACACTTCCAGGTGAACAATCTCAGGCTGATATGGTTTTCACGGTTCTTTCTCCAGACATTCAGGATCAGTGTCAGGTTGAGTCATCATTGATTGTCAGATGGAATGTGCCAGGGCAGTGTGCACTCCACAGGGGTGTGATTTCTATGTGAAGTAATTAGCCACTAGCTGTGTACGGGCTGCCTCCCCCCGTGCCCTTTCCCATCCCATGCGCAGCGGCTGTGCATGTGGTTGGGGATGGGGGGTCACCACCATGTCCACGGCCAGGCCCCGCCGTGTTGCAACGTTGTGCAGGACACATGCTGCCACTATGATCCTGCACACTACTGGGGGAGCGTACAACAGCTGCGCGCCAGAACGGTCAAGGGAGCGAAAGCGTGACTTCAGCACTCAGAATGTGCGCTCCACTATGCCCCGGGTTGTAATGTGGGCTGCGTTATATCTTACCTGGGGTGGCGTGGTGGGGTTCCGAATTGGCGTCATCATGTGGGGGCTGAGAGGGTAGGCACTGTCCCCTGTGGAGGTGATGATTGGTATCATTGGTGGGGTTGTGACCTTGCTCAGTATCTGACATGCATGCATGTGCAGTGGCATTCATACTCACCAAGCAGCCATGTATCGCCATGCCGGCCAGCTTCTAGGTCCCGGCTTAGGGTGGGCATTCGGTAAATGAAGCTGTCGTGGGTTGACCCGGGATAGTTGGCATATACGGAGGTGATGATTCCCTTGGCATTACATACTACCTGCACGTTGATGGAATGCCAGTGCTTGCGGTTCCTATAGATGTGCTCAGATGCACTGGGGGGACGTAGAGCCACATGGGTGCAGTCGATGGCACCTAGCACTTTGGGGAATCGTGCCACAGCGTAAAAATCCAGGGCGGCAGCATGCCTTTCTGCAGGTGTTCTGGGCAGGTATATGTGCCTGCGGACTGATGGGCGTGCAGTGATGATGTTCAAGACCTGGTGTAGGCAGCGTGACTGGGTGGCCTGTGATACACCACCCACAATGGCACTTGTCCGCTGAAATGATCCAGTGGCTAAGAAGTGCAGTACATTGAGGACCTTCTCCAGGGGGCTGAGTGCTTGGGAGCACAGGGTGGGTGATGTGAGGTCATCCTCCCACTCACTCACCAGGTCCAGTATGATGTGTGGTGGAAACCTGTACCTCCCATGCACCTGGTCATCAGGCATCCCGAAAAGGCTGGTTTGGGTGTGAATATTCTGGCCCTGACTATCCTCCTCCTCCTCCTTTGGTAGGCCACGCCCACTGCTGCTAGGAACGGTATGTTCATCCTGGGTCTGAGCTTGTTATTTTGTTAGCGCGCAAATTAATGCGTTGCGCGTGTTGTAGGCGAGCGTGTGACCCGCGCACCCCTGGAAACCAGTACCCAGTCCAATAGCGTGTGGAAATTGCCGTGCACACCGGGATACAGGTGCGCTGACGTACTTGCGTGTGTAAGTGTCCGCGCACACCTGATATACACGTACATAGGCCAATCGCGTGTACGCGCACTTTTGTCCAATTACACGCAATGAGACTCTGACGTGCTGTCCAATTACACGCGATGACACTCTGACGTGCAGTCTTTCCACGTCTGCTCTGTCATCACGTGCTGTGTGGGAAACACCCGTGCGGGTCACGTCACAGATGCGCTTACGCGCTGAGGGCCTTTGGTCCAATAGATTCGCGTATGCGTGCTGACGCGCTTACGCGCTAAGGGCCTTTCCTCGGTTTTCACGCTGACATGCAGGATTTTCACGTGCCAAATCACTCCGTACCAAGCTGGCCACGCGTAAGCACATGGAAGACCACGCTCCTGCCCAGAAGGCCGAACTACTGCCCCCCAGAGCCCCGCGCATGCTCCCACCTGCCATCTGCTGCTGCCTGACTGCCGGCTGCCCACGTGCACTGCCATTTGCTGCCTGCACATCAGCCAGGGGTGCTGTTGCTGTGACCACCCCTGTTGGAACCGAAGACTCCCGACTGGAATTCCATCGCTCCACAGCCCAGCCCCAGGACCCAGTTGCCCACCCACTCCTGCCTCTGGGGTTGTCATGTCAGGGCAAACACCATCTGTGACCACTGACAACCCCCGGCCAGAGAGGCAGAGGGGCACCAGCTTCAGTGCCACCGAAGTTGGTGTCCTGGTGGAGCAAGTCCTGGGGCAGTATGATGCCCTCTTCGGAAGTTCCCGCGCCGACAAGGAAGGACGGACTCGGATCTGGACTGACATCGTGACTGCCATCAACACGGAGGGGGTGGCAGTCCGGGACTTACAACATGTCAGGAAGTGCTGGGAGGACTTCAGGTCCAGGACCCTGAACAAGGCCCGGCGCCTCTTGAAGGCAGCGGATGCCAAGGGGCGCCGGGGCCACTTGTCGGAAGAACAGATGGGGGTGTGGAACGCATATCCCCAGCGCTCCACGTCCAGGTCCTAGAGAAGCAGACCCGTCTGGAGTCGAGCGGTGAGTGTACATGCATCCTGATTGTGAGCAGTGCGTGTGGTGATTATTCGGCATTGTGCCGGTTGCACATCTGTTTGTATGGGGTCGAGTATGGGTGGCGGTGTACAGGGCCGTGGGGCTGACACATGCGAGGGCTGTAATGTGTGAGACATGGATGGTGCTTGTGTGTGTGGGCTTGCATGGCAAATGCAGTTGTGCATGCACACATGTTTGGATGAATGTGTATGTAAGTAGACATGTCCGTGATGTCAGGCATGTATGTTGTTTTCGGCTGCATGTATGAGCACTATGTACATGTGCATGTGTGTGTATTTGTCAAGGGTGCAACAGTGATGCAACATGGATGCATGTGACAGCGGTATGTGGAAGCCTGATTGGCAGATGTGACATGGATGCACGTCTGAACAGTGCAACACTTGGCAGAGGTGTAGACATGCATGCAAGTGTGGTGGTGTGTGTACATGTGTGGTGCACTTCCTGTGTTGCATGTGATGTCTGGCTCCCCTTTGGCTGCTGATGCTGTTGTATGTGTAGGGATGGTGGTGGCAGTTGCGATATGGCTGTGGTATGGCTCATGTGTGCCAGTTGCAATGACATGTGTGTTGGGGATTGTGATGACATGTCTGAGGTTTGCCAATGCCACTCATGTGCAACTGTCATGCGTGTATGTGTCCATTGTACAGTGCCCTGATGCCTGTGTTTTGTTTCTCCCTGTCTGCAGCGTCAACTGATGAAGAGGGCGGAGAAGGTGCTGTGGAGCACAGCGGCGGGGATCCGACCGCCAGCCGGAGACGCAAGGCCCGGCTCCCCTCCCGTGTTGTCATCTCGTCGGGGAGTGAGGAGTCCGGTGCCGCATCCCAGGCCGCAGCTGCCGGGAGGAGGTCCAATAGGCGGAGGTTGCAGTTGGACTCCTCGGCAGCAGAAGGGGCAGCTGGGACCCCACAGGGCCCAACAGGGGAAGATGGCACGGAGTCATCCAGGTTGGTGGGGGGTTTGGTGGAGGAGGGGGCTGCGCAAGCACCAGAGACGGGGTCTGGAGGTGGGGATCCCACTGGTGCTAGTGGTGCAGTGCAGGACCAGGGACAGGAGGCAGCACAGGCGGCCGCGGAGGTGCCTGTGTGCAATCCTGCCCCCGATCCTGTCCCTGCATCATCTTGCACCAGCAGGGATGCCTACGTCCAGACCCGTTTTCAGGCAGGGGATGAGCTGACGTCAACTGGCCTTCCTCTGCCTGCGGACGTGGCCATCCAGGTCCGGGTTGAGCCTGTCCTGGCTGGTGTGGCGTTGCGTCAACGGGCCATGCGAGGTGACCTGCAGTCTTCTCATGGAGAGACTGCACGTCATCTCGAATGGCTCGTTGACCACGTCAGCCTGCTGGGACAGGTCACCCAGGCCGGATTCCTCCGTCTGATGGGGCTTGCTCCGACCCCCTCCTCAACTGGACCCCCTACGCGCCAGTCATCCTCTGTGCCATCTTCCCACCCATCAGTCACCTGGGTGCCCTGTGGAGCTGCCTCTGACGGTGCGGCCAGGCTGGTGGAGGAGGCATCCCTGCCACAGTCGGGAGTCGGAGGTCCAGCAGGGGTGGCCACATCAACAAGTGCACCCCAGCCGGCAGAGGATGTGCACGCAGCAGGAGGCAGTGCACGGGCAGAGGCAGAGCAGCAGCAGCAGCAACATGGTGGGAGACATGAAGGCTCGGGGCTTTCGACATCGGAGGGGCAGGCATCGGCCGGAGGGCAGGGGGACCCAGGACAGAGAGTGTCTTCCATGTGGCAGCGGTTGGGCCACGCCATAGGTGCGGAGCGGCGGCGGGCGGAAGAGGCGCGGCTCACAATGGTCAGGGCGGAGAACTCCATGCGGAGGGCCCTGAGGCGGGCCGAGTGCCTCGAGGCAATCCGCAGGGGGTTGGAGGAGGACACGGCGTCGTCCCTGCGGACCCCCGGGGCCATGGAACTGGACCGCCTCCGGGACATCGAACAGGAGTTCGATGATGCCCTGGCCTGGGACACCACGGAGTGAGCCGCTGGACTTGCCCGCCGCCTTTGTATATAGTTCTTTAGTTTTAGGTTTCCTTTCTTTCTTATTATGATTTGGAGTCGAGGGACACTGCTCCACTTTTTGTATATAGTTGATTTTTAGGTAGGTTTTTTAGTAGGTTTCCTTTGTTCAGTTGGGTTCATGGACCCTTGGTAGTTTTTTACATAGTTCTTTATTGCATGGAGATTTTTTAAATTTTGACTTTGGCCAAATATTTTTTGGATTCTGATTTCCAGTTTTGTGTTTTTATACGGACATGCATGTTTTTTTTCTCATTCACATTGTAGTTTGTTTTCTTTCTTTAGCATTCTTTATTTTTTTCAATACAATTTTGTTTCCATACTTCACTATGTGGTATCATCTCATTGGTTTCATGCATGTCATGTTGTGTGTTTTCCCATTCAATTGCAACCATTGTGTGTGACGGACATGGGTTCATTAGCTTCATGAACATTGGGGGTGTAACATGTGATTTCCATTTCCATGTGGGTGAATGGGTTACTTGGTAGGGCTTTTTGGCTGTGGAGGCTGTCCATTACGCACATGATTGGGGATTGTGAGGACCTGGTGGGGGCTGCCCATGGTGGCTGGGGGGTGGGGGTGGTGGGAGACATGAGTGGGGGCCTGGTGGAGGCTGCCCCTGGTGGCTGGGGGGTGGGGGTGGTGGGAGACATGAGTGGGGGCCTGGTGGAGCCTGCCTCTGCACTGCTGGGGGGTGGGGGTGGTGGGAGACATGGGTGGGGGCCTGGTGGAGGCTGCCCATGGTGGCAGGGGGCTGGGGGTGGTGGGAGACATGAGTGGGGGCCTGGTGGAGGCTGCCCCTGCACTGCTGGGGGGTAGGGGTGGTGGGAGACATGGGTGGAGGCCTGGTGGAGGCTGCCCCTGGTGGCTGGGGGTTGGGGGTGGTGGGAGACATGAGTGGGGACCTGGTGGAGGATGCCCATGGTGGCAGGGGGGTGGGGGTGGTGGGAGACATGAGTGGGGGCCTGGTGGAGGCTGCCCCTGCACTGCTGGGGGGTGGGGGTGGTGGGAGACATGGGTGGGGGCCTGGTGGAGGCTGCCCCTGGTGGCTGGGGGGTGGGGGTGGTGGGAGACATGAGTGGGGGCCTGGTGGAGCCTGCCTCTGCACTGCTGGGGGGTGGGGGTGGTGGGAGACATGGGTGGGGGCCTGGTGGAGGCTGCCCATGGTGGCAGGGGGGTGGGGTGGTGGGAGACATGAGTGGGGGCCTGGTGGAGGCTGCCCCTGCACTGCTGGGGGGTAGGGGTGCAGGGAGACATGAGTGGGGGCCTGGTGGGGGCTGTCCATGGTGGCAGGGGGGTGGGGGTGGTGGGAGACATGAGTGGGGGCCTGGTGGAGGATGCCCATGGTGGATGGGGGGTAGGGGTGGTGGGAGACATGGGTGGGGGCCTGGTGGGGGCTGCCCCTGGAGGCTGGGGGGTGGGGGTGGTGGGAGACATGAGTGGGGGCCTGGTGGGGGCTGCCCATGGTGGCAGGGGGGTGGGGGTGGTGGGAGACATGAGTGGGGGCCTGGTGGAGGCTGCCCCTGCACTGCTGGTGGGTGGGGGTGGTGGGAGACATGGGTGGGGGGCCTGGTGGGGGCTGCCCCTGGTGGCTGGGGGGTGGGGGTGGTGGGAGACATGAGTGGGGGCCTGGTGGAGGCTGCCCATGGTGGCAGGGGGGTGGGGGTGGTGGGAGACATGAGTGGGGGCCTGGTGGAGGGTGACCCTGGATGCTGGGGGGTGGGGGTGCAGGGGGATATGAGTGGGGGCCTGGTGGAGGCTGCCCATGGTGGCTGGGGGGTGGGGGTGGTGGGAGACATGAGTGGGGGCCTGGTGGAAGCTGCCCCTGGTGGCTGGGGGGTGGGGGTGGTGGGAGACATGAGTGGGGGCCTGGTGGAGGATGCCCATGGTGGCAGGGGGGTGGGGGTGGTGGTAGACATGCATTGTTGATCAGTAGTGCAAGGTGACATGTGGGTTGGCTGGGGGGCATGCCCATGTTGGATGGGCTGCCTGCGGGACATGAGCATGGGTGCAGGGTAGTCCCCCGTGGTGTGGGCTGCCTGCAGGGTCCGTGGAGGTTGTGGAGCGTACACCTGGGAGGGCCCACACGGCCAATTCACGTGTGGTACTCCCCAGAACCCCTGAAATACACATACCCTGCTGAAATCGTGTGTGGAACTTCCCGCGCACCCCTGAAATACACATACCTTGCTGAAATCGCGTGTGGAAATTCCCGCGCACCCCTGAAATACACGTACCCTGCTCGCACTGGCCCAATCGCGTGTGGAACTTCCCGCGCACCCCTGAAATACACATACCTTGCTCGCACTGGGCCAATCGCGTGTGGAACTTCCTGCGCACACCTGAAATACACGTACCCTGATGAAATCGCGTGTGGAACTTCCCGCGCACCCCTGAAATACACGTACCCTGCTGAAATCGCGTGTGGAACTTCACGCGCACCCCTGAAATACACGTACCCTGCTCGCACTGGGCCAATCGTGTGTGGAACTTCCCGCGCACCCCTGAAATACACGTACCCTGCTGGAATCGCGTGTGGAAATTCCCGCGCACCCCTGAAATACACGTACCCTGCTGAAATAACGTGTGGAACTTCCCGCGCACCCCTGAAATACACATACCTTGCTGAAATTGCGTGTGGAACTTCCCACGCACCCCTGAAATACACGTACCCTGCTCGCACTGGGCCAATCGTGTGTGGAACTTCCCGCGCACCCCTGAAATACACGTACCCTGCTGGAATCGCGTGTGGAAATTCCCGCGCACCCCTGAAATACACGTACCCTGCTGAAATCGCGTGTGGAACTTCCCGCGCACCCCTGAAATACACACACCTTGCTGAAATCACGTGTGGAACTTCCCGCGCACCCCTGAAATACACGTACCCTGCTGGAATCGCGTGTGGAAATTCCCGCGCACCCCTGAAATACACGTACCCTGCTGAAATCGCGTGTGGAACTTCCCGCGCACCCCTGAAATACACACACCTTGCTGAAATCACGTGTGGAACTTCCCGCGCACCCCTGAAATACACGTACCCTGCTCGCACTGGGCCAATCGTGTGTGGAACTTCCCGCGCACCCCTGAAATACACGTACCCTGCTGGAATCGCGTGTGGAAATTCCTGCGCACCCCTGAAATACACGTACCCTGATGAAATCGCGTGTGGAACTTCCCGCGCACCCCTGAAATACACGTACCCTGCTGAAATCGCGTGTGGAAATTCCCGCGCACCCCTGAAATACACGTACCCTGCTGAAATCGCGTGTGGAACTTCCCGCGCACCCCTGAAATTCACGTACCCGGCTAAATCGCATGTGAGACTTCATGCGCACCCCGGTATACACGCACACGTATTTTTTGTCAGCGGGTGTCCGTGTTTGTGGGAACCCCTTTGCACGTCATTTGTCCTGGAGGGCCACAGTATAGGACATTCATCATGGCAGTATATAGGTGCTATTTGTTGGCGCACCTTTTGGCGCACATTTCTTACAGCCGCAGAGACGCTACCGCCTGCTTTTTTTGTGGCGGTCGTGTTTGTGCCTGTGCGCTGGTTTGAGCGTGCGCTTTTTTGCCCTATTCTATTCCATGAATACTTGTTGTAGGCGAGCGTGTGGGCGTTCCGCGCACTTGTACCCTGTACTTCCCCCGTGACGCCCACGTTTTGGCAAGTTGTTCCCCATTCCGAGTGTTACGCCCGTGTTCCGCCTACTTTTGTTGCGTGCGCCGCGCTATGTGCGAATTTCGCTGTGGCCTGTGCGATTTTCGCTGTGACCTGGCGCACGCTGTTAGATGGCCTGTGCGCCAACGTGCGCCGCGCACTTTTTTATCGCACATCCGCTGGTTTTCTCCAAGAATCGATGTGCGCTGCTTTTCGTGCGATTTTCGCACTTGCACTGCGATTTTCGCTATTCCACTGCGATTCGCACGTTTTTGCCCACTTGCGCCGTGCTAATTAATCCATGAATCGGCCTGTATATGTACTAATACATAAGAAATGTAACCCATATATACAACATACTAACCATTCATTTAAATGCACTATGTTCTAAAATGGAATATACCACAAGAAAATAAATTGGCTTCCAACATAATGACCTCACAAACACGACAGAACTGAGAACAAGAGCAGACCCACTGAGTACATAGGACATATCTTACCTGAAATAGTAAGTGTACTTAATTTTATTCATATATTTATAAACTTTCTGTATTAGATAAAAAAATATATTATCTTTTTTTTTTCTCTCACAGAAATGTCTAGTACTCTGGAATGGCTAGAGGAGCATTTCCCACATGAAGAAATGTCACAAGATAGTGAAACTAACGGTAAACACTTTATAATATAAACCATTTAATTATTATTATTTTGTATACAATGAACATATATATATATTTTTTGTACAGAGCATACCAAAATAGAAAATACTTCAGAAAAACCTGTTATGGATAACACTTTTCACAGTATAGAAGAAAAAATGGATTTATTGTTGACTCATTTTAATAATTTGAAATCTTTTGTGGAAGATCATTTTAAACCAAAAACCTCGTACAATTGCCCCACATGTACTTGTCCCTCCTCACCATATCCCAGTCAATTATCCCCAAACCCTCTCCATAACCCAAAACGTTTTGATGAGACTTCCATCCCTTCTTCACCTAATAACAATCATGTTGAAACCCCTAATTCTCCTGTTTTTGTTTCTGTTTCTGCCTCACCTTCTCTGTCATAAATTACTAATATATGTTAAATAAAGTTTAATTTTTATATTGTGTTGTAAATAGTTTCGTTTTAAAAAAAAAAAACAATGTAGGTGTCCGCGGACAGTGCAGGTGTTCTGAAATGTTCGTAAATAAACGAAAATGGAGGTGTCCTGAAGAACACTATATCTGTCCGTAGTGTTCGCTATCAAGTTTAAACTCTTCTAAGAACACAATTGGTGTCCTGAAATGTTCGTACGTAAACGAAAATGGAGGTGTCCTGAAGAACACTATACCTGTTCATAGTGTTCGCTAGCAAGTTCAAACTGTTCTAAGAACACATGCGGTGTCCTGAATTGTTCGTAATTAAACAAAAATGGAGGTGTCTTAAAGAACACTATACCTGTCCGTACTGTTCGCTAGCAAGTTGAAAATGTTCTAAGAACACAATTGGTGTCCTGAAATGTTCGTACATTAACAGAATTTAACGTGCCCTGAAGAAGACTATTTCTGTCCTTACTGTTCGCTAGCAAGTTTAAACTGTTCTAAGAACACACGCAGTGTCCTGAAATGTTCGTTTCACGTGCAACGCAATTTTAATTAGTTCAGGACCCGAACAGTGTCCGTAGAACATCAACGCGCATGCGCTAGCCAATCTCCGTGCATTTGGTGTCCAGCGGACATGCGCTTCCTTCGCGGACTGGTTCGCGAACGGATCATATGACCGTGCCCACGCTGATCGCGTGTTCTGAATGCGGACACTGTTCGGGTCCGCGAACAAATTAAAAGTACATTTTCAATGAATCCATAATATTTTTCAATAAAATCTCACCATGGCACAAGTCCCACATAGTAATCCTGAGTTTCTACATAGCTTTTGAAACTTTTCAAACTTTTTTTGTGTTCGATCTGTCCGCCGACAGCGCGCATGTCCACGGACCGCGCACAAGCACCCCTATAAAAGACCACACCGTAGAACTCATTCTTATTGTGTTTCTGGCTTTTCTACAGAGCACAGTGAATTTTGCTGCCAACTGCAGATTTCCATCGCATCTTTGATGGCATCCCTGGCTGCTGAAATGCCACCTGGTGCTGCACCTGCTTCAGCACCACCCCCACCCCCTCCACCACGCCACCTCCCCAAGGGTCTGAAGAGGGGAACAGGAGTGAGGATGCGGAGGAGGAAGAAGTGGATGATGAGAATGAGGTAGAGGAAAACCCTACTACCCACACTAGGCATGAGTCTTGGGTGTGGCAGTTATTTACCATTCATGGGAATGTTCCTAAGGCTCGTGCGAACCGTGTTACCTGCAATGAGTGCAAAATGATACTCATTCGCGGGAAGCATGGTAAGTACAGCTTTGGGACCACTACTATGAAGCGACACCTGAGGTCATTTCACTATGGGGCTATTCGCAGGGTTGTAACTTGCGAATAACGTAGCAGGTTGATTTCCTCTACTTCATCCTCTGTTTCTGATCCTGTCGCCACAAGGACCACCTCTGTGGGACAGCGTCTTCCTCAAGCTGCCTCACAGGCCATACAGAATGCTGATGACCCTTACCTTTCGAGGGTCACAGTTGTATGTATGTACTGTGACACAGTACTCTGCAGGGGGGAGCAACTTTGTAGTGCTTTTGAGACTATCGCCTCAGCGCACGAGAAGATCTGCTCACTACCCAAATATAACCAACTCTACATCTTCCTCTCTCAACTCGCCCTTTCTTATCCCTGTGGTTGGTGTCCCCCCCTTTACCTTCCTTTCCCCTCCTCTCCTAGTGTGTCGTGTATAAAAAACAAAAAAAATACAAAATATCAAAAATCAAAAAAAATAAGGCTCTTTTCAGAGCCGCCTTTCACAGTTAAAAAATAGAAGTGAAAATAAATGAAGCAGGGCCCTTTGTATTTTTTAGAAGTCCGCAGACAGTCCGCAAACATTTAAAAAATTGGGTTGCTACCCCATCACAAACATTGCAATTTTCTCTGGGAGGAAGTGGTGGCTCTGAAAAGAGGGAGGTGTTTGTAAGTAAAAAATTATAAATGCTTCACACCTACTTCAAAATGGATGTTGTAATTCCAAAAAAGTTCGCAATGCATTTTGTACATTTCTCTGAAAAATCTGATTGCCACCATAAGTAAGATGGACTCCATCTTTGCGAAAAATGTTTGTACTACGAAACAGAATATTTTCATTGTGAAAAGAAAACATGCCAAAATTTTTTAGAAAGGCACAAACAGCTTTATTAACATTGTGCCTTGCTTTTTCCATTTGTGGACCAAATGAAGAAGAACGAAGCCACATTTGTCTCTGCGCAATCTGTGAAAATATCACTTGAGAATTAGGAAACATGTCCATAACCTTCCCAAGTCCTTCTTTCATAGCAAATTGCAAAGAAATTCCAGTCACATGTCCTAAACTGTTCCCTCCACAATGAATTACAATTATGTCTGGATGTTGCTCTGTCTCCAAAGTAGCACAGAGAGGTAGCAAGTCCAACCACTTCATTCCACGTACTCAATGCCAGTGTACTTCCACATGTGGGAATCCAAGATCTACAGCTACACCACAGCTTTCTGCATGCACCTTCAACCAATATATCCATGAATCTCCCAAAATCCATACAATCTTTTTCCTAAAATAAACAAGCATAGCTATCTGTTGTTCTCTCAGCAAAAACAGTATATGAGAACCTCTGTTCTGGCACAACACACCCACTAAACTTCCCTGACCAATCCCTTTTAGTACTCATTCTCATTTGCATGACTTCTGAACCCAAACAAAAAAACCCGGATGTAACTCCCGATGTCCGCGAACTACCGCCATGTCCGCGGACATATCATAACATGAACAGCCCTTCTACCATTTCCACTTCACTCTGTCTGCCATTCCCTCATTGGATGTAGCTAAGAAATCACATGACCATGCACCAATCACATTCAAGACCTCTACATCTAACTGCATCATCATAGATCAGCACTGCAAATGTACTGTGAATCTCTCTGAGTACAAGTGTCATATTATTGGCAACCACCATCTACCAGAAATACTGTATAAGTCTCCAAGATTTCTACTTGCAGCTACATGCATATCCATATGCATGAACACAAACTTCAGGTATGCATATTTTCTGTACAGTAGATGAACACATTTTCAAACAGACTTTTAGCTTGTGTAATCTGTAAAATGAATTTACTGTATTTTTTCAATTTCCTAAAATCAGCTATCACTTATAAACCTTTATACTATTTACTATCTTTACACACACACACTCAAATCATGTTAAACTAACATTTTTTAAATGAAATATATAGACTACATATATTCAAACAAAATTGCATGCAAGCACAATCTATGTTTAAATCTTTAAAAAAATACTTATACAATTTCATATTTTTTTGTTTTTATTTATTTATTTACTTAATTACTTTAATTTAGACATGACATTGAGGCGCTATTACCAGAACAGCTTAGTTACAGAAATAGTGGTATTCAATGGTATATTATAAATTTCACAAGACATAGTTAAGATATTTTTTTTGCTACAGTTAGTCATTAAATACAATTTGTTCATTAAGAACATATCATATGTACTGAACTGATGCAATGTATCTTATGTAAATAAATTAGTTTAATGGTTTTAAAGAAGGCACTGAGGATTTCAATTAAAAAAATCAATATCTAAATTAAAAACAGTGCTATATACAAACAAAGTTACTAATTTGAAGCTTTTACAATTGCAGTGAAGACCAGTCTCCTGAAAAGAAGCAGCCGAAATCGAAGAACAAAGAAGAACCAAGAAGTTACCTGTTCATTTAAGAAAAAAAGTAAGTAGAATATCACCATAATATTTGTATTATTACTCCAAACATACTATAACGTTAATACAAGCTATTTCTGTGCCTAAAAATAGAGATTGTATACCATTTTGTCCAAAAATCTCCATGTCTTAAACAGCGATTTACAGCCAGAATGGGCCACAAATTCCTATTTTTGGACACACAAATTACCCAACTGAACCGCTACAATTTTCATATTATAGAACAAACAACTGTTTTAATTGTATACATTAGATTTACTATTTGTAGTTTTCCACACCACTAGCATACTTTTTTTGTCATCTGAACTCCAGTTTAGTAACACATAAATTCAAGAATACCTATCCCATGCACAATCACACACCATTACATACATCTTTTTCATCTTACTCAAACACTCATGCACACAGCACACATACATTCCAGAACACCCCAGCCCATATCTTCCATATTTTTTTCAACAGACCCTAAAGAATGCCTACCAAAAGTCAAGTCCGTAGAAAGCAACGCAAACGTAGAGCAAATGAAAATAAAAGTGTCCAACATAAGTATCCATATCTAGCAGAATGTGTAAAAAAAGTTGAAACAAAACAGGTAATACAGTCATTTAGTGAACCACAAGAAGTTTGAAGTACAAAAACTTTACCTCCTCTATCAAAATGTAAAACAAACCAAAAAACAATTAACAGAAAATCAGCTATCACTACAGATAAAACTACTTCTTCAAATTTTAATATAGTGCAAAGTAAGCATACCAAGAAAAGTATTTTAGCCAAAATGTACCGTCACAAAGTCCTTCAAAATCTTATAAAAACAGGAGAGAAATCAGGTTCAATGCTTAAAACCTATCGTAGGAAATTAATCTTAGAAGCGTTGATGGACAGTGCAATTCTTCTCAAAAGAAAGTTATTTATTTTACTGTTAAACAAAATGAAACCACTAACAAAACTAATAACTAAATTACAAAAAAGACTTCTCAATAAGCGAAATGTCAACAGAAAGAACTTCTTAAGTATCTGTGAAGGTGAATGGAATCACACTATGAGCACAGAACCATATTTTAATGAAGAAGCGTACAAACAAAAGCAAACAAATACAATCGCCATACATAGCAGTGGTCTAAGTTATGAAAAAGTGAATAATACCATAATGGAACAAGAAGTACTCTTTACAAAAATATGCCCTGAAAACTTAGAATTACCCCTCCATTCAACTGAATCAGAACGTCTAGTGTACAAATGGCCATGCACGTCAATGTGTAACATTCCAAAACAATGTTTCAAATCTTTCTGGCAATTCCTCAATAAATATGTAAAAAGCAAAGACAAAATCAAAATTAAATTACTGCAAAATATGGATACCTGTCCAGTGCGCAAGTAAACAGGACTACAAGGACATTCATTGGCCTGCATTACAGGACCTACTTGAAAAACCACTTTCCATGATACCAAAGGATATCAACACATCATTCAACTATAAGAAATCTAGTCTATAAACTGTACTATGCTAAAAGTCCTGCTTTAGCACTAGCAAAGTTAAATAACATCCTTCTACATGGTACAGCAAAAGACCTACTTGAAGAAATTCAATATATCCAGAAAAATATTTTGGAAGTGAAAGCCATTTACAGAATGAAATAGCTTTAAACCAATTAAGCAACAATTCTAAACATGGCAACCTTATGCTAAACACATGCAAAAAAGAAATACTAAAATTTAAAAGTACATCAGCTGAAGAACCACACCACGTATGTGTATGTTGCCGTAGAACTTTTCATAAAAGTAACACAAAAACTGTAGACCTATCATACAAAATAGAAGACAATGAAGATTATAAATGGTTTGAATTAGCTCTCTACCTTGTAGCAGAAAACAAATACGAAATAACTGAGCCCTTAATACTTTGCACTTACTGCACTACAAAACTTGACAACAACCAAACTCCTTCACGTGCTATCACAAATAATTTGGAATTAGACCTATAACAACTTAATTTATATGAGAGCATCATAATTCAAACAGTACACCCATTTCAAGCAATTATACACCTTCAACCAAAAACAGCAAAATTACCTCCCTCTGAATTGGTAAAAGGCATTTGTGGAAAAGTAGTTTATTTACCATTAGATCTAAAAGAAAATGTGCATACTCTAGGAGTGCAACATCCAATGCAGCAATCTTTAATTATCTTAGTAAATGGAGTACCTACAAAAGACAAAAAAATATGGCAACAGCTGGTAGATTTATATAAAGTTAGACAAGCCTTCCAATATCTTAAAGAGAATAATGAATATTACAAAGAAATTAATATTGAAGAAAACTTGAAAGATACAACTGAAATAATTCAAGAAACATAAAAAGCTGATCGATTTGAGCTACTAGATCCTGCTACAATATCAAATACTTTAGACCATTATACAATTCATCCTTTGCACTGTAATGACACCGTAGAAGATGTACTGGAAATTACCAAATGCGTCAAACAAAAGGATCGCCAATCAGCATATGTGAAAAAAGTATAGAAGCACATGCTTTTCCTCTACTCTTTCCTACTGGCAAAGGAGGAAGGTATGATGATAGACCTATTCAAATATCAGCTTCAGAATACCGCTCAATACGGATGTTTTCTGAAGATCCCAGATTTAGACAAAATGTGGAATACATATTCCACCTACTCTTTGAAAGTGAACTAGCAACTTTATGTTACAGAGTTGCACACATATTGAAATCAGGATCACACTTTCAAAATATGACAGCTACACAATTATTAGACAAAGTACAACAAAAGGATGAGGTTTTACAATCAAATATTACAAATCTATTAGCAAATATGCTTGGTACTAAAGAGTACTGGTTTCAATGTCATGGAGATGTACGTTGTATGATCAGAAACCTTGGCCCACCCACTTGGTTTGTTACATTAAGTTGTGCAGAATATGCATGGGAAGATTTACATGATTTCCTACGCATATCAAATAAAAACAAAACAAACATAGATATACTAACACCTGGAGAACTTTGTTCTTTGGATCCTGTTAATGTTTCAAGATATTTTCACCATAGCTTCATTGCTATGCTTCATTTTATTTGTAATAAAACTGTTCCTCCCCTTCGAGAAGTGCAACACTTCTTTTGGAGAAAAGAATACCAAGCCAGAGGAGCACCACATATCCACATGCTTTTATGGATTAAAGATGCTCCTAAATTTGGTCAAGACAGTGATGCCACTGTTTTACAGTTTATTGAAAAATATGTCACTTGTGAAATTCCATCAGAAGCCACAAATAGTGATCTTCATGCACAAATTTTACAATTTCAAAGACACAAATGTGGAAAATATTGTCGTCACAAATACAAAAACAAAGGGAAATACTACACCAAATGCCGATTTGGTTTCCATAGACCAGTTACAAATACAGATCAAGTGAACAACCTCATGTCTTCAGTTACACATAGTGTTAAAGGTAAGTCACCTAAAAATACATATTACATAAAAAGAAAAGAAGAAAAATATATCAATGATTATAATGCAATCATTGCCCACTTATGGAATGCAAACATAGATGTGCAGTTCATTGCAGACAATTCTACTGCAGTTGCACGATATGTCACAGCATACTTAACTAAATCAGAAAAGACAGAGCTCCAAGACCTCTGGAATGACCTGTCATCAGATAAAACAGTATCTCAGAAATTATACAGCTTGGGCATAAAAATGCTCACCCATAGAGAATGTGGATCATATGAAGCAGCTGATCGTTTAACTGGTACTGCATTGTATGGTAAATCTGAAAATATAGTATGGCTAAGTCTTGGTCCAGCTAAATCTAAAAAAAGAGTTCTAAAATCATATGAAGATATAGAAACAATAGCCAAACATGATCCCAACAGCCAAGACATTTAAAAAAAAAACTATTTATTGGACACATACTACCCAAACAGAAGTAATACTTTGGAAAACATGTGTCTATACCACATAGCCCAAAACTACACATACAAAAATAATATGAAACCTGATGAAAAAAAAGGTAAATATAGAGTGACAAACTGTGAAGGCAGCTTAGTTAAACTCACTAAACCAAATTTAATTAATCATATCAAATTGTCATTAAAGACTCCTCAACATAAAGAAGTATATTACATGTCCCTGCTACAACTCTTCAAACCATGGAGAAAAGAAGAACAATTGCTAGATAAATATGACTCATATGAGGATGCTTTCAAAGCAAATGAAAGCACTATAACTGATGTAAACTTTACACAGTACAAAACAATGTTGCACAATGAACAGCAACACAAAGAAGAACTCCAATCCCAACTAGATAAGGACACTCCTGACAGTAGTCAACCTTCTGTAACAGGAAGCCAAGAACCACTGGGAGAACCACTAATAATAAATGAGGCAGAATTAGCTATGATAGAAGTAGAAAACACCATGGGGGTAATTCATAGAATTCAGCGCACAAGTGGCGCACACGGCTGGCGCACAGTGTGCGTGTGTGAATCCCTGCGCCAGCCGCGTGCACTAAAATCCATTTCCGCGCACATCGTATTCATGGATTCCAGCCACCAAAACCAGCCGTGGCGCACAGTGGCGCAGCGACCCTGCAGCAGCGCCAGTTACGCCCCCAAGAACGCCTCTCACGCAGGGAAAAGCCATCAAAATCTCCAATCCAGGGGTGCGCGGGAAGTTCCACTCGCGATTGGCCCCGTGCAAGCAGGGTACGTGTATTTCAGGGGTTCACGGGAAGTTCCACACGCGATTCCAGCAGGGTACGTGTATTTCAGGGGTGCGCGGGAAGTTCCACATGCGATTCCAGCAGGGTACGCGTATTTCAGGGGTGTGCAGGAAGTTCCACACGCGATTTCAGCAGGGTACGTGTATTTCGGGGTGCGGGGAAAGTTTCACACGCAACATCAGCAGGGTACATGTATTTCAGGGGTGCGCGGGAAGTTCCACACGCGATTGGCCCTGTGCGAGCAGGGTACGCGTATTTCAGATGTGCGCAGGAAGTTCCACATGCGATTTCAGCAGGGTACGTGTATTTCGGGGTGCGGGGGAAGTTTCACATGCGACATCAGCAGGGTACGTGTATTTCAGGGGTGCGCGGGAAGTTCCACACGTGATTGGCCCTGTGCGAGCAGGGTACGTGTATTTCAGGGGTGCGCGGAAGTTCCACACGCGATTGGCCCCGTGCGAGCAGGGTACGCGTATTTCAGGGGTGCGCGGGAAGTTCCACACATGATTTCAGCAGGGTACGTGTATTTCAGGGTGCGGGGGAAGTTTCACACGCAACATCTGCAGGGTACGAGTATTTCAGGGGTGCGCGGGGAGTTCCACACGCGATTGGCCACGTGCGAGCAGGGTACGCGTATTTCAGGGGTGCGCGGGAAGTTCCACACGCGATTGCGGCAGGGTACGTGTATTTCAGGGGTGCGCGGGAAGTTCGACACACGATTTCAGCAGGGTACGTGTATTTCGGGGTGCGGGGGAAGTTTCACACGCGACATCAGCAGGGTACGTGTATTTCAGGGGTGCGCGGGAAGTTCCACACTTGATTGGCCCCGTGGGAGCAGGGTACGTGTATTTCAGGGGTGCGCGGGAAGTTCCACACGCAATCTCATCAGGGTACGTGTACTTCGAGGTGCGGGGGAAGTATCACACGCAACATCAGCAGGGTATGTGTATTCCAGGGGTGCGCGGAAGTTCCACACGCGATTCCATCAGGGTACGTGTATTACAGGGGTGCGCTGGGAGCACCACACGTGAATTGCACGTGTGGGTCCTCCCAGGTGTTCCCTCTACACCCTCCACGGCCCCTGCAGGTGGCTCACACCACAGGGGCCTACCCTGCACATGTCCTGCAGGCACCCCATCCACCATGGCCATGCCCCCCAGCGAACCCACATGTCAACTTGCACTACTGCCCACCAACGCATGTCCCCCTGCACCCCCAGCTACATGGGTGGGGCACCTGCCATCAGGCCCCCACCCATGTCTCCCACCCCCACCCCCCAGCACTGTGGGGCACCTGCCAGCAGGCCCCCAACCATGTCCAACTCATGTTCCCCACCACCCCCACCCCCCAGCAGTACATGGGCACCCTCCACCAGGCCCCCACCCATGTCTCCCACCACCCCCACCCCCCAGCAGTGCAGGGGCACCCTCCACCAGGCCCCCACCCATGTCTCCCACCCCCCGACCCCCCAGCAGTGCAGAGGCACCCTCCACCAGGCCCCCACCCATGTCTCCCACCACCCCCACACTCCAGCAGTGCATGGGCACCTGCCAGTAGGCCCCTACCCATGTTCCCCCCCCTCCCCCCAGCACTGAGGGGCACCTGCCAGCAGGCCCCCACCCATGTCAAACACCCCCCCACCCCCAGCACTGTGGGGCACCTGCCAGCAGGCCCCCACCCATGTCCAACTCATATTCCCCACCACCCCCACCCCCCAGCACTGTGGGGCACCTGCTAGCAGGCCCCCACCCATGTTCAACTCATGTTCCCCACCACCCCCACGCCCAGCAGTGCAGGGGCACCCTCCACCAGGCCCCCACCCATGTCCAACTCATGTTCCCCAGCCCCCCACCCCCCAGCACTGTGGGGCACCTGCCAGCAGGCCCCCACCCATGTCCAACTCATGTTCCCCACCACCCCCACCCCCCAGCAGTGCAGGGGCACCCACCACCAGGCTCCCACCCATGTCCAACTCATGTTTCCCAGACAACATGTCATCACAATCTAGATCCCTGGTCTCTATGGTCAGCCTCCAAATGCAAAACACCCACCCGAGTATTGCATCCACCCACTCATAATTGGCAATTACATGACAGAACACCAATTGCAAGTTCCGAAGCAAATACATTTCCCTCACATACACCCAATGGGTGTCAGTGAATCTCAAAACCCATATCATGATATGCATGAAACCAATGAGATGATACTACACATTGAAGTTTGATAAAAAAATATGTATTAAAGGAAACATAAATAGAATCAAAAATAAAGAAACATAAATGGGAATGTACAAAAATGAAAAGAAGCATGTCCGTGAAAAAAAGCAAAACCAAAAATCAAAATCCAAAGTAATGGTGTCCAAAGTCACTGTCCACAAAACAAAATCCAATGGGAAATAAAAAAGAAAGCCATTGCTCCATGGTTAAAATGTGAAAGAAAATTACAATCCAACAGTGAACTATGTACATACGAACAAGCCAGGGTCCATTATACCAACGAAAGAAAGGAAACCTACCTAACTACACTAACTAATAAAATAAACTATATACAAAAATGTGGCCAATGTCCAAAAGGTCCAAAATAAATCCCAAAAAAAATGAAACCTAACACTACCTACATAACTATGTACAAGGGCAGCGGGCTAGTTTGACGGCTCACTTTTGGATGTCCCGGGCCAGGGCATCATCGAACTCCTGCTCAATGTCCCGGAGGCGGTCCTCCTCCATGGCCCGAGGGTCTGCAGGGCCGTCGACGTGTCCACCTCCAAACCCCTGCGGATTGCTCGAGGCACTCGGCCCGCCTCAGGGCCCTCCGCATGGAGTTCTCCGCCCTGACCATTGTGAGCCGTGCCTCTTCCGCCCGCTGCCGCTCCGCATCTATGGCGTGGCACAACCGCTGCCACACGGAAGACACTCTCTGTCCTGGGTCCTCCTGCCCTCCGGCTGATGCCTGCCCCTCCGATGTTGAAGGCCCCGAGCCTTCATGGCTCCCACCACGTTGCTGCTGTGCCTCTGCCCGTGCACTGCCTCCTGCTGCCTGCACATCCTCTGCTGGCTGGGGTGCAGTCGTTGATGTGGCCACCCCTGCTGGACGTCCGACTCCCGACTGTGGCAGGGATGCCTCCTCCACCAGCCTGGCCGCACCGTCAGAGGCAGCTCCACAGGGCACCCAGGTGACTGATGGGTGGGAAGATGGCATGGAGGACGACTGGCATGTAGGGGGTTCAGTTGAGGAGGGGGTTGTAGCAAGCCCCATCATACGGAGGAATCCGGCCTGGGTGACCTGTCCCAGCAGGCTGACGTGGTCAACAAGCCATTTGAGATGACGTGCAGTCTCCTCATGAAAAGACTGCAGGTCACCTCGCATGGCCCGTTGACGCAACGCCACACCAGTCAGAACAGGCTCAACCCGGACCCGCATAGCCACGTCCGCAGGCAGAGGAAGGCAGTTGTCGTGAGCTCATCCCCTGCCTGAAAACGGGTCTGGACGTAGGCATCCCAGCTGGTGCAACATGATGCAGGGACAGGATCAGGGACAGGATTGCACACAGGCACCTCCGCGGTGGCCTGTGCTGCCTCCTGTCCCTGGTCCTGCACTGCACCACTAGCACCAGTGGGATCCCCACCTCCAGACCCCGTCTCTGTTGCTTGCACAGCCTCCTCCTCCACCAAACCCCCCATCAACCTGGATCACTCCGTGACATCTTCCCCTGTTGGGCCCTGTGGGGTCCCAGCTGCCCCTTCTGCTGCCGAGGAGTCCAACTCCAACCTCCGCCTCTTGGACCTCCCCCCGGCAGCTGCGGCCTGGGACGCGGCACCGGACTCCTCACTCCCCGACGAGATGACAACATGGGAGAGGAGCCGGGCCTTGCGTCTCCGGCTGGCGGTGGGATCCCCGCCGCTGTGCTCCACAGCACCGTCTTCGCCCTCTTCATCAGTTGACGCTGCAGACAGGGAGAAATAAAACACAGGCATCAGGGCACTGTACAATGGAAACATACACACATGACAGTTGTACATGAGTGGCATTGGCAAACTTCAGACATGTCATCACAATCCCCAACACACATGTCATTTCAACTCGCACACATGAGCCATACCACAGCCATATCGCAACTGCCAGCACCATCCATACACATACAACAGCATGAGCAGGCAAAGGTGAGTCAGACATCAATTGCAACACAGGAAGTGCACCACACATGTACAGACACCACCACACTTGCATGCATGTGTACACCTCTGCCAAGTGTCGCAGTGTTCAGATGGGCATCCATGTCACATCTGCCAATCAGGCTTCCACATACCGCTGTCACATGCATCCATGTTGCATCACTGTTGCACCCTTGTCAAATACACACGTATGCACATGTACACAGTGCTGATACATGCAGCTGAAAACAACATACATGCGTGACATCACGGACATGTCTACTTACATACACATTCATCCAAACATGTGTGCCCACACAACTGCATTTGGCATGCAAGCCTACACACACAAGCACCATCCATGTCTCACACATTCCAGCCCTTACATGTGTTAGCCCCACGGCCCTGTACACCCCCGCCCATACTCGACCCCATACAAGCAGATGTGCAACCTGCACACTACTGAAAAATCAACAGACGCACATCTCACAATCAGGATGCATGTACACTTACCGCTCGACTCCAGACGGGTCTGCCTCTCAAGGATCTGGACGTGGAGCGCTGGGGATATGCATTCCAGACCCTCATCTGTTCTTCCGACAAGTGGCCCCGGCGCCCCTTAGCATCCGCTGCCTTCAAGAGGCGACGGGCCTTGTTGAGGGTCCTGGACCTGAAGTCCTCCCAGCGCTTCTTTACATGTTGGAAGTCGCGGACTGCCACCCCTTCCGCGTTGATGGCAGTCACGATGTCCGTCCAGATCCGAGTCTGTCCTTCCTTGTCGGCGCGGGAACTTCCAAAGAGGGCATCATACTGCCCAAGACTTGCTCCACCAGCAACTTCGGTGGCAGTGAAGCTGGTGCCCCTCTGCCTCTCTGGCCGGGGGTTATCAGTGGTGCCAGATGTTGCAGTGCCCGACATGACAACCCCAGAGGCAGGAGTGGGTGGGCAACTGGGTCCTGGGGCTGGGCTGTGGAGCGATGGAATCCCAGTCGGGAGTCTTCGGTTCCAGCAGGGGTGGTCACAGCAACAGCACCCCTGGCTGATGTGCAGGCAGCCAATGGCAGGGCACGTGGGCAGCAGGCAATCAGGCAGCAGCAGATGGCAGGTGGGAGCGTGCTCGGGCTCTGGGGGGCAGTAATTCGGCCTTCTGGGCAGGAGCGTGGTCTTCCGTGTGCTTACACGTGGCCAGCTTGAAACGGAGTGATTTGGCACGTGAAAATTCAGCACATCAGCGTGTAATTAGAGGAAAGGCCCTTAGCGCGTAAGCGCGTCTGCACGCATACGCATTTTCATTGGACAGAAGGCCCCTCAAGCGCAAGCACCCCTGTGACGTGACGCGTACAGGCGTGCATGGGCATTTCAGCGCGCGTGAAAAACTGCACGTCCGCGTGTAATACGAGGAAAGGGCCCATGCGCGTAAGTGACGTGACGCGCGCGTGCGTTTCCCTCAGCATGGGTTAAAGGTGAGCAGGCCCAGCAGTTCGCTCTACGTGCCTTTCGTGGAGACCGACGTGTGTTGCTGCTTCCTGTTGTTTCGCGTGCCATCACAACTTCACAGCTATCAAGGACGTATCTCTTCTTTTGGCGGGGGTATTGGCTACGTGTTTTTTTCTGCATCGCGCTAGTCAGACGGTGAGTCGCACACGCTCTTTTTCCCACTGCGGGTGCCCCTATGTATCGCACCCATTTTCGATGTCAAAGTAGCCTGCGTGTCCCACGCGTACGCGTTATTCGTGTTACTGGGTGCCACCGCGTACTGCGGGAGGTTGAATCCACGCACGTAGGCTGCAGGGTTGCGTGCACGGTTTTACTGCAGTTTTGGGGTGCCTGAGTGTTGCGTGACCCGTCACCACATCACCGGGGTCACATACAGCCTTGCAGGTGCAGGGGGGCTGTTAACATCTTGCTTCCCACCCCCTTCACCCCAATTGCCCAGGTCAATTGTGGTGTACACCTCCCATTGGCACCACTCCATCTGTGCCAGCACTTCTACATCAGTGCCATGGTTGGGAAGCCACCAAAGGTGAGGGGCGCCTCAGCTGGGCGTCCTCCTTATGGCGGGCGTGGTCGGGGGCGTGGCCGTGGTGACCAGGGTGTAGGGGGACTCCAGGGTGTCCAGGGCGGCCAAAGAGGGGGAAGAGGCAGGGGTGCGCCACTTGAGCACAATGTTGTGCCATGTGTCGGTGCAGTCATGCCACCACCCCCTGTGGTTCCGGGGGATGCAGCTCCTGCATCTGGCACTGGCACCCGTTCGACCCGGAAGTCCGTTCGATCGACTGCCACGGGCCCAAGGGTAGTGGTAGCTGCAGGTGCAGCTGTGGACACCGCCACCCAGGCTCAGGGTCTGCCAGCGCAGGCTGCGTTGGCACTTGAAGAGCCCTTGGTAGATCTCCAACAGGCCAGGGGGGAAACCATAGGGGCAGGCCGGGCTGCTCAGACCAAGACACGTGTCCCTGGGGCAGTCATGTCATCTGCTGCCCCGAACAGCCGGGTGTTGGCAAGTGCAGGGGCAGATGCACCCAACAGCACCCCGGTTGTGAGTCTGCCAACCAGGACCGTTGCGGTCAATGACCCTGCCACAGCTGATGTTGCTGCGCAGGGTCCAGGACCCAGCTGCCACTGACACGAGTCAGGCCTTTGGTCATCCCTCCACCTGCCATCCCTTGGCTCAATCTACCGAACCCACTGGCCATACTGGTCAGGGCGGCATTAGCCAGCCAGGGTCTGCGCCACAGTCCAAGAGGAGGAAGGTTGCACCTGCAGCACAGGCTGGTACCCCACACACAGCCACGACCTCCTGCACGTCGAGGAAGAAGCCTTTCTGTAAGCAGGAACTGGACTTCCTCGTGGACTACGTGCGGGGCCACAGACGTGACATGCTAGTGGGTGCCAATAGTCAGACTACGGCTGCCCAACCTGACACCGACTGGAAGCATGTTGCGGAACATGTCAGTTCATTCGGCCATGAGGTGCGCACGGCGCAAGAGTGCAAAAAGCGTTGGAATGACATCAAGCGCAGCACTAAGGCTAAGCATGCCTCTAATTACAACTTGACTTTGGTGACTGGCGGTGGGCCTGCAATAGAGGAGGAAGAGCTCACTCCGCAAGAGGCTCTCGTTGCGGAGTTCATACCACATGAATTGGTCAAAGGAGTGGGAGAGATGCTGGACTTTCATGCGCAGTCCAGTGAGTGTTGATGCGTGTTTGTTGAGGACGTGTGTGTTTCACTTGTGGGATGTGTTGTGCATGATTGCTGCTACATGTGACGTGTACATGGTTCTGATGTGTAAGTAATGCAATGCTTCCGTCATGCATGTCTCCTCTGCCCTCATGCAGGACTCCATGTAGGCATGCTCCCTTGCCCCTCCTCCGCCACTCTGCACCCCAGTTCCACCTTTGCACTGGTCTGCTTCAATCTTGCCAATGTGTAGTTTCTTGTTCATGTGTCCTGTGTAGATGCTAACTTCCAGCGTTGAATCTGCCAGACATATGCCGTGTGGTACAGCCTTAGTACTCGATGCAGGGTATCTCACTTGTACTGTGCATGGGTCAGATGTCCCGCAGGGACATGAGTGCCCATTCATGCTCCATGTGCATTGCACGCATGCCCCTGTGTGTCCTTGACTGGATGATCACTGTAATATAAGTCCTTGGTTACATACATTGCCTGCCATCTCATCAGCCTTCCCATGTCAACTGTGACTCAGTCCTGCGTTGCACACATGTTTAGGCTCTGACAATCTGTGTGGCTCACAGGCCTCAGCCTGTTCAATGGCCAATGACTCTGTCCAACTCTTGTTGTGTCTTCTTCACACGTGGGCGGCCTCCGGAGTTTTCATCATGTGTCCTGCCTACTGTCCCTGCATCATTTGCAGTGTTGTCATTCGAATCACATTAAGCTGTTGATGCCAGTCAACACTGCCTGTCAATACACAGGTGTATGGTCAGCCTTTTGATACCATGCTAGGCATCCCTGCTTTGGTACTGGGGTGGAGGGGTGCTTGGCTTCTATATATGGTTCACATTGAATGCACAATGCACGTGATGTCTGAATTTGACATTGCACTGCCTTCACATTTCCTGGCACACACCATGGAGTGCTTGTACATGTAGGTAGTGAGTGGCGTACACATTTTCTGCACTGCATAGACCCACTTCCATGGAAACTGCCACCTTTCAACAGGTCTGATCACAGAAGCAATTCAAAGTTGACCCAGCATGCATGCCAGGTTGTATGTTGTGTGTCACATGTCTGCCGGATGCGTTTGCTCTCGGTGTGTGTGTGTGTGTCGTGTGCTTCTGACATGTGTAGTGACATTTTTTCTCTCTATTTTTCAGGTGATGACGCAATGGAGGCGGAGGATGGTGTTGTCATGCCAGACACAGGGTTGGTAACACCACATCAACCCGGAACTAGTGGGGGTCGTGGGGTGGTAGGCCACGAAAACCCCCAAGTGCTGCAGTCCATCTTGTCTCTGGCTGCCTATGAGTCCAGCCTTGATGACGACTCTGACGTCCATGTTGAGTTGGATGAGCATCAAGTCCATGTGTCAGGGGTGAGTGATTCTGATGTGGACACTCCTCTGTCTGCGACCTCTGCACTGAGGGATCAGACAGTCTTGGTTCCTCCGCCCGTGGTGGATCGGGACGCAGGGTCACCCTCCACACCAGTCACTGATGTGCCTGGGACATCACGTCGACGGGGGCATGTAGTCGTTCAGCCGCGGGCGGTGCCAACACAGCGAGGACCCCTGGTCCTTGGGTCCCGCAGGGGTCAAGCCCGGCAACACGGTCGCCGCGCGCAACCGCTGTATACTGAGTGGGAGCAAGACATGACTGCCAATTCCGAACGGCAGGGGGCAGCAATGGAGAACATCGCTGAGAGCATGGAGCGTGTGGCCCGATCTGTGCTCCCCCCTGCTAAGCAGGTGCTTCTCCAGCAGCAGGCGGCACAGTCCACGGCCCGCTCGCTCAGGCTGGGCATGGCGGCCTCAGACAGGGCACGCCAGGCTGAAATGTCGTCTCTGCGTCAAGCAATTGCTGCTCACGCAGAGGCGCACATGGATGCCCTGAGGGAGGAGTATGCTTCCCTCAGATCCACTCTGGGTGTCCTTATGATGTCCCAGAGGCAGCAGGCAGAGGAGAGGTTTGCACAGCTTGAGCGTACCATCTCGGCTGAGCTACAGGCTTGTCGGGAGGTGCAGCGGTTGTCCAGCCAGACCTTGCAGGAGGAACTCCGTGTTACACGTGCTACCTTGCAAGAGGAAGCACGTGTATCACGTGAGGTTCTGCATGCAGACCTACGTCACATCGCCACACAGAACCAGGCTCACCCGTCCGGCAGACTTACTGCCGACGAGGAGCAAGCTGCGGCTAGGCGTGGCCAGGCTACTGTGCCATGTCCTCCTTTCCAGGATGAGCCAGACTCGGACGACCATCTATCTCCCACATAGGTCGGGCTGTGCAGGCGTTGAGCCCATGGAGGTTTTTTTTTTGGCTCAGCATCATTGCATGTGGATGTTGAGCAGCACCCTGTACCTCCCCCCTCCTTGGTGCCTCCCCTCCCCCCCGGGTCGTATGTGGCCATTTTTGATTTTTCTTTTAGTTTAGTTAGTTAAGTTTCTGTTTGATAGTTAGTTTAATTAGGTAATGTCGGTTTTCCATTGTTAGTGTAATTAGTTAATAGTTGATTTAGTTTAAAATTGCTAGTCTATTGTGCTTTCATGTGACGGTGAGGTGCTTTGTGGCTTTTGAAGGCATCCACTGTCTGTTCCAGCTGGGCCCTTCAGGCTTGTCTTGTGTATGTGTTTGCTGCTTGGGGTCCTTGACTCACATATGCCACTCCTGCCTCCCTTATCCATCGGTTCGCAAGGATGGTTCGGTGTTACAGAATATTACACAAGGGCTTTGGACTGTCATATCTGTGGCATGTCTGGTGCTGTGTGACTTGTGTTGACACCCCTAGTGGGGATGATTTTGGTGTTATTGTCCACTGTTCAGCGTTTGCTAGATGGGGTGTGTCATGATTAATGTGTACATTGATTGCTATGCATTGTGTAGTATGTTTCATATCTTTCCTGTACACGTGCTTGTTGCAATTCATGCTGTAGATAGTGTTCCACACTTTGGATGTGAAAGACGGACTGATGGTGTGATTTGTGATGTGACTCTCTGACATGGTCAAGTAATGAGATGCCTGATGAGGCACACACAGATGACTTTGAAGCATTAATCATGTGTTTCATGCTCTTTCTGCAGGGGGATGAGCCTCCAGAGCACCTTTGCCAGCAGACATGGCCCATTGGATGACAGAATACTGGACCCGTTTGTTGGTGCCCACATGCACATGTGTGCACAAGCAGAGCACAGGGATTGCAGACCCACATCCTAGAACTGCTGACATGGTCCAAGGAACTCCAGGCAAGGTGAGCAGCACAGGGGGGCCACGACACAGCAAAGCTTGCACCAGGTGAGTTGCACATGCAGGCTTAGTCACAACACTGAGGGTGAGCTTAGACGAATATTGGTGTTGAAGCACACAATGCAGCTCAGATGTGTTGGTGGACTGATGGCTATTGATAGTAGGGTTGTCTGGGACACATGGAGGGGCAGTGGCACATACCCTCCGGTACACCAAGGTCCATTGAGGCACTTGTATCAACCATGTAGCCTTCCGAGACATGGAAAGGGGCAGCTCACAGGGACATACAGCAAGGGACATCCTTGGGTGCAGTGCATGTCTTTTCCATGTACTTTATGATAAATGCACTGCCAACTTTGTTTCGGTCATGGTGGTACGCAACTTGCTCTGAAGTCATGGCTTGCTATATGGGTCTGTCTGCTTACCCAGGGAACATTGCATGTTGTGTGGATTGTGACACATTGGGGTTCCATTTGCCACGCACCCACCAGCGGCTGACTTACTGCATTGACTGTGTATGACCCGTCACAGGGGTGATGTTATATATGGGTACGAAGCATCTACACCAGATTGTCTGTTTGTAGAGTAGTTTGTTGCTATGGGGCATGTATGGTGTTGTGTTTTTGTGTAATTGGCATGTACAGGTTGTTGACTGTGGCTCTCTTTGCAGCATTGCAGTGCTCCTGTAACCGGACCTGAGAGTGCGCAGGCAGGAGGCCAGCACTCAAAACCAGAGCTAAGTGTCTTGTTGTTTTTCTTTCGAACTGCTCTGCATAGGCTTGCTGGGGAGTGTACTAATGCATGGATGTATGTGTGGTTCAATTTGGTATGTTTTTTCTCCCTAATCACCCGTGATCCTATGCAATTTCGAACCCTGTACCCTTTACCCGGTGTTCCTGCTTCCCGTACCTATCCAAGCAACGTTCCCTGACCCTCTTTCCCCATTGGGGTTGCGGATGCCTGTGTAAGCCCCGAACTTGCAGGCGCCAAAATCCTAGAGGGGGTGGCTGGTTCGTACCACTCCTGAGCCTGGACTGCAGAAGGCCATGACAATGATGTCCAAGTTTGTTTGGATTGTGTATGTGTTCATGCAGGTTGTACATTTTCGTGCATTCCCTAGTTTCATGTGTCATTCCTCATCCCCTCTCCTGCCACTCATTCCAGTCATCCAGTGTGTCAACACCTGTCCCGACTGCATATCCCTGAACCTCCTTCCCCACCAGGGTCTCAGGGGCCTGTGTGAGTTTGACCTTGCAGGCACCTGGGACATGGTGGGGGTGGTTGTTTCGTGACACTCCCGCGCCTGTACAGGGGACCTGTGACAGTACACATCCGTTCATGGTGCATCATCCTATGTCATGTACCACACATGTTTCACATCCTGTTGTGACATTGTTTTACTGTGCTACCTTGGTTGTTGCATCATTGTGGTAGTACTTGGCCTTTGTGAGGTACTGCTACGTCAAGTCATCTACTGGAGGGTGTTCTGGTTTGGCTTGGATTTTGTGATTTTGGACATTGATTATGAGGGTGCAGGCACCTTTTTACACACAAGGTGGAAGATGGTGACGAAGGGTAAAGGTGATCCTGTGGCCAGGTGGAATTGAGGTTTGAAGGCTCCATGACCCAGGTGCATTTGTTCAGTGGGTCATGGTTATTTGTGAGGGGGGTTGTTGTTGATAGTTGCCTTGCCCTGCAGTGTGATGGGAACTCTGACATTGTAATGGTGGTATCCTATGTACATGTTGTGTTCTGCTGATCAATGCCTGTTCATGTGTTGTGTTTACCTTTCAGGTGCGAGGGGATAGTTGTGGTTTGACATGCTGGGGTGTACACATGGTGAATGTTCACATGTGATTTGTAGAGAACACTAATGGTCACTTGAGTGCACATGCATATGTGGAGTGCATGTCCTTGCAGAACCACACACTTGCACTCTGATGCACTACATGTACTCCCACCCTTGCATATCCACGTGTACACTGTTTGCCTTCTGGTGCCCACTGTGTCCCTGCAGCACATGTTCTGTGACCGATTATGGATTCTGTACATGCCTAATTTGCTGTTTGATGTGGTCTGTCACTTAGATGTGATGCTCAGGGTGTGCATCACACACAATGGCTGTTCACTGTGCTGTGCGCTGAGCAGTATGTTGCAGGAGTAGGACACTGCACACATGAGCTGCAGTGTTGATTTTGCAATGCACAATGTGCATGTAGACAAGCATTCATTGTTATTTTACGTCTATGACTCTTGTAATGCATTTGGAAATGACTTATTTTGGGTGGGAGATTTTGTTGGTCTGTCATTTCATCTGATTCCGGGTCAGGCATCATTGTCTGATGCCACTGTACATTTAGGACATGGCAATGTGTACCTTATCGTTACTGTGTTGGTTTATGGGTATTGCTTGCCATGTCATGTTGTGGTTTGGGAGGGCTTGAGTGACATGACAGTGATGGCCATGGCCTGTTTTGCAGGTGTGTGTGATGCACACCTTGCATGTCAGGGTCATCCGTTTCTCAGAGCAACTAGCTGGGGGTAGATCTCTCTCCGCGGCAGGGCCCTCCCTCTGGAACAGCCTTCCTGCCTCACTTGAACTTGAGGGGAACCATCTCCAGTTCTGGAAGCACCTCAATACCTTACTCTTTGCCTCTGCTTTCTCTCTGCCTCTCCCTTGCAGAATTCTTCACTGGAACTGCACTGGAGCTGCAACTGGGCCACTCTCACCGACCTCGGTCCCTGGCCCAGCCACTCTCCACTTGCACTGCCTCCCTGGCAACCCCTGCACTGCGGTACTCTCTCTCTATCCCTACAGCCCACCCTTCCCAGCACTTGTCTGCACTTACCTCTGCAGTTGCCACCAGCCGACCTATGTTTTTTTTTTTGGGCTACTTCCCCTGTACTGCACTCCCCCCCTTCCCCTTGCACTTTTCCCTTCCCCCTACCCCTGCACTTGCACAATCTCAATGACACCTGGCCTAGTAGTACCGTTGTCTGTCTTCCCTTGTCCCCCCCTCCATGCCTCATCGCACCTTGAAATACTTGTGTATAGGCGATATCATGTCATATGTCATATGTGTTCCTTTTGGTCACACGGGATAGCTTGTGTTTAAGTAGCTAGGGATGCAGACGATGTGGCACTTCCATGGCAACTATCTCAGGGTGGTAGGGTTGTGACAGTTGACTGTCTCTTTGTCATCATCGATTGTCACCTGGTATGTGCCAGGCCTGTGTGCACTCCGCAGGGGTGGGAGTTTAGGTGAAAAATGTGGCCACAAGCTGGGTCCGGGCTTCCTCGCCACGTGCCCTGTCCCCTCCCATGGGCAGTGCCTGTGCCTGTGGTTGGGGATGTGGGGGCACCACCATGTCCAGCGGGACACCCTGCCGTGTTGCAACATTGTGCAGGACACATGCTGCCACAATGATCCTGCACACTACTGGTGGTGCATAGAGTAGTTGCCCACCAGAGCGGTCAAGGGAGCGGAAACGTGACTTGAGCACTCTGAATGTGCGCTCCACTATGGCCCTGGTTGCAATATGGGCAACGTTGTATCTTACCTGGGGTGGTGTGGTGGGGTTCCGGATTGGCGTCATCATGTGGTTGCTCAGAGGGTAGGCACTGTCCCCTGAGGAGGTGATAATAGTTGAGATTATTAGGGTTTGGATATTTGTCTGTGTGTGACTTGCATGCATGTGCAAGGGCATTTGTACTCACCTAGGAGCCATGTGTCGCCATGCTGCCCAGCTTCCAGGGCCCGGCTCAGGGCGGACATTCTGTATATGAAACTGTCATGGGTGGAGCCAGGGTAGTTTGCATAGACAGAGGTGATGATTCCCTTTGCATCGCATACCACCTGTACATTGATGGAATGCCAGTGCTTGCAGTTTCGGTAGATGTGCTCAGTGGCCCTAGGTGGACGTAGGGCCACATGGGTGCAATCTATGGCACCGAGCACTTTGGGGAAGTGTGCCACCCTGAAAAAATCCAGGACAACGGCCTGCCTTTCTGCGGGTGTTCTGGGCATGTATATGTGCCTGCGGACTGAGGGGTGCGCTGTCATGATTGCCAGTACCTGGTGTAGGCAGCGTGACTGCATGGCCTGTGAGACCCCCCCACTATGGCAGTGGTCCGCTGAAATGACCCAGTGGCCTAAAAATGCAGGACATTGAGCAGCTTCTCCAAGGGGCTCAATGCTTGGGAGCAAAGGGTGGGGGATGTAAGGTCATCTTCCCACTCCCTGACCAGGTCTAGGATGATATGGGGTGGAAACCTATACCTGCCATAGACCTGGTCGTCAGGCATCCCAAAAAGGCTTGTCCGTGGTGCAAAAATGTGTGCCCTGGCTATTCTCCTCCTCCTGCGGTGTCCCACGATCAGTGCTGCGACAAATGGGGCATTCATCATAGCTGTATATACGTGTTTGTTGTTTGTGCGCACTTTTATGCTGTGCGCGGGGACGCTTCCGCCTGCCTTCGTGTGGCGGACGCGTTGACGCCTGTGCACGTCTTTTGCCGTGTGCGGGTTTCCCGTATTCGGATCCATGAATACGGGTTGTTCCCGTGCGTGTGGGCGTTCTGTGTAGTTCCCTGCAGTACTTCCCCAGTTACGCCTTCTTTTTCACGCGTTGTTCCCCATTCCGCGTGTTACGCCCACTGTTCCGCCCACTTTGGTTGTGTGCGCCGCGCTATGTGCGCTTTTGCTGTGCGCGTAGCGCATGCCGTGTATGCCTGCGTGCACCATGGCTGGATTGGGTGCACGGACAGCGGGAAACACGCGCAGCGTCTTCCTTGAATCGCACGCGTGCGCGTACGCTGCGTTTCTCACGCTTGCGCTCCCTTGCGCCTGCTTGCGCATGGATTTTCGGCGCACGTTTGTTCCATGAATCGGCTCCCATGTGTCAGTATGAAGATAAGGAAGACTTAAGTATACTACAATCAAAAGTAAACAATGAGCAAAGTAGTATTTTTTAGGAAATAACAAAACTAATTGCACATGGTGTAAAATATGAAAATAAAGAATATTCCTGCCATAATTATAAACCTATACTACTGTACGTCAATGGTGAAGCTGGTTCTGGCAAAACATTCCTAATCAAAAACATTAGTAAGTTCCTTCAACAATTGACAAACAACAAACTGTCAGCTGTTGTCACTGCCCCCACAGGTTTAGCTGCCTACAACAGGTGGTGTTACATTACACCGATTACTACTATTACCAGTAGAACAACAGAACACATTAGACTATTACAAACTTTCTGCAGAAGCTGCAATGGAATTACGCAGAGTATTGAAACAAATGAAAATGCTACTAATAGATGAAGTGAGCATGGTTTCCAACCTGATGTTAGCTTTGATTCACCTCAGATTACAAGAAGTACTCAAAACAGACTATGAAGAGCTCTTTGCAGGAAAACACATTATTGTTTTTGGAGATCTGCTTCAATTAACACCAGTAAAAGGTGAGCCTATTTTTAAAACATTAGGACACAAACTCTGCCGTAAAACTGTTGGCAGCATTGGAAATGACAACCTTTGGCAACATTTCCAATACAGAGAATTAACAGAAAACATGCAGCAATCTGCAGAACTCACTTATGCCAACATTTTAAAAAGTATCAGAGTTGGTATTCTTTCTAAAGAAGCAGAAGCAATATTGAAAACCCGGCACATTAATGTATTTTATGGCAATTATGCATGTGCTACAGATGTTATGGACCAATTAGCCCACAAAAATGTCAATTGTATGGCCTTAATGCCAACTCTTGCAAGCTGTTTCAAATTCAATGAAATCATGCTAAGTAAAGAAATGCAACCAATCATGGAAATTAGCGCCACAGACAAACTAGATGTACATGGTATGACACTACCCATGTGTGACCAAGCCACAACAAGACTAAATAGTTTAGAAAAATCAATCTCAAACACAGCAGGCTTGGAAAAGATATTAGAATTATCCTTCAATTGCAGAGTAATGCTTAAACGTAACCTTGACGTGGACCAAGGACTAGTTAATGGAGCACTGGGTACAGTTGTTGGCTTTCAAACATACCCACACGACAACAAAATTCAGTTTGTCAATATACTCTTTGACAAACTTTCAGAAGTAAAAAGGATAGGACGCTCAACAGCTAGATTCCTTCTCTTCAAAGATATGTATGTACGCAGAGAACAATTTTCTCTAACTCTTGCATACGCAGTCACGATTCATAAATCACAAGGTCTTACCCTAGACAAAGCAATGATAGATATTGGTAACACAGTCTTTAAAGAAGGCATGAGCTATGTAGCACTATCACGCTTACGTACACTTGACGGTCTATTTCTAATCAACTTTGATGCAAGTAAAATAAACGCTGAGCAGGCAGGAAATAACAATTGAAAGAGTACTATATTAATAGAGTTATCCCTCAAGTATGTTCTTACAGTAATTCTCTTAGGGTCCAGTCATATCATATGAAACATATACATAAGAGAAGACACAGGCTTGAAAGACAGCAATGGTTTCTGTGCATGAAGATAATCAGTAGGGTTAGCAGCACTTTCAGATAGTTGTTTTTACTATACTTTCCCTGTGTATAGTCATATTTGTATACATTGTATCACACTACTTTCTTTAGGGTGCAGTAACATTATGTGCTACGTAGGGTAAATTGCACCTTTGAAACAGAATAATCATTTCTCTACAAAAAGATAATTAGTTAGGTTATGAACACTTTCTGCTACTGCTATTGTTTTTTGCTTATTTCACTTTTAATGTATATACTCATATTTGTATGTGTTGTTATTTATTTGTGTTTTGTCTGTAGTAAGGTTTTATTAGATACTTATTACATGTGTAACAGTATGCAAAACTGTAATAAGAAAGTAGTTATCATTTCAGTATTGAATATCGCAAAACTATGTATATTACACTTCCATCATGTATGCTGCACACAATGCATATGTTTCTACATGAGTACATTAGTATACTTGATAGAATTTATAATAGAATGTATTTATATCAATGTATTGATTAATGCACTAAGTAGCTCATGATATTTATGCAAATGGTCCTTGACACTTATTTGTAAACATTATAATAAGAAAGCATTGCACAGACTTTTTATGAAAAGTAAATGCACATGTGATGTCATCAGTGATGTCATCAATGTCATTTGTGATGTCATCTTTGATGTCCCGGGTGTTAGTCTTAGCAGTGCACAGTGGTGGTGCGTGTTATGGTTGTTTAACTTACCATAACTGGCGAATTTCAGGGGGTTTCGGTTTTACTTTGAACCATAACGTCCCTTTAACAAAGTTTTTTTACTGAATTTCATAGGTTTTTAATAGCGCAACTTAACCATAACATCCCTTTAACACATTTTCTTTTACTGAATTTCATAGGTTTTTAGTAGCACAGCTTAACAATAATATCTCTGACTTTATGTACATGTAACTTGGAACATACTGAACCCCCTGTACAGAATTTGATGTCCGCGAACTCTTCTAATGTCCGCGGACATGTGCGGACAACAGCAGCACTACCCAAAAAGTCTGGGGGGTATCTTTAATTGTTATATCATAACATATGAACTCTGCAAAAATTCACAAACCAGCACACATACACATTACATGTAGTAATAAATACGAAGTGTAATCCATATATATAACACATCAACCATTCATTTAAATTCAATATGTTCTAAAATGGAATATACCAAAAGAAAAAAATATAGGCTTCCAACATGATTACCTCACAGAAACTCCACAACTAAGAGCCACAGCAGATCTACAGACCAGTAAGAACACACCTTACCAGAAGCTAGTAAGTGTACTTCATTTTACTCATATATTTCAAAAATGTCTGTATTAATAATAATAATAATAATTAGGCTTTTATATAGCGCTACAAACCCTCAGGTATCCGAGCGCTGCTTATTATTACCCACGGTGTGTGGTGCTATTAGATACAAAGAAAGTAATATTATTATTTTTTTCTCACAGAAATGTCTACATTTCCCACGTGAGGAAATGTCTGAAGATAGTGAACCTAATGGCAGACACTTTTCTATATAAACCAATTAATAAATATTATTTTATATACATTTAACATATACATTTTATTTTGTACAGACCATACTTGAAAATAGTAAAGAAAAAGAAGTATTGGATAAGACTCTCCAGCACATGGAAGAAAAAATTGACCTACTCATGGCAAATTTCAACAATTTAAAAAACGTTCTGGAGGATCACTTGAAACAAAAAACTAGATACCATTGTCCCACATGTACCTGTCCCCCCTCACCATATCCCAGTCAAGTATCCCCAAACTCTCTCCATGAACAAAAACGTTTTGATGAGACTTCCATCCCTTCTTCACCTCATATGAATCCTCTTGAAACCCCCAATTCTCCTGTGTTTGTCTCAGATTCTGCTTCACCTTCTCTGTCATAAATTTAACATCCATATATAATAAAGTAAAATTATTATATTGTGTCCTTATTCATTATTATTTTTTTTTAAAACGCAGTTGAGGTATCCACGGACAGCGCGGGTGTCTGGAATGTCCATGAAGAAACGAAAAATGGAGGTGTCCTAAGAACACTATACCTGGCCGTAATGTTCGCTAGCAAGTTGAAACTGTTCTAAGAACACACGAGATGTCCAGGATATCCGCAATTAACAAAAATGGACTGTAAGGTTCGCAAACAAGTCCAAACTGTTCTAAGAATAAATTCAGTGTCCGAGATGTCCGGAATCAAACTAACACACGCAGTGTCCTGAAAAGTTTGTAAATAAACAAAATGAGGGTGTCCTCAGGACACTATGTCTGTTTGTATCGTTCGCAGGCGAGTTGAAACTGTTCTAAGAACACAGGCAATATCCTGAAATGTTCGTAAATAATCAAAATGGGAGTGTCCTGAGGACGCTGTCCGTATTGTTCGCGGCCGACTTGAAACTGTTCTAAGAACACAGGCAATATCCTGAAATGTTCCTAAATAATCAAAATGGGGGTGTCCTGAGGACGCTATGCCTGTCCGTATTGTTCACAAGCGGATTGAAACTGTTCTAAGAACAAACGCCTGTTCATAACTGTTTGTTTTGCTTGTGTCGCACTTTTAATTAGTTTCAGGACCCGAACAGTATCCATAAAACACCAACTCGCATGCGCAAAACAGTTCCCGTGCATTTGGTGTCCTGCGGACACCGCTTCCCTTCGCAGATATGTTCGCGAAGCTATCATGTGACCGCACCCACGCTGAGCGTGTGTTCTGACTGTGGACACTGTTTGTGTCCGCGAAAACAATTTAAAACTACCTTTTCAGGCAATCCACAATATTTTTCAATAATAAATCACCATAGCACAAGTCCCAGACAATAATCCTGACTTTCTACATAGTTTTTGAACCTTTTTTTTGGTGTTCAATCTGTCCGCGGACAGAGCGCGTGTCAGCGAACCACGCACAAGCACCCCTATAAAAGGCCACACCGCAGAGCTCATCCTCATTGTGTCTCTGGCTATCTTACAGAACACAGTGCATTTCTGCTGATGGCATCCAGGGCTGCACTACCGCCACCTGGTGCTACATCTGCCTCAGCACCACCCCCAACCCCTCCACCACCACCACCTCCCCAAGGGCCTGAAGAGGGAAACTGGAGTGAGGATGCAGAGGAGGATGATGAGAATGAGGTAGTGAAGTCCCTACTACCAGCACTCGCCGTGAATCTTGGGTGAGGCGGTTATTTACCATTCATGGTAACGTACCGAAGGCACGTGCGAACCAAGTCACCTGCAACCAGTACAAAATGGTACTGAGTCACGGGAGGCCAGGTTCGCACAGCTTTGGTACGACTACTATGAAGTGACACCTAAAGTCGCTCCACATGGGGCCGTTCGCAAGGTTGTACCTTGCGAGGAGCGTAGTAGGTTGACTTCCTCTACTACATCCTCTGTTTCCGATCATGTCACCACAAGGAACACTCCTGCGGGACAGCGTATTCCTCCAGCTGCCTCACAGGCCATTCACAATGCTGATGACCCTTACCTTTCGAGGGTCACAGTTGTATGTATGTACTGTGACGCAGTACTCTGCAGGGGAATGAGACTTCAAAGTGCTTTTGAGACTCTGGTCTCAGAGCACGAGAAGACCTGCTCACTACCTAAGTAAGGCCCACCCTACATCTTCCTCTCTCCACCCACCCTTTCTTATCCCTGTGGTTGGTGTCGCCCCCTTACCCTCCTTTTCCCTCCTCTCCTAGTGTATTGTGTGTAAAAAACCCCAAAAATATATAAAAAAACAAAAATAAAAAAGGCTCTTTTCAGAGCCGCCTTTCACAGTTTAAAAATAGAAGTGAAAATAAATGAAGCAGGGCCTTGTATATTTTTTAGAAGTCCACGAACAGTCCGCGAACATCTAAAGTTTTGGGCTGCTGCCCTATCATAACCATTGCAGTTTTGTCTGGGAGGAAGTGGTGGCTCTGAAAAGAGCCTTTTGGTGGTGTTTGTTTGTTTTTGAAAAACTTGAAATGCTCAACACCTACCACAAAATGGATGCTGTAATTCCAAAAAAGGATTCAATGCATTTTGTACATTTCTCAGAAAAATATGATTGCCAGCATAAGTAAGATGGACTCCATCTCTGCGAAAAATGTATGTGCTACGAAACATAATATTTCATTGTAAAAAGGGGACATGCCAACATCTCTTAGATTGGCACAAACAGCCTTATTGACATTGCGCCTTGCTTTCTCCATTTGTGGACCAAATGAAGAAGAACGCAGCCACATTTGTCTCTGCGCAATCCGAGAAAAAATTACTTGAGAATTTGGAAACATGTCCATGACCTTCCCAAGTCCTTCTTTCATTGCAAATTGCAAAGAAATTCCAGACACATGTCCTAAACTGTTCCCTCCACAATGAATTACAATTAAGTCTGGATGATGCTCTGTCTCTAAAGTAGCACAGAGAGGTAGCAAGTCCAACCACTTCATTCCACGTACTCCATGCCAGTGCACTTCCACATGTGGGAATCCAAGATCTACAGCTACTACACAGCTTTCTGCATGCACCTTCAACCAATGTATCCAGGAGTCTCCCAAAATCCAAACAATCTGTTTTCTGAAACACACAGCCATAGCTATCTGTTCTTCTCTCAGGAAAAAGAGAATCTGATAAACTCTCTCCTGGCACAACACACCCACTAAACTTTACTGACCAATCCCTTGCTCTGCTCATTCTCCTTTGCATGACTCTCCACCCCAAAATCCCTGGATGTAACACGCGATGTCCGCGGACTACCGCCATGTCTGCGGACATATCGTAACATGGGCAGTCCTTCTACCATTTCCATTTCACTATCTGTGCCATTCCCTCATTGGATATAGCTAAGCAGTCACACAACCATCCACCAATCACATCCAAGACCTCTACATCTAACTCCATCATCATAGATCAGCACTTCAAATGTACTGTTAATCACTATGAGTACAAGTGTCATATCATTGGAAAGCACCTTCTACAAGAAATACTGTACAAGTCTCCAAGATATCTACTTGCAGCTGCATGCATATCCATATGCATGAACACAAACTACAGGTATGCATATTTTCTGTATAGTACATGAACAATGCTTCTATAACCTATAAAATGAACTTACTGTCATTTTTCCCATCTGCTATAATCAACTGTCACTTCCAACCCGATCTGCTATTTAATTTCTTTTTACACACACATTTGCAAAGCATGTTGAACTAACATAATGAGTTCACATAGTCAAACAAAATTGCATGCACACACTATATTCAAATATCAAACAACAATACTTGTACAAAAACATAAAAATCAATTTCTAAATTAACATCAGTGCTATATACAAACAAAATTACTAATTTGTTTCCTTTACAATTGCAGTGAAGACCACTCTCTGAAAAGCAGCAGCAAAATTTGAAGTACAAACAACAACTAAGAAGAAACCTGCTCGTTCCACAATAAAAGTAAGTTAAATATCACCATAACATTTGTACTATTACTCAAACATACTTTAAGGCTAATTAATGCTATTCCTACTAAAAACAGAGATTGTGCACCATTCTGTCAACAAATCCCCATTTGTTAAACAGAGATTTACAGGCAGAATGACGTACAAATTCCTATTTTTCGGCGCACAAATGACACAACTCAGCCCTTAGAATTTTGATATTATAGAACAAACAACTGTTTTAATTGTATACCATTAGATTTACTATTTGTGCTTCTCCTCACCACTAGCTTACTTTCTACTGTCATCTGAACCCCAGTTTAGTAGCACATAAATTCAAGAATACCCATCCCAACTAGTTGTAGTTGCCCAATGCACAATCACACACCATCACATACATCTTTGTCATCATACTCAGACACTCATGCACACAGCACACATACATTGCAGAACACCACAACCCATACCTTCTTTATTTTTTTTCAACAGACCATAAAGAATGCCTTCCAAAAATTAAGTCCGTAGAAAGCAACGCAAAAGTAGTGCAAATGAAAATAGAAGTGTCCAAAATAAGCATCCATCTCTAGCAGAATTTGCAACAAATGTTCAAACAATACGGCTAATACAGTCATTTAGCGAATCAAAACAAGCTTTAAGTACTGAAACTTTGCTGCCTCTATCAAAATGCAAAACGAAACAGAAAATAATTAACAAGAATTCAGCTACCACTACTGATATAAATCTTGATATAGTGTCAAGTAATCATACCAAAAAAAGTATTTTAGCAAAAATGTCCTTAAATATTTTATAAAAACAGGAGAGAAATCATGCACAACCCTTAAAACCTACGGTATTAATCTTAGAAGTTTTGATAGACAGTGCAATCCTTCTCAAAAGAAAGTTATTTATTTTAGTGTTAAACAAAATGAAACCACCAACAAAACGAATGACTAAATTACAAAAAGACTTCTCAATAAACGAAATGCTAACAAAAATAACTTCTTAAATATCTGTGGAGGTGAGTGGAGTCACACTGCAAGCACAGAACCATATTTAAATGAAGAAGCATACAAACAAAAGCAAACAAATACAATTGCCATACATAGCAGTGGACGAGGTTATGAAAAAAATTAATAATACAATAATGGAACAAGAAATACTGCTTACAAAAATATACCCAAAAAACTTAGAATTACCTCTCCATTCAACTGAATCAGAACGTCTAGTATACAAATGGCCATCCACGTCAATGTGTAACATTCCAAAAAATCTTTCAAGTCTTTACACCAATTCCTCAATCAGTATGTGAAAGGAAAAGACAAAATCTAAATTAAACTACTGCAAAATATGGATACCTGTCCAGTGCGCAAGCACACAGGACTACAAGGACATTCATTGTCCTGCATTTCAGGACCTACTTGCAAAACCACCTTCCATCATATCAAAATGATATCAACACATCTTTCAACTATAAGAACTCTAGTCTATAAACTGTACTATGCTAAAAGTCCTGCTTTAGCACTAGCCAATTTAAATAACATTCTTCTGCATGGTACAGCAAAAGACCTACTTGAAGAAATTGACTATATCCAGAAAACATATTTTGGAAGTGAAAGCCACTTACAGATGAAATATCTTTAAAACAAATTAGCAACCATTCTATGCATGGCAACCTTCTACTAAAGACATACAAAAAAGAAATACTGAAATTTAAAAGTACATCTGCTGAAGTACCAAACCATGTGTGTGTATGTTGCTGCAGAAATTTGTATAAAAGTAACACAAAAACTGTAGACCTAACATACAAATAGAAGACAATGAAGATTCTAAATGGTTTGAATTAGCTTGCTACCTTATAGCAGAAAACGAATACGAAATAACTGACCCCTTAATACTTTGCAGTTACTGCACTACAAAACTTGACAACAATCAAACTCATTCACGTGCTATCACAAATAATTTGGAATTATTTCCACTACCAAAATCCCTACAACTCAATTTGTATGAGATCATCATAATTCAAACAGTGCACCCCTTTCAAGCAATAATACGCCTTCAACCAAAAACAGCAAAATTACCTCCCTCTGAATTGGTGAAAGGCATTCGTGGAAAAGTAGTGTATTTACCATTAGATCTAAAACAAAATGTGCACACTCTGGGACTGCAACGTCCAATGGAGCCATCTTTCATTATCTTAGTAAATGGTGTACTTACAAAAGACAAAAAATGTTGGCAACAACTGGTGGATTTACATAAAGTTAGACAAGCCTTGCAATATCTAAAAGACAATAATGAATATTACAAAGAAATTATTGAAGAAAACTTGAAGGAAACCACTGAAATAATTCAAGAGTCACCAGAAGCTGGTCAATTTGAGCTTCTAGCTCCTGCTACAGTTTCCAATACTTTAGACCATTATACAATTCATCCATTGTACTCTAATGACACCGTAGAAGATGCACTAGAAATGTCCCAAATGCGACAAACAAAAGGATCATCAATCAGCATATGGCAAAAAAGTCTAGAAGCACATACTTTTCCTCTACTCTTTCATATTGTCAAAGGAGGATTGTACGATGATATAGCAGCATCAGAATACCGCTCGTTATGGATGTATTCTGAAGATCCCAGATTTAGACAAAATGTGGAATACATATTCCACCTACTCTTTGAAAGTGAACTTGCAACTCTATGTTATGGAGTTGCACACACATTAAAATCAGGAACTCACTTTCAAAATATGTCAGCTACACAATTATTACAAAAAGTGCAACAAAAAGATGAGGTTTTACAATCAAGTATTACAAATCTATTAGCAACATGTGTGGTACTAAAGAGTACTGGTTCTGACGTCATGGAGATGTACGTTGTATGATAAGAAACCTTGGCCCACCCACTTGGTTTGCTACATTAATTTGTGCAGAATATGCCTGGGAAGATTTACAGGATTTCCTACGCATATCAAACAAAAACAAAACAAACATAGATATACTAACACCTGAAGAACTTTGTTCTCTTGATCCTGTTAATGTTTCAAGATATTTTCACCATCGCTTCATTGCTATGCTACACTTTATTTGTAATACAACTGTTCCTCCCCTTGGAGAAGTGCAACACTTCTTTTGGAGAAAAGAATACCAAGCCAGAGGAGCACCACATATCCACATGCTTTTATGGATTAAAGATGCTCCTAACTTTGGTCAAGACAATGATGCCACTGTGTAACAGTTTATCAAAACAAAATGTCATTTGTGAAATTCCATCAGAAGCAACAAATAGTGATCTTCATGCACAAATTTTACAATTTCAAAGACACACATGTGACAAATATTGTCGTCGCAAATACAAAAACAAAGGGAAATACTACACCAAATGCCACTTTGGTTTCCCTAGACCAGTTACAAAAACAGGTCAAGTAAACTACTTCATGTATTCAGTTAGACATAGTGTTAAAGGTAAATCACCTAAAAATACATATCACATAAAAAGAACAGAAGAAGAAAAATATATCAATGATTACAATGCAATCATTGCCAATTTATGGAATGCAAACATTGATGTGCAGTACATTGCAGACAATTCCACTGCAGTTGCACGATATGTTATAGCATATTTAATGCAGAAAAAACAGAGCTCCAAGACCTCTGGAATGACCTGTTATCAGACAAAACACTGTCTCAGAAATTATACAGCTTGGCCATAAAAATGGTCTCCCATAGAGAATGTGGCTCCTATGAAGCAGCAGATTGTTTAACCGGTACTGCTCTGTATGGAAAATCTAAAAATATAGTATGGCTAAGTCTTGGTCCTGCTTAATCCAGAAAAAGAGTTCTGAAATCATACGACGATATAGAAACAATAGCCAAACATGATCCCAACAACCAAGACATTTTAAAAAACAATTTGCTGGACACATACTACTGAATCAGAAGCACCACTTTAGAAACCATGTGTCTACAACACATAGCCCAAAACTTCACATACAAAATTAATATAAATCCCGATGAAAAAAAAAGTAGATATAGAGTATCAAATTATGACGGCAGCTTTGTAAAACTCACCAAACCAAATTTAATGAATCATATCAAATTGAATTAAAGCCTTCTCAACATAAAGAAATATATTACATGTCCCTGCTGCAACTCTTTAAACCGTGGAAAAAAGAAGAAGAAATACTAGATAACTATGACTCCGACGAAGACGCTTTCAAAGCAAATGAAAGCACTATAACCGATTTAAACTTTACACAGTACAAAACAATGTTGCACAATGAACAGCAACACGAAGAAGAACTGCAGGCCCAACTAGATAAGGACACTCCTGACAGTAGTCAACCTTCTGTAACAGGAAGCCAAGAACCACTGGGAGAGCCACTAATAACAAATGAGGCAGAATTAGCTATGACGGAAGTAGAAAACACCATGTGTCAGTATGAAGATAAAGAACACTTAACTATACTGCAATTAAAACTAAACAATGAGCAACGTAGCAATTTTCAAGAAGTAACAAAAGAAATTGCACATGGTGTACAACATGAAAACAAAGAATGCACCTGCCAAAATTACAAACCTATCCTACTGTATGTCAGTGGTGAAGCTGGTTCTGGCAAAACATTCTTAATCAAAATCATCAGTAAATTCCTTCAACAATTGACAAACAACTGCCCCCACAGGTTTAGCTGCCTACAACATAGGCGCTGTCACTTTACACAGATTACTACTCCTGCCAGTAGACCACCAAAACAAATTAGACCGTTACAAACTTTCTACGAAGCTGCAATGGAACTACGCAGAGTATTAAAACAAATGAAAATGCTACTAATAGATGAAGTGAGCATGGTCTCCAACCTAATGTTGGCTTTGATTCACCTCAGATTACAAGAAGTACTCAAAACAAACTACGAAGAGCTCTTTGGAGGAAAACACATTATTGTTTTCGGAGATCTTCTTCAATTGACACCAGTGAAAGGTGAGCCTATTTGTAAAACCTTAGGACACAAACTCTGCTGTAAAACTATTGGCAGCATAGGAAATGTCTACCTTTGGCAACATTTCCAATACAGAGAATTAACAGAAAACATGCAGCAATCTGCAGATCTCACTTATGCCAACATCTTAAAAAGTATTAGAGTTGGTATACTATCTCAAGAAGCACAAGCAATATTGAAAACCCGGCACATGCATGCACTTTATGGCGATAATGCATGTGCTACGGATATTATGGAACAATTAGCCCACAAAAATGTCAATTGTATGGCCTTAATGCCAACTCTTGCAAGCTGTTTCAAATTCAATGACACAACGTTAAAAAAAGAAATGCAACCAATAATTGAAATTACCGCCACAGACAAACTAGACATACATGGTATGACACTACCCATGTGTGAACAAGCCACAACAAGACTAAATAGTTTAGAAAATTCAATCTCCAACACAGCTGGATTGTAAAAAATATTAAAATTATCCTTAAATTGCAGAGTAATGCTTAAACGCAACCTTGACATGGATCAAGGACTAGTTAATGGAGCACTCGGTACAGTTGTTGGATTTCAAACATACACATGTGACAAAAACATTCAGTTTGTCAATATTCTCTTTGACAAACTTTCAGAAGTGAAAAGGATAGGACGCGCAACAGCTCGATTCCTTCTCTTCAAAGACATGTATGTAGGCAGAGAACAATTTTCTCTAACTCTTGCATACGCAGTCACCATTCATAAATAACAAGGTCTTACCCTAGACAAAGCATTGATAGACATTGGTAACACAGTCTTTTAAGAAGGCATGAGCTACTGTCACATCGCGGCAGGCTTGGCGATTGTGGAATCGCTGGCGTAAAATCGTGGGCGTAACTGTTCACCATTGCGCTTCCCGGCACGGTTCCTCTCAGTGCCATTCTAGACGTTGCACGCTTGCAAAGCCGGAGGTATAAATACCATCACTTCCTGCTTCGTACGCATTGCAATGTTTCCAGTTTCCTTCCGTGTTGCTGCCGCTCCGTTCTACTTTGCTGCTTCCCCTTTGTGGATTTTCTTGGTTGTTTTGTTTCCTTTTTTAAGGAATTCCTGCCCTTCCTTTGCCCCTGTTTGCTTTGTTCCCCCACCTCATTTCTTTCTTTCTTATTATCCTACCCTTTCCATTCTCTCTCTCTCTCTCTCTCTCTCTCTCTCTCTCTCTCTCTCTCTCTCTCTCTTTCTCCTTTCCCTCTGTTTTTTCTAGTTTGCTTTTTCCCCTTGTCTTCTCTCTCTCCGATCCTCGGCCCTTCTCCTTCGTCCTCCTGATTATTTGACCTGTGCCTGTCCTTGGGATTGCCTTGATCCTTCCACTTGTACTTCTTTGGATTTGCTGTTGCCGACCTGTGCCTGCTGACTGGATTGCCTTCGTCCTCCCCCTGGTACCTCCTTGGATCCGTTGAAACCGACCTGCGCCTGCTTCCTGGACAGTTTTGCCTCGTTCTTGTGCCTACTTGTTGCTTCCTGTATTCGTAGTTGTTACAAGAGGTATTTACTTCTTCCCACGCCTCCTTGTTGGAGTCAGTTTGGTCCGCACTGCCTCATACTCATCTTCAGGGAACTCCATCAACTTCTCCAGCGTACTCAAGCAAAAACATCAGGGTTTTTTTGTGCCTTTGGCTTTTTCCCCTATTTGGCACTCCCGGCGGGACTACCCCCGTTGCCCTTATCCTAGTGGCACGGTGGCATCCTATCGGGGGCGTCCGTTTCTTCACAAAAAAAGGAGAGATCTTCAATACGTCAGGAAGGCAAACTCAAGAAGATGGTGGACTTGAGGAGTTGGGGAAGGGGGAAGAATCTGAATTATCGTCTGAAGTTGAGGACATAACTTATGTGATATGACAGTTTGCAACGCCAAAAAATAACCAAGATGGCTACCCCCCAGCAAGTACAGGAACTGGTGGCTGCCGTTGAAAACCTGAACTTGGAGGTCCAGAACCTCAAGACAGCCAATGCGACACTACAACAAAGAATGACCGAGAGAGAACGATTCTCAGCTGATCTACCCCCACTCCCGTTGGTGTCTGGCAAATTTGATGGGTCGCCTAAACGGGTGAAAGAGTTTCTAGATGCATGCAATCTCCACTTTTCTTTCCGTCCACAGTCATTTGCTTCAGACCATGCTAAGGTAGGGTTTATGATCACCCACATGACGGGTAATGCCTTGGCTTGGGCCACCCCTTTGGTTAATCAACCTGATCCTGTGCTGCACAATTATGATGATTTCAAGACCCTACTGCAGCAGACTTTTTTGCGAACGGAAAGTACTTTTCTGGCATCGGAAGATCTTTCAGATATTCGGCAGGGCAACACAGATTTACTCTCCTACATACTTTCAAGCAGATAGCCGCAGAAGCCGGCTGGCAAGAACAGGCCCAATACTCCATCTTTCGTAGAGGGCTGCGAGAGGACCTCAAGGATGAGTTGGCAAGTATAGCCCGTCCTGCATCCCTTTCGGATCTCATCACTGCCACTCTTCGGATCGATTTCCGTCTGTCAGAACGACGATCCGAGAGAAAGAAGGCCAAATTCTACAGTCTCCCTCCCCCAGAGACTCAGTCACCTTCCTCTGTTCCGACATCTCGTCAAGGCAAAGACGAACCGATGCAGATTGGTACAGCTCGAGCTCCACTCACCCCAGAGGGACGCAAGAGACGATGGGATGGTAACATGTGTATGTACTGTGGAGCCTTTAATCATTTGCTGTGAGACTGTCCGGATGTTCCCCCTAGACGTTCGGGAAACGGGCGCCCACGGTAAGTGTTAGGACGCACTCACGAGGGGTCATTCGAAGTCCTTATGCAACTCTTTCAGTGACTTCTTCAGAGATACCCGAGGATTCCAAGCTAATGGTGCTTTCAGTAGTCCTTTCGCTGGGCAGCGCAGAGATCTTCACTCAGGCTTTGCTCAACTGTGGGGCAACTTCATCGACACTCTGTGGGCTGAACAGAAGGGTATCAAGCGATTGGCCAAACAAGAAGATCAGAAGGTAGAGGGAGTTGATGGAGAACCACTAAGTTCTGGCATGATAACCCACACAACGGAAGAACTAATTCTGCACATCCATCAACATTCGGAAAGGATCTCCTTTGATATTATTAGAGCTGCTCACTTCCCCACAATATTGGGGATAGGGTGGCTTAGAAGACACAACCCTCACGTTGACTGGACCAAGAATTTACTCAGCTTTCAATCCGCCTTTTGTAAGGCAGAATGCCTCCCGGAGCCTAAGTTCGAGACTGTCCAGACTACTTGTATCTACGATTCTAGGCTCATTCACTGTCTTCCTTTTCACCTCCAGGAATACGCAGAGGTAGTTATCGAGAAGGTTCCTAGTGAGCTTCCTCCCCACAGACCGGAAGATTGTTGTATAGACCTGGTCCCAGGAGCACTAGTACCTTTCTGACAGTTCCTCCGGGAGTACCTGGATAACAATCTGGCCAATGGGCTCATCAGGCCTTCAAGATCTCCGGCAGGTGCATCCCTGTTCTTTATCCCCAAGAAGGACACGCAAGAATTGAGACCCTGTATTGATTATAGGGGTTTGAATAAGGTAACCATTAAAGACAGGTACCCAATGCCACTTATTACAGAAATCAGCCAAGCCGTCCAGGGTGCAAAGGTATTTACTAAATTGGATCTCCGTAATGCCTATCACCTTCTTCAGATTCAAAAGGGGGATGAATGGAAGACGGCATTCAGGACCCCATACGGGTTATACGCTTGGCGCCAGTACTTTGCTATCTCCATCTTCTCCCGGCCCACCTCACCTACACCTGGCCACTGCATTCGCATGTTGTCTTCACCTCACTGTCACAGTTGTGGTAAACTAGGGTTTTTTCTCCCCTCGCAGGACTCTCAAACTTAGGCAGCCTCACCACTCTGTACCTAACTCGCATACTGTTGTTGTTTGCTCTGAAATGTGGTAAACTAGGGTTTTTTTCTCCCCTCGCAGGACTCTCAAACTTAGGTGGCCTCACCACTCTGTACCTAACTCGGATACTGTTGTTGTTTGCTCTGAAATGTGGTAAACTAGGGTTTTTTTCTCCTCTCGCAGGACTCTCAAACTTAGGTGGCCTCACCACTCTGTACCTAACTCGCATACTGTTGTTGTTTGCTCTGAAATGTGGTAAACTAGGGTTTTTTCCTCCCCTCGCAGGACTCTCAAACTTAGGTGGCCTCACCACTCTGTACCTAACTCGCATACTGTTGTTGTTTGCTCTGAAATGTGGTAAACTAGGGTTTTTTCTCCCCTCACAGGACTCTCAAACTTAGGCGGCCTCACCACTCTGTACCTAACTCGCATACTGTTGTTTGTTCTAAAATGTGGTAAACCTGTGCTTGCCGCTCTCTTGCTGTCGGCGTTCTCTCGCATCGTCTGTCTTCCCCCCCACCGCCTCCTATTCCATGGTGCTCTCTATCTTGCCTATCTTCTCTAACTACTTCTCTATTGACTATCCTGCTCTCCTCACTAAATCTGGGAGGAACAAGTTTAAAAAGGACATCCTGGTCTCCAACCCAGGCCTCCCTATCGCTGACACCTACACTAGTGCCTGCTCTAAGGAAACTCTCACTGACATCCTCTTTTTCGTGCCTTCGCCTGACCTATGGACCCTTCACATGGTCTCTGTGCTCTCTCCTTTTTCCTCTTCTCCCATTAATGGTGGCACCCGTTGGGATGTCCTCTTGGCCCCCTTCCACTCTTTTAAGGCCATCATTAATGTCTACGCTAACGGGACCGTCTTGGTCCAAGGCCCTCAGGCCAACCTTCACCTCTTTGATAGACGCTTCCCACGCCTCATCAACTTCCTTTCCTCTCCTGCTGTCCCCCCTCCTCTGTCCTCGTCTACCTTGCCTCTACAGTCCCTCCCTGCCCCCTCTCGTGCTCCTTCTTCTACACCTCCGCAGGGCGTACCTCTGATCTGTACCCCTCCCCGGAAGTCCTTCAAGGATGGCAACCTTCTCCACATTGCCACTCTTAACTCTCTCTCTGCCATCAAGCATTCCTCTGATATCTGTCGCCTTCTTGAGGAACTGGACCTTGACGTCCTCGGTCTCACTGAGACATGGTTCACAGCCAGCTCTGTCACCAGCTTTGACACACTCCTACCTGACGGTTACAAGATCCTCTCCGTGCCCAGGCCCAACCGTGCAGGGGGGGTGTTGCCCTTATCTTCCCTGAGTGGATTCCTGCCACTGTCAATCCTACGCAGACCTACTCCTCTTTTGAATGTCTTGTCTGCCGACTCTCTCTCTCTCCTAGTCATTCCCTTACCATGGCTAAAATTTATCGGCCACCTGGTCAAATTTCCTCCTTCCTCTCTGAGTGGGCTGACCTCTCCTCCTCACTCCTGTCTGCAACCACTCAACTCCTCTTTCTTGGCGACTTCAACATCCACCTGGATGCCTCCTGTCCCCCCACTGGACTCTTTTGTGACCTCTGCGACTCTCTCTCACTCTCTATTCTCCCGTCTGGGCCTACTCATTCTGCAGGGCACACTCTTGATGATCTGATCTCTTCTGACCTTCCCCTCTCTGTCCCTCTCTCCACTCCTCTCTCCTGGAGTGATCACTTTCTCCTATCCTCCCACCTCACCCTCCCTACCCCTCAGGCAAAGTCACCCTCATCATTGCCACCCACCTTCTCGGTCATCCGACCCATGAAGCACGTGTCAGTTGAGGCTTTCGCTGCCACCTTCTCTCCCCCCCATCCCTCTTCGGCTAACTCCCACCCTGACACAGCCCTCTCCATGCTCCACTCTTCTATATCTGATACTCTTGATATCCTTGCCCCTGTCATAATAATCCGCCTGAAGCCCAAAGCCAAATGTAACTCCTGGTAAGACTCGGATCTCGTCACCCTAAAACGCAAGTGTAGGGTGTCAGAGAGGAAATGGCGTGCTTCATGTTCATCCTCTGACAAACTGCCCTGCCGCCTGCTCCAAAGGCAATACCGTCTCTCCGTACTCACCAAGAAGAGAGCCCTTATCCAAGCCCGCATCTCTGCGGCATCTAACAACTCGGCTGAACTCTTTAAAATCTGCAAGGAGCTTGCCAACCCTGCTGCAGTCTCTACCTCTCCTGTCCCCTCCCAGGCCCTCTGCACTGCACTGGCCTCTCACTTCATCTCTAAAACTCAGGACATCCTGTCCTCACTCTCCTCCTATCACCTCCCTCCCTCTCTTCCCGGCTCTTCCTCTGGCACTTCTGCAGCCACCCCTCCTCCCTCCTTCTCTGCCTTTCCCCTTTTTTCTGCTGACGAGGTTTCCAGACAAGTCCGATCTATGAAAGTCTCTTCTAAACAGGTTCACCCCTGTTCCTCGAAAACTATCAAGGACCACATCGACTCCCTGGCTCCTGCCCTGGCTGACTTTTTCAACCACTCCCTCGCCTCTGGAGTCTTCCCATCCCCCTCAAGCACTCCCTTGTGCACCCTCTTCTTACGAAACCCTCTTCCGACCCCTCCTGCCTGGCTAACTATCGCCCAATCTCCATCACTCTCTTCCTGGGCAAGCTCCTGGAGAAACTGGCCATCTCCGAGCTTAACCTCCATGCTGAATCCGTTGGTAGTCTTCATGACCATCAATCTGGCTTCAGAGCGGCCAGAAGCACGGAAACTGCTCACCTGAACATCCGTGATGACCTGCTCTTGAACCGCGACTGCAACACTCCGCGTGTTCTCATTCTGCTCAATCTCTCTTCTGCCTTTGACACTGTCAACCATGCCATCCTGCTCAACCGTCTCCGTGATAACCTGGGTATCACTGGTCAGGTTCTGGCGTGGCTGACTTCTTTCCTTTCCAATCGACCCTCCCAGGTCCAACTTGGGTCCTTCCTCTCTGACATCTTCTTCTCCACCTGCGGTGTTCCCCAGGGATCTAATCTATCTCCCTGGCTGTTCAACCAGTATCTGGCACTCCTTGCCCACCGCATCGCCGCCCTCTGCCCCAACTTTCAGTGCTATGCGGACGATACCAAGCTCATTTTCAGACTACCCTCGGCCTCCTCCTCTCCTTCCCTCATCTCTGACTGTCTGTCTGCTATCCAGGAATGGTGTGCCGCCAATGACCTCTGCCTTAATGCCAGTAAGAGTGAGATTCTACTCATCGGCACACCCACTCCCTCTTTCCCTGAAGCTCTCTGGCTGGCCTCTTCTGACCCTCTTCCTGCTCCTACCTGCAAGGCAAAAAAGCCTCGGGGTCATCTTCGACTCCACACTCTCCTTCTCTCCTCACATATCTGACGTATCTAAGAAGTCACACTACCAGCTGCACCTTCTCAGAGGTATTCTTCCCTTCCTCTCCTTCCCCCAGAAGCTCACTGTCTCCCGAGCCCTGGTTCTCTCGAAGCTGGACTACTGTAACAGCCTCTATCTCAATCTGCCTGCCTCCACTCTTCGCCCTCTGCAACTCATCCAGAACAGAACTGCAAGACTTGTCCTTGGCCTCAAGCCCAGGGACCGTATCTCTCCAGGACTGAAATCTCTACACTGGATCCCAGTGGCTGCGAGGATTAAGTTCAAAACCCTCTGCATTGTCCACAAGGCCTTCTGGGGCCTGGGGCCTAAATACCTTCAACTCTCTCTTCCTAAATATCTTCCTTCCCGAGCCCTTCGCTCATCCATCTCCAACTCCCTCAGGGTCAGCCGTTTCTCGAAGCAACGAGCTGGGGGTAGATCTCTCTCCACGGCAGGGGCCTCCCTCTGGAACAGCCTTCCCGCCTCCCTGAAACTTGAGGAGAACCATCTCCGGTTTCGGAAGCACCTCAAAACCTTCCTCTTTGCTTCCGCTTTCTCTGTCCCTCTCCCCTGCTAAATTCTTCACTGAAACTGCACTGAATCTGCAACTGGGCCACTCTCACTGACCTCGGTCCTGGGCCCAGCCACTTTCCACTTGCACTGCCTCCCTGGCAAACCCTGCACTGCGGGACTGTCTCTGTATCCCTACAGCCCCCCTTCCCAGTACTTGTCTGCACTTACCTTGCACTTGCCACAGCTGGCCCTATTTATTTATATTTTATTCTACTTACTTTGTACTGCACTTCCCCCCTCCCCTTCCCCTTGCACTTTTCCCTTCCCCCTGCCCCTGCACTTGCGCGGTCTGAATGTTACCTGGCCTAGTAGGATCGTTGTCTGTCTTCCCCTTGTTCCCCCCTCCCTGCCTCGTCGCGCTTCGAAACACTTGTGTATAGGCGCGTTACAAATGCCATATCATATCATCATATCATATACGAATACCAAGTGATGCCATTTGGTCTGGTCAATGCCCCTTCAGTATTTCAGCGCTTTATGCACAGGCTGTTTTCTGATCTTCTGTATCAGACCACGATCGTATACCTCGACGATATCTTGGTATACTCTAGGACTCAGGAAGAACATAAAGATCATGTCAAAGAAGTGTTCCGGAGATTAAGAGACAATCATTTATCGGTCAAACTTGAAAAATGTATGTTTTCCGCATCCTCTATTCCGTATCTGGGATTCGTATTGTCTAATCAAGGTATTGCTATGGATCCCCGCAAGGTAACCGCCATCCTGGAATGGCCTTCCCCTAAATCCATCAAGGATGTACAAAGGTTCCTAGGACTGGCAAACTTTTATTGCAAATTTATCTCTAATTTTTCACATAGGATAACACCCATTACCACCTTGCTCAAGAAATCTTCCAGTCCATTCTTATGGTCTAAGGAAGCGGAAGACAGCTTCTGTAATCTCAAAGAGGCTTTCTGTTCCGCTCCCATACTCCAACAACCTGATCAAAACCGACCCTTCATTGTTGAGATTGACGCTTCTTCATCGCCGATCGGGCGGTTCTCTTGCAAAGCTTTAACGGAGTGGAACACCCGATTTCCTATTTTTCTAAGACTCTCAATGTCATCCAAAGAAATTATTCTGTAATAGAGCGCGAACTCCTGGCCATGAAATCAGCCTGTTTGGAGTGGCGTCATCTTCTACAAGGAGGCAAATACCCATTTTCCATCAGAACCGACCATAAGAATCTGCAAGTTCTACGTCAATTCGAATGTTATAACACACGTCAAGCTCGATGGGCACATTTCTTTGCCCAGTTTGATTTTCAGATCACTTATATTCCAGGACATCAGAATCTAGTCGCTGACTCACTATCTCGCCGAGGAGACTACATGCTGGGTTCAGATTGTGCTCATGATCTCATGTTTCCCCCGTCAAGACAAATTGGAGTACTATCCACGTTTCTGAAACAAGTGAAAGAGGCTTCTGGAGGCAAATTTGAATCTGAGAAACATCTACAAGACATCGTATACGACATCAAGGAAGATCTCTACTTTGTGGAAGGCAAGTTATATTTGCCTACTCCCGATTTCAGGAAGTTGGCTCTAACTTGGTGTCATGATTCCAAGATGGCAGGTCATAGAGGCACAAGAGGCACTTTGGATTACTTGCAAAAACATTTCTACTGGCCTGATATGAGAAATGATGTGGTTCACTACGTGCAATCATGTTCTACATGTCTTCGCAGCAAGGGAACCCACCTACGACCGATGGGACTTTTGGAACCCCGTGCTGTCCGAGATGATCCTTGGGAAGTTATTTCTACTGATTTCATAGTGGACTTACCTCCATCCCAGGGATGCACCTGTATCATGGTGGTGATAGATTCTTTCACTAAGATGGCACACTTTTCTCCCTTGCCAGGGATTCCGACAGCTGCAGGCATGGCCGAGACGTTTGTTAAAGAGGTGTTCCGTCTCCATGGGATACCCAAGAAAATCATCTCCGACCGGGGTTGCCAATACACTTCCCGATTCTGGAAGAACCTCTGTGATCGACACAATAACTCTTTTCATTCTACTCTTGGTCTCAGCCCTTTCTATTGTAACTATGGATATCACCCACGATCCATCTTACCTGTCTCTAACAAGTCTACCAGCTTACCTACGGTAGATTCTGCCCTTGACCTGTTGCGAGACGTGCACATACAAGCCAAACAAAACCTTAGGGAAGCCCAAGACAGATATATGAAGCAAGCCGATAGGCATCGCAATCCAGTACCCAGGTGGGAGGTGGGTTCCAGAGTCATGTTATCCACAAGATACTTGCCGCGATGGGTACATCCTTCCAAGCTTTCCCCTAGATTTCTGGGTCCTTATCCTATCACACAAGTAGTCAACCCGGTGGCTTTTAGATTAAAATTACCCAAAGGGCTACATAGGGTTCACCCAGTGTTCCATGCTTCCCAACTGAGGTGTTTTCATGAAGACACTTGGTCCCGCCAACTCAAAAAGACCCCCTTGCCTGATGATTCCACACAGGAGGAATTTGAGGTTGCCCAGATCTGTGATTCCCGTTACCGCCGGGGCAGATTGGAATACCTGGTGAGATCGAAGGGTTATCATTGGTTTGGAAAAATCCTGGGAACCGGTTTTGCATGTCCATGCTCCACTTTTAGTCCATAGGTTTCACACCCTTCATCCGGGCAAACCTGGGGGAGGCCTCTTTAGGCGGGGGCATACTGTCACATCGTGGCAGGCTTGGCGATTGTGGAATCGATGGAGTAAGATCGCGGGTGTAACTGTTCGCCATTGCGCTTCCCGGCATGGTTCCTCTCAGTGCCGTTCTAGACGTTGCACGCTTGCGAAGCCAGAGGTATAAATACCATCACTTCCTTCTTCGTACGCGTTGCAACGTTTCCGGTTTCCTTCCGTATTGCTGCCGCTCTGTTCTACTTTGCTGCTTCCCCTTTGTAGATTTTCTCGGCTGTTTTGTTTCCTTTTTTAAGGAATTCCTGCCCTTCCTTTGCCCCGTTTGCTTTGTTCCCCCCTTCTCATTATCCTCGTTTCTTATTCCATTCTCTCTCACTCTCTCTCTCTCTCTCTCTCTCTCGCTCTCTCTCTCTTTCTCTCTCTCTCTCTCTCTCTCTCTCTCCTTTCCCTCTGTTTTTTCTAGTTTGCTTTTTCCCCTTCTCTTCTCTCTCTCCGATCCTCGGCCCTTCTCCTTCGTCCTCCTGATTATTTGACCTGTGCCTGTCCTTTGGATTGCCTTGATCCTTCCACTTGTACTTCTTTGGATTTGCTGTTGTCAACCTGTGCCTGCTGACTGGATTGCCTTTGTCCTCCCCCTGGTACCTCCTTGGATCCGTTGAAACCAACCTGCGCCTGCTTCCTGGACTGTTTTGCCTCGTCCTTGTGCCTACTTGTTGCTTCCTGTATTCGTAGTTGTTACAAGAGGTATTTACTTCTTCCCACGCCTCCTTGTTGGAGCCAGTTTGGTCTGCACCGCCTCATACTCATCTTCAGGGAACTCCATCAACTTCTCCAGCGTACTCAAGCAAAAACATCAGGGGTTTTTTGTGCCTTTGGCTTTTTCCCCTATTTGGCACTCCCGGCGGGACTACCCCCGTTGCCCTTATCCTAGTGGCACGGTGGCATCCTATCGGTGGCATCGTCCGTTTCTTCACAAAAAAAAGGAGAGATCTTCAATACGTCAGGAAGGCAAACTCAATAAGAAGGTGGAAGGTGAGGAGTTGGGGAAGGGGGAAGAATCTGAATTATCGTCTGAAGTTGAGGACATAACTGATGTGTGTGACAGCTACGTAGCACTATCATGCTTATGTACACTTGACGGTCTATTTCTAATCAACTTTGATGCAAGTAAAGTAAACGCTGATATTCCTTGCATTTTAGAATACAATAGACTTCGTTCACTATACACCCCCCATCGAAAAACATATCCTGTTCCACAAGAAATAAAATGTTGTAAAAGAAAACTAAATCAAACAGAAATGCAACAGGATGTAACTGCAAATCCTCCAAAGAGAGTAAAAAAAACGAATACTTCATCAAGTACCACAAACAAAAAAGAAACTATTAGGGAAAGTAAACCAGGTACTTCTTCAAAAAAGGAAGACAAACTCAAAAAAAACCACTCACATACAGAACTACCTGCTCCATTTAAACTTTCAAATGTAATTGGTGTAAGTTGCTACGCAAATGTAGCAATGAATATTTTATTTCAATTACCACCAATTGTTGACGACATTTACTTACACAGTACAGACCAATTGTGTTTGCAAATGTTAGTACTTCATAGAAATGCAACAAATAATCCTGACAACACGTATATTGTTTATGGAATAAGACAACAATTGGAGTACTGTGCTGGAATGGTCAAATTCACTATAAACTCACAGGAAGATCCACAAGAATGTCTAATGTACTTATTACAAGTACTGGAAAACAAAAAGATACCTATTAATGAAATCTTCCAGATTTCATACATGTGGAAACATAGATGCACTCTCTGCAACAATGTGACACAAGAACAAATCCCCAATGAGCTCTTCGTGTATGTATCAATACCTAATTGTGAATCCGTTCCATTTCAGCAACTTGTACAAAATGCAAACCATGGTAGATTATGTACTACCTGCAATTGGGATAATCGCTCCACCTTACTAATACAAACAAATAGCAAATACGTAATACTAATGCTTACCAAAACAACCGCAAGCTGACTGGATTCACACATGGTCAAGTATCACTTGGTAAGAAAACCTTTGCAACAGTAGGTATAATCTACCACACAGGAGCCACAACCAATGCAAGTCACTATACTGCATATATAAAAAAAAATGTGGATGGTTCGAATGTAATGATAGTACCATTTCTCTAAAGCAGAGATTACCTGCAAATCTTACAAACGCTTATTTAATCCTCTTAAAACTGAAATGTATTAACTAAACTGTACTTAAACACTAACAAAACTTCTATTAAAAAACTATAAACTTAAAATATGCCAACAGCTATTTAACTGCCCCAAGATTCTACAACAACTAAACAGATAAATGAATACCACTAAATTATATAAAAAAAATAAACAGTTAGAATACGCAAACTGGTATCTAACTGCCCCAAGATTTTCAATAACCAAACAGATAAATCAGTACCTCTACATTATAAGAAAAAATAGACAGTTAGAATACGCCAACTGGTATCTAACTGCCCCAAGATTTTACAATATCCAACCAGATAAATCAATACCACTTCATTATAACAAAGAATAGACAGTTACAATATGTCAACAGATATCTAACTGCTCCAAAAAATCTGCAACAAGCCAACATATAGGAAATTAGCCAGAAACAACAAGTGAACACTGAAAACAAACAAACAAATAGACTGTAGCATAACAAAAAAAGTATTTTTTTTAATCCAACATGGATTTTTTCCCACAGACCCAATGGTTTTAGCAACAACCACAGAAACTGAGCAAATTGCACAGGCCACTGGTTTGTAATCTACTAAATATGAGGGTAAAAAAAAAATGTTGATTATTCCATGTTATAAATCGTTACAAAATACCAATACTAACATGATCTTTTCTTTTATCACAGAAATTAACAAGGAATACATGTACTCCAGTTACTAAACCAAACAGTAAGTATATTATATTATATAACCATCACAGCAAACCACACCCATAGTGACTAATAACTTCACTGTTTATAAATTTGTTCTTGACCATGCACCCAAGACTCTGGGCCCTGGCCACAACCACTGCAGCATACCACACCCATAATAGCTTATAACTTCAGTGCTTATAAATTTGGTCTTGTCCATGCACTCAAGACTGGATAAGCCACTATGGGTGTGATATGCTGCAGTGTTTGTGGCCAGGGCATAGAGTCTTGGGTGCATGGCCATACGGCCATGCTCCCAAGACTCTATGCCCTGGCCACAACCACAACAGCATATCACACCAATAGAGTCAAACATTTTAACTATGCCATATGGGCACTTTTAATTTCTGCGAATATGATGAGAGTTCTTAGAACAGTTTCAACTTGCCTGCGAACAGTACAGACAGGCATAGCGTCCTCAGGATACACCTATTTCATTTATTTATGAACATCCCAGAACACTTGATGTGTTCTTAGAACAGTTCCAACTTGCCTACTAACAGTACGGACAGGTATAGCGTCCTCAGTACACCCCCATTTTGTTTATTTACAAACATCCCAGGACACATGTTGAAGAGGGAAAATCGAGATCAAACTCCTGCCCCCTCACCCCAGGTGCATACACAGAAGAACAGCAGGAAGAACAAGGAGCACACTTATCATTTGAACCAGGCCCCAGCGCACCCATGGGTGACAAACATGCTGAAAGACACCCACTCCACCAACATTGCACCTTCCATGCTACATTAGAATCAATGCAGCAATACCATAATCTACAAAACACAAGAACCCCTGTTTAAAGGCTTTCTATGGGAACGAAAGACATTTTCGCAAGACTCGCACACCATTTGAAACATAATTGTAACAAGAATGGCTCAGCTCTGGCCAATGAACACAGAGCCCAGGGGCGAAAAAACCTGTTTCAGCTAAAACTGATGGGAACAGATTCATACTGCAACGATTTCAGAGTTAGGTAATGGGGGGTGGCACAGCTAAACCAACCCACTGACGCAAAAGTCCAATGTCCAATTATCAGGCTCTCTATAAGGGCTACGTAGGTAACCTATTACTTAGCAGCCAATAGCAGGAGGAGGTAGGTTTCTGGGAGCTGATCCAATTCTGTGAGGTCAGCCTGTAGTGTGATTACAAAGCTGGCTTGCAAGCCAGCCCCGGAGGAGACGGCGCCTGGACTTTCGATGTGCACGAAGCTCTGCGTGTTTGTTTTTTCTTTTTTGCTGCCCAGGAATAAACGCAGTTTGGAACATGTGGCTGCCTCCTGGGGTCTCCGTTGCATTCCTTTGGTCCAAATGGGAGGTGTTGGGGTCTCCCATTGCTACTGGGCCCCATAGCCCTGGTGGGTGTCCAGCTTCTCCCCAACAATGTTCTTAGAACAATTTCAACTTGCCTACAGACAATATGGACAGCGTCCTCAGGACACCCCCATTTTGTTTATTTACGAACATTTCAGGACATCGTCTGTATTCTTAGAACAGTTTCAACTGGCCTGCGAACAATACGGACAGTCATAGCATCCTCAGGACACACCCATTTTGTTTATTTACAAACATTTCAGGATACCTCGTGTGTTCTTAGGACAGTTATAGTGTGCTTGCGAACAATTCGGACAGTTCTAGTGTCCTCAGAACACCCCCATTTTGTTTATTTACGAACATCCCAGGACACTTGATGTAATCTTAGAGCAGTTTCAACTTGCCTACGAACCATACGGACAGGCTTAGTGTCCTCAGGACACCCCATTTCGTTTATTTATGAATATTTCAGGACACCCGTATTGTCCACGGTCAGAACGAACACAACAGGGGTGCCTGCCACCTAAATAAATACATTTAATCCATCTCTTACTCCCCCACCCTCCCCAAACAGTTTTACACACCAAAACACTTTACTAAATTGTATTTTTTCACCAAGTTTACTGCGCTGTCCACGGACGTCCGTGAATCCAAGATGGCGGGCGTTTCCAAAAATCTGACGCACTTCACGCTCTTCACCATCCAATCAGCGAACAAGTTGCATGTCCACGGACATGACACAGGCAGATTGGCCAATCAGGACACTGTCCGCGGAGCGAACAGGGAAGTGTGTCCGCGGACCGAACATAGATATCACTTTTGACCTACTTTTTGGTCATTTAAAAAAAAAAGTAGTGGACAGATTTTCACCAAATTTGCAAAAGCACGCTTTTGGGACCAAGCCGCTGCTCCTGGTCCAGATTTGGTGAAAATCCGTCCAGCGGTTTGGGCTGTAGGCGTGAGCAAAGTTTTTTCCCCATTCAGTCTATGGGAAGAAAATAAGTTTTGGGATGCCCCCTATAACTTTTCCCTCCTTGGACCAAACCTCACCAAACTTTGCAAAAGAATTCAGAGGGACCCATCTACTTTTGTTTGCAAAGTTTGGTGAGGATTCGTCCAGGGAGAGCGGAGTTATAAGCTGCTCAAAAGGGCTCTTCCTATGGAAACAGAAACTTAAACATAACTACACAGCCACTACCATGGCTGTGTAATATCTGTAACCTTTCTGAATATATTAATTAAATATGCCAGGACAGACAGACACAAGATACTGTCCAAGATACAGGTAATTGAGGTTCAGCTGCAGACAATTAATCCCAGCGAAGAAGGCAAATCTATTCGCATTAGTATGGAAAAAAGGATATAAGACGTTCAAAGACGATATCAAATTAAGGAAACAATGGAAATTCAAACAGGATAAGTATGATTATGAGAAGAGGAGGGTGTTCACTTTTGCCCAATACTTTGACACCTTAAGACAGAAGATCCCCACAAATCTACAAAATACTGCGAATGAAATATCCACTGATCCTTCATCTTCAAACGTCATTACCACTGAAAGTGAAAGTGAGCAGCCTCAGCAAAAGTTACATTTTTTAGAAGCGATGTGACTGCTGTTGGGCATGGATGGAAGGAAAAACAGCAACATAAAAACAAGAGGCAGAGGATGGGGAAAATACATGGGACAAAGATGAGAAAAAAAAACAAGGAGGGGGAACTGTTTCAGACACCATGGACATGGACAAATCCGAGAGGAAAATACTCTCTGGGATAAAGACATTATAAAAACAGATATAGAGTTGCCAGACATAACCATAATTAACCTTTCATCCCACCCCCTTTCCTTTGATGTACTTAAAGTACTCAAATTGGGTCTTAACTTTTGTCCCACATCTTCTTACAACTATGCAGAGACTCGCCTTGACTTTGACAAATATATGCAGAAAGTCAGACTTAAGAAATTCTTTGCAATAAATCCGCCCAAGGCAAGCACGAAGGAACCTCTGCAGGGGTATACTCCAGTGCCCACAGAGGATATGCTAATACTTCAAGACCTCATACATCTGGAATCTGAATATCGAGAAAATGAAGACGCTAGTGATCCGGAATAGCATTGAATGAATATTCATACTGACTGGCCAGGGAAAAGTGAATTTAAATCAAAATCCAGATTTAATCCCATGTTCAATCCAGGTGGACACCTAGAAGCTTTTCAAGATCTAGTAAAAAGCAACTTCAAAAAAATAAGGAGGAAAAAGGTTTTGACCAAGAATGATCTGACCTACCATGAACAAAGTATGCTGACACAATTGTGAACACTCAAAGACTACATCATAAAACCCTGGGACAAAGGGACAAATATAGTTATAATGAATCGCCATGATTACATAAAAGAGTCCGAAAGACAATTAACTGATGGAGCTTGTTACGCAAAACTGGAAGAAGATGCGACAGAAGCCATGAATGTCAAACTCTTCAAGCTCTTAACAACTTGGAAAGAGAGAGGATTACTCAATGCAGAAATGTGTACATTTCTACATCCTAAATTCCCATTTATGCCCACAATCTATTTTTTATCCAAAGTGCATACAAGTATTACAAGACCTCCAGGGAGACCAATTGTGACACTTTTTGGTGCCCTATTTGAAAACACTTCCAAATTTGTTGATGACATTTTGGTGTCCTTCGTGACTACCCTACTCTCATATCTGAGAGACACCAAAGATTTCTTAAATAAAATAGATGGCATACCATGGGAACCTACTTTTCTGTTAACTATACTGGATGTAGTGTTTCTCTACACATCAATCAAACCTACCTATGGCCTACGAGCATGTGAGTACTTTCTTCATACTAGATCTATGAACTTTCTACAACATGGGAGGATGATATTAAGCATGATTAATCTCTGCCTCACTACTAACAGTTATTTGTTTAACAACTAATTCTATACTCAGCTTCAGGAAATAGCCATGGGCACTATTTTCGCTCCATGTATGCAAATTTAACAATGGGCTGGTGGGAGAAGTTTGTGGTATGGCGCCCAGGAAATAGTAATTACACAACCAAAATTACACTTTGGCTGTATTATATTGATGATTTATTTATTATCTGGGATGACACAAGTACAGAATGGTTGGACTTTGTGAAGATACTTAATGTAAACCAGCTATATCTCAAGTTTACGGAGTGCCACAACAAGACTGCTATTGTTTATTTAGATATTCGTGTTATAGTGGCACAATGAGAATTGGTTACTGAACTTTACAGAAAGCCCACTAGTTCCAACATACTACTGCATGCTATGAACAATCATCAACATCACTTAAGTGGAGTATACCTTATGGAGAGTTCAGCCGCATAAGGAGAAACTGTTCTAAAATTGAAACTTTTCATTTTGAATGTGAGCATATGGTTTTGAGGTTTCAACAATGAGGCTATCCCAAGAAGGTACTAGAGAGAGCTTACATCAAAGCACGAGACAAAGAATGCACCTCCCTGCTGGTATCCAACTCAGTATCTCAAGTTTATCCAGATACTAATGACACACGTCTTATTTTAACTTTTGGCTAAGGATCACAGAACATCCGACAGATGATGCACAAACAGTGGCATATTCTCAAACTGGATGAACAACTGGGTAAAATAATGGGTGAAAAAATGAATATTACATTTCGTCGTCCACTTCGCTCAAAGACAATCTTGTGACTAGTTTTTCGAGCCCTATGGTAAATCTACATGACCAATGTTGGCTAAATACCAAAACAGTGGGTTTCCACAAATTTATGAAATGTAAGGTATGCCAGTATGCCATTAACACCACAAATTATGTGCATCCCATTTTGGCCATTTAGGACATTGTTATAGGGTCACGTATTAGATTCGACACAGAGTATGTGGTATAATTTCTCACTTACCCAGTTTACAAATGGTATGTTGGGAGCACTATAGGTGAATTGAAACTGAGGGTGCTCCAACATATACGTGCAATTAAGAATGTTGACCCCACATACCCCATGACATTTCATTTTCAAACAACACATGGTGGTAAATTGGATGGCTTTGCTTACTTTGGTATTCATTCAGTTTTGAAGCAACTCAGAGGAGGTAATCATGAGCTCTCTTTGAGGCAACTAGAGACTAAATGCATTTTGGATCTGGAAACTAAGACACCAAGAGGACACAATCTAGATGAGGAACTCTACACCTTTTTGGGTATCAAGCTGCCATTGATCTGCTCCTTTGTTGATTTATATGCCAAAAGCACAGAGTTCTTTAGAGTATACTTTTTCTGATTTCTCACTGTCATGCAAGCTAGATGAAGACATTTACATATCATATTTTTTAAATATTTGATGTACTTCTTTGTAAGCCCCTTTTTGGTAATATTGACTTTCTCTATTATGAGATTGAACCCCCACTTTTTTAAATATTGTGCATTCTGTATTGCTTTATATTGAAGTTAGAAGGTAACATATGGCAAATAACCTAAGGTGGGTTCCAAGGTTCAGATTTGATGTATCAGCCCTAATGTTCCCAAATACTTATGCATTTTTTAAGTAGTTTATTCAGTTGAGGGTGTTTAATAATCAACTGTATTTTACACCGAGACTATAGACTTTTATATGAGGGTCTGGTTTGAGAGTATTTGTAGACACTATCAGGTATTGAGGTCATAGACATTCGTGAATTGCATAGCTACATGGATGTATTGCTATGATTATGCATATGGTACTTTATATAGGCAACTTTGCACGCACTTAGCACTTTATTATAATTGCAGATTGCACATGTATTGGCACCATTATTATTGGTGCTATTTATTATATTGCACATTTCCACTGATTGTTGCTTTGCATATTTGCACAAGGACAATTGTTCCTGTTAGCTTAATATATGTACAGTTAGCATATCTGCTTAGCTAACGTATGGCTCTACTTAGGACATTAAGTCACATTTTTTTTGGGGTGCTGCCGTGTGGAGTGCCTTTATGGACATTAGATATCTGTTTTCCCCCGAGTATTTCAAAACTTTGACAACACAAATCTACATATGGTGAGGTCTACTCAAGTTTACTTCTTTTCCTATTTGGTAGACTGCCACTAGTACAGAATGAGTAGCCAACCCTTTCTAAAATTAGGGGCTTACAGTTTGTACTGTTTTATATATTTGGCTGATTTTATAATACAAATGATATTTTCAACAATCCTCAATAGCAGAAACACGACAGCATTTCTAAACAGAGACTATAGTATGTATAGAATGAAAGAGCCTTCAAAGCATTACAACTGTTACCACCTAAGACATTACAAGATGTCTGACCTCATAGCATGACATTGTTCCTTACTCAAGTCTGGTACTCTCTTTCAGCCTATGACCATAGAGAAGTTTTTCTTATTTTAAGTCTATCATCTGTGTCTAATCCCTTAACGTGATCAAGCAGTGTGTGAACTGTGCAATTCCCCGTTTTACTAGCTAATTTCTTTTTTCCACAGCACGCTACAATAAAGGAAACTTCTTTGTCTAGAATGCTGTGGTGATTTTTCTCTATGGTGAGAGAACTTTTGGTTCTTTAAAGCTGCATATTGGAGTGCATTCCGGACATAGTATTCAGGAAGGAAGGTTCTTATAACATACATATATATGTGTGTTTTCTTTCTTTGGCAAATGCCGCAATAAAACTGGATATTTTTAAGGACACTTTATTTGCTTTTGGTTTTTTATAAAACAAACGAAGCATTTCTCTGGCGATTACCTCACCGTTTGGAGTGCCATCCCCTCTAGGGAAAGAAGGAATCACTTTCCCTTTTTCTGTAACATATATATATATTCATTGAAAAAACGTTGTTAAAGGGACGTTATGGTTAAGGTGCGCTACTAAAAACCTATGAAATTCAGTGAAAAAAACCTTTGTTAAAGGGACGTTATGGTTCGAAGTAAAACCGAAAAACCCTTGCAATTCTCCAGTTATGGTAAGCTAAGCTACCATAACTCGGCCACCACCATGCACTGCTAAAACTAACATCCAGGACATCAAAGATGCCTCAGCTTGTTTTCTTTTTTTTGAAGGTGCTTCAGAAACATCTTTTATTTTGTATTTTTTTATTTTCCTCCATATAGCTTCACATTAGCTTCTCCAAAGCAATCCTTACATTCCAAAACAGCATGGCATTTCCTATGAAAGATAAAGAAATACCATCTGCTTCAAAGTAAACAACATTACCAGATTCAATGTTGTCATTATTGCAAAAGAACATCCCAACTCTATTCATAAAAGCAAATATGCTTTGGTTAATTAAACACCTACTAACATTTTGCTGAGGACAAACAACAGAACTATTGTACCATACTGCTCTAGGCAACAAAGCAGAAGAAATAACCTGGGTATTTGAAGGACATTGCATGATTGCCTGAACCAAGTTTTGCAGATCTTCCAACAAAGTAGGGGCACTGACATATGCACAGCACCATAGTACAGGACAACTACATCTGGACTATTGAACCTAGCCATATCTTGACAAACTTCCAAAATTGCCTGCAAATGAAAACCAGGCACAGTGTGCCACACCACCTAAACTCCTTTTACATCAAAATGATTTGCCACATTCCTAAATTTAGCATACTGTTCCAAACTATCATCAAACATATCTCCGAGCACCAACACCCTGACTTTCTCCACCACTGCCATTTTCACTACACACAGTATCTTTCAACACAAACCACAACCTCAACATCTGTTGGCTGATCCCTACAGTCCCTTTTCCATGCTGGATTTACTGAGAAACCTCGGATGTGGCATGCCCAGTCCACGGACAACTGTGGAGACCACAGAGTGCGTAACACTGGGGCAGCCCTTCTTCCCTTTCCACTGCACTCTCTGTACCATTTCCTCATTGGCTACTGTAAAGCAGTCACACAATCATCCACCAATCACATCCAAGAACTCTACATCTAACTCTATCATCACACATCAGCAATTTAGATGTACTATTTATCACTCTCAGTACAATTTGGCTGTCACTGCAACAGACGTACAGCAACAACTACTATAAAACTGGCCAATATTTCTACTTGCAGATTCATGCACATCCACATGCATGAACACAGACTACAGGTATGAATATTTTCACACAGTACATGCACAGTTCTTCTAAAAATACATATAAACAGAATAACTGCTGTCATTTATCCCATCTGCTATGGTGAAGTGTAAATTGCAAACCTTTCTCCTCTCCAAATTTTGTTTACTCACAGAGCTATCTAAACATGTTTTATTTCATATTAAAAGATGGCAGAAATAACAGTATAATTATAAAAAGACTGTCCAGTGTCTTATAAAATTACATGCAACCAGGATAAGTGCATGCATCTTCATTCAAGCACACACACAAACAATATAAGTAAAAAGGCTCCCAGCTCAAACAACACCACTGCCTCTATATGAAATCCTACTCCTTTATTTCCCACACCTTCACACACATACATTGCATGCTTTTCCGTGCAATCTCTGCCATTTACCCTGTAAAAATAGCAAAAAATGCATATGATTATTTCTTCTACCTCTTACCATCCAATAACATAACATTAAAAAAACAAGTGTGCTCTACACGTTTACTGTTATACTCATTTGTAAAACATACTCAACTAACAGATTCTAAATAAAATATACAGGATGCACATATGCAATGAAAGTGCATATGCATACTATGCTCAGTTCTAAAAAAACACTACTACTACAAAAACAAACAAACAATGTCTACATTGACAAAAGTGCTATAAACACACATATTCACTAACTTATTTCTTTTACATTTGCAGTCTAGACCACTCTCCTGAAAAGCAGCAGCGTCTGAGGTATGAACTATGACTTGGAAGAAACTACTCTAGCAAATACCATGCATTGCAGCATTCATCACCTGCTCCCATAAAGCAGCCAACAATCAGAATGCTCTTGCATTTCAAACATTTGCTTTTTCAAAGCATTTGCATGAAAGTAAAAAAATGTATATGTGCATATATAGCCGCACTGTGTCACTTTTTCATAAAAG